>NC_052160.1:62548578-63845811 GCF_902713615.1 Scyliorhinus canicula | reverse complement strand
GTCCAAAAGGTTAGGTGGGGATAGGATGGAAAGAGTAGGGTGCTCTTTCCAAGGGCTGGTGCAGACTCGATGGGCTGAGTGGCCTCTTCTGCACTGTAGGGATTCTATGAATCACGCCCCTGATCTGGAAACCTTAACTTAAGTATGTTTAATAACATTATTGCAACAACTGATACATAAACATTTGCTACATTCATTACAGTCAAGAACAAGAGGCCTTAAATCCAAAATTAAAGGTGAGAAATTGAGAACCGAGGACTGCACGGCAGCACAAGTGGATAGCACTGTGGCTTCACAGCATCAGGGTCCCAGGTTCGATTCCCCGCTGAGTCACTGTCTGTGCGGAGTCTGCACGTTCTCCCCGTGCCTGCGTGGGTTTCCTCCGGGTGCTCCGGTTTCCTCCCACAGTCCAAAGACGTACAGGTTAGGTGGATTGGCCATGATAAATTGCCCTTAATGACCAAAAAGGTTATGAGGGGTTATTGGGTAACAGGGATAGGGTGGAAGTGAGGGCTTAAGTGGGTTGGTGCAGGCTCGATGGGCCGAATGGCCTCCTTCTGCACTGTATGTTCTATGACCAACAAAATATTTTTTACATAGCTGGTTGTGAGGCTGTGAAATTTGTTTCCAGGTTTAGTGGTTGAGGTTGAATGCCAGCATTCCAGATTCGATTAGCTGGAAGGAACATTTGGGGTAAATGATTTAGGAATAGGACAGTGATTAGGGCAATTTACTCCTGTAGACTGCTGACATTGACTGTTTTGGTCTTAGGGCCAGTTTCACTGTGTTAACTCATACATATTGAGTCGTAATTTAGATGTGTCAGTAGTAGAAGAAAGCGAATATTGGGAGCTTTTACTGTCAGTGTTTTTATTTAATGCAGAGATCTTCCAGCACTCCTATATATAAGCCGAGAATACAAATATAATTTTTTTTTAATTTAGAGTACCCAATTCTTTTTTTCCAATTAAGGGGCAATTTAGCATGCCCAATCCATCTACTCTGCACATCTTTAGGTTGTGGGGGAGAGACCCATGCAGACACGGAGAGAACGTGCAAACTCCACATGGACAATGACCCGGGCCAGGATCGAACCCGGATCCTCGGCGCCATGAGGCAGCAATGCTAACCACTGCGCCACCGTGCCACCCTCACAATATACTTGACTACAGCCTACTTTGAAGGATGCTCCCGAGATTTTCTGTGTCCAGGATGAGCTCCAGAAACATGCTGATGTATGTTCAACAGGAAAGAAGCAAAATAAACTTATTTGAACAATTTTGTGTCTTCAAAGTTACTCGCAGAGCACAGAGTGCTGTTAACCCAGTCCTGCTCTTCACGAAAGAAAACTAAATCATTTCCACTAAATCTGTAAGTATTGTAATTTGGTTATGAGATTCCTCGTATCGATAAATGTAATGTTTTGTCAGCCAAATGAAATACAGCTTTTTTAGAACTGTTTTCTTTGTAATGTTAAATCTTTTGAAGAGTGGGACTGCAGTTCACATTGTATCCAATATCTGTCCAGTGAAATTATTGATAAGCAAGTGTTAAATATTAACCCACAAGCGAGAAGCCATAAAACGTCAAGTAGCAACCCAATGCTAAATCATGAATGTGTCAGTGAACGTTAGTACACCATTGCTCTCTTTTTAAATTTAATATGTTTGAAAATGTTCTGTGGATTACATTCAGGGTCTGTCAATGAGGATGCCATATACGTCTGAATATTGATGTATTTTGTTCAGTTCTGTTTTGTTTTTAAATCTCCTTCTGCCTCACCAACAAAGGAAATAGTCTGTGTTTCGGTCACTCCAGTGGAGGCCTTCTCCTTTGGGATCCTCTAGGATTAGGATAGGCCCATTCCGCCCTGTCGCTCAGGATGTGCACAATGTATAGCAGGGTCAATCTGAGATCATGTGACCTTGTCAGTCATACGGACAGAAGGCCTTGCTCTGACTTTCTCATCATGTGACCCTGTCAACTTTATAGACAGAGGGCAGCAGACATTGTCAATGGAGATTAATGTAGGAAAAAGGAAACTATAATACGTTGAGCTTTACTGTTTAAGATAAAACGTTAACTCTTTCAGCCTTTATAACAAGCAGACATACAATAGACACTGCAGCTCTTAACAAAATCACATTGTGCTGTTTTATGTGGCAGTGGAAGTGGAATTTGGGATGTTTGTCCTAAATTGTCAAATCTTTAGTGATGGCAATTATGCACTTCGGGAAATACAAATCATCAGTTCCTGAATCTGCCCTTTTCAGAATAAGCAATGACTCACGCAATGTTCCAAGCACTGGTAGATCGCGTGATACCATATAATATAGAAGATCAGGATTAGTGAGCTTGAATTTGAATATTCAGTCCCCAGATTCATAAAACGTGCTCCAATTCTGAGAAGCGAAAATCATTATGTAGGTCATAGAAATTAATAGCAAAGAGCATACCTTCAATTTTCCAATGCCTAAGATCCTTTTATTTTTAAAAGGAATCTAGCTTGGGGCAAGTCAATGTCACAATAAAGGGTCAGTTTACCGATGAGCATGTGATAATCCAAGTTTGGATGTCTCATAAACATTGAACTAGCTCCAATCTGAGCCACACTAGTGAATGTCCTCACAACTTTACTCCACTCTCTCACGGCAGGGATTTCCTCTTTTCAGAGAGATTACTGGACACAGCCAGGCAATGCAAAAGGCATTCACTGAGGCACAGAAAAGAGGTTTGTTGTGGCATGCCAAATCACATGACCCGCATGCCTTGATAATACATGTTAAACCCTCCTCAGCAGTGTTCATTCTGACGACAACCAGAGGGACATGAATCAAATAAATCAATGCCAGACTCAAGCACTCCCAGCTCACACTAAACTTAACAGCCTGGAAATCACCTACATTAGTGTCAGCTACAATAATTCTTGTGGAAGGTAGACCTCGGTCTTGGACACTCCAGATATCCACAGCTTTTGGGGGGGAGAGAGTTCCAGATTTCATTGTGTGGAAAAAACACATCTTGATTTCCATCCTGAGGCCTATAGCTCTGAGTTTAAGATTATGTCCCCTTGTTCTTGATTCCCCCCCCCCCCCCCCCCCCCCCCCCCCCCCCCCCCCCACTCCCCCAGCACAAGAAGCAGATTCTCGAGAAGAATGTTAACCTGGGAGATATAGGCCTGATTTGCAGGTGGTGGGTGTAAATGGTCTAGAAATGGAAGCATGTCTGGGGCCTCAGGAAACCCAGCAGCTGCAGCAAGGTGAGAACTGGGAGTCCACCAGAAAGACTACGAGGAGCAGGAGCGTTCCCTATCAGCTGCCTCCCCCACCATCAGCTTCCTCCCCCGTACAATTCTCCATCCATTACTTACCAGCTACCCCGATCCCCCCGCCCCCCCTCCCCAACTAGTCAGACCAGTGATTAGATCCTCTTTCGGATTGGAGATTGCCCTGGCCCACACTCAGATGCTGCAGTTGAGCCCTCATAGGCACGGCTGTTTAAGGTCACCCACCACGTCCATTTATGATGTCCTGAATGGAAACTCAGTGGCCGTCACCTTCCATTCAATAACTCCATCATAGAACAAGGACAGAAACAAGAAGGAAGGGATTGGATAAGGATGATTTTAAATGACTCCTGCTAAATATTATACACAGATGGAATTGAGTCGTCAGATGTATTTTTGTCCTGGAGTTAGTGTTGATGTTATTTGTAGTGAAATGGTGGTAAGAGCAGGAAGGCTGGACTGAAGGAAGGGCCCACATGAAGACAGTTACCTGGTCTATTAATGGTGCAGGTTGCTGAGCAGGTTTATCATATGGTCAATCAGACACTGGGCAAACCAATGTCTCAAAAGTGTCCTAAAACAACAGTCGGAGCCTTATTTACACATAAAAACATTTTAAATATTTCCTGGATACCTACAAAGGATCCCATGAATGATGCCTAAGTCTGCGAAAGGAGTCAATCGATAAATGTGGGAGTTAAGCAATACAGTTCTGGAACGGAATGAGAGTGCAATCTGCTGCCCGCCATATATACCCTATCGGCAATACTACTTGATGAACTTTTGCCCACTTTTCATCCGCCTGCATATGTAAAGGTCTTCATTTTCTCATCAAGACATTACTTTTATGGTAATAACACTCTGGTATACACTCAGATTCCTCTTCCGTATATGCTTTCTGATACATCCGTTTTATTTCTACATCTTTCTGTTGTAACTCCCCAATTTTCCTGAACTAAAAATATCCGCCTCATCCTCCACCTGTTCTTGTTCTTTTTCAACCATCTGATCAAAATCATTTCTGATAATTGCACTTCAACTTCACCTTCACTCTTTGATTTCTCCTCTCGTCTTAACCTGTGACTTTGTGACCTTGTTACTACAGAATCCGGAAAAACACCAGGATATTCGCCCTGCAACACTTCTGTTGTCTGATTTTCCACTGGCTTATCCACCACAGTAGGCATCACTCCCACCTACGATCCAGCTATATCATTACACAAGATAAACTGTATTCGTGGACAAGATAGTTTCTCTATTATTCCTACTACCACTTCACCACTCTTCACTGGACTTTCCAACCTTACCTTAAATAATGGAACACTACTCCTCTCACCCTGAATTCCACATATTACTACCTTTTCTGGCAACAATCTTCCCAAACTACATAACTCCTCATCTCTTACCATTAAAGATTGACTAGCTCCCATATCTCTTAAAATTGTGACTTCTTTACCTGCTCCTCCTGATACACATGGGTAAACTTTACTCACACAAGGAAATTATTTAACGAGATCTGGCATCTTCTTTATCACTCACCTCCTGATCAGGCGGTACAATCTTTTGCACCTCCTTCACTTCACTTGGGCCTTCCTTTACTACTTTAACAAACCCCACTGTCTTATCCTGTTTTACCACATCAGCTTTCCCAGTGCTTTTCTTCAACCAGCAATACTGTGAGTTTACATGGCCTAGTTTATTACAGTGAAAACATTTGAAACTTTTCATTTCTTTTCCACCCTCCTGGATTTCTTTTTTAATCTGAGGTACACTCTCCTTATTATCTCCCATCAGATCACCTTTACCTTTACCACTTGAGTATTTCTCATGTCCCCAGTTTCTATCCCTCACAGGCTGCAACTGATGTCGGAAACCAAGTTTTGATTTATGAACTAATTCATAATCATCTGCCATTTCTGCTGCTAATCTTGCAGGTTTAACACTCTGCTCTTCCACATGAGTTCTCACTACATCAGAAATTTAATTTTTAAACTCCTCCAAAAGTATAATTTCTCTGAGAGCTTCATACGTTTTGTCTATTTTCAAAGCCCTTATCCACCTATCAAAATTACTCTGTTTGATCCTTTCAAACTCCATGTATGCTTGACCAAATTATTTCCTTAAATTTCTAAACCTTTGTCTGTAGGCTTCAGGCACTAGTTCATATGCATCTCAGATGGATTTTTTCACCTCCTCATACAAATCAGATACCTCTCCGGTAGTGATGCAAACACTTCACTAGCCCTACCTACCAGCTTTGTTTTAATCTGTAATATCCACATGTCCTGTGGCCATTTCATTTGTTTAGCCACCTTCTCAAATGAAATGAAAAAGGCTTCTACCTCCTTCTCGTCAAACCTTGGCAATGCTTGGACATATTTAAATAGATCCCCAGCAAACGTTCGACTATGACGGTCTTTCTCACTATCCTCATCGCTAACATCCAACTGTTTGTTTCCCTGTATGTCTGCCAATTTTAACTGACTGTCATGTTTCATGGCCATTTTCTGAAGTTCAAACTCTCTCTCTTTACCTTTTTCCCTGATCTGTATCTCCCTTTCTCTTTCTTTTTCCTCTCTATCTCTCTCTTTCACATTCAAGCTGCTTTAATTCTTTCTCATGTTCCATTTGTTTAATTTGTAACTGAATTTTTGCCATTTCCAATGAGTCAAACTGTATCTCAGGCAACTTTAAATGCCTCACCTTTTCGCATTTTGTCAGATAATGTTAACTGCAATATTTTTGCCAAATCTAACAGTCTGCTTTTAGTCTCTGTCCTAAGGTACTGCGTGTGACCGTCTCCACCCCCAAAAACTTCAGAGCCTCTGAAAGAGCCATTGTCCACAACACACGCCCCACTTAAACTGGAATACCACACCTGAAAAGCAACTACAATATGCTCCCCCTTCCACTGTCTTTAAGTTCACTTAGCCAATCCAATAGATAGACTTTTATCCCGAACGAGCCCCCAATTTGTTATGGGCCAGGGTTTAGAGAATCACAAAGTGTATCATGGGGTTCACCTGACCCACAGCTTTTACTAGATTGTGGTATGTTGAGCACACAACCCACTCTACAGGGGTGGTACAGCAGAAATGGAAAAGTATTTTTTAAAGCAAAACAATGTTTATTCTATGAACTCAAGTTAACCTTTTTAAAACAAGCAGTGAACATCTTAGCAACTATTAATTCAAATACAACCCCCAAGGAGTACAACACTAAATAATGCTTATGCTGTCCTTTTAACATCCAGAAGACTTACAATAAACATAACCTTTAACAGAAGCACATCAGGTTAAAGTCACTACTGAAAACATTTCTCATTCTGAATTCATCAAATGATCAAGAGATAGTCTTCTCATGGCAGAAAGAACAGCAGTACACTTGCTTTGTCTGGCTTCAGCTCCAACACTGAAAACGAAACCAAAAAGTCACAGACATACCCAAGCTTTTCTCAAAGTGAAACTAAAAAGCAGAGCCAGAACTCAGCTCCACCCACACTCTGACATCACTGCAGTAACATGAGCAGCCGAACATTTCTTAAAGCGACATTCTCATGACAGAATGCTTAATGTTGTTACAGTAAATTGAGAATCTTCCATTTCCCGAGCATTAAATAAATGGTGAGCATTACTCATCTTAATAAATACAAAGTCCTGTCCCAACCCAAATCAAAATGAATCAGTGCATTGAAAAAGAAATGGGAGTTCCTATTTCAATAGCAGAGTGCTACATTTTGTATGAAGTTCTTTTGATTTACTAGATTCTTAATATAAAACTCAATCCTAGCTGTGTTTTGTAATAAAGTGTTGAACTTTAGAAGTTATTCAGTCTGATTTTGTGAAGAAATACAAACTATTTTCAAAGTTACACTTTCGTGAGCCTCACTGCTGTGGAGCAAGTTGTTTTTTTGTGCTAAAAACACATTCATATTATGAATAATTTATTTGTTGCTGATCATTTCCTTAAAATTGTCTGGTTACTTACTATGTTAAGTGTGCATAGTCTGCCTTATGATTATCGTCATAGACTTAAACCGGTTTCCAAGACGTCAAGCCCTTGAGCTACTGTGGAAAGTTTCATAAATAGAGAAACATTTATCTGAATATCCAATTCTCCCCCTTTCTGCCAGCATTGACATTTTTTTCAAAGTACTGACTGGTTCTGTTTTTCTTAAATGCTTCAAAATGATTTGACTTACTTAAAACAAATTTTTATTTCATTATGTCTCTGTGAAGGGCCTTGGGAAATCTTCTTACATTAAAGGTGTTATATAAATGCAAATTGTTAGAAATGTTAGGACCAACAGTTACTGTATAGTTTTACTGTAACAGTTAACCCATTTATCACTAACTCCCAATCACGCGTCACAGACTGGGCGAGAGAGAACTGCTGAAATCTCTGTTCTCTTCCCAACTGGCTCCGCTCAGTAAGCGTTTTAGAGGAAGAGATATGCATGTTTATTTTTCATTGTCGCGAGTGTGGACAACTCAAATAACTAGCAGCAAGCTTTGCGTGGGTTGAAATAAAGACGATTGATTATTTATGAGCTCACCATGAAATCAAACATTACGGTCCTCTCTCACAGTCACACACACAAACACATGCAAGAAAAGTACAGTTGAAGAGAATAGTACAATTTCATAGCTTATAAACAAACTAATAGTTCAAAATTCACGTAATTGTCTTGATCTGGAAAACATATATTGCAGGCCTGGTGAAAAAAATGACTTCACTCCCAAAGTTTAGGCGAATGCAACAGCCAAAGTCATTTGCTGAAGTTGTTACAGGATTCTCTCGAAAGGACGGACTTTCTGTAGGTCACAAAGTTAATCACTTGTAGTCTCATCACCAGGTGGTCAGCCCAAACCGAAACAGGCATGGAGACCTTGCGCTGTTACATTCTCAGATTCTTAAGGCATAAATGCTATTACCCTTTGTGCTGCTGTTGTCCCTTATTTTCTTGTGTGGGCATTTTAAAGATTACAAAGGTACAAACCTAGCTACCGTCTCCATAATTTCCCTGTTAGGAACTGGTAACTTTTGTTGTAAAGAAGACAAAATTTGAATTCCCAAGTATTTATTAAGAGAGCAAAGCCTCAGAACTCCATCACTTTAAGCAAATAGGACAACATTTATCATACAAAGTCAGCAAACTAAACAGTCAACACTATCCATCTTACACTGTAACATCCAGAACTAACTTGTGATAAACACGAATTACCAGGGAAACTGTGGTCACATGCGAACCACAAATTGCGCACCAAACGGCAGATCAATCGAGACAGGTCCCATTAATCTTCCCAGAAACGTACAGTGGTCACTGAGTCACAAAAATCCTTTGAAACGCTGAGGGATTTCAGCTCCTCCTCTGAATTCAGAGTAGCAACAACCTCCAACTCAGTCTGGAAGCCCTCACTGTTTTTCTACCTACAATGAGCTTGTCAGGCCACTGGACTCCAGCTCAGACTGCCCCACGATTGCTGATCTCCCAGTCCCTCAATCCCTTTATCTGAGACTGTGCCCCATTGGGTTGGCGAGGCTACATCCCAGTAGCTAAGCCATCTGCATAATCCCAGCTATCTAGCTGCACTCAGATACCCACGTGCTCCTCTTGGCCCTAACTTCCAGCTTCATAGAGCAGCCAGCTTCGCTTCAGCTTCACTGAGTTGACCCCAGCTCCTCAGCAGCAAGGAACTATCACCTACTTCCAGGCTTCTCTGAGCCATAGCTTCCCCATTGGGGTTCTCTGAGCTCCAACAGCAATTCAGCTGCCAGCCTCACCTTGTCACGTGGGCCTATTTCGTGCCGCACACCCAGTCACGTGGGCAACTTTTTTTTTGACCCATTTCTCCAGCCGTCTCAGGGAACACAGAGCCGAGCATGAATGGCCCATCCCCTGGCACACTCAGCACTCGTGCTGGAGTTCTGGGCAGGCCGGAGTTCTAGCTTTTCAACCAGGGACCAGTCCCCGTTCTCTAGTGAACGGAGAATCGGCGGCAATCACGCCCACGCGGTTGGTGTGGCGCCAGTCAGGGCCGTTGAAAGCGGCCCCCGCAGCGATTCTCCATGCTCGACGGGCCGAGTGCCCGCCGAGTCCCGCCGGCATTCTGGCTGCGGGGCCATTCTGGTGGGGGGGGGGATCTGACTCCGGGAGGGCCTCCACCGTGGCCAGGCCAGCAATTGGGGGCTACCGATCAGTGAGTGCACTCATTCCGGGGGGGGGGGGGGGGGCCTATGTTCCTCCGTGCCGCGCCCCTGTAAGGCTCCACCATATTGCCCGGGGACCAGCTTGGAGCCGGCAACTACACACATGCGCCAGTGCGGAGACGACCGTGTCGCGCATGGGTGGACCTACCCCAGCCGTGGTGCGCATGCACGGACCCACGCCAGCCGTGTAGGGCTATGCACTGCTCCGGCACCATTCTAGCCCCCAAAGAAGAGGAGGATTACTGGATTACTGAAGGCCTGTTGACGCCGGCGTCGTTCGCGTCGGTTTTGACACCGGCATCAACATTTGGCCGCAATATCGGTGAATCCCGGCCCATAATGAATATTGTATCTTGAAGGTTTTTAATACGATATATTCTTACTGGACTTTACAGCACCCAAGCTTTTGTTCAAATTTAGGCAGATCACCCAAAATTGTGTTTGAACATTTAGTATTCTGACGCCACTTAGATTAATCTGAATTTCCTGTAAGTTTTTTTATGAAAGTGGGAAAGGAATTTTGAGATTGAAGCAGATTCGGTTCCGCCTTTCAAAAGGTAATTGGATAAATAACTGAAGAGAAAACAATTTGCAAGGCTGTTGGGCGAGCTGAGTTGCTGTTGTGCAGAGCTGACACAGACAGGAAGGGCAGAATGGCCTCCTTCTGTGATGTAATCATTCTATGATTTTATTCCATGTCCATTGCACTAGCATACAACCTCCTCAGCTATGCTTGAAAGGAGGTGCAACTAAGGACCAAGGGCAGAATTTTACCCTCCCCCAAGGCAGGTTCTGAGGCAGGAGGGGGGAGCATAAAATTAAATGGACACGATTCCCCCTGGGAACGCACCCGCCGACCCAAACCCAAATGCAATTTCACGCTTGGGTGGTCAGGACTTCAGGCAGGAAATCAGCCCTTTCACCTAATACGGCCCTTAATTGGCCATTTAATGGCCATGAAGGGCCTGTTCCTGCCCAGCCTCAATTTGTAACCTGGCGGGCGCAGGCACCAATAGGGCAGGAAACAGAGCGGAAAATACCTCCATCTCAGGCAGGAAGCCGGGATGTGGGAGCGGAGCATCACAATGGATGCCCACTCAGAGTTGGGGCACCCTCTCCTCCAGGACCTTCGAGCTCCAGACCTACCCCTCCCCTCGCCTACACCTTGATACAGTGATTGTTCCCCCCCCCCCAACTTACGCCACAGGGCAACCCCTACCCCTCTGCCCCGGGACCCCTGGGACTTAGACTGGTCTCGGGCAGATCACTGAAGAACCACTTCTGGTCACTGCTGCACTGTGCCCGACAGGGTTGGAGAGCTGTCGGCCAATCCGATTGCCTGAAAGCTGACACGGCAGGAATTCCTTCCAAGGCCGGACGGCCCACTGCCAATCAATGCTCAAGTGGGCTTCTGAGGGTTGGCACGTAGCAAGCAGCCGCCAACTGCTAAGGGGCAGCACGGTAGCATGGTGGTTAGCATAAATGCTTCACAGCTCCAGGGTCCCAGGTTCGATTCCCAGCTTGGGTCACTGTCTGTGCGGAGTCTGCACATTCTCCCCGTGTCTGTGTGGGTTTCCTCCGGGTGCTCCGGTTTCCTCCCACAGTCCAAAGATGTGCGGGTTAGGTGGATTGGCCATGATAAATTGCCCGTAGTGTCCTAAAAAGTAAGGTTAAGGGGGGGGTTGTTGGGTTACGGGTATAGGGTGGTTACGTGGGTTTGAGTAGGGTGATCATGACTCGGCACAACATTGAGGGCCGAAGGGCCTGTTCTGTGCTGTACTGTTCTATGTTCTAACTCTCAGAATGGTGGTTGCCGATCGTTCGCTATCCTTAAAATTCTACCCCAAGTTTCTAGTACTGTGGAGGGAAAGCAAATGAGAAAAAAATGATGTAAGCAGATCGATCAGGTAGAGGAATAAAGGATTAAGTGCCAGCATAGGTGAGAAAGGATTAGGAGTTTAAGATTTCCCAGCGAGCTCGAGAGCCAATTATAAAGGACATGGCAATGGAGCGTTTAAATATAAACTAACTGGGAAAAACAGATTGGGAGTCCTGTCAGGAAATTGGTTTGATAAAAGTTTAACAAAAAGAGGATGTAGAGATGATATACGTGGATTTTACTTAGCTTTTGATTAGGTAACTCACTGAAACATTAGTTCAGATATTAATAGACAGAATGGCAATGTGCTGGGATGGATTGAATTGTGGCTGCATGACAGGAGCCAAAGAGTCTGTGCTTTTTATTATTAATTCTTGGGATGTGGGCATTGCAGGCAAGTTGCCGAGATTGTGGTGGTAACTCAGTAGCTTCTTCAGCAACTTCAGAGGGCATTTAAGAGTCAAACACATTGGCGTGAGGTTAGAATCACACATAGACCGGACCAGTTAAGGACATTGGTGAACAAATTGTTCTGTTTTTTAAAAGAAAGCACCTTAACTTTATTGTCATTTTGGCGGCATGTTGGCGCAGTGGTTAGCACTGCTGCCTCATGGCACCAAGGACCTGGGATCAATCCCGGCTCTGGGTCACTGTCCGTGTGGGGTTTGCACATTCTCCAAGTGTTTGCGTGGGTCTCACCCCCACAACCCAAAGATGAGTAGGGTAGGTGCATTTGCCACGCTAAATTGCCCCTCAATTGGAATTTTTTTCAAAAGCTTTCAAAAGTGAATTTTATAGTCGGTTATATGAGTCGGAACCCTGGTTGGGGAGGAGGGTATGAATCAATTCCTAGAGAGGCTAGAGTTCCCGACGGTCGATGAGGAACTGGTGGAAGACCTGGGGGCCCAATTTGGCTGGAGGAGGTGATAGATGGGTTGGGGGCGATGCAATTGGGTAAGGCCCCGAGACCTGATGGATTCCCAGTGGAATTTTATAAAAAATTCTCTGAGCTACTGAGGTCGCTTCTGGTTAAGTCTTTTAACAAGTCTCGGGAGCTGGGTGTACTCCCCCCAATGCTATCACAGGCATCAATTTCTCTCATCCTGAAGCGAGATAAGGACTCAGAGAACTGTGGATCGTACAGGCCAATTTCCCTACTGAACGTTGATGCTAAATTAAGATCTTGGCCACTCAAATAGAAGATTGCGTCCCGGAGGGGAAGATCAGACAGGATTTGTGAAGGGCAGGCATCTGACGTCCAATATTAGATGGCTTCTTAATGTTATAATGATGCCAGCGGAGGGGCGCAATGTTGAGGTGGTAGTAGCCATGGACGTGGAGAAGGCTTTCGACCAGGTGGAGTGGAAGTACCTGAGACATTTTGTGTAGGTTTGGGTTCAGACAGGGATTTGTGGATTGGGTCCGGCTGTTACATCAGGCTCCAGTGGCAAATGTAAGAACCAACCAAGTCCGGTCAGAGTATTTTAGTCTCTGCAGGGGGACAAGACAGGGATGTCCGCTCTCCCATTACTGTTTGCCCAGGACATAGAGCCCTTGGCAATGGCCCTTAGTTCATCAAATGCCTGGCGGGGGATAGTGAGGGGGGGGGGGGGGGGGGGGGGGGGGGGGTGGAGCCAGAGTCTCTCTATATGCGGACAATTTGCTGCTCTATGTCACAGGCCCGGTGGGGGGGCTGGCCAAAATCATGGAGCTACTAGGAGAACTTGGGCGATTTTCAGGTTACAAGTTAAATATGGGAAAGAGCGAGATGTTCGTGACCCAGGCACGGGGGCAGGAAAAGAGACCAAGGGAGTTGCCGTTCAGAGTCGTTGAGAGGTGTTTTAGATATCTGGGGATTCAAGTGACTCAGGATTGGGGGCAGCTCCACAAGTTAAATCTGGGCAAAGCGGTGGATCAAATGAAAAGGGATTTTCGCAGATGGGACCTGCTTCCGCTGACCCTGGCAGGGAGGGTCCAGATGGTAAAGATGACAGTCCTTCCGAGACTGCTCTTCTTTTTTCAATGTCTTCCGATTTTTGTCCCAAAGGCTTTTTTCAGGAAAATGAACACGGCGATATTGGGTTTTGTGTTGTCGGGTAAAACCGCAAGAGTAAAGAAGGCTCTCCTGGAACAGGGTCACGGAGAGGGGGGCTTGGCCCTCCAGAGCTTTATTAACTATTACTGGGCTGCCAACATATTGATGGTCAGGAAGTGGGTTGTGGGGGAAGAGGCGGTGTGCGAGCGAGTTGAAGTGGCATCCTGTAAGGGGACGGGTTTGGAGGCCTTACTGACGGCGCCGCTGCCGTTTTCGCCGACTCGGTACTCTACGAGCCCTGTCGTGGTGGTAGCCCTTAGGTAGTGGGGACAATGGAGGCAACACATGAGATTGGACGGGGCGTCAGCGTGGTCACCGATTTGTAACAATCACTGGTATGCCCCGAGGGGGCTGGATGGGGGCTATAGGGGATGGCAGCGGGCAGGGATTGAGAGATTTGGGGACCTATTCATTCAGGAGGATTTCCCTGCCTTGGAGGCATTAGACGAGGAGTTTGAGTTGCCGGTCAGGAATGGGTTTCGGTACCTACAGGTACGGGATTTTGTCCGGAGTCAGGTTCCTGGCTTCCCTCGCCTCCCTCTGAGGGTATTACAAGATAAGATGATGTCAAAAACAGAGGTTGGAGAGGAGAGGGTCTCGGAGATGTACAAGGAGCTGATGGAGTGGAATTGGGCCCCTATCAGGGAGGTGAACAGGAAGTGGAAAGAGGGATTGGGTGGGGAGATAGAATTTGAGAGAAAAAGCCCTGAAAGGAGTCAATTCATCCTCGTCGTATGCCAGGCTTAGCTTGATCCAGTTCAAGGTGGTCCACAGGGCCCACATGCTGGTATCCTGGATGAGCAGGTTCTTTGACAAGGTGCAGGACAGATGTGGGCGGTGTGGGGGTAGCCCAGCAAACCATGTGCATATGTTTTGGGCTTGTCCGAAGTTGAGGGGATTCTGGCAGGGATTTGCTGAAACGAAAGGGAAAATGCTGGAAAATCTCAGCAAGTCTGGCAGCATCTGCAGGGAGAGAAAAGAGCTCACGTTTCGAGTCCAATGGCTCTTTGTCAGAAGGGATTTGCTGACGTTATGCCAGAGGTCCTGGAAGGAAGGGTAACCCTGAGTCCAGAATTGGCAAAATTTGGGGTATCAGAGGATCCGGGGGCCAAAGGAGGGGAGGGAGGCCAACGTTCTGGCCTTGGTGACCCTGAGACAGAATTTGCTGGGATGGAGGGACTCGGAGCCCCCAAAGTCAGGAGTGTGGGTCAGTGATATGGCAGGGTTTCTCAATCTGGAGAAAATTAAATTCGCTTTGAGAGGATCAATTCAAGGGTTCGCCCTGAGTTGGCAGCCGTTCATAGACTACTTCAAGGAGAACTGAATGTCAACAATGAGGGGGGGGAGGGGGCGGGGGGAGGGAAAAGGGGGGGGGTGTAGTTTTTTTTTTCTTTCTTTCCATGTGTCGGCCCACGTGGGTGTTAAGAGATGTTAATGTGTTAAACTGTGAAAATTACAAATGCCTCAATAAAATATTTTCTAAAATAAAAGGGTGATTGCACTCCTTGGATCACGGGTTCAAGCATGTGGCCACTATACTACAGGAACATAGGGACAGAAGCAGGCCATTCAGCCCCTCGAGTCTGCTCCCTCATTCAATGAGATTATGACTGATCTGCGGCCTAACTCCATATTCCTGCTTTTGGTCCATATCCCTTAATACCCTTGCTTAACAATGGCATGAATGGGATGGTGATGATTGCAGTCCTGCAGGGCTTGGTATTGGGAAGAGTACTCTTTGACTTTGCATAAATGAGCTGGAAGAAGTAATCATTAGGTAAGTACAGTAATACGATAAAAGCAAACTACTGCAGATGCTGAAAATCTGAAAGAAAGGTGGAAAGTGCTGGAAAAACCCAGCAGGTCTGGCAGCAACTGTGGAGAGAGAAACAAAATTAATGTTTTGAGTCCAGTGCGAGTCTGCTTTGGGACTCTGAAGGTAGTTACAGTGCTGGGATCTGAGCTAATGGCTGTGCGTGTCAGGTCAATGAGAGAACCTCTTGACCCGAGCTATGCTGCTGCTGTTTCCTCCTTGGAGGTTCCTGTGACTGGGCAGGTGGATGTTCTGGGGTGTCTGAAAGCAGCAACTCAGAAAAGGAAGGTTAGTGTGAGGGAAGGGAGCTGGTGTATGGAGCAAGAGGTCCAAGATCACACCATCAGCACCTTGTTCATCGTGCCAGTTAGCAGGATGAGGGTCAGCTAGGAGGTAAGAAGGGACATAAACAGGGAGGTGCCAGAGGGAAGCAAACTGTTGGATACAGGAGGCATTAATAGTGCAGATGGGAGGAGGGAAACCATGGTCCCGCAGAGGGACAAGAAACCCTCAAAGATCATCCTCAGAAAGGAAAGGTGATCAGCAAGGTAAGCCTTTAAAAAAATACTCATCGGAAGTGAGAAGCGCTGGCTAGACCAGCACTTATTGTCCGTCCCTAATTGCCCTTGAGAAGGTGGTGGTGAGCTGCCTTCTTGAACCGCTGCATCCATGATGGATACATCCGCAGTGCTGTTAGGAAGCTGCAGGATTTTGATCCTATGACAGTGAAGGAACAACAATATAGTTCCAAATCACGATGGTGTGTGGATTGGAGGAGAACTTGCAGATAGGTGGTAGTGTTCCAGTGCGTCTGGTGTCCTTGTCCTTCGATGTGGTATAGATCTTGGCTTTGGAAGGAACTGTCAAAGATACCTTGGTGAGTTGCTGCCGTGCACTTACATATAGTCCACACTGCTGCCACTGTTCGCCGGTGGTGGAGGTAGTAAGTGTTGAAACTGGTGGATGTGGTGTAGATCAAGTGGGCTGCTTTGTCCTGGTTGGTGTCAAACCTGAATGTTATCGGAGCTGCACTCAACTGGGCAAGGGGAGTGGTTTCCATCACACAATTGACCTGCGCCTTTTCGATGGTGGACAGGCTTTGGGGAGTCAGGAGGTGAGTTACTCACCGCAGAATTCCCAGTCTCTAATTTCCTCTCATAGCCACAGTATTTATATCATTGATCCAGTTCAGTCTTTGGTCTCCCAGGATGTTGATAGTGGGGGATTCAGCGATGGAAATGCCATTGAATGTCAGGGGGGGAGATGGTTAGATTCTCTCTTGTAGAAGATGGTCACTGCCTGGCACTTGTGTGGCATGAATGGTACTTGCCATTCATCAGTCCAAGTCTAAATGTTGTCCAGGTCTATGTGCATTTGGACATGGACTGCTTCAGTAGCAGAGGAATCACTAATGAAATGAAATGAAATGAAAATCGCTTATTGTCACGAGTAGGCTTCAATGAAGTTACTGTGAAAAGCCCCTAGTCGCCACATTCTGGCGCCTGTTCGGGGAGGCTGTTACGGGAATCGAACCGTGCTGCTGGCCTGCCTTGGTCTGCTTTCAAAGCCAGCGATTTAGCCCAGTGTGCTAAAAAATGCTGAACATTGAACAATCATCAACAAATCTCTAACCTCATGATGGAAGGAGGGGTGGCATGGTGGCACAGTGGTTAGCACTGCTGCCTCACAGCGCCAGGGACATGGGTTCAATTCCGGCCTTGGGTGACTGTCTGTATGGAGTTTGCACTTTCTCCCCGTGTCTGCGTGGATTTCCTCCAGGTGCTCTTGTTTCCTCCATCCAAAGATGTGCAGGTTAGGGTGATTGGCCATGCTAAAATTGCCCCTTAGTGTCCAAAGATGTGTACATTAGATTATTGGGATAGTGCAGGGGAGTGTGCTTGTGAGAAGAGCTCTTTTAGAGGGTTGGTGCAGGTTCCATGGGCCAAATGGCCTTTCTCTGTGCTGTAGGGATTTTATGATTGATAAAGCAGTTAAAGATAGTTGGGCCTAAGGCTGGTGGACCCTGAGGAACTTCTACAATTATCTCCTGGGACTGAGATGGGACTGAGATAGACTGAGACAGGGGCTGTTTAGGGGCTGGTGGGGCGGGGTGCAGCATGGTGCTGGGCGAGGGTGGGGCGGGGTGCAGCATGGTGCTGGGCGGGGGTGGGGTGGGGGTGTGGCGGGGTGCAGCATGGTGCTGGGCGGGGGTGGGGCGGGGGTGGGGTGGGGTGCAGCATGGTGCTGGGTGGGGGTGGGGTGGGGTGCAGCATGGTGCTGGGCGGGGGTGGGGCGGGGTGCAGCATGGTGCTGGGCGGGGGTGGGGCGGGGGTGGGGTGGGGTGCAGCATGGTGCTGGGCGGGGGTGGGGTGGGGTGCAGCATGGTGCTGGGCGGGGGTGGGGCGGGGTGCAGCATGGTGCTGGGCGGGGGTGGGGCGGGGGTGGGGTGGGGTGCAGCATGGTGCTGGGCGGGGGGGGGGTGGGGTGCAGCATGGTGCTGGGTGGGGGTGGGGCGGGGTGCAGCATGGTGCTGGGCGGGGGTGGGACGGGGTGCAGCATGGTGCTGGGCGGGGGTGGGGTGGGGTGCAGCATGGTGCTGGGCGGGGGTGGGGTGGGGGTGGGGTGGGGTGCAGCATGGTGCTGGGCGGGGGTGGGGTGGGGTGCAGCATGGTGCTGGGTGGGGGTGGGGCGGGGTGCAGCATGGTGCTAGGCAGGAGTGGGGCGGGGGTGTGGCAGGGTGCAGCATGGTGCTGGGCGGGGGTGGGGCGGGCGTGGGGTGGGGTGCAGCATGGTGCTGGGCGGGGGTGGGGTGGGGTGAAGCATGGTGCTGGGTGGGGGTGGAGCGGGGTGCAGCATGGTGCTGGGCGGGGGTGGGGTTGGGGTGGGGTGCAGCATGGTGCTGGGCGGGGGTGGGGTGGGGTGAAGCATGGTGCTGGGTGGGGGTGGAGCGGGGTGCAGCATGGTGCTGGGCGGGGTGGGGTTGGGGTGGAGTGCAGCATGGTGCTGGGCGGGGGTGGGGTGGGGTACAGCATGGTGCTGGGCGGGGGTGGGGCGGGGTGCAGCATGGTGCTGGGCGGGGGTGGGGCGGGGTGCAGCATGGTGCTGGGCGGGGATGGGGCGGGGTGCAGCATGGTGCTGGGTGGGGGTGGGGCGGGGTGCAGCATGGTGCTGGGCGGGGGTGGGGCGGGGTGCAGCATGGTGCTGGGCGGGGGTGGGGCGGGGTGCAGCATGGTGCTGGGCGGGGGCGGGGCGGGGTGCAGCATGGTGCTGGGCGGGGGTGGGGGGGGGTTGCAGCATGGTGCTGGGCGGGGGAGGGGCGGGGGTGGGGCGGGGTGCAGCATGGTGCTGGGCGGGGGTGGGGTGGGGTGCAGCATGGTGCTGGGCGGGGGTGGGGCGGGGTGCAGCATGGTGCTGGGCGGGGGTAGGGTGGGGTGCAGCATGGTGCTGGGCGGGAATGGGGCGGGGGTGGTACTGGGCGGGGGTGGGGCGGGGAATGGGCGGGGTGCAGCATGGTGCTGGGCGGGGGTGGGGCGGGGGTGGGGTGGGGTGCAGCATGGTGCTGGGCGGGGTGGGGTGCAGCATGGTGCTGGGCGGGAGTGGGGCGGGGTGCAGAATGGTGCTGGGCGGGGGTGGGGTGGGGTGCAGCATGGTGCTGGGCGGGGGTGGGGAGGGGTGCAGCATGGTGCTGGGCGGGGGTGGGGCGGGGGTGGGGCGGGGTGCAGCATGGTGCTGGGCGGGGGTGGGGCGGGGGTGGGCTGGGGTGCAGCATGGTGCTGGGCGGGGTGGGGTGCAGCATGGTGCTGGGCGGGAGTGGGGCGGGGTGCAGAATGGTGCTGGGCGGGGGTGGGGTGGGGTGCAGCATGGTGCTGGGCGGGGGTGTGGCGGGGGTGGGGCAGGGTGCAGCATGGTGCTGGGCGGGGGTGGGGCGGGGTGCAGCATGGTGCTGGGCGGGGGTGGCGTGGGGTGCAGCATGGTGCTGGGCAGGGATGGGGCGGGGTGCAGCATGGTGCTGGGCGGGGGTGGGGTGGGGTGCAGCATGGTGCTGGGCGGGGGTGGGGTGCAGCATGGTGCTGTGCGGGGGTGGGGTGGGGTGCAGCATGGTGCTGGGCGGGGGTGGGGTGGGGGGTGTGCAGCATGGTGCTGTGCGGGGGTGGGGTGGGGTGCAGCATGGTGCTGGGCGGGGGTGGGGTGCAGCATGGTGCTGTGCGGGGGTGGGGTGGGGTGCAGCATGGTGCTGGGCGGGGGTGGGGTGGGGTGGGGCGGGGTGCAGCATGGTGCTGGGCGGGGGTGGGGGGTGTGCAGCATGGTGCTGGGCAGGGATGGGGTGGGGTTGGGGTGGGGTGCAGCATGGTGCTGGGCGGGGGTGGGGTGGGGGTGGGGTGCAGCATGGTGCTGGGTGCGGGTGGGGTGGGGTGCAGCATGGTGCTGGGCGGGGGTGGGGTGGGGTGCAGCATGGTGCTGGGCGGGGGTGGGGCGGGGTGCAGCATGGTGCTGGGTGGGGGTGGGCTGGGGGTGGGGTGGGGTGCAGCATGGTGCTGGGCGGGGGTGGGGCGGGGTGCAGCATGGTGCTGGGCGGGGGTGGGGCGGGGTGCAGCATGGTGCTGGGCGGGGGTGGGGCAGGGTGCAGCATGGTGCTGGGCGGGGGTGGGGTGGGGTGCAGCATGGTGCTGGGCGGGGGTGGGGTGGTGTGCAGCATGGTGCTGGGCGGGGGTGGGGCAGGGTGCAGCATGGTGCTGGGCGGGGGTGGGGTGCAGCATGGTGCTGGGCGGGGGTGGGGTGGGGTGCAGCATGGTGCTGGGCGGGGGTGGTGCCAAGTGCATAGTTGTCGGGGGGGGGGGTTATCAGATGGGACCGGTGCCAGGGGTCGATGCTAACCAATCCGTGCAGCCCGATGGAGGTCATCGAGCCTTTTGCTGCACTGTGTGACGGTTGTCCGGGTTATGCTCCCTGCGCTGAAGGCCTCTGCCACTTCCTCCCAGGCAGCCCTGTGGATGACCCGCTGAGCCCCTCAGGGGAGCAGGTTATCCCATTGTGACTCCACCACACCTAGCAGGCGGGCCAAGTCGGCATCCCTGAATCTTGGAGCTGGTTTCCGTGGTGGCATGGGTGCATACTGTGTGGGATTACCTCTGCGGGATCGGTTTAAATGCTGCTCCCCTTCGTTAGCGGGGGGGCTGGCGAGCGCGATCCCGATCCCAGCAAATCAGCCAGCAGAACAGTCATTTACGGCGTGAAGCCCATGGGGTCTCGTTAAGTTGTCCAATTAACGTTTGATACCCAATCTCCATCCAATGGCGCTGGCCCATCGCTGCTGCCCCCCTCCATCCCGCCACTATTCCTCCCCATCCAAGGTGCTCCCCCTCATGCCTCCCAAGAGAATACCACGGAGGAGAATTCTGAGGATGCCACCATAATAGTCACAGTACAGCCGTTATCTCCACCCTCCACCAGCATAGAGACACACACCTTGGTGGGCGAAAATAGTGGACAGGCTTCTGGGGCACATTCTGGTGAGCATTACACAGTTACTGATGGAGATCAGGTGGAGGTAGGAGCATCCAACAAGACAGCAGTCTCAGGCCTGCTGGATTTCAGAACACAGCTGGATCCCAGTCAGATGCTGAGCCTCTGGACCAGGTTTACCCAGAGCTGATGCAGTCGATAGGGTGCAGCCAAGTGATTCACAGGGGATGTCATCAACACTCCTGCAGGTCCACAACAGGATTGAAGGAGTCCCAAAGGCTGGGGCCACAGCAGATGGCACCGGCAATGTTTGGCACCAAGGCCAACGGTGCTAGGGTGGCGACTGCAGTGGAGAGCCTGGAGCACGAAGTCAGAACCATGAGTGCTGGTGTCCAAGACATTTCCCAGTCACTGATGGCCATGGCTGAGTGCCTCGGCAGAAAGTCCCAGTAACTGGGGGATCTGTCCCTGACGCAGGTGGCCCTTTCCGAACTGTTGCGGAGCATGTCCCAGTCTCAGGTGGGCATCACCGTGGTGCTACAGATCATGTCCCAGCCACTGAGGACCATGTTTCAGATGGAGGTGGACATTGGAGAGGCGCTGCAGAGCATGGCCCAGTCACAGAGGGCGTTGACGCCATGGGTTGCAAGGGGTGAGGAGGGAGTGGGTGATAGACTTAGTCGCATCCTATATGAAGCAGGCATGGAAGAGCGCCTCCCAGACCCACTGGGCATGTCAGACCCTCGCCGCTGCTGCTTGTCCTCCATCCTCCAGCTGACCCTACGGGTTCTCCCTGGACTAGTCCTCCAGCCCCTCCTGGTCCGGCACCTCATCATCCTCCTCCTTGTAGATGGCCACATGTTCCGTCTCCTCCCCCTCGAACACTTTGCCCTGCTGCTGTACCAGGTTGTGGAGGGCACAGCAGATCACCACAAAGTGGGTGATCCTCGGGGGGTGTACTGCAGTGCGCCACCAGAGCTGTCGAGGCATCGGAACCGCATTTTGAGTTGTCCAATACACAGCTCTACAACAGCCCAGGTGGCCTCATGGGCCTTGTTATATCAAGTCTTCGCATCAGTCACTGGCTTCCGTACTGGCATTATTAGCCAAGACATAAGCAGATACCTCCAATCCCCCAAGAGCCATCCAATCATCCCATGGATTGCCGAGTGTCCCAGGATGTAGCCGGTGTGCATATTCCCAGGGAATGGAACCCCTTCCTGATGATGCAGGGCGCTCCCTGACTCCATGGTGCATGCAAGAAGATATGTGTTCCATCTGTTACCCCCTGAACCTGGGGCAACCAGCAATGGAGGGAAATCCTGCTGCCCATGCAGTCTGTTGGGCTTGGTCCAGTTTGAAGTTAATATAATTAGCTGCCCGGGCAAACAGAGCTCTTGGTTGGGATATGTCGCACAAGTCCACACTCAAGCTCTGGAGTGATCCTGAGGCGTAAATATTCAGGACTGTGGTGACCTTGATGGCCACTGGGAGCAGGTATCCTTCTCCTCCAAGTGGTGCCAAGTCCGCCAGCACATGGCACAGGTGCCGCACCGTGGCTTTGTTGAGGCGAAGCCTCTTGCGGCACACGCTGTCCATCATCTGTTCAAATGACCAACAACACCTGTACACTCAGGGCCGTTATCGGCCCCCCCCCTCTGGGTCCCTCCCTGGCCTGATGGGCGGTCAGGTTGGGCCTCTTCCAAACTTGAAACAGAAAACAGTCATCATCACAATAAAGCTGCCAACATCCTTTAAAGGCGCGTCGTCACAACCTCCAAGGTGTCCAGTTGAGGTGCACCACCACCCGCCTCCTCCTGCAGTCCGGCATCTGGTCACCTGCTCCACCCAGTCCTTGGTCCAGGCCACAGAAGTAGAAGAGGCAGGAACAACACACGGCTTTCAGACATAAAACATTGAACAGTCAGCAGTTCAAATAAAAGTTCCAGAAAATGGCAAAGCAGTTCTTCAAACCTCCAGCAAGTTGCGCAGTTGCCACCCTTCCTTCCGAGGCAGCAGGGCACCTGACTTCCTCACTCTCCTTAGCCCAGGCCACAGAGAAAGAGGCAATAACAGCAGCGCACGGCTTCCAGACATGAAACATTCAATAGGCAGCAGTGCAGATAAAAGTGCCAGCGAGCTGCAAAGCAGACTGCATAACTTCAGCAAGTCACTCAGATGAAACAGCAGACACCCTTTGCCGTTCCTCACTTCAGGCAACCGAAATAAAGGGGTGGCAGCAAACAGATTCACTGCAGCCAAGTGGCAGCATCAGTAGTCCTCCAAGTAGTTATCCTTGTCCAGAAAATGGTCAGCAGCAAATCTCTCCTTCCTACCTATCTGTTGTCCAGGCTGTAAAAAGCAGCAGCCTGCAAAGTTTGTAATCCACAGGCAGGAGCTCACAGAACACATACCCTACACAGTCACTTGGGAGCTGGGAAGTATTACATTATTACAATTGCTAGTTACCTATTAGCAATGGCCTTCAGCTATGCGCCCGGAGCCCACAGTCAGTGGGTGGTCAGTGGGACAGACAGGCAGTAGCCGGAGCTGCCCTCATTATGGGTACACGTGATCCAGGGGACGATATGACGGACCTGGGAGCGCTGGGGCACCCCCCCCCCGCCCCCCCCCGGTTCAGTCCATCCGTCCTCGACCGAGGCCGTCCATTGTCTCTCCCCCGCCCCTGAGCACTGGGCCAGCAAACCCAGTGGCCTGGAGTGATTGCTTGACTTCGAAGATGGCTACTCACCTCCTCGGATCTCCACAGCAGCTATTCCGCCAGCTTTACATTTTTAAAATGCGTACTAATCAGCACCAGCATGACTAATTGCTGGGGAGGCAGTTGGATCACGGGGAGCCGTTAGATAGGGGGTCATTCCCATTAATGGGATGGAGACTGGCCCTAATTGGTGATTATTGGCTTCTCACCATGCCAAGGTGGGATCCTGATTTCGCCAATGGGAGCGGGCTGGTTAGGTTGCAAACCGATCGGCATCCAGCAAGATTCCCAATTTTGGCCTCTCCCACAATCTAACGGCCGTGTCGCACTCAAGTGAAAGTGTGACGCGGCCGGGCAAGCACGTCCATTGAGTTTTTGCAGCATGGAAAGAGGCCCTTTGGGCCATCGTGTCTGCGCCGGTCATCATGCACCCATCTATTCTAATCCCATTTCCCCGCACTTGGCCCATAGTCTTGTAAGCTATGGCATTTCAAGTGCTCATCTAAATTCTTCTTAAGTGTTGTGAGGGTTCCCACCTCTACCATTATTTCAGAAAGTGAGTTCCAGATTCCCACCACCCTCTGGGTGAAAAGGTTTCTTCACATCCCCTCTGAATCGCCTGCCCCTTACCTTAAATCTATACATCCTGGTTATTGATCCCTCCATCAGTCATGATCGAATGACGGAGCAGACTCAATGGGCCAAATGGCCTAATTCTGCTCCTATATCTTATGGTCTTATGGTCCACTAAGTGGAAAAATTCCTTTCTATCCACCTTATCAATGCCCCTCGTAACTTTATACACCTCAATGAGGTCCCCCCCCCTCAGCCTTCTCTGCTCTTGAGGAAAACAACTCCAGCCTAACCAGCCCCTCGTCATAGCTGTAACACTCCAGCCCAGGCAACGTCCCAGTGAACCTCCTCTGCACCCTTTCTAGTGCAATCATATCCTTCCTATAGTGTGGTGACCAGAACTGCACACAGTACTCCAGCTGTGGTCTAACAAGTGTTTTATTGGGTTCACTCCCAATGGAAGCTGATGGAATTTGAATTCCACTAAGACCAGACGAGGTAGTTTCATGGCACTAATATTGATATAGCCTTTAAATTCCAGATTTTTAAAAAGTTAATTGAAATTAAATTACACCATGGGATTTGAACCCATGGTCCCAAGGCATTAGTCTGAATGTTAGGACTACTAATCCAGTGACATTAGCACTATGCCACTGCCTCCTCTAAACTCCAGAGTCTAGACCAGAGTTCCTGCTGGCAGTGCCACAAGAGATTAATGACCTCACACGGGTGGCAAAGGTCAGTGAATGCATCTTCACATGACATATTCACCCCCCCCACCCCCGGCAGCCTTTCACACTGCTCAATGCACATACCCTCATCACTCACCCAGCATTTTTCTTTGGCACTCAGGATTAATGTCTAACATCCAGATATTCCACCTCATTCTCGCACACCTACAAACACTGTCAATCTCACACCCACCTCTCACTACCTCCATATACCACCCAGTTACTCAGCTACTCCTGGCACGACACTCAAACACTGTACCACACAATCATTGGCATGCTGTTCTCTTTCATGCAGGACAAGGTGGCACACAATAGAAGGCAGCAGAGCAGAACTGGTAGTGAGGGTGGGGGGGGGGGGGGACTGATGCCTGCATCTTCTGAGCCTGACAGAATTACTCTTATCGTGGAGTCAGCTGCAACAGGGCCCACAGCACCTACCATCACTGAGAATATTAAGGATGATGGTGTATCTCTGTCTATATTGAACTTGTAGCTCACTCTCATCCTGCTATCTGGCTGCTGATCTGTGACCATGGACCTCTTGCTTCCAACCCCCCACCCCCCCCCCCCCCCCCCTTCCCTCAGACTAACCTTCCTCTTCTGAATTCCTGCTTTCAGACATCCAGGTTCTACCACCTGCCCAGTCACAGGAATCCCGGGAGGAGGAGAGACAGTATCGGCGCAGCACCAATGAAGAGATTCTACCATTGATCTGACACCTTCAGCCATCAGCTCAGACACTGGCACTGTGCTTACCTATTGGTTACCTCGTCCAGCTCATTTACACATAATGTCGAAGAGTAGCCTTCCCAATAGTGATCCCTACAGGATGGAATTATCACACAACACAAATCAGAAAACAGTCTGAGACTGAACCGGATAAATAGAAATATAAGTAAAAGTGCCAAGCTGCCACTTTTCCCATCATGGGGATCGGGCCCGGGGGGGGGGGGGGGGGGGGGGTGCTCTGTGACGGTGCAGGGGGACCTGAGGACCCCCTGTAGGTGGGTTGGGGCTTCTGGGATTCCATCGGGAAATCGGGACGCCATTTTTAAATGCCGTCCCAATCTCCTCCTGCACTGAGGAGTTCCGGCGAGCGGAGCTCCTTAATGCAGTAAATGGGACTAAGTGCGACCTCGTCAGGGCGTTCCCCGCTAAGACCCTAAATCTAGCTGAATGGGGACGGAGTCCCATTCGATGTCGTTGGGTTTCTCAGCGCTCCGAGCGTCGGGAAACACCCAGCTAAACGCGCTCGTTGTGGAACTCTGTTTTCATTCGGGTAGATCGCCCTAACGATAAGACCATAAGACAGAAGCAGAATTCGGCCACTCGGCCCATCGAGTCTGCTCCGCCATTCAATCATGGCTGATATTTTTCTCATCCCCATTCTCCTGCCTTCTCCCCGTAATCCCTGTCCCCCTTAACTGCCTTGCTCATCTTTGAAATTTGTGTGTGGTCGTGTGTGTTTATTCTTTTGAAAGGTTTCTCAGCTGCACTCTTAGCTGTGGGGTTTATTAGTCCAATATTTGAAACAACATGTTATAAAAACATATGGGCTTAGTGCACTAAGCTAATGGCCCTTTAACTGGAGAGATGGAAAGTCAATGAAGCTGGCCCAATATAAATTGCAACTAAAGCTGTAAACATGTGGTGACCAAGGAAGAAAAATGTCCAGGGAAGATGCAGAATTAAATGGACAGTCTGTTAATTTAAACAAACGTTCAGAAAACTTTATAAACATTATTGGCAGGATTCTCCATTTCAGAGACTAGGGTGCTATATAATGGAGAGGTTTCCAAGTGTTATCTGTGGCGGGCTTTGCCTGGCTCTGTCGGCGAGTTCCCACCATTATCTAACCACTTAGTCACTTTTTAAGGCCCTGGCGTGTTTAACACTGGGTGAGCCCACACCTAACCTTTCTTGTGCCTGGCCCAGTTCATAGAACATAGAACAGTACAGCACAGAACAGGCCCTTCGGCCCTCGATGTTGTGCCGAGCAATGATCACCCTACTCAAACCCACGTATCCACCCTATACCCGTAACCCAACAACCCCCTCCCCCTTAACCTTACTTTTTTTTTAGGACACTACGGGCAATTTAGCATGGCCAATCCACTTAACCTGCACATCTTTGGACTGTGGGAGGAAACCAGAGCACCCGGAGGAAACCCACGCACACACGGGGAGGACGTGCAGACTCCGCACAGACAGTGACCCAGCCGGGAATCGAACCTGGGACCCTGGAGCTGTGAAGCATTTATGCTAACCACCATGCTACCATGTTGCACCGGTCACGAAAACAAGCAGGCCAATTAGATATTGGAGAGGCCTAAATTGGAAATCATGTCAAGTGCGGTTGTTAGTGCCGAGCATCCCAATCAGGCAATGAGGCCTGGAAACCTGTCCTGAGCTCCAGAGGCATCAACGCCACAGAGGCAACAGCCAACATTAGAATACCCCAGAGCTGGGCCACAGCACTGGAGACACCCACACGACCAAAGAGCGGGTGTGTGGACCGGGGAGGGAACCAGCGCCCAGTCCAGGTGATGTTACCCGCGGGTGTTTGGGGTACAGGGTTTGGAGTCCGGTGCCCACGGACCACTGCTGCTGCCAGGGGTGTGTGTGCACTGTGTGTTGGATGGCACCTTTTGAGATGGCAGGGAATGTGAGGGTGGGGGCGCTTGGGGATCTGAGGGTCCCGGAATGGAAGACACGGCTGGTTGTCAGTCTCACCAATTCCTTACAGATATTACATTAAGGATGATATCTAAGACCCGCGGAAGCTGCCCTTGCAGTGGCATTGGCAGTCCAGGCGGCCAGGCCATGGAGAAGAAGAGAATACAATGTCGACAGAGGCTCTAGGCAGCGGCCCATGTGCAGGGCCCACCCTACACTACTGAGAACCCGGACGCACATCAGGCCAGGGAGGGATCCAGAGGGGGAGGCCAATGACGGCCCAAGACATACAGGTGTCGCTGGCCCTTCGAATAGATGACGGACAGCATGCGTCACAGGAGGCTTCGCCTCAATGAGGAGCTCATAGAATCATAGAATTTACAGTGCAGAAGGAGGCCATTCGACCCATCGAGTCTGCACCGGCTCTTGGAAAGAGCACCCCATTTAAGCCCACACTTCTAACCTATCCCCGTAACCTAGTAACTCCACCAAACCTTTTTGGTCACTAAGGGCAATTTATCAGGGCCAAACCACCTGACCTGCTCATCTTTGGACTGTTGGAGGAAACCGGAGCACCCGGAGGAAACCCACGCAGACACGGGGAGAACGAGCAGACTCCGCACAGACAGTGACCCAGCGGGGAATCGAACCTGGGACCCTGGAGCTGTGAATCAAGTGTGCTAACCACGGTGCTGCCGTGCTGCCCACTGTGCTAACGTGCTGCCCCAGATGGTGTGGCACCCGTGCCATGTCTTTGCAGACTTGGCACCACATGCAGGAGGGGGGATACCCACTCCTGGCGGCTGCCAAGGTCACGGCAGCTCTGAACATCTAAGCCTCAGGTTAATTCCAGGGCTTGTGTGGCATATCCCAACCAACAGCCCACAGGTGCATCCATGAAGTCACGAATGCCTTGTTTGCCGAGCAGCTGACTATACAAACTTTGACCTGGATCAAGCCAATCAAGATGGCTAGACAGCAGGATTCTCCACCATCACAGGGATGCCCCAGGTCCAGGGGGTAATAGATGGCATTCATGTCATCTTGCGCACTCCAGGCAGTCCAGGAGCACACTTCATAACTAATGTTTGACCACCACCTCAAGATCATACATGTGAGTACACACTTTCCAGGGAGCATGCATGACAGCCACATCTTGGGGCAGTCGGAGATCCCCGGCATTTTCCAGGGACACCCCAGGGTGACTAGCTGGCTCTTGGGGATTAGGACCTGACTAATGACAGCAGTATGGAGGCGGTGACCGATGCGGAGACCCAATATAACAAGACCCATGTGGCTACCTGGGCTGTCATTGAGTGATGCATCAGACTGCTCAAGTGATGGTGCACTGCAATATACCCCATCCGGAGCGTCTCCCGCTTTGTAGTGGTCTGCTGTACCCTCCACAACCTGTCATAGCAGCGGGCAATATGCTTGAGGCGGAGGAGGAACATGCGGCCACCTCCAAGGAAGAGGACAAGGAGGAGCTGTATCAAGAGGAGCTGGAGGATGAGCCCTGGGGAGGACCCAGACTGCATCAGGTTTGCGATAGTCTGGTCCAGAGGCTCAGCCTCTGACTGGGATTTCGCTATGTCCTGGGATCCAGCAGACTTCCGACTGCTGGCTCCCCTGGATGATCCTGCCTCCACCTGATGTGTATCTGCAACTGTGTTGTGCTCACCAGAATGTGCCCCAGAAGCCATTCCACTACTTTCGCTCACTGAGGTGTGTGTCTCTGCCCTGGAGGAGGATGGGGATGATAGCTGTGACGCACCGTTGGTGGCATCCTCGGAGCTCTCCTCCGTGGTGTTCTCTTAGATTTTGGGGGTGGGGGAAGGGCATCCCGGATGGGTCGCCATCTTTGGATGGCGATCCTGCAGTCAGTGAGAGGGAGGGATCATCATGCTGGTATGAACAACTCACATGCGACAGGTCATCTGGGTGGGGGCTGGTGGATACTTACCTCTGTGGTGCAGGTCGATCTCAACATCGGTGTCCTCGGCCACTCTCGCAACCTCGGGGGCCCAGGGTGAGGACTCTGAGGTCTGGCACCCGGCCACCGTCTGCGCTCTTTCTCGTCTGTTGTGAGCCAACTTCTCCTGCGAGGAGCAATTCTCCTCCTTCTCCTCTGATGCAGGTAGGGCAGTGGATGTTGTCTATATGGACTTCAGTAAGGCCTTTGACAAGGTCCCTCATGGTAGACTGGTACAAAAGGTGAAGTCACACGGAATCAGGGGTGAGCTGGCAAGATGGATACAGAACTGGCTAGGTC
The DNA here is from genome assembly GCF_902713615.1 of Scyliorhinus canicula. Taxonomy (NCBI): domain Eukaryota; kingdom Metazoa; phylum Chordata; class Chondrichthyes; order Carcharhiniformes; family Scyliorhinidae; genus Scyliorhinus; species Scyliorhinus canicula. The sequence continues at coordinate 63,816,091 of NC_052160.1, read as the reverse complement.
ACAGAAGGCAGAGAGTAGCAATGGAAGGGTGCTTTTCTAATTGGAGGGCTGTGACTAGTGGTGTTCTGCAGGGATCAGTGCTGGGACCTTTGCTGTTCATAGTATATATAAATAATTTGGAGGAAAATGTAACTGGTCTGATTAGTAAGTTTGCAGACGATACCAAGGTTGGTGGAATTGCAGATAGTGATGAGGACTGTCAGAGGATACAGCAGGATTTAGGTCGTTTGGAGACTTGGGCAGAGAGATGGCAGATGGAGTTTAATCCGGAAAAATGTGAGGTAATGCATTTTGGAAGGTCTATTGCAGGTAGGGAATATACAGTGAATGGTAGAACCCTCAAGAGTATTGAAAGTCAGAGAGATCTAGGTGTACAGGTCCACAGGTCACTGAAAGGGTCAACACAGGTGGAGAAGGTAGTCAAGAAGGCATACGGCATGCTTGCCTTCATTGGCCGGGGCATTGAGTATAAGAATTGGCAAGTCATGTTGCAGCTGTATAGAACCTTAGTTTAGCCACACTTGGAGTATAGTGTTCAATTCTGGTCGCCACACTACCAGAAGGACGTGGAGGCTTTAGAGAGGGTGCAGAAGAGATTTACCAGGATGTTGCCTGGTATGGATGGCATTAGCTATGAGGAGCGGTTGCATAAACTCGGTTTGTTCTCACTGGAATGACGGAGGTTGAGGGGAGACATGATAGAGGTGTACAAAATTATGAGGGGCATAGACATAGTGCATAGTCAGAGGCTTTTCCCCAGGGTAGAGGGGTCAATTACTAGGGCGCATTGGTTTAAGGTGCGAGGGGCAAGGTTTAGAGTAGATGTACGAGGCAAGTTTTTTACACAGGGTAGTGGGTGCCTGGAACTCGCTGCCGGAGGAGGTGGTGGAAGCAGGGACGGTAGTGACATTTAAGGGGCATCTTGACAAATACATGAATAGGATGGGAATAGAGGGATACGGACCCAGGAAGTGTAGAAGATTTTAGTTTAGACGGGCAGCATGGTCGGCACAGGCTTCCAGCACCGGGTTTGAGAGAGGCATTTTGGGAGACAGGCCATTGTACCACTGCTGGGCATGAGTGGGTGTGCTGGTGAGTGCCAGGGTAAGCTGGGGCATGTTGGGGTTTATGCTGGGAGGACGGTGCCAGGCTCAGGGATGTTGAGGAAGAGTAGCAGGTGGGACAGGTGCCAGGGGGCCGATGCCAACTCACCTGTGCGGGCTGGTGGCAGTCCTCCTGGTGACACTCCCGGAGCTGACAGCTGCTGCCAGTGCCACCCAGACGGCACTGGCTGCCCTGTGGGTGACCCTCTGACCTCCTCGGGGGAGCAGGGTATCCCGTCATGACTCGACCGTGTCCAACCGTCTGGCCAGGTCGGCATCCCCGAATCGTGGAATTGGTCTGTGCATTGGCATGGCCGCGTGCTGTATGGGGTTTGTTCTGCGGGATTGGTTTAAATGCTGCTCCCCGTTAGCGGGAAGCTGTCCTGGAGAATCAGCTGGCGAGACAGTAATTTGCGCCGTGAAGCCCATGGGGCATCATTAAGTACTCTACTAAATATTAGATACCGGTGGTGGCATCGCCGGGTTGACCTTCGGGAAATACCCGGCGATTCCCACTTGCTAACGTACTTAGAACAAATTTGGTTAGATCGCGCCCTTGGACTTATTTTTATCGTTGGGGAGCTGACCTCACTGGCCAGACTGCTCCTCCGTGATCAGACCACCATTTTGAAAGGGTGCCCTGATCTCTAAGTGGCCGCAAGGATCCCCCCCCCCCCCAGGGTTTTACCATTGGGGAGCACCCGTATTGTCTTATTTGGTACACTGACCTCGACACACTTACTGATGAAGTCTGTGATGGTGATTGCGTACTCGTCCAAGTTAGCTGCCGCGGCCTTGAATATGGACCAGTCCACAGACTCCAAGCAATCACGGAGAGTGTCCTCTGATGCCTCGGATCAGCACTGCACGGTTTTCTTGACTGGTTCAGCACACTTGAGTTGCTGTTTGTAAGCCGGAAGTAGGATACTGACTTGTGGGAGAATTTGCCAAAGTGAGGTCGGGGAATGGAGCAGTAGGCACCTTTGATGCTCGTTTAGCAGTGGTCCAGGGTGTTTGCACCTCTGGTGGGGCAAGAGGTATGTTGATGGAGTTTGGGTAGAGCCTTCCTGAGCTTGGCCTGGTTGAAGTCTCCAGCCACGGTTTTCAGGGCTTCAGCGAGATTTGTTTCTTGGTTCTTGGTGAAGTGCAGTTTGTCAAGTGCTTTCTTCACTTCCGCCTGGGGTAGGATGTAGACTGCTGTGATGAGTACACAGGTGAATTCATGCGGGAGGTAGAACGGGCGACACTTCATGGTCAGGTATTCTAGGTCTGGGGAGCAGTGGCACACTAGGGACACCACATCCAAGCACCAGGAGGCGTTGATGAGGAGAGATGGGTCAGTCAGTAAGACAATAACAATTCACATTTGACAGGTCCTCCAGGTGGGATCCTGTGGTTCCTCCCCTTTGCGGCATCCACCAGCCTCCACGTTGGTGACCACCCTGTCCAGGGCCACGCCGGTCACCTCCAGGGCACGCTCCTTGAAGGTGGTGAGGATCCTGATATCTGGCACACCTACGCCAGTCCTGGCCCTCTCCGGCGATTGTGGGAGAGCTTTTAGACGCACGTGTGGTTCACGTTGGGTTCACGGGGGAGAGGTGGAGGAAGGGTTGAGGGGTTGAAGGGGAAGGGGGATGGATGCATCCATGGGGGGGGAGAGTTCTTGGGGCGGGGGGGGTGGTGGCTTTGGCATCTACTCACTCGTGCTGCCCGGTGTAGGTCATTGACCTTCTTCCTACACTGGAGGCCAGTCCTCCTGGTCACACTCCCCCAGCTCTCGGTTGCCTCCATCTCGTCCCAGGTGGCATTGGCTGCCCTATGGCTGGTGCTCCTGGATCCTCGGGGGAACTGGTCATCCCTCCTAGCCTCCACAGCTTCCAGCACCTGCCCAGGTCAGCAGACCCGAATCTTGGAGCCAGACTCATGGGCGGCATTGTTGCAAGCTGGCCGGGGTTGGCTGAGCAAGTGCAACTTAAGTGCTGCTCGACCTTGTTAGCGGGGGGCTGGTGAGCACAATCCTGGCGAATCAGCTGACGAGCCTTCATTTGCGGTGTGACGTCCGTGAGGCCTCATTAAGTGGACCAACTAATATTGAATAGCGGTGCTGGCCTCGCTGGACCGAGAGCCAGGAAGTTCGCGGCAATTCCCGCTCGCTACCACACTTAGGTATCTTTCCGGAGAACCGCGTCCAGAGTTTCATCACCACTTTGAAACATGTGCGTCTGCCCACCTTATACTTTAGTTTTACAGTCTATAATTTCCGCAAAACTCTATTTAAAACGTGTTCATCTGGAACTAACATCAAGGCAGGTAAAGCAACTAAGAATTAGAATACTTTACTGAGGGAAAGAAAAGAATAAACAAAATATTAGGGCAGCACAGTAGCATTGTGGATAGCACAATTGCTTCACAGCTCCAGGGTCCCAGGTTCGATTCCCGGCTTGGGTCACTGTCTGTGCGGCGTCTGCACATCCTCCCCGTGTGTGCGTGGGTTTCCTCCAGGTGCTCTGGTTTCCTCCCACAGTCCAAAGATGTGCAGGTTAGGTGGATTGGCCATGCTAAATTGCCCTTAGTGTTCAAAGTTGCCCTTAGTGTTGGGTGGGGTTACTGGGTTATGGGGATAGGGTGGACGTGTTGACCTTGGGTAGGGTGCTCTTTCCAGGAGCCGGTGCAGACTCGATGGGCCGAGTGGCCTCCTTCTGCACTGTAAATTCTATGATCTATGATTATAAGCAGTACGTGCTTGAAAGTGTAGCCAAAGTTAACCTGAGAAAAATGGAAGAAATATGAAGGCACTATCATTCCTTACAATCTCCAAGTGTTACTTTTTTTTATTTAACTGGATCAATTTATGTGGTTTAATCAAGAGTTGATTTCTTGGCCTAGCATCCAGACAGAATTTAAAAAAAGCCAACACCTCCTTCTTTGCTTAATATTTGCAAAGTAGGCAAAAACCTCAGAGGGTGAATCACAGGACGATTTCTGTCCTGAGAAACATGAGGACCTGGATTTTCGCAGAGTTGGAATATCTCGGAGCCATTTAAAATAGCGAATGGGATACAATTCCCAGCGCAGGTCATTTTTGCCAGCACAGGATAGGGTGCAGGTAGCGAGCTGGCATGCTGCACTCCTGACTTGGCCAGTCCCATTGTGGGGGCAGGCACCTTCTGGCCCAACGCAAATTTCAGGTCAGCTTCTCCATGGCTCTTAGTTCAAGGCCCCCAGAGGAATTGTGAACCATGGTTCGGACGGTAAGTTCAAATGGTTTTACCCTTGACCTGCCACGCCCTTGCCCCTTCCAGGACTCTTCCATTGCAATTCACTGCCAACGAATGATTGCCACCCACTCCCCATGGCCCCTCATGTTGTCCCCGCCAAGTCAGTGTCAAATCATGTCCCCAACCACCCTCCCAAGGCCCCTTATACTCTCCATGGCAACTCATGCCACCACCCCCAGCATGTGGGGGGGGGGGGGGGGGGCATGAGTTGGCATGGAAGGTAAAAGGGTCCATGGAGATTGAGTCTGTGGGTGAGCAAGGAGGTGTGAAGGCTAAAATTTTCGAACACAACTGCGAGCCCCACACTCCATCCCAGAGCACAGTGTGCATCGGGACACTCTTTACCCAGGTGGGTTCAACAAATCAGAGAAATTTCCCGACCTGAGCTTCCCACCTTGACAACCAGAATCCAGTCCTTGGTATATATTCAGAATGTAATGGATATCCTACTTTCTTTTAACGTTTCTGCATAAGGATGAGCAAAAGGATTCTTTAAAACATATTTTTATCCCATAGAGCAATCAAAAATATACTTGGAAAATATGCAGACAGGCATAGATAGTTAAGCTCATAATAGCTGAACTAATTAGGGCAAGAATCCAGCATTCGGAAAGGAGGAAGGTGTTGTAGATCATACTGCCTGTATTCAACCTCCTGCTGTTTGTTGGTGTAGGGAAACCAATCTGTCAATTGACTGTATGCACAGATTAGATTGACATATTCTTGACACCTCTCCTTCTACCAAATAATGGCAACAGAGAAATGTGTTGCATACTTGGCAATTAGAGAAGCGGTGGTGAGGATATGTTGATCTCATCTATGCAAAGAGCCCATTAACAGATTGACACTGCTTCAATTTGAGTTTCCTTCTCCTTTGAAATTCTTTGCATTTGAGTAAGTTGCTCTGAGTTGGGGAAGAAGGCGACGTATGGCCTGATCTTGTTGTTATTTCTGGTGTTCTCATGTAAAAGTCAAGTGTTACAATTGGACATAGACCCCCACCTCTACCATTCAGACCCCTCAAACAGGGTTTTCACTTCTGGTTGACATCTAGTGACCTGCGCTGGAAGGTGAATAGACATGGATGATGGACAGTTCTGTCTGATATTCCCCATCCGACAATACCCCACCAACATGTAATGTCAAGGCTCATACATAAGATATTAGCTAACTGAGTGATTATCATAAAATTGAACTATCTGATCATTTGAATTCAATAACATTGAAGACTGGAATATATTAGTTGTTGGTTGGTGTCCATGGCAATGAGATACTTTTCCTGCTTGCTCAAATGAAATATGAAAAGATAAATTACTCATCTGGGAAGAAAATTCCATTGTGCCCAGATGAACATGTCATTTGGTCAATAGAGAAGACAACACTCTTTAAGAAATTGGATTTCCTTTCAAGAGGTTCAGCTGTATGTGTCTCAAAGCAAAATTGGAAAGAAATGAACCATAATGTTAAGAAACGTACATGCAGATTTAATTTAATAAGTTGAAATGAAAACCTCAGTTTTGATTCATGCCACATGCATGGCAGATTTGCTAGTTGTGTTTTTTTCCCATAACGTAGGCTGTGCTAATGGCAGTAAAAGCTACACATCTGCTGTTGCCTTTGCTCTCCCTGAGCTCCTTGTGTGCACAACTACCTTTCCCACCAGTCCAAAGAAAGTGTGTCTCTGATAAACAAACAGTAGCATCAACACAAGTGGCTGATTTCTGTAGAATTATTTATTTTCTTATATTGGACTTCACAATAATCTTTATTACTATCACAAGTAGGCTTGCATTATCACTGCAATAAAGCCACATTCTGGCGCCTGTTCGGATACACTGAGGGAGAATTCAGAATGTCCAATTCACCCGGCAGCACATCTTTCGGGACTTGTGGGAGGAAACCGGAGCACCCGGCGGAAACCCACGCAGACTTGGGGAGAACTTGCAGACTTCACACAGCCAGTGACCCAAGCCGGGAATCGAACCTGGGACCCTGGCGCCATGAAGCAACAGTGCTACCGTGTCACCCATAATTTATGCACTGAAACATCTATCAGTCTTGCCCAGTCCACCCTGGTATCAAAGCAGGTTTAATCCAAATGAATTAACAAAATAAAAATGAAATAAAGATGCAAGCAGTCATTTTTATGCCAGATGGCAAGGAGTTGAGGGTAAGAGGTGAAGGTGATGGTGTGAGGGGAGTGGAGCAAGGGGAAGGTTGAAAGTGAAATGGGAATTCAGCCACAACCTGCTTCCAATGCAACCGCTTTTGGGGCAGATTTCTCTGGCCTCACAGCCGCGTGTTTCTCAGTGGCAACAGGTGACGCACTGTTCGCTGGTGGCAGGATTCTCTCCTCCCGCCGCTCTCAATGGGACTTTCCACTGAAGCCACCCCACGCCCCCTGGAGACCCACAGGTGAGGGTTCCAGCCTCAGTTTTAACAGAGGTGGGGGAGGGGACATATAAGCTACAGTAATTGATGGTAAGACCCTATTTAAATACTTTAATAAGACTGTGTGCCTTCAATTTTAGTTATTAATATTAATTGTCCAAGCTTCTCAGGGCTCAAGAAGACAGCTCAAGAAGAGAAGTGAGAATGACTGGATATAACAGTAACTTTACAGCATTGCTTGTGGCCCAAGAGGAGCAGGAGGGCATCCCCTCGCCATGCCCTCAGCTTACCTACTTCTCTTCTGGAAATCAGACCCTATCCCTTCCAAGGTCTGACGCACAATTTCCATGGAACGCTCTCGCACCCCTGATGTCCAACATGTGATTTCTAACTTGGCCCTACTGCCGATATCTGACCCCGATCTCGCCATTCTTCCTTCTGCTCCCTTGTTGTGGTCTGGTGTTATATCCCTGCCCACTTGACACACAGCCAGCCTCCCTATCTGCCTGTCTGCATCCAGGAAATATTCCAATAACATGTAGCTGTTATATTCATGACCTCTGGAAAAACCTGCCTTTTGCATTTCCCAGCCACAAAGCCTCCCCCCCCTATATCCGCTCTTTCCACCCCTCAATGTCAGGCCCAAAATCTCCTCTACAGATCCTGGAGGGGAAAATCCAATGAAGTTCATGGCTGAAAACAAAAAGCTGCGGAAAAAAGTTTGAGACGTGATTGGAGGAACAAGGCGACATGAAAAAGATACTTAGCGGCAGAAACAAAACTGAACGATTTCCTTAACGCGACGTGTACAAAGCAGATGGCATTTCGGACCGTAATGTCATCGTCAACTCCTAGACCTTGTTTTAATCGCCCCCAGGGTCAGAGAGGAATTTCCCAGATTGGTTCTCCGTAGGGTTGTTTTTTAGATATCCGTTGTTTAACTTTCCCAAGAGATTACAGGATTACAAATATGAAGCACTCTACACGCTACGATGCATAGCTGCATCGTGACTGTTTAGGATAAACTTGATAACTAGCCTATTATTTCCCCATTTGTTGTTCCGTATGCATGTTTGTAAGAGACATTAATTAGACGCAGCACAGGATATTTAAAGTAAACATTGGATGTGGGAACAGTGGCATACTGATAATGTTATTAAAATACGAATAATCCAGAGGTCCAGACTAATGCTCTGGAGACAGGAGTTCAAATTCCATCGCGGTAGTTGGGGCAATTTAAATTAATAAATCTGGAATAAAATGCTAATCTCATTAATAACATTGGATAGTCACAAATCTCTGTGGTGATATGCCTCTGGGCAATATTATTGATGGGTGGTGTCCGACCTCCAACCAGCAGGTGGCAGTGCAGACACACCATGTGGTATCTCGACCATGGTCATGTGACCAGAGATTCCCACATAAGTGAAAACACATCCAGCCATCATCAGTTGATTGCAGATGGTAGTAAGACATATAAGTGACTGGTCAGTGCTAGGTGTAGTTCCAGAGGAGTAATAAGGAGACTCCATGATAACGTGCTCTGTAACAGATTGCTATCTTACCACACGAGACTCAATAAAGATCCTGGTTTGGGTAAGTCAGGAATTTGGAGGATTCCTTTACAAGGTACAGAAGACCAAACACAACAATCTCCACCTGGTTTAGGGAAGGAAATCTGCCACCTTAACTGGTCTGGCCTACAAGTGACTCCAAAGTCACAGAAATGTGGTTGACACTTAACTGCCCTCTGAAATGGCTGAGCAAGCGATTCATTTGCATTTAACTGCTGCAGGAAATTTGAATAAGAATAAGCCAAATGGACCACCTGGCATTAACTGAGGCACCAGAAACAACAAAGGCGCAATCGGCCTATCAAAGTCCTTCTCACTAACAATTTTGGAGAGCTGTCCCAATAACCAGACTTTCATAGAGCATGATTTAACGGGAAAAATATAGATCCCCGTTTTGGGCGTGTTTAACGGGATGTTTCTCAGCACTACGCTCCGCTATCAAACGGGAGTTTGTTTTTTTGGGGGCCTCTGCGGGGGACCACCCTCATCAGTGCAGGAAGAGATTGGAGCACCATTTTCAAATACGGCCCCAATCTCCCACCCCGCCCCAGGACTCTACACTGCAGCCTCCGTACCCCCCAATGCCCCAACCTACCTGTTAAAGGATCCTCAAGCCCCCATCACCCCACCTCATAAGTGCACCCCAGGCCCAATCCGTGGCACGGGCAACCTGGCACCATGCCACTTTGTCACTGCCAGCCTGGCATCCTGGCAGTAGCCCTGCCAGCCTGGCAGTGCCACCCAGGCACCCTGTCAGTGCAAGTGTGGCACTGCCAAGGTGGCAAAGCCAAGGTTCCAGGCTGGCAGTGCCAATGTGCCCAGATGGCAGCAGGAGTGCTAAGGTACCTCCCGGCCCAGAGCTTGACCACCCAGGGGCTTCCGCTGGCTTGGGGGACCCCTCCAGGTGCCGTTACTGGTCCACTGTTCCAGTGGACTAGTGCTTGACGGTGCCATGGTGAGGTCTCCCAGATGCAGGCGTTTGTTCCCAGGCCTCATGAGCATTGGGTGCCAACATTTCTATGTGAGCCTAACTGCTCGCTTAAATATGTAAATCCGGATCTCATTAGATCTTGCGAGCCATTCTGAGTGTCGCAAATCTTGCGAGAGGCCTCACGTGAGATTTAACGGCCTCATCGCGTCACCAAGTCAGGTGGGACGAGGCTGTTTAGCCCATAGTTACCAAAACCTCCTTTCAGCCAATGTTGCTGAAGTTCCATCATCATCTCTCCAGCAGAGATGCCCACAGTGAAGCCTCCTGCTGTTTGTCAACTACATCCTGATAATTTCCACCACTTGGAGGAAGCACTGAAGGTAACAAGAGCACAGAAGGTATTTTGGGTGGGTGTCTTCAATGCCCATTGCTGATTGAGCTGGCCTGAAGGACATAGCTGCTAGACTGCAGCAGGTGGTGAGGGTACCAACAAGAGGGGAAAACCGCATGGACCTTGTCTTCACCAATCTACCACGCAGGTCCATGGCAGTATTGGTAGGAGTGACCTTCACACAATCTTTGTGGAGGCAAAGTTCTATTTGCACACTGAGGACCTATCAGTGTGTTGTGTGGCATGACCACCATGCTAAATGGAATAGACTCAAAGCAGCTCAAAACTGGACATCCATGATGCGCAGTGGCCCACCATTGATGACTGCACAATGTTCGTCACCCAATTGCCACTCCTCAGATACTGAAGCAGTCCATGTCCAAGTGCAACAAGACCAGGGGCGAAATTTTCCATCGGCCGACACCAAAATTGGGAAACGTAATTAGGCGGAGAATCGGTTTTGACACCAAAATTGTGGCGGGCGCCAGTTTCATGCCAAATCGCAATTATCCAATGCCTGTGCCAATGCGCACGTATAGTAAACGTATCATTAGCGGACCTGACTCAGTATTCTCCAGGGCCTCCGCGATGCTCCGCCTTCACTGGAGTTAATTCCCGACGGCGAGATTCCCTTATGCTTTTAAAAATCATGAAACAGGCGCCATGGCTGCTGAGGGAGCGAGAGGGGTACGGAAAGCTTCCGACATCGTCATTGTTTGCTGACAGTTGTGCCACTGGCCGCGGGGCTTCTGCCAGGGGTGACCAGGAGGTGAGCTGTGGGGTTGGGGTAGACGGGCACAGAGCACCTTTGCCGCGGCCTGCAAGGCAGCCATGTAGCTGCGCATGCCACTGACTGCCCACTGTGAACATAGGGCCATAGGTCATATGGTTGTCTGCTGTCTGGTAGGACAACCCCCTAGGTGCCCTCTGGTTCCAGCCAACCCATGTGGGCAGCACGGTAGCACAGTGGTTAGCACAGTTGCTTCACAGCTTCAGGGTCCCAGGTTCAATTCCCGGCTTGGGTTACTGTCTTTGCGGAGTCCGCACATTCTCCCCGTGCCTGTGTGGGTTTCCTCCGGGTGCTCCAGTTTCCTCCCACAGTCCAAAGATGTGCCGATTAGCTGGATTGGCCATGCAAAATTGCCCTTAGTGTCCAAACAAATAAAGGTGGGGTGGGGTTCCTGGGTTACAGGGATGGGGTGGAGGTGTGGGCTTGGGTGGGGTGCTCTTTCCAAGGGCTGGTGCAGACTCGATGGGTCGAATGGCCTCCTTCTGCACTGTAGATTCTATGATCAGTGGGATGGGCACGCTGCAGTGCAACCAGTGCCATCTTGTTTGCTGGGATGAGTGTGTGTGGGGAGTGAAGTGTGTATATGAGAATCTAACTGTCGACTTGTGACATTCCATTACTGAATCCCCCACTATCAACATGCTGAGGGTTGCAATTGACTAGAAAGTAAACTGGACTAACCATATAAATACTGTGGCTAAAAGCGAGGCTATGAAACATGCAGGGTGTAACTGACTGTTCAAAATCTATAATAATAATAATACTAATAATAATACTACTACTACTAATAATAATAATCTTTATTATTGTCATATGTAGGCTTGCATTAACACGCCAATGAAGTTGCTGTGAAAATCCCGTAGTCGCCACACTCCGGCACTTATTCAAGTACACTGAGCGAGAATTCAGAATGTCCAAATTACCTAACAGCACGTCTTTCAGGACTTGTGGGAGGAAACTGGAGCACCCGGAGGAAAGCCACGCAGACACAGGGATAACGTGCCGACTTTGCACAGACAGTGACCCAAGCCAGGTATCGAACCTACAACCCTGGCGCTGTGAAGCAACAGTGCTAACCAAGGCACAAGTCAGGTGTCTCATGGAATACTCTCCATTTCCCTGGATGAGTCCAACACTCAACAAGCTCAACACCATCAGGACAAAGCAGCCTATTTGTTTGGCACCCCATGCACAAACAGTCACTCCCTCCACCACCAATGCACAATGGCAGCCGTGTGTACCATCTACAAGATGCATTGCAGGAACTCACCTTGGAGGAGCTGGACGTTCGCACGAGGTGAAAGAATTTGAGGATCCTGGGCCTGGCGGAGGGGCTGGAGGGGTCGGATCTCCCGGCGTATGTGACCACGATGTTGAGCTCGTTGATGGGGGCGGGGTCCTTCCATTTGCCCCTGGAGCTTGAGGGAGCTCACAGAGTGCTGGCCAGGAGGCCTAAGGCAAATGAGCCCCCGAGGGTGGTGCTGGTGCGGTTCCATCGATTTAGTGACCGGGAGTGTGTGCTGCGCTGGGCCAAGAAAGAGAGGAGCAGCAAGTGGGAGAATTTGGTAGTGAGAATCTACCAGGACTGGAGTGCGGAGGTGGCTAAGCGGCGGGCCGGGTTCAACCGGACGCAGGCGGTGCTGCATGCCAAGCAGGTCAGATTTGGAATGCTGCAGCCTGCGCGCCTGTGGGTGACATACAAGGACCGGCACCACTAGTTCAAGTCCCCGGAGGAGGCGTGGGCCTTTGTACAGGCGGAGAAGCTGGACTCGAACTAGGGCCTGGGGACATACTATGGCCGTTGCTGTTTTCGTTGTTGCTGTTCTTCAAATTTGACATGTGTGTTTTTTATGCTGGTTTTCTTTTTTGCTCTGTTTCCGGGTGGGTCTGTCTGTTGGGTATGGGTGTGGGCTATGTGGGGAATGTTGGGAGTTTGTATTTAATATGTTCACTTCTGTACGGGGCTGGGGGTTGGGGTGAAACTGGATTTTGAGGAGCTGCGTCAGAAGGGTGGGGTGTGGCAGTGTGAAAGCGCGGGCTTTCCTCTGGTTTCCCGCGCCGCGGGGCAGGGGGGCGGAGCTGGCGGTGGGGGCGTGGCCTCTACTGGTTTTCTTTCCCGCGCTGAAGCGGTGCCAAGGAGGTGTGGCAAGAGGGGGATGACCCCATACCGGGAGGGGATGGGTTTTGGCGGGAGCTGCCGGGGTCAGCAGAAGTCAGCTAACTCACGCAAGTACCATGGAGGGTGCGTCGCGGCTAGGAGGGGTCCTAGCCTGGGGGGGGGGGGGGATACCGGGTTGCTGCTGGAATGGCCTGGAAGGAGCTGGTGTGGGCTGGGGGGGTAGAGGAGAGGCGTTATCGCCATGGGGAACGGGTCAGGCGGGGCGAGCTGGCCTGGGGCGAGCAGTCGATAAGCTATGGCTAGCCGGCGGGGGAGGGGGGCGGGTTGCCCTCTGATCCGGCTGATTACCTGGAACGTGAGGGGGCTGAATGGGCCGGTTAAGAGAACTAGGGTATTTTCTCATCTGAAGGGGTTGAAGGCGGACGTGGCTATGCTCCAGGAGACCCACTTGAAGGTGGCGGACCAGGTTCGTCTGAGGAAGGGGTGGGTGGGGCAGGTTTTTCAGTCAGGATTGGACGCGAAGAACCGGGGGGTGATGATTCTGGTGGGGAAGAGGGTGGTGTTCGAGGCGGCTGAGGTGATGTCGGACAAGGAGGGCAGATATATTATGGTGAAGGGTAGGCTGCAGGGAGAGAAGGTGGTGCTGGTTAATGTATATCCCCCGAATTGGGATGATGCTGGCTTCATGAGGCGCTTGTTGGGCCACATTCCGGACCTGGAGGCAGGGGGACAGAAGTAAATGGGGCCTTTAGGGACTTCTACGAGGAACTGTACCGGTCGGAACCTCCGATGGGGAGAGGGGGGATGGAGAGCTTCATGAACAGGCTATGTTTCCCAAGGGTTCAAGAGGAGCTGGTAGAGGGGCTGGGGGTGCCGATAGAGCTGGAGGAGCTAGTCAGGGGGATTGGACAAATGCAGTCAGGTAAGGCCCCGGGGCCGGACGGGTTCCCGGTGGAATTTTATAAAAAGTATGCGGATCTGGTGGGCCCCCTGTTGGTGCGAGCCTTCAATGAGGCATGGGAGGGGGGGCTTTGCCCCCGACGATGTCACGGGCACTGATCTCTCTGATCCTAAAGCGGGATAAGGACCCCTTGCAGTGTGGATCATACAGGCCTATCTCGCTCCTCAATGTTGACGCCAAGTTGCTGGCAAAGATCCTGGCCACCAGGATAGAGGATTGTGTGCCAGGGGTGATACACAAAGATCAGACAGGATTTGTCAAGGGACAGCAGCTCAACACGAATGTGCGGAGACTGCTAAATGTTATCATGATGCCGGCAGTGGAGGGGGAGGCGGAGATAGTGGAGGCACTGGACTCAGAGAAAGCGTTTGATAGAGTTGAGTGGGGGTACCTGTGGGAGGTGCTGGAGCGGTTCGGATTTGGGGAGGGATTCATCAAATGGGTGAGGCTGCTCTATGCAGCTCCGATGGCGAGTGTAGTCACAAATGGAAGGAGATCGGAGTACTTTAGGCTCTACCGTGGGACCAGGCAGGGGTGCCCCCTGTCCCCCTTGCTCTTTGCACTGGCGATTGAACCTCTGGCTATGGCGTTGAAGGAGTCAGGGAGATGGAGGGGTCTGGTGCGGGGTGGGGAGGAACATCGGGTATCGCTGTATGCGGACTACCTGCTGTTGTATGTGGCGGACCCAGAAGGGGGAATGCCAGGGGTGATGGAGCTGTTAGCGGAATTTGGGGGCTTCTCGAGCTATAAGTTAAATTTAGGCAAGAGCGAGGTATTTGTAGTACACCCGGGAGATCAGGAGGAGGGAATTGGGAGGCTCCCGTTTAAGAGGGCAGTGAAGAGTTTCAGATACCTGGGGGTGCAGGTGGCCAGGAGTTGGGGGACTCTCCATAAGCTTAATTTTACCAGGCTGGTGGAGCAGATGGAGGAGGAATTTAAAAGGTGGGACATGGTGCCGCTATCGTTGGCGGGTAGAGTGCAGTCCGTCAAAATGACAGTTCTCCCGAGGTTCTTGTTCCTCTTCCAGTGTTTGCCCATCTTTATCCCTAGGGCCTTTTTTAGAAGGGTGACCAGCAGCATCATGAGCTTTGTCTGGGCGCATGGGACCCCGAGGGTGAAGAGGGTCTTCTTGGAGCGGGGTAGAGATGGGGGGGGCTGGCATTACCCAATCTCTCAGGGTACTACTTGGCGGCCAATGTGTCGATGGTGTGCAAGTGGGTGATGGAGGGGGAGGGGGCAGCATGGAAATGGATGGAGAGGGCGTCCTGTGGAGATACAAGCCTGGGGGCCCTGGTAACGGCGCCGTGGCTGCTCCCTCCTACGAGGTATACCACGAGTCCGGTGGTGGCGGCTACCCTCAAGATTTGGGGGCAGTGGAGGCGACATAGGGGAGAAGTGGGGGGCTCGATGGAGACTCCGTTAAGGGGGAACCATAGGTTCGTCCCGGGGAACATTGATGGGGGATTTCAGGGTTGGTACAGAGCGGGCATCAGACAGCTGAGGGACCTGTTTATTGATGGGAGGTTTGCGAGCCTGGGGGAGTTGGAGGAGAAATTTGGGCTCCCCCGGGAAACATGTTCAGGTATCTGCAGGTAAAGTCATTTGCTAGACGGCAGGTAGAGGGATTCCCTTCGCTTCCCGCGAGGGGGGTGAGTGACAGGGTGCTTTCGGGGGTCTGGGTTGGAGAGGGGAAAACATCTGATATCTACAAGGTTATGCAGGAGGTGGAGGAGGCGTCAGTAGAGGAGCTGAAAACTAAGTGGGAGGGGGAACTGGGGGAACAGATCGAAGACGGGACACGGGCTGATGCCCTGGAGAGGGTTAATTCTTCCTCCTCGTGTGCGCGGCTTAGCCTCATCCAATTCAAGGTGCTGCACCGGGCCCACATGACTGGGACGAGGATGAGTAGGTTCTTTGGGGGTGAAGACAGGTGTGTCAGGTGCTCGGGGAGTCCAGCGAACCATGCCGATATGTTCTGGGCATGCCCGGCACTGGAGGAGTTCTGGAAGGGGGTGGCGAGGGCGGTGTCAAGGGTGGTGAGATCCAGGGTCAAGCCAGGCTGGGGACTCGCGATTTTTGGGGTTGGGGTGGAGCTGGGAGTGCAGGAGGCGAAAGAGGCCGGTGTGCTGGCCTTTGCGTCCCTAGTAGCCCAGCGAAGGATTTTGCTACAATGGAAGGATGCGAGGCCCCCAAGCGTGGAGACCTGGATCAATGACATGGCGGGGTTTATTAAGCTAGAGAAGGTCAAATTCGCCCTGAGAGGATCGGTACAAGGGTTCTTTAGGCGGTGGCAACCTTTCCTCGACTTTCCGTCTCAACGATAGGGTGCTGGGAAAGTAGCAGCAGCAACCCGGGGGTGAGGGGGGGGGAAGGGGGAGGGAAAAGGGGGGGGGGGGGGGGCGATGACTATGTTTGTTTATTTAATTTTAATTTATTTTTAAGTTCTCTTGTTCGGGTTGGGGGGGTGGGGGGGATGTGATACATGCGTTGATACGGTCTGGGGGGGTGTTACAGTTATGGATTATTTTGTTGCATTTCATTGTTTGTTGTTATATTTTATATTTTCTGTAAAAAATTCCAATAAAAAATTTTTTTTTAAAGTCTAGAAGTAATGGCTGAGGGTTTCAGCAGGAACCTACACATTTAATTTGCAAGGCTGCAAAAGAGTACCATTACAGTCGGAAATGTTAATTTATGAGGTGTTTAACAGATTCTGATAATTAATATCGCAATTCTGACATGTACCTGATTAGTTTTGAATGTGCTTAACATTAAAAGACATGTTCTTAATTACCTGATTTAGCCTCAAAACCTAATGGCATGCTAAGGTTATAATTCAGTATTGTTTTTCACCCAATTGCATGTTTCTGCATTGACCCTCTTCACGATAATCTTTTTAAATAGCATAGCCTTTATGGCCCTTACTGATAGCTTTTACATCAAGCTCATTAGTCATATGTATAACCAGAATGCTAATATTAAGTAGTAAGTATGGCACAGTTTTATTAATAATCAGGTACAGAAGGATCCACTTACTGTCCACTCTATGGCCACTTCCCACCTATTGCCACTTGTGTCAATTCTTTTCAATCCCTCTTCATTATCGCTATTCACCTCTGCCAAAGTTCCTGACAATGCCATCCCTTAGTGTCACGTTTCAGCACTTCATTTTCCAGGATGCTCTTTATCATCATTTTTTCTGACTTACAAGTAAATGTCCACAGCTGCCATTGAATGAACAGTGAATTAAGCAGCAGCAGTGAATGCTGAAAATGATAATATTTTAGATTTATGGCATGATTTGTTGGAGTTATCTTGAATGTTTTGTGGAGAAGGTGATTATTTTGAAATAATATTTTGTTATAGAAGAGCTTGTAGCAAGGGTGTATCATATTTTAATGCAACAGTGAAAATGAAAACAAGGCATTGGGTTAGTTATGCAGAGAAAATGAACATCTATCAAAAGCGATGAAGGTGATGTGGTATTGGTTTAACCACACCTGAAGAAACACTGGGCAGAATTTTTTTTGAGGCATGACACTGCCTCGTTTTGGGAAGCCTGCCAAATTTCTCATCACTCAGGCATTGGCCAGGCCAGCGGTGGGGGAACGTATATTAGGTGGAGGCAGGAAGGTGACAGGGTTCCAGAACACTTCCATCCCACTAAGGTAAATGCCTTTCCTCACCAAAGAAAACTAAATAGTGAAACAACTTAAATGGACAATGAAAATATATTTGAGGGATGATGAGAGGGGTAAGTGGTATAAAGTGGATGGGTAAAATAGGTAGAAAAACAGAGGAATCATGTTAAACTATCTTGATACCAAGTAGTGAAAAGTCACCCATGACACCTCCATCCTTGCAAATTAACACTCCAGCTTCCAATTACTTTCCGCTCCAAAGTACGTGAACTGTTCTTACCTCACAAATCTGTGCCCAGCCTTCCTCCAAATCCATATCTGAATCTTTTCAATGAGAAAAGAGATCACAGACTGTGGGCTGGACTCTCCATCACCAGCAGAGTTCCTGAAGCGGCAGACAATCCCGCGTCGAGCGCAAAATGGGATTGGCGCCCAGTGCCGGTCCCATTCTAATGCTTCGGTCCCCCACCAGCAGCGGCAGGGAGCTACACGCTCTGTGCTGGCTGGATGTGAATGGGATATTTGAACACATTGCATTGATTAACAGGCTGGACACTGGATTCTAAATAGCTCCGTCATGCTTTAGCCTTCTCAGCCGGGATTCACGTGGGTATGGGCTGGTGAAAGTATTTTCAAGCATGGCCTTAATGCAATGGACCTCACGCTGGGCCAAGGGGGTAAGTATTTCATGTAGGTGTCCCCAAAGGACCCCCCAAATTGCCAAATCCCGCCTCAGAAACCCACATCAGATCCCCTATCAGAACCCCATTAGAGACCCACATCAGACTCCCATCAGAGACACCCAGCAGAATTACCTATCAGAGACCCCCTCAAAGACCTCCATCAGAGACACCCACCAGAGACCCCCATCAGAGACCCCCATCAAAGACCCCCATCAGAGACACCCAGCAGAATTACCCATCAGAGACCCCATCAGACCCCTCATCAGAAACCTCCCAGAATGTAAGATCCCATCAGAGACCGCCATCAAAGACCCCCCATCAAAGACCCCATCATACCTCTTAATCAGAGCCCCCATATCTGGGGCCCCAATAAAAAAATCCCCGCTCCCCCCATCAATCACCCCCACCTGGAAGGTAAAGAGCAGTTCAGGCAGAAGCAGTAAAAAAAATCACAGTTTTTTTCACTTACCTGTCCCTTACACCTGCTGCCTCAGACAGCAGTGAAGAAAGCAGCAGCTGTTTCTTCATAGAAAGCCAAAAACACATCACAAGGCTTTAAACCCCTCTGGATCCATGAGGTTTCTATCCACTTTCAAAGAAAAATAGCTTTTAGTAAGCTGTATCTAATAGCTTTTAGGCATTCAGGTACCTGGATTGTATATTTTCATTTCCTTTCATGCTTGCATGCTGTGAAGCTAATCACAATAAACATCTAGGAGGCGAATGCTTTCATTCCCTCTTTTTCTCAGCAGAAAGCACTTAACTGCTTTTGATGTGGCAGGAGCTGTCAGTCATAGCTGGATGTTAATAAACATTGTGGTTAGATTCACAGCAGAGATTCATCAGAGACCCCCCCCCCCCCCACCCCCCAGCTTATATCCAAAAATGCTTGGTGGGAAAAAAAAGGTAATGGTCAATGGGTGTTTTGTGACTTGAAGGTTGTTTCTCGTGGAGTTCCACAGAGATCAGTATTAGGTACCTTTGTTTTCCGTGGTATATATCAGTAATTTAAACTTAAATATAGGGGCCATAATAAAGAAATTTAGAGATGATACAAAAATTGGCTGCATAGTTGATTGTCAGGAAGGGAGCTGGGGATTGTAGAAAGATGTCAGGTGGACAAATAAAATGACAAGTGGAGTTCAATCTCAAGAAGCATGAGAAAATACATTTTGGAAGGGTAATCAAGGTAAGAATGCCTTGGATACTGAGAAGTATAGAGGAACATGGGGAACTCATAGTGCACCCACAGATCCTCAGCAGGATAGGGAGAAAAAGTGGTCAAGAAGACAGATGGGCTACTTTTCTTTATTGACCGAGACATAGAATATAAGAGCAGTGATGTTTTTCTAGAACTGAATAAAACACTAATAGAATCACAGCTTGAGAATTGTGTAAAGTTCTGGTCAATGCATTCGAGGAAAGATATATGACAGGGGGTGCTGAGGACTTTTACAAGGCTATTGCCAAGAATGGAGAAGTCGTCCTCCGATGAGAGATTATTCTATGGAATAGGAGACGCTTGGAGAAGATTTGATTGAGGTGTGTAAATTATGTGGACCCTGGAGAGAATGGATAGAAAGAATCTATTTCCTCAGAAGAGAGATCAGTAGCCAAGGAGGAATAGATTTAAAGTAATTGGGAGAAGGATTAGCGAGGATTAGAGGAAATTATTTTTTTCTTCCAGAGGATGGGAGGGGGAAAGTGGTCTCGGAATCACTGCCTGAAAAGATGGTGGAGACAGGACCCTCATCATGCTTAAAAAATACTTGGCTATGCATTTGAAACAAATGCCATAAGTTGCAGGGCCACGGGCCAATTACCAGAAAATGGGATTGGGCTGTACAGTCTTTTCTCAACCGGCAGACATAATGAGTACAATAGCTTCCTTTTATTCTATATTTCTGTGATTCTATCAAGGTTTTCCTGTCTTTGAGAAGGCTAAGCACACAATCTCCCTGCAACACTTCTCTATTCAGCTCAATCTGACTGCCTTCACCTGGTTCCTAATTCACCTATTCAAAGGCAGTCAAAAAATCACCTGCACTGCGTTCTCTTCCTGCACAGAACCGCTATTACAAACTTATTCAAGTATCTATCCTTAACCTTTTCCCTTCCTTTCCGCTGTCAGTTGGTGACATAATGCAAAGACATTGCATTAGCTTCAGCACATCAGCTTGCGATTCCCATCTCTATAGCTGGGCTACCTCTCCTGCTCCTATCTCTGTCTCTGTGTGGTCAAACAACATCCAACATCATGGCGAGAATTCTCCAGCCGTTGGATTCTCTATTCCCACTGGCAGCATAGCCCCGCCCGGTGGTGTGGGGTGGTTTCAATGGGAAATCCCACTGACAAGTGGCGGGAGTAGAGAATCCCACCGCCAGTGAACAGTGCGTCACCGAGAGACATGCGGCTGGGGAATCAGAGAATCCAGCCCTGTGTCTTGAAAAAAGCATTCTGGGTGTGATTCTCCGTTTGCTGACGACGAAATCACGAAACATGATTGGGCAGAGAATAGCTCCCGACACCACCAAAATCGTGGTAGGCACCAGTTTTACAACAAATCAGGATGCTCCGGCACCCCAAAAATGGTGTAAATGTGTTGCTTGTCACGCGGGGTTAAAGTGCAGTAGGTATATCATTAGCGGGCCTGACACCCTATCCTCTGGAGCCTCCAAGATTCATCGCCTCTGATGGGCCGAGTTCCTGGCAGCGTGGTTCAATTGTGGACTCAAAAATTGTGAATCTGGTGTGGTGGCTGCTGAGCAAGAGAGAGAGAGAGGAGGGAGGAAATGGTGAGGAGCGACTGTGGGCTGCCGTCCCGGACACCGGCAGAGCAATGGGCCCTGGACGTGTTTGCGGATCTGAAGAAAGGGAAGTTACCGGGGCGGAAATAGGCCACGGGTGAGTAAGTGAAACCCCGTTTATTGGGGTTCCCCGTGACACATGTTACAGAGCTATCAGCAAGTTGCTCCCCGCTAACCACCCAGTTATGTGCATCAAAATGTCATGTACGATTTGTAAATATTTCCAAAGAATATTCTGATAATTATTCACAATTTGATACTTTTCAAAATGGTAAGAAGAGGTCAGTCACCATTAGATGCTGACCCCATGTGGATTCAACACAAGCAGGTCTGCGCAGGCTCCACCGTGGAACAGGAGGAGGGCAGCCCCACTCCCTTATAGCATGGCCTGCTTTGGAGCGCCCATTGAGGACAAGCATTCAAACAATAGATTGAGATAGAAAATAACAGGTAACATTTTTTAGAAGTGTTTTGAAGGTATGTAGACATTAAAAAATTTTTTTTTTGCTCTTTCTTTGAAGCAGGCATTACTAGTGTTGATGATTCTTTTGAAGTAATTTTTAATTTTTTAATAATTAACGGTGATTATTTATAAGTGAACATAAGTTCGGTTATTTGTTTTAAATCTGTGAAACTATTTAAATCTGCACTATGTTATTATATAATTTTATGTGTGGCATGCTTAAAAATATTTTAATTTAGATCATGGTCTTCAGATTTTAAAAGCACCCAGGGATTTTTGCTGTCTCTGTACTTGATTTTTAAAAACTTGTGTGCATAGAATCACTGCAGTACAGAAAAAAGCCATTCAGCCCATCGTGTCTGCATTGACACCCCAAAAGAACACCCTACCCCCGCCCTATCCCCATAACCCCACCTAACCTTTGGACGCTAAGGAGCAATTTAGTGAGGCTAATCCATCGAACCTGCACATCTTTGGACTGTGGGAGAAAACCGAAGCACCCAGAGGAAATGGCAGTGGTACTGTGGCACAGTGGCTAGCACTGCTGCCTCACTGCGCCAGGGACCCGGGTTTGATTCCTGCCTTGGGTGACTGCCTGTGTACATTCATGACTGCGTGGGTTCCTCTGGGTGTTCTGGTTTCCTCCCACAGTCCAAACATGTGCAAGTTTAGGGGCTGGTTTAGCTCACTTGGCTAAATCGCTGGCTTTTAAAGCAGACCAAGCAGGCCAGCAGCACGGTTCGATTCCCATACCAGCCTCCCCGGACAGGCGCCGGAATGTGGTGACTAGGGGCTTTTCACAGTAGCTTCATTGAAGCCTACTCGTGACAATAAGCGATTTTCATTTCATTTCAGGTTAGGTGGATTGGCCAGATCTTCGTCACCCAGTTCAATAGTGGTTGCCTCTTAGTGTCCAGGGATGTACAGGTTAGGTTCCAGGGATAGGGCGGGGGAGTGGACCCAGGTGTGGAGCTCTTTCAGAGGGTCGGTGCAGACTTGATGGACTGAATGGCCTCCTTCTGTATTGTAAGAATTCTCTGGTTCTATTCCATGGTTCTAGGAAACCCATGTAGACACAGGGAGAATATACAAACACCACACAGTCACCCAAGGTCTGAATTGAACACGGGTCCCTGGTGTTGTGAGGCAGCAGTGCTAACTAGTGTGCCAGTGTTAAATATGTTTCTGCCTTGTTTACTTCAATTATCTTATTAATTTTTAATTATCTCATAATTAAATGTTGAGTTCCGATGTTTCAGTAATACATTTGTAGAATCTTGTAAATTGTAACGGAAAACATTAATTAACAAAACTAATTTTATAAATACCCAAATTAGGGTCACTATCCATGTAGAGTTTGCACGTTCTCCCCGTCCCCACAACTCAAAGATGTGCAGTGAAGGTGCATTGGTCACGTTAAATTGCCCTTTAATTGGAATAAATAAATCAATCAATCAATAAATAAATAAATTTTTAAAACTTTGAAACCAGCTAACATTTAACTTAACGTTTAACTTTATCAGCTGAACAATGACATCAAACTACTTTCACTTTTACAAATTTCTTGCAATAAAATATATTTTCTCACTGAAACACAATGGTTCCGTCTATTTATAAAGGAGAGGGAGGGAAGAGGGAAGGGGAGGGAGGGAAGAGGGGGAAGGGGAGGAAGGGGGGAAGGGGAGGAAGGGGGGAAGGGGAGGGAGGGAAGAGGGGGAAGGGGAGGGAGGGAAGAGGGGGGAAGGGGAGGGAGGAAAGGGGAGGGAAGAGGGGATGGAGGGAGGGAAGAGAGGCATATTTTAGTTTAATAACATTTCCATTGTACAAAAAATAGCTAATTTCAGAGCAAACAGCAATACACTGAAATTACCCACGATAAACCATGGACAAATACCAATAAACAATCAACAAGGGAGGGAAGAGGGGAGGGAGGGAATGGGGGAAGGGGATGGTTTTTACATATCAATTGTTAATTAACAAGCTGAAGCGCAGTATCCTGGCACACATCTCCTCTGACATAATTTCGGGATGTCCTTTGGCAGTACACTCTTATGGGTGGCTGATTGATTTGCTGCAATAAAGAGAGATAGTTCACATTAGCTTACAGGAGGCTTGCATATATCAACTGAAGCATTAAACTTTGTTAAAGCATTTGAAATAATCACTGAGGCTTCTAAGGATGAGCATTATATTAAGGAGACGCATAAGCAACTCAGCTTGAAATACATTGCAAAATTCAAATGTACTTTAGCTCTGAATCAGCTGGGAGGACAGGTGTGCAAATATTTGTGCCCTTGAGGGAGTCAATAGCATCAGTATCGAGGCCATGATCATCCAAAACCATCATCCAAAATATGGGCGCTGGACTGCCCGTATGCTTAGGATGTCAGAGTCCCGACTGCCAAAGCAGATCTTCTTCACCCAGTTCAAGGAAGTGTGTTGTTCTGTTACTTTGAGTAACATAAGCCGCTGCTTGGTGTAGGCGTTGCTGAAGGATACTCCAGACATTGAGGTAAGTTGAACGTATTTATTGAGCGATTAGCAAAGCTCCTAAATTAGTTCTACACTCTACTAATCTGACTCTAGTAACACAGTATACTCTACTAACTATATGAACTTGCTCCAGGATACAGGCTATGGTGTGGCGGTGCTGCTAACCACACACGTCTTTCTCTCTAGGCTTCTGCTGGTGGAAGGGGACAGGGTCTGTGTGCCTTGTCCTTTTATAGTGGTCGTGTGGTGCCCTCTTGTGGTAATGCCACCGCTGGATGTGCTGATTACCCATTGGTTGTATCTTGTTCTGTTGACCCATTGGTTACATGTCTGCATATCATTACATCTCCACCTTTTTTTGTTTTTGTTGTGTGCCTGTCTAATGTGGTGATGGTAGCTATGGTTGACAGTATTAAAGAAAATAACATGATATGCATAGACAGGAGACATTGTTATAATATGCACCCATGCACATCATGAGGTAAAGACAGGCAGTGACAGACACCCAGGTTAGCCAATCAACACACAGGACAGAACACAACCAATCACCATACAGAACACTAGAGGGAGGCTTCCTACTATAAAACACACAAGGCGTCAGCATTCTGCCTCTTTCCACTGGTGACAACTGTAGTGACAGTCAGGGTGTATATATCAGTCAGCGCCTTCTCCACGTGGATCAGAGCTAGTCTGGTCTAGTTAGTTAGAGTTAGTACACTTATAGTAATAGAGTGTCAACCCACAGCCAGCTGTGTACATTGTTACAGAAGTTCAATAAATCTTATTGAACCAACGTCTAAGTTTGGTGTATGATTTACAGTCCAACTGCATCCAGTTGCAGTCCATGTTACCCCAGGGTAGATAACACGACATGGTACCAGGTATCTACTTCATCTAAGCACCTTGAATAAATCAGTGATGACCAGCAAGTGCCTTCCAACGGCATCGAGAAGATCCAGGCCCCTCCACAGCTCCGGATCTGCGGTAATCTCGGTGCCAACTGGCGGGTCTTCAAGCAGAAGTTCAGTCTCTACATTCAGGTCTCAGGCCTCGAGGATGAGTCCGATGCCCAAAAAATTGCGCTGCTCCTATCGACTGCAGGGGACCAGGCCATCCAAATCTTCAATTCGCTCATTTGCGACGGCAAGGACAAGACCAAGTTCCAGACCGTTTTAGCCAAATTCGACAGTCACCGTGAAGTCAAAACGAACGAGAGCTTTGAGCGCTATGTCTTCCAGCAACCCCTTCAGGGTAAGGATGCGCCTTTCCAATCCTTTCTAACTCATCTCCGCATATTAGCGCAATCCTGCAACTTTGGTGACACCGTTGATTCCCTCCTCAGGGATCAGATCGTGTTTGGGGTCCACTCCGATGCCCTGTCGGAGCAGCTCCTAAAAATAAAAAACCTGACCCTGCCAGTCGCCATCGAGACGTGTAAAGTACATGAACAGGCAAAAAGTTGCTACTCACGCCTTAAATCGGCAGAACACGACCAACTTGCCTCCCACGATGCAGAGTGTACAGGCCATCGCCCGAATGCGGCGCCTTAGCATCGATGAAGGCAGCCATTTCGCGCGCTTTTCCCGGGGTCCCACGCATGCGCACCACGGACGGGAGAATGAAGCTGCCGAAGACCACACTGTGCAGGTGCGAGCGGTGGCTGACCGCACTGCGCATGTGCGACGCCGCACGGAGCGTTACGACGTCAATGTCATGACGTGCCCGAACTGCAGCACCGCCCACTTAAAGAGGCAATGCCCTGTAAGCGATGCTTAAATTGTGGGAAGCCTGGACATTATGCAGCCTTGTCGTGGGCCAGCGATCCCAGTTCCAATGCAAGCGCGTTCGATGTGTGCAGCAAGGTTTACTGGATTCTAATCCTGGTAGCACTACAGATCCAGAGGACGACTGCCTGGAGTCCCCATATCGTGTGGGCATCATTACTACGTATGACAAGGCCTCCTCAAATTCAGCAACACGCCTATCTATCCTCAATGTGGATTCTGCGGACGAATGGTGTGGTGTCGTACACGTTAACCAATGCAGCATCCGGTTCAAGCTGGACACTGGTGCTTCAGCCAATCTCATATCTCAAGCAGATCTTGCTCGCATCAAAAGGCAACCAAAAATTATTCCGCCGGCCTGCCAGCTGCTTGATTACAATGGCAATGCCATTACTGCGTTAGGGTCTTGTCACCTGCATGTCTTCAACAAGGCCATCAATGCCACACTGCGATTCAACATCGTCAAGCCTGACAAGGCTTCCCTGCTTGGTACCCGTGCATGCGAGCTACTCAATCTCGTCCAGCGCGTACATGCCATGTCCTCTGCCAATGTGAATCTTCAGGCTGACATTGACGAAATCCTGTCACAATACTCGGATGTGTTCAGTGGGATGGGTACGCTGCTGTACCGCTACAAAATCTTTCTCAGGCCTGATGCCACGCCTGTGATCCATGCACCACGCCGGGTGCCGGCTCCTCTGAAGGAACATTTAAAGGCGCAGCTGCAGGAGCACCAAGACCAGGGTATAATCTCTAAAGTGACGGAACCGACTGACTGGGTCAGCTCGATGGTCTGTGTGAAGAAGCCCTCTGTTCATAAGTCCAGTCTTTGGGGTCTCCGTCTTATCCTTGATGACCTCCTGAGAGGTGGCGGAGGGGATGCCGGTGTCTTGATCAGTGTGAGGGAGTCACAACTGGTGGAATTGTGGTTTGTGGTGTCTTGAGGTGGCGCTTCAACAAACAGAGGTGGAGGGGTGATTGGTTGTGGGTGTATGATTTTCCGAAGTGTCCTTCGATTTTGTCGAATGATGATGACGTCAGCCGTTTTTATCACATAGGATCTGGGCGCGGCCTGCCGAATGATGACAGCTGGGGCAGACCACCTGCAATCAGGTGTTTTGATCCTGACAGTGTCTGCTGGGGATAGCATGTTCAGATCGGTGGCATGTGCTGTTTCTGACTGTCACAAAGCTGTTGCATCTTTTGTAGTACCAGTAGGTGATCAGGGTTGGGCAAGTATAGGGCTGGAAGTGTTGTCCTCAGGTCCCTGTTCATCAGCAGTTGAGCTAGTGACATGCCAGTTAATAAGGGAATCGCCCGGTACGCTAGTAGTGCAAGGTGTATGTCGGAGGCAGAGTCCGAGGCTTTGTGGATAAGTTGCTTGATGATGCGCACCCACTTTTCGACTTTGCCGTTGGACTGCTGGTAGTGCGGACTGGAGGTAACGTGCTTGAAGTTGTAGCCTTCAGTAAACGTGATCCATTCTCGACTGTGGAAACACGGACCATTGTCGCTCATGACAGTATTCGGGATGCCATGCTGCGAGAATGTCTCTTTGCATGCTTTGATGACGGTCTTTGAGGTGAGGTCGAACGGCTTCAACACCTCAGTATAGTTTGAGAAGTAATCAATGAGTAGGATGTAGTCGCGACCATTCGCATGGAACAGGTCAATGCTGACCTTGGACCATGAGAGGTTTTCAGATCGTGTTGTTGGAGCGTCTCCTTGCCCTGTGCTGGTTGGAACTTCTGACAAGTCACGCAGTCCAGGCCATGTCCGTGATGTCCTGGTGATGCCGGGCCAGTAGACGGCTTGTCATAGAATTTACAGTGCAGAAGGAGGCCATTTGACCCATCGAATCTGCACCGGCTCCTGAAAAGAGCACCCTACCCACGATTAACACCTACACCCTATCCCCATAACCCAGTAACCCCACCCAACACTAAGGGCAATTTTGGACACTAAGGGCAATTTCTCATGGCCAATCCACCTAACCTGCACATCTTTGGACTGTGGGAGGAAACCGGAGCACCCGGAGAAAACCCACGCAAACACGGGGAGGATGTGAAGACTCCGCACAGTCAGTGTACCCAAGCCAGAATCGAACCTGGGATGCTGGAGCTGTGAAGCGATTGTGCTATCCACAATGCTACCGTGCTGCCCTGCATCAACATTTCTCTATGCCCAGGTGTCCCTCGTGAATTTGCTGCAGTACCATGTGCTGGAGACGCAGCGGGATCACTTTCTGTCCATCTTTAGTAGGATTCCGTTGATCAGCGTTAGGTCGTCTTTGACGTTGTAGAATTGAGGTCATTGCCCTTTCGACCACCCATTGTTGAGGTTGCAGATGACTCGCTGCAGCAGGGGGTCTTTGCCCGTCTCTTCTCTGATGAGAACAAGTTTTTCGTCTGTTGCAGGGAGGTTGCTTGGGCACATTTGTAGCTGAGATTCAATGTGCTGGATGATCTCCAGTGGCTCACTCGGTGAGGTGACAGAGCGGGACAATGCATCGGCAATGATGAGCTCTTTGCCAGCCGTGTATACAAGATTGAAATCATACCTCCAGAGTTTGAGCAGAATTCTCTGCAATCGGGGCGTTATGTCGTTCAGGTTTTTTTGGATGATGTGGACCAGAGGTCTGTGATCTGTTTCAACGGTGAATGTTGGCAGTCCATGGAATTTGAAGATGCCGGTGAGAAGACCTAAACACTCCTTTTCAATCTGCACGTTCCTGGTCTCCGTCAGTGTCATTGCCTGTGATGCGTATGCTACTGGGACACATGATGATGTGTCATCTTTCCATAGCAGTACTGTTCCAATGCCATCCTGACTCGCATCGGCCGAGATCTGGGTCAAAGAATGCGAGGACGGGTGCAATGGTGGGTTTGGCCCTCAGCTTCAACCACTCTGTCTGGTGTTCCGTCTTCCACTCGAAGGCGGTTGATTCCTTTATCAGTTTTCTTAGGGACGTTGTGTGTGGGATGAATTTGCCTCGGAAGGTTACCACTCCAAGGAAGCGCAGTATTCCTTTCTTGTCCTCGGGTACTTTCATTGCCTCAATGACTTTTATTTTGTCCATGTCCGGGCGTACACCGTGTTTCGATATCTGATATCCGATGTCTGATCACCCAGGAACTTCAGCGTGGACATCCCAAAGCAGCTCTTGGATTTGTTTAGGAATGCGTCGAATACTCTCTTCACTCGCAACACATGTTCCTCCGGAGTTGAAGACCAGATTATGACATCATCAACGTAGACACGAAATCGTCTATTCCTTCCATCACCTGTTCCATGATGCGGTGGAATATTTCTGATGCTGAGATGATGCCAAATGGCATTCGGTTGTAGCAGGATCTGCCAAAAGGCGTGTTGAAGGTCCAGAGCTTTCTGCTGGATTCTTCGAGTTGAATTTGCCAAAATCCTTGGGATGCGTCCAGTTTTGTGAAGAAGCCCGCGTGTGCCATTTCGCTCGTGATTTCTTTCCTTTTGGGATTGGGTAATGTTCCCGCATAAGGTTTCTGTTTAGATCCTTGGGGTCGATGCAGATTCGTAGGTCCCCCAAAGGCTTCTTGACGCACACTATCGAGCTGACCCAGTCAGTTGGTTCAGTGACCTCAGAGATGATGTCTTTCTTCTGTAGCTTGTGAGTTCTGCTTTCAGTTGATCCCTCAGTGGAGCAGGAACCCTCCTTGGTGGGTGGACCACTGGTTTTGTGTCAGGCCGCAGTAGAATCTTGTACTCGTATGGAAGTGTGCCCATTCCGCTGAAGACATCTGGGTATTGGGTCAGTATGTTGTTGATGCTGGCCTGAAGATCCTGATGAGATGGCGTCATGGTGTTGACCCTTTGGATGAGGTTCAGTTGCTTGCAGGCTTGTGCACCTAGCTGGGATGCCCTGTCTGGTTGGACAATCTCTAATTTCAGACTTGTCTCTATGTGTTGGTTCGATACTGTCAGGTATGACCCAGTGCTGTAATTTTGCTGCCATTGTAGTCCTGGAGTTTGCAAGCAGCTGGAAGAATTTGGGGAGGCTTCATGATTTTTGTGAAGTCCAACTTTGAGATCAGGTTGGCGGAGGCACCTGTGTTCAGTTTGAACTGGATGGGGCATCGATTGACATCCATCACTGTGTTCCATTCATCCTCGGAATCAACGGCAAGGATTAATTGGACTTGCGAGGTGTCCTGCGTGGTGTTTTCGCACTTCATGATGATGCCTACTCAGAATGTTTTATCCAGGTAGTCATCGTCTGGATCTGTTGCACTACCTTGATCAGAGTCATGCATTTGGTGTTGCACACTTCTGATGCGGTTCTGTTTGAACTGTGGTCGCTGACTCCTGATTGTGGTGCAGATCTGCACAGGGCTGCATAGTGGTTGAGTTTCCCACATTGGAGACATTGTTTGCCTTTTACAGGGCATTTTTTTCTTAAAGGGGACAGTTCCACAATTTGTACATGTCATGACGGTGACGTCATGACGTTCCATGTGTCGCCGTGCATGTGCGGAGTGGTTCTCGGCCGATTCATATTCCCGGTTGTACTGCGCATGAGCCGGGCCCCAGGAGGAGCATGCGAGATGGCTGCCATCGGAGATGTGGAGTCGCTGCATCCGGGAGATGGCCTGAACGCTCTCCACCTCGTGGGAGGTTTGTTTTTCACTCTCAGCGTTTCTGTATTGTGAGTAACAATTTTTTGAATTTTATTGACAGTGCACATTTCAATAGCTATCTTTAAGGTCATATGTTTAATTTTTAGCAATTGCTCTCTCAGAGGATCAGAGTGGATTCCAAAAACGATATGGTCTCTGATCATGGAGTCAGTTATGTCCCCGAAGTTGCAGGATTGCGCTAGCAGTCAAAGGTTAGTGAGATAACTGTTGAAGGATTCATCTTTACCTTGCATCCTGGCCTGGATTCTCCCCTACCCGGTGGGGCGGGGGTTCCCGGCGTGTTGGAGTGGTGTGAACCACTCCGGCGTCGGGTCGCCCCAAAGGTGTGGAAGTCTCTGCACCTTTAGGGGCCAAGCCCTCACATTGAGAGGCTAGGCCCACGCCGGAGTGGTTCCCGCTCCGCCGGCTGGCGTGAACGGCCTTTGGCGCCACGCCAGCCGGGGCCGAAAGGACTTCGCCGGCCGGCGTAAGTCCACACATGCGCCAGAGCGTCAGCGTCTGCTGACGTCATACCGGCGCATACGCAGGGGAGGGGGTCTCTTCCGCCTCCGCCATGGTGAAGACCATGGCGAAGGCAGAAGAAAAAGAGTGCCCCCACGGCACAGGCCCGCCCACCGATCGGTGGGCCCCGATCGCGGGCCAGGCCACAATGGGGGCACCCCACAGGGTCAGACCGCCCCGCGCTCCCCCCAGGACCCCAGGGGCCCGCCGACCGGCGCGATTCCCACACCCGCTGAATCCCGGGTGGCAGGGGGTCGGAGAATCCTGACCCCTTTGTTTGAAGGTGTAGCGCTCCAATATTTTGTTTGTGTCAACCTCGCCGTGGCTGTCGAATTTTTCCAGGATAGTTTGGTATTTCATTTTGTCCTGCCCTTCTGTGTATTGAAACGAGTTGAAGATCTCTATTGCGTGGTCACCTGCAGTGGTCAGTAGGAGAGTTATCTTTTGAGCATCGGTCGCGCCGTTCAAGTCAAATGCTTCTACATATAGTATCTTGTCCATCGTGCCTGGATTCGGTAGCTGTTTGTGTTGGCTCTGTTGCCACAGAGCTGAGTGAATTTCTCTCTGACCTTACTGAGTTGAACTAGGTGGATTCAGTAGCCACTCCTGTACTATGATTTGTTATGTTACTTTGAATAACATAAGCCGCCACTTGGCATAGGCGTTGCTGAAGGATACTTCAGACATTGAGGTAAGTTGAACGTATTTATTGAGCGATTAACAAAGCTTAGAAATGAGTTCTACACTCTACTAATCTACCTCTAGTAACACAGTATACTGTACTAACTATATGAACTTGCTCTAGACCATGGTGTGGCAGTGCTGCTAACCACACACGTCTTGCTCTCTCGGTTTCTGCCGGTGGAAGGGGGTAGGGTCTGTGTGCCTTGTCCGTTTATAGTGGTCGTGTGATGCCCTCGTGTGGTGATGCCACCGCTGGATGTTCTGATTACCCATTGGTTGTGTCTTGTTCTGATGACCCATTGGTTACATGTTTGCATATCATCACAGGAAGGATTCCGAACAAGAGCAGAAGAAAGGAAGCTCTTCAAAGACACCTTGTAAGTTTACTTCAAGGAACGGAGCATAGACATCAATGCCTGGGAGACCTTTGCTCAGAAGAGACCTACTTGGAGGAACCTCCTGATTGAAGGGTCACAGTTCTTCAAGAATACCCGGTGGCAAGAGGAGGCGCAGAAATGAGCCTGAGAAATGAATATCCGCGACTTAGCGTCCAAAGACCAATTCCACCCTTTGGAAACTCCTGCCAAGTGAGTGATTGATGATGTGGCTCTGAGATCGGGCTCATCAGCCATGCAAGGACCCACAGACCCTGTGGCCAGTAACACTGACATAGGTGGACAATCATACTCGTTAGCGAGTGATCACCGCATTCTATCCATTATCGTTCCTAAAATTCTCATGACAAATCAGTTTAAAAAAAATAATTTTTCACCTTCTGTGACTTCAAACTGACTTTATACAGAAAAGTATCCTTTTAATGGAATTAACAGCATCATGACAAACCAAAGTTTAAAAAAATAAATATATCTTCCTTTCATTTTGTTTGCACTTTTAAAATATTTATAAATGCTTAACACTAATAATAGAAAATATCAACCTGCCAACAAATAAGTCCTAATGTTTTCTGTCTCAGCTAGACTGAAATATTTCAGTATAAATAAATCGGTGTAAAATCGCACCTAAAGTCCAGGTAAGTGGCTTAGGTTAGCGCTGTAGCTGGATTTTTCATTCAGCTGTGCCAGCGCATGGCAGGGCTTCAAGCTGTCAAAAGAAACTGGCCGGAAGTTTGAACTCCGCGTACTTCTCGTGCATATGTCTGTGTGCCCGCCTTCCAGATCGTCCCACAGTGCAAGTTACAGGCCATTCTCTCTGAATCGTCAGTGTAATGTTAATAATTTAGTGGACCACAATCTGCTCAGAGCAAGAAGTCTTGTTTAACAAATTAGTTGTGGGGATGACAATCAGAAGTCCATAGGAACTGAGTGACAAATAACCGGCGTTTTGTCTTGTCGGAAAACTTGGAGTCACCGGGGCCTCATGGTAGCATGGTGGTTAGCATCAATGCTTCACAGCTCCAGGGTCCCAGGTTCGATTCCCGGCTGGGTCACTGTCTGTGTGGAGTCTGCACGTCCTCCCCGTGTGTGCGTGGGTTTCCTCCGGGTGCTCCGGTTTCCTCCCACAGTCCAAAGATGTGCGGGTTAGGTGGATTGGCCATGCTAAATTGCCCGTAGTCTAAGGTTAATGGGGGGATTGTTGGGTTATGGGTATACGGGTTACGTGGGTTTAAGTAGGGTGATCATTGCTCGGCACAACATCGAGGGCCGAAGGGCCTGTTCTGTGCTGTACTGTTCTATGTTCTATGTTCTAATCCAGTTCCATTCACTATCGTTAACTGCTCTGTGTTCACTGAAGGCTTTCATCTTGTGGCACTGCAGGCTGTCAGCCTATATACGACAACTTGGCACAACCAGTATTGCCCTGGGTATGTAGCTTCAAAGCCTGATATAGCATATAAAACTGATATCAAGTTAGCAGAGCTAAACCTGGAGCTGTGTTTTCAGAGAGCAAGCACATAATTCTTGAGTGAAAACATGCAACTCGAATTACTAGTTATTGCTAACCTTTAGTTTTATGATGGGCAGTTTTGTGAGTTTGGCCAAGATTTCAATCTGTAACAATAGAACTAATAAAATGATTTATAATAAAGTGGCACCATCAGACTCTGATTAAACTAGCCACCTGGTACAGTTTGAATATGATATTATGATTATAACAATTGTAAGTCAGGAATGAATTAAAATTTGCTGGAAATTACTTCTGCAAGATTTTCTTGTCGAATATAGGTTGGATATTCCAGCCAATATTAATATGTTGGCCGCTTCGGACCCGCATATTCCTTTCTGCAAAAGACCAAACAACTGACCACCTTGTCCATTAATTTACAGACAATGAAGTATATTCGTAGAGCCGGTGCAGACTCGATGGGCCAAACGGCCTCCTTCTGCACTGTAAATTCTATGGTATGCAGCACCATCGAAAGTCCAGCAATACATACAAAATGTTGAATGTAGGTACTAGCTTCTATTTTCTAAGGATTACCTAAGTAACGGAAGATGTCCTTCCTGTTTATTTCCTTTGTTCCATTTCTTTTATTTTCTTTGTATTATTTTGGTCCATGGACCCATAATCGGTACTTTTAAGCAGAAGAATGTTTGTCAGGACCGTGTGTTACAGGATTTGTATTTTGGAGAGGAGAAACCAGACTCATCGGCACCGAGTGTATCTTAGGAACCAGTTTTGGAGGAAATCGGTTCAATTGGCTAACTGGGAACTGGTGGGTTGGCCAGGGACAGTGTTCGTCAGTCACAAGGGGGCACAAGTTCAAGGTGAGGGGCAGGAGGTTTAGGGGGGATGTAAGGAAAAACGGTTTCACCTGGAGGCTGGTGATGATCTGGAATGCACAGCCTAGGAGGGCTTTCGAGGCGGGTTGCCTCACATCCTTTAACAAGTGCCTGGATGATAATTTGGTACTTCATAACATTCAAGGCGATGGTCCAAGTGCTGGAAAATGGGATTAGGTAGGTAGATCAGGTGCTTTTCATATGTTGGTGTTCTTAATGGGCTGAAGGGCCTCTCCTGAACTGTATTTTTTGTGATTTTTGCCTGACAACAGTGAACAATTGGTTCCTGACAGATGTTTTGTTCAGAGAGAACCTGCCAGAAGCCTCTAGACCCTCGATGGAAGAGGGGCTGTGTCTTCTCCCTCTCTCTGCTGCCGGCTGCCTGCTGTCTCTGTGAGTCTGCAGTGAAGATCATTACAAGCTGAAGGAAAAGAAAGTACCCAACCGAAGGTCTAACCTTGAGAAAGAAACTAACTGGAAGACATTCATCTGAATCAAAGATCCTTTTCCTTTTATTATATTATATTTTCTTTATTTTCTCAACCACCCTTTTCACTCTGTCTGTGTATCTGTGTGTGTGTGTGTGTGTGTGTGTTTACAGAGTGGGGGGAGGTAGAAAGGAGGGTTTAGTGGCCATAGAGGAGTCCATATGAGAGGCATAAAGAAACCTGCTTTTTACAGAGACACAGAACGCTCCAAGTCCCCGCCGGCAGTACACTAACTCAGTTCCCGTTCTGGGCCGGCTTTTATATTGGAATCTATTTACTCCGCTGATGAGCCCCCACCCCTCAGTGGGGAAGCTCGTATATAGCAAGGCTCAGAAGGAAGCTAAATGGTCCATCCTCGTAGCTCTCACGTGGGTTGTAACAGCGTGGGTTGGGGATCAAAACGTGAATAGCCAGCTGTATTATTGTCGCCTATTAAATTATAGTTATTGTGAATAATAAAAGATTACTTGTGTTTACATTTTACAAACTTGGTGAGTGTGGTCAATTTAACTCAACCAAAGCAATGGGTATTAATATAAAATCTAATTTCACCTGTGTTGCGACTCCGGGCAAGTGGGGCTGGAATTGACCGTGTACTGGCCCAGGGGGGTCACGACACAGACTAAGGCAAAATGATACACTAAAGGTGTACAACAAAAAACAGTTACATATCTGCTAACAAAATGTAACTGTTCTACCCAATTATCATCCAGCAGCCCTTATCTGACCCTTGAGATCTCAAAACCCTTTCTAAAATCAGAATGTAGTTCAGCAATTGGAATCTTGATGGAGCATTGGTGTTAAAGTAAACTTTTGCCTGTAAGTCTATCCTGCCATTGTAGATCGACCTAAAGGAGCATTGATAAATTGCTACTTAAAACATCTGAATGTGCAACATTCATGCTTCCCCAAGTCTAACATTCATAAAAAAATAAGATGAACAAAATGTATGATAGTTCAAAGTCACCATAAATAAAACTCATTGATTTTTTTTGCCTCTCGTCCATACTTAGAATCTGGGAATCATAAAGCATTTGTTATACGATAAAAAACTAACAAGGTTTATGGAGCTGCGTGTTGTGTAAATTAGCCTTTCCATTTGAGTAGGCATTGTAACTAATGCTGTTCTCTAGTATCAGGGTGGGTAACATTGTACAGAGGAGCCACTATATTTGTAATGAATCTGACTGTACCGCTCCCAAACATGTTGTAATGTTTAACCATATGTAACCTCATTAGTATATTTATACTACTTTGTGCTCAGCACGAAGAGTGGAAGGGAGTGAATTGAATAATAGTTTTGAAAGCCTTCGCAGAATTAAAATATTTGATGAACTTTCAACTGAACCGCATGGTAGCACAGTGGTTAGCACTGTTGCTTCACAGCGCCAGGGTCCCAGGTTCGAATCACGGCTTGGGTCACTGTGCGGAGTCTGCACTTTCTCCCTGTGTGTGTGGGTTTTCTCCGGGTGCTCCGGTTTCCTTCCACAAGTCCCGAAAGACGTGCTGTTAGGTGAATTGGACATTCTGGGCGAAATTCTCCCAAAGGGAGACAAACAGCCGACGCTGGAATGAAACCCGGAGTGTTTCACTCCGGCGTCGGAGGCCGCTCCTCGCCCCCTATTCTCCCCCCCGGGGGGGGAGGGGGGGGGGGGGCTAGGAGCGGCGGCGCGTCAATTTCGCGTGCCGGGCCTTGACGCTTGCGTCAAAGCGGCGCACCCAGAATGACGCGGCCGGCGGCGCCTAAGTGAGGTCTCCCACACATGTGCAGTTTGGCCGACGCCGACCCGCGCATGCGCAGTTGCTGTCTTCCCCTCCGCTGCCCCGCAAGACATCGCGGCTTGATCTTGCGGGGTGGCGGAGGGAAAAGAGTGCGTCTTTTAGAGATGCCGGCCCGACGATCGGTGTGCACCGAACACGTGCCAGACCTCTCCTGAGCACGCCCGTGGTACTCGATCCTCCCTCCACCCCCACAGGCCCCACATGCAGTGGTCGCGCAATGTTCACGCCGGCAGCGACCAGGTGTGTTTGGCGCCGGCGTGAACCGGTCGGGTTTGGCAGGCCGCTTGGCCCATTTGAATTGCCGTTAGAAACGGCGAGCAGCGATTCTCCGAGCGGCCTGTCGCAAAACGCAAAACGCCATTTTGGGGGGAGTGGGAGAATTGCGTGGGGGTGCAAGGGGGGCGTGGCGTGATTCGCCCGGCACTCCCGCGATTCTCCCACCCGGGGTGGGGATCGGAGAATAGCGCCCTCCGAATTCTCTCTCAGTGTACACGAACAGGCGGCAGAATGTGGTGACTAGGGGCTTTTCGCAGTAACCTCTTTGCAGTGTTAATGTAAGCTTACTTGTGACAATAAAGATGATTATTATTATCGATAGTTTTCATTTGGAACGAAGGGCCTCTCCTAACCATAATGTATCTGTGCCACACTAGTGGAGTTGCATCATCATACCACCAACACTGTGAAGTGGGTGATGCTCTGCTGTGCTTTTCTTTACATATGTGAGTCTCATACACACGCACCCAAACTCTGGACCGCTAAGATTTATTTTATTCTATAAAACTGACTCTAGTTCCCACAAGATCGTTAAAACTGTAGTAATGTGGATAAATGTCTAGAAAAGTGCTAATGGTGGTAGACTATTGTCACGGACAGAATTTATGTATTCCCTTCCTGCCCATGATCAATATGTTTCGTGCAGAAAAAGGTGTGTGTTTTCTTACCCTTGGAATGTGGATTCTAATTCAATAATTCAGCAGCAAGCGTCTGTGAGTTCAAAATAAAAAAGGTGATCTCACACTCTCACACATTTCTCCAAATGAAATGGTCTCACTCATGCACTCTCACACAGAAAGGTTGGATACAGACATTTTGCAGATTACAGTGAATCCTCTTTGATTTATGATCTCCATTCTCCCATGTGGCAGGCGTGTGGTCTTCTCAATGGATCTAACAATTTAAAGTTTAAGTGACCATTTTGTAAAGTGAAGGGTTCGTGGCAGACTATGAGTTTTCTTGTAGCCAAATAGCTAGGAGGTTGGTTCTCAGACAAATTTCAAACTAGAACAGGTTAGTTATTCTGGATTCCTGATGTCTTGCAGGTTGTTTCTGCGTCTGGTTCACAGGCTCTCGGAGCTCATGCTTCTGATGGTTTTTATGGAACTGCCTGCATATAGGTTATCGGTGATCTTTTAAAAAGACAAAGAAAATATCGCTGTTTCCATGTGACTTTTCACATGTTCAAGGCCTTTTTCAAATTAGGGTGTAGTGTTCATGTTGATTCCACATTCTGTGTTGTGCATTAATGTTTCTGAGGGTTTGGACAGTTGGTGTCTTTGTTTTAGAATGGCTCATTCAAATCAGATATATCCTCATGATTGTTTTCAGGGAAGGGCATTGACCCACATCAGTTTAGAATGTTTTTTCATTCCCTCTTGTGACAGGAGGGTGGTTCCAATCCACAAAAGAAGTCAGTTTAAAAAATATATAAAATCAATTTGAAGTTCAGAATATGGCATGTCAATACTGGGCATGATGCAGTCCTTATATGTGCCCTTCCTTTCTACTCATTCTCACTGTTGTATGCATAAAAATCAGTACTTAGCATGTATAGAACTGTGATTTTGCTCTGCAAGATTTGATACATTGAGGTAAGTGGGATACCTAACAGCCATGTGAATAACAATACTGTAATAAACTTGTGGAGGTAGAATCTCCATGTGGTTATGTTGGTTTTTTTGGCACCTGAATCTGGCATTATCTAAGCAAAGGGTTATGGCATTTTAAGCACAATTTAATTCCGTACAAATCGAGGCCGAATTCTCCGGCCGTTGGGATTCTCTGTTCCCATTGGCAACGCACCCCCACCAATGGGTTTCCCGCCAGCATCGGGTGGCTTCAATGGGAAATCCCACTGACGAACAGCGGGAGCAGAGAATCCCGCCGCCACCAGTGAACAGCGTGTAGCCGAGAAACACGCGACTGGGGGGCCGGAGAATCCAGGCCCATGTTTCTGTGAGCTTTTTCACTAGCTTAAAATACATACTAGAAACCAGGCCCATCCGCTAGATTTGGTGAATGAATCACCATTGCGAGTTTCTGCTCATTGCGCTCATGTAAAGGATTTCAATGACGTTCTCAAAGACAAGCTGAATCTTTTGGACATGCAGATATGAATAGATACATGTTAAAAACTTTTAAACGCAATTTCTTTTAATTACTAAGAACCTAACTATTGCACCCCACTATAACTAGAATACTTGTGTATTTCTTGAAGCCATTTCCAATATTTCTTGCCTCACACTTAAGGAAGTGCTTTATGACTGGAGACCTCCCAGTTGCATTAGCATGTCCTCACTGTTTCAAAAAATAAATTTATATTGCGCCTTTCATGACTTCAGGGTATTTAAAAGTGCTCTATAATCATTGATGCACTTTTGAAGTGTAGGCTCAGTCGTAATGCTGAATATGCAACAGTCCACACAGCAAGATCCCAGAAATAGCAATGAGATAAATGAACAGATCACCTGTTTTAGGTGCTGGTTGAGGGAAATATTGAATTGTGCCACGGGATCTTTTACGTATATGTGTGAGATTTAACTGAAGGACATTATGCCAGACAGGAAAGCACTCGCTCAGTAGTTCCACGCTGAAATAACAGCCTGGATTAAATGCTCATATATCTGGTGTGGGATTTGAATGTACAACCATCTGACTCGGAGACAAAGTGCTACCCACACTATCACAACTGGCACTTCCAGAGCCAAGCAGTGTCTACTCAATAGAGCAATGACTGGAATTTCCTCAGATTATGCATGCTGCAAATAAATATATACAAAACATTTCAAACATCTCTACCCTTTTGGAATGTAAACATTCAATGCCCAAATCTATGCTGATTGAAGAATGTACACATTTTATATTCACAAAATGTGGTGCAATCTTATATAAGTAATTATTTAGTTATGAATTTGATTACTACATTGTTGAAAAAAAATATACAGAACATTTGACAAGATAGCAAATACCCTTAATGTAATCTGGGTATTGAATTTCCATTGCACCAAATTGAAATTTTACGTTTTACGATCTCATTACTGATTAATGAGCATAATATGCTAACTTTACATTGATTTGCTGTTGTCTGTCTTTAGATCAACTGAACTGGTCATTTTTGTCCATGTTACGAGCATGTCGTCCTGAGTGAAGAGGCTAGGACTGTTTGCTGAATGAACACATTTGATGTCCTAACCCTTTGTATCACTGACTGAAAAATAAGCGTGCATGAACAATACTATACGACCACATCCTTGATCTTTGAGCAGTTCCATCAAAGTGTCACCATTTGGTCGATTTTTCATTCTGGGATATTGACAAGAATATGAACACTTTATTCCAGCCAGTGATTTAAAAACAATTCGAATTTTTATCTTCATTGAACTTGCATAGCATTGTTATTATAGCCCTTAAGAGGTTGCGCTGTCATATTACCCTACAATCAACACGAGTCCTGACTTAATGAGCTCAACAATTTCATGATACAGTCAGCTCATTTGCACGGCCCACACTTCACAAAGACTGAGAAAACAAAGTGAATTCCCTACATTTCAAATGGCTAATCAATAATTACTGTTACTGGCTGTACTTTAATCGTGTTGCTATCCCTCCTACTTATACACTGTTGCTATGGTATTCCCTGTGTTCTATGTAACAATGAGTTTTGCCACATATTTTGTAATTTGTACACGACTGAGAAATTCAGAATGAGAACTGAAAAAAAAATCAATACAGAACTATAGAACAAGTGATAGGATATTGATGAGTCAGTTGTTGGACTCAAGAATGAGTCCCAAGGTGTACTTCAACCCTGTCACTCAGTATAACATAACCATTAAATCACATCCAAAATCAATTTACTCACAGTGTGAATTTAACCCTTCCAAATATGTTTTTATTTTGCTTTACTTAAATGAAATAATGTTATTTTGATAAATAGAAGCAAAAGACTGGCAAATGAAACTTACTGGGGCTCTACTCATGGAAGTAATTATTTTTATCAATATTAAAGGATAATTGAAGATTGGATTGTTCTACAGAGGGCTGGCACAGACTCGATGGGTAGAATGGTCTCCTTCTGTACCATAATGACTCTACAATTCCAATATCATTTGTTCAGCTGTTCTAAAGGCCGGAATTC
Organism: Scyliorhinus canicula; assembly: GCF_902713615.1. Lineage (NCBI taxonomy): Eukaryota > Metazoa > Chordata > Chondrichthyes > Carcharhiniformes > Scyliorhinidae > Scyliorhinus > Scyliorhinus canicula. The sequence continues at coordinate 63,775,398 of NC_052160.1, read as the reverse complement.
TCTTTTCCGTCTGGCAGGCGGGTTTCGTGAACAGAGAGGGGTGGCTTCAGTGAGAAATCCCATTGACTAGCGGCAGGAAGAGAGAATCCAGCCGCCAGTGCACACTGCACCGCCTAGAAACAAGCGGCTGTGGGACTGGACAATCCCGGCTAAAATTGCTGATTCAATTGTGTTCTGTAAAGCTATGTAAAATTAATTGTGTTCATAGCACTGCCAAATTTTTGTTTTAATTTCTTTTTGCGTAACGCTTTGTTTTATAAGTAGTGAAGCACTTGTTTTGTTATGCTCTTGACGTAGCATAAGCTGCTTCCTTGATGTTCACTCTGACAAAGGAAGGTTCAGACGTGGAGATAGCTTCAACACGTTTATTGAACTATTAACAATTCTCCTACTTGGATTCGATGCTCCCGTTAATCCTGCTATAGCTACTCAGACTGACAAACCAGTCTGCTACAATCCAGGTGGTGGGTGTGATGTGTTGAATCAACACTGTGTACACACTGAGTGTCTCCACTGGAAAGAGGATAATCATGTGTGCTGCGTGCTTTATATATGGGTTGGTTTAATGCCCCCCTGTGGTAGTGTCACCTCTGTGTGTATCGTGAATGCCCATTGGTCATGTCCTATCTTACTGACCAATTGGTTGAGTGTCTGTGTGTCATGTCTCTGGTGTTCCCTCTGGTGTCTAGCTAGTCTACGTGTACTGACATTAACCCCTTGTGTATTTACAGTGATGCATATCACCACATCCCCCTTTTTTTCATGTTACATATTTTCTGTACACTGTTAAAGAAAATTGAACAAAAAACAGGTAGCTAAGCGATGCTCTGTACAAGTTATGATAACAGTGATCACTAAACAATAAGTCCAAATCATATGCATGAGTCCAAAATTCATTAATTATTATGGTTGAGTGTCTTTCTTGTTTGGTTGGTGAGTTGGTGATGTTGATGGTGGCATGTCCTTGTGAGCGCTATCAGTGTCCCTGTGCTTAAGGAACCAAGAAGTGGTCAAATCACTTCGTTGTCTGATTGGGAGTCTTTTTTTTTCTTCCGATGCTTGTGATAGCGATGTTGGACGGCATCTGTCCTGAAAGCCATGTTGCCTGTTGGTAGTGCAGCACACGTGAATTGGGAAGATGCATCGTCCTGCCATGGTATGTCATTGTACTGAGCTGAGCAGTAACAGTGTCCCTCATGGGCAGAGTTGTACCATGTCGTACCAGTCATAGTTCCATTGGTGTAGTCTTTGTCGTGCTTGCTGTCGACAATGTTGTCTTTGGTATGCGCCATGTCGTTGTCTTTGATATGGTTTTCATAGGTTGTGTTGTTGTGTCGGTCGGTTTTGTTGCCGTGTTTGCTGCCCTGAAGGACCGCACTCTATGGATAATACGAGTCCTTCACACAGTTACTCATGTCAGCGTGCTTTGTGGCATCTGCTGTTTTCTTGAGCGTGCCATCACTGAGTTTGCGGCACTCTCCATCTGGAGTCATGTCCAGCTTACTTGAATCAGCTTCGGCTTGTTGATTCTCCCCGTCTGGAGTCTGGTCTGTGTCACCTGAGTCAGTTTTGGCTTGTCGTTGCTCCCTGTCCGGAGTCATTTCAGGTTCACCTGAGTTAGCTGAGATTTCTTGATGCTCCACTTCCGGAGTCAAAACATTCAGGAATGCATTTGCTTGTGGAGAGGCTCGAGCGAATGAGGTTTGAAGTAACGTGGTGTCACCGGAATCACCAGTGGTCTCACTGTGACCGTCGAGTGCCTCTGTACACACTAGCTTGAGGTCTGTCACATTGCACATCTTGTATGGGAAGTTGGATGCTGTCGTCACTTGTCTCACATACAGTGGATAGAGTTTCAATAGATTCTTGTCATTCACTTGAGCTGGGTAGACTGTCAAGAGTCTTTTTCTGGTGGCTCAAACAATGTGGGTGGACTGCCATAGTCGCTTTGTTGTTCACTTGAGTGTGATAGTCTGTCATAGTCTTCTTGCTGTGCACTTGAGCATGGCAGTTTGTCATAGTCTTTCTGTTGTTCATTTGAGCGTGGTAGACTTGCATCGTCTGCTGCTGGTTGCTCAGAGGAGGTTGCTAGACCCTCATGATCTTCTTCATGCAAGGACTGCGCTTTGGAGTCTTGCGTTGCTTCTATCATGGAGGCTGTCCACGAGCTCGCTGTGGAGACTTGTGTCACTCGAGTCACTTCTTGTTCATGCAAGAACTGTGGTGTGGAGTCTTGCGTTTCTTCTATCATGGAGTCTGTCCACGAGCTCGCTGTGAAGGCTTGTGTCACTGGAGTCACTTCTTGTGTGGAGACGTGGAGTTGTCTCGCTGTTGAGTCTTTCATCGATTCCCGTGTAGAGGCTGGGACCCTTTGTGGTGTGTGGACCATTCTCTGTGTGGAGTCGGGAACCCTTCACGGTGCGTGGACCACTCTCTGTGTGGAGTCGGGAAACCCTTCACGGTGCGTGGACCACTGTCTGTGTGGCAGCAGGCCGCTCTCTGTGGGCTTGTACCGCTCTCTGTCTCTTAGTGTCAGGCCGCAGCATAATCCTGCACTCACGAGTCGGGATGTCATATATGCTGGGCTGAAGATCCTCAAATCCGAAGAACACATTCGCGTCTGTGTCGGATTCTTTACTGCAGAACACATCTTGTTGCGGTTCGGATTTGGTACTGGGGTCGCCATCTCGAATGATGAAATCTTCGTCTGAGTCGTAGTCTTCTAGGACCATATCATTACTTTTTGTGTCGGAGCTGGCATTGGGCTCGCGATGTCCAAAGAAGAAATCAAGGTCGGAGTCGTAGTATTCAAGGACTGTATCATCTCTTTAGGCGGTTCTAACTGCTTGTTGCAGGGTTCTGCGTAGGTTACTTTCAGCTACTTGTTGAATTTCAGGCATTGTGCTGTCATTCCAGGTGAAAGAATTGGGTTTAACGGTTTTAAATATTTTTTTCCTGTTTTGGGACATTTCCCCTTTAAGTGGGCATGGCCTGGGGCCTCTGATGTCATGACGCGTGTGAGGTAGGTCACAGGAAGTGATTGGGCATGCTCAGATCGCTGTTCCTTTACTTGGGGCCTTTTTCTCAACTGCGCACGTGCAGCATCTTTACCAAGATGGCTGCAATTCAAAACTGCAGATTTCTGCTGCAAGCCTACCTCGTGGTGAGTTTTGGCACCTCGTTTACCGTTTTTTCTTGTATGTCCCTCGCAGAATTCTTGGAATTTGTCCAGGACTGCCTGGAAGTCGCTCTTGTTTTGTCCCTTTGAGTATTTGAATGTCTGGAAGATTTCAGCTGCTTCTGGACCCGCGATGGTAAGTAGAAGCTTTATTTTCTCTGCATCCGCCACGCCATCTTGGTCAGACGCTACCAGGTAGATCTCAAATCTCTGCCTGAACCAACGCCAGTTTTCACTGAGATTCCCTTGGTACCTGAGCTGCTGTGGAACCGGAACCTTGAACATCATCTTGCCTGGGTGCCGTTGCTGGTTGTCACTGTTTGCTGAGTTGTAACTATACGGATTTAACAGGTCACTCCGTGGGTACCATGTTTTATTATGCTCTTGATGTAGCACAAGCTGCTTCCTTGATGTTCACTCTGACAAAGGAAGGTTCAGACTTGGAGATAGCTTCAACACGTTTATTGAACTATTAACAATTCTCCTACTTGGATTCAACGCTCCCGTTAATCCTGCTATAGCTACTCAGACTGACAAACCAGTCTGCTACAATCCAGGTGGTGGGTGTGATGTGTTTCAAATCAACTCTGTGTACTCACTGAGTGTCTCCACTGGAAAGAAGAAGATCATGTGTGCTGTGTCCTTTATATATGGTTGGTGTAACGCCCCCCGTGGTAATGTCACCTATGTGTGTATCGTGAATGCCCATTGGCCGCGCCCTATCTTACTGACCTATTGGTTGAGTGTCTGTGTGTCATGTCTCTGGTGTTCCCTCTAGTGTCTAGCTAGTCTATGTGTACTGACATTAACCCCTTGTGTATTTACAGTGATGCATATCACCACAGTACTCACTGGAAAACAAAGTGGAAAATCTTCAGTAAACCCTGTTGGATTTTGATCAATAATATTTAATTAAATCTATTTTGGAATTATCTTTTTAAACTTTTTGTCAGCCAGTCCTGACGAGGTCTGATTTGTTCCAGCTCAAAATGTTTAATTTTGAATGAGACAAAAACTGTACAATAACACTGTGTTGGACTGGTTGACTCTTGAATTCCCAGGTTATGGATCTGTAGACAACACCATGCAATTCCCTGCAAACAGCTGCAGTCACACAAATATTATGGTGTTTTCTGGTTCCTGTCGCTAAAATTAGCTGGTATATATATGTATATGAGCTACGCCACGTAGAGAGCAAATATACTGAAAACTGAAGCAAAATACTGCGGAGGCTGGAAATCTCAAATGAAAACAGAAAATGGAGGAAATACTCAGCAGGCAACATTTGTGGAGAGAGAGAACATTTGTGGACAGGTTGGCAACCTGTCATCAGAACTGGAAAAAGTTTGGGATGCAACATTGTTAAATTTGATGTTGCAGACAGAAGGCTGTAAAATGTTTAGTTGGAAGCCTAGAGCTTGCATTCAGCTTCACTAGAACAAGCAGGAGGTTGAGGACAGAAAAATCAAACTGGCAGTGGGATGGAGAATGAACTTCTCAACATTGAGTTCAACAATTTCAGATCACAACCACTGCTCCTGGTTTGTTGAACGACAGATGCTGATAAGGGTTTTGCTATTAACATTTGCAGATCCTAGTCTCGGCCCTTCTTTTATTTCTCTACTTGTCCCACCCACCTCCTTTTTGTCATAATATACACCAGTATATCATGGTGCAGACACACACTGATGGACACACACAGGGACCAATCAACATGTACAATCACCGCAGCCAATCACCAGTTAGAATACACACACTATAAAGGCAGAGGGCACCACGGTTCCCGTTCATTCTGGGTGCTGCCTCTGAGTGTAACAAGAACTCATCCAGCCCAGCACAGACTTACAACACATGCTGAGGGAAGACAAGGCTTAGGTCTCTAGTTTAAGTTAACATCATTTAGACCCACAGTCATTGTGTGTTAGTTAGTTAGAAATAGTTAATAAAATTGAGTTGAACCTTCATCAGTGTTGGAAGTGTCTGTTTATCTCTCAAGTCTACACTAGCCAACACTTCACTTTTGCCTTGCACCATTTTGCCATTGAATCATTTCTCACTTTCCCTATGACAGACTTTAGCTTTTGTTCTTTTCTCCCCTCCCCACTTCCCTGATTCTGTATTTGCTTAAGTAGTGTCAGAACTCCAACTTTTTCAAGTTCTGACAAAAGTTCATTGACTGGGAGTTTCCAGTCCCACCCATCCTGGGGCTGGAAATTTTCACCTGAGGTCAACAGACCTTTTGGTTCTGTCAAATTCTGCGTCCTGACCGCGACAAATCCCACAGTGGCTGGACGGGAAACTTTAGGCTATTAACTCTGTTACTCTTGCCCCAGTTCATGCCTGACCTGCTGTGTCTTTCCAGCATGTTCTGTTTTTATTGCATTGAAAGCATGCATTGGGTAAGGTTCAGGAAGGTCAACAGCATCCATAGACCAGCCTTCAATAACAGTGGGCACCAAAACATAATTACAAACAATTACATGTTTCTAAAAATCAATTGCTCGTCTCGCAATTATAGAACATCAGCTCCAGATTTGTTATGAATTTATTTTGAAAGGTTCCTTTCTGCCCAAATTTCTCATAATAGACGCTTTAGCCTGGCTGTACAGGTCATAATACCCTTTTTAAGTTATTCACCGTACTTTTTTGGCAAATAGAAACTATGTTGTATTGCAGTTCATCATAAGGTGGTGAACTAGGTATGTGGCGTAGTTATGTTCTTCCAAGTTTACCCCAATGTGGTGTACCTGAAGTTATTGCAATCTAAACTTGTCCATTGCCTGTGTGGTGGGCGCATCAGTTCTTAGCTGCCCTTGGAGGAATGATTCTACATGAAGAATGGGAAATGTAACTCTTTGGGGGAAATATTAATTATAAAATACATAGATGCTATTGAATTAGCTTCCCAATCGCTTCCTTTGGCTTCCATGGAAAGGAATATCAGATAAATTCAGTTATACTTCCTTCTCTACCTTCTTGAAAGAACTGCTGGTGTATGTGAAAGAAAATGTTTGAGCAAGATAATTAGAAAAGAAACAGCATTGCAGGTTGTCATCAGCCTATTATTTACAACTTGAAGGAAATTTTATTCCTTGATCTTTGAGTTAGAAAGGTACTTATGGCATTGATAACAATGTTGCAGTGAGATGGTTAAACCAAACACTAATCAGCCATTTTCACTACATTTTAATAGGAAAGGCAATGTGTTGTATTTTCACACTTCTTTGCTTTTAAACATTAGTTTTGCTTTCCTCAATGGTCTCCTGATCAAAGTTGCTGGCTGACTGGCACTGCCTATGAATAACCTTCTTCTCAGACTAAATGGGGCCTGAAAAAGAGGAGATTCCTGGTCGAACAACAGGTTTCCCAGCGTGAACCTTGAAGGTCTGTCAGCTTAAATGATATGGTTGGCTCCGTAATCATTGCGCTTGTGTGCTGCTCTTTTATTCTTCGGGAAACAAGAAGAACAACCAAAATGAAGTTTTAATACTGTAACTCCCCAGAAGAAAGGGAGAAAAAACATTTTGAAACCAGAGCTACAGATGGGACAGAGAACAAATGATCACAAGGATGCCATCATGGTTGAAAGAATTCTGTCTGAGTTTTTGTAAACTCAGGGATTTTAAAGCCATTTTTCAACTGTCTGCAACAATGGAAAATTAACTCTTTAATTCTTGAATTAGTAAGAAAGTGGGGCTGGATCCTCCGCTGTGGGGATTCTCCGTTAAGCCGACAGCGCACCCATGCCCGGGAATTTCCCGAAGCCAAGGGGCTGTCCACAATGGGGAATCCCATTGGCCAGCTGACGGGAGGGAGAATCCCGCTGCCGGTAGAGGTTCACCGCACCAGGGACGGAGAATCCCACCCGTGGTTATCTTTGGAATGCATCTGGTTTTAAAATTGCAATGTTCCCCGATTTCAAACTTCACTTTAGGAATGCAAAGTCGGGCAGCGCGGTGGCGCAGTGGTTAGCACAGCTGCACCACAGAGCCGGGGTACCAGGTTTGATCCCGGTTCTGGGTCACTGTCCGTGTGGAGTTTGCACATTCTCCCCGTGTTTGCGTGGGTCTCACCTCCAGAAACCAAAGATGTGCAGAGTAGGTGGATTGGTCACGCTAAATTGCCCCTTAATTTGAAAAAAATGAATTGAGTACTCTAAATTTATAAATAAAAAAAAAGGAATGTAATGCACCTGTTTTTATTGAACTGAAAGCTGTATGCATTGGATAAGGTTTTAGATGTCAACAGAATCCATGGATCAGCCTTCAGTAACAATGGGCATCAAAAGATAATTGCGAACAAATAAATGACATATATTTCCAAAACAAAAATCAATTACGCAACTCACAGTGATAATGGAGGTAAGGTCGCAATCAGCCATGACCTTATTGACTGATACAGCCGGCTCAATGGACTGAATGGCCTACTGCTCCTATTTTTTATGATGTTATGATCTTATGAACAATTGTTGGCCTTGGTTGGAATGATTCAGATGGTGGACCAGTTTTCCTCAGAGAACAGCAGGTCACTCTTATCCCTGTTGCCTAAATAATGTTGCCCAGAAATTATGGAAACAGTTTTATGTAGTGAGCTTTATGAAATTAAACTCAGAAAAAGAGACCCAGAAGAGATTAAAGAGTTAGCTGTAGTCAGTACTATATTCAGACTAATGATACATATGCTGGCTAATGACAGGCTTTGCATTCAGGCCAGATGTGAAAGCCTTCAGTTTGGCTAAAATCTGTTCAGTTGTGGTTAGCTGAGGTACTTTAACCCAGAAAACATTTAACATTCAAAGGGCTGTATTACAAGAAAAAAAATGGGAAATGGCATTGAAGTCAATAGTTTAATGTTGTTTCGTTGTGAAATGGAATATCATTCAAATGATAAGATCGTAAGACGCTAGACCACAATGATTCTTCTTAACAAAGTGAGATCATTGGAGAAGAACCCAGAGGTGTAGTAGTTAATCTAGTTGTGAACTGTCCCATATTAGGTGTTCTCAATCCCCAGGCTTCTGAAACTCATAACGCACAGCCCCAGTAGGAACAAATTTTATCAATTCTTAGTTGTGCTGCCATGTAAAGAAAATACCCGTGTGGCCAAACCCTTCATTTCGAGACAGGAAGAACTGACAATAATTCATTTTGCCATGGAGCAGACAGTTCTGCTGCCAACTGTGTATGGCATGGTACCAGCACTGTGCTGGAACAAACCTGGGTGGTGGTGACAGAGTGTGTCGTGGGGTGAGAGAGGAAATTTAGTAGAATAAATTATCAAAATAAAGAAAAGATCTCATTTGAAAACACACAATGGGCTTGAGACACAAAGGGTTTTTTTATGATTCCACAGATAGACGTTAAAAAAAACTTCAGTACAACAAAAATACATTAAATTCCATAGTATTCTGTAGAGGTTACAGCATAGAAACCAAGCCAACACTGAAACAGATCATTCTGCAACTGGTCCAAGGCAGTGTTTATGCTTCATAACAGCCTCCTCCCACCTTACATTATCTTTACTATCAGCATAAATTAATAAGAAGCTTCTTGTTACATTTTAGGTTCAGCGGGCACAGCTTTGAAAGTAATCAACATTGACAACTTACAGGGCTGTACAGCGGTACAGTGGTTAGCACTGGTGCCTCACGGCGCCGAGGTCTGAGGTTCGTCCCAGCTCTGGGTCACTGTCCTTGTGGAGTTTGTACATTCTCCCCGTGTCTGCATGGGTCTCACTGTTACATCCCAAAAGATGTGCAGAGTAGGTGGATTGGCCATGCTAAATTGCCCCTTAATTGGAAAAAATGAATTGGGTACTCTAAATTTATTTTAAAAAACATTGACAACTTACATTTATCTAGCGTCTTTAATACAATACATTGTCCCAAGATATTTCATAGTAGCCTAATTGGGCAAAATCATGTTATGTCCTCAACATATACTTCCCATACGTTGAAGTGCAACATAGCATAGCTATACTTAGCGTACGGCACAACTCGGGTAACTAAAGCTGAATGCCTACAAATGTGCTCCAAGACCTTTTATACTTTGGACCACAATTTCTATAACTGCAGATAAACATGTCCTCATTCTCAATTCTTTGTATTGTAATTGTTCTTCAATCTAAACAGAAAGCAACAGGAATCATTTAACAAGAAACAAATATTTGGCACAAACTGCTTTGGATTGCTGAAGTGTGCTGTATATCTCGAGCAGAAAGTTGGCAGAGAACTGGGAGGATGTGGATGGAGAACATAGAGAAACAGATGATCTGGCTTGTTTCATACGAGGATTAATATCATTACTTGAAATGAAAAATATAAATATGAGGGGAAAGCAGGTTAGTAAATCCGATTAGGATTATTCATGGAGGATACGTGTTGATCCAGATTGAACTACTTTATGACTTCTCAACCAAATCTTTAAATCCGAATTGATGCTGACACCTGACGTTGGTTATCTGGCATTGGAGAGATTGACAGAAGGCGTGAACACAACACTGAAATCTGCATGATGGAGTTATTTTTCTCCCTTGTGTTGCAGAATGAATAATGAATGCAGACAAATTCAAATCGTGTTCATGGTCACAGCGAGTGATGTTGACTTAATCCTTGAATTTATCCACCTTCTCCGCACTGATCCCCCCCCCCCCCCCCCCACCCCCCCCAGAAGCTCTGTAACCGTGAAAAGGAGACCATCCAGCTGACTTAGTGACAGATACATTTTTGACGACCATGGGAAATATACTTGTAAAACATACACAGATTTAGCATAAAATGATTCTGTAATGTTTCTTCAACCGTATTGAAGCATCTCAGGAATGCAACATTCCATGTAGAGAATCTGAATATTATTGCACTTCATGTGTTGGCCATTTTGAAACATTTATAATGTTCTTTCGGATATCTTATGAATAAAGTATACTTTTGCAAAAAAAAAACAATTGTTGGAAACACAATTTAGGTTACCTGAACAAAAACGGAAAACTCAACTATGTACAATAAGGAAATCGCGTACTATGATTTTGGTGCTTCTGCCTTTATCTACGTTGAAGGCCTGACACTTTGGGGAAAGAGTATTCAGAAGCATTGAGCATAAACCAATTCAGAATCGTCAGCCGTATACTTCTGTGGTAACCTGGTCAGGCTTAGTTTTAGGCCTGATTAAATTTGGTATTGTGGTGAATGTATTATGCTAATAATCCACCATTGTATTTGTATCCATATTATTACTCTTGTGGGCTAAACTGTCGCCCTTGTGGGCTTCTCCTATGGGCCATTGTATGGCATTATCCATAGAGGAACATGTTCCCCTCCCCCACTGCCCCAAGGCCCTGGGGCGGAATTCTCCGACCCCCCGCAGGGTCGGAGAATCACCCGGGGCCAGCGTAAATCCCACCCTGCCGTGGCTGGAATTCTCCGCCACCCGGGAATCGGCGGGAGCAGGAATCACGCCGTGCCGATTGGCGTGCCCCCTGCGCCGATCGGCGTGCCCCCTGCGGCGATTCTCCGACCCGCGATGGGCTGAAGTCCCGCCGCTGACAGGCCTCTCCCGCCGGCGGGAATTGGAGCACCTCCGGTGCCGGCGGGATTGGAGGCGCGAGCGGGCCTCCGGGGTCCTAGGGGGGGCGTGGGGCGATCAGACCCCGGGGGGTGCCCCCACGGTGGCCTGGCCCACGATTGGGGCCCACCGATCGGCGGGCGGGCCAGTGCCGTGGGGGCACTCTTTACCTTTCGCCGCCACCACGGCCTCCACCATGGCGGAGGCGGAAGAGACCCCCCTACCACACATGCGCCGGTGGTGACGTCAACCGGGCGGCAGGCATCAAAGGCCGTTGGTGCCGGTTTTGGCGGCAGTTGGCGTGGCGCCAACCACACCGGCGTGGGCCTAGCCCCTAAAGGTGCAGAGAATTCCGCACCTTTGGGGAGGCCCGACGCCGGAGTGGTTGGCGCCACTCCGCTACGCCGGGACCCCCCGCCCCGCCGGGTAGGGGAGAATCCCTCCCCTGAAGAGGTGCCTCGGGTTCTTTTCATATTATGCCCAGTGGGTCCCCAACTATGCAGACAAAGCTCACCCACTAATCAAGGCCACCACCTTCCCATTGGCGGCTGAGGCCCGCCAGGCCTTCAGCTGCATCAAGGCGGACATCGCCAAAGCCGCGATGCGGCGGTGGACGAGTCCATCCCCTTCCAGGTGGAGAGCGACGCATCAGAGGTCGCTTTCGGCGCTACCCTCAATCAAGCAAGCAGACCGGTAGCGTTTTATTCGCGCACCCTCACCACCTCCGAAATTCGCCACTCCTCAGTCGAGAAGGAGGCCCAAGCCATCGTGGAAGCCATACGGCACTGGAGGCACTAACTCGCTGGTAGGAGGTTTACCCTCGTCACCGACCAACGATCGGTAGCCTTCATGTTCGACAATATGCAGCGGGGCAAAATCAAGAACGATAAGGTCTTGAGGTGGAGGATCGAACTCTTCACCTATAATTACGATATAGTATGTCGTCCTGGGAAACTCAACGAGCCCCCAGATGCCCTGTCCCGCGGCACATGCACCAGCGTGCAAGATGACCAACTATGGGCTATCCACGATGACCTCTGCCACCCAGGGGCCACCCGGCTTATCCACTATATCAAGGCCCGCAACCTACCCTACTCCACCGAGGAGGTCAGAGCCATTACCAGGGACTGCCAGATCTGTGCGGAGTGTAAACCACACTTCTATCGGCCAGATAGGGCCCACCTGGTAAAGGCATCCCGGCCCTTTGAGCACCTCAGTATCGACTTCAAAGGGCCCCTCCCCTCCAATAACCGCAATACATATTTCCTCGATATAGATTACATAGAACAGCACAGAACAGGCCCTTCGGTCCTTGATGTTGTGCCGAGCAATGATCACCCTAGTCAAGGTACACGACAATATTATTGATGAGTTCTCCCACTTCCCCTTTGCAGTCCCTTGCCCCGACATGACCACGTCCACCATCATTAAAGCCCTGCATAGTGTCTTCACCTTATTTGGTTTCCCCAATTATGTACACAGTGACCGGGGCTCGTCGTTCATGAGCGACGAACTGCATCAGTACCGGCTCAGTAAGGGCATCGCCTCGAGCAGGACTACCAGTTATAACCCCAGGGGAAACGGGCAGGTGGAGAGGGAGAATGCGATGGTCTGGAAGACCGTTCTACTGACCCTGCGGTCCAGGAATCTCCCAGTTTCTCACTGGCAGGAGGTCCTCCCTGATGCGCTCCACTCTATTAGGTCCCTACTTTGCATGGCCATAAACGAGACCCCCCTCATGACCACCTATTCATTTTCCCTGGGAGATCCACATCAGGGGCCTCGCTTCCGTCCTGGCTGAAGACAGCGGGGCCAGTCCTACTCAGAAAGCACGTCAGGAGCCATAAGTCCAATCCTCTGGTAGAGAGGGTCCAGCTCCTACACTCCAACCCTCAGTACGCTTATATCGAACACCCCGATGGCCGACTGGCGCCCGCCGGTTCCACCACCACCACCGCCCCTCCACCATATCCTGCCCAAACTACCACGACCAGCGCCCCCGCACCGATATGGCTCCCGCGCGCCCTACGAAGTCACTTTTGCAGGTAGTATAAACTAATCTTGGGTATCTCTGGAGAATATTTTGTGGGTAATATACAGGTAATTGTGTGTTTTATAAAAGATTGTTGAATGTGTATTTGTGTTTTTCCTTTGTTCTCCTTGTTACTAAAGCCACCTAGGTAAAAGTAAGTGAACTGGTTGAAAGTATCTGAATTGGACAGATTCATTACATCCAAACGCAATCAAAGGAACAAGAGGCAAGTCCAAATAAAACTTAAGCACCCAGTTACCGTGGCAGAAAAATATAACTAGCACTTTTGTAGTGCGGTAAAGCTCAGACATATCGGGGGCGATTCTCCAAAATGGAGACGAAGTGTTTGCGCTCTCCTGAACGCTGTCGCGTTTCACGTGAAATGGGCACAGGGACGACCAATTCTGTCACCCACAGGGGGCCAGAATGACGCTGAGCGGTTCACGCCGCTCCAGCCTCCGTTCCCGGTGCCAAATGGGCACCGCGCATGCGGAGTTGGGCCGCACCAACCTGTGCATGCGCGGGGGACTTGTTCAGCGTGCCGGCCCCGACTCAACATGGCGTTGCTGTTCAGGGGCCGGCCACGCAGGAAGAGACCAGCCCAAGGGGAGAGGCCGGCCCGCCGATCGGTGGGCCCCGATCGCGGGCCAGACCCCATCGGAGGCCACCCCCAGGGACGGAGCCTCCTCCTCCACAGGCCGCCCCCTGACCCTTCACGCAGATTTCCCACCGGCAGCGACCAGGGGTGAACGTCGCCAGCGGGACTCTGTCGTATCCATCCGGGCCGGAGAATCAGCGGCCCTACTGATTCCAGTAGTGGCAAATAGCGCCGATTCTCCGCACTTTGGAGAATCGCGTGCCGGCGTCAGGGCTCGGTTGCACCAATTCTCCGGCCCGGCGCAGGGCTCAGAGAATCACCCCCCTCAGCTCTTAGAATCATGGTAATGTTAAGCAAGAGATAAATGATACCTGGGGCGAAATTCTCCGCGGACCGTCGTGACGCCGATTTCCGGCGAGCAAAAGCGGTGCAGGTGACTCCGGCGTCGGGGCCTTCTTTTAGGCCGCTAATCTCCGTTCCCGGAAGGGCCAGCATCGGACCGACGCGATACGCGTCATTTTAATGCGTTGCAGAAGTGGCGCGTTGAGAGAGAGAGGACGGGTACCGGCGTGAGGAGAGGGAGGGGGGGAGGAGAGGGAAGGGGGAGGAGAGGGAGGGGGGGAGAGGAAGAGGAGAGGGAGGAGGAGGAGAGGGAGGGGGAGGAGGGGGGAGGAGAGGGAGGGGGGGAGGAGAGGGAGGGGGAGGAGAGGGAGGGGGGGAGGGGGGAGGAGGGGGGAGGGGGGAGGAGAGGGGAGGGGGAAGGAGAGGGAGGGGGGAAGGAGAGGGAGGGGGGAGAGGAGGAGGAGAGGGAGGGGGGAGAGGAGGAGGAGGGAGGGGGAGAGGAGGAGGAGAGGGAGGGGGGAGAGGAGGAGGAGAGGGAGGGGGGAGAGGAGGAGGAGAGGGAGGGGGGAGAGGAGGAGGAGAGGGAGGGGGAGAGGAGGAGGAGAGGGAGGGGGAGGAGAGGGAGGGGGGGAGAGGAGAAGGAGATGGAGGGGGGAGAGGAGGAGGAGAGGGAGGGGGGAGAGGAGGAGAAGAGGGGGAGAGGAGGATGAGAGGGAGGGGGAGGAGAGGAGGAGGAGAGGGGGGAGGAGGAGGAGAGGGAGGGGGAGAGGAGGAGGAGAGGGAGGGGGTGGAGAGGAGGAGGAGGGGGAGGAGAGGAGGAGGAGGGGGAGAGAAGGAGGAGAGGGAGGGGGAGGGGAGGAGGAGAGGGAGGGGGAGAGGAGGAGAGGGGGGAGAGGAGGAGGAGGGGAGGAGAGGAGAGGGGGGGAGGTGAGGAGAGGGGAGGAGAGGAGAGGGGGAGAGGGGAGGAGAGGGAGGGGGGAGGGGGGAGGGGGGAGGAGGGGGGAGGGGGGAGGAGAGGGAGGGGGGAGGAGAGGGAGGGGGGAGGAGAGGGAGGGGGGGAAGGAGAGGGAGGGGGAGAGGAGGAGGAGAGGGAGGGGGGAGAGGAGGAGGAGGGAGGGGGAGAGGAGGAGGAGAGGGAGGGGGGAGAGGAGGAGGAGAGGCAGGGGGGAGAGGAGGAAGAGAGGGAGGGGGGAGAGGAGGAGGAGAGGGAGGGGGAGAGGAGGAGGAGAGGGAGGGGGAGGAGAGGGAGGGGGGGAGAGGAGGAGGAGATGGAGGGGGGAGAGGAGGAGGAGAGGGAGGGGGGAGAGGAGGAGAAGAGGGGGGAGAGGAGGAGGAGAGGGAGGGGGAGAGGAGGAGGAGAGGGAGGGGGGAGAGGAGGAGGAGAGGGAGGGGGAGAGGAGGAGGAGAGGGAGGGGGAGAGGAGGAGGAGGAGAGGGAGGGGGGAGAGGAGGATGAGAGGGAGGGGGAGGAGAGGAGGAGGAGAGGGGGGAGGAGGAGGAGAGGGAGGGGGAGAGGAGGAAGAGAGGGAGGGGGAGAGGAGGAGAGGGGGGAGAGGAGGAGGAGGGGAGGAGAGGAGAAGGGGGAGGTGAGGAGAGGGAGGAGAGGAGAGGGGGAGAGGGGAGGAGAGGGGGGAGTGGATGAGAGGGGGGAGGGGAGGAGAGCGGGGGAGGGGAGGAGAAGGGGGAGAGGGGGAGGGGGGAGAGGGGGTGAGGGGGGAGAGGGGGGGGAGAGGGGGGAGAGGGGGGAGAGGGAGTGGGGAGGGGGGAGAGGAGGAGAGGGGGAGGGGGAGAGGAGGAGGAGAGGGAGGGGGAGAGGAGGAGAGGGGGGAGAGGAGGAGGGGGGGAGGAGAGGAGAGGGGGGGAGGTGAGGGGAGGGGAGGAGAGGAGAGGGGGAGAGGGGAGGAGAGGGGGGGAGTAGATGAGAGGGGGGAGGGGAGGAGAGCGGGGGAGGGGGGGAGATGGGGAGGGGCAGAGGGGAGAGGGGGTGAGGGGGGAGAGGGGGGAGGGGGAGAGGGGGGAGGGGAGTGGGGAGGGGGGGAGAGGAGGAGAGGGGGGGAGAGGAGGAGAGGGGGAGAGGGGTGGAGAGGAGGAGAGGGGGAGGAGAGGAGGAGAGGGGAGAGAGGAGGAGAGGGGGGAGAGGAGGAGAGGGGGAGAGGAGGAGAGGGGGGAGAGGAGGAGAGGGGGGAGAGGAGGAGAGAGGGGAGAGGAGGAGAGGGGGGGGAGAGGAGGAGAGAGGGGGGTGTGTGTGTGTACTGGCCTTCAGAGAGAGGGGGGTGTGGGTACCGGCCTTCAGAGGGAGGGGGAGGGGGGTGTGGGTACCGGCCTTCAGAGGGAGGGGGGTGTGTGTACCGGCCTTCAGAGGGAGGGTGAGGGGGGTGTGGGTACCGGCCTTCAGAGGGAGGGGGAGGGGGATGTGGGTACCGGCCTTCAGAGGGAGGGGGAGGGGGGTGTGGGTACCGGCCTTCAGAGGGAGGGGGAGGGGGGTGTGGGTACCTGCCTTCAGAGGGAGGGGGGGTGTGGGTACCGGCCTTCAGAGGGAGGGGGGAGTGTGTGGGTGGTGGTGAGGGGGGTGTGGGTACCGGCCTTCAGAGGGAGGAGGAGGGGGGTGTGTGTACCGGTGTTGAGAGAGAGGGGGGCGGCGTTGGAGGGGGGTAGGGGTTGTGGTGAGGGGGATAGGGGTGGTGGTGAGGGGGGTAGGGGTGGTGAGGGGGGTAGGGGTGGTGAGGGGGGTAGGGGCGTTGGATGGAGGTAGGGTTGGTGGGGAGGGGGGTAGGAGTGGTGGGCGGGGGCAGAGGGGGGGGGGCGCCGCTGCCCCCAAACCCCCCCACCCCTATCCCTACCCCCCCACCCCTACCCTCCCACCCCTACCCACCCCCACCACCCCTACCCACCCCCACCACCCCTACCCCCCCTCCCCACCACCACTAACCCCCTCACCACCACCCCTACCCCCTCACCACCACCCCTACCCCCCTCCCCACCACCCCTACCCCCCTCCCCACCACCCCTACCCCCCTCCCAACGCCGCCCCCCCATCTCTCAACGCCGGTACCCCCCCTCTCATCGCTGCAAACCCCCCCCCCTCAATGCCACAACCCCCCCCCCTCAACGCCACAACCCCCCCCCTCAGCGCCGCAACCCCCCCTCAATGCCGCAATCCCCCCCCCTCAACGCCGCAACCCCGCCCCCCTCAACGCCGCAACCCCCCCCCCCAAACGCCGGGACACTCTCTCTCTCCCCCCCCCCCAAACCCCCCCCCCCCCCCAAACGCCGGGACACTCTCACTCTCCCCCCCCCACCCCCCCCAAAACGCCCCCCACACAAACGTCGGGACTCTCTCCTCCTCCCTACCCCCCCGCACTTGCCCTAGGTCACTGAACGGCGTCAACCATCATCAATGGTTGACGCCGTTTTAAAGCTACTGCGTTTTTCGCCGACGTGACCCGTGGCCACGTCGGCGGGACTTCGGCCCATCCGGCCCGGAGATTTGTTGAAAGTAAAAATATAATGAAATCCCGCCGGCGCCAGCTGTTCTCAGAGGCTGCCGGCGGGATTTGCACAACGCCGGTTTTTGGCCGGTCGGAGATTTAAAACCCGGCTGGAGCGGAAATAACGCCGCCGCCGGCCGATTCTCCGACCCTGCGTGGGGTCGGAGAATTTCGCCCCTGGATTCTCCAAGCCTCCATCCGAAATCACGTTCAGTGCAGGGGCGGAGAATGGTCGTCAAACCGGAAATTTGGACCCGCGCCGCTCCCGCGATTCTCCGGAGTCTCTCGCATGTGAACTATGTGGCGCGGGTAGGAGGCCATTAACAGAGCCCCCCCCCCCCCCCTGCCCACGACTCTCTGTACAAAACTGGCTGAGTTCCCAATGGCGTGGTTCTAACCACCTATTGGCCGTCGGGAACATCGGGTGGCGGCTGCAGACTCAGTCCGCGGCTGCCCGGGTAGGAGGCGGGGAGATCGTTCACCGGGAGGGGGGCTCATGGACGGCCAGGGGTGCGATTGAGCATCACGGACCCACGGGCGCACGCAATCTAGGGGGGGACCTACATTTTTGGTGCTGCTCCGCAGTCCAAGTCCGCCATGTTCCACTAGACAGCCGCTGCAGGCCGTTGCCAGTCACATGCGCGGACTCCCCACCGGATGTGCGGGGCCTCGTACCTGCAGCCAGAGCTTTCTTAAGGAAAGTCCAAAATGATACACCAGCGTTTTTATGCTGGCGTAGGGATATAGCCCCATTACTGGAGAATCCAGCCCCTTATATTTAATTGACTTCTGCTTGAATTCGGCAACTATTTCATCCTATCCACATGAATTCCGCCTGCTGTAATAGAACGCTACTCCAATAACAGTGCTTCAACTGTTGTACAATCTGGTGCCTATTTAGTGCAATGCAACCTTCAGCCACTTCTATTCTGGAAAAGAGCATCTCCAATTAATTAAAGAAGAAAGTGCTGTGATTTGGTGAGCTCGTGCCTTTCCCTTTCCTGGCTTGGTCTTTGCTGTAGTTAAATTCCAGCACAAATTGATACTTGGCTTCAATTAAAGGGACAATGTAGCTCATCAGCATTCCCAGGCTCAATGCTGTAAGATGGCCTTATTCATTTCTCTATGAGATGCTGTCAGCTCTGGTATAGAAATCATTCCTCCATGCACTTGCTTCAGTCCTGGAAATGATAAGGGTGCACCTTATATACCGGCCTGCATTTCATTAACGTGGCAACTTTAAAACAAAAGAGCAACTTATACAAGGGATTTGATTGATAGGAATCTCTGGGTAACCTTTAAAAAGCTGCTTGTTTGCCAAGGTCTGAAGAAAGTACCTATTGTATGGATTGCAATGTCTCATGTGGATGTTTTCAAAAATTGTGATATTTCCAAAGAGGTAGAGCATGCAGCTATCGTAGAATCCATAGAATCATATAGTGCAGGGTGACACGGCCGAACATAGTAAAAGACAACCTGAAAAAATGACGATAAAAAGATCAAGAAAGAGCTCTTTGTTTTCAAGCTTCCTGATAATCTTGTACCTTAATTGTAATCTCGCAGTGGTTAGCACTGCTGCCTCGCGACGCCAAGGACCCGGGTTCAATCCCGGCCCCGGGTCACTGTCCGTGTGGAGTCTGCACAATTTCCACGTGTCTGGGTGGGTCTCACCCCTGTGGTGATATCATGGTTTTGTTGTAATTTACCAACTGACTACTAGGCGTCACATTAGTATAGAAGTGAATGTTAGACTCTGGTGACCTTAGACTGACTGGACAGCTGGAAGTGAGAGGTCGCTTGTGCATGTTAATACTGTTATTCATTTGTTGTTTTGTATATATTTGACCCACAGTTAATGTTAACAAATCATTTATAGCTTTAGCTACAAGTGTTTTAGTAATATAAATCAGGCCATCTGACAAGAACATTACAACCCTCATAGAATTACCTAATAGCACGTCTTTCGCGACTTGTGGGAGGAAACCAGAGCACCTGGAGGAAACCCACGCAGACACGGGGAAGAACGTGCAGACTCTGCACAGACAGTGACCCAAGTCGGGAACCGAACCTGGAATCCTGGGGCTGTGAAGCCATAGGGCTAACCACTATGATACCGTGCTGCCCCTATGGGGGTGGGGAGGAGGTGGGAGCACTATTTTGACAAAATGAAATGTCCTTTTTTGTTTAAAACTAAACCAATGATACGAGAATTTGTGTTTACAATCCATGACTATCATATTGTAGCATTTGATATCATTTTGTGAGTCAGTGATCATGCAGTCACATTATGCAGGAAAAATCAGTAAATCTGCATGGGAAAGGACAGTTTTGTGAAAAAAAGTGTGTCAGATTACCAACACTGATAAATTAACAGAGCTGTGCTGTGATGTCTTGACTGAATTCTGTGCGCACAAAATAAGCATCAAGAGATACTGAATAAGGTCTATTTCTTTCCCCCATCAATTGTGGTTCGAAAACTGTCAAATTATATTTTAACTCTGCCATTTTCTGACTTTGTTTTCGATGTGGGTGCCCCCCTTGCCAGAATACTAGGATCACCAGGTCAATATAAAGCTGTCCAAAATACTTTCAATTGCCATGAAAAGAAATTGTATTTTGCAATAAGCTAACATTCTTATATAATAGTTACAAATTCAGAGGAATCTCTCTTCAATAATGTACCCCTCCATTGAAGAATGTACAGAGATGGGTTCTCAGGTTTGGATACAGAAGACTATATGATATAATGGGCAGGATTGTCTGTTGCCCGGCGCTGAAATCGGGAACGGCGATCGGGGGGAGAATGGCTCCTAATGCCGAAATCGCGGCAGGTGCTGGTTTGACCCCGGGTCGCGATGCCCCACTGCCTCCAAACCGGCGTCATCAAGATACGTGCCGCGTGCATTCGCAACCGTGTTTGAATATCATTATCAGATCCACCTCCGGTGGTCCGGGTTCCCGGCGGCGCAGGGCCATGTGCAGTCTGAACAGTCGTGAGCCTGGCATGGCGGCTGCGGGGAGAGAGAGAGGGCATGTGGACAGTGTCCAGCACCACCATACTCCGCCAAAAGCCATGCTGCTGGCCGGGGGCTACTGCCAAGACTGGGGGAAGTAGTGGGACGGTGGCCAGGAGGAGGGCTGTGGGGTTGGGGTGGACCGGTACCCAGTCCAGCACATCCGGCGCCATCGTTTTGGTGCAATCGGTGCATGTTTGGGGGTGTAGGCGTACGCGCGGCAGCAACTTGTCCGCCCTAAGCATGTCCAGCATGGACCTGCCGATTCTCCCACCGTTTTCCACGCATTCACTCACAGGTGCTTCACACAGCGCCGGTGCTAGCCCCTCACCAGAGCGGAATCGGTGCGGGTATGGCACCAATCTTTCCATTGTGAAACACTACTGTTCCTCCGTTGGTGTCAGCACTTAGACGCAGGAATGGAGAATCAAGCCCAATATCTTTCCTAAATGATTTAAAAGTTTATTAGAGAACCAAACATACAATTTACTTTTGATGGTAATTGCAACATTGATAGTTCTAGGAAAAGAAGGTATAATCTTGTTTTTATTAGAGGATCTAGGCCTTACTAATGTTGCAGAGAGATATTTCAGATATCCATCAATCATTATAGTATTTACCTTAATTCCCTGAGTAGAAAGCTACCAAGTTTAGCAAGACAACTGTCACCGAATTAAGGGGAGAACAATCATCACTACAATACAGCAGCTTTGTCTTTATCTTGAGAGAATCTGGAGCAAATCCAACAGATCTAATACTCCAACTGTGTGGTTCCAATATTTATACCATAAAGGAGCTGAACCAATAGAATGTTGAGCACTCATGCTGGACAAAGTCCTTTGTTTTCATCAACCTATCACTATACACTCTTCAGTGGAGAGGGACGTTATTGAAGAGTGATGTCTGGATCCTTATAACATATGGGTTGTTATAATCCTGCTAAAATGTGTTAACAAGGTTATCTGGAGCACCATCCTCCAGATAACCTTGTTAACACATTTTAGCAGGATTATAACAACCTATATGTTATAAGGATCCTTCAAGCAAAAGGGGTAGTGGTCACTCCATTCTGTTTCCAGGATTCAGCTGGCAAGTTTTTTCGGATCATTTTTAAGAGCATCCACTGTTAGATTATGTTATCTTACTTCACAGGGGAATCACCCTTTTTAATCTTATGACTCCATTATCTATATCTGCATTCCTACACAGCTGAACTACCATAGAGGTTTATGACAAAAAAGGAAGCCTTCCAGCCCATCAGCATTGACATGTTGGCTGAAAGGTTCCTTTTCTGTCATTGTTCTTTGCTCGAGCAATTCAGAAGGGATGGGGAGAGGCAATGTATATTTAAGGGTTAAGCATGCAAATAAAGATGGGCCTGAGGTTTCATATGCATGGATCTTTGAAGGCGCCTGGGTTTTTTGAGTTAGTAAAGAACATGGGATCTTCAGGTCTCAGAAATAGAGGTACAGTACAAAATCAGAGAAGTTATGCTGAACCTTTATAAAGTTCTGGTTAGACCACAACTAGAGTGTTGTATCCAGTTCTGTTCACTACACTTTAGGATGGATGTGAAGGAGCAGAAATGTACCATCTTGCTACCTTACATTGAACATAGAACATAGAACAGTACAGCACAGAACAGGCCCTTCGGCCCTCAATGTTGTGCCGAGCCATGATCACCCTACTCAAACCCACGTATCCACCCTATACCCGTAACCCAACAACCCCCCCCTTAACCTTACTTTTTTTTTAGGACACTACGGGCAATTTAGCATGGCCAATCCACCTAACCCGCACATCTTTGGACTGTGGGAGGAAACCGGAGCACCCGGAGGAAACCCACGCACACGGGGGGAGGACGTGCAGACTCCACACAGACAGTGACCTAGCCGGGAATCGAACCTGGGACCCTGGAGCTGTGAAGCATTTATGCTAACCACTGCTGCCCTAAGCGAGGTTGGACAAGTTGGGGATGTTCTGCTTGGCGCAAAGGAGGTTGAGGGGAGATCTCAGAGGTGCACAGGGTTATTACAGACTGTGTTAAGGTAGATAAAGAAAAGCTGCCTCCATTAGCCATTGGTACACGCACTAAGGGAAAATCTATTTAAGGTTTTTGACAAGAGATTCAGTAGGGTATGAGAGGGAAAGACTTCATTGCACAGCATTTGGTAATGACTGGGACCTTGCTGCCCATGTGGGTGGTGGAAACAGAGATGGTCAATGACTTGAAAAGGAATTTGGTTGACAGCTAAAATGTCAGGTGGGAGGCCCTCAGCCAGTTGATCATTAACAGACAGGAAGGAGGTGGAACTTATATCCATCTGGATGCGGAAGCCCCGCATCAGAGAGGTGCTAACCAATCTGAGGACAGCAGCTCTCCAACACTGCGGGCATGTGGCATTGGATTATTTGTGGTTTTGTTGGTGCCAAGCTGACAGGTCACAGCAAGGAGGCAACAGTAATCCACAATAATTATAGTGAGGGTGTTCCATGGTTTTGATGCAGTGGCAGAAAAATGCAACCAGCAAATTTAAACTGAGGTTCCTGGATGTCAATAGGATGCCGATATCATTCTTGGACTGTGCTGGATGGAGCTTGCATCCAGTACTCTCTGCCTAACATAAGCTAACAGTCCCTCTGAAGAGGGCCTTGGGAGCTAAGACCTTCATCATTTTTGTGAGGGACGGAGTAGGAGTGCTTTATCATCAGGTTTCTGGCCAAGAGGGCAGCATGGTAGGACATGGTTAGCACTGGTGCCTCACGGCACTGAGGACCGGGGTTCGATCCCAACCCTGGGTCACTATCCGTGTGGAGATTGTACATTCTCCCCGTGTTTGTGTGCGTCTCACCCCCATAACCCAAAGATGTGCAGGCAAAGTGGATCGGCCACGCTAAATTGCCCCTCAATTCGAAAAAAATAATTGGGTACTCTAAATTTGTTTAAAAAAAAGGTTTATGGCCAAGGAGGTCAGGGGGCTGTCACCCCACTGAGAGATTGTGAAGTGAAAGTGATAGAGGAAAGAGTGGTGATGATCCACAGGTCAGAAAAATTGAGGAAGGACAGGGTTGAGCAGGAACCTATGGGCCGGGATTCTCCAATCCCACGGCCAAGTTCTGATGCCGGCATGAGAAGCGGCGTGAACCACTCTGGCGTCAACGGTCTTCAATTGTCCGGTATGCTCCCCTTCCTAAGGGGCTAGCTCGGAGCCGAAGTGGTCCCCGCAGCTGCAGCCGGTGCGGCACGGCCAGCGCGGGTTCATGCATGCGCGCCATGGCCGGCAAGATTCCACGCATGCGCGTGGGTTCCCATCTCCGCGCCGGCCCCCGGGCAATATGGCGGAGCTCTACAGGGGCCCGGAGGAACATAGGCTCCCACGGAACCAGTCCGCCCACCAAACGGTCCCGATTGCGGGCCAGGCGTCCGTGGAGGGCCCCCCCCGGGTCAGATACCCCTGCCCCCCCCCCTCCAGGACAGCCCCTGCAGACACACCTTCCAGGTCCCGCACTCAGCCCATTGAGGCATCAGAGAATAGCCAGGGGAGCCGTTGTCAATCGTTCCCGACCGGCGTGCGGCGATCCCGCGGGCGCCCGAAAATCGGCACCGGAGAATCGGCGAGCTGTCGTCGGGGCGGCGGGATGCGATTCTCGCCCATCCTCGGGGATTCTCCGACCAGGCGGGGGGTCGGAGAATACCGGCCCCACTGTCTAACTAGTTTGAAGCATTAGTTTCATGTGGGGAGGATGATGATTACAGGCAGACCATTAAATGGATATACAGTTGCACTCAGAAACTTGAGAGGACTCATTTAGCAATTCAGTTAGGAAGGCAGCAGTAACAGGAGATTTAATTGTTAGTGGGGAAGAAAATCATTTGAAGAATAGGAGTTCCAGATGCTTTGCTGCTTTCCAACCTCAAAGGTAAGGGGCACATCAGAAAAGCAAGAAAACATTCTGGAAACATAAAACATTCAATCTCTCGAACCTTTTTCTCCATGGCAAACCTGTGCCTCAACTTCATTACCTGCCATTTCACCAAAACGTAACAGATTAGGGTTCTTTTCTTAGAACGACACAGATTTTGAGAGAGTATGATAGCAGTATTAAAAATTACAGAACAATAAAGTAAGGTAGGTAGAAACAGAGATTTTTGCTCCTGGGTTGGGTGTGCAGAGATGGAAGAATTCCTCATTCTTTAAAACCGTCATTTAAAAAAGGCAACCCACAGTTCCATTTTCCTTTTGAGGATTACAAGCTCGATTGGAAGTCGAGTCTGCTAGGTGCGGTGCTGAGCTGGCAGAAGGCCTGCCTCTGTGCCCCACCACTTGGTTGAGTTAAATTAAAAAATTATTCAACCAAAAAACAGAATTCCAGCCCTCACCCCACACTCTTTCTCACCGCCCCCCCCCCCCACACTCAACATGCCTCATCCATGCCAACCTTATGCCACCTCATATAAGCTTTCAACACTTTTCAGCCTCTGCTCCAGTCCCCATTTCTAAATACTTGCAGTAATTAGCGCCCATGTGACTTCCGCCTGCGAGGGACAGAGCATCACAGATGGGCAGAGCACTCTGTGATGAACCAACTAATCAGATTTAAATGCAGAGGCTGGTTTTGCATGCCCCCGATGGTGCGGGGGGGGGGGGGGGGGCAAACCTTGTTTTTGCCACCAAACCTTGATTTCTGCAGGACTCACGAATTCCTGCCCGTCCACAATTAGCGTTTCCGGCCTCAGATGGCAGGGCAAAAATACCCAACATTGAGATCCTCACCTGAGCTGGCATTGCCAAGAATCCACCTCATATTGAGACAGTAATAACTGAGCTGGGCTGGTCATGTAGCCAGAATGCCTGATACTCGCTTACCAAAGTGAATCTTCTGTAGAAAGCTTCAGCCTGGGGAGCACAATCATGATGATCAAAAAAAGTGCCACAAGGATTCCAAATCTAAAGGTTTCACTTTGGATTTTTGAGATCAACTTCAAGTCCTGGGAGAGGTTTGCTCAGGATTCCGATGCCTGCCGCAAATAGAAAATGGTCTGGCTTCTTTCGAATACAAGAGTATATCCGGGCAGAGAGAGTCTCAAGGAGAGGAAATCCCAAGCCAGCAGCTCATCAAAAACTCAATGGGTGTGATTCTCCGGTCCGCCAGTTCCTGCCAGCTCAGGCAAGGATCTCAATGTTGGGTATTTTCATCCTGCCATCTGAGGCCGGAAACGCGAATTGTGGACGGGCAGAGATTCATGCGTCCTGGCATCAGGATTCTCCTTTTCCGCAGCCAGTTTCCCATTGTGGCCACCCATGCCGTCGGGAAACCCACAGGCATTGGTGCGCTACCGGCAGACCAGAGGATCCAGCCGATGGAGAATTCCACTGAACATGTCTGTGTTATCCTGTCCTATTTGCAGGAGAACATTCCGAGTGCAGATCAGCATTAGCAGTCACCTGCAATCTCATCGGAACAATACCAAACACCACAAACTATGAAATAGTAGTCTTCGTCTCGAAGAATAAACAGGATTGCACAGACCAATTCACCTTTCTTTTCTTTTTTAAATTTAGAGTATCCACTTCTCTTCTTCCCAATTAAGAGGCAATTTAGCGTGGCCAATTGATCTACCCAACACATCTTTTTTGGTTGTGGAGGTGAGATCCACGCAGACAAGGGGAGTATACGTTAACTCCACACGCACAGTGTCCCGGGGCCAGGATCGAAACCGGGTTCTCGGTGGAGTGAGACAGCAATGCTAACCACTGCACCACCATGCCGCCCCTGAACCAATTCACCTTTTGTGGAAACATTGGGTGAACATCTGAAGCAGCAATGTGACAAAAACATGAGTTCTGCGGTTTTCAGCATAAAATTGTTCTTGGAAAGTGTCAACACGGATATGATGGTCCAAATGATCTTCTGCGGCATTGTGTTCTAAGAAGGTTCACAACCTTCCCCTATACTACTAGAGATGTGCAAATTCACATCCCAGCCGCAAAAGTGAAACATGTCAAATAAATTATAGTAGTAAATGATCTGACCCGTTTTGCCACACGGCAATTCAAATAGGCTATTCCTACAACCGTTATAAGCTCAGGTCTTCACATATCAGTAATAGACTGAACCTGAGCATTTACGATCTATGTGAATATAATTACTGGGCGCAGAAGGAAATGTGGATGAACTGAAAATTTCTGAACCACATACTGCTGAGGGAGACTGAATCTGATATGTCTTCGGCTTGTCTTGAAACAAAATTGTAATTGCACCAAAAAATTTTAATTATGTCAAAACTTGCAATTTAATTTGCATGATACACACACAGATATGTAGATATGTAACGTGATAAGGCTGTTTTGCGGGTACACTTTGTATTATACATGTATAATGGCATTTTAAAATATTCCTATCTTTGTCTCAGTATGAAAACTAACTAACTGCAACAAAACTTTCCCACCTTCTGAAAAAAATCAATAAAACCCTTGTTTCTGATGATTTCCATTTAAAAGACTCCCACTATACATGAACATTCCTGACTGGTGAAGTGTTTCATACTTTTGGCAGCTGGTTTCATTGTATATGTGTCGTTGGTTACCGTTCTGGATTGGGCAATAGTTATTTCTACAAGTTGTCTTTTTAAAATTGATTTCTGTGGTTACAGTTCCAAAGTTGAATGCTGAATGATGTGGTTAGTATCCCTCCATACATAATTCTTTAGACAAATGCAGTTATTACCTTGTTAGTCTTTGGGGCATTGTGGGCATTCAGCTATGCTGTTTAGCAGTTTTTATTTCTTATCATCATTATTCCCCAGGAGTTTCAGTCCTCCCTGTGGAATGTCTTTTTACAGACCAAAGATATACATGGGAACCAAAGTAACATCACTCAGGAATTGTAATGTATAAAGGAAGGCAATGACCTCAGCCTGAATTTATCAATTTCCAGTCAAAAGCTGAGAAAAGTTTTAAGGTAGGGTAATCAAAATACCTGGGATGAATTTCCACATGGTGTTGTGTTGGGAAGCCAATTCATCATTTTGTCTGTTTTAAGACCTGACTTGAGAAAAGCATTACTGAGTTAAGCTAGATATTCTGCACAGACCCTTCCCTATTATTTGACACACTCTCTATAACAGATCATCTAATGCAACCCATTCCATTAATTCTGAGACTCCTCCAATGCCAGCTGTCACCTGGACCCTTTGTCTCTCATCCTAGATCCACCCCTCCCCCAATCATGTCATCAAAAAAATCAAAGACGCAAAGGAGGGTTGGGTGAGGGCCTAGACACTCCCATTACAACAAAAGAATGGGGAATAGAATCAAAAGTTCTTGAACAGTCAGATCAATATGCACAAAAACTACTGAAGTTCTTCTACATAGCGTATAAGTGATACCGATACAAATTTGCATATAGATATCTCCTGATAACATTCACAACTTTCATTTCAGCAGAGTTGCTTCCCTCGCTATTGTGCATTGTTCTGTACCTGGTATTGTATAAACTTTCCCTTCTGAGGTAGAGTCAGGTTAGATAGATTATAAGGTACCTCAACACCACTCCCACAATTTAGAAAAGCAATCCTTGCTTGCATAATACAATCTATTCTGCTTAATTCAAACTTGCTTAATTTGAAATATACAATTCACTTTTTGCCCTTAAATTTTAACTCTTTTGTTTACGTCATTAAATTTGAATTTTTGATTCATTCAAACTCTGCTAGCCCGATAAACAACTTGAAATGTCTTTTTACAGACCAAAGATATACATGGGAACCTAAGTAACATGACTCAGGAATTGTAATTTGAGGCGGCGTGGTGGCACAATGGTTAGCACTGCTGCCTCACAGCACCAGAGACCCAGTTTTAATTCCAGTCTTGGGTCACTGTCTGTGTGGAGTTTGCACTTTTTCCCCGTGTCTGCGTGGGTTTCCTCCGGGTGCTCTGGTTTCCTCCCAGAGTCCAAAGATGTGCAGGTTAGGTGGGCTTACGGGTATCGGGCTGGGATTGGGCTGAGGTAGGGTGCTCTTTCAGAAGGTCAGTGCAGACTAGATGGGCCGAATGCCCTCTGTTAAGGTAAAAATTGTACATGGAGCAGTTAAAATTAAGGGTCTCTGTTTTAATTATGCTTGCAATAATGTAATTGGGGTTCTGCAAAGGTCTGATACAAAAGTGCAACAAACTAACCGTTTACTGTTGAGACACCTGCTATTCTTGTAACTGAAAACAAGGAGTTGTGGACATCAGTTATCGAATGTTTTCAGAGGAATGTGATTGGAAGCTAATTGTTGCTAAGGGGACCTAATTGGTCATGTATGTAACCCCTTCAAGCTAATGAGGAACATGTCTAAAGAAGGCTAACTGCCGCTGTGAAATTGAGAAGGTGATTGTGGAATGCTCTCTCTTCTCCCAAAAGCTTTTGCCAATAAATGGACTTGACTCAACTCTTTGGTGTGGACAGGTTATTAACCACTTCAGCCTCCTTCTGCACTGTAGGGATTAATTTCTATGATTCTATTCTAAATGAAAAGACAAACTCTATGAGCATGAAATTTGGATGCGTAACATCACTGCGTAACGTTACTGAAGCCAATGCCATCCTGGTGATGCCAACTTTGAGAGCTGCTTCATCACAGCCTGCGGGGTGGTCGATCTTGAGAATTGGATCATGGAGACAAATCCTGTGTAATGGTCCAAGGGCAATTGAAATTCTTCAATCTTGTCTTTAGCAGTTAGAGAGGAGTCCTGAAAGCAGAGTCAAAGTTGGGTTTATTTCCAAAAGGGAAGTATTTACAAGTCCCAGTCGGAACTACACTGCAGCTCGGCTCCTACCTGGGCCAACTTTCATGGTACTGAATTGACTAACCCGCTGAAGGGTCTCTGCCCCTCAGAGGGGAGCTTGTACTCCATGAGACTCACATGGAGATTAATCGGGTCATCCCCTTGGGTCTCGTGGGGATTATAACATTCCTATCCTCTGAAGTCTCTAGGTCCCTGTGAAGAAGGGGCGAGTAGATGGCGTCTCCTCCTCTTCGCCCGGGGCTGCATTTCCAGTAGCTGCGGGGCTGGGTTGGGGTGTGTAGCATGTCGGGGATCGCCATTTCCATGATGCCGTCTGTGGGGTACCACTGGAAATGAATCCCTGGCAAGGTCGCTGTCAGATGTCTCGGGTGCCTGGGTCTCCACCTCAGTGTCTTGAGTCCATTACCTCCCACATCTCGGTGTCGGGGCCCCCAGGGGGCGACACCCACAGACTGCCCTGTGCCGGGGCAATGTGGCTGGAAGACTGTTCTTCTGGTGGGGTATGGTCTGGCTTTAGCCCCCTGCTCCTGAGGTGGTCAAGGTTTTTCTGCATTGTCTGTTCACTTGTCTTCACTTGGTACAAAACTGGTCCGGTCTGATGTACCACTGTCCACGGAATCCAACGGGCACTGTCCCCAAAGTTTTGAATGCCCACTCCGTCCCCTGGTTTGAAGCTCCTGATCCGTGTGTGCCTGCCTTGGCTTCACCTCTGCAGGTCCTGAACACGTTCTCTCCCGCCAATATAGGTAAACGTGAGGCTAAGGCAGGTCCTGAGCATCCAGCCCATCAACAGTTCAGCCGATGCTATGTCGGTTGCGGCATGCAACGTAGTCCAGTAGCTAAACAAAAGTCGTGCCAATCACATCTCCACGGTGATCTGTTTCTTCATCCCTCTCTTTAACATCTGCACCGCTCGCTCGGCCAGCCCTTTCGAGGAAGGATGACACGGGGCAGTGTGGATGTGCTGCACCCCATTTGCCTTCATAAAGTGCACAAACTCGGCACTGTGAACGGGGTGCCGTTGTCTGGGACTGGCACCTCTGGGATGCCGTGGGTGCTAAAAGAGAGCCAAAGCTTCTAAACCATGGCCTTGGATCACACCTGATGGACTTCCAGCCACTTGGAGAGGGGATCTTCCACAAATAAAAACATTGACCTTTGGAAAGTTCGGCACAATTGGAATGCAGGCACACCAAGGTCAGCCTGGCCATTCACATGGATGTAGCGGGGAGGCTGGTGGAAGCTTCTACTGTTCCTGGCATATGGTGCACTGTTGGGACAGTCATTCGATCGCACCATCCAGGCCTGGTCACCACACATAATGTCTGGCCAGCATTTTCATTTTTGTCACCCTGGGGAGGCTGTTGTGCAGATCCTGGCAATCGCCTGTCTGCCCTGGCTTGGGACCACAATGTGAGCCCCCCACAGGAGAATATCATCTTCCACACTGAGTTCCGCTATCAATGGTGTGGGTCCTTGGGCAGCTTCCCTTGTTGGCCCCTGTGTAAGACAATGTGGGGTACATTCACTTGTACTGTGTCCTTTTGTGTCCAGTTGCATATCTGGGGTG
The DNA here is from genome assembly GCF_902713615.1 of Scyliorhinus canicula. Lineage (NCBI taxonomy): Eukaryota > Metazoa > Chordata > Chondrichthyes > Carcharhiniformes > Scyliorhinidae > Scyliorhinus > Scyliorhinus canicula. Next base: position 63,744,823 of record NC_052160.1, on the reverse strand, counting down.
GTGGTGACCTGTAAGGTGGCCATGAAGTAAAACATTGAAATCACTTCTTTAGCCCTCGGTGGGGATGGAGGGCATATCATCCTGGGAGCCTGCTCAGCACATTTGCCTTTGCAATCAGCGAACCTCTGCGATGCTCGAAGGTGTACTCATATGCAGCTAGCAACAGGGCCATTACTGAATCCGGGCGGACTCTATTGGTGGGATCGCCTTGTCCTCTTTAAAAAATCCTTGAAATGGCTAATGGTCCATCACAACGGTGAATCAACGCTCATACACGTATTGGTGAAATTTCTTCACCGCAAATACGACGGCCAAACCTTCTTTATTGAGATGAGCATAATTTTGCTCCCAAGCAGCCAGAATCTTTGACGCATCTGCTGTCGGCTTTTCTCTTCTGTCAGCTAGATGGAGGGACAACACTGTTCTGATTCCATAAGGCGAGGTTTCGCATGTCACCAAGTGGAGGGGTCGTAATGCATCAATAATCCCGACGATGTCAGCTGCTGCTTCACCGATTCACCATCCTCCTTGTGGTATTATCAGAAATGTAAGAACTGCAAGGGTTAATGAAATGTCTAGAGTAGCCACTAGAGGGAGCTATAGATACAAGTATATAAGGTATTGATGCTAAGCCTTGTGAGGAGTGAGTAGTCCAGGAGTTAGCTCGAGACAGGCAGAAGTATTGATAGTGTGAGTAAGAGCAGATCATAGTTTATAACAGTATTAAGATTAGTTGTAGATGAGTGTAGTTTATATGTTAACAATCAACTGTGTATTAGTTGGAAGTATGTGTCGAATCCAAATTAGTAGTAAATTTATAGCTTAGTTTAAGTTCAAGCTATTTTGTGGTCTTTGTGAACACTACACAAACCATCCTGAATTAAGCAATACAAAGAACATCATACTCCTGAGGCGATCTCGTCCATTCTTGGTGCCCCTTCAGTGTAGTGGGGTGAGGATGGTCGCTAGACCAGGAATAAATTTCTCATAGTAGTTTATGAGACCTAAGAATAACTGCAACTCTGTCACATTTTCCAGAGTGGGAGCTTGCTTTATCATCCGCACCTTCTCCTCAACTGGATGTCGTCTGTCCCGATCCATGCGATACACCAAGTATGTAACTTCCTTGGTGTCAAAAATGCACTTTTTCCTGTTGAGGTGGGAGCCCTACTCAGAAAACTGGCAGAGGACTTCCTCCAGGTTGCTCAGGTGCTCCCTTCCCGTAGCTCCAGTGATCAAGACGTCGTCCAGGTAGACTCCCACACGTACATAGAACATAGAACAGTACAGCGCAGTACGGGCCCTTCGGCCCTCGATGTTGCGCCGACCTGTGAAACCATCTGAAGCCTATCTGACCTACACTATTCCATTTTCATCCATATGTCTATCCAGTGACCACTTAAATGCCCTTAAAGTTGGCGAGTCTACTACTGTTGCAGGCAGGGCGTTCCACACCCCTACTACTCTCTGAGTAAAGAAACTGCCTCTGACATCTGTCCTATATCTATCACCCCTCAATTTAAAGCTATGTCCCCTCGTGTTGGTCATCACCATCCGAGGAAGAAGACTCTCACTGTCCACCCTATCTAACCCTCTGACTATCTTATATGTCTCTATTAAGTCACCTCTCAGCCTTCTCCTCTCTAACGAAAACAACCTCAATTCCCTGAGCCTTTCCTCGTAAGACCTTCCCTCCATACCAGGCAACATCCTAATAAATCTCCTCTGAACCCTTTCCAAAGCTTCCACATCCTTCCTATAATGTGGTGACCAGAACTGCACGCAGTACTCCAGGTGCGGCCGCACCAGAGTTATGTACAGCTGCAGCATGACCTTGTGGTTCCGAAACTCAATCCCCCTGCTTATAAAGGCTAGCACACCATATGCCTTCTTAACAGCCCTATTAACCTGGGTGGCAACTTTCAGGGATTTATGTACCTGGATGCCGAGATCTCTCTGTTCATCTACACTACCAAGAATCTTGCCATTAGCCCAGTACTCTGCATTCCTGTTACTCCTTCCAAAGTGAACCACCTCACACTTTTCCGCATTAAACTGGAGGATAGCAAATGTGGTCCCTTTGTTCAAGAAGGGGAGTAGAGATAACCCCGGTAACTATAGGCCGGTGAGCCTAACGTCTGTGGTGGGTAAAGTCTTGGAGAGGATTATAAAAGATACAATTTATAATCATCTAGATAGGAATAATATGATTAGGGACAGTCAGCATGGTTTTGTGAAGGGTAGGTCATGCCTCACAAACCTTATCGAGTTCTTTGAGAAGGTGACTGAACAGGTAGACGAGGGTAGAGCAGTTGATGTGGTGTATATGGATTTCAGTAAAGCGTTTGATAAGGTTCCCCACGGTCGGCTATTGCAGAAAATACGGAGGCTGGGGATTGAGGGTGATTTAGAGATGTGGATCAGAAATTGGCTAGTTGAAAGAAGACAGAGAGTGGTAGTTGATGGGAAATGTTCAGAATGGAGTTCAGTTACGAGTGGCGTACCACAAGGATCTGTTCTGGGGCCGTTGCTGTTTGTCATTTTTATAACTGACCTAGAGGAGGGCGCAGAAGGATGGGTGAGTAAATTTGCAGACGACACTAAAGTCGGTGGAGTTGTAGACAGTGCGGAAGGATGTTGCAGGTTACAGAGGGACATAGATAAGCTGCAGAGCTGGGCTGAGAGGTGGCAAATGGAGTTTAAAGTGGAGAAGTGTGAGGTGATTCACTTTGGAAAGAATAACAGAAATGCGGAATATTTGGCTAATGGTAAAATTCTTGGTAGTGTGGATGAGCAGAGGGATCTCGGTGTCCATGTACATAGATCCCTGAAAGTTGCCACCCAGGTTGATAGGGTTGTGAAGAAGGCCTATGGTGTGTTGGCCTTTATTGGTAGAGGGATTGAGTTCCGGAGCCATGAGGTCATGTTGCAGTTGTACAAAACTCTTGTACGGCCGCATTTGGAGTATTGCGTACAGTTCTGGTCGCCTCATTATAGGAAGGACGTGGAAGCTTTGGAACGGGTGCAGAGGAGATTTACCAGGATGTTGCATGGTATGGAGGGAAAATCTTATGAGTAAAGGCTGATGGACTTGAGGTTGTTTTCGTTAGAGAGAAGAAGGTTAAGAGGTGACTTAATAGAGGCATACAAAATGATCAGAGGGTTAGATAGGGTGGACAGCGAGAGCCTTCTCCCGCGGATGGAGGTGGCTAGCACGAGGGGACATAGCCTTAAATTGAGGGGTAATAGATATAGGACAGAGGTCAGAGGTGGGTTTTTTACGCAAAGAGTGGTGAGGCCGTGGAATGCCCTACCTGCAACAGTAGTGAACACGCCAACATTGAGGGCATTAAAAAATTTATTGGATAAGCATATGGATGATAAGGGCATAGTGTAGGTTAGATGGCCTTTAGATTTTTTCCATGTCGGTGCAACATCGAGGGCCGAAGGGCCTGTACTGCGCTGTATCGTTCTATGTTCTATGTTCTATGTAAACTCCATCTGCCACCTCTCAGCCCAGCTCTGCAGCTTATCTATGTCCCTCTGTATCCTATAACATTCTTCAGCACTATCCACAACTCCACCGACCTTCGTGTCATCTGCAAATTTACTAACCCATCCTTCTACACCCTCTTCCAGGTCATTTATAAAAATGACAAACAGCAGTGGCCCCAAAACAGATCCTTGCGGTACACCACTAGTAACTGAACTCCAGGATGAACATTTGCCATCAACCACCACCCTCTGTCTTCTTTCAGCTAGCCAATTACTGATCCAAACCGCTAAATCACCTTCAATTCCATACTTCCTTATTTTCTGCAATAGCCTACCGTGGGGAACCTTATCAAACACCTTACTGAAATCCATATACACCACATCAACAGCTTTACCCTGATCCACCTGTTTGGTCACCTTCTCAAAAAACTCAATAAGGTTTGTGAGGCATGACCTACCCTTCACAAAACCGTGTTGAGTATCGCTAATCAACTTGTTCTTTTCAAGATGATTATAAACCCTATCTCTTATAACCTTTTCCAACATTTTACCCACAACCGAAGTAAGGCTCACAGGTCTATAATTACCAGGGTTGTCTCTACTCCCCTTCTTGAACAAGGGGACAACATTTGCTATCCTCCAGTCTTCCGGCACTATTCCTGTCGACAAAGACGACATAAAGATCAAGGACAAAGGCTCTGCAATCTCCTCCCTGGCTTCCCAGAGAATCCTAGGATAAATCCCATCTGGCCCAGGGGACTTATCTATTTTGACATTTTCCAAAATTGCTAACACCTCCTCCTTTTGAACCTCAATTCCATCTAGCCTGGTCGACTGAACCTGAGTGTTCTCCTCGACAACATTGTCTTTCTCCAGTGTAAACACTGACGAAAAATATCCATTTAATGCTTCCCCTATCTCCTCTGATTCCACACACAACTTTCCACTACTATCCTTGATTGGCCCTAATCTTACTCTAGTCATTCTTTTGTTCCTGATATACTATAGAAAGCCTTAGGGTTTTCCTTGATCCTATCCGCCAACGACTTTTCCTGTCCTCTCCTCGCTCTTCTTAACTCTCCCTTTAGGTCTTTCCTGGCTAACTTGTAACTCTCAAGTGCCCTAACTGAGCCTTCATGTCTCATCCTAACATAAGCCTTCTTCTTCCTCTTGACAAGTGCTTCAACTTCCTTAGCAAACCACGGTTCCCTTGCTCGACAACTTCCTCCCTGCCTGACAGGTACATACTTATCAAGGACACGCAGTAGCTGTTCCTTGAAAAAGCTCCACATTTCGATTGTACCCATCCCCTGCAGTTTCCTTCCCCATCCTATACATCCTAAATCTTGCCGAATATCATCATAATTGCCTTTCCCCCAGCTATAATTCTTGCCTTGCGGTATATACCTATCCCTGCCCATTGCTAAAGTAAACATAACCGAGTTGTGATCACTATCACCAAAGTGCTCACCTACATCTAAATCTAACACCTGGCCGGGTTCATTACCCAGTACCAAATCCAATGTGGCCTCGCCCCTTGTTGGCCTGTCTACATACTGTGTCAGAAAACCCTCCTGCACACACTGCACAAAAACTGACCCATCTATAGTACTCGAACTATAGTATTTTCAGTCAATATTTGGAAAGTTAAAGTCCCCCATAACAACTACCCTGTTACTCTCGCTCCTGTCAAGAATCATCTTTGCAATCCTTTCCTCTACATCTCTGGAACTATTTGGAGGTCTATAGACAACTCCCAACAGGGTGACCTCTCCTCTACTGTTCCTAACCTCGGCCCATACTGCCTCAGTAGATGAGTCCTCAAGCGTCCTTTCTACCGCCGTAATACTTTCCTTGATTAACAATGCCACACCCCCCCCTCTTTTACCATCTTCTCTGTTCTTACAGAAACATCTAAATCCTGGAACCTGCAACAACCATTCCTGTCCCTGCTCTACCCATGTCTCCGAAATCGCCACAGCATCGAGATCCCAGGTACCAACCCATGCTGCAAGCTCACCCACCTTATTCCGGATGCTCCTGGCGTTGAAGTAGACACACTTCAAACCAGCGTCCTGCTTGCCGGTGCCCTCTTTCGAACTTTTAACCCTATCCCTGACCTCACTACTCTCAACATCCTGTACACTGGGACTACAATTTAGGTTCCCATCCCCCTGCTGAATTAGTTTAAAGCCCCCCGAAGAGCACTAGGAAATCTCCCCCCCAGGATATTGGTACCCCTCTGGTTCAGGTGAAGACCATCATGTTTGTAGAGGTCCCACCTACCCCAGAATGAGCCCCAATTATCCAGGAATCCAAAACCCTCCCTCCTGCACCATCCCTGTAGCCACGTGTTCAACTCCTCTCTCTCCTTATTCCTCACTTCGCTAGCACGTGGCACGGGTAACAACCCAGAGATAACAACTCTGTTTGTTCTAGCTCTCAGCTTCCACCCTAGCTCCCTGAATTTCTGTCTCAAATCCCCATCTCTCTTCCTACCTATGTCGTTGGTACCTATGTGGACCACGACTTGGGGCTGCTCCCCCTCCCCCTTAAGGATCCCAAAAACACGATCAGAGACATCACGAACCCTGGCACCTGGGAGGCAACACACAAACCGTGAGTCTCTTTCGTTCCCACAGAACCTCCTGTCTGTTCCTCTAACTATGGAGTCCCCAATGACAAGTGCTCTGTTCCTCTTCTCCCTTCCCTTCTGAGCAACAGGGACAGACTGTGTGCCAGAGACCTGTGCCCTATTGCTTACCCCTGGTAAGTCGTCCCCCGCAACAGTATCCAAAACGGTATACTTGTTATAGAGGGGAACGACCACAGGGGATCCCTGCACTGCCTGCCGGTTCCCTCTCCCTCCCCTGACGGTAACCCATCTACCTTCTTCTTTTACCTGAGGTGTGACTACCTCCCTATAACTCCTCTCAATAACCTCCTCCGCCTCCCGAATGATCCGAAGTTCATCCAGCTCCAGCTCCAGGTCCCTAACGCGGCTCTCGAGGAGCTGGAGTTGGGTGCACTTCCCGCAGACGTAGTCAGAAGGGACACTAGAGGTGACCCTTTCCTCCCACATTCTGCAGGAGGAACATTCAACTGCCCTAACGTAGTAGCCCTCTCAGGGCTAAAAAATGATGCAAGCTGATGACATTCCAAATGGCAACGTCGTAGACTCATAGAGGTCCCTGCAGGTATTAATGATTACATAATGCCTGGAATCAGCTTCCAGCTCCTGCTGGTGATAGGTGTTGCTCATGTCAAGCTTGGAAAAGGAATGACCCCCAGCTAACTTTGTGTATAGTGTAGCCATGCTGGCCACGCAAAATGGACACTGAGCCAAACTAAAATGGAAGACTGCTGGGAAACAGACAGTTTAGCCAGAACAGCAGTCTGCAAAGAGCAGTTTGCATTCTGCAGCAGCAGAAACCAGTTTGGGCTCAGGTGAAAAGACCTTAGCTAGGTGCAAATGGCAAAACGCTTTGCATGCTAATGAGGCCATCAGACTTGAACACCCACACAATAGATACATTTGGTTCTGAATGGACACATTCTAATCAAGACCCAGACATCGAGGCACCAGAAACCTCCAAACAAAAGGACATAAGAAACGCCCCCTCCATCACGGAGACCCCCTCGCATTGGGGAATTAATCCAGTATCGATAAGAAATTGATCCAATAGGTAGAGCCCGCCCGAGAAGAGGGAAGGACAATGGAACCCCTATAAAAGATAGGGACCTCGTGTTGTCCGGTCTGTTAAACCCGTGCTCCGGCTCCGACTGACATCGCGCATCCTGACTCCAGCCGTTGAGCACCAGCCGCCGAAACCGTAAGTTCAACGCTCGCTACGCGATCCAAGCCCACTAGACTCCCAAGTACCAGAACGCTTGCTGAAGGCTGCAGTACCAAGACCAGGACGAAGGCCTCGTTCTCTGACCTTGCCTGTTCCTGTTAGATAAGTATTCTGTTTGCTTAAGTTTAGTTATAGCTTAGTCTCTTAGTGTGTGCATGAGTATTTATCATAACTGTATAATAAATATTGATCGTTTGAACTTTACTAATCGGTGTATCGTCTTTATTACTTTGAACTTGACCTTGGAATACTTGTGACGTTGCCTATACGGCAACTGGCGACTCCAGAGCTAAATAATTACATAGAACAGAGCCTAGCAGTGTTAAGCACACGTCGAACTCGGAGGCGTGTTAATACACTCCAATAAACGCGTTTTACGCCCATAGTAAAACGTGCAACATTTAGTGGCGACTCCGCCGGGACCCTGTTGTAAGTGGAAACACCACAGTGTCCAGGACCCTGAAATTTGAATTAGAACTCCAAATTGCAGAGAAAGAAAGAGATCACAAGTATTCAAGGTGTTCAAAATAATAAGCGAAATTCGGAAGTGTGTTTAGTGCATGCGTACTAACAGGGCTGTAAGGTAAAACTGAAAGCTTTTTGTTGCGACAAACTTTCGGTAGTTTTGTGATCGGAAAATAGCGTAAGCCGTACCCTTTTCTCAAAACACCACCCCAGCAACCCCCTGTTCCAAATTATAAAAAGAGAGTCAGAGGAAATGGCCATGCAGGCAATGGAACGTCTGATGGATCCAGCAAAGTTTGTGGTCGCAGCGACCAGCAGCAGTAGCAGGGTAGGCCAGTGTCCCACGTGGGAGCTGGAACTCCGCAAATATCTGCAGGGAAAGGGATGGCCCCTTTGGAAAGAGTTTTGTGCAAATGAGGAGACAGGTCCCGGAAGTATAGGTCATACTTGGTGGGAGAACCTCTCTCAAATACACAAAAAGAGTTTAGGTAAAGCACGCAAGCCGATGGCGATTGTGTCCTGCTTGGCACAGTTGCGAGGCGCAGAGGAGGTCATCAGGACGCTCCGGGCAGATTTAGAGGAAAGGAACCGAATGAGTAAGGTCGATGTCAGGGACATCGAGAAAGAAAACCTGGAATTAAAAGGGAAGTTGGCAGAGAAGGGTAGAGAGGTGGATGATGCCAAGAGGGCTCACCAGTCTTGTCTAGCTCATCTGAACAGTTCCCAGACCCAGTATGAGAAAGCCTATCAGGACGTGAAACGTGCCGTTCTGATAAGACAGGAATCGGAAAAGCAGGTGGAGGCATTGCAGAGGCAATGCTCCGATCTCAAAGCAGCTTTGAGAGCACTCCATGCTGCAACGACCGAACAAAGACAAAGCACAGTTGACCACGCGAAATGCAGGAAACAGATTGCGGAACTGCAATCTCTGCTTTCGGTGCAGAATGGCTTCCAAAGCACCTTTGGAGCTCAGTTAGATGGGGAAAATGCCCCAGATTGGCAGGAATTAAGCGAAACAGCGCAGCGTTATGTTCAGGGAACATGTGCGCCCGCAGCTCAGCAGAAACGACAGGCACCCCAACCCCCCCCAGCTCAGATCATAACCGCACCCATGAATCCCGTAACCACACAGAGAAAAGCCGAATCAGAAGGCGCCCCAGACATAACTTACACCACCCCTTTAACAGTAACCCAGCTAAGGGACGCTTGTGAAAAGATCACTCCGTTCCTCCCCACCGCAGACCCCCACCAGTTTTTCGCTAAAGTAAAACAGCAGGCTACCATGTACGGCCTGGATGAGAGAGAGCAGGTTAAGCTCACCGTGCTGAGCTTAGACCAGAGTGTAGTGGCAGCCCTCCCCGACCCACAAAACGTGGCAGGAGGCAGCCTAGAGGAGATGCACACCGCCATTTTAGATGCCATCGGGTACAATAGAGGTGACCCCGTAGAAGGATTGAATAAGTGCAGGCAGAAGAGATCCGAACACCCCACAGCATTCGCAGGAAGGCTGTGGATTCATTTCAGCGCAGTTTTCGGACAGCTAGATAGAGCGCATTTAACCCGCGAAAACATGGTTAAGTGGACGCGCACAATTATCTCACACGCAACAGAAGCAGGACAGAGCGCTTGCAATAGTTATGACCCCTCAGAAGAGGCCCATAACGAAAAATGGGTCCTGAAAAGATTGTCCCGCGCTTGGGAGCAATCGCTTCAGGCAAAAGGAAAGGTTAGATCCCCAGAAGAGGCTCAGGCTGCTGCAGATATCCAAGCAGTCAGAGAGCACCAGAAGCCCGCATGGGTAAATGAAGGCAAGAGCAGCCCTCAACAGAAAGGACAGGAATGCTATAACTGTGGACAGTTAGGGCATTGGGCAAAAGAGTGCCAAGCACCCCAGCGATCTCAGAGAGGCCAGCAGACAGGCACTCTGAACCGCAACAAAGCAAAACCCATCCACAATGTAGTAGTACAGTCAGGACCCACCAATGTGGACGAGACGAACTGACGGTGTTCGGGCTCCCCCACTTGGGTCTGTGACACACTATGGGACTCATCAGGGAGGCCCGTAGTCACGGCAAAAGTCAAAGGGAAGCCCATAGAGTTACTGTGGGACACAGGAGGATCCCGCACCACCATTAACTCCACAACCACGGCACACGCAGACACGTGGCCGACCACCTCCACCATCACACTTAGCGGGTTCACCGGACACTCGCAGCAGGGACATATCACAGCACCCGTAGCGATCCAGCTAGGGAACATTAGCACAAGGCACCCCGTAGTTTTAGTAAATCTTCCCCGGACAGCAGAGCACATCCTGGGGATAGATTTTATGAACGCTCACAGCTTGTCGTTCGACCCAGTGAACCAGTGTGTCTGGCGAATGGCGAGATCAGACAGAGCCCCAGCCACCCTCACAGTAGGAGACTACGCTAATCGGATTAGCGCAGTGGGAGAGTACTCATTCGACCTGACTACACTCCACACCGACCGACAAATTAAGGCCCTACTAAACAAACACAGGACAGCATTTGCAAGTCACCGTCATGACTGTGGCAGAATGACTGGACAAGTTCATGTTACCGGACAGGACCCCCGACCGCAAAAGCAGTATAGATTTCCCCTCGAGGCCGAGGTGGAAATAGAAAAAGTTATAGGCAGCTTGTTGGACCAAGGTGTACTGAGAACGGTAGCCTCCACCAACAATGCCCCTATTTGGCCAGTGAGGAAGCCCGATGGATCATGGCGTCTGACCATCGATTATCGGGAACTCAACAAAGTAACCCCCGCAGTAGCCCAACGGTAGCTACTAGTCCCGAGACCATGCTCAAGCAGGGTCTCAACGCCAAGTACTTCACGGTATTGGACATCAGTAATGGATTCTGGTCAATACCATTGGCAAAAGCGTGCCAATACAAATTCGCATTCACTTTTAAGACTCAGCAGTACACGTGGACATGCCTCCCACAAGGATTCCACAATTCACCCTCCATTTTCCACCGACAGCTGGCAAGTGGATTAGAAAAATTTTCCCGACCCGAATGTCTGGTACAGTATGTAGACGACCTACTACTGCAGACAGACACAAAGGCAGAGCACATTTCGCTTCTGGCCGAACTCCTGGAACTCTTAACTGAAATTGGCTGTAAAGTTAACCCGAAAAAGGCCCAAATATTGGAAAGTAAAGTGATGTATTTGGGAACAGTCATCACGCACGGCAAACGCGAGATCGAATTCAAAAGAATTGATTCGATCGTCAAATTGCCCCTTCCCCAGAATGTATCAGCCCTCCGGTCGTTTTTAGGACTGGTTGGCTATTGTCGGAACCACATCGACGGATTCGCGACAAAAGCCGCCCCACTTTCAGACCTCCTTAAGAAAGGAGCCCCCTGGGAATGGCTTCCGCAGCATACAGGCGCTGTGGAAGAGTTGAAACGAGCCCTTAGTGCAGCACCCGCGCTGCTAGTCCCCGACCAACTTTCACCGTACGCAATCGAGGTAGCGAGCACCGATCTGACCCTCTCGGCCGTGTTGCTTCAGGAACGGCACGAGCAGCTAAGACCAGTGGCTTATGCCTCCCGACTGTTAGACCCGGTAGAACAAGGATTTTCAGCCTGTGAGAGGCACCTCCTTGCTGTCTTCTGGGCAGTGCAGTATTTCTCATACATCACCGGACTCAACCCCATTACTATTCTGACCGAACACACACCCACACAGCTACTACTAGACGGTCGACTGAAGGACGGTTCAGTTAGCCAGATTAGGGCAGCTAGGTGGACCCTACTTTTACAAGGACGGGACATTACAGTGAAACGGACACGCACCCACACATACTTAGCAGACAACCTCCAATACCCCGGACAGCCCCATGACTGTGAAATTGTAGCTCCCCTGCATAACACAGGACCCTTTTTAGCCAAAACACCCCCCAGGAAGATAGGGAACCCGAAACAAAGCCCCCAGCCCACAGACACGTGTGGACCCTTGAGGATTTATGTAGACGGTTCCTCCACAGTTTTAAATGGTGAGCGTATCACAGGATGCGGCATCTATGTAGAGGACGCGCAGGGGCGCGCTCTCGAAGAGATAGCTCTTAAGTTACCAGGTCACTTAGGCGCGCAGGCAGCAGAGCTAGCAGCCATAGCGTACATAGTGGACCACCCCGATTCTTTCCCCAGCCCAGCAGACATATATTCAGACAGCCTATATGTATGCAATAGCCTAACAGATTTTCTGCCCCTGTGGAGGACACGAGGTTTTGTCTCCGCAGACGGAAAACCCCTTCCATCAGCCCCCTTACTCCAGCATATCCTAGAGAAAGCGAAGGACAGGACCTTCGGCATAATAAAAGTTCGCAGCCACCATAGGTCATCACCCCCTGGGAATGTAAAGGCCGACGCATTGGCTAAGGCAGGTTCCAGGAGAGGACACTTATGGACCCCCCCAGCTAGCGCACCAGCTAGCGCCCCTGTGAGCGCAGTCCAAGTCTCACAGACTGATATTAAAGATCTCGTGGCAGCACAGCAACAGGACGGAGACCTCAGGGAGGTTTTCAAGGGAAACTTTGTGCCTGCGTACGAGCACTTTAAACACGCACTGACCACACATGAGGGTGTGATCATTAAGGACCAACTTTATGTGGTCCCACAGCAGGACAGGAATCAGATGATTGCCTTGTTCCATGACGGACACGGGCATCAGGGAATTGATGCAACAACGAGGCACCTCAGGCAACTCTGTTGGTGGCCTAATCTCAGGAATGATGTAACGCACTACATAGAGAATTGCCTGATTTGTGCTCAGAATAACCCGGAGCGGTATTCTAAGAAAGCACAACTTCGGCATACTCGCCCAGTTAACGGCCCTTGGACAAACCTCCAGATCGACTTTATAGGTCCATTGCCCCCTTGCAGGAATGGCTATAAATACGTTCTGGTGGTGATAGATACCTTTACCAAGTGGGTAGAGGCATTTCCCTCACGAACAAATACAGCAAAGACAGCTGCAAAGATCCTGACCCACCACATCTTCACGAGATGGGGTTTACCCCGAAGTATCGATTCGGACCAGGGATCTCACTTTACAGGACGGGTCATGAGGAACGTCCTGACAATATTCGGAATCAAACAGAACTTCCACATTGCGTATCATCCACAGTCCAGCGGGATTGTGGAGCGCATGAATCGGACCCTAAAAACTACCCTCAGGAAAATGGTCCAAGAGAATAATTCCACATGGGATTCAGTGCTCCCATTTGCACTTATGTTCATAAGGAACACTGTCTCCACATCGACAGGATACACACCACATACACTCATGACCGGACGCCCTATGAAAGGTACAGAATTCCTTTTAGGACTGGACATGACAAGCCCCGAAGTGACGGCCCTCACACATGAAAAGGCAGTTAAAGATCTAGTTGAGACTGTGAGGTCTGCACAGCTCGCAGCCGCAGTCCAGCTAGGGAAACGCCGACAGCAACGTACTGCCTGTTTCAATAAGACCGTACACACCACAGAATTCCAGGTTGGGCAACAGGTAATGTTATCTGTTTATAACCCCAGCAGTTTTTTGGCTCCAAAATATTCCGGTCCCTACTCAATTTCGGACAAAATTAGCCCCTCCGTTTACAGAATAAAGTATCCTAATGGAAAGACCGCGTGGTTCCATATAAACCAGTTAAAGGCATATGGAACACAGGCCAACCATGCTCACCATGTCCTGCTGGATGCAGCAGAACACTTCACCCGCCCACCAGAGACACTTTTCCACCATCCCCCTCACAGACCAGTTCATCCACGGACTCGCCCACGACTCCGCCCACAGACCACTACAGACCACGCCCCGACACGCCCACAAGCTGCCACAGCAGAGACAGCAGGACTGACACTGACTCTGAAGACAGCGACACCACACAGCCATACAGCCCACACTGCACCAACTACGACCCCGACTCCAGTGACCCCATGGAAGTCACCTACCTCAAATATCCAGAACCACCACCCGACCCCGACTACCCCGACAACACACTCGACGCTACACAATGGCACAGGGACAATTCCTACAGACTTGTCCGCAATGACGAGGGTGACCCCCGGTCACACAACTCCAAAATAGCATGCCTGATCCACACAAGGGTGTGGGATCCGGGAGAGCAGGACGACACGGTGTCTGACTCCCGACACGGCAACCCCTTTGTGACCCTGTTCACAGAGGCAGAATCAAAGTGAGGTGTCCAGATGATGTAAGATAGGAATCGTTTGAGGGAAACGATGTCCTTTCTGATGGAACCTGCACGTATGTTTGTCTTCGTTTTATGTTTGTTTGTTTTCAGGAATGTACATTGTTCAGCTGGAGGATGGACATCTTCTTTTCAGCTGAAAAGATTGTGACCACCTCACATACACGTTAGTTTGTCCGCAGATACTTTTGAGAACTTCGGTTTGATTGGAGATCCTTTCAAAAGTTGTAAGGCCACACGCCAAATAGCTTGTCCGCAGATATCTCTGAGAACTTCAGTGATGTCCTCAGTTGGAGCATCTTGGCTCCCTTGGTTTTTTAGGTGCCCCTCTATTCGGCGAAATAGAGGCTGCAAGTCATGGTAAACACATTCGTACCCGTTTTTTTCCAGGTTACTCAGGCAGTGGACAAACGGCACTGAGGACCCGCCCTGTCTGAGAACCAACCCTTGGTCAGCCAAGCTCGGGTATGGCACAGCACGCCCTACCCGGGGATTCCATCCAACTCGTACCCGTAGCGGCCCATACGCAACTCATTCGGATGTTTATTTCCAAGTTTGTTTTCATTTTACGTTAGGTAGCCCTTCGGCCACCATCCCACATGCTATTTACATCCGGGAACATTCGGATGGTAAATCAGCAAAGCCTGCGAGACGGCTCGCAGAAGGAAGGATTGTTAGGTGTATGCTGGTCTTTAAATTCGCTTTTTGAAAAAAAATGAGGGGAGTCACAGGGTGTGACTTAGCCAGTCATTTTTAAGGGTCAATTGGGTTTTGAAAGACAGATGCACTAACAAGTAAAGGTCTTAAACTGTGTATTGACAGATACTGTGCTTGATCCCAAAGGTTTCAAAGGACGAGACAGAGGTCGAAGCCAGGATTGTCAATACCGGAGGAAGAAGGAAGAGAAAGAAGAAGAACAACAAAAGATGATGGAAGCCCACTTATTACTGTTTAATGTCATATGTATATGTGTGGAAACAAGACACGTTTCCCCCACAACCCCCACCGTAAATGTTTCCATTACAGCAAACCCCCAGTGCTCAGCTCTGATCAGCGAGGTTCAGACCTGGTGTACTAAATTCATGACGTGGTACTCCATGTCCTACATAATCGAATCACTGTTGGTGATCGCGATCCTCATCATCCTAGTGCAGACCCTCAGGTTGAGGAAATGGAAGAGGAGAGCCTCTCGTTCCAGCACCTCACCCATCTATAGAGTGCAATCCCCCATCTTCGGATTCCACCAAACCCCTCAACCCCTCACTGATTACAACACTCTGTAAATAAAATTCAGCCATGTATTATATTGTTCCATACTCGACTGCCGAGTTGGGAAGTGTGATGTGGTGGTGTGAATGGTTAAGGTTTTAGAGTGATTAAATGTTTAAGTTAAGGTTAAGGTTAATAGTGATAGGTAGAGGTTCCCAATTGTAGTAATGCATGTCCCTTTGACATAGGGCCAAGTAGAAATGTTAGTTAAAAATTTTTTCTCTTCTTCCCATAGTTTAGAACAGAGTAGAACAGGAACTGGCAAGAGGTCAGAACACAAGGAGGCAAAGTACATAGGTGATCCTTCACAATAGTATGATTGTGAGGATCACAAGGAGGGAATGTAGCCATGCTGGCCACGCAAAATGGACACTGAGCCAAACTAAAATGGAAGACTGCTGGGAAACAGACAGTTTAGCCAGAACAGCAGTCTGCAAAGAGCAGTTTGCATTCTGCAGCAGCAGAAACCAGTTTGGGCTCAGGTGAAAAGACCTTAGCTAGGTGCAAATGGCAAAACGCTTTGCATGCTAATGAGGCCATCAGACTTGAACACCCACACAATAGATACATTTGGTTCTGAATGGACACATTCTAATCAAGACCCAGACATCGAGGCACCAGAAACCTCCAAACAAAAGGACATAAGAAACGCCCCCTCCATCACGGAGACCCCCTCGCATTGGGGAATTAATCCAGTATCGATAAGAAATTGATCCAATAGGTAGAGCCCGCCCGAGAAGAGGGAAGGACAATGGAACCCCTATAAAAGATAGGGACCTCGTGTTGTCCGGTCTGTTAAACCCGTGCTCCGGCTCCGACTGACATCGCGCATCCTGACTCCAGCCGTTGAGCACCAGCCGCCGAAACCGTAAGTTCAACGCTCGCTACGCGATCCAAGCCCACTAGACTCCCAAGTACCAGAACGCTTGCTGAAGGCTGCAGTACCAAGACCAGGACGAAGGCCTCGTTCTCTGACCTTGCCTGTTCCTGTTAGATAAGTATTCTGTTTGCTTAAGTTTAGTTATAGCTTAGTCTCTTAGTGTGTGCATGAGTATTTATCATAACTGTATAATAAATATTGATCGTTTGAACTTTACTAATCGGTGTATCGTCTTTATTACTTTGAACTTGACCTTGGAATACTTGTGACGTTGCCTATACGGCAACTGGCGACTCCAGAGCTAAATAATTACATAGAACAGAGCCTAGCAGTGTTAAGCACACGTCGAACTCGGAGGCGTGTTAATACACTCCAATAAACGCGTTTTACGCCCATAGTAAAACGTGCAACAATAGGTCTTCTATCTGCGACATTGGGTGCCTGTCCAGACAAGAGGCCTTGTTTATAGTCAATTTATAGTCTCCCCATAGGCATACTGCTTTGTCAGGTTTTAGTACCAGGACTAGAATGCACTGCCTGGAGGGTGGTAGAGTTTGTCCCTCACATCCTTTTTTAAAGTACCTGAATGAGTACTTCGCATGTAGGGGCAGGATTCTTCGACCCCCCCCGCTGGGTCAGAGAACCCCGGGGGGTGGCGCAAATACCACCCAGCCGCCCTGCGCCGGCTGCTGCATTCTCCGGTGCCGTTTTCCGGGCGGGGCGGGATTCACGCCACACCGGTCGGGGGCCGTTGGCAGCGAGCCCTCTGGCAATTCTCCGGGTCCCGATGGGCCGAGCGGCCATCCGATTTTGGCCAGTCCAGCCGGCGTGGGTTACGCATGGTCCCACACGGCGGGACCTGCCAGGTAGGTCGGCGGGGGTGGTCCTCGAGGGGGGGGGGGCGCGGAGGGATTCAACCCCAGGGGACTGCCCCCACAGTGGCCTGGCGCGCGATCGGGGCCCACCGATCTGCAGGCGGGCCTGTTCCATGGGGCACTTCTTCCTTCTGCGCCAGCCCCTGTTGGGCTCAGCCATGGCCGGCACAGAGAAGAGAACCACCCCGCGCATGCGCCAAAAGAAGCCGGCCGGTCTGCGCATGCGCGGAACCATGCCGGCAGTTCCACACATGCGCAAGATCACATTCGACGCATGCGTAAACTCGCGGCGTCCCTTCGGCACCAGCTGGAGCGGCGCCAACCCCTCAGGCGTCCACCTAGCCCCTGAGACAGGTGATAATTCCTCACCTTGGGGGCCCGTTGACGCCAGAGTCGTTGGCGTTGGTTTACCCACCTCCATGGGGACTTAGTCCCCGGAAAGGAGAATCCCAGCCATGATATTCCAGGCTATGGGCCAAGTGCTGGCTAATGGGATTAGGGAGGCATGTCAGATGTTTTTCATATGTTGGTGCAGACTCGATGGGCCGAAGGGTCTCTTCGGTGCTGTATTATTCTGTGATTCTGAATCGGTGACTTCCGACACTGCCCAATCAGCAAACCACACTGGTCGGATGATGTTGGGGCCTTCTAATCAATTGAGTTTGTCCTCGACTTTCCGCAGCAGCACATAGGGGGCACAACCGTCGATGGCTTGTGATATCCGCTCACAGAACGCCTTTCGGCGAGGAGGGCCGTGTCCAGCCTCCATGGGGGCACTGAGCCCGATGTCTTCAACCTCACATCCAGGTAATGTGGAGTCTGGTTGGAGATTACGATTACGGAGTGCTCCTCTCCTACTATTCCTAGAAGCACCGATTTCCCTACTAGTAAGAAGTCAATCCTAGAGATGAAGGAGAACTCCTTCTTCCTTGGGTGCGTGAACCTCCATGGGTCCACTGCCCCCATCTGCTCCATAAAGACGTTTGATCCCTCGATATGCTTGTCTGTTTTGCCGATTTGGGGTTGGATCTGTCCGTCCGTGGATACTGTACACAGTTAAAGTCCCCACCCCCATAATGAGTTGGTTAGAGTCTATGTCGAGGAATTCTGCTATAAAGTCAGTGTCGTCCCAGTTGGGGGCATACACATTTACAATACCACTGGAGCCCCTTCTACCACTAACCACGATATACAGTCCACAGGGTCTGTTACCATCTTTGTCACCGTGAATGCCGTTTTCTTATTGAGCAGTATGGCCACCCCCTTGTCCTCATCCTGTAACACGATTGGTAGGTCTGCCCTACCCAGCTCTTCCTTAACCTCAGTTGGTCGTACGCCCTCAGGTGCATCACTTTGAGGAAGATTACATTGGCCTTCAGACTTTTCAGATGGGCAAAGACTCTGGATCGTTTCACTGGGCCATTAAGTACCCTGATGTTCAAGGTAACTATACTGATGGGGGGTCTTCTGTTCCCCTCCCCCCCACACCCTCCTGCGAGGTTTCCCTATGTTTGGGGCCATCCAAGATGGTCGTTTTCAATGCACTGGGGGGGTAATCCGGGGGGGAGGGGGGGGGGGGGAAGGTGGGGGATGGGGGGAGGGCAGGACTCTAGTTATGGAAGGTTGAACATGGTGACAGCAGGAACAAGGGCATTGAAAATTGTTTATTTGCAAGACGAAAGTATTCACAAAAAACAGTCCCAGTCGGGACTACCCTGCAGCACGGCCACTACGCCATGCGTGCTCTCAGTTTTCGTGACCCTGGAGTGGTCGGCTTTTGTGGTATTAAATTAACTATCCGCCCCTCAGCAGAAGAGCTCGTACTTCATAAGGCTCACAGGGAGATTACTGGGGTCATCCCTGTGGGTCTCTTGGGGGTGATAACAGTGTCACAGTCATTTTCTAAATTTGAACCACACAGGTCCATTCAATGAATTTGCTTCTCACTCACAATCCAATTAAGTGCTCAAATTCGAAAAGGGGCTTGCCCCAATGTTATTTAAAGGTCTAGGCACCCAACTTGCCGCAAAGGTGATCCTGAAGAATTTCTGCTGATGCAAAGTCCCTGGAAGTTCTCTAGAGTTTTTGAAGTATTGAGATGAGTTCCTGGATTTAAGGGGGGTGTTGCTGCATCCACACAGGGAGGACAGAGAATTTGGTTACTTGTCCACACAAAGGCAGCGACAGGTATGAGGGCTTCAGTTATGGAGCCTCTGAGTCTGCAACATGACAGGGAGATGGATCACAGGCTGCAGAGAGGAAAAGGTCCTCTTCCAAGTCGGAATGATGTGGAGATGCCGGCGTTGGACTGGGGTGAGCACAGTAAGAAGTCTTACAACACCAGGTTAAAGTCCAACAGGTTTGTTTCAAACACGAGCTTTCGGAGCGCAGCTCCTTCCTCAGGTGAATGGCGAGGTATGTTCCAGAAACATCTATATAGACAAAGTCAGAGATGCTGGACAATGCATGGAATGCGAGCATTTGTAGGTAATCAAATCATTACAGATCCAGGGAGAGGGATAATCACAGGTTAAAGAGGTGTGAATTGTCTCAAGCCAGAACAGTTGGTAGGTGGTCCAGGCCAGATGGTGGGGGGTGGATGTAATGCGACATGAATCCAAGATCCCTGTTGAGGCCGCACTCATGCGTGCGGAACTTAGCTATAAGTTTTTGCTCGGCAATTCTGCGTTGTCGCGTGTCCTGAAGACCGCCTTGGAGAACGCTTACCCGGAGATCAGAGGCTGAATGCCCTTGACTGCTGAAGTGTTCCCCAACTGGAAGGGAACCTTGCCTTCCTCGCCATTCACCTGAGGAAGGAGCTGTGCTCCGAAAGCTTGTGTTTCAAACAAACCTGTTGGACTTTAACCTGGTGTTGTAAGACTTCTTACCCAGGGCCGGCTCAAGGCACCGGCAACTCGGGCAGTCGCCCGGGGCGCCATGTGCTAGGTGGCGCCAGAGACTCGGGTCCCGCGCATGCGCAGTTGGGCCGGTGCCAACCAGCGCATGCGCGGTGGCCGCCCTCCTCCAGGGCGCCCCCACTCGGCCCGCTCGGTCCGCTCCCCCCCTCGGGTCCCCGCCCCCCCCCCCCCCCTCGGGTACCCCCACCCCCCCGGGTCCCCGCCCTGCCCCCCCGGGTCCCCGCCCCCCTCTCGGCCCCCCCCTCTCAGCCCCGCCCCCCCTCCTCTCTCGGCCCCGCCCCCCCTCCTCTCTCGGCCCCGCCCCCCTCTCAGCCCCGCCCCCCCCCCAAGGGCGCCGAAGTTCAGCTTGCCCGGGGCACCAGCAACCCTAGGGCTGGCGCTGTTCTTACCATGATATTGACAGAAGACTGCCTGACAGGTTGGCATTTCAGTGTACCTGCATCTATCTGTATGCCACCTCATCTGAATCTCCTGTAGCAGAACCCCTCTGCAACCGGGTCAGACTGCCTTTAAGTACAGTAGGCTGGCTGCACCTCATGCCCTGGGCGAATGCTGCTCGGCTCTCTGCTGAATGCAGACATTGCAAGGATTGTGTCAAATGCAGCCCTAGACTACAAATCATGGAGATGACGGGCTGGATTCTCTGATTTTGAGGCTATGACCGGAAGATGTGTCGGGTTTTACGACAAAGAAGTTGGTGCCGCCCCCGCACCAATCCTCTGACCGCTGAGGGGCTAGCAGCCGCACCACATAAAACACAAGGCCTTCCCGATATAAACGCCTGGAGAATTGGCAGGTCCCTGGCCCGCATGCGCATGACGACGACCTGCAGCGGTTGCGCCATACAATATGGTGCCGGCCGCCCACAGACACAACCTGCCAGATAGTACCCCCCTGGACAACCCCTCGCCCCCCTGGGTCACCCCCCACCAGTCCCGCCAGTAAACGCCGAAGCCCCCCCCCACCCACCCACCCCTCTTGCCGGCCAGCAGCACGGCTCCCCCCTGACTGTGGCGGCGCTGGACACAATCCGCAACCGCCACTGCGGGGTCATGAAAACTGAGAGCACACATGCCCCATGCAGTCAGGAATTCAGCCCATCGGGAGCGGAGCATCAGGGAAGGGCCTTTTTCAGATAATGTCCTGTGGCCGTCGCAATGGTGTGCGCCGTAGTTCTCTATGACGTGTTTTGAAGGGGGCGGAGCATCCAAAAACAGGCGCCCCCCCATGATTCGGTCGCAAGCAGGGATTCTCCGCCCTATCGTTGATTATGATATCGCAGGCAAGGAAACGGGGAACCCTGCCCGAGGAGTCAGCATGAAATTTATGTGCTGCCCACCTCCACTGCAATAGGCGTGAACGGCTCACAAATTGTGACCCCCACACCCAGAAAATGGTGCAAACCAACTGTCCGCCCAGTATTTCCATTTCATGCCATATCTATCCTTATTAGTAAATGCTGCATTATGAGAAATTTTGTGCCATGAAGTCAACTTCAGTCCTGTTAGCTTGTTTCACTCAACTATTTTAAAGCAATCGGCCTCCATCACTCCCCGTAGAGGAGTGATCAAACACATTGCGCAATGTTGCTAAATATTTTTCATAATTATGTTTAGAATTATATATATTTTTGAAATCCTCTTTTTATTAGAAATTGAATGATTCACTTTTCTGACCAATTATGTTACATGTACAATCACTTGCATTAAATTCAGAATGAGCATTCAGCAGTAAGATGAAACATGTTTATTATTCTGCTATCAGGGGAACAGCAGTCTATCCCATCCTTGCTTTTCATAAATAAGTATTAAAGCTTCAGCCAGTCTCTGTGCAATATGATCACCTACAACATACGATGGAGATTCACAACACTTGGTTCTGTAGTGGCCGTGCAACTGATGGTCGATTACATTTCAGATTAATTCAATAAATAAATTGAATAAATTGCGAATCTTTAAAAGCCTAATAGCAATATTGAATTGTGAGAACACTCTCAAGGGAAAGAAATTGTGATTGACTTTTGACACAAACGATACCATTTTGTGTGACTGCTAATATAGCAATGGAATAATATTATTTGCTCATATGCACTCATCAGTTCAAGTATTATTGATTATCAGTTTAATAGTTAACTGTTCCATCAGTCGATGCAGCTTTCAAAATCCAAATATTTTGCCGTGTAATTTCGGCAAAAAATATTTTCTTTCAATTCCCAATTTCAAATGGGCTATCAGGAGCTCACATACATCTCCACAGGGATTGAAAGGAATTATTCCTGACTCCTCACCAGCTCTTGTGCATTTATTAATGGTCGCTTGTACAGCAATAGGAGCAATCCAGCCAGGGAATAGTGTCTGATGTAGAGAGATTTAAAGAAGGAAAATAACAAGGGGTAAGCGATGACACTGTGCACTAGATCACACAAGCTTAGACTACAAATGGTACAAACCTGTCTCTGCTCAGTTCCTGATCAGAGGCATACTGATAGAGAGTTGCTACTTTGCAGCCTCTCCAGGGATAGAACATCCGAGGGGACTGGCATGTTTGACGTGGTCTTATATCTCCAGGTACTGGTTATGAGGGCTGATTCGCAGCACATTTATCCATCTATCCACATTCCAGCAGAGCTTATGAGGTCAGAGGGAATGAAGTCAATCTAAAAGGAAAACTTGAACAACAGTAACCAACTGATAATGTTATAATGATCACAGTCTATAGAACTACTGTAAATTTCTTACCCTTCAGAGCACAGCAGACAAATAGTTTCAGTGATGTTACTGATGAGATAAACCCTGCCCTCACAGTCCTTCCTGATGTTTGAAAACAGAACCACATTGACCTAAGAAAGGATCAAAGAATCCTCCAAATACAATGAAATACCTTGCAAAGGCAATCACTGTTATTATTTGGGCTAAAACCACAGTCATGTTTCGCATAGCAAGATTCCACAAACAACAATGAGATGAATCACCAGTTAATCTGCTTCTGGCTTATCTGAAAATGTGGTGTTTGCAGCTGGCTTTTAGCAAATGAGAGACCAATTTGTTTTTGACGGGTAGCGTGAAATACGTTCATGTCAGCAAAAAGGTAAGAAAATGGCCGGGATTTTCCCGTTCCATCACAATGAGACCCGTCACGGGAGATTCAGCGGCCCAACCAAAAGTTTATTCCCTTTCAATGGGACCCGTCAATCCTAGTGACAGGTGGGTCAGGAAGGGCCCAACCAATGGGCGCGATCTAATGGCCGCATCGTGCCCACTGGTAAATATCGATTTACCCAGCCCGTTATGCCTCGTGAGGTCTAACGTGATCTTGAGATGTCGCGATCCGGATCCTGTTCACAATGGGCAGGACCCAGATTTGCATAGTCAAGTGAGTAGTTAGCCTTACTTAAATATATCTACGCTGGATCTACCCAGCACCCGGGATCAAATCCCCTCGCCTTGGAAATCATGGCCAGGTGCCATTTAGCACTGGACTCCACAAGGTGGAATGGAACTTGGGGTGGGGGCTTCCAGCGTTTGGAGGCCCGCGGGTGGTCAGCCTCTGGGCAGGGTGGTACCCTGGCACTGTTGATGCCATCTGGGCACCTTAACACTGTTACCCTTGCACCCAGGCAGTGCCACCACTGCTGCCAACACTGCGAAACACCCGACTAAACGTGCTTGACACAAGACTCTGTTTTGTTCCTTTAAATCATGCCTAATACCTTTTACATTATGAAAAAAGTACTATGAGTGTTAGGAATTGAAGAATAAATGTGAAAATAGAAATAGGCGAGTTAATGAGTAAAGCATGGTGGTGAAAGGAAGGCTGTAAGAAAACCAGTTTGCTAATTTAATATTTTTACTTAAATATTTTCTTTAAAGGTTTCCTTTGGTTTTGCAGAGTAAATATTTGCAAAAATATAAGGAGTAGTTTATTACCACAATGTAATATTTACTTGATTTTTAAGGATTGGGTCTGAAAGTAAATGTGATGCTCCGAACTGCCATATAGGGTGGGATTCTCCGTCCATTCCTGCAGCGGGATTCTCTGGTCCTGCTGCAGTGAATGGGATATTTGGTTGAATGCCAAATTCTCCTTCCTCACTAGCAGCGGCACCGGGGCAGACACACTCACAATATTTAAAAGGGCATCTTCACTCTGGAGAGCAGGTTGGCTGCTCGCCCTGACCTGCCTCCAATAAACCTAAAAGTGAGAAGGTTGGAGGCATATTTGCAAAGTAAGAATGTTATTATCATATGTGACCCCCAACTAACCTGCTTTGGGGTTAAAATTACCCCAAATGTATTGTAATATGCCTTTCAGGGATAGCAGCATGTCATCACTTTAAGGGAAGAGTGTCATGTGATCCAGCCTCAGTTTCACTTCGGCTTGGAGCACCACACATGGCTTTGCAGTTCTGTTGGCCTCAAGTGGGTATACCTACACCACATGGACTGCAGCGGTTCAAGCTATCATCTCACCACCACCTTCTCAAGGACAATTAGGAATGGGCAATAAATGCTGGCCTAGCCATCCCATAAATTACTTAAAAATAGAGCTTTACGCCCATACAAATCGGTTCCCGTATGCCTAGAATTAATAAATTACCCTATAACGTGTTTGCTCAATTTCGTATGAGTCAGCTGGGCCTCCCAGGAACATAGGCATAGGAGCAGGCCATTCAACCCATCGGGTCCGCTCTGCCATTTTATATGATCATGGTTGATCGGACACTTTGATGCCTTTTAAAAAGTGTGTTCATAGGATGCGGGTAGCTTGGCCAGCATTTATTGCCCTCCCTGAGGGCATTTAAGAGTCAACCACATCGCTGTGGATCTGGAGTCACATGTCGGCCAGACCTGGTAAGGACAATAGATTTCCTTCCCTAAAGGACAACAATGAACCAGATAGGTTTTTACAACAACTGACAATGGTTGCATAATCATCATTAGACTTTTAATTCCAGATTTTTATTGAATTCAAATTTCATTATCTGCCATGGTGGGATTGGAACCCGGGTTACGCATGTTACCCTGGGTCTCTGGATTCATAGTTCAGCAACAATACCACTAGACCACTGCCTCCCTCTTTTATACCCATTATCCCCATAACCCTTTACATTATTGTTAATCATAAATCTATCAATAGGATATATCATAACCACACAAAGCTTTCAGTTTTACAACAAATTAAGCTTACAGATATCAGGAAAGCTGAAATGGCATTAATCATACACATAGCAAACTTAAATTTATAATCTATTATTTATGCTCCAAAATATGAGTTTTAATTAAATCTTATTGTAGTTCTAAGTGAAGGGAATGGATAAAAAACACACTGATAGGGGAAAAGGAAACATTCTGATTTCTTGAAAACTGAGCCCCATTTGTCATATCTTTAAACATTTATACATCTGACTGATCCTCAAAATGGTGGGCTGCCACAGTGTGTTAGAGCAGTACCCTCTCACCCCTGAAATAGAGGATCACGTCCATGCTAGACAGATGGGATGAAGGTTTTGTGGTCATTAGTGTGACCTGAGTGAAATGCATTCTGACAGTCTGAAATCTAAATCCAGTCTCCAAAAGCAATACAGTATTTGGCCATCAATTCAGCAAGGACCGAAAGTGATAGGGAAGTGTGATGAGTGGAATGCCATACTGGGATCTTTAAGGTACTCTGGCTGAAAAGAAGATGTCAAAGCTTTGAAAGGAGTCTGGTGTTTCAATTTGTATCAGTCATATACCCGATTTGTGCTCAGTGCTACCACAGGTCATTATTCAATACCATCGTTGGTTCATTGAAACGAACAAGGGAGGAGAAAAAAAAAGGTTTTAAATATCCTTTTCAATCTTCAGTATTTTCATTTTTCCTTCCTCCATATGCATGACCACTTAAACCTAATGGGATCCTCCAACCAAAAGACTAGATGAGAAACCTGCAGATGCCTTCAGGGCTTCAAGGACCTCTGTTGTTCTGTGGGTTAACCAGTGGAATTATGAGACCCAGATGAGACCCCTTCAATCCGTTCTGGATGGTGGTGAATGTGCCAAGAGACAGGTCCTGTCCGCCTAATTAGGATAAGCTGTTCCTTTGTATTTGACTACAGATCTGATGTCGAGATTGTATAGCACCATGGGTTACACTACGAAAATCCTGGCATTTGTGCATGCTGTTAGCCATTTGTACAGGAGCAATTCACCATCTGTAGAGGAGATGTACATTATTTATACACCTACAATGTTTTTAGAGATGCAAATAGATGAATGCCAGCTGTTCACTCAGCAGAAGAGCTTATCCTGTTCTGAACAGTCGGGTCCTCTGCTACTGACAGAACTGTTTATAACATAATAGAGTTCTGAATCGGTTGTTCGTTAGCAGCAGCAAATTATTCTGTTGGATCCATAACCCTCTCTGAAGAGAGAGCAGAATTACTGTGCAAGAAACACTAATATGAAATCTACAGACCGTCACTCACTATTGGCCTACTGCTAATGTTTTTAACATTCGCGAGGAGGCAACAGAATGGTTGAGTCTTGGCTGATTTAAAACTTTCAGAAGTACAAGTTTAACAAGTTGCTTAAATCAGCCCTTTCTCAGATTTCCTTTGTGTGGGTTGCAGTTATGGTAAGGTGAGCGCTAAGTTGCAGCAGTGTTAAGACTAATTTCTTGTTGCTGCTTAGTTTAATTGAACCGATCTGAGATCTGCATGGTGAAACTGTAGGCTGTGGGGTAAATCTTGTGAGGCGCCATGCCACTGGCAGGAGCTCACATGCAGCAGACAGGGATCATGAGAACACACACTCAATTTTATGAGGTGAGTTAAGAGTTCCGGGAAGCTGTGTAACTGGCACGCTCAGGTGGGACTTCATCCTCATGCTTACACAAAGCTTTTCAGATTTCATACTGAATTTCTTTAAAAGCTGCATAGGTGAATGCTTCAGGAAGCAGAGTAGGCCTTATTTAGTAGGCCCCAGTAAATTGATGTGTTTTTTTTGCCTTTTTACCTGGATTTGGAAGTCAAATTCCTTCCCTTTTCATTTAGAAGTTCGTACCTTCATCCTCAGTCATATTTGCAGGAGTGCCTGCTGTTGATCTTTTGTACATGTTTCACTTTTGTTTCAATATCAAAGTATCAAACAACCACACTACCTATACGGCCTGTGAAGATTGTGGGGTGGGCATGTGTCAATTCTTGTGTTGATCTGGATAAAGAGGTTTCTTTTGTCTTGAGATTGTAGTGAACTTTAAATGGGCACGTACAGAAGGGGCTGATGGGTAATGGAAAGACCACTAGGGGCCAGCACTGGCGTGTATAAAAGTGGGTGGCAAGCAGCCCTCTGGCCTCTTTGGCTGATCAGACTGTGAGGAGAACAGAGGCACAGATTTAGCTCAGGGCTGCTCGTGTGGTCAGGCCTAGTCGTAGAGCATAGAAAAGATGTAACCTTTCTACTAGTACAGTTCTTAAAGTAAGAACTCACGCAGTTAATTAAGTTGTGTTGCTCAATAAACCTTCTGTAAAACTTCTGGATGACTTCGAGCCTTCTTCCAAAGCCTCTACTGTAACTGAGTTGAGTAGCACAGATTACCTGCCTTACAGGTAACAAAACATGGTACCAGATTGGCTTTAATCGGACAGTACTAGATAGATTAGGTTAGAGACCAGAAAGAACCAAAACAAGCAGCAAAAGTAACGGGCTGGCCGCTCGACTGTGGAAGACTTCGCAGCATTTTGATTCCAAACAACCTACCGAAGCGATGGACCGCACGCCACTTCCAGAGTTGCTGAAAACTACCGGTAATTTAAATAGTAACTGGAAATGTATAAACAGCAGCTTCAAATATATATGGCGGCTACTGCCTTAAATACGGCCCCTGACGAGAGAAAGATTTGGATATTACTCTCAACGGCAGGCCGGCAAGCTGTAGACATTTATAACTCTTTTACGTATGGTGACAATGAAGATAAAACTAGCTTTCAAGTGATAATGGCAAATTTTGATGAACACTGTAAATCACAGTCAAATGAAATCATGGAACGATTTAACCTGCATAACAGATTCCAAAAACACGGGGAGACTATCTAATTTTGTCACAGATCTCTGCTTGCTAGCACAAATGTGGAGATGCCGACGTTGGACTGAGGTGAGCACAGTAAGAAGTCTTACAACACCAGGTTAAAGTCCAACATGTTTGTTTCAAACACTAACTTTCGGAGCACTGCTCCTTCCTCAGGTCATTCACCTGAGGAAGGAGCAGTGCTCCGAAAGTTAGTGTTTGAAACAAACATGTTGGACTTTAACCTGGTGTTGTAAGACTTCTTACTGTGCTAGCACAAGGTTGTAACTATGCTGATGTAACAGACTCCATCATCAGGGATCAATTAATCTATGGTCTCTCAGATGAAAATTTAAGGAATCATTAATGTGGCAAAATGATTTAACTTTAAAAACTACCAGAGCAAAATGCTTACAGCAAGAACAGAAAAAACAGCAGTACCTGGAGTTTCTTGAAAAAAAAACATGGAGAAAGTACTCCACGAAAAAATGGTGGCCTCTCCTCACAGGCCTTCTTTTCCAGCCGCTGGCGCCCATTACAGCATGTCTGCACATGTGCGCAGTCAGGAAAAACACGATCACGCAAGATCCCGGTATGCCCATGCGCAAGGAGCTGTGCATGCGCAGTATGTAAAGTACCGACCCCAGCCTGAAGAGCGAGTCGCGCATGCGCAATCGCTGCCGACGCATGACGTCACGGACGTCATGACGTGCTACCGCTGTGGCACCACCCATTTAAAAGGGAAATGTCCTGCACCGGGGAAAAGATGTTCAAAGTGAATCATTTTGCCTCTCAGTGTCAGTCCACAGCCAAATATTACTCTCCAATGCAAAGACATGGAAACTTCAAGGTTCGCACAGTAGATGCAATGGACACTCAGACACCCGAAGAAAACTTTTCCGACCACGAAGAGTTCCACTCCTGGGAGAACACATATGGCGTTGGAATCATAAATGCCACAGAGGAACCGTGCGAGCTGACCACACGGCCTCAATATGTGCATACCGTTGAATCCACAAGTGAATAGAGTGCCACAGTGCAAGTGAACAACTCCCTAATTACGTTCAAGCCTGACACGGGAGCGTCCGCAAACTTGATGACAAGCAAAGATTTTGCATCCATCCCAGGGACACACGAGATGATACCTGCTACATGCAAGTTAACAGACTACAATGGCAACCAGATCACCTTGAGGGGATCATGCCACCTCCAAGTAGTTAATAAGAAAGTCACAAAGGACTACGTTTTGAGATCGTGGACGACAAAAGAACGTCACTGTTAGGTGCTCAAGCCTGCAAGGATTTGCGGCTGATACAAAGGATTTTCATGAACACGGTTGACTCATCACGACTGGCCGATGCCATCCAGCTGCTTCTCAGTGAGTATCCTGACATCTTTTGTGGCATGGGTACTGATGTGTTATCTGTGTTGGTCTAACATCGACTGCAACTGGATGCAGTAAAACGAGAAACAGGCTTCCGACACAGGAGATGGTCCAACACTGTTTTATTGAACCTGTTGATTGCTGTACATAATCTGCTGTGGGTTGATACTCTATTAACCTAACTGATAACCTCCTACTGGCTTGACCAGACTAGCTCTCTACCACATGGTGATGATGTTCATTGGCCTGTGCACTGTGACTATCTCCCTAGCCGTGTCCTGTGAGAGAGAGAGAGCTTAGTGCCCTGTGGGCTTTATAGTGGTGGTGTCCTGTCTGGTGATTGGTTGTTCTGTGTCGTGTGTGTTCATTGGTTATCCTGTGTGTCAATCACTGCCTGTCTGCATCTCATGTTATACATGAGTTGATATTATGACATCTCCCCCTTTTAAAATAAATTTTGGAAGGTAGCTGTATATGCATGCACAACTATGTACAAGTGGGGAATGAATGAACATATGTACATGGGAAGGTGTCTATCGTGCAGATACAGAGCAAACTGAACATAATTTACAAAATTTAAGTCTACAGATTCAGTCTTTATGGTGGGCGACGAATTCTTGTCGATCGCCGCAGAGGTGGAGGGGGGACGCCGGCACCTGGACAGGTGGGTTGGCTACCATCTCGGTGGCCTTGTGGACAGGTAGGATCGCTGCCAGATCGGTGGCCTCGTGGTGCAAGATGTCCAGAGGAGGCATGATGTCATGCGGAGAAGTGCGGTCGGGTGATGGGCAGGGAACTTTACGCAGCACCCTCCTGTTGCGCCGTAAAATGGAGCCATCAGCCATTTGGACAACGAAAGATCTGGGAGCAGCCTGTCTGACGACAGCAGCTTGGGCTGACCAACCTCCCTCAGGCAGCTGAACTCGAACAACATCGTCTGGAGCCAGCGCAGGCAGATCCGTGGCATGAGCGTCATACGTGATCTTTTGCTGGTCCCTGGATCGCTGCACCTTCTGCAGCACCTTGAGGTGGTCAAGGTCTGGAACATGGATGGCTGGAATAGTCGTCCTCAGGTTGTGGTTCATGAGCAACTGCGCCGGAGACAAACCAGTCAACAGAGGGGTTGCCCTGTATGCCAATAGCACCAGGTTGAAATCCGAGGCTGAGTCTGCAGCCTTGCACAGCAACCGCTTGACAATATGGACCCCTTTCTCGGCCTTCCCGTACGTTTTGGCGCAGCCATTTGGGCGCGGCCGTTTTGGCGCCGGCTGTTTTGGCGTCAACATGAGGGAGGTGTGTTCATCAAATTTAGTAGTCGCACAAACTTTGTTACATTTTGTTTAAAAACCAGTGTTCTTACTCATACATGATACAGTAGTCCCCCTTTATAAAGCGGGTGTTGGGGTCCAAGACAGCCACCCGCGCTGTATCCGAGCCGCGGATATCCACGATGGGGGTTTTAAATTTATTTAAAAATCTATGCATGCGCTTCCCATTGTGAGTCTACGGGGGGGCGGGGGGAGAGGTCAGACCCCCGTAGACTCACAATGGGAAGCGCTAGCATAGATTTTTAAATAAATTTAAAACCCCCATCATGGATCCAATTAAAATTTCAGCGGCCGGCTCACTTTGATCCGGAGAGGGAAGCTGCTCTCACTGAAATCAGCCGGCCGCTGAAATTGACACTGCCCGCTGCTCTCTCCCTCCAATCCAACTTTTAAGTTTTAATGTTTCTGATTGGAGGGAGAGAGCAGCCGGCAGTGTCAATTTCTTTTTTTTCCCTCCGGCTTGCCCCCTCTCCCCCCACATCCTCCAACTAGACCCCTCTCCCCCCACACCCTCCGACTCGCCCCCTCTCCCCCCAACACCCTCCGGCTCGCCCCCTCTCCCCCCACACCCCTCCGGCTAGCCCCCTCTCCCCCCACACCCTCCGGCTCGCCCCCTCTCCCCCCACACCCTCCGGCTCGCTCCCTCTCCCCCTCTCCCCCACACCCTCCTGCTCTCCCGCACAGCGTCCAGCTTGCCCCCTGTCCCCCCACACCCTCCGACTCGCCCCTCCCCACACCCTCCGGCTCGCCCCCTCCCCACACCCTCCGGCTCGCCCCCTCCCCCCCCCCCTCTCCTCCCCCGTCCCCCAACACCCGCAGGGCCCCCCTCTCTTCCCCAACACCCGCAGGGCCCCCCTCTCTTCCCCAACACCCGCAAGGCCCTCCTCTCTCCCGCAACACCCGCAGGGCCCCCCTCTCTCCCCCACACCCCCAGGGGGTCTCCCCCACACCCACAGGGGGGTCTCCCCCACACCTGCCCCCCTCCTCTCCCCCCCCTAACACCCGCCCCCCTCCTCTCCCCCCCCTGACACCCGCCCCCTCCTCTCCCTCCCCTAACACCCGCCCCCCTCCTCTCCCCCCCAACACCCGCCCCCTCCTCTCCCCCCCCAACACCCGCCCCCCTCCTCTCCCCCCCAACACCCGCCCCCCTCCTCTCCCTCCCAACACCCGCCCCCTCCTCTCCCCCCCCAACACCCGCCCCCCTCCTCTCCCCCCCAACACCCGCCCCCCTCCTCTCCCTCCCCTAACACCCCGCCCCCTCCTCTCCCCCCCAACACCCCGCCCCCCTCCTCTCCCCCCCAACACCCGCCCCCCTCCTCTCCCCCCAACAACCCGCCCCCCTCTTCTCCCCCCAACACCCGCCCCCCCTCTTCCCCCCCCAACACCCGTTCCCCCTCTTCTCCCCCCCCAACACCCGCCCCCCCCTCTTCTCCCCCCAACACCCGCCCCCCCCCCTCGGCAGTGTCAATTTCAGCGGCCGGCTGATTGTTTCAGTGAGAGAGCAGCTTCCCTCTCCGGAATCAAAGTGAGCCGGCCGCTGAAATTGACACTGCCGCTGCTACTCTCCCTCCAATTCAAACTTTTAAGTTTTAATGTTTCTGATTGGAGGGAGAGAGCAGCGGGCAGTGTCAATTTTAGCGGCCGGCTGATTGCTTCAGTGAGAGCAGCTTCCCTCTCCGGATCAAAGTGAGCCGGCCGCTGAAATTGACACAACTGACAGTTCAAAATAGTAAACTGAATGTTTCAACAACAAATACAATAGTTTTCTGAATACAAGAATTTCTGTCGTCTGCGCCCAAACGGCCGCGCCAAATTGGCTGCGCCCAATTGTCCCATGGCGCCCAAACGGCTGCGTCCAATTGTCCCATCCCCGGTAATGGGGACTGGCTGTGATATGACTAAAGTGGTAGGATCGTGCAAAAGTGGTAGGATCGTGCAAAGTCGGACCACTCTTGGCTGTAGAAACATGAACCGTTGTAACTCATTACCATGAATGGTATCCCATGCCTGGCAAATGTCTCCTTGCAGGCTTTGATGACGGACTTGGACGTGAGGTCCGACAGTTTCACCACTTCAGGGTAGCTGGAGAAGTAGTCGACCAGGAGCACGTAATCACGCCTGTTGGCGTGAAAGAGGTTTATCCCCACCTTGGACCACGGAGAGGTCACGATCTCGTGCTGTTGCAGCGTTTCCTTGGGCTGCGCTGATTGAAACTTCTGGCATGTTGTGTAGTTCAGGACTGTGTTGGTAATGTCCTGGCTGATGCCAAGCCAGTATACTGCCTGCCGAGCTCTGCGTCGACATTTCTCGACCCCCAGGTGACCCTCATGGATCTGCCTGAGCACCATGGTTTGCATGCTTTGGGGAATGACGATTCTATCTAGTTAAGAAGGATCCCCTCAACAACCGTCAGCTCGTCCTTAACATTGAAGAACTGGGGGCACTGCCTCTTTTGCCAGCCATGGGCGAGGTGCTTCATTACACGCTGAAGTAGGGGATCTTTGGCAGTTTCTTCGCGTATTTGTATAACTCGTTCATCAGTGGCTGGGAGGTTGCTGGCACACAGCTGCACCTGTGCTTCAATGTGGCGAATGAAGTCACCCTGTTCACGGCGTGGTGAATGATCGGGATAGGGCATCCGCGACGATCAGCTCCTTACCCGGTGTGTAGACGAGTTCAAAGTCATATCAGCGGAGACGAAGAAGAATTCACTGCAGCCGAGGTGTCATGTCATTTAAATCCTTTTGGATTATGTGGACTAAAGGCCTGTGGTCTGTTTCCACCATGAACTTTGGCAGGCCGTATACGTAGTCATGAAACTTGACTATTCCTGTCAGGAGACCCAAACACTCATTTTCGATCTGGGCATACCATTGTTCGGTCAGAGTCATGGCCCTGGAGGCGTATGCCACTGGAGCCCAGGACGAGGAGTCGCCTCGCTGGAGGAGTACCGCCCCAATGCTGTCCTGGCTTGTGTCTGTGGATATCTTGGTATCCTTGGTTGGGTCAAAGAATGCCAGTACTGAGGCTGTGGTGAGCTTTGCCTTCAGCTCATGCCACTCCGCTTGATGTGCGGGAAGCCACTGGAACACTGTCGACTTTTTTACAAGATGCCGGAGGGCTGTGGTGTGGGATGCCATGTTGGGAATGAATTTCCCGAGAAAATTCACCATCCGGAGGAAACGGAGGACTGCCTTTTTGTCCTCTGGGGTCTTCATGGCATTGATTGCCAGCACCTTGTCAGCGTCAGGTTGCACACCCTGCTGTGAAATGTGGTCACCCAGAAACTTGATAGCGGACCTACCAAATGAGCATTTGGCCCTGTTGAGCTGGAGGCCGTTTTCATGAATCCTCTGGAAAACTTGTTTGAAGCGAGTGGTGTGATTCTCGGGCGTCGTGGACCAGATGATCACGTCATCCACATAGACTCGCACCCCCTCGATGCCCTCCATCATTTGTTCCATTATGCGATGAAATACTTCGGAAGCTGATATGATACCAAAAGGCATGCGGTTGTAGCAATACCTGCCTAACGGAGTGTTAAACGTGCACAGCTTCCGACTGGACTCGTCCAGCTGTATCTGCCAGAACCCACGGGAGGCGTCCAGCTTGGTAAAGAATTTGGCATGAGCCATCTCACAGGTTAACTCTTCACGTTTTGGGATAGGGTAGTGCTCGTGCGTGATGTTGCGATTCAGGTCTTTGGGATTAATACAAATGCGGAGTTCACCAGAGGGCTTCTTGATGCAGACCATGGAGCTGACCCAGTCTGTTGGTTCCGTAACCTTTGAGATGATACCCTGGTCTTGGAGCTCTCGTAGCTGCGTTTTCAGACGATCCTTGAGAGGAGCCGGCACCCGGCGTGGTGCATGGATGACTGGGATGGTATTCGGTTTGAGCAATATCTTGTAACGATATGGGAGCATGCCCATTCCATCAAACACGTTGTGGTATTGCATGATAATGTCGTCTATCTCAGCAGATTGACATTGGACAAGGCAGTCGCCGGTGTTGAGCATGGATGCGCTGGACCAGATTTAGGAGTTTGCATGCACGAGCACCGAGCAGGGATGCCTTGTCAGAGCTGGCAGGCTGGTGGAAGAATGCTAGGTTGGTCTCGGATGCTGTCGAGGTCCGACTGTGATATGAGGTTTGCAGATGCGCCAGTGTCCAATTTAAATCGGATGTGAGACTGGTTAACCATGATGACAGCACACCACTCGTCGTCAGGAGTGGTGAGGATTGAAAGGCAGTTTGCAGGCACGGTGGAAGCCAGCTCGCACGTGGTGATGATGCCCACCTGGTATGGAGCGAGGAGCAGGAAAGAAACAATCCAGCGACTTTCAGGATTGGAGCCGGATACTGGAAGTGGAGGTTTAACAGACGGGAAACTCAAACCAAACATCACATCGCGATCTGACAGAGTCACTCGATTAATTGGAAACTGAATTTCAGCAGCATCTGGGTGTGGAAGTTTCACAGGGTGTTCGAAGGGGAGGATTCAAAGTCCAGAAACTCAAACCAAACATCACATCAGGATCTGACAGAGTCCTCATTTATCATACCCTGAATATCATCGATCATGGAAGGTAAAAGCATTGTTCACAGTGGGGAGAAACCGTACACAAGTTGTGTATGTTGACGAGGATTCACTTGATCATCAGGCCTCACAGGCCACACATGCAGTCAGCAGTCAGGGTCCGTTGGGCTGTCGGGATCCGAATCCTGCATGCCGTGTTGTACGCAGCGGACACGTCTGCGCTGCAGTGGGATCGCTGGCTGTTGGTCGGTGGAGTGGACCTGCACAAGGCCGCGTAATGCCCAGGCTTTCCACACTGTAGACATTGCCTTCCTTTGGCTGGACATTGCCGCTTTAAATGGGTGGAGCCACAATTTGGATACGTCATGACGCTGACGTCAGCGCGTTCTTTGCGCCATCGCGCATGCGCAGTGCGGTCGGCCAACGTTTGCACATGCGCATCGGGGTCATCGGCCTCATCATCCACCCGGTTGTGGCGCGCATGCGGAGGGACCCGGGAAAAGCGCGCAAAACGGCCACTTTCCTCGATGCTCAGGCCTTGCATTTTTGCGAAGGCCTGCACCCTTTCTGCCTCGTGGGAGGCTAGTTTTGCATTTTCTGCCACCCTGATGTGGGAGTAGCGATTCCTGGCATGCTCATGGACAACGCACGTTTCGATGGCGACAGAGAGAGGCAACTGTTTGATTTTGAGGAGCTGCTCCCGCAGGGAGTCGAACTGGACCCCGAAAACGATCTGATCCCGGATCATGGAATCAGCCGTCAAGTCATAATTACATGACTGCGCTAGGATGCGGAGATGGGTCAAGAAGGACTGAAAAGGTTAATCGTTACCCTGAAGCCTCTGTTGGAAGATGTACCGTTCAAAGCTCTCATTCACCTCAATGTCGCAGTGGTTGTCGAATTTCAGCAGAACAGTCTTGAACTTTGTCTTGTCTTCGCCATCGGTAAACGTGAGCGAGTTATAGATGTGGATGGCATGATCCCCCGCAGTCGACAGGAACAGCGCGATCTTTCGGGCATCTGATGCTGCCTCGAGGTCAGAGGCCTCGATATATTGGAGGAACTTCTGTTTGAAGACTTTCCAGTTGGCGCCGAGGTTGCCGGAGATCCGGAGTTGTGGAGGAGGTTGGATCTTTTCCATGCCGCTGGATGGCTGCGTGCTGATCGTTACAGATTCACTGAAGGTAGGTTCTTTAGAGTTAATCGCTCCCTGGTACCATGATGTGTTATCTATGGTGGTCTAACATCGACTGCAACTGGATGCAGTAAAACGGGAGACAGCCTTCCGACACAGGAGATGGTCCTACACTGTTTTATTGAACCTGCTGATTGCTGTACATAATCTGCTATGGGTTGACACTCTATTAACCTGACTGATAACCTCCTACTGGCTTGACCAGACTAGCTCTCTACCACATGGTGATGATGTTCATTGGCCTGTGCACTGTGACTATCTCCCTAGCCGTGTTCTGTGAGAGAGAGAGAGAGCTTAGTGCCCTGTGGGCTTTATAGTGATGGTGTCCTGTCTGGTGATTGGTTGTTCTGTGTCATGTGTGTTCATTGGTTATCCTGTGTGCCAATCACTGCCTGTCTGCATCTCATGATATACATGAGTGGATATTATGACAGGTACGTTACCCTACAAGTACAAAATCCTGCTCAAAGACGATGCAACACCGGTCTTTCATGCACTAAGGAGGGTACCAGCTCCATTGTGGGACAAGCTAAAAGCAGAACTCCTACACTCCTGGGCAGCACGGTAGCATTGTGGATAGCACAAATGCTTCACAGCTCCAGGGTCCCAGGGTCGATTCCGGCTTGGGTCATTGTCTGTGCGGAGTCTGCACATCCTCCCCGTGTGTGCGTGGGTTTCCTCCGGGTGCCCCGGTTTCCTCCCACAGTCCAAAGATGTGCAGGTTAGGTGGATTGGCCGTGATAAATTGCCCTTAGTGTCCAAAACTGCCCTTAGTGTTGGGTGGGGTTAATGGGTTATGGGGATAGGGTGGAGGTGTTGATCTTGGGTAGGGTGCTCTTTCCAAGAGCCGGTGCAGACTTGATGGACCGAATGGCCTCCTTCTGCACTGTAAATTCTATGACCTCCAATCTCAAGTCATCATATCACAGGTCACACAAACGACTGACTGGGTCAGTTCATTGGTATGTGTCAAGAAGCCGTCCGGTGAACTTAGAATCTGTTTAGATCCCAAAGACTTGAACAAAAACATTCGCAGGGAACACTACCCTATCCCCAAGCAAGAGGAGATAACGAGCGAAAGGGCGAAGGCTCGCATATTCACCAAACTTGATGCCTCACAAGGCTTCTTGGCAGATGCAGCTCGATGATTCCAGCCGACTGTTGTGTACCTTCAACACACCATTTGGATAATAAATACTGTTATAATCGTATGCCTTTCGGGATTATATCTGCATCCAAAATATTTCACAGAATTATGGAGCAGATGACGGAAGGCATTGAAGACATTGTGTATATGTTGATGACATCATAATATGGTCAACGACAGAGGAAGACCACATTGCTAGGTTGAAACAAGTCTTCCAAAGAATCCACCAATTTGGGCTGAAGCTCAACCAGGCCAAGTGCACCTTCGCACGTTTATCTCTGACCTTCCTGGGTGACATCATATCAGAGCACGGGGTGAAGCTGGACGCTGAGAAGATCGCAGCAATTCAGAACATGCAGCGGCCACGTGACAAGAAAGTGGTGCTCAGGTTTCTTGGATTCATCAACTTCCGAGGCAAGTTCATATCGAACCTAGCAGCACGGACGATGGCATTACGACAAGTGATAAGGAAGGACACGGAGTTTGACTGGACCCCACGTCACCAAGATGAATGGGAGGATCTGAAGCACCAATTGATGGCAGCTCCAAAGCTGGCATTCTTTGACCCGGAAAAACCCACAAAGACCTCCACTGACGCCAGTCAACATGGAATTGGTGTGGTGCTCCTTCAACAGAATGACCAGTCGGACTGGGTCTGTGGTTTACGCTTCTCGAGCGATGACCGCCATGGACTGCAGGTATGCACAGATAGAAAAGGAGTGCCTGGGATTGATCACGGGTATCACAAAATTCCACCACTATGTGTATGGTCTTCCCACATTTCTAGTGGAGACTGATCATAGGCCACTGGTCAACATTATCAACAAAGATCTCAATGACATGACGCCGCGCCTACAACGCATGATGATGAAGTTGCGGAGGTATAACTTCACACTGATCTACAGTCCTGGGAAGGACCTAATAATAGCTGACACCTTATCCCGAGCCATTGATGCCGACAGTCCACCTCCGGCTTCCATTAATGATGCAGAAGCTCATGCACAGTGGTGAAGGGAGACACTCCTGGCAACGGACGAGAGGCTGCATCAAATTCGTCAGTCGACACGAGAAGATGCGACCCTGCTTCAGGTCATGCACAACCTTCAGCATGGCTGGCCAAGAGGGCGGTGCCCACAATTCCAAATCGTCCAAACTGAACTGTCCGTGGTGGATGGCATCATGCTGCGGAATGACAGAATCGTCATTCCTCTGGCACTCCGAGCAGACATGCTCCGCACGATTCATGAGGGGCAGCTTGGTGTCGAGAAGTGCAAAAGAAGAGCGAGGCAATCTGTGCACTGGCCTTGGATAAACGAGGACATAACAAACATGGCGCTCAAATGTGACACGTGCTAAAAACATCGACCGGCACAATGCAAGGAGCCACTCCAGCAGCATGAGATGGCTACGTCACCGTGGGACAAAGTTGGCATCGACTTGTTTCATTCCATTGGTCGATACTATGTTCTTCTCATAGATTATTACTCCAACTTTCCGGAGGTAATGTAACTTCCGGATCTCACATCGGCGACAGTTATCAAAGCCTGCAAAGAAACTTTCTCGAGGCACGGCATCCCACAGACGGTCATGTCCGACAATGGTCCTTGCTTTGCAAGCTGGGAGTGGTTGGAATTCTCAAACAAATACAACTTCAAGCACGTGGCGTCGAGTCCACACTTTCCTCAATCGATTGGCAGGGTGGAGAAAAGTGTCCATATTAATAAGCAACTGATCAGCAAGGCCACTGACTCGAATTCCGACATACACTTGGCTCTATTGTCATATCGTTCATCGCCTTTGAGCTCTGGTCTGTTCAAATGCTCAAATGCTCTTCAATCGAGATGTGAGGACAATGCTACCGACGTTACACTTCGCCAATCCAGATCACTCGCAAGTCCTGGACAAGATGCGTCACCAGCGTCACGGACAAAAGCAGCACTATGACCGGCATGCGAAAGTGCTGCATCCGTTAGCAATCAACGACATGGTTAGATTGCGACACCCTGGTGGAGGTTGGTCTAACATGGCAACGGTGCTCCGCCAAGTATCGTCACGATCGTGCGTTGTGAAGTCTGATGATGGAATACTGTTTTGACACAATCGGCGAAACCCGCTGAAGGTTCCACCTCATCAACCTGTATTTCCGATGTTAGATCTGCAGGACTCTATCATGCAACATCCCTGGACACCAGCAGTTGATGCCCAAATGGACATAAAAACCTCTGGTTCTCCATGCCCACTTAGGAGGTCTACCCAAATCAGACGTGCACTCAACCGTCTGAACTTGTGAACATGAACGGACACAATCATTGCTCTCTGTTCTGTATTCGTGCATGTGTTTGATTTTTTTTTAGTTACAGCTCTGCAACTATGAAAATAAAGTGAAAAAGGGGGATGTAGTGATCTTTAAATGGGTGTGTACAGAAGGGGCTGATGAGTAATGGAAAGACCACTAGGGGGCAACAGTGGCGTATATAAAAGGGGGAAGCAAGCAGCCCTCTGGCCTCTTTGACTGATTAGACTGTGAGGAGAACAGAGGCAGAGATTTAGCTCAGGGCTGCTCGTGTGGTCAGGCCTAGTTGTAGAGCATAGAAAAGTTGTAACCTTTCGACTAGTACAGTTCTTAAAGTAAGAACTCACGCAGTTAATTAAGTTGTGTTGCTCAATAAACCTTCTGTAAAACTTTTGGACGACTTTGAGCCTTCTTCTAAAGCCTCTACTGTAACAGAGTTGAGTAGCACATATTACCTGCTTTGGGATAACATCTGCAAATTTAAAAAAAATCTCAAGTGTTACATGTACACCTGCCACAAGCCTATGGCCCATATATACTGACTATGCTACTCTTACTTTGCGCAACTTGTTAAATTTCTACTTCTGAAAGTTTTAAATTAAGCAAGGCTCAACCATTCTGTTCACTCCTCGCTAATGTAAATTATCACTAATGTATATTGTGGCAGATGATAGCCATCAAATGCGTTGTTACTTGAGTACATATAAACTTAATGCACTGTGATGCAGTTGAATGGAGATATTTGTTGTGTATTCATAGTGTTTTTAGTGTTTCCCCACGAGCAGCCTTGTAGTTGAACAGCGCCACTTTTAAGATAGAACATAGAACTTACAGTGCAGAAGAGTCTGCACCAAACCAGTTAAGCCCTCACTTCCACCGTATCCCCGTAACCCAATAATCCCTACTAACCTTTTCTTTTGGTCACTAAGGGCAATTTATCATGGCCAATCCACCTAACCTGCACATCTTTGGACTGTGGGAGGAAACCCACACAGACACGAGGAGAACATGCAGACTCTGCATAGACAGTGACCCAGCAGGGAATCAAGCCTGGGACCATGGCGCTGTGAAGCCACAGTGCTATCCACTTGTGCTACCGTGCTGCCCATTGAGATAAAGATACGTCATCAGCCATTTGCGCAGGTAAATATGCAGTCTGTAGTGTTAACATCATCTAAATAAAGCTCAGCATTTTGGTTGAACCTCCAAAATCTGCAGACTCAAATCTTGAATCTGCCACATAAAAATTGGCGACGAGGTAGGCGAACATTGTTGCAGGCGCCCAAAGAAAGGTGAAATAATTAAAATCGCTGCTACATGAAAACTGGTGATGGGGGAGCCAAACAATGATTACAGACATCTAAGGAAACAAAAAATCCGAAGGAAACAACCTTGGTCAGAAGCCGATCTGCCCGAAAGAAACTCAGTAGCCATGAGTTGCAGGTACCCTGCAACAACAAATTCTGTGCTTTGAGGAGCAAAGCTATTCAAAAGCGGCTGTTGATCAAAAGCAACCTGACCTTAAAGAAAACTTTGGAAGTTGCTGTATCCTTGGAATTCACAGCCAAAGAAGCTCAACAGTTCAAGCACAGGAATTCACAAGATGTTGGCTGAAACTCGAACGCAAACACAGACTTGCACTTGCCATCGGTGTGTAAAAACCTGGCATTCAGCAGCAGATTGTTGGGCAAAGACATCGGGCTGGATTCTCCGTTTCAGCAGCTATGTGCCAGCGCCAGTGGAGCATGCGTGGTCTTTTCGACCAAAGAATCATCATGAAATCCTCACCGATTCTGGGACCGGTGAGGGGCTAGCACTGGCGCCGGGTGAAACTCACATCTCCCGGAGAATGGCCAGGTCCCGGTCTGCGCATGCGCATGCCTAACGGCCTGCAGAGGTCATGCTGCACAATATGGCGCAGGCCGTGCGCGGACCCAACCGCCATCTGCGATCCCACAGCCCACAGCCTAGCCACCCACTGGCCACTCCCCACCAGTCCCTCCAGCCCCTGTAGAAGCCCCCCTGCCAGCGGCACAGATCCCGGCTGAGTGTGGCAGCGCTGGACACAGTCCAGGGTGCATCACGGGTGGGCTGGCCGGTGACACACCAACGGCATTGCAATGGCGTGCAGCGCGATTATGCCATTTCCGAGGGGGCGGAGCATGGCTAACTGTCATCAAATCGGCGCCGGCCCAGGTTCAGCAGCGGAGCCCATTCTCCACAAGATCACCGAACATGATTTTGCCATTGGGCAACGGAGAATCCTACCCATCATGTGCAGGAATTGTGGCAGAAAGGGCCACATTACACGTGGTTGTTGGAAAAAAGAAACAAATTTCAGGCAAAAGTTGCAGGAAGTAAGAGCCGAATGAAAAAAATGCTCAGCTGAAAGTGAAGTCCAACAAAAGGATGTTAGAAGGAACTCAATGCACAGTCTTCAAGACAAACTGTCCTTAAATGTACGAGCTATTGTTGATTCAACAAACTGATATTGGGTCACTACATTACTAGATGGTCAGCCGGTGAAGATAGAGGTGGACACTGGGGCAGCCATCTCACTGGTTCCAGAGACTGTTATTGCTCTGAAACCCTCAAAGGTAGTATTAAATACCGACACTGGAGAAGTGGTTCCATTAAGGGGCCATATTGATGTAACAGTGCAATCAAATAGACAGATGACATATTTGTCCATGCATATAGTCAAAGGAAATTATCCAGGATTAATGAGAAGAATATGGATGGAAAACATCAGATTAAATTAGGCTGCGATAAATCTCATATCAGATTCCAAGTCAGGCCTACCAAAATTCTTGAAGGAACATGCCATTATTTTCAATGGTGAGCTGGTAAGCATGAAGGATATCTCAATAAAGCTGAAGGTCAAGGGAGAAAGTCAGGCAAGATGCTTCAAGGTGAGGTCAGTGGCGTACACAATCAGAGCTAAGGTAGAAGCAGAATTTGAGTGGCTGGTCGGAACAGGAGTCCTTGAACCTGTTAACGGAAGTGATTGGGCTACGCCAATCGTACCCGTGATAGAAAATTACGGATCTGTATGCATTTGTGGTGATTTTAAAGTCATTATTAATCCTGTAATGTGTACAGAACAATACCCTCTACCCCTATGATGGCCTATTTCAAATAAAAAATGAAAATACTGGAAAATTCCAGCAGGTCTGACAGCATCTGTAGAGAGAAAAGGAAGCTAACGTTTTGAGTCTGGATAATTCTTTGTCAAAGTTGGAGAGAAGTGGAAATGGAGTCAGATTTATACTGTGGAATGGTGGGGCTGGGTAGGGGGGCAGCGATAGATGAAGATTGACAAAGATGTCGAGGACAGAAAGACAAAAGGAATGTATCTGGGGGTGATTAAGACTAAGAAGGGTGCTGATAGTGGCACATAAAGAATGTGATGAACTATTTTCTGGGTTGGTTGGAGGCCAACACTTCAGTAAAATCAACATATCTTCAAGTGAACATGGATCAGGATTCACAATTATTGACGATTGCAACACACTAAGGGTTATTTCAATACAAAAGATTGCCATTTGACATCACTTAGTGCCAGTGTTGTTCTAACGAGATAAGTACCAATTCTTAAATGGATTAGACAGAGTCCAGTGTTGCCCAGATGACATCTTGGTTACTGGAAAGAATGAGGAAGAAGATTTCCGCAACCTGGATGTCACACACCAGAGATTAGAAGATTATCGATCAAGTGTCTGAAAAGACAAATCGGAAATTTATCAATCTTCAATCGAATATCTGGACCATGGCATCAACGCCAAGAGACTGCATAAGTCACCTTCGAACGTCAAGGCCATTACCAAGGACCCGCAACCCAAAATGTCAACCAACTTCGATCTTTCTTGGTTATTAAATTACTATGGAAGGTTTGTCCCGAATCTGGTGACTATTCGAAAACCCTTGCACAATCTACTAATGGAGGGATCAATGTGAGAGAGCATTTGTGCAAGCCAAAGAGATGTTACTCAAGTCAGAGTCCAGACACATTTTGATCCAAATTGACCCCTGCAACTGGCATGCGACACATCACCTTATGGGGTTGGGGCAATGGCTTCCCATATAATTCCTACAGATGAAGAGAAACCAATAACCTTCACATCCAGGACCTTGAATAAGACGAAAAGCAATTATGTGCGCACAGAGAAAGAAGCCTGAGGAATAATTTTGGAATAAAACGGTTCTACTAATTCCTGTATGGGAGGAAATTCACTTTATTGATGGGCCATCATCCACCAACAACAGGTTTTGGACCTCAGACCGGGGGTGAAATTCTCCGACCCCAGCAGGGTCGGAGAATCGCCTGGGGCCGCCGAAAATCCCGCCCCCACCGTGGCAGAGATTCTCCGCCACCCGGGAAGTGGCGGGGGCAGGAATCTCGCCACTCCGATCTGTGAGGCCCCTGCGGTGATTCTCTGGCCCGGATGGGCCGAAGTCCCGCCGCTGGGAGGCCTCTCCCGCCGCCGAGGTTTGAACCACCTCTGGAACGGCGGGATCAGCTGCGCGAGCGGGCCCCGGGGTCCTGAGGGGGGCGGGGGCGATCGAACCCCGGGGGGTGCCCCCACGGTGGCCTGCCCCGCGATCGGGGCCCCCCGCTCAGACTCCGGGCCAGTACCCTAGGTGCACTATTTCTCCTCCGCGGCCGCCATGGCTTCTGCTGCCAGGGGCGCCGGTTTTTTGCGCCAGTCTTCTGGTGCCAACCGCTCCGGCGCGGGGCTGGCCCCCAAAGGTGGGGAGAATTCCCCACCTTTGCGGAGGCCCGACCCCTGAGTGGTTGGCGCCACTCCCCTACGCCGGGACCCTCCGTCACGTCGGGTAGGGGAGAATCCCGCCCCGGAACTCCATCACTGGCAGAATGCAAAGGTGGGCATTGCTCTTGTCAG
This sequence comes from Scyliorhinus canicula, assembly GCF_902713615.1. Classification (NCBI taxonomy): domain Eukaryota; kingdom Metazoa; phylum Chordata; class Chondrichthyes; order Carcharhiniformes; family Scyliorhinidae; genus Scyliorhinus; species Scyliorhinus canicula. The sequence continues at coordinate 63,699,989 of NC_052160.1, read as the reverse complement.
CACACACGTACACGGTCAAGTATCATCAGTCAAATCTTCATGGAACGCAGATGGACGCTCCCGACTAGTTAACAGTTAGTTCATCTGTAAGCAGTTTTTGTGGAATATTTTCGACTTTGAGCAAGTAGATAACACTCCTAAAACTACAGGACTGGTGAAGAAGCATGCCAGAAGTGATCCAATACTGTCAGAGGTTATGAATACTTTGACTCTTTGACTTTGACTTCAGAAGCAAACCCTGAGTTAAAGCCATATTCCACCTGAAGATATAAGTTATCTGTTCAGGCAGGTTGTCTCCTCTGGGGAACCTGAGTCATCTTTCCACCATTATTAAGAAAATGTGTATTAAACTAATTACACAAAGGCCACTGTGGTATTGTAAGGATGAAGGAGGTAGCCAGGAGCTATTTTTGGTGGCCTGGGCTAGATGTTGAAATCGAGGGGAAGATGGGAATGTGTTTGTCTTGTGCAAAAGTGCGAAACCTGTCACTATTAGTCCCGTTGCACACATGGGAATGGCCATTGGAGGCCTGGAAACATGTACATGTTGATTACGCCAGACCATTTGAAGGGCACAAGTTTCTCATTCTAATCGATGCTCACTCAAAATGACCTGTCGTTTCCATCATGAATTAACACCATCGGAGAAAACGATTGAGAGATTGGGTGAAATCTTCAGCAGATTCAGTTACCCCGAGCAATATACCCTGAATGATAATGGACAACAGTTCATATCTCAAGAGTTCGTTCATATCTCAAGAGTTCGTAGACGACTTCAGGGAGAACGGAATTCAACACATCTGTTCCACTCCTTATCACCCTGTCACAAATGGTCTAGCAGAACGTTTTGTACAGATCTTGAAACATCCGTGAAATTGTACGAAATTAAGTCAATTCCTGCTCATGTACAGGAATACTGTACATTCAACAACCCAGGTTTCTCCAGCATTGCTAATGGTTAAAGATCAACTACGCATAGTATTCGATTTGCTAAAACCACTTAAGACAAAAGAAATTGTTGATAAAGAGCAGCAGGATCAGGTCATACGGTGTGTTTTTCGTCAGGGTCAAGAAGTCCTGGCAAGAAATAATGCCACAAGTGAAAAGTGGATTCCTGCCACCATCTTAGCACATACAGGACCGATCTCCTACCCTATACAAACCCGAGACAATGTATTATGGAGAAGGAATGTGGATCAACTTTTGTCAACAAGGACCAATCCACCAGAGGCAGAACTGACAGAGAATCCAAATCCAGCTGTACCAAGAGGCGACCTGGACCTTCCCGAGAACCTGACACTAACTCAACCAATTGGGGAAAACAGCATTTCAATTGCGAATCAAACACCGAGTCTGCCTCAGATCACTTCATCAACTTCGTTAAGATAACCACTGACCACACTCACACCAAGCCAAAGACACCAGGAATTGAAGCAAGGACTAAAAAGCAGGCGACTGAGGTTTATCGTCAACCACACAGAGAAAGCCGACCTCTGAAACGTCTGACTTATTGACTGTTGTTGCTGATTGATTGTTCATGTTGTTAATTGATTGTTAATGTTATGCTGTTTATTGTGTCAGGGACCTTTGATTTAAAGGGGGATGAAATGTTGTATTCATAGTGTTTTTAGTCTTCCCTCACAAGTTGCCTTGTAATTGAGCAGGAGCACTTTAAGAGAATGATTGCATGATGTCATCATCGGCTATTTGCATGGGCAAGCGGGCAGTCTAACATCGCAGCCAGTAAGCATTAACATCTACTACCACGTTCGTCTGGCAACCGGAGAATCCCTCCCGAGGTCAATGGAGTTCTCCATTGTCCGCCTCTCGCCCTGCCGTTCTCGCGGCGGGTGGGTAGATGAATCCAGCCCACAGTGACTATAATGTGCCATCTGCTACAGTCTGACCAAAGACTGGGACAGCTCTTCATGTTACTGTGAAGGTAACAATAGCTTTCGGCATCTCTGCTACAGGATCGTTCCTGACCATTGCAGGATAAATCTATCAGATAAGCCGGCGTGTGGTTCATTCTGTATCAAGCAGGGTAGCATAGTGGTTAGCATAAATGCTTCACAGCTCCAGGGTTCCAGGTTCGATTCCCGGCTGGGTCACTGTCTGTGTGGAGTCTGCACATCCTCCCCCTGTGTGCGTGGGTTTCCTCCGGGTGCTCCGGTTTCCTCCCACAGTCCAAAAATGTGCGGGTTAGGTGGATTGGCCATGCTAAATTGCCCGTAGTGTCCTAATAAATGTAAGGTTAAGGGGGGGTTGTTGGGTTACGGGTATAGGGTGGATATGTGGGTTTGAGTAGGGTGATCATGGCTCGGCACAACATTGAGGGCCGAAGGGCCTGTTCTGTGCTGTACTGTTCTATGTTCTATGTTCTATGTAAGCAATTAACCAAAGCCATACGTGCCCAAGGAAACAACTTTTCAGTGGAAAGGTGATAACAGGAGAGGACATTTTTCATTTCATTTCAATGCTATCCTTCAGCGGATCACCTGCCCTGCAGTGTTTGAAGGTGGTGACAACGATTTAGATAGCTTCATAATTATATAGATTTCCCTGACTGGAACTGAATTGATATACTTTTGGAAAGAGAAAGAATGTTTTATTTTATTTGAAAATTACACAAACCTGACCTTATCCATTTTCTACACATACAATACCTGCAGGTGATTGTGTAAGTTGCACTGGATCTATTGCTTAACTTTGAACAGTGAGGAAGTGCTCCTCAAATGGAAGAAGGAACTATAGTGGTAGAAAGGAATGGGGTATTTTGAGATGCTTGGGTAAGTTGTGACTGATGCGACCATCAATCCACACGAGACGGAGAGTTGAAGTGAACATTGGTTTTAATCAGCTAGAACTGTGCCTGCCTGCGACTGCTCTGCACTAAGAGCTGCCTGCAGGCAGCAGGTCTATATACCTCCCCTGAGGGGGCGGAGCCAAGGGCAGAGCCCAAAAGGGCACCAACATGATACAATGCAATGTAATGTAATACAATGGTCCATAGGTGGAGCCCACAAGGGCATCAACATAGTACAATGTAATGCAATGTAATACAGTGGTGAATGGTTGCTGTAATACATTCACCACATTCACCCCCTGTTAAAAAATTGAAGTCATGCGGGGGTGAAGTGGCTCACAGGTTGAGTCTGTCCGGCGCCTTGATCATTCGCTGCGATCGTCTGAGCTCTAGTTTTGCTGCGGGCACGGGTATTTGAATGAAATGAAAATCGCTTATTGTCACGAGTAGGCTTCAATGAAGTTACTGTGAAAAGCCCCTAGTCGCCACATTCCGGCGCCTGTCCGGGGAGGCTGGTACGGGAATCGAACCGTGCTGCTGGCCTGCTTGGTCTGCTTTAAAAGCCAGCGATTTAGCCTTGTGAGCTAAACCAGCCCCTTATTTAACTCATCGCTGCGAGCACGGGTGTTGAACTCGTCACTGCAGGCACGGGTGTTGAACTCGTCACTGCAGGCATGGGTGTTAACTCCGGGAGTGTGTCTTCTGGGGCTTCACCCCTGTAGGTCGGCGATGGGGGGGAGGGGGTGTAGGAAGGCGGGTGTAAGCCATGCAGGGGCGGGGACACTGTTCGGTGTCGGGTGGGGGGGTAGGTGATGGTCGTAGGGGAACCTGCGGGTGCCAGGTCCTGGAGGGAAACTGTATCCTGTCGGCCATCGTGGTGCGACACATAGGCATATACGAGGTTGGCATGAAGGAGCTGGACCCTCTCGAGCAGGGGGTCGGACTTATGGCTCATCGCGTATTTTCAGAGGAGTACAGGCCCCGGTCAGCCAGGACGGAAGCGAGACCCCGGAGGTGGATTTCCTAGGGAAAACAAATAGGCGGTCATGAGGGGTCTCGTCGTGGCTGTGCAAAGGTGTGACCTAATGGAGTGGAGCGCCTCGGGGAGGACCTCCTGCCAGCGGGAAACTGGGAGACTGCTAGACCGTAGGGCCAGGAGGACGGCCTTCCATTTTTAAAAAAATTTTAGATTACCCAATTATTTTTTCCAATTAAGGGGCAATTTAGCGTGGCCAATCCACCTACTCTGCACATTTTTGGGTTGTGGGGGCGAAACCCACGCAGACACGGGGAGAATATGCAAACTCCACACGGACAGTGACCCAAAGCCGGGATCGAACCTGGGACCTCAGCGCCGTGAGGCGGGTGTGCTAACCACTAGGCCACCGTGCTGCCCTCGGACGGCCTTCCATAACGTCGCGTTCTCCCTCTGCACCTGTCCGTTTCCCCAGGCGTTGTAATTGGTAGTCCTGCTCGAGGCGATGCCCTTAACGAGCAGGTACTGATGCAGTCCGTCGCTCATAAACAACGAGCCCCGGTCACTGTGGACGTAAGTGGGGAAACCGAACATGGTGAAGATACTATGCAGGGCCTTAATGACGGTGGCCGCGGTCATGTTGGGGCAGGGGATTGCAAAGGGGAAGCGGGAGTACTCGTCAACGATGTTGAGAAAATTTGCGTTGCGGTCGGTAGAGGGGAGGGGCCCTTTGAAGTCGATGCTGAGGCGCTCAAAGGGCCGGGATGCCTTCACCAGGTGGGCCTTATCCGGTCGATAGAAGTGCGGCTTACACTCCGCGCAGATCTGGCAGTCCCTGGTCATGGCCCTGACCTCCTCGGTGGAGTAGGGCATGTTGCGGGCCTTGATGTATTGGAGAAGCCGGGTGACCCCCGGATGGCAGAGGTCGTTGTGGATGGCCCGAAGTCGGTCATCTTGTGCGCTGGCGCATGTGCTGCGGGACAGGACACCTGGGGGCTCATTGAGCTTCCCAGGATGATACACGATATCGTAATTATAGGTGGAGAGTTCGATCCTCCACCTCAAGATTTTATCATTCTTGATCTTGCCCCGCTGTGTACTGTTGAACATGAAGGCTACCGATCGTTGGTCGGTGACGAAGGAGAACCTCCTACCAGCGAGGTAGTGCCTCCAATGCCGCACAGCTTCCACAATAGCTTGAGCTTCTTTTTCGACTGAGGAGTGTCGAATATCGGAGGCATTGAGGGTACGGGAGAAAAAGGCTACAGGCCTGCCCGCCTGATTAAGGGTAGCGGCGAGGGTGACCTCTGACGCGTCGCTCTCCACCTGGAAGGGGATGGACTCGTCCACCACCCGCATCACGGCTTTGGCAATATCTGCCTTGATGCGGCCGATGGCCTGGCGGGCCTCAGCCATCAATAGGAAGATATCGGCTTTGATCATTGGGCGGGCTTTGTCCGCATAGTTGGGGACCCATTGGGCATAAGATGAAAAGAACCCGAGGCATCTTTTCAGGGCCTTGGGGCAGTGGGGAGGGGGAGTTGTAGGAGGGGGTGCATACGGTCGGGGTCGGGCACTAGGACTCTGTTTTCCACAACATAGCCAAGGATAGCCAGTCGGGTTGTGCGGAAAATGCATTTCTCCTTGTTACAAGTGAGGTTGAGGGCTTGGGCGGTTTGGAGAAACTTCTGAAGGCTGGCGTCGTGGTCCTGCTGATAGTGGCCACAGATGGTGACGTTGTCCAAGTACAGAAATGTGGCCCGCAGCCCGTACTGGTCCACCATTCGGTCCATCGTTCTTTGGAAGACCAAGACCCCATTGGTGACGCCGAAGGGGACCCGGAGGAAGTGGAAGAGGCGGCCGTCTGCCTCAAAGGCCGTGTAGTGGCGATCTTCTGGGCGGATTGGGAGCTGGTGGTATGTGGACTTCAGATCTACCGTGGAGAACACCCGGTAGTGTGCGATCTGATTAACCATGTCTGCGATCCGGGGAATGGGGTAGCATCGAGGTGCGTGTACCGGTTTATGGTTTGGCTGTAATCTACACCCATCCGGTTCTTTTCCCCGGTCCTGACGACCACCACCTGGGCTCTCCGGGGGCTATTGCTGGCCTCGATGATCCCCTCCCTCAAGAGCCGCTGGACCTCGGACTTGATAAAAGTCCTGTCCTGGATACTGTACCGCCTGCTCCTGGTGGCGACGGGTTTACAGTCGGCGGTGAGGTTCGTGAAGAGCGGGGAAGGGTCGACGTTCACGGTCGTGAGGCTACATACAGTGAGAGGGGGTAGGGGCCCACCGAACTTCAGGGTTAGGCTCCTGAGGTTGCACTGGAAGTCCAATCCCAACAGGAGAGGAGCGCAGAGATCGGGGAAGATATATAGTTTAAAATTGGCGTACTCGCCGCCCTGTATCGCGAGGTTCGTGACACAGTACCCCCGGATCTGCACTGAATGTGACCCGGAAGCGAAGGAGATTGTTTGGAATGCGGGGGAAATTTTGAGAGAACAGTGCCTTACCATGTCTGGATGTACGAAGCTCTCCGTGCTCCCAGAGTCAAACAGGCAGGGCATTTCGTGCCCATTGACCCGGACGGTCATCATCGAGTTCCTGAGGTGCTTGGGGCGTGACTGGTTGAGGGTGACCGTGCCGAGTTGCGGGTAGCCGGCGTGGTCGGAGGGGTGGTCCCAAGATGGCTGTCCCCATCGGTCGCACGTGCCGGGCGGCGATGAAGATGGCGGCCAAGATGGCGGCGACCTTTAGTCACACGTTTCAGGCGGCAATGAAGATGGCGGCCAAGATAGCGGACCCCATGAGTCGCACATGGCTGGCCGTGTGGGAGATGGTGGCCAAGATGGCGGCCCCCGTGTGTCGCACGTGTTGGGTAGAGTCAAAGATGGCTGCCCCCACGGACAGCACGAGGCAGATGATGCATCCGGAGAGGGTAGTGCTGGCAGGCACGCAGCCACGCTGCAAGGTCTGCGGGCCTGTGAGTCTGAAAGTCGGGCCTGTGATTTAGAGGTTTTGGATCTGGCCAGGCAAACTTTGGCGAAGTGTCGTTTCTTGCCGCAGTCACTGCAGGTCGTGTTCCGAGCCGGGCAACGCTGCCTGGGGTGCTGGTGCTGGCCCAGAAATAGCAGGGCAGCCCCCCGGGTTGTGCAGGCAGCCGCGCGGCACATGCCTGGGGCACCCTCTGATCGGGTGTCCACAAGGGGGTCGCGTGGTCGGAGGGGAAAGCGTTGAGGATCTGAAAAGCTACTTCTAAGGAGGTGGATAGTTTTACCATCTCTTCTAGGTCAAGGGCGCTCTTTTCGAGCAGGCGCTGTCTGACGTAGTTGGACCGGACCCCAGCCACGTAGGCGTCCCGGATGGCGAGTTCCATGTGCTGTGAGGCCGTGACAGCCTTGTAGTTGGAATTTCGCGCGAGTACTTTCAGGTCGCGTAGGTACTCCCCCAGTGATTCCCCGGGGCGTTGGCGCCGAGTGGTGAGGAGATACGGCGCAAACACTTCGTTCACCGGCCTCACGTGTTGCCTTTTTAGGATCGTGACCGCGTCTGCGTACCTGGTCTCTCCCTCGATCTGAAGGAGATTCTGTGGCTCACCCGGGCATGGAGGAGGCTCAGTTTCTGTTCCTCGGTGACGGAGGGCGAGGAGGAAGCGGCGAGGTAGGCCGCAAAATAGCGGAGCAAGTGCAAAAAAATCCCTTTGGCTTCAGTGGCCTATGGGTCGAGTTCCAGTCGATCAGGGTGGAGGGCTGCTTCCATCGCGATGTTGTAGCTGATTAAATTGATGCGACCATCAATTCACACGAGATGGAGAGTTGAAGTGAACAGTGGTTTCAATCAGCTAGAACTGTGCCTGCCTGCGACTGCTCTGTACTGAGAGCCGCCTACAGGCAGCAGATCTATATACCTCCCCTCAAGGGGGCGGAGCCATGGGCAGAGCCCACAAGGGCACCAAAATGATACAATGCAATGTGATGTGATACAATGGTGAATGGTTGTCGTAATACATTCACCACAGTGACCATATCTTCTGGACGTGGTAGATTCAACTGCAATTTAATGCCTTCCCCCATGACTAGTTTAGTAGCGGGGGAGTTGGCATTTAATCGGGTAGGAGTGTGGCAGGAGGGGCCTCAGTCCATGTCAGGAAGGCTCGTTGTTGGTCTTACAGCCTCATCACCTGGGCCTGGTAGGACCTAAAACACAGTATTTCATCAAAACTGGTTAAGTTTCTGAATTTATGAAAACTTAAAAATGCATTTGTGAATTCTACTATATTCAAAATGTCTTTTTAAATATTCCCGTAACAATTTATGAACTGTTTTCATAAGAAGAGACCATCTGCCCACTTAATGCCCACTTAAGGGCCTCAACCTGCTGCAGCCAGTAATCACCCAACATTTGGCAGGGAACTCACCCTGTGGGAAGGCTGAAAAGCAAACTCTTTCAGGGTTGGTCGCGTGTTTCTGGGGAGAGGGGGTGGGGTGGGGTGGTGTTTCATTCAAATGCACCCCTGCTCTTGATGCTCTTCATTGGTAGCTCACGACAGCCGGTATTTCTACCACTGGTACCTTTGATTCCAGGGAAAGACCCGCTCTTGCCCAGGTAAATGCCCAGTTGAAAAGTGGCAATGTCCCTTTACACTTCTCTGCCCTCAGACACCCTACTTCCTGTGCAACCTAACTTAGTATCATGAGCAAATCTGGGTACCCAGCTCGCTATCCCTCATCTAAGATTGCAGGAGACAAGATGTTCTCTTCTTATGAAAACAGTTCATTAATTGTTAAGGGAGTAGTTAAAAAGACATTTTGAATATAGTAGAATTCACAAATGCATTTTTAAGTTCCCATAAATTCAGAAACTTAACCAGTTTTGATGAAATACTGTGTTTCAGGTCCCACAAGGCCCAGAAATGGAGGCAGGTGGATGGAGAAAATAGCAGCGCCAGCTGGCAAGCCAGTTTCCAGTTGTCATTTCCACCTTCAGTGAATTTCATCAGCGCAGGGATGTGCAATTGCAATTGAAGTGATTACTTAATTAATGATCAGCGAGTCTTATGGCCAGAGCCATTTTTGCACGTGCGCGTGCCGGGGGGGGGGGGGGGGGGGGGGTTGGGGGGGTGGGTTGGTGGCCACCCTTGTCCAGTTTTCCTAACCACTGCCAGTAGCCACCCTACTCTGCACCCATTTGTCAACAAGAGTTCTCAGTTGAATTGTTAGACCAAAGTCCAGGTCAGATCTCACCTAATTTAGGATCTGGCAGAGTTCAGTGACGCCCAGAATATTTAGAATTCTAAACAGGTATTGGCTCTGCACAATTAACATTTGAATCCAACAGCCATTTGGAAAACCAAATCAGGCATCTTCCTCAGAGAGGAATGTTTCTCAAAGCAAACAAACTCACACAATTCTGGATGGTACCTTTTAGTGATGTCTGGGACTTGCTGCTAATGTGCTGATTGTCCGTGTGCATCACTGAATGTCTAAAAACCTTAAATAATTGGTTTCAAATTTGTTTCAGTGTGCAAAATGGAAAATATAAAAGTCTGATTTTTTTGGGGGGAGCTTCTAGCTATTTATAACTTACTTGAAAGTGTGAACAACTTCAAGTTCGAACAAATGAATATGTATTTGAGTAATGTTGTGGTAATAACAGGCAGCTACTATTGATAGGATGCCACAGGAGAAGCACCAATCGAGCTAATGTCCATATTTCTGCAGTGGAGAGCTGATACTGATGAAGCATATACTTTATGTACATAGGAGAGAATGGTGAAAAGGTGCAATGGTCGCTAGACTCATCGGGCTCAATTCCCTGGAACAATTTCTAACTGTGGTAGCGAGCGGGAATTGCCTCAAGCTTCCCGGCGCTCAGCCCAGCAAGGACGGCCACACAATTCAAAGTTAATCAGTCCGCTTAACGAGGCTCCACAGGCTCCCGAACCGCGTTCAACAGCCCCCCCACTAACAACGTCAAGCAGCACTTAAGCTGCACATGATCAGCCAACCCCAGCCAGCTGGGAAAAATGACACTGAGGAGACTGGCGCCAAGATTTAGGGATGCTGACCTGGGGAGGCTCCTAGACTGACCCATCCCTCCCAGTGTCAACATGTCCATTCTCCCTCAGGTTTGAGAACGCAACTGTGATAGTCGCAGCATAGCTGTCTCTCCATCCTCCACCAGTGCAGACACATGCACCTCGGTGCGAAATGTTAGTGCTCTTCTTGGGCACAATCCGGTGAGCACCACACTGTTGCTGATGGACATCAGGTGGAGACAGGAACCCCCAGGCAAGACAGCAGTCAGAGGATTGCTGAATCCCAAGTCCCAGCTGGGTCCCGGTCTGATACTGAGCCTGTGGTACAGAGTTACCCGGAGCTGATCAAGATGATACGGTGCGACCGGGACATTCAGAGGGAGATGTCAGTGTCATGCCAACAGATCCGCAGCCAATTGGAGAGTCCAGAGGCTAAGGGCGCCAGCAGTGAATGGCAGCGAGTCCAACACTGCTAGGGTGGCGACCACAGTGGAGTGCCTGATGTACGACGTCGGCATCATGAATGAAGGTGTCCAAGGCGTCGCGCCCTCGGCCATGGCTGAGGGTCTCGGCAGTGTGTCTGCCTCCCTGGGGAATGTCACCCAGTACCGGGCCGACCTTGATGAGGTTCTGCGGGACAAGTTCCGCTCTCAGATGGGAATTGCTGAGGTACTGCGGAGCTTGTCCCAGTCCTGGTGGGCATGGCTGAGGACTGCAGACCATGTCCCAGTCACTGAGGATCATCACTGTGGGCGTTGACACAATGGTGGGGACCATGGGGACCATCAGGGTTGGCAGAGCTAGATGATGCAGAGGTAGCCAGGGCTCGAACCAGCTGCCCCGTCGTCCCAAGGTGAACCCCAGAGCCCTATGGGCATCGACTAGGAGGAGGGGGCCCTGAGTACCAACCCGAATCCGTCCCATGGAGTGGGCATGGTGACCACCACCTCCCCCGAGTTCCGTCCCACTGATGAGGCTGCGTCTTGACGCCGGCACACGTGACAGGGTGGCACTCCTGCACATGTGCCGCCGACAAATGAGCCGTGGCCCACCGTGCTCAGAGGACACCCGCCAGGGGCATCGAAGGCCATGGGACAAGGTAAGCAGTTAGCTGCCTCCACCTCAGATATGGATCCTGGGGAAATACCTAGCCGTAGTGGTAGAGCTTGGACGGCCAGGCATGTTGAAGATTACTGAGGCATCGGCGGGGGGTGGGGGGGTGGGGCGTAGGAGGGGGTGGGAGGTGGGATGGAGATGGGGGGGTTGGGCACGGCACCATTGGGAGTGGGATATTGTACAGTACATTAAACACCTTTTTTGCACAACCATTATGATGCCTCTGTCACTTCTTTCCGCAATGCGGGCTGACCTCTGGACCCTTTGCCCATCCCACCAGGCATCCCCCCCCCTTCCTGTAGCACTCATCCTCCGGCCGCGGATATGTCCCCGGAGCTGTGACCCATCCCCTGGGTGTTCAGATGTTGGCTTTTGCGTGTGGTGTTGCCTCCTGTGGTGTTCAGGCACAGTGTCCAGGCATCAGGGCGTGTTTGGGAGGCTGGGTAATGTCTCCCACATGCTATATGGCTCGTCCATCCACAGGAATCCACTTGCCATCTGTGAAGTGCTCACTTACCCACATTTTCGAATTCCCTATTAGCAATAGCCTTCAGCCGCATGGCCAGAGGCCCCAGCAGTCGGTGGGGGTATTGTGTAGTCATTGGGGCAGGCGGGCAAGGACAAGAATTGACCCCGGAATGGGTACACATGATCTAGGGGTTGGCATGGTGGTGCTGCGAGCTGTTGCCTCCCCAACGCTTCCCCACACCCTCCCATTGCGGCCCATCCCTGCGGAGGGTCCCCCAGCCGAGGGTCCCTCATCCCCCACCGAGCACCGGGGTGGAAAGCTCAGTGCCCCCGGGCTCTTTCCCTGTGAGCAAAGATGGCTACTCACCTCCTCGGCTCCCCGCAGAAGCCCATCCGCCAGGTTCACATTTTTCAAAAGGAGTACTCATCGGCGTCAGGGTCAACACTTTCTAGGGAGGCCGATGAATGACAGGAGGGCGTTGGATATGGTGTGCCTCTCGTTAATTATATGGAAATTGGGCTTAGGTGGTGATTTTTTAGAAAAATGTATTTTATTACAAACATGTATCAGAACAGGTTACAGCGAACAAACACCCCGGGAAACATGCTTCCCTACAATCAACTATACAGTCTGTACAGATTTTTCCTCTTTTTAACCCTCCCTCCCCTGCGATGAACAGCTCCTCAAACACGGCAACAAACATCCCCCACTTTTCCTCAAACCCCCCTGACGAGCCCCTTAACTCATACTTTATCTCCTCTAATCACAGGAAGTCATACAGGTCACCCAACCAAGCCGCTACCCCCGGTGGCGATGCCAGCCGCCACTCCAGCAAAATTTGCCACAGTGCAATCAGAGAGAGGAAGGCCAAGATATTGGCTTTCCTCCTCTCCATGAGCTCCAGCTTCTCTGAAACCCCAAATATCGCCTCCAAAGGGTCCAGGTCCACCTCCTCCTCCACTATCCTGGCTCAGTACGCGACCATTCCCACCCAGAACCTACCCAATTTTTCGCAACCCCAAAACATGTGCGCATGATTCGCTGGCCCCCGCCCACACCTCTCACACGCATCTGCTACCCTCTGAAAGAACCCACTCATTTTCACCCGAGTCATATGCACCCTGTGCACCACCTTAAACTGTATCAGGCTCATCCTTGCACTTGAGGAGGTCCTGTTTACCCTATGCAGCGCCTCACTCCATACTCCCCAATTGATCTCCCCTCCCAACTCCACTTCCCATTTGGGCTTAGATGGTGATAATTGGTTTCTCGCCACAGTACGGCGAGATCCCGATTTCACCTGCAGGAACGGGCCGCTTGCATCGCAAACTGTTTGACGCCTTGCGCAGATCTAATTTTTGGCCTCTCCAGATATTCACCGGCCTCATTTCACTCGAGCAAGAGCGCAACGAGACTGGAGAATCGCGCCCGTAGGGTGCAATCTTATCAGCCCCGTGAAGGTACTTTTGGAGACGAGGGCCGGGATTCTCCCTTCTGGGGGCTAAGTGCCCACGCCGGCGGGAAAACCGGTGCCAATGACTCCGGCGTCAACAGGCCCCAAGGTGAGTAATTCTCACCTGTCTCGGGGGCTAGGTGGACGCCGGAGGGGTTGGTGCTGCTCCAGCTGGTGCCGAAGGGCCAGCGCGAGTTCGCACATGCACCAAAGGGCCGGCGTGATCTTGTGCATGTACAGACCGGCCGACATATTTTGGCACATGCACAGAGGGTTGTCTTCTCCGCGCTGGCCATGGCGGAGCCCTACAGGAGCCGGGGCGGAAGGAAGGAGTGCCCCCACGGTACAGGCCCGCCCATAGATCGGTGGACCCTGATCGCGTGCGAGGCCACCATGGGGGCCCCCCCCCGAGGTCGGATTCCCCGCACCCGCCCCTCCGAGGACTTCAAAATGTAATATATTAGAAATGTATGACCAATAAGTGTCAATAAGTTTCTCTTTATTGGAACCAACAAATTAAACAAAAGTGACAGGAATGACACAAGGAAACTTAACTAAATAAACCAAAATATAATTCCCAGGGGTGGTGACGCTCACTTTCCAAGGCCACCCAACCACGAATGTAGTCGCAGTAGAGGGCAGATAGGCAGTTCAGATTACCCCTTTGTTAATGACTACCATGTCCAAGCCCAGCAAGTGTTTCTTTATATCGACACAAGTCATTGTCCAATGAGTGAGGCCACTTAACCTTAACTGATACAACGAACAACAAATTCAAGCAGTGTCATCATGCTGCCAGGATCTTCCCGACAACAAACATGTTCCCTACTGAGGCTGGAGCCCGGTGGATGGTTCCACTTCTACAATGCTGGTCTGGCATGGTGTATTTCTGACTAAAGGGTAAACAGATGAGGAGGAATTTCTTCAGCCAGAGGGTGGTGAATCTGTGGAACTCTTTGCCGCAGAAGGCTGTGGCGGCCAAACTCAGTGTCTTCAATACAGAGATAGATAGGTTCTTGATTAATAAGGGGATCAGGGGTTAGGGGGAGAAGGCAGGAGAATGGAGATGAGAAAAATATAAGCTATGATTGAATGACGGTGCAGACTCGATGGGCCGAGTGGCCTAATTCTGCTCCTATGTCTTATGATCTTATGGTTTATTTTTATGCACTCCAAGGATTCAGATGGCGCCATCCACTTTGAGGCCTCATCATGGTCCCCATTAGAGCGACAGGATTGACCTTTCCCAGAGCCTTACGTGGTCCCGTTGGCCCTTTCACCCACACAGCATGCCCGCTCTCTCTACATGGACGAAGCTCCAGGATTCAGCCTGTTAATTAGCCACTTCTGAAAAGAACTCATAGGTTGGTGGACCTCATAAACCATCATGGATTCCATCTGGAAAGGATGCCACCCAGGTTTAAAAATTAAGACAACCATAATCCCAGCCATAATGAGCACAGAGAATGCATTATATTATTGTTATTAGTCACCTCAAAACAAGATGATGTCTGTTAGGCTTCTTGATTTGAGTGTTTTCAGATAACGCAGCAGGCCAATCCTGGAGCCATGGAGTGAGATTTTCTGCCCCTTCCCAATGGTGGGATTGTCTGGTCCCACTGGAGGCGACCCCCACAGTGAGTTCCCTGGCAGCGCGGCAGGCGAGCAACACAAATGGCCACTGACTTTGGTGGGACTAAATGATCCTTCTGCCACCAATGGCGAGCCACCTCTGTTACCAGGAAACCCACCTGGAGGAGAGGGGGCGTGGAAAATCCCAGCTCTAGTTCTTTGCTTTGAGAGGACAAGAATTGCCCTGAGGAAGACGGATGCAGCCAGAGTTCAGCTCTTTCCTTCTGCTTTTGTCACTTCTCCGCAGCAGAGTTTAAGTGGTCGGTTTCCCACTCTCATGCAGCATGTGTGATGAATCACTGCCACATGGCACTGTTTACTGAAAGTCCCTCCCAAGCACCAATATCAATTTGTCCTCTTTTCACTTAGGCCTTCAGAACGTCCTTAAAATGTTGTCTCTGTCCTCCTGGAGATTGGTCCAGTCCAGTCACAAAGCTCAAATAATGTCAACTGGTCCAGAAGTAGAGTCATGATGGATGTGGACAGGTGTAAGCCATGGCTCAGTTGGTAGCAGTCTTACCTTTTAGTTGCAAGGTTCTGGACTCTAGTCCCACCCTTGGGCTTGAGCACAAATATTAAGGCTGACATTCTAGTGTGATGCTATGTATGTAGGTTGTACGTCCGAAAGACTGGCAGATCTTATCAACAGCATGTCCCAGCTGCTGTTCGCAAAGGGAAAAGTGCAGACTGCACCCAACCATCCCATGCTTGCAAAACTCCAAACATTAGACGTGATTGTACAATTGGACAACATCTGGTAACTAACCCTCAGTATGCTAAGAAGCATGGGGAGAACCAATTTAAGATTGTCAGTCTGGCTCGCAGTGTGATGCATTTGCGTGTATTGGAAACTAGATATATTAATGGATAGGACAAGATTTCTTTTCAGACAGAAGGAACATGTACACATATTGCGCCTGTTTCAGATACACAGAATAAATAGCAGCGATTTGCTGATTCATTCATCAGGGAAATGCCTTGACCAATCAGGGTCAAGTTGCTTGGTTTAAATTTCAAACAATGCTTGAAAGTTACCTGTCAGTAACCATCAACTGGTGCATTCTCCTTGGCATTGCTTCTACCAATCAGAGTCCACTTGTCAAACAGTCAGCGTTCCCTTTTCATACAGTATAAATTGTTGTTCCCCCTTATACTGGTATTTTTGCGAAGTGTCCTGATGAGTGAAAGACAAAAAGCTTTGACATGTCTTTTTTTCAGCAATATTCAAGTTTTGTACTATCAAAGGATTTTTGTAAGTCTTTCTTTTACATGGACTGCACCATGTTCTCAGCAAAAGAAACGCTCAAGAATTATTTTTCATTTTGCATCAGATCAATTCCTAATTAATTCGTAAAAAATACATTTGCTCATCTTTAAGGGTATTTCCATGTAATTATGTTCGACTATCATGGCAGTTGTAAACATATATTTGTTCTACAGTGAACAGCATCACTCTCTTGAGTCTGTCTGTTTGCAGCTCACATTAGAATGATTAATTAGGCTTTGAAACTCAGGCAGCTTTCTTGATGATTTTCTGGTGCCAATTACTTTCCATATCCGTGGATTCTCATGATGCGAGGAGGATGAATGTTCATTGCCATTATATCCAGAGTGTCTCCGGCATCAGCTGGAAGGGTTATTTGAAATTTAAACACCAAGACAGAAACTGTGAAGCAACACGTTTATTTTACAGTGCATGAGGGAGCAATCCTTTTTCCAGCAGCACTAACTGATAGGCTGGTTGTGCAGGACAAAGCAAGCTGATCTAACATCATTTATTTGCCCTGAGGTATAATTTCAACTTTCACCTCAAGAAACATCTTTTATTAATCATTATTTTGAATAATAGTTCTCAAGAATAATAAGTATTTACAAGTCAGTGGTAATTTAGTTTTGAAGTTCACATTAGCTCAGGTTTCGGCCTTCCTTTGTGGTCACGCCTGCAATATTTATTATTCAAAAAACAGCATAAATTTGAAGCAAGGAGTTCCAGAATGCCGGCGTCTCTCCATTTCCCCTTTCCAGAAGGTATCTGGGTTCCACGTATCATGCTACCCACTCTCCTTGGTGTACATCTGATCTTGTTTAACTTTGAAAGAGGAGAAGCTGGTTTTTCATGCAATGAACCCATTCTTCAGTGACATTGGCACTGAAATGCAGCACCAGATCAGGCAGATGGACAGCACTACTTCTGTGCCCACATTCCCCACAAGGGAAATGCTGAATAAATATTTTAAAATGAAAGGCATTGAAAGTTGGAGTGCTTTGAATTTTGTTCTGGCTTTTAATTGTTGTACGAAATGAGAAGTTATATATTGTTCAGTTAACTCTATCAGGCATGTTTTTTGCCTTATAGTGAATGATGATTATCATATAGTTGAACTGTTGCCCCTTCTACTTGGGGATCGTCAAGTCAAAAAACGATGTCGCGGTCATGTTTTACACCAAAATAGCCAGTGTAAAGACTGGCTAATCACTAGATTTCATAAATTAGAAAAAATATTGCAGGTTGCGCTGTTCTAAAAGGTTCAAATCCACGAAGGCCTTTTAACTCAGTGAACAATGTAACCATTTCCTTCATTGGGCTGTGTTTAAATGAGTTCCAGACAAAACACTGTGCAGATAATGCCTCCTCAATTATAGGATTTTAGAGATCAAACCAAGAAGAAAAAAGGTCTCTTCAAATAACAGACAAAACTGACTCTCTTCCCTGCTCTTCCTTTCTCGACCCACAGGCTGCTGGCTTTGAAGGAGCGGAATGGGCACACCCAAAGCACATTTCTGTAAGAGATGGCTTTTATTTACAAGGAGTGATCCAGGAGACTGGTTAATGTAACAGTCTCCATCTGGTTGACTACTGATACAATCATTAAACATCGCAGGGTTAGTCGCATGTAAAGCTTTTAATACTTAGGCTGTAGTTAAACGATTTTCCATATCACTGTCTGATGATTAATATCAGACTTCCCCGGGAAAAAAAATGCAGCCATTTAGTTTGTATTTTTAAGAGACGAGTTTTGACAGGAGCTGCCAGCGGAAAGCACCTGATGATTTTCTGTAGGTCAGATGTTATCTATTTCTCTCTTTCTCTTTTCCTCAAAGATTGGAAAATTAGGCCTGAAGCAAGTCTTCGAGTTAATATGTATCATGTTTCCCCAAGGATTGGAAAACTGTATGAGTCATAACTCACTCCCCACCAGAGTTCCTTTGACTAGAATAGCAGCATGTGATACACCACTGCTAGTGGCATTTTTATTTTATTTTCCACACTGTTTCTTGCAATTGATTGTCATGTGCCCTATGTTTCTTACACATGTTCTGCCGTTTATAAGTAATAGGTCTGTTACTAAAGAAAAGTCTGTATGAATTTCAGATTTTCAAAAGAAGGAAATCTGAATTTATTCCATTTTCCTGTTTCCAAAATCCTGACACCAGGCACCCTCCCCACTTCTCTCCTTGGCCCCAGCAATTTAAACACATTGGTTAAAAAAAGGTTTGAGGCCAACTAAATGGCAAATGGTCATTATTCCAAGCCTTCAAGGGATTCTTAAGAAAGGCTTTCATACAGCACATTGCACGACCATTGGACGGCCCGAAGTGTTTAACAGACAATTAAATATTAAGTCTTTGGGGGGGGGGGCGAGCACGGTGGCACAGTTGTTAGCACTGCTGCCTCACGGCGCTGAGGACCCGGGTTCAATCCCGGCCCCGGGTCACTGTCTGTGTGTAGCATTGTGGATAGCACAATCGCTTCACAGCTCCAGGGTCCCAGGTTCGATTCCGGCTTGGGTCACTGTCTGTGCGGAGTCTGCACATCCTCCCAGTGTGTGCGTGGGTTTCCTCCGGGTGCTCCGGTTTCCTCCCACAGTCCAAAGGTGTGCGGGTTAGGTGGATTGGACATGATAAATTGCCCGTAGTGTCCAAAATTGCCCTTAGTGTTGGGTGGGGTTACTGGGTTACGGGGATAGGGTGGCGGTGTTAACCTTGGGTGGGGTGCTCTTTCCAGGAGCCGGTGCAGACTCGATGGGCCGAATGGCCTCCTTCTGCACTGTAAATTCTATGAAAAACAACCCAAAGATGTGCAGGGTACGTGGATTGGCCACACTAAATTGCCCTTTAATTGGAAAAAAAAGAATTGGGTACTTTAAATTTATATTTTAAAAATGATTTCTAAGTGTCAATTTGGACGCCTTTGGCGGGGTCTTTCTCATGTTGGCGAGATCACAGCCTGTATTCAACAGCACTCTGCTTCTCGCCATTACTGGCTGTCGCGCCATCTGATTCGCCTGACCCGCAGCTTATAAACACTCCCTCACCACTCCCAGTGAACAAACAAGCATGGCAGTGTGCAGACTTGCTCCTCACTTTGGGGATGCCGAACTGGCTAGGCTTCTCAACACCGTTGATACAAGATGGGACGTCCTGTTACCCCGAGGGAGTCGGAAACTTGGCAGCAGGGTTAGCAATGCTGCCTAGGAGGCAGTGGCAGCGGCTGTCATGTGCGCAGCATTACCGGGCGGACCACGTCCAATGTCTGAATAAAACCAACGTACCCCACCGTGCTGCAAGGGTAAGTTACCACCTCTCTCTTGGCATCAGCCCCGCCTGCCACCCCTCAAATTCCTAAACCGCCCTACATATTACTGGCTGACACCAGGCACCCTCCCAACAGCGATCTACGTGTTTGTTCCTCAGAACCCACTGGCATCCACCAGCACAACCCCTTCATGTCCAGATGTGGTGCCCACACATGCCACCTGTTATAGACCCCCCGACCCATCAAGCATGTGGCTCACATCCCTCTCTTTGTCCCTGTGGGAGAAGATATCCATAATAAACGGGAAGGGGCCAAGGTGGGGCGAAGTCCCAGAGATCCAAGTCCTCACGCCCTATGAGGAACGGGCCTTGGAGTTCGTGATGTTGGCTGAGGAGAGAGCAGTCACCGACAGGGAGATTGACCTGCGCCACAGAGGTGAGAATCCACTGCTCCTTTACCCAGATGACCTGTCTCAAATGAATCGTTCATGTCAGACAAAATGATCTTCCCTTCTCACTGATCGCATGCGCATGGTCTCACAGTATCTCAATCTGATGAGGCCGGCCAATCCGGAGTCGTTCCCTCACCTGCCACCAAGCGATCACTGAGGAGGAGAGCTCAGAGGAGACCCCCATCGATGCTTCACAGATATCCCCCCCACCTTCCACCAGCGCAGAAACACACACTTTGGTGGGCAACATTAGTGGACATGTTTCTGGGGCACAACCTGGTGAGCACCACACACAGTTGCTGATGCACATCAGGTGAAGGGAGGAACATCCAAGGGAGACAGCAGTCGGAGGTCTGCTGAATCTCAGGACACAGCTGATCCCCAGTCACAAGCTGAGCCTCTGGACAAGGTTATCCCAGAAATGATGTAGATGATAGGCCAGAGCTGTGACATTCAGGAGGGAATGTCAGGTATATTCCAGCAACTGCATCACCAATTGGAGGAGTCCCAAAGGCTTCGGTCGCAGGAGATGTTCCGACTATGCATGGCACCGAGATGACACTGCTAGGGTGACGACCATAGAGGGAAACCTGGAGCATGACGTCCGCACCTTGAGTGGTTGTACCCAAGGCATGGCTCAGTCTGTGATGAATATGGCTGATGATCTTGACATCATGACCCAGTCACTGAGGAACATGTTCGAGATGCAGGTGGACATTCCTGAGGTACTGCAGAGCATGGCCCAGTCATTGAAGGATGTTCCTAGACTCAAATGGACAGTGCCGAGGCACTTCAGAACATGTCCCTGTTGCTGAGGGACATGTCACAGGCGCAGATGGATATTGCCGAGGCACTGAAGAGCATGTCCCAGATGCAGATGGACATTTCCGAGGCACTGCAGGGCATGCCCCAGTCACTGAGGAACTTGTCTCAGATGCAGATAGACATTGCCGAGGCACTGCAGAGCATGTCCCAGTCACTGAGGGATTACCGAGGCTCTGCACAGCATGTCCCAGTCACTGAGGGATTGCCGAGGCTCTGCAGGGCATGTCCCAGTCACTGAGGGATTGCCGAGGCTCTGCAGAGCATGTCCCAGTCACTGAGGGATTGTCGAGGCAATGCAGGGCATGCCCCAGTCACTGAGGGATTGTCGAGGCAATGCAGGGCATGCCCCAGTCACTGAGGGATTGTCGAGGCTCTGCAGGGCATGCCCCAGTCACTGAGGGATTGTCGAGGCAATGCAGGGCATGCCCCAGTCACTGAGGGATTGCCGAGGCACTGCACAGCATGTCCCAGTCACTGAGGGATTGCCGAGGCACTGCACAGCATGCCCGTCACTGAGGGACTGCCGAGGCTCTGCAGGGCATGTCCCAGTCACTGAGGGATTGCCGAGGCACTGCAGAGCATGTCCCAGTCACAGAGGGATTGCCGAGGCTCTGCAGGGCATGTCCCAGTCACTGAGGGATTGTCGAGGCAATGCAGGGCATGCCCCAGTCACTGAGGGATTGCCGAGGCACTGCACAGCATGTCCCAGTCACTGAGGGATTGCCGAGGCTCTGCAGGGCATTTCCCAGTCACTGAGGGATTGCCGAGGCTCTGCAGAGCATGTCCCAGTCACTGAGGGATTGTCGAGGCAATGCAGGGCATGCCCCAGTCACTGAGGGATTGTCGAGGCAATGCAGGGCATGCCCCAGTCACTGAGGGATTGCCGAGGTACTGCAGAGCATGTCCCAGTCACTGAGGGATTGTCGAGGCAATGCAGGGCATGCCCCAGTCACTGAGGGATTGCCGAGGCTCTGCAGGGCATGTCCCAGTCACTGAGGGATTGCCGAGGCACTCCACAGCGTAGCCCAGTCACTGCGGGATTGCCGAGGCTCTGCAGAGCATGTCCCAGTCACTGAGGGATTGTCGAGGCACTCCACACCATGTCCCAGTCACTGAGGGATTGTCGAGGCAATGCAGGGCATGTCCCAGTCACTGAGGGATTGTCGAGGCAATGCAGGGCATGTCCCAGTCACTGAGGGATTGCCGAGGCACTGCAGGGCATGCCCCAGTAACTGAGGGATTGCCGAGGCTCTGCAGGGCATGTCCCAGTAACTGAGGGATTGCCGAGGCACTCCACAGCGTGGCCCAGCCACTGCGGGATTGCCGAGGCTCTGCAGAGCATGTCCCAGTCACTGAGGGATTGTCAAGGCTCTGCAGGGCATGCCCCAGTCACTGAGGGATTGTCGAGGCAATGCAGGGCATGCCCCAGTCACTGAGGGATTGCCGAGGCACTCCACAGCGTGGCCCAGTCACTGCGGGATTGCCGAGGCACTCCACAGCGTGGCCTTGTCACTGAGGACCATCGCTGAGGGAGTCAACACAATGGTGCAGACAATGGGGAGCCGCCAGGACTGGCAGATATGACTCAAAGGCCTCTGGAGCTCATTCTAGGTCCCCTCATACCATTGAGACCCTCTGGGCCCTATGGGCACCGTCAGGGAGGAGGAAGCCCTGGAGGCCAACGCAGGATCATCCACCAAGGAAACAACGGCAGTCTCCAGTTCTCCCAAATCCTCCCCTCCCAACACTGGCACATCTCAAGGGCAGCGGACAGAACAGGGCAGCAAGGCAACGCCTGTGGCACTGATATGTCAGCCGGTGCCCTCCGGCCCCAGACCCTCCAGAGCACATCCACCAAGGGCATCAAGGGTGTGGAAAGCAACAGGCTGCCCCACCTCTGATGTGCATCCCAGGAACACACCTGGACGTAGCAGTAGACCATGAAAGGCAAAGAGCGAGGAGCACTGAGTGAAGAGCATGAGTGGGCACGGGGGGTACACTATTTGTAGCTGGGTGGAATCGAAAAGTCAAATATTCACAATTAAAACATGTAACACCTGATGCATGTGAAGCCTCTGGCACTTCAATCTTCACAGCAAGCCTGCCTGCACCCCCACCCCCTCTTGCCTCCGCTCCTCCACCTCCCGTCCCCTGGGCACAGTGGTCCAAGATCAAATCCCTCTGATGCAGGTCCCATTCAGAGGATCAGTGAGAGCTGTAAGTAGAAAGCAGAGGTCAGACTTTTACATAACCTGAGTAGCACCAGAGATTACCTCACAGTGAGTTATCATCACTCTCCTGCCTTGTAGATTGACCTGCTGACAGCGTCGACACAAACTCATCACCCTGCAGTGATGTTGCACAAACCCTTGGAGGGTGGAATAGGGTGGTTGAGGAGGGGGTGGTGAAGGAAGGATTGAGGGGGAGAAGGAGGGAAATGGGCTGAGGGAGGATTCAGGGGAAGGAGCAAAATGGTGGAGGGGTTGAGTTGATGGGCAAAGCCTCATCTTATGTGAATCTAGTGAGGATGAAGGCCTCCCTGGTCCTCTGGGCCTGTCGGACCCTTGCAGCCACTTGTTCTCCATCCTCCAGCTCTTCTTGCGGCTCCTTCCCATGCTCGTCCTCCAGGCACCCCGGGTCGCCTCCTCCTCAGATAAGGGCAGATGTCCCTCCTCCTCCAGCATGTTGCCCCACTGCTGCACCAGGTTGTGGAGGGCACAGCAGACTGCTGCAAAGTGGAAAACCCTCTGGGAAAGTATTTCAGTGCACCACCAGAGTGGTCCATGCATTGAAACCGCATTTTCAGCAGTCCGATGCACTGCTCAATGACAACACAGGTAGCAGCATGGGCCTCATTGTATTGGGTCTCCGCCTCGGTCTCAGGCCTCCTCAACGGCGTCATCATCCAGGACCTCAGTGGGTCCACCTTGTCCCCCAAGAGCCAAACCATCATCCTGGAGATCTCTGAGTGCCCCAGGATGTAGTTGTAATGCACGCTCCCTGGGTAGCGGGCACACGTGCATGATACGGAGCCAGCAGTCACACACAATCTAAACATTCAGGGAGGGGAACCTCTTCTTGTTAATAAAGGGCACTCCCGGGTGCCCTGGTGCATGCAAGACGACATGTATGCCATCTATTGCCCCCGGACCTGGGGCATTCCAACGATGGCGGGGAATCCTGCAGCCCGGGCATCTTGCTGGACCTGGTCTAGCTCAAAGTTGATGCGGTTGGATGCCCGGCATACGAGGCATCTGTGATCTGCGGGCTGTAGCTTGCGAAATGCCACACAGCTCCCCATTCGAACCCTGGAAAAAGCCTGTTGTGAAAAGGTTCAGGGTTGCGGTGCCCTTCAAGGCCACCAGGAGCGGGTATCCACCTCCTCCACGGGGTGCCAAGCCCTTGAGGACATGGCACACATGCCGCACTGTCACTTTGTTGAGACGGGGTCTCCTGCGGTACATGCTGAGCATCATCTCATTGAAAGACCAACGATGCCTGTACACCTTGGGCCGTCGCTGGCCTTCCCCTCTGGGTTCCCACTTGGATTGATGGGTGACTGGATCTTCAGGGTGTGCGGCAGCTCCCTGCACTTTGGGTGCTGCCTCCAGCCGGCATTGTCGCATCCCCACTGCTGAAGCCCTGCTCTTTAGTGTTTGATTGATGGCTGTTGCCTCTATGGTGATGACGCTCCTCAAGTGCAGGCTTCAAATTTACATGCAACACTCATCACACCAGCAACAAAAGCATCAACAATCGGTGCAAACATTTTTTCAATGTTGTCATCGGGTGGCCCATTTGGGTCAACGTCGTGCACCAGGTCGCACAGTGTCTTCTTGCACTAAACCGGCTTGCCTTCTGAACTCACATGTCCTCCTGAGCCCAGTATTCCCGTCCCAGGTATCTTAGAAAAAAATGTCCTTCTTTCCAGTCACAGAAAAGGAAGGAAACAGCAACAGCAGCCCCCAGGCATTTGCAGCCACCAGCAGGAGCAAGCAGCAAACACAACCTGCAACTGTGAAGTGTTCTCACAACTAACAAGGCTAGTTCATCATTTCGAATAGCCTTCAGCTGTGGAGCTGGAGGCTGATCATAGCCAACGGAGTAAAATTCAATTTCAGCATTGAAGGCACAACAAAGCCCTGTCCTCGAAGTGTTTGATGGGACAGACAGGGTGCAGCTTGCCTCTGTTATGGGTAATCACGATATTTAAAGATGGCTGAAGGGCCGCAGGGTGATGCAGTGGTGAGCACTGCTGCCTCACAGTGCCGAGATCCCAGGTTTGATCCCGGCTCTGGGTCACTGTCCGTGTGGAGTTTGCATTCCCCCCGTGTTTGCGTGGGTTTCGCCCCACAACCCAAAGTTGTGCAGGCTAGCTGGATTGGCCACGCCAAATTGCCCCTTAATTGGAAAAAATGAATTGGGTATTCTAAAAATTAAAAAAAAGAAGGCCTCACAAATGCAAAACCCCTCACCTCCCCCCGGCCCAGGGTCAACCCCTAACCAGGAACTCTTCAGGCCCCCAATCAACCCCACCGACCTGAGGGGTCTGCACCCAGCCCTTGAGCACTGGGGCAGCAGCTCTGGTGCCCTTGAGCTGCATGGGGAAAATGGAGACGACTACTCACCTCCTCACTTCCCCTCAGCAGCCATTGTGCCAGCTTCCCATTTTTAAAAAGGAGTATGAAATGATACGCGTGTGATTTCCCACTGGCGAGTCAGGTAATTCCCAAGAGGCTGCCGCATTCAACTTCAATCTCGCTCATGAGATTGAAATGAGAGTTAATGATATTTTCACACTCTTTGGGTGAGATCCAGAACTCAGCATCGGGAACAGGTCGAGTGAATTGCAAACTGGTTCCCACTGGCACGAATCTCGGTTTTAGCTTTTCCCACTATTTACCCAGCGCACCTAGAACCATGCCAGGCGCAACGCAATGGTTGATCGCATCCCTCATCACCGTTATAATGTAGGAAATGTGGCAACGGCACTGCAACACTGCTTCAAGACTGCAGCACTCCCTCAGCACTGCACCACTCCCTCAACACTGCAGCACTCCTTCAGTACTGCAGCACTCCTTCAGCACTGCAGCACTCCTTCAGCACTGCAGCACTCCCTCAACACTGCAGCACTCCTTCAGTACTGCAGCACTCCCTCAGCACTGCACCACTCCCTGAAGACTGCAGCACTCCTTCAGCACAGCAGCACCCCTCAACACAGCAGCACTCCCTCAAGACTGCAGCACTCCCTCAACACTGCAGCACCCCTCAACACAGCAGCACTCCCTCAAGACTGCAGCACTCCCTCAGCACTGCGGCACTCCTTCAGCACTGCAGCACTCCCTCAACACTGCAGCACTCCTTCAGCACTGCAGCACTCCCTGAAGACTGCAGCACTCCTTCAGCACTGCAGCACTCCTTCAGCACTGCAGCACTCCCTGAAGACTGCAGCACTCCTTTAGCACTGCAGCACTCCTTCAGCACTGCAGCATTGCCTCAGCACTGCAGCACTCCTTCAGCACTGCAACACTCCTTCAACACTGCAGCACTCCTTCAGCACTACACCACTCCCTCAACACTGCAGCACTCCTTCAACACTGCAGCATTGCCTCAGCACTGCAGCACTCCTTCAACACTGCAGCAGTCCCTCAACACTGCAGCACTCCCTCAAGACTACAGCACTCCTTCAGCACTGCAGCACCCCTCAACACAGCAGCATTCCCTCAGCACTGCAGCACTCCCTCAACACAGCAGCATTCCCTCAACACTGCAGCACTCCCTCAGCACTGCAGCACTCCCTCAACACTGCAGCAGTCCCTCAGCACTGCAGCACTCCTTCAGCACTACAGCACTCCCTCAGCACGACAGCACTCCCTCAACACTGCAGCACTCCCTCAGCACTGCACCACTCCCTCAACACCGCAGCACTCCCTCAAGACTACAGCACTCCTTCAGCACTGCAGCACTGCAGCACCCCTCAACACTGCAGCTCTCCCTCAGCACTGCAGCACTCCCTCAACACTGCAGCACTCCCTCAACACTGCAGCACGCCCTCAACACTGTAACACTCCTGCAGCACTGCAGCACCCCTCAACGCAGCAGCATTCCCTCAGCATTGCAGCACTTCCTCAGCACTGCAGCACTCCCTCAGCATTGCAGCACTCCCTCAGCACTGCAGCACTCCCTCAGCACTGCAGCACTCCTTCAGCACTGCAGCACTCCTTCAACACTGCAGCACTCCCTCAACACTGCAGCAGTCCCTCAGCACTGCAGCACTCCTTCAGCACTACAGCACTCCCTCAGCACGACAGCACTCCCTCAACACTGCAGCACTCCCTCAGCACTGCACCACTCCCTCAACACCGCAGCACTCCCTCAAGACTACAGCACTCCTTCAGCACTGCAGCACTGCAGCACCCCTCAACACTGCAGCTCTCCCTCAGCACTGCAGCACTCCCTCAACACTGCAGCACTCCCTCAACACTGCAGCAGTCCCTCAGCACTGCAGCACTCCTTCAGCACTACAGCACTCCCTCAGCACGACAGCACTCCCTCAACACTGCAGCACTCCCTCAGCACTGCACCACTCCCTCAACACCGCAGCACTCCCTCAAGACTACAGCACTCCTTCAGCACTGCAGCACTGCAGCACCCCTCAACACTGCAGCACTCCTTCAGCACTGCAGCACTCCCTCAAGACTACAGCACTCCTTCAGCACTACAGCACTCCCTCAGCACAGCAGCACTCCCTCAACACTGCAGCACTCCTTCAGCACTGCAGCACTCCCTCAGCACTGCACCACTCCTTCAACACTGCAGCAGTCCCTCAACACTGCAGCACTCCCTCAACACTGCAGCAGTCCCTCAACACTGCAGTACTCCTTCAGCACTGCAGCACTCCTTCAGCACTGCAGCACACCCTCAAGACTGCAGCACTCCCTCAGCACTGCAGCACTCCCTCAGCACTGCAGCATTCCCTCAACACTGCAGCAGTCCCTCAACACTGCAGTACTCCTTCAGCACTACAGCACTCCCTCAGCACAGCAGCACTCCCTCAGCACTGCAGCACTCGTTCAACACTGCAGCACTCCTTCAGCACTGCAGCACTCCTTCAGCACTGCAGCACTCACTCAGCACTGCAGCACTCCCTCAGCACTGCAGCACTCACTCAGCACTGCAGCACTCCCTCAGCATTGCAGCACCCCCTCAGCACTGCAGCAGTCCTTCAGCACTGCAGCACTCCTTCAGCACTACAGCACTCCCTCAGCACGGCAGGACTCCCTCAACACTGCAGCACTCCCTCAGCACTGCACCACTCCCTCAACACCGCTGCACCCCCTCAACACTGCAGCACTCCTTCAACACTGCAGCACTCCTTCAGCACTGTAGCACTCCCTCAACACTGCAGCACCCCCTCAACACTGCAGCACTCCCTCAGCACTGCAGCACTCCTTCAGCACTACAGCACTCCTTCAACACTGCAGCACTCCTTCAACACTGCAGCACTCCTTCAGCACTGCAGCACTCCTTCAACACTGCAACACTCCTTCAGCACTGCAGCACTCCCTCAACACTGCAGCAGTCCCTCAACACTGCAGCACTCCTTCAGCACTGCAGCAGTCCTTCAGCACTGCAGCACACCTTCAGCACTGCAGCACTCCTTCAACATTGCAGCACATCCTCCCCTGTCCCTCCTCCCTTCAATCCATCGCACCACCCCAGCTCCCCTTCCCCCACCCCCGTCTGAGGGTCATACAGCATCACTTCAGGGTATTGGCCCTGGGCAGGCAGTATCAGTGCGTCTTGTCCACGTGATGGAGGATGATGTCAGCTCACTGTGAGATGTTCTCTGGTGCTCTTCATCGTTTGACAATGTCTGACTCCTGTCTTCAGGATGTGGAGGTGCCTGCATTGGACTGGGGTGAGCACAGTAAGAAGTCGTACAACACCAGGTTAAAGTCCAACAGGTTTGTTCCAAACACGAGCTTTCGGAGCACTGCTCCTTCCTCAGGTGAATGGAGAGGTATGTTCCAGAAACATTTATATAGACAAAGTCAAAGATGCCAGACAATGTTTGGAATGCGAGCATTTGCGGGTAATCAAATCATTACAGATCCAGAGATAGGGGGTGATCCCAGGTTAAAGAGGTGTGAATTGTCTCAAGCCAGGACAGTTGGTAGGATTTTGCAAGTCCAGGCCAGATGGTGGGGGGTGAGTGTAATGCCACCGCCATACTGAACAGAACGGACTACTGCAAAGAAGTATACCGACAACTCAACAACCAGGAACACTACAGACAGTTACCCGCAGATCCAACCAAGGAACACATCCGCCAACTCAACAGACTGATCAAGACCTTGGATCCAGATCTTCAGAGCACCCTACGTGCTCTCATCCCATGTAATCCCCGCATTGGAGATCTCTACTGCCTCCTGAAAATACACAAGGCCAACACACCAGGCCGTCCTATCGTTTCAGGCAATGGGACCCTGTGTGAGAACCTCTCTGGCCACATCGAAGGCATCTTTGAACCCATCCTACAAGGTACACCCAGCTTCTGTCGCGACACGACGGACATCCTACAGAAACTCAGCACCCATGGACCAGTTGAACCAGGAACATTCCTCGTCACAATGGATGTCTCGGCAGTCCACACCAACAGCCCCCATGACGACGGCATTGCTGCAACAGCCTCAGTCCTCAACACTGACAATTGCCAATCTCCAGACGCAATTCTGCAACTCATCCGCTTCATTCTAGATCACAACGTCTTCACCTTCGACAACAAATTCTTCATCCAGACGCACGGAACAGCCATGGGGACCAAATTCGCACCTCAATATGCCAACATCTTCATGCACAAGTTTGAACAAGACTTCCTCACCGCACAGGACCTTCAACCGACGTTATACACCAGATACATCGATGACATTTTTTTCCTTTGGACCCACAGCGAAGAATCACTGAAACGACTACACGATGAGATCAATAAGTTCCATCCCACCATCAGACTCACCATGGACTATTCTCCAAATTCAGTTGCATTCTTGGACACACTCATCTCCATCAAGGACGGTCACCTCAGCACTTCGCTTTACCGCAAGCCCACAGAAAACCTCACGATGCTCCACTTCTCCAGCTTTCACCCAAAGCACATTAAAGAAGCCACCCCCTATGGACAAGCCCTCCGTATACACAGGATCTTCTCAGACGAGGAGGAGCATAACAGACACCTACAGATGCTGAAAGATGCCCTCGTACAAACGGGATATGGCGCTCGACTCATCGATCGACAGTTCCAACGCGCCACAGCAAAAAAAACCGCACCAACCTCCTCAGAAGACAAACACGGGACACAACTGACAGAGTACCCTTCGTCAGGTACAGGACACATGGTGAGATCTTGGGAAGGAGTGGTCTAGGGGACTCACTTGCTATAGGGACATAATTTTGCATTGGGGCTCATTTGGTTGTCGCATGCCAACCTCCATCTTGGAGATAGACCTCTCCTACATATCCTGCTTGATATTTAATTTTTATTCCAAACACAGTCAGATACAAACAACAAATAACATCTCAACATAAACAAGATACACACTTGTAAGCCTACTTGTGACAATAACGATTATTATTATTATCTGTTCTACTTGATCCCATTTGTCTGCAGCATTTCAGATGGGGTTAACCACTCTGTCTACAGAAAGGAAGAGAAATTGGAGCCTAAATCACCCAAAGGCAACGTCTGTGTTTCCCAGCAACTCAAAGGAAATTTAAAAAACATTATTTTGGTAAAAATTTACATTTCACATAAATACATACTTTCTCAGGGAATTAAATCCAAAATACTGGTCCAACAGATGGAAGGTCTCTTTAAATTTGACATCTGAGGATTTGAATGCTTCTGCTTTGCAGTGTAATTAATGCCTTAAGACTTGCACTGTGTTAAAACACATGTCGAGATACAGCAGACAATGTCGCTGTGAGAGCTCCCCCTTTTTCTCCCTCAGTCCAGGGATCACAGATTAAAATTCCTCAGCTGCTTTACCATTAACCTGGTAATTCTGTGATGACTTTTGCCAGAACCTACCTGCTTGTTAGGTCCAACAATACATTCTTTCAGAGAAAAAAAGCTGGAAGGGGATGCTTGTTATTGATATTGACAGTGATCACCTAGAAACCTTGTTTGATTCTTCATATGCAGTGTTCTGCATGGAAACAAACAGCATTGTAAAAAATTAAAGAGAGAGTGGGTGTATAATTAATAATAATAATCTAATAATAATCTATTATTGTCTCAAGTTGGCTTACATTAACACTGCAATGAAGTTACTGTGAAAAACCCCTAGTCGCCACATCCCGGCGCCTGTTGGGGTACACAGAGGGAGAATTCAAAATGTCCAAATTACCTAACAGAACGTCTTTTGGGACTTGTGGGAGGAAACCGGAGTACCCGGAGGAAACCCACACAGACACAGGGAGAACATGCAGACTCCGCACAGACAGTGACCCAAACCGGGAATCGAACCATGGACTCTGGCGCTGTGAAGCAACAGTGCTAACCATTGTGCTACGGTGCTGCCCTATTGAAAGCGACACTAAGGTAAAGCCAATTTACTCTTACTTGTAACGACAATCAATTATTACTTAGTTACTACAAATTCAAAACAGACGTTGTGCTGTAATTTACATGCCCCTACTGGGTGTGTTTTGGGTGGAAGGGGGTATGTAAAATAGAGCAGATGCCCAGTCCACCACCTTCCCACCAATCCCCAAGCTCATCCTCATAACATGAGGAGGTGGTAGGCAGGTTCCCAATTCAGCAGCCTGCCCATTATATTCAATAAGTAATCAAGGGTCAATTAAGCTGTTATCAAGCCAATTAACCCTGATGATACCCTGCCCACACCATAAAATGTTTGGCATGGGCAGCTGGGCAAGAGAAGGAAGTCGGCCTTTTTGCCCGATTCTTCAAAGAATTTAAATAAAATGGGGAGGGGAGGGGTTTGCTTTTCAGGGGCTGTCCTTTACTGATTGTAGGGTGCCACCCCCAGCAAAAGTGAACCCCCCCCCTTCCTTCCTCTCTGTCCACAGCCTTAAACCCAACCGTCCCTGCCCAAGACATACCTGCTCCAGGGATGAATGGGCCTTCATCCTTCTTTTTCTGCAGTGTCGGCAGGTTGCCAATGCCGTACCCTTAGCGCTGCTGGAGCTGCCGGCCAATCGGATTGGCTAGCTGTTCCACAGGTCCTCTCCCCAGTGAGGGGTGGGAGTCCAACTTGGCCCTCGTTTAGCCGCCCCACAGCTCTTCATGGCTCCATGCTGCCTTTGCTTCCGGCAGGGGGGTGCTTCCGGTAGAGTATGGGGGGGCAAAAAGCCTAAATTTTGGATTCAGATTTTTCCGTGATGTGACAACTTTACATTTGTTTTTGGAATATTTATGTTTTGCAACTTCAAGCTACATTTCTGTATTGTGCAGGTGATTCAGATCAAAGACATCAAAGCAGATTTAAACTTGTTAGTTAGGATTATGAAATGATCGCCATTTCTAATTTACTTGTCGAGAACCCCAAGTGAAAATAGACTTGATCCAATTTTGACAATTGTTAGCACACAAGCCAAGCATGTGTAGTCACTGTGTCATTTGTGACTAGGGCAGGGTTTTCGATAGATTTACAAGAGAAGCAATGAAACCATCATGAAAATGCTTTGGTCTGCCACAAATGGTTTATTTTTGAGATGTTTTTCCCTTGTTTACTTGGTTGGCTGGTTCGTCAGTTTTCACATGGTGTTTAAATTCACTTGAGAGTGTATGGATTTAATAACTGCTAAAGCAGCTGGGCTATAAGAAACTTGAGGTCTCTCTACCCTGCCCATTCAGATACTCTTGGGAAAGAGATATTTCCTCAAATAATGATCACTGAAGTGCAGACTGGCACAGAAAAATAAATTCTTCAGCTTCTTTGGTTTCAGATAAAATACTTTAATTTTTTTTATGAAGCTGGACTTGATCTCAAAGCAACTTTAAATGGAAATTTCCATTCCGTTCCCATCATAATCCACACCAAAGATTTAGTGTATAACATTGCAGCCAAGATTCAGTACTGTCACAAATGCTTTTGTTTTTCTTAAAGGACAGAAGTGCTTTTTGTAGTGGTTGAGGGAAAAGATATTAGAATCAAGCATCAAACATTCCAAGCTCAGATATAACCTTTGAGCTAGCAGCATAACTTAATTCCAATTCAGCAAGGACAATCCCAACTGCACCAGTCTGACCTTTTGGCACCAACTCTTCTGTAGTTTCTTTGTTGAGATTGCTTACCAAGTCTGGATTAGTGCTGAATCAAATGCAGTTTTGTGCTTAGGCCCTTCTGCTATTGATTTTGAAAATTGTATTAATTCTGCCCAGATTCATTTCGTGTAGAAACTTTACAACCTGAAAAATGAGATTTTCAACCCAATTATCCATTTTAGGACCTTTCCACTGAAGATCAATTTCATCCTCAAATCTCCCTGTAGGATTTGAGGAGCAGAATTTAATGGAGGCGATGAGGGGTCTTGACCATTGGCTGGAGAGCTGGCGAATTCTGCGTAACCTCTTTTTGGGAAGTCCCATGCATTAACTGACTATCAGGCACTTAACTGGGCAGTGACAGCCTTCTCCAGGATCAAGGACCACAGGGGGCTGCAGATCTTCATTGCTCAGCAAAGCCAGTGGGATTCTCTGAAGCACCCAGGCCATAGGGGAATGATGGTGAGAAGTCAACAGCATGGGCTGAGTGGATGGTTCTCATGATGCTCTCCCCCCCCCCCCCCCCCCTTCCTTCCCCCACCTTCTTGATGCCAGGTCCCTCAGGCCTCCGAAGGGACCTTGAAGGGCGTTGCTTTTCAGGATCCTGCTTGGCCAGACCCTGATCTGCTGCTGGGTGAATGCCAGTGTGTGATGGTGAGGTAATATGTCAGAGTTAAGTGCTGATTAACAAAGATTGTTGGTGGATGACTGATGGTGTGCAGTGAATAGAACAGTGGATGAGTTTAGTGATGCCATCTGAAGATGTACACACTGACCTTTACAATTTAGGAGGAGTTGTTGAATTTATTCCTGCGCTGCATCCATATCCTTGGGGTAACCTTCGGAGTTTTGACCTCCTTCACTATTTGTTCTCACTGCCTCCCAGCATTTAACTGGAGGGGTTCTTCCCTGTGGATGTAGAACATCTCAACCCTTTCCATGAACACATTTTCAAAGGACTCCTGCACCTTCCCTTTTAAGGCTACCTTTAAGTGCCACTAGCCATTTATATCCTCGGGCCCCAGGCAGACACAGGCAGCCAATGAATGGTGCAGATAGTGATTTGGTTGCACTTAGCAATCATTATACCAGCCAGCAGCTTGAATTTAACACGTTGCCGACACACAGGACAGAAGGGCATTGATTTTTCAGTTGCATGGTTTTCTACCCAATATGTCATTTTCCCCATATTTTTTCCACAGAAGCCATCGGGCATTTCTGAACACACCCTGATGCAAACTACAGCAAGTAGAGTTTGGAACCAATCGCATTCCAATTATATTGTGGTAGATGGTAAAGGAAGGTAATTTTCACCACATGTTGGACTTGTGCCCACCAGTCACCACAGGGTAAGTTACTGTTTGCCAATTGCGTGATGCTGGGAAGGCAGTGAACAAAGGCATGACACTGAGACAAAGGGAAAGAGATAAATCATTGCTCATCTGATAGTTATTCTCAGGCTGATTTCAGAGCAGCACCCAGAGGCATTTGAATACGTTGTTTTCCTACCCAGCTGGAGATTAGTATAACATAAGAATGGTAACATATGAAAATAAAATAAAACTACCTCATTAGTCTCCTCTCCAGCAGTACATGTTCTTGGGGATTGCTTTGTAATACATATAGAGGGGGAATACATTTGATATTCTGAAACTGAACACGGATTGCGATGTACGATTGGCCTGCACCTGTTACTGCAATACAAGACAGCACGCTAAATTTGTCCTGTTATACATGATTGCAGTGCCCAGCCAGTGTTAACTAGTGTTAATTAGCTGGACTCCTGAGCAGAGAGCCACGATTGTGAGTGGTCAGCCCGCACAGTTTGAAGCTAGCCTGCACTTCTTAAAGGGGAGGTGCAAATTGACTAAAACAGGTGCTGGGAATCCTTTGTTAGCTGAACTACTGACCTGGGAAGTACTGATTAATTGATAAAGAAGGGATACCGGGGACTCCAAGGTTAACAGAGCTGCTCTGGAGGTCTCGCTGGAAGGAATGGAACAGTGGAGAGATGTCCCATATTCACAGGGGGTCTGGAGGCCCTCTGGATGCACACAAAGGCTGCAGAAAAAGAGAGTCATGGTGATCAATGCCACCCCTGAGGACTTGGTTACAGTGCCACAAGAGATTCAATTACCTCACACGAGTCGTCAAGGTCACTGAATGCATCATCAAATGCCATATCCAATAAATCACACCACTAACCTCAGGCAATACTCAAATCACTACAGCCATACCACTCCCTGTGAACAACCTCTATGAGTCAGGGCTCATACCTGATATTCACATGCTCTACCACACTCTCATATTTAGCATTGCTACGAACTCCATAACCACATCTCTCTGCTTGCAGGCAGAGCCAATTGTTCAACCATGACACTACACCAAGCAACCAGATTGTATTGCACTCACTGACACCCTTTTTCCCTCTTGCAGCTGAAGCTGGCACACAGTTGGAGCCAGTAGGAGCTAATTGGAGGGAGACAGGCCTTGACAACAATGAAGGAAACCATGCTGATTATATTAGCATGGTCATTTCTAAGGCTGGGACTATCAAAGAAGTAAATACTCATACCTAGCCCTTCTCACATCTCACAACGCACTCCCTTCTGATTTACAAGCCATAGATTGCATAAACATTAACCTCTTAATTTTCAACTCCTCCTTTCATCACAGCCTTATCTTTGGCCTTTCTTCTTTCAGATTCCAAGAGATACAACCTGGGAAGGCAGTGGGGGAACAACAAGAAGACAGTAATGATGAAAATTCAACACAGTAATTTCAAACTCACAGCTTTCAGCTCAGGTACTGACACTACACATTAGAGGAAAGCAGAGAGGTAGGATCTGCACATGGTGAGACATAGGTAGGAATGGCCTGCAGTAACGGCATGGGAAACAATCGCTCAGGTGTCGCCTTGCTGGAGGGATAGCACACTGGTTCCGCTGCAGAGAACTTTGATGAGGTAACCTATGTAAGAGTTCAAATAGGTATGGATGTTTGTCAATGCCTGTGGTCAATGCCAAGGAGCATGGTGGAGTCCAGCATTGACCTGGCACAGGGATTTGCACAGTGCTTGGAGACTATTCTTTTCAACATGGAACTGGTAACTAACTCCATCAGTGGACCCAACCATGATGGCATGTTTCAACTTCCTTCGCAACACAAGCTACCTACGGCCGAAATCTAAGTGTTGCAGTGGAAGCCTGATGTCACATAAGGACAACTTGAATGTAAAGGTAAGAGAAACCCAAAGGGCGGTTTGCCTTCCTTGCAAAGGTAAGGGAGGGAAGCAGCAGAGACAGCTGAGTGAATGATATCAACCTTAGTGAAAAACAAGTCCATGAGCTCCTCACACCTATTGTTGTACATGAGAGTGGTGGGGATAGAAAGAGACAGTTGACAGTGGGGAGAAAAAAAAGTCATGGGTTACCTTTTCTCTCCAGGATGATCTTAAATTAGAAGATTTATGTTTGTACCAGTGTTTTTACA
This sequence comes from Scyliorhinus canicula, assembly GCF_902713615.1. Lineage (NCBI taxonomy): Eukaryota > Metazoa > Chordata > Chondrichthyes > Carcharhiniformes > Scyliorhinidae > Scyliorhinus > Scyliorhinus canicula. Next base: position 63,663,904 of record NC_052160.1, on the reverse strand, counting down.
CTGTTGTGAAACTGCTAAAACATTTCTGTAAGTTTACTGCAATCTTTCTCATGCTTTTCTTCTGTCCCTTTCTCCTTCAAAACTTTATCCCAGTCAAAAATAGTTTTGTAAAACCGAAGTTGATGATTTAGAATGCGAATGGAAGGAACGCTGTTTTCAAAATGCCCATCACCGAGATGCCTGGTTGCATTAAGGGACTGTTCTTTGTCAACACGAGATCTATAATGTGGGAAATGTATGCAGATCTTCTGCAATATCAGTCATCTGTACCATCCCTCACAAAATAGTGCTTAATGCTGACAATGGGCAGAAATCAAAAAAATATATAATTCCACTCTCCGCTATTGTCATCCATCATATTAATGAGACCGAAAACATCATTTTAGAGAAGTAGTCCAGCTGTGCGCATACTGCTGGAAAGATATTTTCATTAGCAAGAACATGATTTAGAAAAGACTCAATTCACCCTTAGCGTTGCACAAGATCATTCCATTGCAAAGTAAAAAATATATAGATTACGCATTTTTATTTATTAAGAGGATATATTAACAATGTGAGTGATTCCATTCATTGCACAGACTCCATTATATCCTTTGAGTCATAATTCTGCAGGCAAATGGAAAATGCACACAGTTTCACTTTAATCGGGATTGCATACTTTTAAAACATTCATGTTCCAGTTTGTTTACTAGCTAAAAGAAATCTCAACAGCTCATTGCATTTTATGTAATGTAATATATCTGGAGCATGCATATATCTATCCAGCTTTATTGCCTTTTCATGTATATCATGCTGTCCCATGTATGTGCTTAGATTTATGGATTTATTTTTAAATTGTAAGAAAGGCATTGTTTTAAAAGATTAAGCTTGCAAAGTATCTCCAGAGTAAAATATCTGTGTAAATGCTCTACATAGGTTTTTTGGCTCTAGCTTATTTGATATTCAAGGTTTTATGAGCCACACTTTGGATCTGATAGAAGCTGGGTAACTTTAATTCTAAAATTCTGTCTAAATGGGTACAATATATGATAAAGGTAAAAGATAAACTTGCCATTGTTTTCCCTTTGAGGGGAAACGTTGACTGGTGATGATTTAACCTGAGGATCACGATACTTCAGGCAAGTGGCAAGGTTGAGAAGGGGGGCCTTCATGAATAACCTCAGCTTGTACGGGAATTGAACCTATGCTGCTGGCCTTGCTCTGCATCATGAACCAGCTGTCTAGCCAACTGAGCTAAACTGACTCCCATCTTTGACAGAAATGTGCCCAATGACCTTTAACTAAGACTGCTACGTTCATCGCCTGACAGCCCCGACTTAGCTCGTTGCTGCTGAAATTCATGCCGTTGTTACTTCTAGACTTGACTGCTCCAATACATTCCTGGCTGGCATCCCACAATCTATCCTCCATAAACGTAAGGATATCCAAAACTCTTTTTCCTGCATCCTAACTTGCACCAAGTCCCATTCACCCATCAACCCTTGCTTGCTGGCCTACTCTAGCTCCTGGTTAAACAGGCCTCAATTTTAAAGGGTGCGGTTCTCTGGCATAGTCTCGCTCGAGCCTGGCAAGCATCTTCTGGGGGCTCTGGAGCCGGAGGGCCCCGGCTCACTTGTCGATTTTGTCTTCCTCAGAGCTCTCCTCCGAGGTGTTCTCCTGGGAGGCTGGAGAGGGGGCCACCCGGAATGATCCAATGCCATCAGCTGGAGGACTTGCCGGAGAATGGACATGTGGTCAATGAAGGGGGGGTTCAGCGATGATACCTTTTAAAACTGATTAGCTAGGATGTCACTAGAGTAGTTTTACATAAGTTACTTTATTAAGGATTGAGATGAATTATAGGAATGGTACTGAGTAATCATTATTAACCATTAAACATGTATTTTTAGGACATAGCAGTAATAAGTAATCAAATGGGATTTAGGATAGCTAACTTGACCAAAAGGACATCACTTCTGATATGTTGTCTTTGTGAAACAATCCAGGCTGCTGGCTTTGCTGTCCTGCTTCTCACAGACAGTGAATGCACAGCAAATTACTAGTAAGCACAGCTAGCAGGATGAGGATCAAACATGTGCTGCTTGCAATTCTACTGGGTGAGGTTTAAATATTGCTTGCAATTCTATTGGATAAGTTTAAACGTAGCAGCTTCAGGTATTAGATCGCGTCCAACTGGGGTGGGCTATTGATGTTTGAAAATTGTGTAAGTACTATGTTCTGGTCTTTGTTCAGCAGAACAGGATCTTGGCAGTGATCCAGGTCTGTTCTCCGTGTACAGGTAACAAGTTTGATTAAATAACCATCTTGTCCGGATTGTCGATGTGTCTTTTTCTCTCTGTAATGAGTTGAGTCACAGGGAATAGCCCCACGTGGAAGCTGACTCAATACACAGGTCTTGAAACCGCTCCTACAGTCAGTGGGAAGTATGGGTCAGTCAGTCATTAACAACTCACGTTTTACAAGTCCTTTGGCTGGGGTACGATTGTTCCTCACCTCTGCGGCATCCGCCAGCCTCCGCGTTGGTGACTGCTCTGTCCTCAGCCACTCCAGTCACCTCCAGGGCCCGCTGCTCAAAGACAGTGAGGATTCTTATTTCCGGCACACCACCGCCAGTCTGGGCCCTCTCCCGGAGATTGTGGGAGAGCGTTTCCTGAGGAGACACAGAGAGGGGTGATGTGTAGGAAGGGTTGAGGGGGGGTTGAAGGGAGATGGCGGACGAAGGTTTGGGGGGTCGCATGGGAGAGTCCTGGCTTGTGTGGGGGCAGAAAAGTCTCAGGGTGTGGTGGGGAGGGGGGAGCGTCGGTGTCTACTCACTCGTGCTGCCTGGTGTAGGTCATTGCCCTTTTTCTGGCACTGGATGCCAGCCGTCCTGGTCACACTCCCAGTGCTTACAGCTGCCGCCACTTCATCCCAGGCATCACTGGCTACCCTGTGACTGAACCTCCACAGAACAGGACATCCCTCCTGCCCTCCACTGCAGCTAGCAGCCTCCCCAGATCTAAATCCCTGAATCTTGGGGCCGGTCTCCTGGCACTGTTGTTGCGAGCTGGCTGGTGTTGGCTAAGCAAGTGATGCTTAAGTGCTGCCTGACCTTGTTAGCGGATGGCTGGCGAGCGCAGTGCCGGCGAATCGGCTGGCAAGCCTTCATTTCCAACGAGAAGCCCATGAAGCCTCGCTAAGTGGAACAATTAGCGCTGCCAGCCTCGCTGGGCCAAGCACCGGGAAGCTCGCGACAGTTCCCGCTCACTATAACACTTAGAAATCTTTCTAGAGAATCGTACCCTTTCAAATCCCTCCATGACCCTCTTTCTTCCCTACCTCTCCAATCAGCCCTCACCCCTACAATCTTCTGAGATATCTGTACTCCTGGCCTCCTGATTAATCCCGAGTTTAATCGCTCCACCACTGATGGCTAATTCGCCTTCAGCTGCCAAGGCTCTAAGGTCCAGAATTCTCTCCTCAAGCCGCTCTCCTCTCTACTTCTCTTTCAGCAGCCCTAACATCACCATGTGGCTCAGTGTCAGACTTTGTTATACTCCTGTGAAGCTCCTACATTAACGGCACTTTATAAAAAGTTAAGAAATAAGAAATAGTTAAGAAATAAGCATTGCATTTTTAAAATTAATTGTAGAATGCTTCAGGCCAGCACAGTGGCACAGTGGTTAGCACTGCTGCCTCACAGCATGGAAGTCCCAGGTTCGAACCCGACTCTGGGTCACCATCCGTGTGGAGTTTGTACATTTTCTCCGTGTTTGCATGGGTTTTGCCCCCACAACCCAAAGATGTGCAGGGTAGGTGGATTGGCCATGCAAAATTGCCCCAGAAATGGAAAAAATGAACATAGAATATTTCTCCATGTTACATGTTAAATCACATTCAACAACTTCGAGCTTGCTCAAATAGATATGTGTATTAGGATGTTACTCAGCATAGTGTGCTTGAGTGATTGACAGCAAGAAACTGGTTATTGTACCTGATTAAGAAACTCTTTTGTTTTAATAATCACTCATTTCAAATACTACAATGAATGGAGAAAAGGTGAAAGTGGACTATATGGTGTGATTTTAAGTCCTGTACCATGACTGCTAGAATGGAAAATAAACTTTGGAAGCCAGAAATGTTTTACACTTGTAATTTGTATTGTCGGATCTCCTTGGCTAAAGTAAAGCTTTGTTGATCATCATTATCTTAAGCCCTCTTCAACTTAGTTCATGTGCAACAAAGTAATGAAGCACCCATGATGGTACTGGTGTGAGGGCCAGCTTCATTATTGTAGCACCAACTCTCACTCAAATGTGGCACGAAACATGAGGAGGCCAGTCGGCAGGAACTGGATTTAGAGTGCTTGGTGACTGCTGCTTGGGATCTAAGGGAAAAGTGTCCAGTAGCAAGGTCGGCACTGAGGGGCAATTAGAGAAGTGAGTTTGCAAATGACAACAAAATCTATGCATGAGCTAAGATGGTAAAGGAACACAATCAAACCCAGCTCAGCAAACACTGTTGAAGTGCAATGTCATGCATGTCGTTATGTCCCACACAGAGGGGGGCGATTTGCTGTTCCCATTCTTTTCAGGCGGGTTTGGCGACGGGAGCAGAAAATCATGCAAGAGGCCGAAATCACATTTCACCCCAACGTAAAAGTATGATGTGACTGTCCCCAACACCCGCCGGTGATTGAATGGGAATGCCCACGTTCAACCTCAGGAACATCATTCCAATATATTTACATATCATTATCAGGTCTCTATGCTGGAATTGTCACTCCCCCCACTATTCACGTCTATGTGAGGACAACTGGCGTGAATTATGACTGGTCTCCCACAGTGTGCACCTGGCAGGTAGATCTCCCAGAGAGGGTCAAGTGAGTGCATTGCTGAGACTTCCGGTGACATGGGCACGCAGGGCGGCCGCAGCGCAAAGAGCTCCCACCGGTGGCCACGAGTCGCGACGATTTCGGGGAAATCCCCGATTTTCAGCCACTCTCCCGCCCGACTATTGTCGGCCTCTGGGGCTGTCGCGAGCAGCCAGCGGTGCCGGTTTAAAAGCCGGCGAAGGACCTCACGCAGGTGTCGGGCGACGGGGGCTGAGGCGCTGGGCCCACCGCGGCGTCGGGGCCAGAGCAGCGGGGGCGGAGCTACGAGGAGGCCGAGGCGGCAGGCCCATGTCCAGGGCACGATGTAAGTGGAGTGTCCCACATTGGATGGCTCCCACCTAGGAGGAAGAAAGAAGGCTAGAGCCTGGTCTGAGGAAAGCTCTGGATGAATGCAGAGGAGAAAGAAAGAAGATTTGAAGATTTAAGGAAGTTTGGTGAAGGTTTTTTTTTCTCTTCCCTTTTTTTCCCCCTTTTTTTTTACAAAAGAAAAAAGAATAATTCAGATTGATGAAGGACAGGAGGGTGGAGGGGGAGAGAGGAGAAGAGAAAGAAAGTAAAAAACAATAAGCCGCTAAAGGATGCGAAAAGCAGCGTCGAAGAAAGGAGGAAACGCTGGTTCGCCGCTGAAGGAGAAGATGAGTAAAAGTGTTGACAGGATGGCGGAAGCCGAACTGCAAAGTGGGGCCGCACTACTTACGGTGGAGAAGATGACCGAAGTGATGGCGGTGGAGCTGGAAAAACAGTTTGCGAGGCACATGGAGGCCTTGAGGAAGGAGACGCAGTCGTATTGAAGTCACAGGTGGACATATCATCCCCTTCCACCCAGTCCCAGAAAAGAAACAAAACAAACCCAACAATCCAACCCCTACAATTCACTAACATAACATTTAACCGTTGCAACACAGAACGCCAATCAACCCACCATTAACTTGAACTCTGTAACAATGCCCCGGTGGAGGTGGCGGTGGCAAAGGCATTGGTCTAGGTTAGAGAGCAGGGCGAGAAATGAAAATGAAAATTGCTTATTGTCATGAGTAGGCTTCATTGAAGTTACTGTGAAAAGCCCCTAGTCGCCACATTCCGGCGCCTGTCCGGGGAGGCTGGTACGGGAATCGAACTGTGCTGCTGGCCTGCTTGGTCTGCTTTAAAAGCTAGCGATTTAGCCCAGTGTGCTAAACCTGCCCCGAAGAAGATGAAGGAAGTGGAGGAAGCTGTGCGACTCAGCGACCAGGTCACCTCGATGGGGAATGAGCTGTGGAGAGTTGTGGAGGTTAACAGAGGACTCCGAGCAAAGCTTGAAGACTTGGAAAACCGCTCAAGGCGGCACAATTTGAGAATTGTGGGCTTGCCCGAAGGGACAGAGGGCCCAAGGCCAACACAATACTTCGCTAAGAAGTTGGCGGAGCTGATGGGGGAGGGTGAGAACCCCTCCCGGTACGAGCTAAACCGAGCTCATCGGTCATTAAGGCCGAAGCCCAAAGTGAATGAGCCGCCAAGGGCAGTAATTATCTGCTTCCATAAGTTTTGCATGAAGGAGAAGGTATTAAGCTGGGTGAAGCGGAAGCGGGAGGTGCTGTGGGACGGTACTGCGGTTCGGATCTACCAGGACTTGACGGTGGAGTTGGCAAAAAGACGAGAGGCGTTTGGGCGAGTGAAGGCGACGTTGTACAAGAAGGGGATGCGACTTGGTATGGTGTACCCAGTGAGGTTGAGGGTAACGTATAACGGCAAAGACTTTTATTTTGAGACAGCGGATGCAGCTGAGGCATTTGTGAAGGCAGAAGTCTTGGGACAGACGTGAAGAGCGGAACTGGAAGAGAGACTGTGGACTGTGTTTGAACAGCCGGAAAATGTATAAATGTTATAACTTTCTTTTTACGGATTTGTATTGTAATTTACTTCTCTTTGCATTGTTACAGAGTTCAAGTTAATGGTGGGCTGATTGGCGTTTTGTGTTGCGACGGTTAAATGTTATGTTAATGAATTGTAGGAGGTTGGATTGTTGGGTTTGTTTTGGTTCTTTCTCTGGGACTGGGTGGAAGGGGATGATATGTCTTGGCGGGGGGGAGCCACCCGCACTAGCTAGCTAAAGTCAGCTAGTGAACGGAGGTGATGGGAGTGGAGGGCTGCGGACGTTGGAGCCTGGGTAGCAGGCTTCAATGGGCCTACGAGGGGAGCGAGAGGGGGGAAGGGTTGGATGTTGAGGGATGTTGTTTCAGGGGAAATGTGGGGGGGTTTCTCAGGAGGTGGGGGAAGGGGTTCGATGTTAACAATGGACAGGGGCGGGTCAGGCTTATGCGGCAGGGCCCGGTGGTATGATGATGGTGGATAGGAAAGGTGGGGGGGGTGAGAGACCCCCAGTAAGGATAGTCACGTGGAACGCGAGAGGGCTAGGAGGTCTGGTCAAGAGGTCAAGGATGCTTGCGTGTCTTAAAAGTTTGAAAATCGATGTGGCAATGCTGCAGGAGACTCTCTTGGGGGTGAAGGACCAGGTGAGACTTAAAAAGGGCTGGGTTAGCCAAGTGTTTCACTCTGGATTTGATGGAAGGGCTCGAGGGGTAGCGGTGTTGGTCAGCAAGGGGGTACGCTTCCAGATGGAGAAGGTGGTGGCAGATCAGGGGGGTAGATATGTGATTGTGGCAGGGGCGCTGGAGGGGAGATTAGTGGCGCTGGTAAGTGTATATGGTCCCAATTGGGACGGTGTGGGATTCGTGAGGAAGGTGTTTGGGGCCATTCCTGGCTTGGACACACATGAGCTGATTGTGGGGGGGGACTGGAACTTGGTGCATGAGCCAAGGTTGGACAGATCATGGCCGCGCTCGATGGTCCCATCGGGGGGGGGCGAAGGCGCTGGCTGGGCTAATGGTGGAAATGGGAGGGTTGGACCTTTGGAGGTTCCTGCACCCAGGGGAACGGGAGTACTCGTTTTTCTCAGCAGTCCATAAAGTATACTCGCGGATCGACTTTTTTGTGGTGGGAAAGGCTTTGCTGGCTGGAGTCAAGGGGTCGGAATACTCTGCAATTGCTGTGTCAGATCACGCTCCACATTGGGTGGATATGGTACTGGAGAAGGGGGTTGCACAGAGGCCGAGGTGGAAACAAGATGTGGGGCTTTTGGGGAACAAAGTATTTTGTGAGAAAATTGAAAAGGTAATTAAGGAATATGTAAGATTCAACTGTACGGGTGAGCTGTCGAAGGCAGTCGTCTGGGAGGCTCTAAAGGCGGTGGTGAGGGGTGAAGTAATTTTGTTCAAGGCCAGGGTGGACAAAGAGGAGAGGTTGGAGGTAGATAGGAGTTATGCGGAGGATGGGGACCCAGCGATGCTAGGAAAGAGGAAGGAACTACAGGCGAGCTTCGACCGACTATCCACCAGGAAGGCGGTGCGCCAACTGAGACGAGCAAGGGGTGCAGTTTATGAACATGGAGATAAGTATGTTAGAGGGTCAGCTCCGGAGGGAGGCAGCGGTAAGGGAAATTCTTCAGGTAAGGGATAGGGCCGGGAAGTTGGTGGTGGCTGCGGAGCTGATTAACAAGGTTTTTGAGGAGTTTTACGAGAGGTTGTACAGGTCAGAGCCACCTGGTGGAGACCGTGAGATGCTGGAACGTCTAGATGGGTTGGAGTACCCGAGGCTAGGGGAAGGGGACAGGGCTACATTAGAAAGAGCAATACTGGAGCAGGAGATAAAAGATGCAATTGGGAGGATGCAGTCGGGGAAGGTGGCAGGGCCGGATGGGTTTCCGGTGGAATACAAAATTTAAGGATAAGTTGGCACCCCTGATGGTGGGGATGTTTGAAGAGGCGATAGGGAAGGGAGTGCTGCCGCAAACCTTGGGGCAGGCATCAATTTCACTGTTGCTTAAAAAGGATAAGGATCCAACGGAGTGTGGGTCGTATAGGCCCATTTCACTTCTTAATGTGGACGCAAAGGTATTGGCAAAGGTACTGGCGGGTAGGCTGGAGGAGTGCCTCCCGAAGATGATAGGTGAGGATCAGAAGTGGTTCGTGAAAGGGAGGCAGCTGTTTCGAATATTAGGAGGGTTTTGACATATGGTCCCAATTGGGACGATGTGGGATTCGCGAGGAAGGTGTTTGGGGCCATTCCCGACTTGGACACACACAGACTGATTGTGGGGGGGGGACTGGAACTTGGTGTCATTATGGCACCGTCGGAAGGGAAGGAAACAGAGGTGGCTGTGGCATCGGATGCCGAGAAGGCATTTGATCGGATAGAATGGGGGTACCTGATGGCAGTGCTGGAGCGGTTTGGGATTGGACCAAGATTTGTGAACTGGGTAAAGCTATTATATAAGGAGCCGAAGACGAGTGTCCGCACGAACAATATCAGTTCGAGATATTTTTCTCTCCACCATGGTGTCTTGTTATGCTCTAAGTGTGGCATAAGTGGCTTCCTTGTGGTGCACTTGACAAAGGAAGGTTCAGACATGGAGATAACCTCAACACGTTTATTAACTATATACACTTCTATTACTCGGTTCGACACTACTGCTAATCCTACTATAGCTACTCAAACGGACTAACCAGTCTGCTACAATCCACATGGTGGGAGTGATATTGAATCAACCCTGTGTCTCTACTCACTGTCTCCACTGGAAAGAGCCAGATCATGTGTGTGGTGTCCTTTATATATGGGTTGGTGTAATGCCCTCCTGTGGTCGTGTCACCTCTGTGTGTATCGTGAATGCCCATTGGTCGTGTCCTATCTAACTGTTCTATTGGATGAGTGTGTGTCATGTCTCTGGTGCTCCCTCTAGTGTCTAGCTAGTCTACATGTATTTACATTAACCCCTTGTGTATTTATAGTGATGCACATCACCACACGTGGGATGAGGCAGGGATGTTCTATGTCCCCCCCTGCTGTTTGCACTTGTGATTGAGCCGTTGGGCATCGCATTAAGACGTTCGGGAGCATGGAAAGGAATAGTATGGGGGGGATAGAGCATAGGGTGTCCTTATATGCCGACGACTTGCTGCTGTATGTGTCGGAACCGAGTGCGTCGATAGGAGGAATATTGGAGTTACTGCGAGTATTTGGGTCTTTCTCGGGATACAAGCTGAACCTGGACAAGAGTGAGTATTTTGTGGTGTCTCAGCCGGGGTGGGGACAGGGGTGGGGTTTGCCATTCTGTAGGGCAGGGACTCACTATAGGTATTTGGGGGTGCAGGTTGCCCGGGAGTGGGGAAGGCTTTGCAGATACAACATCACTAGTTTGGTGGGGATAGTGAAAGCCAATCTGGCAAGGTGGGATGGTCTCCCTCTGTCACTGGCGGGTCGGGTACAGGTGGTTAAAATGAATGTGTTGCCGCGATTTCTGTTTATTTTTCAATGTCTACTGATTTTCCTGCCAAAGTCTTTTTTAGGGAGATTGAGGGAAGGATTACCACGTTCATATGGGGAGGGAAGGTGGCCAGAGTGAGGAAGGTGCTGCTACAGAGGGGAAGGCAGGCAGGGGGTTTGGGTCTTCCGAACCTGATGTACTACTACTGGGTGGTGAATGTGGAGAAGGAGCAGAGCTGGGTCAGAGGGGTTGATTCTCAGTGGGTCAGAATGGAGGAGAGTTTGTACAGGGGGTCAGGATTGAAAGCACTAGCAACAGCGCCACTCCCGATAGCACCGGGGAAATACTGTGAGTCCGGTAGTAATAGCTTCATTGAAAATCTGGAGGCAGTTTCGCCAACACTTTGGGTTGGGGGCAGGGTCAAGGGAAATGCCGATTTGGGAGAACCACAGATTTGAGCCAGGGAGGTGGGATGGAAGCTTTCGGAAATGGGAAGAGAAGGGGATTAAGACACTAAAAGATTTGTTTCTTCGGGGTTGATTTGCAGGATTGAGGGAGCTGGAAGTGAAGTATGGGCTGGAGCAGGGAGAAGTGTTTAGATATATGCAGGTTCGGGACTTTGCCAGGAAGGAGATACAGAGCTTCCCGGAGGAACCGGCTTCCACATTGCTGGAGGAGGTGCTGATGGCAAGGGGGCAGTGTCAGCAGTGTACGGAGCTATGTTGGAAAAGGATAAGGCACCACTGGAGGGGATCAAAGAAAAGTAGGAGGAAGAGTTGGGAGACGTTATAGAGGAGGGGGTCTGGTGTGAGGTGCTCCGGAGAGTGAATGCCTCCACCTCATGTGCGAGGTTGGGGCTGATACAGCTTAAGGTGGTGTACAGAGCACACCTCACGAGGGCGAGGATGAGCCAATTCTTTGAAGGAATAGAAGATGTGTGTGTACGTTGCGGGTGGGGGCCCCGCCAATCACGTTCATATGTTTTGGTCCTGTCCAAAGCGAGAGGATTACTGGAAGGAGGTGTTTAGGGTAATTTCTATGGTGGTGCAGGTGAAACTAGACCCGGGTCCCCAGGAGGCCATATTCGGGGTGTCAGACCAGCCAGGGTTGGAAACGGGTGCGGAGGCAGATATCATAGCCTTCGCCTCGTTGATCGCCCGAAGGCAGATCCTGCTGGGATGGAGAGCAGCCTCTCCACCCTGTGCCCTGGCGTGGCGAGGGGACCTGTTGGAATACTTGACCCTTGAGAAGGTTAAGTTCGAACTGAGGGGAAGCTCGGAGGGGTTCTACAATTCATGGGCACTATTTATTATGCACTTTCAAGAACTGGATAATATCAAACATTAGTTGGGGGGGATGGGTGGGTGGGTTGGTGGGGAGAGGGGCTGTGTATATTAAAGATGGCTGTGGGTAATCCCTGATTCCTTTTTTGTCATTTGTTTATGTTAACATGCGGGCTGAAGTTTGGGGGTTGGTGGGAGGATGGGAGATCATTTTTATTGTTGTGGGGTTTGATATATTTGTTGTTGATTATTGTTTGTTGTTGGTGGGTGTAAATTCGGGAGAAAAATTGTGAAAAAGGAGGAGAATAAAAATATTTTTTTAAAAAGTGAGTGCATCGCTTAGCGGGGAAGAGAATCATGCCCGGGCACTATCCAGGCAGTGCTGGGTGACGGGGTTTACGTGAGGGAGGGGCACCTGGGGTGCAATCCCTGGTGAACATTTGTGCACAGGGGCGACCGTTAGAAATAGCGCCTCGATGTTTAAAAACTAAGTGACATCATGGGAGTCGTCCCTTGAAGTTTTTTTTTCTATGTTCCCAACTGTATAGCGGACAAATCTGCCACGCTGTTTTTCCAGCCTGCTTTTCCAGTGTAAACGTCCACCCTGAATGTCTCACACAGAATATCCCAGCCTCTTTCAGTATGTGAGAGGGCTGTAACAGTACATTACAACATTTCAAAAAGTATTTCATTGGCTGTAAAATGCTCTTGGACATTCGGTGGCCAAAGACAAATCTTTTGTTGGTTTAATTCCACAAAATGTGAACAACATTAGTTCGGAGAAAGTGCTACAGCTCACTTCAACCCAATCATGCAACGTTAAAAATATTGAACGCTGACATAAATGGAGGCAAAGGGGCTGTAGCAATTTGAATGGGGGCAAAGGGGCTGCAGCAATTCGAATTGGGGCAAAAGGGGCTGTAGCAATTTGAATGGGGGCAAAGAGGCTGTAGCAATTACATCCCTCCTAACACTCTCAATAACTACCAGAGTATTTCTCCGTGAAATAGGCTGCTAATCTTTTTTTCTTGCTGGATACAAATCTACAGCACAAAACTATCAAAGCATTTTGTAAACGGTATGTAAAAAAAGAGCAAAGCATTATTAACGATCTGAGGTTCTATTTATTCTTCACTGCACGTTTACATGCTAACAGTAGACTTTTAACTTTAGAGCAAAATCACTGAAGTTATTTGAATTATGTTATATATTTTTGTCTCATCAATTTTACTCACTGTTATCACTGCCTAAGGGAATGATTTGTTACTAAGTGCCAATATTTACACTTTTAGTAAATGTGGGCTCAGGAAAAATGATAGGAGGTGAAAATTACTCTTTTTTTTCTCCTTTTGACTACTGGAATTTATTGTGCTGTTAAATGTATTTCAGGAGTTGTATAGATTTATTTTCAGTTCCTATTCACTGAACTGAAATATTAGCTACTAACTATTTCTTTAACCCTTGTGAGAACAGCAATCAATTATATTTATACACAGCAGCCTGATGTAGTGAAGTTTGTTAGGGTTACTGGAACAAAGGTACATATTTCACTGATTTGATTCCAAACTAAGAAATACTAGGTAAATAAAAGCACATCGAGGGAGGGTTTTGGAAACAGCCTAGCCAGCTTATTATAAACTTGAGAGGCCGAGATCCTGAAATTTTCCATAGTATAAGAAAATCTGACCCTGTTATCCCACGGAGATTTTTCCAGTCGGCAAACTTTGCAGAACCCTTAGGGAGAGAGTATAACATGCCATTATTAATCATTGATAACTACAGGCTGAATTTACAAATCAGGGAATTGACGCCCCAATAATTTCCAGGACCTGACCTTGCTTAACAACTGCGTTGTTCACACAATACTATTTTAATATGTAAATTCTCTATTTGGGATGGAGGCGAGTTTGGTGTCCAATTAGTGGCACTGAGCATTACTAGGAGGTAGAGTGTGAGTGACAAAGTCATAATGCAGCCTGCTGCTGCCTTGCAGAAGAGAATATGCAGCTCCAGCAGTTTCATTGAGCACAAAAGTGGCAGAAAAGACAAATGGAAAATAAAAAGCATAATCTGGTGCAGGATTCCCCCAGCTCATGAAAATGTTCAACATTAAAAAAAACTTTAACTTTTTGCCTGCTTTGAAACCGACAGATGCATCAGACTGTTCTCGTTCGATGATTTCAGCTTCTAAAATTGTATTTGAACCTTCCCTGGATGGTTAACAATCTCCTCAAAGAGTTTAATGGACCATTTGAAGATAAGCGGGTTCCCTGTTTCCCCCACCCATCCCACAGACCTTTTGAAAATTGCATTGTGTTCAGGAGGCAGCAGGATCCAGCACCGTCCTCTGGGACCTCAATTTTCAAACCATGTTCAGACTCATTCCTCATCACACCAGCAATTGAAATTCCTTACCCATATCTCAGGGGCAGGGCTCCGTCAATCTCCCATCAACTGGTAGCTGAAGAACATCCAGTGAAATTCAAAGTTTTTATTTTAAAAAATAGAAAGTCCCCAGAATGAAATTTCTTTGTATTATTTTCCAATAACGTGCTGTTATTTTTGGAAACCTATTTAGAACAAACTTGAGCAAAACACCAGGAAGTTGTTTTTCTTTAAAGTTAATGGAAATGAAAACCTAGAGAGATGCATAATGGGTGGCTTAACCGATATTGGCTGTTTTATATGAAACTCTGCATGGTTTAAAGTTTCAAAGCTGGTTAGTTAGTGAGGCAATTCTGTTATTCACAATTCATATCTGTGAGTGCTCTGCTGAGCCTTACATAAACAATGAGGACAATTGCCCAGATAGGCCCTGTCCATAGAAAGTAGAACAAATAATTTAGCCAATTACTGCCCCATCAGTCAGCAGCAAAGTGATGAAGGGAACGTTGACAGTGCTATCAAGCAGTACTTAGAAACAATCAGCTCACTGATGCTCAGTTTGGGTCCCGCTCGAACCATCAGTTCCTGACCTCATTACAGCCTTAGTCCAAGCATGGATAAAGAGCGGAACTCAAGACATGAGGTGAGAGTGAATACTCCTGACACCAAGGCAAGATTTGACCAGGTGTGGCATTGAGGATTCCCAGGCAAACAGGAGTAGAGTGGCACAGTGGTTAGCACTGCCCCTTCACAGTGCAAGGAACCCAGGTTCAATTGCAGTCTTGGGTGACTGTGTGGAGTTTTCATGTTCTCTGCATGTCTGTGTGGGTTTCCTCTGCGTGTTTCGGTTTCCTCATGCAGTCCAAAGATGTGCAGGCTAGATGGATCGGCCATGATGAATGCATTTGGTTATAGGGATAGGGTAGGGAGTTGGCCTTGGTAGAGTGCTCTTTCAGAGGGTCGCTGCAGGCTAAATGCCTCCTTCTGCACCATAGGCATTTATGGATTTATTGATTTTAGGAGTCACCGGGGATAATCTCCACTGATTGGAGTCATATCTAGCACTAAGGAAATAAAGTGGCTGTGATTGCTGGATGGCAATCACCTCAGTTCCAGGATATCATTGTGGGAGTTCCTCAGGGTAGTGTCCTAGGCCCAACCAACTTCAGCTGCTTCATCAATTACCTTACCTCCAACGCAAGTCAGAAGTGGGGATGTTCACTGATGTTTGCACAATGTTCAGGACCACTAATGATTCCTCAGACATTGAAGCAGTCCGTGTCCAAAGACAGAAAGACCTGGACAATATCCAGGCTTGGGCTGACAAGTGGCAAGTTACATTTGCACCACACAAGTTCTAGGCAATGACCATCTCCAACAAGAGAAAGTCCAACCATCTACCTTTTACATCACTGAATCCCCCTCTGTCAACATTCCGGGGGGGGGGGTTACCATTGAACAGAAACTGAACTGGACCCAGCCATATAAATACTGTTATCACAAGAGCATATCAAAGGAAGGGAATTCTGCAGGAAGTTAGACACCTCCTCACTCTCCATTTGTCCACAATCCACAAGAAATAAGACCATAAAATGTAGGAACAGAATTAGGCTACTTGCCCATCGGTCTGCTCAGCCATTCAATCATGGCTGATATTTTTCTCATCCTCATTCTCCTGCCTTCTCCCCATAACCCCTGATCCCCTTAGTCAGTTAGAATAAGTCGGGAGTGTGATGGAATATGTTCCACTTGCATGGATGAGTGCAGCTCCAACAACACTCAAGAAGCCCAACACCATCCAGAACAAAGCAGCCCACTTGATTGGAACCGCATCCACCACCTTCAGCATTCACCCCTTCCAACATCAATGCACAGTGGCAGCAGTGTCTACCATCTGTAAGATGCACTCTTGAAGACTCTTTTAACTACACCTTGCAAACCAATGACCTCTACCACCTAGTAGGACAAGGCAACATATGCTTGGGAGCACCACTACCTGCAAATTCACCTCAAACCCTGACTTGGAACTATATCGTTGTTCCTTCACTGTCACTGGGTCAAATTCTTGGAACTCCCTTTTTAACTGCACGATGGGTATTCCTACAGTAAATGGATAACAACGGTTCAAGGTGGTGGTTCACCACCATTAGGGTTGGGCAATGATGAGAGGACTACCCAGCCATGCCCATATCCCACAAATGAATTAAAAAATATATACATGAACCTACGGTTGACAAACAATATTTTGTAGCATATATACCTGGATCATATGCTTGGTTCTGTTACCTAGTCTTACCTCAGTAGATTCCTTCAGATATTGTTTGAGGATAAATATTGGTAGAACATGAGGAGAACTCCCCTATTTGTTTTCCAATAGTGCCATATATCTTTGTGTCTACCATATAGGGCAGGTGATTTAAGATTTTGTATTGTTATGACCAAGTGAGAAAGAGTGAGCTGGTTCACCCTTTATTCAGTCCCCTCAGTGGATCACAAAAAAACACTTTCCCTTACAGATGCTTTCTCAATCCAAAATTATTTACTTCTTACTAAGGAGATAAACAAACCAAGTTTTCTTGAATCAATTAAAGAGTTGTTTGTTAGTTACTGATACCCAAAAAATATATAAGACATGACAACAAACAAACAAATGGGGCAGCAGGGTAGCATGGTGGTTAGCATAAATGCTTCACAGCTCCAGGGTCCCAGGTTCGATTCCCGGCTGGGTCACTGTCTGTGTGGAGTCTGCACGTCCTCCCCCTGTGTGCGTGGATTTCCTCCGGGTGCTCCGGTTTCCTCCCACAGTCCAAAGATGTGCGGGTGAGGTGGATTGGCCATGCTAAATTGCCCGTAGTGTCCTAATAAAAAGTAAGGTTAAGGGGGGGTTGTTGGGTTACGGGTATAGGGTGGATACGTGGGTTTGAGTAGGGTGATCATGGCTCGGTACAACATTGAGGGCCGAAGGGCCTGTTCTGTGCTGTACTGTTCTATGTTCTATGTAAATATCTGACATACGAAAGTTAGAGTCCAAAAAAAAGTTAAAAGAATTTACTAGTATAAGTCCTTGGTTTGGGACTTGCAGTGGTGGCCATGGAGTGAATGGTTGCACACAGGTTGGCTCCTGCTGGGAGGCATTGGTTTTGGTCCCTTTTCCTGAACTTCAGGACAGTTTGGCGGAAATGTTATATGGAGAATGGAGGGGGATCAGTTCTCCCCTGGATGGGCATGTTTACGGAGTATCAAACCCGACAGAAGACAGTGAGAGCCCTGGCTAAAGAGTTGGAGGAGACTCATGGCCCAGCAACAATTGGAAGAATGGCGGAGGAGGATTGTCGACTGGAAAGCTGTGAATGGAGCAGTTGATGAGTTTCATTAAGGAAGAATTTCAGCAGCAGCACAAAGATATGCAGAGTGACTGGTCAAAGGCATTTGAGGGGGCAGTGGAATCCCTTCGCAGGACTTTGGAATGGGTGGAGAAGCATCTGGAGCTGCAGGGGGCAACGGTCCAAGAGGTGGAGAAGATGGTGTCCAATCAGATCGACCGGATTGTGTCGCTGGAAGCAGAGATTGCGGTCCTGAGGGACATGTGCAAGTCACTGCAAGCAAAGATGGAGGACCAGGAGAACAGATCCTGGTGGCAAAACCTTGGGATTGTGGGCCTACTAGAGGGAGTAGAGGGAACGGGTGCAATGGGCTACGGTGCGAGGTTGGTGGACGAGAAGGTGCTGAAAAAGCCCTGGAGGTGGATCGGACCCAAAGGTCCCTGAGGTAGAGGTCAAGAGCGAGTGAGCCACCATGGGCAGTGATGTGCATATGCACAATTTCCAGGATAAAGAAAAGATCCTAAGGTGGGCCAGAGCACAGCGGGATTGGAATTGGGAAGAAAAACGAATCCAGATTGATCAGAACATTGGTGGAGTTGGCCAAGAGACGGGCAGTGTTCAACAAGGCCAAGGCAGTGCTGTACTGGTGCCAGATTCAGTTTGGGGTGTTGTACCTGCCCAAACTTTGGGTCATTTTCGGGGGTTGGGAATATTACTTTGGGATGCTAGCAGAGGCGAATGATTTTATTGAGGAACATAAGCTGGGGGAGGGCTGAAAGAAGAACGTAGATGGAGGATGAAGTGAGTCAGGGGGGTTTCGAGAATGTTTTATATGGGGGCCATTTTGGGCTGATGTTTCTTGCATTGGGTTTAGTGTGGAGTACGGGGGGAGGGCCGGGGAGGAAGGTTGGAGAGAAGCAACAGTGGATTGCAGGAGCGAGGGGTGTGGGTAGAGGGGGTGATGAGGGTGGGTCTTTTGGTTCGGGCCTTCAGGTGGGTGTCGCCACGCTAGCAAGAAATGGTAGCAAATGGAAGTGGTGTCTCCGCGCTGCGATGGATAGCCTAGGTGGGGGGGGGGGGGGGGGGGGGGGGGGGGTTGGGAGAGGGGGTTTGGGAGAGGGAATTTGGGAGAGGGAATTTGGGAGAGGGAGGGTGGAGGAGGCGACGCGGCTGATGTGTAGGATGAGTTTAGGCATGTTTAGGGGGCAGGAAGCTATCATGGGTGGGCCAAAGGAGATGATGGCGGACTCGAGCGGTGAGGGAAGGTGGAAGCCTCTGGTCAGAGTTGTGACGTGGAATGTCCATGGGCAAAATAGGCCGGTTAAGCGGTCCTGGGAGTGTATGCACTTGAAATGTGAGGCACCCTCAATTACGACGTGAGAGCGAGGTCAGTAATCAAAAGGCTTTAATCTACAGAGAACTGAACAGCATCCGAGAGAAGTGTGCTCACCACATGGAGCCTTATCCTATATACCGTTTCCTGGGGGCGTAGCCAGAGGCGGAGTCCCCCAGAGTTCCAAGCATCTTAAAGGGGCAAGGTATTAAAGGTCAGGTACCGTTTACAGCAGTTATTAATACTGTTCATCACATTCACCCCCTGTTTAAAAAAAAACACATAGTCCATCGGGGGTGAAGTGGAGTTATAAGTTCAGTCTTTGTGGTGGTCTGATCGTCCGTGCTGACTTTCGCTGCTCCGGTGGTGGCGCCGTGGATGCGGTCGGTTCCGATGGTGGTATATCCGGGAGCACGGTTGACTGAGCCTTTGCCCGCCTTGTGGGGGGGGGGGGGGGTGGGTATCAGGGGTGATTAGGGTGATCAATGTCGGCGCCGGCTGGGGGGCAGGGGGCGCTATCGGTGTCGGCGGTCGGTGCGGGGCAGGGAGCGTCGGTAGAAGGGGGGGGATCGGTGGGGAAAACGTCGGGGTCGGTGGGAGAGTCGGTGGGGTCGCTGGGAGAGCCAGCGGGTGCCAGGTCTCGCAGGGAGACGGTATCCTGCCTGCCGTCGGGGTGCTCGACGTAGGCGTATTGAGGGTTTGCGTGCAGCAGGTGGACCCTCTCGACTATTGGATCCGTTTTATGGCTCCTCACGTGTCTCCGGAGTAGGACTGGACCAGGAGTCGTCAGCCAGGGTGGAAGCGAGACCCCAGAGATGGACTTCCTGTGCAAGACAAACAAACGATTGTGAGGGGTCTCGTTCGTGGCCGTACAGAGAAGCGACCTAATGGAGTGCAGGGCATCGGGTAGGACCTCTTGCCAGTGGGCGATTGGGAGACTCCTTGACTGTAGGGCTAGGAGGACAGCCTTCCAAACTGTTGCGTTCTCCCTCTCCACTTGCCCGTTTCCCCGCGGGTTACAGCTCGTCGTTCTGCTCGAGGCGATGCCCTTGCTGAGCAGATACCGATGCAGCTCATCGCTTATGAACGATGTACCCCGGTCGCTGTGGATATAAGCGGGGAAACCAAACAGTGTGAAGATGCTGCGCAGTGCCTTGATCACGGATGCCGAGGTCATATCGGGGCAGGGGACAGCAAAAGGGAAGCGGGAGAACTCATCGATGACGGTGAGGAAATAGATGTTGCGGTTGGTGGATGGGCGGGGCCCTTTGAAGTACACACTTAGTCGCTCAAAGGGCCCAGAGGCCTTTATCAGGCGGGCCTTGTCTGGTCGATAGAATTGCGGTTTGCATTCCGCACAGATCTGGCAAGCCTTAGTCATGGCCTTGACCTCCCCTGTGGTGTAGGGTAGGTTGCGGGACTTCGTACCAGGGGGATGGCTTCGTCCACCGCGTGCATGGCGGCCTTGATGATGTCGGCCTTGATACGGCTGAAAGCCGACTGGGCCTCAGCCATCAGGGGAAAAAACGTGATCTTAATGAGTGGTCGGGCAATGTCCGTATATCTGGGGACCCGCTGGGCGTAATAGGAGAAAAGCCCCAAGCACCATTTGAGTGCCTTGAGGCTACGAGGAAGGGGAAGTTCCTTAAAGGGATGCATGCGGTCGGGGTCTGGGCCTAGGACCCCATTGTCCACGACGTAGCCGAGGATGGCGAGCCGGGTTGTGTGATACATGCATTTCTCTTTGTTGTACGTGAGGTTGAGGGCCTGGGCACTCTGGAGGAACCTCCTCAGGTTTGCATCGTGGTCCTGCTGATCATGGCTGCAGATGGTGACGTTGTCCAAGTACGGGAAGGTGGCCCGTAAGCCGTACTGGTCCACCATATGATCCATTGCCCTCTGGAAAACGGAGACTCCGTTTGTGACACCAAAAGGGACCCTGAGGAAGTGAAACAGCCGACCGGCTGCTTCAAAAGCCGTGTAGGGGCGGTCCTGTGGGCGGATAGGGAGTTGATGATAGGCCAATTTTAGGTCGACCGTGGAGAATACCCGATTCTGGGTGATTTGGGTCACCATTTCTGCTATGCGGGGCAGTTGATACGCATCGAGTTGCGTAAAGCGGTTTATGGTCTGGCTATAATCCACGACCATTCGCTGCTTTTCCCCGGAGCGGACTACCAATACTTGAGCCCTCCAAGGGCTGTTTCTGGCCTCTATGACCCCCTCTTTTAGTAGCCACTGAACCTCTGACTTGATGAAAGTCATGTCTTGGGTACTGTACCGGCGACTCTTGGTGGCGACGGGCTTACAGTCGGGAGTGAGGTTTGCGAAGAGGAAGGGTGGCGCAACTTTGAGTGTCGCCAGGCTGCATACTGTGAGTGGGGGCAGGGGCCCACCGAACTTCAGTGTCAGGCTCCGGTGGCTGCACTGAAAGTCCAGACCAAGCAGCAGGGGGGCGCAGAGGCGAGGGAGGATGAAGAGTTTAAATCGGGTGTATTCAGCGCCTTGAATTGAGAGGTCAGCGACACAATACCCCGTGATTTGTACCGAGTGGGACCCCAAAGCGAGGGCGATAGTTTGGGAGTCGGGGTAGGTGCGCAGGGAGCAGCGCCTTACCATGTCTGGATGGATAAAGCTCTCTGTGCTCCCGGAGTCGAATAGGCAGGGAGTGGCGTGGCCGTTGACTTGAACCCGCATCATCGAGTTCCGCAGGTGCTTTGGCCGCGATTGATCGAGTGTGATCGCTCCTAGTTGCGGGCCGTCAAAGTCGAACTCACAAATGGCCGCCCGGAGTCACAAGATGGCCGCCGCCACCACCGGTCGAACGTGTCGGGTTTCGAAGATGGCCACCGCCAAGATGGCCACTCCCATGACTCGCACAAGGTCGATGACGCGTCGGAAGTGGGCGTGCCCCACCGCGTTGCGGGGTCTGTGAGACCAGGAGCTTGATTTCTGGGCCTGGTGAGGGTTTCGTTTGTGGCCTTTGGGCCCAGCCAAGCAGACTTTAGCGAAGTGCCCTTCCTTCCCGCAGTCGTTGCAGATCGCGGAGCGGGCCGGGCAACGCTGACGTGGGTGCTGGCCTTGCCCACAGAAATAGCATGGGGAACCCCCGGAGTGAGCGGATCGCCGCGCAGCACAGGCCTGTAGCGTGGCCGAGTCTGAAGCAGATCGAGAGGGGTTTGCAAGGTCCGCGGAGTACGTACGGAGGTTACGGTGGGCCGTTTCGAGAGAAGAGGTGAGCGTTACCGTGCCCTGGAGATCCTTTGTCCCGTCTTCTCGGAGCCACTGCCGGATGTACGAGGACCTGATACTGTACACAAGGGAGTGGCGAACATGCAAGTTCCTGTGGTCTTCTGCCGTCACTGCTTTGTGGTTGCAGTTCCTCGTGAGCGCAGTGAGTCTTTCCACAAACTCGTCCAACGTTTCCCCAGAACGCTGGCTGCAGGTTGAGAGCAAATGTCTGGCGTGTACCTTGTTAGTAGGTTTTATGAAGCGTTTCTTCAGTATTTCGACCATCGCATCATAGGTCGTAGCGTTCTCGATCACAGCGGAGAGTCGGTGGCTCACCCGGCCATGTAGTAAATGCAGCTTGCGAGTGCTGTCGACATCAGTCGCTGAGGAGTCCAGATAGTCCTCGAAACACCGGAGCCAATATTTAAACATTTCCGGGGCTTCCGGCGACCTGGCGTCCAGGTTGAGTTTCTCCGGTTTTAGAGCGCTGTCCATCTTGATGTGTCTGTAGATTAAATTGAGGCACCTTCAATTACGACGCGAGAGCGAGGTCGGTAATCAAAAGGCTTTAATCTACAGAGAACTGAACAGCATCCGAGAGAAGTGTGCTCCCCACATAGAGCCTTATCCTATATACCGTTTCCTGGGGGCGTAGCCAGAGGCGGAGTCCCCCAGAGTTCCAAGCATCTTAAAGGGGCAAGGTATTAAAGGTCAGATACCGTTTACAGCAGTTATTAATACTGTTCATCACAAAATGTTTGAGAGCAGAGGTGATTTTCCTTCAGGATACGCATCTCCAGGTGAAAGATAAGATGAGGCTGAGGAAGAGGTGAGTGGGGCAAATGTTCCAGTCAGCGTTCGACTCGAAGTCAAGGGGTTTTACGGAGGGCAGGGAAATGCGGGACCTGGGGAAGAGGTTTGTAATAGTGAGTGGGGTGCTAGTGGTGACTCTGGTGGTATGGGTGAATGTATTTGCGCTTAATTGGGATTATGCTGTATTCATGGAAAGGTTGTTAAGAGCAATTCTGGACTTGGACTCTCACCACTGATTATGGTGGGGGGATTTTGATTGTGTATTGGAGTCAAGGATGGATAGGTCAAGCCCTAAGTCGATGGGGAGGTCGACAATGGCACGAGAGCTGGAATGATTTATGGAGAGAATGGGGATAGTGGGGGATAGTGGGGACCAGGTCAGGTTGTTGGTCATCTGGACACCTAAAAACTTGAAGCTCTCAACCCTTTCTACTTCGTTCCCATTGATGTAGACAGGGGCATGTTCTCCACTACGCTTCCTGAAGTCGATGACAATCTCCTTCATTTTGTTGACATTGAGGGAGAGATTATTGTCGTCGCACCAGTTCACCAGATTCTCTATCTCATTCCTATATTCTGTCTCGTCATTGTTTGAAATCCAACCCACTACGGTGGTGTCATCAGCAAATTTGAAAATCAAGTTGGAAGGGAATTTGGCCACACAGTCATAGGTGTACAAGAAGTATAGTAGGGGGCTAAGGACACAGCCTTGTGGGGCACCGGTGTTGAGGATGATTGTGGAGGAGGTGTTGTTGCCTATCCTTACTGATTGTGGCCTGTGGGTTAGAAAGTTCAGGATCCAGTCACAGAGGGAGGGGCCGAGGCCAAGGCCACGGAGTTTGGAGATGGGTTTCGTAGGAATGATGGTGTTGAAGGCTGAGCTGTAGTCAATAAATAGGAGTCTGACATAGGTGTCTTTGTTATCTAGGTGTTCCAGGGTAGAGTGTAGGGCCATGGAGATGGTGTCAGCTGTGGACCTGTTGCAGCAGTAGGCAAACTGTAGTGGATCAAGTCAATCCGGGAGGCTGGAGTTAATTCGTGCCATGACAACCCTTCAAAGCACTTCGTGATGATGGATGTCAGAGCTACTGAACGATAGTCATTAAGACACGCTGCTGGGCTTTCTTTTGGTACAGGGATGATGGTCGTCTTCTTGAAGCAGATAGGGACCTCACATTGTTGTAAAGAGAGGTTGAAGATGTCTGCAAATACCCCTGCCAGCTGATTCATGCAAGACCTGAGTGCCCATCCAGGCCAGTGGCTTTCCGAGGGTTGACCTCGGACTCTGCAATGGTGATCTCAGATACAAGTTCATCAGAGGCTTCTGGGGTGGAAGGCTTGCTCTCGCTGACCTCTTTTCCAAAGCGTACATAGAATGCGTTGAGCTCATCAGGGAGGGGTGTATTGGAGCCAGTGATTTTATATGCCTTCATCTTGTGGACCATTATGTCTTGCAGACCTTGCCATAGTCGCCGGGGGTCCGTGTGGCTAGCCTGGGACTCGAGCTTGGTCCGGTACTGCCTTTTGGCATCTTTGATGGATTTCTTTAGATCATATCTGGCTTTCTTGTCGAGGTCAGGGTCGTCTGACTTGAATGCCTCAGACTAGACTTCAGCAAGCCGTGGATATCCCTGTTCATCCAAGGTTTCCGGTTGGGAAACAGTTACTGTTGTGGCGTACTCGTGCAGGCTGGTCGCAGAGTTTTTAAATACTGACCAGTCCACTGAGTCTAAGCAGTCCCGTAGGAGATCATCCGATTCCTCAGACCAACAATGCACAACTTTCTTTGACGGATTCTCCCACTTCAGTTTTTGTTTATAAGCCGGGAGCAGGCTGATTAGGAGGCAGACCCCACCTCCCCTAGCCTTGCCTGAGGCCACCGTATGGTCCATTTGGTGGATTGAGAAGCCATCTGGTTACAGGGCACAGTCCGGTGAAGCAGGAGTGAACCATATCTCTGAAACAGAGCACACAGCAGTCCCTCAGTTCTCTTTGAAAAATGAGTCTGGCATTAAGTTCATCTGGTTTGTTTTCTAGAGATTGGACATTAGCTAGGAAGAGGGGCTTTGGGGCCGCATTGTTTCACTCTCACCTGCAGGCCTGCACGTTTTCCTCGCTTGCTGGAGTGACGGCTTCTTTTTGAGCCAAGGAGACGGTGAGAGTATACGATGTTAAGGGTATAGTTATGTTCAATGAGGTTCTTCACTCTGGTCAGTGTGTGGATGGAGGATTTGTTGCCTTGCTTGCGGTTCCTGCCTCGGAAAATGGGTTTGCACGGTCAAGTATTCTGGGTCGCTGTCAGGCTGCGGTTTGTCTTCACAGATCAGTGAATGACCAGACCACGCTCCGGAGTGGATGGGGTGAAGGCCAGTAAGTGTATGACGTCTCTGGGGTCGCGGTTGCGGATGAGGCGATGGCTGGGTCCTTGTGTTGGGGTCCACAGGGTCCTTCCCAGATCGCGGTCTTCCTTCAGAGGTCGGAGGATCTCTAGACCTCCAAGTAAATTTAAACAAGCAGTATTAGCGATTGTTCGGTTGTGGGAGTTGATTTTCAGGAGTGTGGGCGACTGTAGAGGGGAGGAGTGGAGGGAGTTCTTTGGGTCTGCAGGTGTCGCAGCTCTCCGGGTCAGTGGGGTTGGTAGCTGGGGGTGGGGGAGGAGAGGGGGAGAGGGCTCCAGCTGCTGGGATGCTAGTCTGGTCATTGGAGAGCAGCAGAGTGAAGGTCCCAGCTTCTGAGGTGTTTTCCAGGTCTCTGTGAGCCTGCAGAGTGGAGGCCCTGGCTTCTAGGGCATTTTCCTGGTCTTTGGCAGCCACTGTAGGGGAATCCCCAGGCCTGGGACTGCAGCCCCGACAGCTGCTCACACGTGGTCGGCTGGTCTGGGTCGATTTCAGGTCGTCAGTTTCAGGTGTCTCCAGGGTCCTAAAGATCGCTAAATCTGTAAGTAATTGAATTAGAACATTGTTGGAGAGTTTAAAAGAGTTAGAATGAAGTTTTAGAAGCATAGAACGAGAGTAAAAGATAGAATTAGAGGGTATGCTGGGCACAGCTTGCAAGAAGTCTCTTCGCTCCGGCGCCATCTTGGAAATCCCAGATTGATTTGTTTGTGGTGAGTCAGGCAGTGCTGATGGGGGTAGATGGAGCTGAATAGGTGGGATTAGTGATTTCAGACCACACTGCGCTACGTAGACGTGAGACTTTGTTCAGGTAAAGCGCAGAGGCCGGGGCGGAGGTTGGATTTGAGACTTTTGGCAAAGACTTTTGCGGGAATGTGGCAGTGGCAAGAAAAAATTATGCTGAGCTCAATCAGAATAGGGAGATATTGGAAGCCACTATTCTGGGACGCTTTGAAAGCAGTGGTCAGTAGGGAACTTATGACTATATTTGAGGAGCTGTTTGTGGATGGATTGACATGGATAGAGGTGGTGAGCGGGGAGTAAATGGGGAAAATGTACAAAGTGTATACTCTGTTGGATGTTAAAGTTGTGTTACTGTATTGAACATGTTTGGAATAAAGTAGCCTTAAAAAAATTAATAAGTCCTTGGTGTGTCCATGGGTCGTAGCTTGTGCAATGTTGTGGCTGTTTGAAGTTAGGTGGTTTCCAGTAAAAGTCTGGAGTTGACTTTGTTCAGGTCTGCACTCTGAAGAAGGCACACAGGGGCTGGTTTAGCTCACTGGGCTAAATCACTGGCTTTTAAAGCAGACCAAGCAGGCCAGCAGCACAGTTCGATTCCCGTACCAGCCTCCCCGGACAGGCGCCGGAATATGGTGACTAGGGGCTTTTCACAGTAACTTCATTGAAGCCTACTCGTGACAATAAGCGATTTTCATTTCATTTCATAGAACTTACAGTGCAGAAGGTGGCCATTCGGCCCATCGAGTCTGCACAGGCCCTGAGAAAGAGCACCCCACTTAAGCCCACACCTCCACCCTATCCCCGTAACCCAATAACCCCACCTAACCTTTTTTTGGACACTATAAGCAATTTATCATAACCAATCAACCTAATCTGCACATCTTTGGACTGTTGGGGGAAACCGGAGTACCCGGAGGAAACCTACGCAGACACAGGGAGAACGTGCTGACTCCACACACACAGTGACCCAATCCGGGAATCAAACCTGGGATCCTGGAGGTGTGAAGCAACTGTGCTAACCACTGTGCTACCGTGCTGCCCCTGTCCGCATCTGTCCTGTTCCGTTCCAGCAAGGCTTCAGGTGACTGTCATGTTTCTTTTCCTGCTTGTCCTCTTCCTCTGCTTCGCGTAGCCAGTTTTTAAACCCTCTTCAGTATATTTCCAGAAGGGAATTCAATCAGCTTGTCTTGCATCCATTGTTGTAGTAATTTCATTTAAAAAAAAAAATATTTTATCTCAGAAATCTTTTGACCCATTTTTGAGATCTAAATCAACAGGAGATATTCCATCCTCCACAGGGGTCTGGTGGATGTAACTAGCTGAGTAGCAATTCTCATTGCCTTCACAGAAGTACAGTGGATTAAACATCCAGCACTTTGCATTTTAATGCCTTCCTTTCAAAAGGCTCAGTTTGAAGTGGACCTTGTCAACCCTCAGATGAGAAATTCCATGCAACTTCTCAGAGCAGGTCTGCAGTGAAATCCATATGAGAATATAAGAGGATATATCAGAATCCACAGAAGAAGTATATTCCAATAAGAAAGAAAAATTCCAAGGGGAGGTCCCACCATCTATGGTTCACTAAAAAATTAAAGATAGCAACAAAATGAATGAAAAAATATATAATTGTGCAAAAACAGGTGACAGTCAGCAGATTGGATAGAATAAAAACAGCAAAGAATGACAAAATGATTGATAAGAAGGTGAATATTAATGTATGAGAGAAAACTAGCTAGAAATACAAAGATGGACAGTAAGAGTTTCTGTGGGTACTGAAATAAGAAAATACTTAATAAGTGAGCCTTGGTCTTTGAAAGTGAGCTTGGGAATAAATAATGGAAAGTAAAAAGATGGCAGCTGAATTGAACAGGTATTTTGCATCAATTTTCACCATAGAGGAAGCAAGTAACATTCCAGAAATCATTGTAAATCAAGAACTGGCAGAGAGGAATTCAGGAAAATTGCAATCACCAAGGAAGCAGTACTTAGCAAACTGTTAGAGCTCTGGGCTGCCAATTTCCCGGGCCTGTTGGGCTTCATCCTAGGGTCTTTAAAGCAGTGGCTGTTGAGATAGTTGATGCATTGGTTTCAATTTTTCTTTTTTTTAAAACTTAGAGTATCCATTTATTTTCTTTCCAAAAAAGAGGCAGTTTAGGGTGGCCAATTCACCTACCATTTTTGGGTTGTGGGGGTGAGACCTACGCAGACACGGGCGGAATGTGCAAACTCCACACGGGTAGTGACCCGTTTTCAAAATTCCCTGGGTTGGGGGAAGGTGCCATTAGATTGGAAAAGAACAAAAGTAACAGCTTTACTCAAAAAAGGAGGGTGACAGGAAGCAGGAAACAACAGGCTAGTTAGGTAAACATCTGTCATGGGAAAAATGTTGGAAACTATGTGACAGGAAATTTAGAAAAAAAATCACAGCAATCAGGCAGTTTCAACATGCTTTTATGAACGGGAAATCATGTTTGACCAATCTATTGGAGTTCTTTGAAGGAGTCGCATGTGCTGTGGATAGAGGGGTACCGGTGGATGTACTGTACTTAGATTTCCAGATGGCATTTGATAAAGTGACACATAAAATGTTACTGTGGAAAATAAAAGCTTATGCTGCAGGGGGTAACATATTAGAACATAGAACATACAGTGCAGAAGGGGCCATTCGGCCCATCGAGTCTGCACCGACCCATTTAAGCCCTCACTTCCACGCTATCCCCATAACCCAATAATCCCTCCTAACCTTTTTGGTCTCTAAGGGCATTGACATGGATAGAGGATTTGCTCGCTAACAGGAAAGAGAAAGTAGCCATAAATGGGTCTTTTTTGGCTTAGTGGGATGTAACCAGTGGTATCCTACAGGAATCAGTGCTGAACCCTCAACTTTTAAAAATTTATATAAATGCCTTGGATGAAGGAATCAAAGGTATGGTTGCTAAATTTGCTGAGAATCCTAAGATAGGTAGGAAAGTATGTTGTGAAGAGGATGTAGGGAGGCTACAAGGAGCATAATTCGGTTAAGTGATTGGGCAAAGATCTGGCAAATGGAGTATAATGTGGCAAATGTGAAATTGTCAATTTTAGCAGGAAGAATACAAAAGAAGCTTATTATCTAAATGGTGAAAGACTGAAGAGTTCTGAGGTACAGTGTGAGCTGGGTATCCTTGTGCATGAATTGCAATAAAGGCTAGAATGCAGGTACAGCAAGTAATGATGCAAATCACAGACTATTTTTGAACACAATAGGTATTTATTAATAAGAAAAACTGCACAGAGACCAGCTTCCCCCCACCCCCCAATCCAACCCAGCTGCCCTAGAACAGCCCACCGGCTGCCCCAGTCCCCTACATGTCTTCTAGCTATTTTCTGCCAAGAGAGGACTCCAGCCGCTGGGGTGATTACCCACTCTCGGTCCCAATTGGTTCCTCAAGACAGGTGAGCCTCTTCTGCTGTGTTGCCCTTAAAGGGACAATCACCAGATCCCTCCCCCCTTTAACTCCTTTATACAATCTTCAATAACTAAGCTACTCAGTCCTGAATTCTACCTAAATATTATACATGAGATGGACAATTATGAATAGAGTCTTTGAGGGGTTTTTCTGTTTCGTGTAGAGCAGTGTAATTCTGTTGTCTGAGATGCTTCCACAGAATCAACAGTAACAGGAACTGCAATAACAGGTACCTCTTCTGGCACAGGCAATTCATTACTCTTTTGCTTTCATGGAGAGAAAGTTATGTGCATAACTAGTCGACCAGGTAATTTGGTGCTTACGGGTTCGAAAACATTTCATAGATCATCATAGAACTTACAGTGCAGAAGGAGGCCATTCAGCCCATCATGTCTGCACCGGCACTTGGAAAGAGCACCCTACCCAAGGTCAACACCTCCACCCTATCCACATATCCCAGTAACCCCACCCAACACTAAGGGCAATTTTGGACACTAAGGGCAATTTATCATGGCCAATCCACCTAACCTGCACATCTTTGGACTGTGGGAGGAAACCGGAGCACCCGGAGGAAACCCACGCACACACAGGGAGGATGTGCAGACTCCGCACAGACAGTGACCCAAGCCGGAATCGAACCTGGGACCCTGGAGCTGTGAAGCAATTGTGCTATCCACAATGCTACCGTGCTGCCCTTCATGATGGCAACACTGACTGCTGGAGCATCTCTCTACTCCTTGTGATCCACATGTTTATGAATGATGTCCTTCCATGTCTACTGGGTACTACAGGGGTCCGGTCTCCGAGACAATGGGTGGGATTCTCCAGTCTCTAGTTCTTCAGCGGTGCGCTGTTCACTGAGGGTGAGATTCTATACTCCCGCCTCTTGTCAATGGGATTTCCCAATGTAGCCACCAGGAAACGCACTGGCAGGTTACACTGCCGGTAGGAAAAGTGAATTCCAATGACCTGAGAATATCAGCAATAATTCCAAGGATCTAGCTCACTTCACTATCAAAGTTTCGTATTATGACACTATATCATATTATGTAGTTAATATGTTTTTTTAATTGTTGCAGTGATGATGGCTCATTGATGAGATTTTCAGGCATGTGTATATCAACAGAAACACTTTTATTGGTAGTCTTTAATTGTACATTCCCAAATATAGTCTTGCATAGAACTCTTCCATTCAGGCTTTCTGCTTTTCCATTCGTGTGACCATTCAATCAATCTTTTTCTGGCATATAATCTCACTTTCTTTCCCTGTCTAAATTGCTGATTCCACATCAATTTTAATGTTTTTACCTCTTCAGTTAATTTCTCATTACCAAGCTTCCCTTCTTCAAGCTCTTATTCTCCCGATTCAATTCTTCACTGGGCTTGGCCTTATTATCTAAATGCTTTTCAATTGAGTTCAGCTTATTCTCTATTGTCTCATTTAGTTCTCCTTCTTAACTTCATTTTGTCAATTTTGGAACTTTCTTTCAAGTTAACTTTCAGTCATTTCATCTTGTTGTTTTAATGTCTTTAAAGCTTTAATTCTTTTTGCTGATCCCTCTTTATGTTCAATAGTTTCTCGTTTCTTTTGAATTCTTTAATTTCTGCGCTTCCTTCCAATGGAATCCATCATGTTCTTACTAAATTACTACATTTCACTAAGAGAATCTTCATTTCTACATGTCTTAACTTCAGCCAAACCCTTTTTTAGAGGTCTGCCTCCAATGGAGTGTTGACTTGTTTCCATTCTGCAATTCTCTCATTGCCCATCATTTTGGAGTCTTTCAATGCCCTCCTGGGTCATTTCAGTGGCCCCTTTCTGGGGTCTTTTAGTGCCCTCCTTGTGGGGTCTTCCATTGCATCCACCTTGCAGTCTTAATTGCATTCTCTGAGATCTTACATTGCCTCTTCTTGAGGGCTCCGTTGCTTAAGGATTTTTTTTGAGAGCAGCCCTCTATCTGGCGTCTTCATGGTGGCTCAGTGGTTAGCATTGTTGCCTCACAGCACCGGGGACCTGGGTTCAATTCCAGCCTTGGGTGTCTGTGTGGAGTTTGCACTTTCTCCCAGTGTCTGCGTGGGTTTCCTCCGGGTGCTCTGGTTTTCTCCCACAGTCCAAAAATGTGCACGTACGATGGATTGGCCATGCTAAATTGCCCCTTACTATCCAAAGATGTGCAGGTTAGTTAGGGTAATGGGGTTACAGGGAATGGGCCTAGGTAGGGTGCTCTTTCAGAGGGTCAGTGCAGACTCTGTTATGTTCTAGTACTGTGACAATCATTGAGTCGCTGTCCAAGGAACATCTAGTTCTAGACTAGTCTAATTTATTATTGTATAACAAACTGTGGATTGGAAACTAATACTAACATAGAACATAGAACAGTACAGGCCCTTCAGCCCTCAATGTTGTGCCGAGCCATGATCACCCTACTCAAACCCACGTATCCGCCCTATACCCGTAACCCAACAACCCCCCCTTAACCTTACTTTTATTAGGACACTACGGGCAATTTAGCATGGCCAATCCACCTAACCCGCACATCTTTGGACTGTGGGAGGAAACCGGAGCACCCGGAGGAAACCCACGCACACAGGGGGAGGACGTGCAGACTCCACACAGACAGTGACCCAGCCGGGAATCGAACCTGGGACCCTGGAGCTGTGAAGCATTTATGCTAACCACCATGCTACCCTGCTGCCCCAAACTGGGACAATCACAAACACAACTAACCACGGTGACTGGTTACAGTGTCACATGGTATAACTTTCATGCCACCTAGTGGTCGGAGGTCAAACATATTTACATGTACAATTGCTTATGCATATCATTCCAGACTCGATAGGCTGAATGGCCTCACATATAGAATTTACAGTGCAGAAGGAGGCTATTCGGCCCATCGAGTCTGCACCGGCTCTTGGAAAGAGCACCCTACCCAAGGTCAACACCTCCACCCTATCCCCATAACCCAGTAACCCCACCCAACACCAAGGGCAATTTTGGACACTAAGGGCAATTTATCATGGCCAATCCACCTAACCTGCACATCTTTGGACTGTGGGAGGAAACCGGAGCACCCGGAGGAAACCCACGCACACACGGGGAGGATGTGCAGACTCCGCACAGACAGTGACCCAAGCCGGAATCGAACCTGGGACCCTGGAGCTGTGAAGCCATTGTGCTATCCACAATGCTACAGTGCTGCCCCTTCTATTGCACTGTAGAAATTCTATGATTCTCCGATTTTCCTGACCATTGCCATTATTCCATTCTTGTGGTTGCTGCTTTAAGTGCATTACCACTTTAAATGTATTATCACTTTAAGACTCATTTTCCAGTTGTCAGTAGCTGCTGGTTTTTGTTTTTTCTTGTGTTTTTGAAGTTTTGGAGGGAACCTGACTACTCCTCTCTTGAACCTTTTTTATTTTTTTGATAAATTTAGTGTACCCAATTCATTTTTTCTAATTAAGGGGCAATTTAGCGTGGCCAATCCACCTACCCTACACATCTTTGGGTTGTGCGGGTAAAACCCATGCAAACACGGGGAGAATGTGCAAACTCCACATGGACAGTGACCCAGAGCCGGGATTGAACCTGGGACCTCGGCGACGTGAGGCAGCAGTACTAACCACTGCGTCACCATACTGCCCTGAACCTTTTTACAACTTTTAAAACATCATCTCTACTTGGAGACATTCCTTATAGCGATTTCTACCCCCAGCAGTTTGGAGAGTCTGTTTTCCTTGCTTTTAATGTGTCTGTTTCTTTTATGGATTTTCCTGCAAGATCCCATGCTCTTGAGGTCCAAGGGTCCGTCTTTAAAACTTTTTACCTTTTCTTCTAAACAATTTGATGACTTTTTAAAACTTCGGAACTTGGCAGCCTGCAGTCCCCCCTGCAGGAACCACAGCTTGAAATCCCTGCAGGCTCTGCTCTGGATCGGGAGCTCGGCAACTCAGCCTCTTCATTTACCCGTGTTTCTGGATTTGATTTGATTTGATTTATTTATTATCACATGTACCAAAGTGCAGTGAAAAGTATTTTTCTGTGGCCAAGGAAACGTACACAGTAGACAACAAAAAATTGTAGCTAGTTACAGTAAATGCAAAAAAGAATACAGTACATCGACAAATAAGTAATTAGTCACAGATGGAACAAGGGCAAAATAGCAAAGCAATTACAATAAACAAGAGCAGCTTAGAGCGTCGTGAATAGTGTCTTATAGGGAACAGATCAGTCCGAGGGAAAGTTATTGAGGAGTCTGGTAACTGTGGGGAAGAAGCTGTTCCTAAGTCTGGATGTGCGGGTCTTCAGACTTCTGTACCTTCTGCCTGATTGAAGGGTCTGGAAGAAGGCAATGCCTGGGTGGGAGGGGTCTCTGATAATGCTGTCTGCCTTCCTGAGGCAGCGGGAGGTGTATACAGAATCAATGGGAGGGGGGCAAGTTTGTATAAAGCGTTGGGCTGAGTTCACCACACTCTGCAGTTTTTTGCGATCATGGGCCGAGCATTTGCCATACCAAGCTGTGATGCAGCCGGATAGGATACTCTTTATGGCACATCTGTGGAGGTTTGTGAGAGTCAATAGAGTGTACATATTATAAAGAAGAAGGAGCTGGCGGTATTAAAGCGCATCAAGATAGATAAATCCCCGGGACCTGATGAAATGTATCCCAGGACATTGTGAGAGGCTAGGGAGGAAATTGCCATCCCCCTAGCTGAGATATTTCAATCATCGACAGACACAGGAGAGGTGCCTGAAGATTGGATGGTAGCAAATATTATGCCCTTGTTTAAGAAGGGTTGTAGGGATAAGCCTGGGAACTACAGACCAGTGAACCCTTAATTCTGTAGTGGGTAAGTTGTTTGAAGGTATTCTGAAGGACAGAATCTGCAGGCATTTAGACAGGGAAGGGCTAATTAGGGAAAGTCAGCATGGCTTTATAAATGGAAAGTCATGTCTCACAAATTTGACTGAGTTTTTTGAAGGGGTTACCAAGAAGATGGATGAGGCAAGTCCGGTTAACGTTGTCTACATGGACTTTAGCAAGGCCTTTAACAAGGTACCGCATGGTAGATTGTTACACAAGGTTGAATCTCACGGAATCCAAGGTGATGTAGCCAATTGGATACAAAATTGGCTGGGCGACCGAAACCAACGGGTGGTTGTGGAGGGTTGTTTTTCAAACTGGAGGCCTGTGACCAGCGGTGTGCCTCAGGGATCGGTGCTCGGTCCACTATTATTTGTTATGTATATAAAAATGATTTGGATGAGAATGTTGGAGGCATGGCTAGTAAGTTTGCAGATGACACTAAGATTGGTGGCATAATGGATAGTGATGAAGGTTATATAATATTGCAACAGGACCTTGAACAATTGGGCCAGTAGGCTAATGAATGGCAGATGGAGTTTAATTTGGATAAGTGTGAGGTGATGCATTTTGGTAGATCAAATCAGGGCAGGACCAACTCAGTTAATGGCAGGGAGTTGGGGAGAGTTACAGAACAAAGAGATCTAGGAGTACAGGTTCATAGCTCCTTGAAGGTGGAGTCGCAGGTGGACAGGGTGGTGAAGAAGGCATTCTGCATGCTAGGTTTTATTGGTCAGAATATTGAATACAGGAGTTGGGATGTCTTGTTGAAGTTGTACAAAACATTGGGAAGACCACACATGGAATACTGTGTTCAGTTCTGGTCACCCTATTATAGGAAGGATATTGTTAAACTAGAAAGAGTGCAGAAGAGATTTTGAGGATGCTACCAGGACTTAATGATCTGAGTTATAAGGAGAGGCTGGATAGGCTGGGACTTTTTTCCCTGGAGCGCAGGAGGCTTAGGGGTGATCTTAATGTATCGTGGACACTCCCACTTAAAGCAACAATGTCCTGCATGTGGAAAAAGATGTACAACATGTAACAAACTCAATCATTTTGCTACACGGGGCTGTTTAGCACAGGGTAAATCGCTGGCTTTGAAAGCAGACCAAGCAGGCGAGCAGCACGGTTCGATTCCCGTAACAGCCTCCCCAAATAGGCGCCGGAATGTGGCGACTAGGGGCTTTTCACAGTAACTTCATTTGAAGCCTACTTGTGACAATAAGTGATTTTCATTTCATTTCACAATGCCGATTTAACACATCAACACAGCAGAATAATTATAAAAAGGCATATCAACAGCATAAAAAGTTCGACAGTATAGAAAACATGGAAGAAGAAGAAAAAATTTTGAAATCAAAGATTGATCCCACTATGCCTCCTTCACTATGGCTACTTCATAATAGAAGCAATCACTAGAACAAATGGAAATGATACTGCTGATAAACCAATTAGGCAACTTTCCAATAGAAATAAAGATTGGATAGAAACATTGATAATAAATGGATCAGAGGTACACTTTAAACTGGATACTGGTGCACACGCTAATCTGATAACAGAATCAGATTTGGGCAAAGTAGAAACCCGTCCAAAATATAAAAAGACAGATTTTGGTTAACAGACTATAATGAAAATGAAATAGCAACAAAAGGTTCCTGCTACCTCATTGTTCAGAGTGGTGACATTAAAATTCCGCTTGATTTTGAAATTGTGGGTGACACAAAATCCTCACATTGGAGTAGATGCATATATCCAGCTAAACCTGATTCAGAGAATTCACACTGCCAAATCTTTCACTGATTCGTTAAGCAACAACATTGAATCCATTTTGAGCAACACCATGCATGTATTTAATGGAATGGGACCTTACCATTTACCTACAGCGACAAGTTAAAAGAGAATGCTAAACCTGTTATTCATGCTCCCAGATGAGTACCAGCACCTCTGAGATAATGACTAAAAGAAGAACTAAATAGGATGCAGCAGAATGGCATCATATCAAAAGTTACCGACCCAACGGACTGGGTAAGCTCAATGGTCTGTGTTTAAAAACCAAATGGTGACCTGAGAATCTGTATAGACCCCAAGGACTTAAATGATAATATCAAAAGGGAACATTATCAGATTCCAAAACGGAAAGGAATTACAGCGGAAATGGCACATGCAAAATTCTTCACCAAGCTTGACACGTCTAAGGGATTTTGGCAGCTATGTCTGAATGAGAAAGGTAAAAAACTCTGCACTTTCAATACTCCTTATAGTCGATATTGTTTTAATCGACTGCCCTTTGGCATCATTTCAGCTTATGAAATATCTCACCGTGCCATGGAAACAATCATTGAAGGCATTCCAAGTGTATGTGTGTATGTGGACGATGTCATTACATGGTCCAATACACAGGAAAAACACTGTGAGAAACAACTTAAAGTTCTCACCAGAATTGATTCCTATGGATTCAAACTAAACAAAGAAAAATGTCAATTTGGCATTCAAAAACTAAGATTTTTGGGAGATGTCATCTCAAAAGATGGAGTGCAACCTGACCAATCAAAAGTCGAAGCTGCTGGTCAAATGCAAACACCAAAAGACAAGAAAGTCATATCGAGAATGCTCGGGGTTGTCACCTTTATGGGGAAATTCATTCCTAACTTATCAAGTAGGACAACTGCATAAAGAAACCTGATAAAGAAAAATGTTGCATTCATCTGGACTCCACAACATGAAGTGGAGTGGCAAGATCTAAAGTCATCTTTAATCACTTCACCAGTTCGACCATTCTAAGACTCAACACGAGTAACCAAAATATCAACAGGTGCAAGTCAAAATGGTATTGGCGCAGTTCTACAAAAAGCAGACGATGATTTGTAGAAGCCTATTGCGTATGCATCTTGTTCCATGACACAAACTGAGCAAAGGTATGCTCAAATTGAAAAAGAGTGCCTCGGTCTCTTGGCGGGCATCACTAAATTTCGCTACTATGTCGATGGACTACCACACTTCTTCATTGAGACGGATTACCATCCGCTGGTGAATATAATCAAGAAAGATTTAAATGACATGTCACCAAGACTTCAACACATGATGCTGAAGCTGCGTCAATTTGACTTTGAGCTAATATATACACCAGGGAATTAGTACTTGTGGATACGTTATCCAGAGCCACAATGCACGAGGAAAACAAAACTGTTGACGTAGTACTCAGTATTGAAGCACAAGCCAACTTTATCACAGCAATGCTACCTGTCACAAATGCTAAATTACAAATAATCAAGGCAGAAACTCACAAGATACATCACTTCAGCAAGTGATACAATATCCACGTACTGACTAGCCTAAAGGGAAATGTGCAAACTTTTGCAACATCAGAGAAGACCTGACAATCATTGACAACTTTCTATTGAAAGGGGACCGCATTGTAATTCCATCATGTCTTAGACAAGACATTCTCGCACAAATCCATGAAGGACATCAAGGCATTGAGAAATGTAGAAGAACAGCACAGCAATCGGTGTTTTGGCCGGGAATCAACAAGGACAACTACATTCAACAGTGTTGGGTATGCCAAATGCACCAACCGGCACAATATAAGCAAACCTTGATGGAAAGCGAACTAGTTACTCAACCATGGACAAAAGTCGCAATGGATATATTTTATTTTCAAGGCTGTGATTATTTGATAATCATTGACTATTACTCAAATTTTCCGGAGGTTATCAAGTTATCCGGCTCAACATCGCATTCAGTTGTCAGGGCAACGTAAAATGTATTTGTCAAACAAGGCATACCAGTTACTGTTGTCACAGACAACGAACCGTGTTTTAGCAGCCTGGAGTGGTTACACTTTGCCAACGAATATAACTTCACACATGTAACTTCTAGCCCACTATACCCGCAGGCAAATGGGAAAGCTGAAAAAGGGGTGGGAATTGTGAAGCAGCTTTTCAAGAAAACAATGGATGACAAGAAGGACTTTGATTTCGCACTGTTAGCATACAGGGCTACACCATTGTCATCGGGATTTTCTCCAGCACTATTGATGGGATAAAAAATACGTACTACGTTACCAACTTTAATTGTTCCAAAACAAAGATGAGCAAGTCATACATCAAAAATGCAGCAAATGAAGAACAAGCAAAAGAAATATTACAACAAAATCTCCAAACCACTATCTCCAGTGAGGGAAAGTGATGTTGTACACATTCGTAATCCTGAAGGTGGATGGATGGACATTGCAAAAGTACTCAATAAACATACACCAAGAACATATGTGGTCAGAACAGAATCTGGAAAGATTTTTTGTCGAAACAGAAGAGATCGCTTGAAACTTAGACAACCTGGGCAGAATTCTCCGACCCCCCGCAGGGTCAGGGAATCACCCGGGGCTGGCGTAAATCCCGCCCCCGCCGTGGCCGGAATTCTCCGCCACCCGGGAATCGGCGGGAGCGGGAATCGCGCTGCGCCAATCAGCGGGCCCCACACGGCGATTCTCCGGCCCGCGATGGGCCGAAGTCCCGCCGCTCTCAGGACTTTCCCGCCGACGTGGTTTAAACCACCTCTGTGCCGGCGGGATTGGCGGCACGAGCAGGCCCCCGGGGTCCTGGGGGAGGCGCGGGGCGATCAGACCCCGGGGGGTGCCCCCACGGTGGCCTGGCCCGCCACCACCATGGCGGAGGCGGAAGAGACCCCCTCCACCGCGCATGCGCCGGTGGTGACGTCAGCGGCTGCTGATGCTCCGGCGCATGCGCAGACTCACGCCAACTGGCAAAGGCCTTTCGGCCAGCCACGATGCCGCAGTGGTTGGCACCACTCCACTACGCCGGGACCCCCCGCCCCACCGGGTAGGGGAGAATTTCGCCCCCTGTTACATTCACAGATCAGCTACAACGAGTCAGCAACTCATATTTCCTGCAAATGACTTTCCAAAAGCTATACTGTCAAATATACCAGACAATTCAAAAACAATGCTGGAACATTAAGAAGGTCTACAAGACGTAGGAAACCTCCAAATAGATTAAACCTGTAAATCTAACATTAGTTCTATCATTGTTGGCATGGTGTATGATATTTTAAACAAGAAAATCTATAACCATTCAACCTTCCATGAAAAAAAAAGAAAAAAAATTTTCTCAAAGGAACGGGGATGTGACATTATACAAATGTCACATTTGTTTCATTCTCCCCGTGTGTGCGTGGGTTTCCTCCGGGTGCTCCGGTTTCCTCCCACAGTCCAAAGATGTGCGGGTTAGGTGGATTGGCCATGATAAATTGCCCTTTGTGTCCAAAATTGCCCTTAGTGTTGGGTAGGGTTACTGAGTAATGGGGATAGGGTGGAGATGTTGACCCTGGATAGGGGGTAGGGTGCTCTTTCCAAGAGCCGGTGCAGACTCGATGGGCCGAATGGCCTCCTTCTGCACTGTAAATTCTATGTATCTATGTAAATGTACAGTATGTAAAGAGTTTATGTTATGTTAAGCCTAGCCACTAAAGGGAGCTAAGGGACAGTTCTATAAATTGCACTGGCTTTTGGGTTTGGGGGAGGAGATCAGATTGGAGATGAAGAAGAGAAGATTCATAGTGTATTGCAGAGCTACTCATGATGTAATAGTTATAGTTAGTAGATAGAGATAGTGTTAGTGAGTATAATTTAATTCTTGCATGTATGTTTGCTATTTAGAATAAGTGTCGAACTCAAATTTAATACTGTTAATAAAATTAGTTTAGTTCTTCAAAGGAGCTTTGTGGGTCTTTGTTATCACTGCGCCTTCCATCCCGGAAACCCCACACAAAGATCACCACAGGCCCCTCTTACAGGCTTCCCCACTCCCCCTTTCAGGAGCCCCCTCTTCACCCCCTAACCTTTATGAAGCCCCTTCAAACCCCTCTTCAGTCTCCCACCCTTCATACTCCCCTCACTCCCCCTTTCATGGGCATGGCCCCTAACAGGCTCTGACCCATTGCAATGCCAACTTGGCATGTGGGCACCCTGGCCCTGCCAGCCTGCCACCTGGGCAGTGCCCCGGCACCCTGGGAATGCCACCCAGGCACCCTGGCAATGCCAGATTGGTCACTTGGCACTGCCAGTGTATTTCCCTGCCCTGTCTCTGACCAGCAGGGGTGCTCTATTAGCCTCCGAGGTCCCCGGTGTAGCCATCACACTAGGGTTCCGTTTGTGGACATCAGTACTAATCGGCACCCACATGAGACTTGCCAGTGCGGCCGGTGACTCCCGGACTCTGGGAGATCGAGGCCTCAAATTGGCCGTTAATATTTAAATAACGGGTAGCACGGAAGCATAGTGGTTAGCACTATGGCTTCACAGCACCAGGGTCTCAGGTTCGATTCGCGGCTTGGGTCACTGTCTGTGCGGAGTCTGCACAATCTCCCCGTGTCTGTGCGGGTTTCCTCCGGGTGTTTCAGTTTCCTCCCGTAAGTCCTGAAAGACGTGCTGTTAGGTGGATTGAACATTCTGAATTCTCCCTCTGTGTATCCGAACAAGCGCCGGAATGTGGCGGCGAGGGGCTTTTCACAGTAACTTCATTGCAGTGTTAATGTAAGCTTACTTGTGACAATAAAGATTATTATTATTATAAATGAGCCTACTGATTCATTTTAATATGATTATCTGGATCACGCCCAGCAAGGGTATGATCCAAATTGTGCCAATGACCGTGGGTCAGGTGAGATGCGCAAAGCTGATTTGGACCTCTCCCGCGATGTGCCCCTTGGGCCCAGATCAGCGCCGGGTGCAACACGCTGATAGAATCATGTCCATTACCTCCAATCCCATGTGCTTTAATTTTGTTCACCAACCTCCTGGGGGGGGGGGGGGGCTTTATCAAAAGTCTTCTGAAAATCCAAGAATTCTACATCGAACGACTCCCCTTTACCAATTCCACATAAAGAGGCTCATCAAACATGATTTCTCATTCATAAATCCTATTTAGGTCTCTGCTCACTGGAAATTAGAAAAATGAGAATGTATAGGGCGCGATTTATTGTCCTCGCCACGCCCGAGGGTGGCACCTGTGTGTCACTGCCAGGCTGGCCATGCCAAGACGTGCAGGTGGCATCTTGCCCACGCCTGGGATCGAGCACGGGAGTGCCCAACTCTTATGAGGTGTGGTTTGGGTGGGGGGGGAGCTCGATGGACCCTAATTGGTGAGTTGGAGCGTTGGGGAATCCGGAGTCCACGGCGGGGTCTAGAGATCAGGGCGCCATTTAAAAATAGCGCCCCAATCTCTTGGACTGGTGAGTGGAGCTCGCTGGTGCAGGAAGTGAGTCGAAGTATGGCCTTGGCAGGGCGTTCCTCGCCGTGGCCCAGAAATGAAGCAGAGTCCTGTTTAATACTGTAGCGGGGTCATTCTCAGCGCTGCAAGCGTAGCAACTGAAGCTGTACCATTGTCTGTATTCTGAGATTTGATTGAACCCTTGAAGTTCTCCTTGTATCTTTTTATGCAATGCATGTATAATTTAATGTTATCTAATTTGGATTCAATTCTAGGACAATAATTGTGTCCATGCAATTAGACTGTCCACGCTATACCACAAAATGATTCAGAATTGGCATTTTACTGCAAACTTAAAAAGGAATAATCTGCAGCTGGTGAATGAGTATACAATCGGCTAACATTTTACAAGGGAGATATCATTTAACAAACTTCACCAATTAAGTGGATATTCAACATTTTTTTAAAAAGCATATCATTTTGAATTTAAACAGAAGCTGAGTGTTTTTCAAATTGCAAGTGTCCTTCAGTCCCAAAGGGTACAATCAACTGTCCGCAGCACATTAACTGACTGGATCTGGTCATTCTATAGTTCATGGCACATGTGTCATTACTGCTAATTGAAGAGTAGCTCATCTTTTGTGGCTCATGTAAATTCTTGGTCTCATTTCAAAGATAGCATCCCACAGCATGAGCTATGCAAAATATATTGTGTGCTTGCAATTTAAAGTGCCTTACAACACAGGCAAGTGACAATCTAACACATTCATGTAACAGTACTGTATGCCATTGAACATTTCCTCCCTAGCAATGTTCAAACTTTTAATGGCAATGCTATATACAAGCGTTTGAATCAGAATGTCTGGCACCATTTTAACACTGTTCAAACTGCATCTTTCTATTTTGTTTTCTCTTGCCATCAAAACAGAAACTGATATTAAGTGCAGGGGCCACAATCTTGCTGGAATAGCATGAATTTTGTTGTGCCAAGAATTCAAATTGAATGTGTCAAAAATATTTTTTAAATTTTCCTCCTCTATAACAGAGTAAATTGTTTTGTAAATTGCATGGTCAAAAGATAAATCAATGAACAAAATTAACATTAAATAGAAACCGACTGATCAGAGGAAGAAGCCACAATCTATATTCTTTTACGAAAGGCTTCAGCTTTTCTATATTTGTTGAGTGATTAGACATGATCCTTTTACCTACCACTTTTTAAAAATAAATTTAGAGTACCCAGTTAATTTTTTCCAATGAAGGGACAATTTAGCATAGCCAATCCACCTTTCCTGCACATCTTTGGGTTGTGGGAGCGAAACCCACACATACACGGGGAGAATATACAAACTCCATATGGACAGTGACCCAGAGCCGGGATCGAACCTGGAACCTCGGCGCCTGGAACCTGAGGCTGTAGGGCT
Source organism: Scyliorhinus canicula (assembly GCF_902713615.1). Lineage (NCBI taxonomy): Eukaryota > Metazoa > Chordata > Chondrichthyes > Carcharhiniformes > Scyliorhinidae > Scyliorhinus > Scyliorhinus canicula. Next base: position 63,621,263 of record NC_052160.1, on the reverse strand, counting down.
AACCCACTGCGCCACCGTGCTGCCTTTTACCTACCACTTTTAAAGTCATGTTCAACTTATTTTTTCAAATATTTAATTTAATTGTAGTATATTTCTAGTTAGAGAAGTCGAGCCTTCAGTGGCAGAGATGAGATAGCAACTGAATTGGGTAACATGTGAAGATGGAATACAGCTGTCTTGGTAACTGAATGGAAGTGAGGAGGACACTTAATGACATGTTCTACTTTGTTTGTTCTTGGTTCTGGGTCAGAAAACCTTCTTTTCAGGTTTTAAGCACATAACCCAGGCTGACATTTCAGTTGACCAGTACTGAGTGTTACGTTATCACAACTGTCATCATTTGAATGGAATTTTGAACTAAGGCCCCTTCTTCCTTTTCCAGTAGTTCAAATGCTAAAGAGTCCAAGATGCTATTCCCAAAAGAGCAGGGATGTCTCCCAATGTCCTGGTCATAATTCTTCCTTCAACCAGCACAACCAGAAATAGATGTGCTCGTTCATCACATCCCTATTGTCGATTGTCGTAAAAACACGTCTGATTCACTAATGTCCTTTGGGGGAAGAAATGTGTCATCCTTACCCTGTCTGACCTACATCTGACTGCAGATCAACAGCAATGCGGTTGACTCTGAAATGGACGAGCAAGTCATTCAGTTCAAGGGCAATTAGGGATGTGGGCAATGTTTGCCTGCCCAGCCAGTGATGCCCGCATTCCATGAATGAAAATTTAAAAAAAATTTTTTAATTATTCTTTTAATCATGCCATGTCTACTTTTGAGCTGCCTACTTTAGGCTAGAGATGATACTAAAGAGTCATTCGGACAATATTTCTTTTCATGTATTCTTTCATGCTCTTGAACTGAGTAGCTTATTAGGCCATTTCAGAGGCCAGTTAAGAGTCAAACACATTGCTGTGGAGTCACATGTAGGCCAAGCCAGATAAGGGTGACAGATTTCTTTCCCTAAAGGGCATTAGTGAATCAAATGGTTTTTACCACCATTGGTCACAGTTTCATGGTTACCATTATGGAGACTAGCTTTCAGTTCCAGTGTTTATATCTTGGATTTTAAATTCTACCAACAGCGATGGTGGGATTTGAACATGTGCCCCCATAGCACTCTGGATTATTAATCCAGCGACACTACCACTATGTCACCATTTCTCCACTAACAATTGGAATGAGGGCCTTTAGTTGTAATGAAAAACAGGAGGGAGTGGGCCTTTTATCATTAAGGAAAATATCAGTCAAGAGAGGGAATCTGATGGAGATATAAAAAATTATGAAGAGTTTTACTGGTATAAATTGGGAAGTGTTATTTCCATTGGTGAGTTGATAGATAATTATCACATAAATTTACGATTAGCATAAAAGAATGAAGTGAGAGTTTAAGAGTTTTTTACATAAAGGATTCTGGGATAAAGGTCAGATCAGAAGAAGTGGTCAAAGCTGAATTCTTAACAGCTTTTAAAATGAGACAGAATAAATATTTTAAAATAATACATTCTTTAAATGTCAATAACTTGTCATTTAACATTTTATTCATTCTAGTTAATGGAATATTTTTACCTATTAGTTTCTTTGTGTGTGTTTCCAGAACAAATTGAAGTTCTCACATTTCTATGTCAGTTCTGCTCTTTTGCACTTGGAATCATGCTTGCCAAGTTAAATATCGGTAATTCCTATCAATATAAAACAAGCTGAAATTAGTATGCTAACATGAGGTATATATTTTCACTTCAATGCAAAATGTACTAGGAATGTTGCAAACCTGTACATAAAAATAAAATAAGGATAGATTTATTTTGTCCTGTTAGAAAAAAAATTATAAGGTGATTATATAACTAAAATATATCCAATTTATAGTAAAAGCCTTAGTCTTCATGAATTGCGTCCATGATGTGATTTAACAGTAATTAATCTATACTACAAGTTACAGTGACCTCTAGTGTTTGTGTCCTAAGCATATGGCTGAATGCATGAAAAGAACCATTAAAGTAGCAGAAATTTTGTCCTTTAATATGTGATTTAGTGGGATGAACATTGTATTTTAATGGTGTTGTATGAAAAGAGATTTGTACATCAAAGTCCTATGCAGCAATTCAATGTCTGCAAGGTTCAGTCCTCAGAAAGCTGTGCTATAATGGTATCTCACCGCCTGGTTCGCCATTCAAATACTTTAAAAGTTATAAAGCTCCATACATACCTCATAGACATGAACTAAGTACATCAGAAAAAATAAATACACTTTCCAATGTATACACCCTGAAATATTGTATCAAGCATTAATTATTGATAAACAATCTCCAAACAACTAAAAATAGATTTTGCAAGTGTGGAGTTTCATTCCTGGAGGTCTTAATTATCATTGGAAATTTAAAAAATATATTTTTGGAAACTATCTTTCAGTCCCTTTTACCTCTCCCTTTTTTCCTTGCTTTATTTAGTTTTCTATACCTGATCACCCAAAGAACAAAGAAAAGTACAGCACAGGAACAGGCCCTTCGGCCCTCCAAGCCTGTGCCGAACATGCTGCCCGCCTAAACTACAATCTTCTACACTTCCTGGGTCCATATCCCTCTATTCTCATCCTATTCACGTATTTGTCAAGATGCCCCTTAAACGTCACTATCATAAACATTGAAATAAATGATATGGAGATGCCGGCGTTGGATTGGGATGAGCACAGTAAGAAGTCTTACAACACCAGGTTAAAGTCCAACAGGTTTGTTTCAACCTGTTCAAACTCTCGACTGTTCAATAACAATTTGGTCGATGAAGGAGACAAACAGATCTTTTAGGTAGGTAGTGAGATTTGGAGAAACTCATGGAAAATTTTCCCTGTCTAGATTTCAATCAATTTCTTAAAGATAAAATAAACCCATGTTAGGGCAGCACGGTGGCGCAGTGGTTAGCATTGCTGCCTCACGGCACCGAGGTCAGGTTCGATCCCGGCTCTGGGTCACTGTCCATGTGGACACATAGATACATAGAAGAAACGAGCAGGAGGAGGCCTTTTGGCCCTTCGAGCCTGCTCCGCCATTCATCACGATCATGGCTGATCATCCAACTCAAATGCTTTCTCCCCATAGCCTTTGATCTCATTCTCCCCAAGTGTTATATCCAGCCGCCTCTTGAATATATTCAAAGTTTTAGAATCAACTACTTCCTGTGGGAATGAATTCCACAGGCTCACCACTCTTTGTGTGGAGAAATGTCTCCTTACCTCTGTCTGAAATAGTTTACCTTGAATCCTCAGGCTCCTGTGACCCCTGGTTCTAGACTCACCCATCATTGGTAACATCTTCCCTGCATCTACCCTGTCTAGTCCTGTTAGAATTTTATAAGTCTCTATGAGATCCCCCCTCATTCTTCTGAACTCCAGCGAGAACAATCCCAACCTAGTCAATCTCTCCTCATATGACAGTCCCGCCATCCCTGGAATCAGTCTGGTAAACCTTCGCTGCACTCCCTCGAGAGCAAGAACATCCTTCCTCAGAGAAGGAGACCAAAACTGCATGCAATACTCCAAGTGTGGCCTCACCAAGGCCCTGTACAATTGCAACAACACATCCCTGCTTCTATACTCGAAACCTCTTGCAATTAAGGCCAACATACCATTAGCCTTCTTTACCGCCTGCTGCACCTGCATGCTTACCTTCAGCGAATGGTGCACAAGGACACCCAGGCCCCACTGCACACTCCCCTCTCCCAATTTACAACCATTCGGGTAGTAATCTGCCTTCCTGTTTTTGCTTCCAAAATGAATAACCTCACACTTATCCAAATTATACCTCATCTGCCATTGGTTTGCCCACTCACCCAACCTGTCCAGATCTTGCCGTAAGATCCCTGCATCCTCAGCATAACTTACCCTCCCACCTAATTTGGTATCATCTACAAACTTTGAGATGTTACATTTTGTTCCCTCATCCAAATCATTAATATATATTGTGAATAGCTGGGGTCCCAGCACCGATCCCTGTGGTACCCCAATGGTTATTGACTGCCAATTTGAAAAGGACCTATTAATCCCTACTCTTTGTTTCCTCTCTACCAACCAGTTTTCTATCCACCTCATTACATTTCCCCCAATCCCATGCACTTTAATTTTGCACAATAATCTCTTATGCTGGACTTTGTCAAACGCCTTCTGAAAGTCCAAATATACCACATCGACTGGCTCCCTCTTGTCGACTGTACTGTTTACCTCGTCAAAGAATTCAAACAGATTTGTCAAGCATGATGTTCCTTTTTAAATCCATGCTGACTCTGACTGATCCTGCCACTGCTTTTTAAATGTTCCGCTATAAAGTCCTTGATAATGGATTCAAGCATTTTCCCCATTACCGATGTTAGGCTTACTGGTCTATAATTCCCTACTTTCTCGCTACCTCCCTTTTTGAATATCGGAGTGACGTGAGCTACCCTCCAATCTGCAGGGACAGTTCCAGAGTCTATAGAATCCCGGAAGATGACCACCAATGCATCCACTATTTCCAGAGCCACTTCCTTAAACACTCTGGGATGCAGATTCTCAGGCCCTGGGGATTTATCCACCTTCAATCCCATCAATTTTCCCAGCACCATTTCTCTACTAATGTTGATCTCCCTCAGTTCTTCCCTCTCACTAAACCTTTCATTCTCCAACATTTCTGGGATCTGATTTGTGTCCTCATTTGTGAAGACAGAACCAAAGTGTGTATTTAATTGCTCAGCCACTTCTTTGTCCCTTATTATGCATTCCCCTGTTTCTGTCTGTAGGGGGCCTACATTTCTCTTTACCAATCTCTTTCTCTTCACATATCTGTAGAAACTCTTAGTGTCAGTCTTTACGTTCCCTGCAAGCTTCCTTTCGTACTGTACCTTCCCCTTCTTAATCAATCCCTTCGTCCTTCTTTGCTGAATTCTAAACTGCTCCCAATCCTTAGACCTATTATTTTTCTTGGCCAATCTGTATGCTTCTTCCTTGTATCAGATACTATTTCTAATTTCCTTTGTAAGCCATGGATTGGCCCTCTTACCCCCTTTGCTTTTGTGCCAGATAGGAATGAACATTTGCTGTAGTTCCTCCATGCGTTCCTTGAATGTTTGCCATTGTCTATCCACTGTCATCCCTTGAAGTAACTCTCCCCAACCTATCAAGGCCAATTCACGCCTCATATCCTCATAGTTCCTTTTATTAAGATTCAGCACCCTGAATCAACTACTTCACTCTCCATCTTGATAAAAAATTCTATCATGTTATGGTCGCTCATCCCCAAGGGATCTCGTACAGCCAGATTGGCAATGATTCCTTTCTCATTACACAGTACCCAGTCTAAGATGACCTGCTCTCTAGTTGGTTCCTCCACATATTGGTCAAGAAAACCATCCCATATACACTCCAGGAATTCCTCCTCTACGGCATTATGGCTAATTTGATTTGCCCAATCTATGTGAAGATTAAAATCACCCATGATCACCGATATTCCCTTATTACATGCATCTCTAATTTCTTGTTTAATGCCATTCCCAACCTCACCAGTGCAGTTTGGGAGTTCATATATGACACCCACTAATGTTTTAATACAGTTTGCACATTCTCCCCGTGTTTGCGTGGGTTTTGCCCCCACAACCCAAATGTGTGCAGAGTAGGTCAATTGGCCATGCTAAATTGCCCCTTAATTGGAAAAAGGAATTGGGGACTCTAAATATATTTTTTTAAATGTACCCATGTAAATTACAACGAAGGTTAGATTTTTGCAAAGTAATGGCATGCAATTTTATTTTACTTTAAAATTCCAGTGAAATGCTATTCCCTTGTCTAGAGTTACTTCTGTACCATGGGTGCCAAAGCAAGATTCTGTGCAACTAAAATATCTCAGTCTTTTTATCCATGCCACTTCTGCATCAACGACAAGGCCTTACTGTTCATTTTCTTTTTGTTTGTAAATGCCTCACTCCCACTGTGTTTTCTCATCATAGCATCACTGTGGTTGGGATTTAGCATGTACCCAAATTGCTGGGAAGACAGTTACACAACATCTCAGTACCTTGTGTTAATTTCAATGCAATGAGAAATCTACGGAGCTTTGCAACCAATGTTTGACTCCTTAAAAGCACAATATAGATATATAAATTCCTTTTTAGAATGAATTTAGAGTACCCAATTATTTTTTCTTCCAATTAAGGGACAATTTAGTGTGGCCAAACCACCTAACCTGCACATCTTGCAGCACGGTAGCATGGTAGCATGGTGGTTAGCATAAATGCTTCACAGCTCCAGGGTCCCAGGTTCGGTTCCCGGCTGGGTCACTGTCTGTGCGGAGTCTGCACGTCCTCCCCGTGTGTGCGTGGGTTTCCTCCGGGTGCTCCGGTTTCCTTCCACAGTCCAAAGATGTGAGGGTTAGGTGGATTGGCCATGCTAAATTGCCCGTAGTGTCCTAAAAAAAAGTACGGTTAAGGGGGGGGGTTGTTGGGTTACGGGTATAGGGTGGATACGTGGGTTTGAGTAGGGTGATCATTGCTCGGCACAACATCGAGGGCCGAAGGGCCTGTTCTGTGCTGTACTGTTCTATGTTCTATGTTCTATGTTCTATCTTTGGGTTGTGGGATGAAACCCACGCAGCACGAGGTGAATGTGCAAACTCCACACAGACAGTGACCCGGGGCCGTGTTCGAACCTGGGTCCTCAGCGCTGTAGGGAGCAGTTCTAACCACTGAGCCACCATGCCGCCCCAGAAACATAAATTTATTATGTGAATTTTTTGAATACTGGTTGGGCGTTGTTTAATTTCATGTATATGTTGCTTCATGAAAAACATAACCGCAATGATGCAAGTCTATATTTTGGCTTGAATAAAAAGCTTTCTGGACATTAGCCCCCATTTCTGTATGTACCTCTGCTTATTTTTATGCAAACGATAATATTTGGCATTTGTGTGGTGTTTTCCGAAATGAAGCGTTCACTAAACAGATGAATTTCATTGACATTTCTGCAAAACCTTGAGATAAACGAGTAAAATAACAGGCAAAGGCAACAATCTGTGACAAGAGAACAATAGTTGGGGCTTACTGTGGCAATAGTCTAGGCAATGAAGCTAAGATTTGTACGAGATTAAAAAGAGGAGGTTACCCAGGCTCCATGCCCTAGCTACTTCCTTATTATTTCAAGCTGAGATTTAAGATGACATTTTGTAAAAAAATATACATTTATGAGGTCACTGCCGAGCAGACCTGAACCATGTGGCTTGCAACCTTTGAAGTCTGATTGGCTATGAGGTTTGTTTAGCTAAATGGATGGCATCACAACTGTTTACCAGCAGGAGTTCATTATCATCCTGAGTGATATATCTAGAAAAAGTTAAAAAGAAAACAGCAAAAGTAGTCAAAACCAGAATTGATGATGTACACTCAGAGGAATTCATTGTGAGAAGTTTATTATTATTAAAAATAGTAAAGAGTTTGTACTTGGAAAGTGGTTGTTTAATTTTTAACGGTTCCTTCACTTTTTTGGATGTGGACTTCTTGTTTTTTTTTGCAGAACATCTACAAATACACTTCCAATCACAAATATTATAATGTAGATTTAGAATGACCAGGGTTTATGGGGAAAATTCCCTTCACAGGAGCCAGTAAGCACAGCAGCAGGCAGATAGGAGTCTGACTGGAAATTAATCTGCAAGGGGCTCCTGAAAATGGCTGCAGCGGAGTTGCCATTGGTTTTCCAACCAGTGGACAGACCCGCCATGACCATCAAATTCCACCGCCCATAATCCAGGTTGATGCAACAGCACATTAACGATTGAGAACAGGATTTGTCGGTCACGTTAGCTGCAGCGCAATACCGTCATGGTTGCTAAATCCTGCGAGCGGCCATAAACTGGACTTGTACCAGCAAGATTTCCAATCGCGATCTTCCTGAGCCCTCCCTGATGACGCGATATGGTTTACGCCCAGGAATTTATGTGAATTTGAATACTTTACCAATATTTGGCGTGGTTACCATCGCATCTTGAGCCATCGTTGAATCTTCCAACCGATCAGGCTTGATGTCACGCCGACGCAAATTGCTACTGCCTTTTAAATATGAGAACCAGACATCATGTCCCCAAAGATGGAGGAAGGAGATGAGCACCACTCTCTTCACTTTGCACCAGGGAGTCCAAGGGGACATGGCCTGCTGGTCAGCTCTGGAGGACAGGTGGGGGTCAGGGGAGGTGGGGAGGAGTCGGGAATGTGTGGCGGGGCTCAGGGTTCTGGAGCTGGGAGCTCAGAGTTTGGGAGTTGGGGGATTAGGGGCTTGAACGGGGGTCGAGGGTGTAAGAGAAAGGGTAGGCAGTTGTCAGGGCATAAGGTTGCACTAGTGGAGTAAGCACGGTTGTTGTGGGTGCTCCTGAAATCTGCAGACTGTTGTTTAGGTGAGCTTTTAGAGCTGGTTTGTTTGTAGTCTGTGACATTGGAGCATGGGGCAGGGGTGGCTGTGGGACCCATGGGGGAGGGTTTTGGGTGTGATGAGAGATGCGTTAAGATGCTGGGCCGAAGGGGCTGGTGTTTGAGACCCTGGAAGAGAAAGCAACACGGTGTCCATCCTGGGGGGAAGTTTGGGGGGGGGGGGAAACACGACAGGGGGCTCAAATGTTGAGGCATTACAGCAATGAGACCTCTGAATGATGCAGCCTGGGTAAGAAGGGTGCCTATTAGCTTTACCTATCCCTGAAGCAGAAAGCAATTGTGCCCTCTAACAATTCTGAGACTCATGCTTGTCAAATTAATTGGTCTGCAGGAGTTAACCCTTTGCAATGTCAGCTGTCCACAGTCTCAAAATCAAGGAGTCCCACTGGAGCTCGCTCTACAGAGGAGTCTTCTCCCTTAATCTTTGGGACCTGTGATGGAGGGTGTTGCACCCAGCAGTCCAATGCAACCATTGATTACACCATTTCATGGATTCCCAAGATGCCTGCTATTTTTGCGGCCTTCTGGAGTCCTTGGACAAGGTCTATTTTCTGTGTTTTAGGCAACACTCCCTTTTCAGTGGGGCGGGAAGGAGGAGGACCTTCCCATGAACCTGGGCCTGCAGGTGACCGAGGAGGTCATCCAACTTGACTGTCTGCCCCTCTTCCGTGGCTTCATTCGCGGTCGGGTGTCCCTGGGGAGGGAGCATGCCATGTCCAAGGGCACCATTGAGGCCTGCTGTGCCTGGTATGCACCGCAAGGTCTGGGGTGCTTTATCGACCCCTTTGATCACCTTTTGGTTTAGGTTTTTGAAGTTTCCTTTACTCTTTGTTTTTATTAAGGGCAATGCTCTTTGAAGGAGCGGCTCCTTTTAATTTGTCCCTCAGTTTGTTGATTTAGTTTAGTTGGTTGAGCTCGAAATAGTTCAAAGTCAAGGAATGGGATAAGTACTCAGGGTTCAGGGCTCAATGCTTGGTTGCACAGGATCAAGAGGCACTGGTCTCACTTCTCTGCCAGACCCCAACGTGAGCTAGTCAGGATCCATCTCCAGCTCCTCAGAAACCGTGTTAGGGAACTGGAGCTGGAGTTGGATGAACTTCGGATCATTCGGGAGGCAGAGGTGGGTCATAGATAGAAGCTTCAGGGACGTAGTTACTCCGAAGAATTAAGTTAGATGGATGACGGTGAGAGGGGCTGGGAGGAAGCAGTCACTACAGGCATCCCCTGTGGTCATTCCCCTTAGTAACAAGTATACCGCTTTGGATACTGGTGGGGGGGGGGGGGGAAACTTACCAGGGGTAAGCCTTGGGGTACAGGTCTATGGCACAGAGTCTGTCCCTGTTGCTCAGAAGGGAAGGGGGAAGAGGAGTAGAGCATTAGTCATTAGAGACTCCATAGTTAGGGGGATAGATAGGAGATTCTGTGGGAATGAGAGAGACTCGCGGTTGGTGTGTTGCCTCCCAGGTGCCAGGGTCCGTGATGTCTCGGATCGTGTTTTCAGGATCCTTAAGGGGGAGGGGGAGCAGCCCCAAGTCGTGGTCCACATAGGCACCAGCGACATAGGTTGGAAAAGGGATAGGGATGTAAGGCAGGAATTCAGGGAGCTAGGGTGGAAGCTTAGAGCTCGAACAAACAGAGTTATTATCTCTGGGCTGTTACCCGTGCCACATGCTAGCGAGACGAGGAGTAGGGAGAGAGAGCAGTTGAACAAGTGGCTACATGGTTGGTGCAGGAGGGAGGGTTTCAGATACCTGGATAATTGCGGCTCATTCTGGGGTAGGTGGGACCTCTACAAATGGGATGGTCTACACCTGGACCAGAGGGGTACCAATACCCTGGGGGGGAAATTTGCTAATGCTCTTCGGGACGGTTTAAACTAATTCAGCAGGGGGTTGGGAACCTGAATTGTAGCTCCAGTATACAGGAGGTTGAGAGTAGTGAGGTCATGAGTAATGTTTCAAGGTTGCAGGAGTATACCGGCAGGCAGGAAGATGGTTTAAAGTGTGTCTACTTCAACGCCAGGAGCATCCGGAGTAAGGTGGGTGAACTTGCAGCATGGGTTGGTACCTGGGACTTCGATGTTGTGGCCAGTTCAGAGACATGGATAGAGCAGGGACAGGAATGGTTGTTGCAGGTTCCGGGGTTTAGATATTTCAGTAAGCTCAGGGAAGGTGGTAAAAGAGGGGGAGGGGTGGCATTGTTAGTCAAGGACAGTATTACGGTGGCAGAAAGGATATTTGATGAGGACGCATCTACTGAGGTAGTATGTGCTGAGGTTAGAAGGAAAGGTCACCCTGTTGGGAGTTTTCTATAGGCCTCTGAAAAGTTCCAGAGATGTGGAGGAAAGGATTGCAAAGATTATTCCGGGTAGGAGCAAAAGTAACAGGGTAGTTGTTATGGGGGACTTTAACTTTCCAAATATTGACTGGAAACGCTATAGATCGAGTACTTTAGATGGGTCCGTTTTTGCCCAATGTGTGCAGGAGGGTTTCCTGACACAATATGTAGATAGGCCAACAAGAGGCGAGGCCACATTGGATTTGGTACTGGGTAATGAACCAGGACAGGTGCTAGATTTGGAGGTAGGTGAGCACTTTGGTGATAGTGACCACAATTCAGTTACGTTTATTTTAGCGATGGAAAGGGATAGGTATATACCGCAGGGCAAGAGTTATAGCTGGGGGAAAGGCAATTATGATGCGATGAGGCAAGACTTAGGATGCATAGGATGGGGAAGGAAACTGCAGGGGATGGGCACAATTGAAATGTGGAGCTCGTTCAAGGAACAGCTACTGCTGTCCTTGATAAGTATGTATCTGTCAGGCAGGGAGGAAGCGGTCGAGCGAGGGAACCGTGGTTTACTAAAGTAGTTGAATCACTTGTCAAGAGGAAGAAGGAGGCTTATGTAAAGATGAGACGTGAAGGTTCAGTTAGGGCGCTCGAGAGTTACAGGTTAGCTAGGAAGGCTCTAAATAGAGAGCTAAGAAGAGCCAGGAGGGGACATGAGACGTCTTTGGCTGGTAGGATCAAGGATAACCCTAAAGCATTCTATCGGTATGTCAGGAATAAAAGAATGACTAGGGTAAGAGTAGAGCAAGTCAAGGACAGTAGTGGGAAGTTGTGCGTGGAGTCCGAGGAGATAAGAGAGGTGCTAAATGAATATTTTTTGTCAGTATTCACGCAGGAAAAATACAATGTTGTCGAGGAGAATACTGAGATACAGGCTACTAGACTAGTAGGGCTTGAGGTACATAAAGAGGAGGTGTTAGCAATTCTGGAAAGTGTGAAAATAGATAAGTCCCCTGGGCCGGATGGGATTTATCCTAGGATTCTCTGGGAAGCTAGGGAGGAGATTGCTAAGCCTTTGGCTTTGATCTTTATGTTGTCATTGTTTACACAACTACCTGTGCCTCACTTCACCCATTGCTACACTGTGCCCCGACAATTCCCTCCCACTATGTCTAGGTGCGTTCCCAGGATGAACTTCCCAGGATGCCCATCAGAGGTGGAGGCAGTCTGCTGCCTTTAACACCCTGTTGCCTGTGATGCCCTTGACAGGCTTCCTCTGGAAGGCCAAGACCTGGGGCGGGATTCTCCCCTACCCGGCGGGGCGGGGGGTCCCGGCGTAGCGGAGTGGCGCCAACCACTCCGGCGTCGGGCCTCCCCAAAGGTGAAGAATTCTCCGCACCTTTAGGGGCCAAGCCCTCACATTGCGGGGCTAGGCCCGCGCTGGAGTGGTTGGCACCACGCCGACTGGCGCCAAAACCGGCACAACAGTCTTTGACGCACGCCGCCCGGCTCCGGGGCTGGCCGAAAGGCCTTCGTCGTTTTGCGCATGCGCCGGTGCGTGAGCTGCCGCTGACATCACCACCGGCGCATGCGCGCTAGGGGATTCTCTTCCGCCTCTGCCATGGTGGAGGCCATGGCGGCGGCGGAAGAAAAAGAGTGCCCCCACGGCACTGGCCCGCCTGCCGATCGGTGGGCCCAATCGCGGGCCTGGCCACCGTGGGGGCACCCCCGGGGTCCAATCGCTCCGCGCCCCCCCAGGACCCCGTGGGCCCCCTCACGCCGCCAATCCCGCCGCCACCAGAGGTGGTTCAAACCACGGTGGCGGGATTGGCCTCTCAGCGGCGGGACTTCAGCCAATTCCCGGGTGGTGGAGAATTTCTGCCACGTTGGGGGCGGGATTTTTGCCGGCCCCAGGCGATTCTCCGACCCTGCAGGGATCGGAGAATTTCGCCCCTGGAGCCCTGCCCTACTTTCAGATGGCACTAGTGTCATCATGTCACTCCATTCTGCCCGCTGTGCCTGAGTTGAGTTGGTCTCAAGGAGGGCGGATTCAGATTGGCTGGTCACTCTCAGAGTCTCCTGGGTGGAAGGCCCCAGGCTGTGCTCAAGCAGATCCTCCCCTCTCTGGCGAGCGCCACACTGCTTCTGATGAACATCAGGTAGATGCCGAAATGTCCCCGGGATCGGGCAATTGGAAATCTTCTGGATCCCAGGTCACAACTGTGCCCCAGCCAGGTGCTGTGGCTCTGACACATTCATCCCACGGCTGCTTGAGCTGCAAAGGCAGAGCTGGGAATACCAGGAGGGCTGTCAGCGACACTCCTTCAACTGCAAGGCCAAGTGGAGGAGTCCCAAAGCCTTTTGTTGCAGGAGATGTTGTCGGTGTTGCATGACACCCAGGCCAACATTTAAAGGGTGGCGTCCGCAGTGGAAAGCCTGGGGCAAGAGGTCTGATCCATGACTGGAGGAGTCCAAAGCATAGCTCAGTCCCTGAGGATCATGGCTGAGTGGAATGACACCACAGTGCAGACACAAGTGGCCTCCAGGACTGGCAATCCCAGATGATGTTGAGGCTTCCAGTCCATCAAGTCCACCGAGCACCAAGAGGGAGGAAAAAGTGCTGGAGCACATCCCAGGACCTTCCACCCAGGAAACCCTGGGAGTGACCAGCCCCATCTGAATTTCCCTCCCCGATACCGACGCAATGCAGGGTAGCGGGCAAAACAGGGTGAGCCAGTGACACCTGAAAGTAGGCCGGGACCCTCCAGGTCCCGGCCCTCAGGAGGGCGCCTGCCCAGGGCATCTCAGACAACAGGGCGTGGAAGGCAGCAGACCGCCTCCATCTCTGATGTGCATTCTGGGAATACACCTGGACATAGAGCTCGCAAGACCAAGGAATTGTAGGGGCACAGTGTGGGCATGGGTGAAGTTAGAAACAGATAGTTGGGGATCTTTATCAAATGTTAAAAATATTAAAATCTCTTGTTCTTCACAACCTTAAGGCCTCACTCTTGTTAACCCTCCTCCCAGTGAGATAGCGCTTCACCTCATATGGACACAGCATTTCTGAAAGGCCTTCAATGTCAAGCAAATGGTTAGGTCCACTTGAAGTGAAAGTTAGATAAACCCTGAAAGAACTCAAGCATTAACAATTGAGCCCTAGACTCTTGCTCCTAATCCCCCTCTCGTGTTAAGGGACATGGGCCGGGGGACAGGGTGTTGGCAACAGACAGGTGTCAGACATAAGCAATAGGGAGGAGCATCACAGAGCTGTCCTCACCAAGAGCCGTCATCACCCTTCTGCATGGTAGATCAGCAGGCACAAGGGCTCCTCAGGCCCAGCACCCTGATGACTAAGGCTTCATGCCACTCTCCTCCCATGGCCGAGGAGGGATCACAACGATCTTGGGTGGCGGGGTGGGTGGGGGGGGGGGGGGGGGGGGGGGGGGGGGGCTGCTTCTTGAGATGTCAGACAACATGCTGGCCCTATGGGGTGAAGCAGGAAGCGATGAGGATATCAATGGTTGCCCTGCTCCTGCGAAGCTTTGCCGTCATCTGCCCTCCATCCTCTGGCTCTTCCTCAGCCTCTTCCTCTACTCCTTCCTGGACTTCCTCCTCATCTGAGTAGACGTTCCACTCCTCCAGGTCTTCATCAGTAAGGCAGCACATGTTGTCCGACATCTGTTCAGCTGCTGCTCCCTCTGGCCCTTGAGCCTGTACCATTGCCCCCTCGACCCTGGCGCTGGATACTCCCTGGGTGCTGCCCTTGTTGCTGCTGGAGTCTGTGCACCTCCAGCACTATAAGTAGCAGAATTGACAGCTCCACTGGCTCCATACCGCTGTCTCTCGGTACGTTCTGTGCGATGAGGGAGAGAGAGAGACACACAATCAGGTTGGTGTCGCTGCTGCTTAATTTCAGTATCTCCCCTCATTCATTGGCCTCCTGTGCCTGGAAACAGTCAGTCCCACACGTTATCTGGCGGCTACCGTTCACTCACAGTCAGGTGCCCTTCCATCTCCATTGCATGACAGTCAATGCCCTTGCCCCTTCCAAGTCACCTCTGGTCTCCCGTGTGGTTGTCCCCTCCCGTACATTACTGGGAATTCTGATAGGGAACTTTCTATGGGTGATAATCCCTCATGGGCAGGGTCAACTGGGCTGTGATGTCCACCTTGGAGGCTAATGGATGATGTATGGCAGGCGCTGGGGTCCAGAACATATGCAGATGAGTAATTTGATGAGCAAGAGTCTCAGGAATGTTAGAATTGCTTTCTGCTTCAGGAATAGGCAAAGCTAATAGGCACTCTTCTTAATCAGACTGCATCATTCAGAGATCATTTCTATCAGGTCTTTACTCCTTCGACTTCTGAAAATCCACTCCATAACTTTTTTATGCATCCCCCCCCAACCCCTCCTCACCCCAGGCTGGGAAACATGTTGCGCTCTCATTCAGGTTCTTGTCTTTTGAGGAACATAGCGTTCTGAAACCTCACCAGCGCAAATCCTGTTTTTGGCCTCTTGAAATATTTAGCGTTCATTGCAGGATTGCGCCCGTGGCTAACAGGCCCGCTAAATCACACCCCTGGGATCCAGCAGACCTCCGACAATCCGATCCCTCGGGCATTCCTGCCTCCATCTGACACGCATCAGAAGCAATGTGGTGCTCTCCCAATAGTGGCCCAGAAGCCTGCTTGCTATGGTCTCCCACTAAGGTGTGTGTCTGCGATGGTCATTGGTGTCAGTGGTAGCCGTCACCTTTCTTTGATATTCTCCTGCGAGAGCTCGAGGGTGGGTGGTGGACACTGCAGGTGGATGGGAGAGGCTGTTCGGATGATGTTCCTGGAAGGCAAGGAAGATGGTATAAGTTCATGGCCTGGTCAAGGGTTTGAAGTACACGGAAATCACTTAAGTTTAGTCATCTGGATGAAGGTGCAGTGGCTCCTTACTTTTCTCTCGCAAGCCCACCTCACTCTCAGCACAGGCCTGTGCCTGCTCCTCCCCTGCGAGCTCCATGGCTCAAGTATAGTGGTATTAGGTAGGTATTAGGCAGGTATAGTGGTATTAGGCAGGTATTAGGCCCCATATGTGCTAATAAGGAGCCCAACACTTGCTTTGTGACCGAGTGGGACCTCTGCCAACCTGCAATTCACAAATTCTTCCAATTCCCATCCCTCCCATACTTACTCAAGGACAGCTGCCAGCGAGGTAACTGGCTCAAATTCATCTGTTGAAAAGGACCAGCTGCCTTGGCATTCCCCTCAAAGACATTTGCGGTTTACCTAGGTTGTTGAAGTGAAGTTCAGTTTCAGATCAACGTCAAGAATGAAGTTGGGAAACAACTGCCAGCAATGCTCAATTCTGGACCCAAATTAATTTATGTGCCAAAACATAGACCCAACACTCCTGCTCAAATGGACACATGAGATTACAGAGTTGATGTGCAGATGTGTTTGGATCTATAGTTCCCAAAGGTTTCCACAAGGTGGGTTTTAGAACATAGAACATAGAACAGTACAGCACAGAACAGGCCCTTCGGCCCTCGATGTTGTGCCGAGCAATGATCACCCTACTTAAACCCACGTAACCCGTATACCCGTAACCCAACAATCCCCCCATTAACCTTACACTACGGGCAATTTAGCATGGCCAATCCACCTAACCCGCACATCTTTGGACTGTGGGAGGAAACCGGAGCACCCGGAGGAAACCCACGCACACACGGGGAGGACGTGCAGACTCCACACAGACAGTGACCCAGCCGGGAATCGAACCTGGGACCCTGGAGCTGTGAAGCATTAATGCTAACCACCATGCTACCGTGAGGCCCCTAACATGTTTTTTCCTCAACATGTTTGCGGCTGCTTTAAACTAATTGCTTAGATTTATAGAGATAACATTTGTCAACATCTCCATTCACAGGGCGGCACTATATCATAGTAGTTAGCACTGCTGCCTCACAGCACCAGGGACCAGGGTTCAATTCAGGCCTTGGGTCACTATCTGTGTGAAGTTTGCACTTTCTCGCAATGTCTGCATGGGTTTCCTCCAGAAGCTTTGAAGAAGAACAAAGAATAAAGAACAAAGAAAATTACAGCACAGGAACAGGCGCTTCGGCCCTCCCAGCCTGCACCGATCCAGATCCTTTATCTAAACCCGTTGCCTATTTTCCAAGGTCTACTTCTCTCTGTTCCCCACCTGTTCCTATATCTGTCCAGATGCATCTTAAATGATGCTATCATACCCGCCTCTACCACCTCCGTTGGCAAAGCATTCCAGGCACCCACCACCCTCTGCGTAAAAAACTTTCCACGCACATCTCCCTTTAACTTTTCCCCTCTCACCTTGAAATCGTGACCCCTTGTAATTGACACCCCCACTCTCGGAAAAAGCTTGTAGCTATCCACCCTGTCCATACCTCTCATAATTTTGTAGACCTCAATCAGGTCTCCCCTCAACCTCCGTGTTTCCAATAACACAATCCTAATCTACTCAACCTTTCTTCATAGCTAGCACCCTCTATACCAGGCAACATCCCGGTGAATCACTTCTGCACCCTCTCTAAAGCATCCACATCCTCTGGTAATGTGGCGACCAGAACTGCACGCAGTATTCCAAATGTGGCCTAACCAAAGTCCGATACAACTGTACCATGACTTGCGGACTCTTGTACTCAATACCTCGTCCGATGAAGGCAAGCATGCTGTATGCCTTCTTGACCACTCTATCGACCTGCGTTGCCACCTTCAGGGTACAATGGACCTGAACTCCCAGATCTCTCTGTACATCAATTTTCTCCAGGATTCTTCCATTGACCGTATAGTCCACTCTTGAATTAGATCTTCCAAAATGCATCACCTCGCATTTGCCTGGATTGAACTCCATCTGCCATTTCTCTGCCCAACTCTCCAATCTATCTATATTTTGCTGTATTCTCTGACAGTCCGCCTCGCTATCTGCAACACCACCAATCTTAGTATCATCTGCAAACTTGCTCATCAGACCACTTATACCTTCGTCCAGATCATTTATGTATATCACAAACAACAGTGGTCCGAGCACGGATCCCTGTGGAACACCACTAGTCACCTTTCTCCATTTTGAGACACTCCTTTCCATCACTACTCTCTGTCTCCTGTTGCCCAGCCAGTTCTTTATCCATCTAGTTAGTACACCCTGAACCCCATACGACTTCACTTTTTCCATCAACCTGCCATGGGAAATTTTATCAAATGCTTTACTGAAGTCCATGTATATGACATCTACAGCCCTTCCCTCATCAATTAACTTTGTCACTTCCTCAAAGAATTCTATTAGGTTTGTAAGGCATGACCTTCCCTGCACAAAACCATGCTGCCTATCACTGATAAGTCTATTTTCTTCCAAATGTGAATAGATCCTATCCCTCAGTATCTTCTCCAACAGTTTGCCTACCACCCTATCATTCGGAGCTGGGGGCACTGTGGGCGGACGGTCCAAGGCGCGCAAGCGGCTGAAGGGGGGCACTACTTTTTTCGGTCCTGGTCCGCGGGCCGAGTCCGCCATGGAGCACGGCGCGGCGGCTGGAGGCCGCCGCCATGTGCATTCGCGGCCACGGAACCAGAAACGCTCAGGGTTATATTAGCTGCGAGCTCTATGCTGCCTCCCTGCTAGCCCCCAGCAAAATGGTGCATTAGTGGCCACCTTGCACCAGTTTTCCTGGCATAAAGACCACCGTTTTCACGCTAGCGTGGGAACTTAGTCTCCAAAATGGATAACCAGCCCCATCTCTCATTCTAGATTCCCCCACATAAATCCTTTTATCATCTTATATACCTCAGTTCGATCTCCTCTCATTCTTCTCATTCTTCAAAGCAACCACAGGAGGCATCTGCCAAATCTGTCTAATCAATCACTCAAATTATCATATTTGCAGGAGGCACCATAGGCGGGATTCCCCAGTTCACCAGCCGCGTTTTCCAGCATGGCGCACCCCTGCTGGCAACGGGATTCTCATTCCCATAGCCAACCATTTCCCATTGTGACCACCCCATGCCGTCGGGAAACTTGCAGGGTGCGCTGCCGGAGGACCGAAGGATCCCGCCGACAGAGTATTCCACTGCCCATTTCCCATGGAAAGTAGGCACCAATTGGACAGTCATGGAGAACCTTTGTTGGATGGCACAGATACAAAGATTTCAGAATGTAGATGCCAATCATATGGGCACAAGGGTTCCTTGCATAAACTCCAATGGATACATGATCAGAAAAGGCTTGCATTCAATTACTATTCACATGGAAATAAAATAATCACAGTCTGGTGCATAATCAAGCAGACAGCAGTCAGATATAAACAAAGCCATGACACAGAAAGTGCAACAGAAATAGAAGAAGCAGAGATGTAAGTGTTGGTGTGGAAGACATTCATTGATAATGATTTGCTCTTTCTCAGCTCCACTGATATTTCAGATGATCAAAATATTACACTAAAGATAGATTTTCTGGATTAGCACTTTTAATGTTACTATGTCTACCAGTAATGTATGTGGGAATTTCTGTTGAATCACTGGGAATGCTGAAGCAAAACAATTACCCTAAATTTCCATAAATAATATACTGAACACTTCCTTAATTTGGGTATTGCTGAAATAATGACATGCTGTTGAAACTTTTCATCTTGCACTTATCAGGACAGATTCCCTTTGCAAGAATACCAATTGTCGAGGGAACAACAATTTATACTGTATGAGAAGAGAGCGCCGAATGGTTGGCATGGTGGACTCTGATCGGTAGAGAATGCACCAGGGAACAGTTAACTGAATGCATCAAGAAATAGTTAACTGAATGCACCAGGGAATTGTTAACTGCCAAACTTTGGTTTAAATTAAACTAGGCAGGTTAACTCTGGTCATGGCATTGAACCAGGGGATGGCTGTCCCCCCAAGCCATTGTTCCAATGAAAGAGGTGCAATGCATGGACATGCTCCTTCTGTCTGCAAACGACAGGGTCTTGTGTATAAATATATGTCCCTGGCCTAGACACCTCAAGCTAGCCATAGACATCTGCATCACATCACTATATCATGTGATCTGGATGCAACGCCATTGTCTGAATCTGTATTAATTGAACTTATGAACTCAACAACTCATGTAGTTGAATTCAGTTTAATGATACCATGTATGGTAATGGCACCATCGAGCAGCACGGTAGCACAAGTGGATAGCACTGTGGCTTCACAGCGCCAGGCTCCCAGGTTCAATTCCCTACTGGGTCATTGTCTGTGCGGAATCTGCACATTCTCTCCGTGGGTTTCGTCCGAGTGCTCCGGTTTCCTCCCACAATCCAAAGATGTGCAGGTTAGGTGGATTGGTCATGATAAATTGCCCTTTGTGACCAAATCGGTTAGGAGGGGTTATTGGGTTACGGGGATAGGGTGGAAGTGAGGGCTTAAGTGGGTCGGTACAGACTTGATGGGCCGAATGGACTCCTTCTCCACTGTATGGTCTATGTCTATGTATGCCTAAACATATGCTGTTTCCATGGGAATCCCCTCGAGGCCCAGCTCTGGCAAACATCTTTGTCAGTTTCCACAAGAAACAAGCCTTCAATGGAATGACACCTACCCTCCCGCAGGAGGGACTGTAAAATTCTGTCTTAAGTGTCTGTTGCCGACTTTACTATATTGGAAAGAAACACTCAATCATAAAAAAAATTTACCACATTTACATTTCTGTAGCGAATGGCCTCCTTCTGCACTGTAAATTCTATGATAATGGATAATTGTGAAATCAGTAATGCAGCAGAAATCCAGTAACGGAAACCTTGGGTTTATGTTACTAGACAGAGTGAAATAGCAAGCAATGATTTTTTTCTCACACTGCAGATATTATTTCAGAGATTTAAATGTCTTGATAGCTCCCTTTAACAGGTGCTTTTGATAGTTCCTTTTTACAGATCATCTGACACCTTTAAGAAGTATTCTTGACAAGTCCTCTTGACAGTATTGACCGTTGATTTTGACAAGTTTCTTGACAGTTATAACGATCTTGACAGTTAATGAGTTCATACACTTTTTACACATTCATGCCTACTTTTAGCAATACCAAAGAGCAACTAACCTTTCTCAAAGGGCATCTTACCTTTCTCAAAGGACACATCACTTCTCCCAAAGGCCATCACACCTCTCATAAAGGTGCCCCTGGGCAATACCTAAAAGAATACCAACCACTCTAAAAGGGTACTCTATCTCTCCAAAGAACTCTGGTATGTTAAGACCTTCACTTACCAGATCTAAAGTGCACAAGTCATGCCCTGGACATCCCACTAGCGAAAATCAGATCTGATTGAGGCAGCTGTACTTTAATGTGTGCAGCTGCCTCCACGAACCATTGATGTGCCATTTAGAACCCGCCCCATTCCCTTCCTGTGAAAATGGCAGGGGCAATGCTTCCAGATTATGCCTCAGCAGCCTTTTTCACTAAGGTGGAGAGCAGCTCTGTCTATGTGAAACTTCAGACCGTGGGATTAATGGTCATAAAAATGTTTTCATTTAAAGGTTCTGATGAATCCCCGTGTCTGCGTGGGTCTCACCCTCACCACCCAAAGATTTGCAGGGTAGGTGGATTGGCCACCCTCAATTGGAAAAAAAGATTCTGATGAAAATTTACCTTTTTCGAGCATGATCATCCCTCTTCATTCAATGCCAATCGGAACTACAGAAACAGGGTGCTGACTGACATTTCTTTTAACTCACCCTGATGCCCCATAAATTCTGTACAGTGAGTACTGATTTTCAGTATGATGTGTTTGCCTATCTGCAGGGGAGCACCAGAGAGACCAAACTTAAATATGTTTTCATTAACACTGTTGTGGGCCTGTGAAAATCTTAGCCTGGAATGTAGCCTGGGGGTCTATCACTTCTGTATTTTTCATTGGTTACATAAATGATGACATCATGCTTCATGCTGCTCAGTGGCAATCTATGATTTGCTTTAAAGCAGATCATTTGGCAATCTGGGGGACTGCGCAGCGTCTGGGCTTGGCAAGAGAAGGGAAATATGAAGTTGTATCCTTTCAAGGTGATTGAGCATTCGTCCAGTCCAGCCTGCCATTTCAATGAAGACAGGGGTGATTGATGGAGGTCTCTAATGTGGATCTCTGATGGAAGCTGATGGAGGGGTCTGATGGGGAGTTCTGGGGGAATCAGTGGGTGAGTTGGTGGTGGGGGGGGGGGGGGGGGGGTCAGGTCACCCACACGCGTGCATGCTGTGGGGGGTGGGGGTGACCCGTCATTCCCGTGATTGGGAAGGGGAGGGCAGGATTTGTGTTGTAAAAGGAGGCGGGCAATCCGATAGACTTTGGGGGACACCTCAGTTACGCTCTGATCCCCTTCACCCATCTGAGGGTCCACCACGTCAGGACCATGCTTAGACAAACTTACACCAAAGCCTGCCTGGTGGATTTTCCGCTGTGGGGGTCAAAGCATAATGGGAGGTGGGGGGGGGGGGGGGGTGGAGATTCGGGCTTCGAGCCCGTTAATTACATTAACATTTATTTAAATGCTTGATTTGCATCCTCCCGCCAGCATGGGCTGCCACATCCTCCCGCCGCCGGCTACGTGCTGAGAAAGCCGGGGGATCGGAGCATCACAACATGCGTCAAGCCCGTTTTATCTTCGCGCTCCACTCTCCTCCTGATCGGAATTCCCAAACAGAGCAGCATTGAATAGAGAATCCACCCCTATATTTTGGGCTGTGCGAGCATAGGCTAGTTGGGTATGATCAGCTCTTTGCCTGTTGTGAACAGCCAAAGGGACATGCAGTCATTGGGATGCAAGATGTGTGGACCACACTGACGCTGAAATTCATATACCACATTACTAATTTATGTGACAGAAGTTACTGGAGAATACCACTCGTGTTGCTACTGCATAGTAGAAGCATGAAACAGCTAGCTTCACCTGTTACTCATATTTTTGGATCACTTTACCCTTCCAGGGGGCCAGGTCACCCACATGCGTACATGCTGTAGGGGGTGGGGGTGACCCATCATTCCCGTGATTGGGATGCTCCTACTTGTCAGCAAGGGGAGGGCAGGACTTAAGGACTGACTGGTGGGCTTAGGCCCATTCATGAGTTTTTTCAATGTACAGAAAACAATGATCTAAGCAGGGTAGCCACTATCCCACAGGATGGCTTGATGTGCCTGCCCTATTGCAGCATCAAGCTTGCATGGCGGGCAAATGGCTTATGTGTATTAATGAGGTTGCCAATAAGGCCAGTTTTATAGAGCGTTGAGCTGTAGGAATCCCAATAAACATATTGACCAGTGAAGGTGGACAGTAGTAGAGAACCCATTGGCAGATTTCTCAACGAGCATGTTGAGAAAAGGGAGCTCGTTTGACTGTTCCATTTCAAAGGTGAATTTGTGTACAGGATGGGGCTCATTAAGGTGCGTAAGGAACTTCTTACATGCAGCTGCGGATTTCAAGACAGCAAACGTATCATCTACGTTTGGGAATATGCAAGGTGTTTCTGGTCCTGCCGAAGTCAATGGAGGTTTGAATGGCTCCTTGTAACCTTCACTGTGCTGTAAAATTCTGCCCTTCCATCTTTATTTTGTAGAACTTTATTTTATTTTATCTTCGCATGGGTCCTGAGGTCCGCCCATGGTGGATATGGGGTCATCTTCATGGTAGGCATAAAAGCAAAGGGTGATGGGTGGAGCCTGGATTGGCATGAGTTGTCACTAACTTGACAAATTGTCTTAAAGGGCCATGGGGATGGATATAGGGGCATAGGTTAGCATAGGGTGTATGGGTGCATACAGCTGCATAGATTAGCATGGGGTGTATGGGTGCATACAGGTGCATAGGTTAACATTGGGTGTATGGGTGCATAGGTTAGCATGGGGTGTATGGGTGCATACAGATGCATAGGTTAGCATGGGGTGTATGGATGCATACAGATGCATAGGTTAGCATGGGGTGTATGGGTGCATACAGGTGCATAGGTTAGCATGGGATGTCTGGGTGCATAGGTTAGCATGGGGTGTATGGGTGCATACAGATGCATAGGTTAGCATGGGGTGTATGGGTGCATACAGATGCATAGGTTAGCATGGGGTGTATGGGTGCATACAGATGCATAGGTTAGCATGGGGTGTATGGGTGCATACAGATGCATAGGTTAGCATGGGGTGTATGGGTGCATACAGATGCATAGGTTAGCATGGGGTGTATGGGTGCATACAGATGCATAGGTTAGCATGGGGTGTATGGGTGCATACAGATGCATAGGTTAGCATGGGGTGTACGGGTGCATACAGGTGCATAGGTTAGCATGGGATGTCTGGGTGCATAGGTTAGCATGGGGTGTATGGGTGCATACAGATGCATAGGTTAGCATGGGGTGTATGGGTGCATACAGATGCATAGGTTAGCATGGGGTGTATGGGTGCATACAGATGCATAGGTTAGGATGGGGTGTATGGGTGCATACAGATGCATAGGTTAGCATGGGGTGTATGGGTGCATACAGATGCATAGGTTAGCATGGGGTGTATGGGTGCATACAGGTGCATAGGTTAGCATGGAGGGCATGAGGGCTTATAAGTGTGGCATAGGTTGGCATGAATTGGGCATGGGCATTTATGGAGTGCTAAAGCTGGAGTGTTATATTATGTTTTATTCATTTTTTTAGAAATTTCGGACACGGTGTTCCAACACTGGCCCAGAGGCAGTCTATCCACTCAGCTAACCCCCACACCTGGCATTCCCTTCACTATTGCTGAGGTTGTCTGCCCCAACTTTTAAAATAATCCAAAACCTCCCTGGACCAAAAATCTGCCCTCCAGGCTGCCATTTTCTTAAAGTTAGGCTTGCAGAACCAAGGGGCTGGATTCTCCGATTTTGCGGCTATGTCTGGAGGAAGCATCTGGCCTTACGCCCAAAATATCGGCAGTGCCCCCGCACCGATGCTCTGCCCAGTCGGGGGCTAGCAGCTGTGTCAAGTAAAGCCCCCACCTTTCCCTGAAGATACGGACGTAGATTGGCTGTGTCCGTGGGCGCGCATGGACATGGTGGCAGCCTGTGGCAGCCGCGCCAGACAACACGGTGCCAACCGCGTACAGACCCGGCCTGTCAGATAGTGCCCCCATGTAGTCCCCCTCGCCACCCCCCTCACCACCCCAAGACCACCCTACCAGTCCCCCCAGCCGTTGCCAAAGCCCCCCTTGCCAGAGGAACGCCCCCCCCCCCCCAGCCCGCCGACTGGCGGCGCTGGACACAGTCCGCAGCCGCCTTTCCAGGCTCACGAATGGTGAGTGGACGCGTGTCCCACACCGCCGGTAAGTTAGCCCATCCGATGGGGGCTGAGCATTGGGGGAGGGCCTCAGGTGACGTCCTGAGGCCGTCCCAGCGGCGTGCAGCGTACTGCTCGAATATGCCGCTTTGAGAGGGCGGAGCCTCCGAAAAACAGCACCGCCCCCGATTTTGGCATAAAAACGGATTCTCCGGCCGATCGCTGAACGCAATTTCGCCGTCGCAAATTGGAGAATCCCGCCCATGAATTCTCCCAGCTCTGCACACCCGGGTTTGCTGCAGATGAAAATCCAGGCCAGTGAATTCATCAACAGACCTTAAGTTTATTTACCTCAACATGGGTCCTGAACCCATGATGGAGCCTGGGTGAATTGGCATGGATGGGGTAAGGGCAAAGGGTAGTAGGTGGGTGGGCTTTGGTTGGCAATGTTGGGAGCAAATATTTAAGCCCATGTCTGCAGCAAGTAAAAATAATGCCACGTATAATGAGGTGCTCAATCATGTGACATTGAATGGACAAAAAAATAAGTTTGTTTTTTGAGATTGTAAGGCCAATTTAAACACATATTTGGACTTTCTGTGTTGTTCTTCCCCCCCTCTTCTGGCATAGGGCTATACCTAATCTATGGCTATTGGTACAACGTAGTTAAATTTAAGAGAGACTTGCACATTGTTATTCGGGCAGAATTAAAATTAGGTTTAAACTTTTCGACATAGCTTGCACCATTAGAGGAAATTCAACACTTCTTTGCCCTTTAAAGAAGCATTGGGCAGGATTCTCCGCTCCGTGATGCCTGGAATGCGTTCCCCAGTGGACCAGAAAATCGAGCATTGGGGAAAATTGGGATCGGCGTGGGTGCTGATCCGAACATGATGCTCCGACCCTCCCACTGGCGGCATGAACGAGGTCCACGATGCATGCCAGCGAGGGGGATGCAAATCCCTACGTTCCGGCCTTCCGTGGTTCTCCGGTCCCCGCAGCTGAGAATCATGTGATCACAGATCACTTGGGTTCTCAACAATCGTGAACCTGACGCGGTAGATCTTGGGGTGGGCCAAGGGGCCTCCTCTACCAATCCCCCACCATAGGGAGCCCTGTAATAGGGAAAACACCCAGGGACCCCTGTAATGGGGGACCACCACAGGAACCCTCATAATATGGAGACCCCGAACAGGAACCCCTTGCCTATTGGAACTACCTCCACAGACCCCCCCCCCCCCACCCCCCAACACAGACATCCCCCCACACACACAGACCAGCACCCCTCCCCCCCAGAACCATGCCCAAGAAAAGGGACCAGAGCAGATAGGGGCAATGGGAAGCATTATAGCTGTGATACTTATCTTGTAGCTCCACATATTCATTCCTTGAAGGAAAGCTGCTGTGCCTGCATCCGGTTCTCACAGATCTACTATCTGCAAGCCATTCATAGCTTTGGAGTTGTGGTCTGTGAATTACAGCCTTCTGCAGCTTTGATCTATTCATATCCTTTCACAATGTTTATTAACACTGACCACATCAAAGAGAGGCAAGTGAAATCACATGCTTGAGTGATTAGAATGCACTTAGTGCTTGGAATGCACTTACATATCTTTGTTGTGGTCAATGTTTGCAAACGTGCCTCCAGAAACAAGCGCAGTTCGGTTATGTCCTCCGGGGTGTAGCCTGTTGGATTTCCCGCACCTTCTTTTCTACTGCGCGTAGGCCAATCCAGTCCAGGCAGTTTCCTAAATAACTGATCTCCCTGGCGAAGAAGAGGCACTTCTCTCTTTTGAGACGGACGCACAATTCTGAAAAGTGGCGGAGTACCTTGGCCCAGTTACTGAAGTGTTTTCTTTTTGTTGTACGCCTGACCAACACATCATCCAAATAAACCGCCACGCGGCAAACATCCCAGAATGTTTACCAAAGCACGCTGGAAAATGGCGCAGGCTGACGATACACAGAAATATAGTGTACTCATAAAGCCCCTGTGGGTATTTATGGTCACGTATTGTATGGACACAGTGTCTAATTCGATAGTCATTGTAGTGATCTGGATATCTATATATACACAAGGGGCTAATGTAAACCCACTACAAATCACTAGAGGACAGCACCAGAGATGTATACATAGACAGACTGAAGCCAGGATCAGTCTCTTTACAGGAACTAGTGACCACAAGCATATAAGGACAGCTCAGCATAGGTGTAGATAATCATAAGTATTTCTTAATCAATCACATTCATGTAACATCTAGTTTAAGCATTGGAGAGAGAACAAACTCACAGTTAATTAGTCAACGTTATTCAATGAAGTATTTTATCCAATTGGAAGACTACGAGTGTTAATCACTATTGAGTTAAAGATCTTCGCATGGGTCCTGAGGTCCGCCCATGGTGGATACAGGGTTATCTTCATGGTCAGCATAAGAGCAAAGGGTGGTGAGTGGAGCCTGGATTGGCATGAGTTGTCACAAACTTTACAGATCCAGAGATAGGGGTAACCCCAGGTTAAAGAGGTGTGAATTGTCTCAAGCCAGGACAGTTGGTAGTCTTTCGCAAGCCCAGACCAGATGGTGGGGGATGAATGTAATGCGACATGAATCCCAGGTCCCGGTTGAGGCCATACTCATGTGTGCGGAACCCCTACCTCTGGATCTGTAAAGATTCAATTACCTGAAAATGCTTGCATTCTTTTTTTTAAATTTAGAATATCCAATTCATTTTTTCCAATTAAGGGGCAATTTAATGTGGCCAATCCACCTAACCTGCACATCTTTGGGTTGTGGGGGTGAAACCCACACAGACACGGGGAGAATGTGCAAACTCCTCACAGACAGTGACCCAGGGCCAGGATTCGAACCCGGGTCCTCAGCGCCGTAGGCAGCAATGCTAACCAATGTGCCACCGTGCCGCCCCGCTTGCATTCTAAGTATTGTCTGGCATCTTTGAATTTGTCTATATATATGTTTCTGGAACATACCTCTTCATTCACCTGAGGAAGGAGCAGTGCTCCAAAAGCTAGTGTTTGAAACAAACATATTGGACTTTAACCTGGTGTTTTAAGACTTCTTACAGGGCAGTTAAGCTGCATGCACTCATCATCGTGCTGTTCTAAGTGAAAAGTGCAGGCTCTGGGTTGATGCCTACCTTGGTTGTGATGGCCAGTTTGTTGGCCACATTGTGGCTTTCGCTCCCAGCAACTTCTCCTGCTGCACGCTCCACATCATCTGACATCTCCCTCTACGGATTATGGAAACGTATCCTGCCTAGTCATATCAGTTCTAGGTCAGCAGCCCTAGCCGTGGCGGTGTTCTTCCCAAGGCGGGTTTCCAGGGGTTCCTATTCTGTGGGGCGCTGAATGCCGGGAGGGGGTATGTCCCACAGGGATGTTCCACACTGTTCACCTCCATCCCTTGGTGTTCCTGAACTCCTTTTTCTGTACTTTCTCTGGAAAGCAACATTTCTTCAGCCTTCTTAAGGTCCAATAAAAGCTCAGCCAGTAATTTTTGTTGGGCTTCTGTGTTGTTCACACCATAAACCAATCAATGTTGTAGCATCACGGAAAGAGAGGGCCATAATCCCAAAATTCACTAGTTTCCCCAAACGTGTTAAAAACTCGGTAGCAGACTCCCATGGGGTCCTCTCGGCCGTTTTAAATTGATGATGTTGCATGATGGGGAGTATGCAGTCAGGGAAGGCACCGGGGCCTGACGGGTTCCCGGTGGAGTTTTACAAGAAGTTCTCAGACCTACTCGGTCCGCTGTTAGTGAGGACCCTGAATGAGGAAAGGGGGGGGGGGGGGTGTCTTTGCCCCTGACAATGTCCAGAGAACTGATTTCTCTGATCTTGAAGCGGGATAAGGACCCCCTCCAGTGTGGGTCTTACAGGCCGATCTCGCTCCTCAACGTGGACGCGAAGCTGCTGGCCAAGATACTGGCCAGGAGGGTGGAGGATGTGGTCCCACAGGTCATTCACGAGGACCAAACGGGTTTTGTGAAGGGGAGGCAGCTGAATGTCAACGTCCGGCAGCTTCTTAAGTTCATAATGATGTCGGGGGTGGACGGGGAGGCGGAAATAGTGAGAAAGCTTTTGATAGGGTGGAGTGGAGTTACCTGTGGGAGGTGTTGAGGAGATTTGGGTTTGGTGAGGGATTCATTAGTTGGGTGAGGCTGTTGTGTCGTGCTCCGGTGGCGAGTGTGGTGACGAACGGGAGGAGGTCAGAGGACTTTCGGCTGTCGAGGCAGGGCCCCTTGTCTCCCCTGCTCTTCGCGTTAGCGATTGAACCCCTGTCCATGGCACTGAGGGAATCGAGGAACTGGAGGGGGATTGTGCGGGGGGGGGGGGGGGGCGGTGGAGGTGCACCGGCTGTTGTTGTACACGGACGATTTACTGCTGTACATTGTGGATCCGGCGTGGGGGGATGTCAGAGGTGATGAGGATCCTGGGGGAGTTCGGAGACTTCTCTGGCTATAAGCTCAACGTGGGGAAGAGTGAGTTGTTTGTAGTGCATATGGGGGACCAGGAGAAAGAGATAGGGGAGCTCCCGCTGAAAAGGGCAGAGAGGAACTTCAGATATTTGGGAGTCCAGATAGCCAGGAGCTGGGGGGTCCCTGCATAGGTTAAACTTTACAAGGCTGGTGGAGCAGATGGAGGAGGAGTTTAGGATGTGTTGCCACTCTCCCCAACAGGCAGGGTCCAGTCGGTTAAGATGACGGTGCTCCCGAGGTTTTTGTTTCTCTTCCAGTGTTTACCCATCATGATTCCGAAGGCTTTCTTTAGGAGGGTTAAGAGGAGCATTTTGGAGTTTGTGTGGGCGCAGAAGACCCCGAGAATGAGGAGGGTATTTTTGGAGCGAAGCAGGGAGGTGGGTGGACTGGCATTGGCCAACCTGTGTGGGTATTACTGGGCTGCGAACGTGGCAATGATTCGTAGGTGGATGATGGAGGGGGACGGAGCCGCATGGAAGAAGATGGAGGCAGCGTCCTGTGTGGGCACGAGTTTGGAGGCACCGGTGACGGCCCCGCTGCCACTCCCCCCGGCAAGGTACTCTACGAGTCCCGTAGTGGTAGCTACCCTCAAAATCTGGGGGCAGTGGAGGCGTCATAGGGGGGAAGTGAAGGCCTCAGTATGGTCCCCGATACGGGGGAACCACCGGTTTGTACCAGGGAGGATAGATGGAGGGTTTTTGAGTTGGCATAGGGCAGGTATCAGGCGGATGGGGGACCTCTTCCTCGACGGGAAGTTTGCGACCCTAGAGGAGTTGGAGGGGAAGTGTGGTCACCCCCCAGGGAATACCTTCAGGTATATGCAGATTAGGGTGTTTGTTAGGCGGCAGGTGGCGGAGTTTCCACTATTGTCTCCAAGGGGGGTTCAGGAAAGGGTGCTCTCGGGGACGTGGGTCGGTGAGGGTAGGATCTCTGC
The DNA here is from genome assembly GCF_902713615.1 of Scyliorhinus canicula. Classification (NCBI taxonomy): domain Eukaryota; kingdom Metazoa; phylum Chordata; class Chondrichthyes; order Carcharhiniformes; family Scyliorhinidae; genus Scyliorhinus; species Scyliorhinus canicula. The sequence continues at coordinate 63,590,835 of NC_052160.1, read as the reverse complement.
AATTTATCAGGTGATGCAGGAGGGGGAGGAGGCCTCGGTGGAGATCTGAAAGTGAAGTGGGAGGAGGAGCTGGGGGAGGCGATTGACGAGGAGACATGGGCGGACGCCCTGGGGAGGGTGAATTCTTCCTCTTCTTGCACATGGCTTAGTTTAATTCAGCTAAAGGTGCTGCTCAGGGCGCATATGACTGGGACCAGGCTGAGCCGGTTCTTTGGGGGTGAGGACAGGTGTGGCAGGTGCTCGGGAAGCCCAGCGAATCACACCAACATGTTCTGGGCGTGTCCGGCGCTGGAGGGTTTCTGGAAGGGGGTGGCGGGGACCTTGTCCAGGGTGGTTGGTTCCAGGGTGGAACCGGGCTGAGGGCTCGCTATCTTTGGGGTGGCATCGGAGCCGGGAGTACAGGAAGCGAGAGAGGCTGGAATCCTGGCCTTTGCATCCCTAGTAGCCCGGCACAGGATCCTTCTACTGTGGAGGGACGCGAGGCACCCGAGCCCGGAATCCTGGATTAGTGAGATGGCTGGGTTCATTAAACTGGAGAAGGTCAAGTTTGCCCTGAGGGGGTTGGTGCAAGGGTTCTTTCGGCGGTGGCAGCCCTTTCTTGATTTCCTGGTGGAGTGTTAGAGAGTGGTCAATCTCAGCAGCAACCAGATTATCGGTCGGTTATGGGGGTTTGTTGGGATAAAATTCGTTGTTGGAAAATCTGAATAAAAATTATTTTTAAAAAAAAGATAATGTTGCACGATGAGCGGCGGCTTGGGGTCATAATGGTTCGCCACTAGTGCTATCAGCTGTTTAAGGGGGGGGTCTACAGAAATCAGGAGTATCGCTGTCTGCCACTCATCACTTATAGCGTCAGCCCTGAAAAAGTAGTGCAGACGCTCTGCACATTGTGTGCAATCTTCCAGACAAGCATCAAATACATCATGTCTCCCGAAGAGCGGCATTTTGAAATCAGTGCAAACCTTATTCTGGTATTGCAATAGGAGATGACCATTCTTCCAACTGGTAGCAGAGCCAACTGTAGCTCCAGTTTTACCCTCGTCCCCAATTTAATTAATGAGAGGCGTAAAGAAACTGATTTTATTTTACAAAGTAAACTATATACACAATACACTTATGGTCCCAGCTGGGACTACTCCTATTCGGCTCCCATCTGGGCCGGCTTTTATGCTAGAGTCCATTTACTTCATTGATGGGCCTCCACCCCTCAGTGGGGAAGCTGGTATTCTACGAGGCTCACGGGGAGGCAATTTGGTCCGTCCCCATAGGTCTCATGTGTGTTATAACACCTGGTCTGGCCAGACCCACAGCAATGTGGTTAACTCTTTTTAATAAATTTAGATTACCCAATTATTTTTTCCAATTAAGGGGCAATTTAGCGTGGCCAATCCACCTACTCCGCACATTTTTGGGTTGTGGGGGCGAAACCCACACAGACACGGGGAGAATTGCAAACTCCACACGGACAGTGACCCAGAGCTTGGATCGAACCTGGGACCTCAGCGCCGTGAGGTGGTTGTGCTAACCACTAGGCCACCGTGCTGCCATGTGGTTAACTCTTAACTGCCTCTCAAGGACAATTAGGGATGGGCAATTAGTGCTGGCCTAGCCAGCAACGTCCATGTTCCATGAACAAATTTAAAAATATTCATCCGTTTTCTTCTCTTTCGCCTCAGAGTTAATCACAAACTTCCCTGAGTCAATATTGCTTTCCGTGGGCCTGCTTTACTTAAAAATAGTTGATTTATTCCAATGGACCCGAGACAAAAGACAAGAGAGTTTTGCTTTATGTGGAATTAACAATAGCTGATCAGGGTCTGAGGAGGGGTTGGTGAGATCAAGTATCTCACTGTGCGTATAGCATCTGTTTCATCAAATCAGCACCTAAATATTCACCAACAAATGTGAGGCCTTCAGTCAATTCCATTCACTTCACAAAGGATCAGATAACATTCTTGTCTAAAAAAAGTGAATATATTCAATCACTAAAGCAATTTTGCAGTCAAAATGTTCAATTAGAGAGAATGATAGACATTAGACAATGGCTGAATCTATCATTAAGGTCTCAATAATTGATAAAGCATGAAATGATCTTACTGGAATGATAGCAGCCATGTATTTAAAAGGAAGGGCTCCTGTAATACTGCACTACAGTAAACACCTTTGTGATACCTTCGTGAAAAATAAACTGGTGGGCAAAGCATCAGTCAAAGTAATTTAAAAAAAAATCTTTTTATTCTCCTCATTTTCAACATTTTCATCAATAAACAAACAAAGAAAAAACCAACAAAAACAAATACAATACCAATCCCCCACACACAAACCGCGACTCGCTCAATAGGCAGCACGGTAGCATTGTGGATAGCACAATGGCTTCACAGCTCCAGGGTCCCAGGTTCGATTCCGGCTTGGGTCACTGACTGTGCGGAGTCTGCACATCCTCCCCGTGTGTGCGTGGGTTTCCTCCGGGTGCTCCGGTTTCCTCCCACAGTCCAAAGATGTGCAGGTTAGGTGGATTGGCCATGATAAATTGCCCTTAGTGTCCAAAATTGCCCTTAGTGTTGGGTGGGGTTACTGGGTTATGGGGATAGGGTGGAGGTGTTAACCTTGGGTAGGGTGCTCTTTCCAAGAGCCGGTGCAGACTCGATGGGCCGAATGGCCTCCTTCTGCACTGTAAATTCTATGATCTATGTACAGACCAAAATATTCACCTGTACGTTCCAGGTAAAAAAACTAACCCAGTCTTCAGGTTGCGGTGATGCGGAGCTAAGCCGCACGTTCGGAGGCTCCCGCTATTTTCAGACTTTTGGGCTCTTTTAAGGGCCCGTAACGGCGCTGGTCGGACTTTTCCCAGTGTGGAAAGACATCACCTGCGCCTCTCTGCCTGGGACCCTGGATCTGTGAAGCCATTGTGCTATCCACAATGCTACCGTGCTGCCCATTGAGCGAGTCGCGGTTTGTGTGTGGGGGATTGGTATTGTATTTGTTTTTGTTGGTTTTTTCTTTGTTTGTTTATTGATGAAAATGTTGAAAATGAGGAGAATAAAAAACCAGGATGGACTGGACCAGGAGCGGGGCGGTCAAAAAATCGGCTTTGGAGCAGAGAAAGGTGCGAGGGAGGAAGACCAAGATGGCGGCAGGCGGGGAATCGGCAGCGTGGAAGCAGTGGGCGCCGGAGCAGCAGGAGCTGCTCCATCGCTGCTTCAGGGAGCTGAAAGCTGAGCTGCTGGAACCACTAAAGGCCTCACTTGACAAGCTCACAGCGACTCAGACGGCCCAGGGGGCAGAGATCCGCGAGGTTCGGCAAAAGGCCTCGGAGAATGAGGACGCAATCCTAGGCATGGCAGTGAAGGTGGAGTCACACGAGGCGCTCCACAAAAAATGGCAGGCAAGGATGGAGGAAAAGGAGAACCGCTCGCGGCGGAAGAATTTGCGGATTCTGGGCCTCCCGGAGGGGCTGGAGGGATCGGACTTGGGGGCCTACGTGGTCACGATGCTGAACTCGCGAATGGGAGCGGGGTTCTTCCGAGGGCCCTTGGAGCTGGAGGGGGCCCATCGAGTGTTGGTGAGAAGGCCCAAGCCGAACGAGCCGCCAAGGGCGGTGCTGGTGCAGTTTCACGGCTTCGTCAACCGAGAATGTGTGCTGAGGTGGGCTAAGAAAGAGAGGAGCAGCAGGTGGGAGAATGCAGAGGTCTGAATTTACCAGGACTGGAGTGTGGAGGTGGCGAAAAAGAGGGCTGATTATAACCGCTCGAAGGCAGTGTTGCACAAGAGAGGGGTGAAGTTTGGCCTGTTAGAGCCGGCACGCCTTTGGGTCACTTATAAAGACCGCCAGTACTACTTTGACTCCCCAGAAGAGGCCTGGGCCTTTGTCCAAGCAGAGAAGCTGGACTCTGACTGAGGATTGTGGGGGGATTGGGGACTGATGTATAGTGTTCGGAGGCTCTGTTCTCCCTTGCTCTTTATTATTGGTTTTTGTTTTATCTTTTTTGTGGAAAGCTTGGGGGATGTTTTGTAGGCCCATTGGGGCGCGGGCCTTCTCTTCCCACGTTTTGGGTCGAGGGGCGGGGTTTAAGCTGGACGCGCGGGTTTTTTCCCACGCTGGAGTCGGAATGGGAGGGGACTGTGCCGGTCGGGGGGAATGGTGGTTGGGTTACACTGGGGGGTCGTTGGGGTGGCGGGAGCAGCCGGGGTCAGCAGGATTCGGCTGACTTACGAAAGTACAATGAGAGGGGCAACGCAGCTGGGGGGGGGGGGGGGGGGGGGTAGGGTGGGGGGTACCGGGTTGCTGCTGGAAGGGCCAAAGGGGAACTGATGGTGCTAGGGGGGGTCGGGTTGAGGATCTGCCACTGTGGGGAACGGGCCGTGCAGGGACTGCGGGCACGTGGTTGGCCGAGGAAGAGTTATGGCTGACCGGCGGAGAGGGAGGGGGAATAGCCCCCCGATTCGGCTGGTCACATGGAATGTAAGGGGGCTGAATGGGCCGGTCAAGCGGGCCCATGTGGTTGCGCATTTGAAGGGGCTGGGGGTGGATGTGGCTATGCTCCAGGAGACGCACCTTAGAGTGGCGGATCAGGTAAGGTTGAGAAAGGGGTGTGTTGGGCAAGTGTTCCATTCGGGGTTGGATGCGAGGAACCGGGGGGTGGCGATTTTGGTGGGGAAGAGTATGTCGTTTGTGGCGTCGAGTGTTGTGGCGGATAGTTGTGGCAGATATGTGATGGTGAGCGGTAGGCTCCAGAGGGAGCGGGTGGTGCTGGTTAATGTGTACGCCCCAAATTGGGACGATGCAGGCTTTATGCGGCATATGCTGGGCCGGATACCAGACCTTGAGACGGGGGGCTTGATAATGGGAGGAGATTTAAATTTGTGCTGGACCCAACACTGGATCGCTCCAGGTCCAGGACGGGTAAGAGGCCGGCGGCGGCCACAGGCTGAGGGGGTTCATGGACCAGATGGGAGGGGTGGATCCTTGGAGGTTTATGACGCCGGGAGTAGGGAATTCTCGTTCTTCTCCCATGTCCATAAGATTTACTCCCGGATTGACTTTTTTGTCTTTAGCAGGGCGTTGATTCCGAGGGTGGTAGGGGCAGAGTATTCGGCGATAGCCATCTCGGATCACGCCTCGCATTGGTGGACCTAGAGCTGGGGGAGGGGAGGGACCAACGCCCGATGTGGAGGTTAGAGGTGGGGCTGCTGTCGGACGAGGAGGTATGCGGGCGGGTCCGGAGGTGCATAGAGGGGTATTTAGAAACTAATGATTATGGGGAGGTGCAGGTGGGGGTGGTCTGGGAGGCGCTGAAGGCGGTGGTTAGGGAGGAGCTGATTTCCATTAGGGCGCATAGGGAGAGGGGGGAGAAAAGGGAGAGGGAGAGGTTGGTGGAAGAAATGGTGAGGGAGGACAGGAGGTACGCGGAGGTCCCGGAAGAAGGGTTATTGAAGAAGCGTCATAGTCTCCAAGCGGAGTTTGATATTTTGACCACCAGGAAAGCGGAGGCGTAGTGGAGGAGGGCGCAAGGGGCGGTATACGAATACGGGGAGAAGGCGAGCCGGATGCTGGCCCACCAGCTCCGGAGGCGGGAGGCGTCGAGGGAGATAGGGGGAGTCAGGGATGGAGGAGGGAGTCTGGTGCGGAGTGCAAGGGGCATTAACGGTGGGTTTAGGACCTTCTATGAGGAGTTATACCGGTCAGTGCCCCCTGGGGAGGAGAGAGGAATGGACCGCTTTTTGGACAAGCTAGAGTTCCCCAGAGTAATGGAGGAGCAGGTGGAGGGTCTGGGGGCGCCAGTTGAGCTGGAGGAGCTGGTCAATGCGATGGGGAGTATGCAGTCAGGGAAGGCACCGTGGCCCGATGGGTTCCCGGTGGAATTTTATAAGAAGTTTTCAGACCTGCTGGGCCCGCTGCATGTGAGGACCTTGAATGAGGCAAGGGGGGGGGGGGTGCTTTGCCCCCGACGATGTCCAGGGCGTTAATTTCATTGATTCTGAAGCGGGATAAGGACCCCCTCCAGTGTGGGTCATACAGGCCGATTTCGCTCCTCAATGTGGACGCAAAACTGCTGGCCAAGACATTGGCCAGGAGCGTGGAGGATGTGGTGCCGCAGGTTATTCACGAGGATCAAATGGGTTTTGTGAAGGGGAGGCAGTTGAACGTTAATGTGCGGCGGCTTCTCAATGTCATAATGATGCCGGCGGTGGACGGGGAGGCGGAGATAGTGGCGTCGATGGATGCGGAGAAGGCCTTTGACAGGGTGGAGTGGAGATACCTGTGGGAGGTTTTGAGGAGGTTTGGGTTTGGTGGGTGAGGCTGTTGTATGATGCCCCGGTGGCAAGTGTGGTGACGAATGGGAGGAGGTTGGAGAACTTTCGGTTGTACCGGGGGACGAGGCGGGGTGCATTGTGTGGCAGCTCCCCGTGTGGTTCCCATTAAGGTCAGAGTACGGGTCAATGGTCACCCGCTTGAGATGGAGTTGGACACTGGCGCAGCGGTCTCCGTGATCACCCAGAGGACATTGAACCACATCAAGCAGGATATACAGACACTTGCATTAACGCATACACAGGCCAGGTTGGCCACCAACACTGAGGAACCATTGGACATTGCTGGAACTACGATGACTCCAGTTGTTTATGGATGCCAGAAGGGGCGTTTCCCACTTATCGTGGTGCGTGGCCACAGACCCAGTGTTGGGTCGGGACTGGTTGCGCCATTTATGGCTGCAGTGGTAGCACATCCCTCAAACAGGTTCTGGAGGGTTGACGGAGGTCCTAGGACGATACCCAGATGTATTCCAGCCCGGTTTGGGGAAGATAAAAGGGGCCGTAGCTCGTATCCAAGTCGAACCAGGAGCCACGCCGCGCTATATCCGGGCGCGCCCGGTGCCTTACGCCTTTCTCAAGAAGTTAGAAGGCAAGCTCACTCATTTGGAGTTCTTGGGTATGATCAGGCCCGTCCGTTTCGCTGACTGGGCAGCACCAATTGTACCTGCAATGAAGCCAGATGCCACAGTTTGCTTGTGCGGCGACTATAAACTTACAGTGAATACGGCTTCCCGGATCGACCGATATCCAAGGCCCCGCAGAGAAGATTTGTACGCGAAGCTTCCAGGCTGACTCTCGTTCACGAAATTAGATATGAGTCATTCCTCCCTGCAGTTGGAGCTGGACCCTGCCTGCCGGCCATATGTAACTATTAATATACACAGGGGCCTGTATGAATACACACGGTTGCCCTTTGGGGTATCCTCTGCCTGCACTACCTTTCAACGCGTCACGGAGGGCATCTTGAGAGGTTTATCGCGTGTCGCTGTTGACTTAGACGATGTTTTGATTACAGGGACGTCGGAGCAGGAACATTTGGAAAATTTCAAGGCTGTCCTTAGATGCTTCTCAGAGGCTGAAATCCATTTACATCGCACAAAGTGCGTCTTTCAGGCGAAGGAAGTGGTCTACCTGGGTTATCGGGTGGTCCGTGAAGGTTTGCACCACGTCGCAGGGAAGGTGCGCGCAATTCAACAGGCCCCCCGCCCTGACTGACAGTTCACATCTTTGTTCTTTTCTCAGCCTCATAAATTATTACGGGAAGTTCCTCCCCAATCTGGCAACTACGCTGGCCCCGTTGCACCTTCTGCGAAAGAAGAATCACACCTGGGTTTGGGGTCAGCCACAAGAAACCACTTTCTGGCGGGTAAAACAGCAATTGTCGTTGTCAGGGTTACTAACCCACTACGATCCGGGAAAGCCTTTGCTCATCACGTGTGTTCTCTGGAGCATAAACCAGGGACCCAGATAGCGAATGCCGATGAACTGAACCGATTGCCTTTGTTGACCGGCCCCATGTCGGCCCCCACAACAGGTGAGGTGGTTGCAACCCTAAATTTTATGGACTCCTTGGCTGTCACGACATCACAGATCCGTGAGTGGACCCAGACGGAGCCAGTCCTGTCAAAGTTTTGGCACATAGTCCTGTATGGTGAGCAGCATAGACAGCTCCCAGGCGAGTTGCGGGCATTTTCCTCCAAGCTGTCAGAATTTAGCGTGGCAGATGGTATCCTATTGTGGGGGATGCGTGTGGTCGTCCCGGAAAAAGGACAGGACCTGATACTACAGGACTTGCACAATGGGCATCTGGGTGTGACCAAAATGAAAATGTTTGCCCAGAGTTACGTCTGGTGGCCAGGCCTCGACACCGACATTGAGAAGGTGGCCCAAAACTTTGCCATTTTCCAGGAGCATCAGAAGCTTCCTCAGGCCATGCCCCTACATCACTAGGAATGGCCAGGGCAACCTTGGGCGCGCATGCATGCGGATTTCGCCAGCCCTTTTCAAGGATCCATGTTCCTTCTATTAATCGGTGCCCAGTCTAAATGGCTAGAGGTGCATAAGATGGTAGGCACAACGTCCTGCGCAACAATCGAGAAGATGCGTTTGTCTTTCAGTACGCATGGCGTCCCCGAGGTGCTCATCATGGACAAAGGCACTGTGTTGTTACTCGTGTCTTAATAAAGCTCGTAGTCTCAAATGTGGAGAAGATGCTTTATTGTAAGTTCGTTCACTCTTCAGAGCTGTTTCCTAAGGTTACCTTCAGTGTTCCTAGCTGGCGTGTGGGTGTATCTGTGTTGCTCCAAGTTCTGCCCTGTGTGAAGTGTGTCCTCACTTCCTGTCCCCGTCTATTTATATGGCTCTCCCGTGCCCCCTCTAGTGTTTGCTCAGTTGTATTGCATCTAGTTAACTTGTGATCACCACATCCCCCTTTTTCTCTTTACATATTTTCTGTACATCGTTAAAGAAAATTGTACATCCTGTCCCGGTGTATTTATAGCTCTCCTTCTGGTGTTTGCTCAGTTGTTTTTGTATCTAGTAAATCTACGATTACCACATCCCCCTTTTTCTCTTTACATATTTGCTGTACATCGTTAAAGAAAATTATAGAAAACAGTTACTTATGATATGCGTATCTATGCAGGTGATGGTGCTATTGCATATTGTACAAAGCCAATGTAGTTATATGTCCAATCTTAATAAAAACATTTATGAGTCCAAACTTGATGAATTTGTTCAGAGCTTTTTTTTTCTTTTTGTTGTTGATGACGTGGTGATATTGATATTGCAAGTCCGCAGTGAATGTTGTTGGTGTTCCTTATTATTTTAAGTACCCACTGCATCATCCCGAGGTGTTTGCATGGTCCCCTCACTGATGTTGACTGGCATGGACTTTTTTTCTGTGCTTGTGGTGTTGATTTATTGTCTCATCCGCCTTGGATGCTGGTGTGCTTGCTCGTTCTGGAGCAGACGTGAGTTTGTGCGATTCGTTGTCATCCCATGACATGTTTGTAGTCTTGTCATCGTTTTGCAGTGAGCTGTGGCATTGTCCTTCATGTGCCGAGTAGTACCATTGTGTACAAGTCGTTGTTTCATTGCTGTTGTTTCTGTCGTTCCTGTTTTTGTTGTTTTCGTTGCCGTACTTGTTGCTGTTTTTGTCGTTTCTGTCTTTGGTGTTGGCACTGTCGTTGTTCCTGACTTTGTTGTTTTCGTTGCCGTTCGTGTTGCTGTTTTTGTCGTTTCTGTCTTTGGTGTTGTCGCTATCTTTGTTCCTGACTTTGTTGTTTTCGTTGCCGTTCTTGTTGTCTCTGTCTCTGTCGTTGTCGCTATCTTTGTGCCTGACTTTGTTGTTTGTCTTGTCGCGCTTCATGTTGCTTTTGTTCTTTCTGTTGTCGTTCTCGTTTCTGCTGTGCTTCTTGCTATTGTTGTTGGTCTTGTCGCGCTTCATGTTGCTTTTGTTCTTGCTGTTGTTTGTCCCGTTTCTGCTGTGCTTCTTTTGACTGTTGTTTTTCTTGTTATACTCTATTCGTGTCGCGAGTGGATAATTTGAGTCATTGAGCATTTCGTCTCGAGAGTGGTGCGAATGATCTGATGTTGCATCGGTGCAGGTGACATCAATCATTTGTGGAGAATTGGATTCCTCATCTTTGCTTTCTTGGTGCTCCTCTTCCGGAGTCAAATTCTTCTCGATTCCATTTGACGCGGTGTCTCTGGATTCTTGGCGCTCCGCTTCTGGAGTTGAAATCTTCATGATTTCTGTTGATGTTGTCTCACTGGACTCCAGGTGCTCCTCTTCTGGAGTCAAAATCTGCATGGTTTCTTTTTGCTTGGTCTCTCTGGACTCCAGGTGCTCCTCTTCTGGAGTCAAAATCTGCATGTTTTCTTTCGGCATCGTCTCTCTGGACTGTTGGGTGGCCCGACTCTGTGCTTCTGTACAGACAAGCTGAGAACTGTCAGTCTCGCTGTGATCCTGTATGTCGAGTATGATCACCTTGTCACTGTCTTCGCATGCAGTGGGGAGAGGTGCATTGTCTTCTTCTTGTTCATGTGAGCTTGTTAGACTTTCATAGTCTGCTTGTGGTTGCTCAGATATGGCAGGTTGACCTTCATGGTCTTGCGCATGCATGGTGTCAGTGGTTAGATGTACGTTGTCTTCTTCTTGTTCCTGTGAGCTTGGTAGACTTTCATAGTCTGCTTGCGGTTGCTCAGATACAGCGGGTTTACCTTCATGGTCTTGTTCATGCATGGTGTTCGCCAGGGAGTGTTTGCTTGCATCCCTTTTGGAGTCTTTCATCACTCGCACTGTGGAGCCTGTCATCGCTCGCTCTGTGGAGTCTTCCTGTGCTCTCTGTGTGGCGTCGTCTTCGTCTAGGGTATTGCTGTCATCCAATGTATCGACGAGCTGCCATGGCATCATGGTGTTGGATTCATCTACCATGAGTAGAGTCGTGTTGAGCTTTGCAACGGTGTCGCTGATGCTGTGATCAGCATGTCCAAATAACTCCTCCATGTCTGAGTAGTATTCTTTGATACCCATTTCATCTTCATTGGCTTCTTCTACCACGAGTTGATTCGTGTTGAACTTTGCGACCATGTCGCTGATGCTGTGATTAGCATATCCGACTGACTCAGCTGTGTCTGAGTAATATTCTTCGAAAACCAAATCATCCTGGTTGGATTCTTCTACCACGAGTTGATTCGTGTTGAACTTTGCGACCGTGTCGCTGATGCTGTGATAAGCATATCCGACTGACTCAGCCATGTCTGAGTAGTGTTCTTTGAAAACCAAATCATCTTGGTTGGATTCATCTACCACGAGTTGGTTCGTGTTGTGCTTTGCGACCGTGTCGCTGATGCTGTGATAAGCATATCCGACTGACTCAGCCATGTCTGAGAGGTAATCTTTGAAAAACAAATCATCTTTTGTTGTTGCGGAATTCTTTTTGTTCTCTTCACTTTGGGTGGTGCAGAATGCTTTTTTCAGGGTGTTGTGCAAGTTGTTTTTAGCTGTTGGTTTAAGTTCAGGCGTTTTTCTGTGTTCTGAGGCAAGAAAATTTGTGTTTACCACTTTAAGTGTCTTGTTTGCAATTTTCGGGCATTTCCCTTTTAAGTGGGCGTGGTCGGGATGCTCAGACGTCATGACGTCACGCGCAGGAATGCATTGCGCATGCGCAAATCGGCCTTCCTCCTTCACTGTGCGGTTTTGTTTCCATTGCGCATGCCGATAACGATCGGCACCGCGATATTTTTTAAACTGCGCATGCGCGGCTTCCGGTTCCGGCGCATGCGCAGACGCAATTTGTAGTTCTTTGCTTACCGGAGACTGCAAAATGTGCTCCAACGCCATTTTTTCGCGGATTTCAGCGATTTTTCTGTCCCATCTGGACTGGATTTCTAAAAGTTGTAAGTTACCTTCTCTTCCCGATTTGGACTGGGTTTCAGCATTTTGGCTTTGTGAGAAATTCTTGTTATTTCTTCTTTTTGATCTGTACTTTTCATTCGCGATTTCTTGTTCTTTTCGTGATTTTTTAAGTTTTGCATCACTCAGTCTCTGTGCAGTTTGGACTCTGAGTATGTCTTGCTGTTCAAATTTCTCACAGTACTCTTCAAATTTGTTTAGTAACGTTTGTAAGCTGTTTCTGTCTTCATCTTTTGAGTATTTAAATCCATTATACACTTTCCTATTTACAGGCCCTGCGGTGAGAATTGCTATTTTAATGTTGTCGGAGGCGTCTTGTACCTCATTAGCTACGAGATCCAAATCAAACATTTGTTTAAACCTTTTCCAGATACCTCTTACATTGCCAGTCAGGTCTAGCTGCTCTGGGTGTCCAAGCCACATCCTCGAATTAGCGATGTCTTCCCAAGTCAAATGTCCAGTAGGAGATTTCCATGCCATTTTGAGCTTTCTGTATCTGCCACTGAGTTGTCCTGTAGTAAGCGTCTGAAGCCACTCCTTGGTACCATGTGTTGTTACTCGTGTCTTAATAAAGCTCGTAGTCTCAAATGTGGAGAAGATGCTTTATTGTAAATTCGTTCACTCTTCAGAGCTGTTTCCTAAGGTTACCTTCAGTGTTCCTAGCTGGCGTGTGGGTGTATCTGTGTTGCTCCAAGTTCTGCCCTGTGTGAAGTGTGTCCTCACTTCCTGTCCCCGTCTATTTATATGGCTCTCCCGTGCCCCCTCTAGTGTTTGCTCAGTTGTATTGCATCTAGTTAACTTGTGATCACCACAGGCACTTCTTTCACAAGTGAGGAGTTTGCGAGGTTCATGAAGATAAATGGCATACCCTATATCCGCACCGCTCTATACCACCCGGCTTCCAATGGATTGGCGGAGTGCACAGTGCAGATGTTCAAACGAGGCTGAAAGAAGCAGTCTTCCGGGTCTATGGACTCAAGACGGGCTTGTTTTTTGTTTTCATACAGGACCACTCCACATGCAGTGACTGGGGTAGCTCCCGCAGACCTCCTAATGGGCCGAAGACTTTGCACCCGCCTTAGCATGGTTTTCCCTGATATTGGCACAAAAGTATATCGCACTCAAGAATGGCAGGGACATGGCCTTTCTCGGCATTGGCTGATTTGGCAGTTTGCGCCTGGTGCCCAGTGGGTCCCTGGTGTTATCTTTCGACGAACGGGCCCGATCTCTTACCAGGTACAAGCCCAGGGTCGTCTCCAGCGCAAGCATGTAGACCACGTTCGGTCCAGAAGGCCGCCTCTTCCAAAGATTCCCTGCCCCCGGAGCCGACTTCTACAGCTGCAGAGACCAGACAAAGTGAAAAAAATTAAATGAAAATCGCTTATTGTCACGAGTAGGCTTCAATGAAGATACTGTGAAAAGCCCCTAGTCGCCACATTCCGGTGCCTGTTCGGGGAGGCTGGTACGGGAAAGTAGAGGGTGTTCCTCACGATCTTCCTCTGGCGCCGCACTCAAAGTCTGCACTTGCAAAACTACGTAGAGATAGGGACGCAAGATGACAGAGGCTTTGGACTCCGACTCCGAGATGGAGTCACAGGACGTCTCAGAAGGGGAGTCCTCGGTCCCACGGGCCGTGGATGTACAACTGTTACACCGTTCATCACGGATGCACCGTTCTCTGTCTCGTTACACGCCGCCCAATCCGAAAACGAGTCAGACACCCTCCTTCACCATGGTCTTCAGTGGATTCCTTGGACTTTGGGGGGAGGGATGTTATAACCTGCCTGTTTACCACTGGCTGGTGACTAATGGCAATCCCACAATCCTTAGGGAGTATGAGCTTCCCCAATGAGGTGGGCGGAGAAATCATTAGCAGGTCCCTGCATAAATAAAGCTGGCTAGTATGGAACCAGCTTGAGAGGGGTGAGCAGCAAGGGAGTTACTGCTGCTGTTGTATATATATGTTATTGTAAATAAAGTTTTCTTTCTGTTCTACAAACGCGTGTTGGATTCTTTGTGGCCCTCACAAAAGTTACCATCGAGCCCCTCAGCCCTCCCAGAATCTTCCCATCCACTTCCTCTCAAAAACACCTCACCCAACTTTTCACACCTCCTAGACACATTGAAACCTGTTCTACCAGTCTTTGATGGCCCCAGTCCCTCCCCACACCAACTTCCCGTTCACTGGCCAGCTTGAGCTAGCCAGTGTGGAGGCCCTTGGCCAGGCCTCACACTCCTCCAATCCCTTACCCCATGCCCGGTTCCAGAAAAACAAAGAAATCCCTTCAGCACACAACCCCAATATAAACACACAAATCCCAAAGAACCATCATTGCAAAAGAAAATCCCAACTCTTACCCTGTCCAAATGGGCAACTTCAACTCATTTTGCACATATAACAACATGCAGTGAAAAATAGAGCTAGATACAGTCCTCCACCCTGCCTACCCTCAGTCCAAGTCCAATCCTCAGTCCTATTTCTCACTTCTGCCCCAGTTCTTCTGTCTTCAAATACCTCTGCCGCTTCCACTGTCTCAAAATAAAAGTCTTTGCAGTTGTAGGTCACCCTCAACTTAGCTGGGTACACTATGCCAAACCGCACACTGCTATTATACAGGGGCGTCTTCACTCGGCCGAAGGCCACCTCCCTCTTCACCAACTTCACAGTAAAGTCCTGGTATATACATACACCAGCTCCAGCCCACTGCACCTCCCACTTCTGCTTTGCCCAACACAGGACCTTCTCCTTCACGCAGCAGCTACGGAAACAAATAATCACCGCTCTTGGCGGCTCATTCGCCTTTGTTTTAGTACTCCACGTCCTATGAGCCCAATCCAGTTCATACCAAGAGGGATCTTCCCCTTCCCCAACAGATCCACCAACATCTTGGCAAAATACTCTGTCGGCCTCAGGCCCTTCACCCCTTCGGGAAGGCCCATGATCCTCAGATTTTGCCGCCTAGATCTGTTTTCCAGGTCCTCCACTTTGGCTCGCAGACCCTTGTTGGCCTCCACCACCCTCTGCAGCTCCTCACCCATCGAGGTGTGTCATTGTGACTGTCATAATATACATCCATGTATATGATGGAGTGCAGACAGGCAGTTATTGACACACAGGATGACCAGTGAGCACACAGAACACAACAGCCAATCACCAGACAGGACACGACCACTATAAAGCCAGAGGGCACCAGTTTTCCCGCTCTCTCTGGATCCAGCCTCTGAGACAGTCAGAGCTCGTGAGCAGCAGCTAGTACAAACATTATGTGGTAGTCAGTTAGTCTGGTCAGGCTAGCCTTAGGTCTCCAGGCAAGTCAGCATAGTGTCAACCCACAGTTAAGCATGTAATATAGTTAGATGTTAAATAAAATCGTGCTGCATCTCATCAAGTGTTGGAAGCCTGTCTCTCTCTACACTGCTTCAAACGCAGTCCACATAGACCCAGCTTACCCAACACATCAGCGACAAGGCCTCTTCCACTCCCTTCAGTTTCTCACCCTTCTCCTGCTCCTTGGCCGATGTCCTGGACATCGCCGCCTTCACCGGGGCAATCACCTCCTCCATCAGCACCTTCAATGCTGCCATCATCTCCTTCCTCATCATCTCCATGTGCTTTGCGAACTGTTTTTCAAGTTCCACAACCATCACCTCGGTTATCTTTTCTGCCGTGAACAGTGCGGCCCCACCCAGCGACCCAGCCTCCGCCATCCTTCCAGTTGCCGAGCCGACCCTTCCACTCAACAGCAAACCTTCATTCACCCCCTTCTTCACGACAACTTTCCTTTGGGTTTTGGACATCTTTCTTTATGTCTTCCTGCATTTATTTAACAAAACATTGCCCCTGAGACCGGGCATTAAATTCTAAAAAAATCAAGCCTCGAGCTGGACCATCCAACGTACGACCTGCCGCCACCGGAAGTCTCAGTCAGAGTAATTATAATGGTTTCTGTTACATTTTTAAAAATTAACAATCTTGGAATGTACTAGAAAAGGCAACATTTTTAAATACTTTAAATTTTGTTTATTTGTCAATAATGAATAGGGCACTATTTCATCATAAAGATTAATTTTCTTGTCAACGTTCAACCCCTTTACCCTTGCAGAAGGGGTTAACTCTTTGTTGGTGTACAATTCCAGCCTTCAAACTGTTATTGGTCACTGTACAAGTTTAAGAAGGTGAGTAGCGGTAGGTTATTTGTTGCCAGTCAATTCAGCTCCTGTCCTTAAACACGTTTTTATAGTGGGATTGCTGAAAAACAGTTAGGAGCAGGAACCCCTCGTGATATTCTGTTTCCGAACTGAAGCCCACTGAGGCTAATTGTAGTAGCCTAATGCGAGTCTGGCTGGGATGAACTAACCTAACACAGATTGAAGATCGAAACTAGGACCTTTTTGATCTGTAGGGCTGAACAACTCATTGTGTAGACTTGCTGAGCTATCTTAATTTTTGAAAAAAAAATCCTCTCAACTCTTTCTGTGGCACAAGCTTAGTTTGTGTTGTTTTATTAATATATTTTTTGGTACTTTAATGGAAAATATATGTGCACATGTTATTCATTTACTACCAAAGATATTACTTGGCACAATGTTCACTGACGTTACTAGTTTTAGAAAGGTTGCTCAATTATTCAGTAATGCAAAGTGGCCATGGCTGTGGCAAGTGACATTATTGTGGCAGTGTAGAGTCAGTGGATTGAAGTTTATTTAAAAGAAATTAAACACAGACTGACTGATGGTACAGCATGCAAAAAGACAGAGGCAAAGAAGCTCAGGACTTGTGTGCTCATGCTTGTACCAAACAATGTTATATGTCGATTGTGTAGCACCCTTCTTGCAGGATGCATGTAAGAAGAAACACCAGGCATACCTGAAATGAGGTGCTGACCTGGTAAAGCCGGTAAACACGTTAGGTGGGATTTTCCGTTGTCCGACGCCAATATCGTAATCGCCGATCGGATGGAGAATGGGCTCCAACGTCCAAATCGGATCCCGCCCCGTCCCTTCCGAAATGGCGTAATCGCGTAACGCGCTGCGTGCTGTTGCAACAGCGTTGACCCTCCCACAATGCTCCGCCAACAAGGGGCTGAATTCCCAACCACGCGAGACACACGTGGTCTCAGCGGTCGGGAACGCAGCATGGAGGCTGCAGACTGTGTCCAGCGGCGCCACATTCAGTCACATTCAGCCGGGATCTGTGCCGCTGGCCATGTGGGGCTTCCGTGAGGGTTGGAGGGACTGCTGGGGGGGTTGTCCAGGGAGTGTCCAGGAGGGGGACTGTGGGGTCGTGGATGACTGGGTCCACACACGGCCACGCCATGTGCGACCGCTGCAGGTCACCACCGTGTGCATACACAGCCAAGGACCCAGCCATTTGACATTTCTGGTGCGGGAGCTGGGAGTTTCACCTCTCACCAGTCACGGAACCGGCGAGGGTTCGGCGCCCGTTTTTTCAGTATAAAACACCTGCAAATTTTCCGTTTGAGCCGACACTTAGCCGCTGAAACGGAGAATCCAGCCCAGAATTACTTGCATACCAAAAAGCAGAAGCAGTATGTGGTAGACAGAGCTTTGTAATCCCATAATCAATAGATTAGATCACAGCTCTGCAGTCCTCCCACATCCAGTTGCGAATGGTATTGGATGGAAGGATGAGGCTCCATGAACATACCCTGCAAAAGGCAAGGCTAAAGCATTTGCATCGTGGATACTGTACCATTGCCTCCTCCCGAGGTCCACACCATAACAGACATCAATTTTCAGCTAATTCCATCCACCACATAAATGACTCTCTACAGAACTGTGGAAGGGTCATTTAGACTTGAAACATTGGGCGCGATTTACCGGCTGTTCACACCGGCGGAAAATTCCGGTCCCATGCCGCCGCCGGGTTTCCCGGTGACAAGGGGTGCCGTCAGCGGAAAATCCCATTGACAACAGCAGGACCGGTAGATCCCACTGGCAGGCTGCCTCCGTCGCCGAAAACCACGTGGCGGGGTGGTCGGTAATTCCCGCCCATTAACTCTGTTTCTGTCTCATCAGATGCAGCCAGACCTGCTGAGTTTATCCTGCATTTTCTGTTTTTATAATTACCCTGTAATGTTTGCACCTTTTTGTAATTTCCCTGCAGATTTGTTCCTCCATATCCTTCTCACTAGTTGGTAGGCTGTAGACTACACCAAACAATATAATTGCACTCTTTTTGTTTCTTAGCTCTAGCCAAATTGATTCTGTCCTCTTTCTTTTTTAAAAATAAACTTAGAGTACCCAATTCTTTTATTCCAATCAAGGGGCAATTTAGCATGGCCAATCCACCTACCCTGCACATCCTTTTTTGAGTTGTAGGGGTGAGACCCTCGCAGATATGGGGAGAATGTGCGATCACCCTCAGATTGTGCAAACTCCACACAGTGACCTGGGGCCGGAATTGAACCCGGGTCCTCGGCACCGTCAGGCAGCAGTGCTAACCACTGCGCCACCGTGCCACCCTTCTCTCTTATTTCCAATGCTCTCCTTGACCAATGGAATCATAGAATCCCCTTATCATAGTCTTCAGTGCCTCCCAGAATGTGGAGGGTGAGACATCCGCTTTCTGGTTGTTGGTAATGTACCCGTCTATGGTTTGTTATCCGTTTGCAGCTTAGCTTTGACAAAGGGGCATCTGGACTCGAAACATTAGCTATTTTCTCTCCCTACAGATGCTGGCAGACATGTTGAGATTTTCCAGCATTTTCTTTTGGGTTTCAGATTCCAGCATTCCCAGTAATTTGCTTTTATCCAGCTGCTACCCCCCTGGGTCTGTCTCCCCTTTCTCCACCTCGTCCCTGCGAGTGTCCCCTCCTTTCCCCCCCCATTTACCCCCCATCTGTCGTGTTCTCACCCCTGTCACCAGGCACTCTCTCCCTGATGGGAGATGTGCCGTGGCTCCCCTCTCGCTCATACTTCCTAGTACTAGCTTACCTGCTAGTTTGGCACCGCCACCCCCATCCCGGCCGTTCTTTGTCAGCCCCCGACCGATGCATGTCCGTTCCTCCTTCCTTTTCTGAGTGCTCGAGGCTTAACTCTAGAGTTTAAAACAAGGTGGTTCAGTCCTGTGCAAATAGTCTCTCAGTGTCTTGATACGTTGGGTATCTGGTTCAATGCTGGGTTGTATTGTTGTCTTCCCAGTCCATGTTTGAGGACAAACTCATCTGCGTCCGCTGGTGCGGTGAAATAATACTGCCTGTCCTGGAACGTCACCCAGAGCTTGGCTGGGTGCAGCATTCCAATCCGCACTTTGTTTTTTGAAAGGGCTGCCTTTGCTTTGTTAAATACTGCCTACCGCTTAGCCAAGTCTGTACAATGTCCTGATACACCCGGATTGAGTGACCCTCCTAGTTGCAGGACCTTGCGTGTCTCACCCCGTTTAGGATCCTTCCCAGTCTTGGTAGCGGTGCAGCTTCTCAATGATGGCCCACGGCTGATCCCCAGTCTTGGCCGGAATGACCTATGGGCTCTGTCTACTTCTGGTGGCTTGTGGAAGCTTTCCCTTCCCACCAGTTTGCCCAGCATTTGGACCATATATTCCATAGGGTTCCTGCCCTTGGTTCCCTCCGGTAGGCCCACAATGTGGAGGTTCTGGTGGAGCGACTGATTTTCTTGATCCTTGACCTTCCCCATTAGTGTCCCTTGCATTACCACCAACCTTGCCATTTCTGTCTCCAGTACAGTGATCTGATCGTTCTGGTCGGTCAAGTCCTTCTCCAGCTCCCTAATTGTCGCCTCCTGAGTATCCAGCCTCCTTCCTGCCTTTCACAGTGCTGCACAGAGGGTGACCGCGCCGCCGCCACTTTTACTGTTGCCATCATCTCTGTTTTGATGGCATCCTGGAATTCTTGCATTAGGAACTCCCTCCATTTGTTCATTGGGGAATGGGGGTTCTGGCCCTGTGTGTGGTCTGACAGTCCTTCCCGATTAGGTGTGGTCGGGACCTCATCACCCCTCCTGCTTGCGGTCTCCTCGGTCCTTTTCTCAAGGCTTTTGCTGCCTTTGCTATCTTTCCGGCCTCTGGAGTTGCTGCCGCTTGGTATGTTTTAACGTGATGGTGTTGGAAGAGGGTGAGGAGTTTTTCTCCCAGTTTTAGCGGGCTATTTTGGGCTGAAAGCGTCGAACCTTGAGTTTCCAGGAGGACAGTCATCTTTCGTGTGTCCGCTCAGCACATCCCCGTGACCGCTACAGCCACAGAAATGCCTGTCTGTTCCCCTAACTAATGAATCCCCATCACTATTTCTCATCCTTTCTTCATCTTTCCCTCCTGCACAGCCAAGATGCTCATGATACTACAAACTTGGCTCTAACTACTAAAGAGGAAACAGTGCCTTTGCCAGTTCCCAACTAGAAAACTAATTTGTTAGCACGATCCCAGAGGACTCCTGCACTATCTGCCAGGTTCTCTTGGACTGCCTGGAGGCCATCATTCCTATTCTGCTTCCAGGCTCCTTAACTGTGATGTGACCATCTCTCTGAACATGCATTCCACATAACTCACAGCCTCACAGATACTCCAGCTGCTGCTCAAGCTCAAATTTCTGCTGCTGGCAGTACTTGCTGCACATATGTTGTCTAGAACACAAGTAGCATCCATGACTTCCCACATATTACAGAACACACATTCCACTTGACCAAACTACCCTGCCATAACTTTACTTCTTTTACGTTATCTCTATTTTACTTTGGATTACTTACATTACTTTATTATTCTGGCCCGAACATCCTTCATTCGTAGTACATCTCACTACTTCTTTAAAAATGATATGCTTTTCTAGTTGACAGCAATTTGAAGACAATCCCTAACAGCACTTTTTACCAACTAATAAACTTAAGGTTTTCCTGTGACATCACTATTTGTTTCTTCACGCTTTTCAATCTCATCACAGACTGGTTCTGAGTAGCTGAAGGGTCTGCTACCTCCCCAACTCCCAGATACATGGAACTCATTGCTCCAACCTGGAGCCAGAATCTCCACTCTTCTAGGTGGTGGTTATTGCTTCTGGGTCCTCTTTTCACCCACTCTTATTCAGAGAGTTTTAGAGCACATAGAGACCCTTCAGCCCATTATGTCTGTGCCAGCCATCAAACACTTGTCTATTCAAATCCAATTTTCCAGCACTTGGGGGTCTGTAGCTTATACAGTATGCTATGGCCTACCTCCAATATCCCGATATGATGGTTGCTGCCTCTGGGTGTTTTTTTGCACAGTCTTCTAGGTGGTAGTTCAACCCCAAAATGTAATCTCCTAGCCTAGCATTCTTCATTTTACCATTTCCATCAAGCTAAAGGACCAACTTTGGTTCAGTCAGGAATGTGAAACAGCATTCCAGGAGCAGTACAAACCTGCTGAGCTCTGTTACCCTTTGCCCCTTGTATTGGGGACTTAGCCTCTGGCATCTTATCGAGAAGTGATTGCAAGCCATAGAGTTCAATGCTTGGGGGCTCAGCTCCCAAACGGTTAACTAGTGGGTGACAATCTGTTGCAGAACCATGCATTACAGTACTGACTTAATGAGCATAATTGACTCATCAAGGAAGGGGCAGGGACTTTATTAGGGAAGTAGCTTCTTCCACTGGCAAGCGAAGCTCACATAATTTATTTCAAGCCTCCATATTATACTCAACTTGATCCTTTACTTTAACCTGCATTCCCCCAGTTCTCATGGGTAGCGAATCATATCAGCCTTCCATCTTGTACACCCAGCCACCCACAATAACACCCCGGATGGCCTGGCCTCCCGGACCAGTGACAGTGCCCATCCACACTGCTCATGTCCTACAGCTGTTCCTTTCAGCCTGACGGTGGGGGATAAATGTGACTGGTCTCATTGTCCCCTCTGTGTCTGGGTCCTATAGCCCTCATGGAACTAATCAGCTGCCCATGTCCCCCACATTGTCCATCCGGCCTGCAGTGTCGCTGAATCCCAACATTGGGACCTTGCAGTCACCCTCTGTGCTGACCCGGTGGATGTTCCTGCTCCCACCAACTTTTAACTGCCACTCCAGGAAGGCAATCCCTCTGAAGAATCATCGCTTAAACCCTAGCGAAGGCAACACGAGATGCACAAAGCCCACACTAGGGCCCCCACCCCACCAAGCGGCACACCCATTGTAGAGCAAGAGTAATGGAAGCCCACAAAGGCCTGCAAGCAGCAATTCCTCCCCCCACCCCACCCGAAACTGCTGACATTCAACCCCCCTCACCCCTGCCCTCTAGAATGACTTAGGTGGTGCTCCCACGTCCTCCTGGTGCGTCGTGGTGACCTACCTCCGATGTTCCCTTCAGGGTTGGAGTCACCAGGATCATGTTTTTATAGAGCTATTGTAAACGGTGCCGGTGTGATGACACACCACTGCTGTTTGAATATTCAATTAGGGTAGAAATGACGGCGGAAAGCTTGCTAATTATATTATAATTCATGACAATGAGGTATCCGACCTTCCAGGGTGCAAACCTCGTTACCCCAGAGACGAGGGACGTGGAAAATCAAGAAATGAGATCTCGATGGAGAGAATCTCGTTTCCCGAATCTCGCGAGACTTTAGGCACACATTGTCGATTAAGCTGAAGGCTAACACGGTCTTAAAATTCTGCCTAAAGTATCACAACTGAAACTCCAATTCACTGACTATGTTCAAGACGTGCACCTTGTTGTCAATATCAAATCAGGAATAAATTTGAATTGTCTATTCGTACTAATTTGGCTTAATTCGTTTCAAAGTTAATTTATTACGGTCCAGCATATTTGTAACTTGGAGCTCCAAATTAGTTAGCCATGTTTTATTAAATTACATTTTCAGCTTCAAAACTTAAATGTTTTCTGTTACATTGAACGTGCAAGATTATTTTCTTTTTGAATATCATAATCTGATGATAACAAAGTAATAGCCATGCAAAAATGTCTCAGTTCACCGAATCTGGTAAATAAATTAAAGAACTGTGAGTTACATTTTTGTTGCTGTTACAATCTTCAAATTGATCCAATCTTCTTGCTATGACTGTAGAGTTCTATAATATGTTCCTGCTTTTGATCACGATTTGATGCAAATCATAAATCCAATATAAACAGGGTTTAAATGACAGAAGTAAAGCTTAGACCAAAGGTACTGATATTCCCGGCTACCAGACCTTCAAACAAATGACACAGGCTATGGTGACAACAGTGCTTTTGTTGTTCTACCTGGTGCTAGTTCATGATCTGCTGCCCTTGAGGAGAGGTAAAATGAAATGAGATTCAGATTACAGCTAAGAATTAGCCAAGAGTGAAAAAAGGTGATTAAAACATAAATAGAGGCAAAGGCTCCTGGTAACTTTACCTGCAACAGATGTTCAGCATTTGAATGGGAATTTCGTAACCTTAAGGACGCAGTGAAAAATTTGGTCATGAATGTTTGATGGACAGAATCAAGTCATCAAATTTACTCATTTCCTTTCAGATGCACAATTATGGAATGGGACAATACATAGGCCTTGTTCAGTGTTATACTTTTTCCCATAAAACTTCAGAAAAAATCAGGTAGAGAAACCACAAAGTACATGAAGTTGGGGAAGCAGTAATAAGAGAAGTGTTTGAGAGATAGCCTGATTATGAAGCAAGGTCAGGGCGAAGTTTAATTCCTTTGGGGCTTTATTCAGCAGCACTGATTTTAATAAGGGATTTTAAAATTCCAAAACCTTCATGATGGCATCCATGGAAGCCTGCTTTTCTTTTTCCAGAATCATTTCATTCCAGCTGTGATCCAGAAAGGATTAGACAAGGTTCAAATTTGACGCCCCCTTAAGAGGGGTTTCCTGAGATAAGATTTAGAACGCTTTGATCTTACTCAATTTCTGATTCTATCATACTTTAAGAATTGCTGTTTATCTACCATCCCAACTATTCAAGAATGCAGAACAACATGAAGAAGCAAGTTTCTGATTTCAGATTGCAGTTGTCATGGTCATGCAAGAGACAGAGTTCTGTCTTCCCAAATTTAATACAAGCATGAGATAAAATGCTTTGTGGAATGTAACCATTTATCAAAAATATCCAATTAGTTACTGCAGAATCCGCTAAAGCAGCACGCATTGATCAAGCAGGTAGAAAACATAGGTTAGGCTTATTTACGATATACAAAATCGTCACTCCCTAAAGGGTCTCCCTCCCCTTCCTGCACCCAGGTCGGGGTTTTTATATTTGGGATCTAATCCCTTGTTAAGGGGAAGCCCTACCCCCTCGATACCGGGACAGCTCGTATTCAGTGGGGGGTCACGGGAAATCTTATAGTCCTGATGCAGTGACCTCCACGAGGCTTATAACACCTACATTATAAAGTTATACTCTTGGTAAAAAGGTCTAACAACAGAAGTTATTGCGGGAGAAATGACTTCCATGAGAAACCAGCTTGAATAGGCGATGTGTTCAAAACTCTGTTGAAATTGAGCCTCAGGCCTTACCTCCATAATTCTGGCAAGATGCAAATACAAAGATGCATTTCTTGGAATTCACATGGTCTAGCATTTCCAAATACCTGTTAATTCAGACATTAAGTAACTTCAGCCTCATCAGATTAATATATGTTGTGAGGAGGTTGCTGACATCATCAGGGTTAAAGGAGGTTGTTTTGTAAACTCTCACCCCACAATGGATGGGAAAGGCATCACGCCAGTGAGGTTTACAATAGCTTTATAAAAACGCAAACCGGCAATCTCGCCTCCGAGGGGGATATCGGAGGTGAGAGTACAGGTCACCATTACCCACCAAGGAGTCCAATGAAGAGGGGGCACCGGAGAGGTATGAGGGAGCCAGATGAGTCATTCATGGATCCGAAGGGGCTGAATATCGGGTCCGGAGGCGGGTGTTGGGCGTGGGCCTGATGTGGGCCTCTAGTCTGGGAAGGGTGTGCTGGGAGCAGTCCTTGTATGGGCCTCGGGTCTGGAGGGGGTGCTTGGCATGGGTCAGGTGTGAGTCTCCGGTCTCGGGTGAGGTTCCCTGATTGTGGCATTGATAGGGAGGCATTAGTGTGGAGTTTTGGGGATGGGGGGCAATAGTGTGGCCTCCCACAGTTCAGTGTTAACACTGAGTTGTGAGAGGGAATGGCGATCCTGGGTGATTACTTGGAGCTACTCGGTCAGCACAGGGAGTGAAGGCGATTTTCCTAGATGGGGGTGGAGGCCACTCCTGGATGGCCAGCCATTTGGAGGACATTGACAGGAGATTATGTTTTGCTCCAAAAGTGGAGGACACTAAGGCTGAGGGGACAACAATTCCACTGACGTGTCTCAACCACCCTCAAGCTGCAATCCAGAGCAGTAGAGCTTGAGCAGTGTCAAGGGGCCCTTTCAGGAAGCCTGCCCTCTGGGCTGGGTGTACGGGTGGCTGGGTGTGCAGAATGCAGGGCTTGTATGAACCTCAACTCTGGGGAGCTGGGGGATGCAGGTGATTGTTTATGGTCAAGTAAAGTTTAATCTGAAGGTTTGACAATAATAAGTTCACCAATGCCTGCCATAGGAGGTTTATTTCAGAATTCAAAGGTAACCATTCAGTAAACAATACATCACCAGGGTACATCATTTGGGAGGGGGCTCGACGTAGAGATATTGCTGCAGAGTCTGATGGCAGAAGGACGCCACCTGGGTGTGAAGGCATGTGAAGTGTGACCAGCGCCTGACTGCTCTCCCTAAGTGGCAGACATTTTCAGCTCACCTGAACCAGGAATCTGTTCTAGGTGGTTTAACTGTTCAGTGTCCCATACCACTATGGCACATGGATGCCACTTGTCTACTACCATGCCTGTGTGCTCCTGGATGAGTCAATTATGCCCATTTAGTTAGTTGAGCGATGTATGAATCTGACACTGATTGGTGCTCACGAGTGAACTCTTTCAAAGATGAACCTTGCATGCATTGAAGTCCATTGCTTGCACCCAGAATTCGTTGAGAGAGTTAGCAGAGGTCCTGCACCCAATACAAGGGGCAAATATTTCTGAATTCAGCAGGCAGCCCTGATCCAACATATACTGTTGCAATGGCATCCCCACTGGCATTTCCCCTCTCCACTCCTGATGAGACCATCAATTCACGCGATACGCGGTTAGAAGTGAACAGTGGTTTTAATCGTCTTACAACAGAGCCTGCCTGTGACAAGATGAACTCTAGATGAACTGGCAGGCAGGCTCCGACTGCCAAGCTTTATACAACCAGTGGGGGGGGGGAGGAGTCATGGGCGGAGCCAAGGGTGGAGCCCAGTACAAACTTCCGTACATTCCCAGTACACCTCCCCCTAGGGGCAGAGCCGCGCAACTGCTCGTGTGCCGAGCTTACAGAGGCATGGTACAACATGTGTGATAACAGTGTGAATTATGCCATTATGATTCACCACAACTCCCAAGGGATATCTGCTCACAGGGCCCATTAGTTAATGTATAGGCCCTCAGTTTTCACCCTTGGAGAGCCCCGAGGCCCACTAAGGGTCTCAGGCCTAGATGTGCATCTATGACATGGAATTGGGAAAGGATCTTGTGGGGTCTTGACCATTGTGGATGAGAGTAAGGGAGTGCAGCTCAGTGAGAAGGCGCTCATAGCATTCAATGGCCACCGGTGAAATGTTCCATGTTTTGAATGGGCATTGGGTCAAGAGACTGACTGGACTCCTCAGTGCTAACATTCTGTCTCCTCCAATTCAGTTATTGCAACTATACAATCATGAAGCCTGTGGAGTTGACAGTTATTCTATTAGTCATGGGGCAGGAGAGACAATGACAGCTTCAATGTGTGGCTGCATGGAGACAGGAGCAGCATCTTGAGGAGGAAGGGATGGCAGGGCCAGCTCAGCTGCCAGTGGCTGCACTGCACAATGATGTCATTTGGATGTGACAATACTAGGCAAGAGTCCACCGACAGCTGATGAGTTACCTGCAGATGAGTGAAAACCAGTGCAGGCAGAGATTGCAGGTATCCTGAGGAACGGTCAGCCATCTTTGTCAGCTTATGCACGAGTTGGCTCCACATGGGAGGTCACCCACTGCCTGTCACCCGAAAGGTGACCGCCTACCTAAACATCTATAGATAGGATTTATGACCATTTGGAAAGATGCAACTTAATCCGGGATAGTCAACATGGATTCGTGAAGGGTAAGTCTTGCCTCACAAATTTGATTGAATTCTTTGAGGCGGTAACTAAGTGTGTAGATGAAGGTAGAGCAGTTGATGCCATATACATGGATTTTAGTAAGGCGTTTGATAAGGTTCCCCATGGTCGGCTCATGAAGAAAGTAAGGAGGTGTGGGGTAGAGGGAAATTTGGCCAATTGGATAAGTAACTGGCTATCGCATAGAAGACAGAGGGTGGTGGTGGATGGAACATTTTCAGACTGGAGATCAGTTACCAGTGGTGTACCACAGGGATCAGTGCTGGGTCAAGGTTCAGGGTGGGAGATATAGAAGGGATGTCCGAGGTAGGTTGTTTACTCAGAGAGTGGTTAGGGTGTGGAATGGACAGCCTGCTGTGATAGTGGAGTTGGACACTTTAGGAACTTTCAAGCGGTTATTGGATAGGCACATGCAGCACACCAGAATGACTGGGAGTTGGATAGCTTGTTCTTGGTTTCGGACAATGCTCGGCACAACATCGAGGGCCGAAGGGCCTGTTCTGTGCTGTACTGTTCTATGTTCTATGCTAGCGGCTCTTTTCAGGGCTGCAAGGGTGACCCCTGCAGCATCTCCCAGTCCACTACACAAACCTGCATCAGGAAGATGACCGATGCACTCTTCTCAAGGATGCATAACTACATTAACTTTGACCGGGACCACACGAGCCAAGATGCTAGAGCCATGGGTTTCGCACACATATCTGGATTCCCCCAAGTGCAGGGAGTAATTGACAGCACTTACATGGCTTTATGCTCCCCTTGGCATCATGGTGCCCCATTCATGAACTGCAAGGGATTTCACTCCCTGATGTCCAGATTATCTTCACCAATTCCAGGCACATCCTGCAGGTATGTGCTCGATTCCCAGAAGCATCCATGACAGCAAGATCCTTGGCCATTCTACGATACCAGCTGTCTTTGAATGAGAGCAGCAGCTACAGGTTGGCACTTCAGGTCATGGCTGATGACATCTGTGTGAAGGCCGCAGAGTATAGCTGAGACTCATTTGAACAAGGTTCATGTTGCAACGCACATGTTGGTGGAGCAGACAATCAGCCTCCTCAAGATGTGGTTCCAGTGTCTGAGCTGGTCAGGGGGAGCCCTCTTGTACATCCCCAGAGGGTTTCACGCATCGTAGTGTGCACACTTCATAACCTAGGGCTACAATGGGGCGAGGAGCTGGTAGAGGAGGACATGGAAGACTGCCACATCTCCTCAGACGAGGAAGACATTGATCAGGGCAGTGAGTTAGAACCCTGGAAGAGGCAAAGGAAGGGCCTCAGGCGTTGGTCAGGGCCTGAATGGGGCAAATGGCTTGGGACATCCTGATAGCATCCCACTTCAGGGATTCCCAGGACTAAGGTGGGAGTTCGGCACTGCTGTTCCACTATGAGGGTGGCCCTTCATCAACTATATCAGGCAAAAGTCGGGGGCGCAACCCGTGGGTGGGAGTCAGGAGGGTCGCAGAGCCGTCCGTCGTGGCGCTCCCGATTGCGCAAATCCGCGTGGAACAACCTCGGCAGCCAGCTTTTAACAATGCCGCTGCGAGCAGCTTTCAAAAAGGCTGCGACCAAAAAAAAAATTTTTGAAGGCCACTCGCAGCGGCATTGTTAAAAACCGGCTGCAAAATGTTCGGAGAGAATGATGTGATTGGTTGCCTTCTGAACTTTGATGCTGGTGAAGTGGAAGTTTCTTACTCCAAGAATGGTCAGGATCTGGGTGTCCTATTTAAGGCTGGGAAAGACAGCCTCGCTGACAGAGCCTTATTTCCGCATGTTTTGTGCCACAATTATGCTGTGGAGCTTAGCTTTGGACAGATGGAGACTCCATATTTTCCGACACCGGAAGGCTTCACCTTCATCTAACAGGTTCCATTGGAGGAGGGTGTATTAGGGCCAAAGGGACCCAAAACCATATCCTCCATTTTGTCAGCAGCAAACAAGGTAAGAGAAAATGGTGGGCCGCGAACATCAGCCGGCATGGTTTGCAAAGGTTGGCTCGTGTGGGCCGCGAACATCAGCCGGCATGGTTTGCAAAGGTTGGCTCGTGTGGGCCGCGAAGATCGGGCCGCGAAGATCGGCCCGCGTGGGTCGTGAAGGTCGGCCAGGTTGGGTCCCGGAGGTTGGTCGGTTGGTAAAAATGGGTCCGCGGAAAAAAAGTTTGAAAAACACTGAACTATATGGTGTTAACGGAATGCCAGCCCTGATATTGCTCTTTTCATGGGCAGGTTGTGGAGGGCCAAGGACTATACAATTCAGGAGGATGATGCAGTGAGGACAGAGTATTGTTCCTCGCATATCTCCTGCAAGTCTGATTCCTGCGTGATGGAAGGCTGCTCACGAACTGCCACTGATCAGGGTGTTATCAGGGCGATGAGATGCAGAATGACCCATATCTGCTGAAGCAGGCTCCTCTATAGCTAAGGATCTTCACCACTTCTGAAAGTTGAATGGCTCTCGCAAGGCTTTAGCTGCTGGCTTCTTCATCCTGAAATCAGGCTTTCCCAAATTAATGGCTTGGATGTTGGCCATGGGCCCGGAGTGGGGAGGCTGCTCGTTACCAGGATCACTGCATTCCGACAGCGTGAGGGAATCTCAACCATTCAGCTAAAATTGTCGCAGAAAGGAGATGGAGGAGGCACTGTTGGTGGGCATCCAGCATAGGTGTGTGATATGCAGTAACAGTGTATATAACAGTGTACATAACAAGTGTGTATGACAGTTTATATACCTCTGATCACTAAGTGTCATGCAAGAGGAACAGGACACTGGAACCGGACAAAAACAGTCTTGGTCAGAGTTACAGGAGCTGTTAGTATCATGGTAGAAGCTCTACAGTTTGGTTAGCAATAGTTTACTCTATCCACAGTTTATTCAACATTAAATAAGTTTTAGTCTTCCACTAGATGTTCTGTCGTATAGTGATTCATTTATTATCGTAGTACACAAACAAAACATGGTTCCAGGAGTGCTTTGAACGGCACAGTGTCAAGCAGAGAAGATACATTGCTGTAAGAAAAATGTGGTTCCTCAAATGAAAAATCTGAAAGCTTCTGAACAGCTTCAATTTACCGGTAATATGGATGGAAATTAGCATGCATCCAGCAGCACTTCACGCTGTATGTCTCAGCCTTCGACTTGCAGGCATAGCCGGATGAGAAAAAAATGGTGTTATTGCTCACGGTAGCAGGCCCACAGTTAATTGAAATATATAATACATTCGCGTATGAGCAAGAGGAAAACAGTAAGAAATTTGAGGCTGTGTCAAAAAATTTGACGAGCATTGTACACCTAAGAAAAATGAAACAAATGAAAAGGTTAATTTTTTGAATGAACACGCAGAAGCCTGGCAAATCATTCAATAGTTTTCTTCCTGATCTTAAGCTGGAAGCACAGACGTGCAACTTCGCGACTCTGAAATCCTCCATGATTAGAGATCAAATTGTGTCTTTTACGAGAAAATGAGCTCCAATCAGAAGATTCCACAACAATTTGTCTTGCGAGCGAAATTTTTATTATCAATCGATCACCAATTACTGTTAAATTACATACTGGTGCAAAGGCAAACCTAATCAGTGCAAGTGATATTAAGACCATGCAGCTAAAGCTGAGAATTCAAAATAAGCCGGTCTAACTTAAAGACAACAATGTTAAGAATATTGACACTTTGGGGGTGTGAGAATTTGTCCTGCAAGTAAAAAACAAAGTGTACAAGCTGAAGTTCTCAATAGTTGAAGGTCGTGAATCATTATTGGGTGATGAAGCGTGTGAGGCATTGGTGCAAAGTGTCTGGAGCATAACTGCACTGAGTACACACAGTGACTCAGTGGAGTCTATTGTATAGGCTTTTCCAGACATATTCAAGGGCTTTGGTGTCCTGCCTTTCACATATAAACTACAATAAAGAGAGGATGCTCAACCGGTGATACACACTCCTTGTAGACCGCGTGACCGTCTCAAGGCAGAGTTAGACATGATGACACAACCTGGAGTCATAAGGAAAATAGAAGAGCAGATTGGGTCAACTCAATGGTCTGTGTGAAAAAGAATAACGATCTCAGGATTTGTGTGGATCCAAAGGATTTGAATGCAAACATTAAAAGGGAGCATGATCAAATTCTAAGGATGTAAGTGATCACGGGGGCGCGATACTCCGCAAATGCGGAGAGTCGTGAAGGCTGCTGTGAAACTGGCCGTGTTTCACGGCAGCCTCCGCGCCCCCTCCCGGGACACGATTCTGCTCCCCGGTCGGGGTTAGCAGCGGGGCCCCGTGAACCTCGGCATCGCAGGCTTAGCGAACTTCGCTAAGCCCGCGCGCCAAGGGTAACGGCGGCTGACGCGCACGATGATGTCAGCCGCGCATGTGCGGATTGGACGGCTCCAACCCGGCATGCGCAGATGACGTCATCACGCATATGCGTGAAACCCGCGCATGCGCGGGCCGTTATGCCCCTCAAAGGAACAAAGAGTGCACGGGGTTCGGACCCGCTGCCTGCGATCGGTGCCCACCGATCGCGGGCCCATGCCACCCTTGGCACGGCCGTGCCAATAGGTGCCATGGTTCTCGAGAACGGCACTTTGTGGCCGTTTTCACAAACTGTGAGAGCAGGTGTGTTGGAGTTCGTGAAAACGGCCGTAAAGGCCTGGGAAATCGGCCCATCGGATAGGGGAGAATCGCTGCTCGCCGTAAAAAAACGGCGAGCAGCGATTCGTGTCGTGGGGCGGCCCTCCCGCTATTCTCCGACCCGTCGTGGGGGGCGGAGTATCGCGCCCCACAAGCGAGGTGCAAAATATTTTACCAAACTCGATGTATGGCAGGGAGTCTGGCAGCTCAAGCTTGATGAAGAAAGTACCAAGTACTGCAAATTCAATACTCCTTCAGGCAGATATTGCTTTCTTCGCATGTCCTTTGGAATTATATCTGCACCCGAGATATTCCATAGAGCTATGGAACATATCATTGAGGGGGTCCGGCTCTACGTAGACGACATTATCGTATGGGGTTCCACCTTACAGGAACACAATGACAGACTGATCAAGGTCTCACAATGCATCAGGCGGAATGGGCTGAGGCTCAATAAGGTCAAATGCCAGTTTGGAATACAGGGGATTACCTTCCGGGGCGACAAGCTTTCTGTTCACAGAATAAAGCCAGATGAAATGAAGATGAATGCCATAGTAAACATGCTTCGACCCATGGATAATAGGGAAATTTATTCCCAATCTCTCAGCCAAAACAGCATGTCTCAGAGACATCCTACGGAAAGTGAATGATTTCACTTGGGTAGAACAGCATGAGCAGGAGTGGCTCCAGCTAACAACCACACCCGTGCTGACATTTTTTGATCCAACAAGGAACACCAAAATATCTACAGACACATCAAAAACCAACTAGAAACCTGTGGCATATGCTTTATGGTCAATGATGGAGTCTGAGTGCAGACATGCACAGATTGAAAAAGATTGCATAGGGTTGGCTTAGAAAAATTCCATATATTTTTTTTTATTTGTTCATGGGTCGCTGGCTGGGCCATCATTTCTTGCCACATTGGTGTGGGTCTGGACGTACATATAGGCCAGACCAGGTAAGCACAGCAGATTTCCTTCCCTGCAGGACATTAGTGAACCAGATGGTTTTTACAACAATCGACAATGGTTTCATGGTCACTGTTAGACTTTTAATTCCAGATTTTTATTGAATTCAAATTCTACCAACTGCCCTGGTGGGATTCGAACCTAGGTCCCCAGAGCATTACCATGGGCGGGGGAGGGGATTCTTTTGGGGGCCTCGGAGATCAGGACGGCATTTTTAAATGGCAGCCCGATCTCTTGTTGCAATAGGGAGTTCCGGCGAGCACCCCATTGTAAAAAACGGGGCTGTCAGCCCTCAATATGGGAGGATCCCTCAGAATCTCCCCCCCCCCCCCCCCCCAACCCCATGCCGGGCAGCCCAGCCCAACCGCGCACGTGCAATCGCTCATGTGCAAAAGATGGCAGCTTGGCATCCTGGCAGTGCCAGGCTGGCACCCAGTTGGAACTTCCAGGGTGCAAGCCTGGCACCACCAGGGTACCCAGGTGGTACCAGAAGTGCCAGGGCACCACCCTGCCCAAAGGGCATGCAGCTGGGGGCCTCCAATCCCCTTGGAGTCCCCTACGAGTGCCATTCCTTCTGGTCCGCATTTGTGGGGACCAGTGCCAAACAGCACTCGCCCGAGGTCCCAAAGGCAAAGGAGTTGAATCCCAAAGCCTCAGGCACATTACTGCCTCGCTCTAATATGCAGATTTTCAAAAAGTGATCCTGCCCATTGTATCGGTATTCACCTTGCAATGTGGCATTGCGAACTGGGTAGATCCTGGGAGTGGGGTTTCCCGGCTTTCATCGGCCACACTGCGCCACACTCCAGCGCAGTGTGGCCAAAGGATCGCACCCTATATTCCATCTGCCAAGTTCCTGCTCACTCACCAAAAGTCTGTCCAAATCCTCTTGAAGCCGCTTTGCATCTTCCTCACAATACACATTCCCAATTTCCTGTGTCATCTGAGAGTTTGGAAATATTACATTTTGGTGCCCACATCTAAATCATTTATCTATATTGTAAACAGCTGCAGCCCGAGTACCGATTCCTCGGGTACCCCACTAGCCATAGCCTGTCAACACGAGAATAACCCATTTATTCCTACTCTCTGTTTTCTGCCTGTTTGCCAATCCTTAATCCATTATATGGTAGCCCTTACTCAATCTGTTTAAATTTTGCTGACCAATCTCCTGTTGGTGACTTTATAAATATCTTCTAAAAATCCAAGCCCATCCACTGACTCTCCTTTATCAATTCTGTCAGTAATATCCTCAAAACCTCCAACAGCTTTGTCAAACATGGTTCCCCATTCATAAATCCATGCTGACTATGCCGAATCAGATCATGACTATTCAAGGTGTTCATTTATCACCAGCTGGATTCTCCGCTGGCGGGATACTCCGTTTCGCTGGCAGCCGATTTCCCGACGGCGTGGGAGTACCCAAAATGGGAAACCCCATTGGCCGGCTGCCAGGATGGAGAATCCTGCTGCTGGCAGGGGTGCGCCACACCCAAAAACGGGTGCAGTGGGATGGAGAATCCCGCCCAGATCTTTTATAACAGATTCTAGCATTTTCCCCACCACTGATGTAAGACTAACAGGTCTGTAGTTCCCGGTTTCTCTCTCCCTCCCTTTTTAAATAGTAGAGTGATATATGCTGCCTTCCAATCTGCAGGAACTATTCCAGAATTCATTGCATTTCGGAAAATGATCACCAATGCATCCTCTATCTCCATAGCAACCTCTTTCAACACTCTGGGATGTAAATGATTCGTGATGTCCTAAAATGCTTTCAGTCAATGAATTATTTTTAAACTGCAGTCACTATTTTAATCTAGGAAATATACCAGCCAATTTGTGCACAGAAAGATCCCAATTAATGATTAGTTAATCTGTTTTAGATGTCAATCAAGGTGAACTTTAGTCAGAATATCAGGCTCTTCCCCAAAAATGCCATACAATGTTTTATGCCCTTTTGAAGGGCCTTGGTTTGATGTCTCATCTCAAAAATTGTACTGTCCTCAGTACTGCTCCCTCACTACTGCACTGAAGCAAAGGCCTAGATTCTGCTCCCAAGACTCAGGATTGGAACTTGAACCCATAATTTTCTGTCCCTACTGGAGGTGGAAATAGAGGTGGGCAGGACCTGCAAATACCAATTCTGAGATTGGATCCTCTGCTTTGGACTTTAGGCATGGGATCTGGTTCTTAGACAGACTGTTTGTATACTCTGATGTTTACTGAACATTCTTTTGTTAGTACTACACGGAGAATTGTTACAGAGTAGGATGTAGCTCTTAGGCATGATTCAAACCTCTCTCTTGAGTGTCTAACACAGGACTGACTAGTGTCAGTGGCACATCATCATTTATGTCATATATGCCACCTGTTAACCTTTTATAATACAAGCAGCATACCAGTTTCCCAAAATAACTCCTGGCACTGTCCATTTCTACAGAGGTGATTCAGGGCCACTAGAGCTACCTGTCCCCATGGCAATGGTAATCGATTGGGCTCATTAAGTGCCTCATTAAGGCCAATTAAAGGAGATTTATGGGGATTTTCCAGTTTTCTGTGACAGGGGCCACAGATTAGACACTGGAGACAGGCTCCCGGTGGCAGGCCAGGAATTGTGTGGGTGCAGCCACAAACTGCCCTGTAGAGAGAGTCTCTCATGCCCATCCCTCCATGCCCTCCGGCGTCAGAGGTCGTCTGGCTGCTGAATCTATCTTTTATTTAAAGATTTTTTTTAAATTGAAGAAGGTGCACCTCCATGTTGAAGCACCATTCCTGTTACATACATTATAGCTTACTGTTCCTCTAAAGCTGGAAGGCCTCTGATTGACCTTCCAGTTTCAAAGGACCACCATTGCATTGAAAATCTCCATGTTGAATGGGGGTGCTGCCTAAAAATCAGAATGAGTGACCGTTACACCCCAAGACCCGATTCAGGAACTGGTAATGGTCCCAACTTCTGCTTTCCAACCCTGGAGAGAATATCCAATGCCCGCAGATTTTTATTTTATTCATTGTAACATGCTGCGAAATTTGAATGATAACAGAAAGAACATCGCCAAAGCTCTCCTATTGGCTCAAGAAAGTAAATATACCTTCCTGTACACCAGGGATGTTATCCCTGATCTGCACGAACCATCTGATAACAAGGGCAGCCGCTGTGACATAATCATTGCCCTTCCCCATCTCTCTCTCTTGAGTAGTGTATCATTTAATAATGCAATATTGGCTTTCTTTTGATCATTCTGCCAATAAGTGATATGCGCAATGAAGCACTGATTCCATGTATGAGTTAGATAAGATCAACCAATAGGTGCTCAGTGGTATGAATTTAACAACTGAGTTCCACTGACAGCCTTCCTGAGGGTTGCCATCTCTGGCTGGAGGTTTGATTATGTGGCATTCTAACCATGTGAAATTTAATCACATGATGCCTAAACTTTAGGTCCCCTGTAGTTATGGGCAGCACATGGCACAGTTCTTAGCGTGCTGGTTAGCACTTCTGCCGCACAGCGCCGGGATCAATTCCGGCCTTCCGGGTGACTGTCTGTGTGGAGTTTACACTTTTTCCCCATGTCTGTGGATTTCCCCCGTGTGCTCCTGTTTCCTCCCAGTGTAAAGATGTGCAGGTTAGGTGGGTTTACGACCATAGGGTGGGGGAATGAGCCCAGGTGGGGTGCTCTTGATGGGTTGGTGCACTCGATGGGCCGAGTGATCTCCTTCTGCAGTGTAGGGAATCAATGGAGGAGTGTCTTTGCTTGTGGTTTCTTGTCAGCACTTTTTGTGCTTCAAGAATCAAAAGAATCAGTTGTGAGCAGGCCAAGAGGGATAGCCATGGGCAGAGAAGAGGCTGATGCCATTCAATTGCTGCGAATGCATAATGCAAACAACGGAGGATGATGACGACTCTCTGTGAGATGAACTCTACTGCTCCTCATCATTTGACAAAGTCTGACTCCTGCTTTTAGAATCGCATTCCACTGTCCCCGTGCCCTGTCAACTCTTGCTCAATGTGACACCATGTAGTAGAATCATGTGTTATGAGGACACTGCCCGCTGACCATCAGCTGCACCAGTCTCAGGTAGGGGGAACTCTGAAGGGCTGAGGTGTTCCAGCATAAGCCCCGTGGAAGGCACCTGCATGGGACCCATCACTTACTCCTCCTTTGGGGTGCCCGATGGTCTCCGGCTACTCCATGGGCCAGAGGTGAGGCAACAGTGAGCTCTGGAGGCTCCACCTTCACCTGACGCCTGTCCTGGAAGCCGGCTCGTAACTCAGCCAGAGTCTCGCTGCGCTCAGCAATGAAGTACTGAGACTGGGGCATGTCCCTTAGCGAGTGAGACATGTTCCTCAGTGGCTCTGTCATGTCTGTCTGTGCCTGTGACATGTCTCTCTGTTACTGGCTACGGTCAGTCATCATCCTCCCAATGCTCTTGGTGCCCTCCGTCATGACCCGTTGTGAATGGGCCAAGCTCTGGAGCACTGCAGCAATGTCTAAGTGGGCCTGGTATATGTCTGCCTGTGACTGAGCTCCTCTGACCCGCCTCAGCCATCGACTGCACCGTGTGCCCCAAGCCTCGGACGTCCTGAGCCATGACTCTGGCTTCTTGCCCCAGGCCTTCAATGGTGAATGCCATCCATTCAATGTTGGCCTGAGTACCACGCATTGTTGGCACCATCTCCTGTGCCTGAAGGTGGCTGTACCTGTAGGCGCTGAAAAGTTGGACACCCCGTCCTGTAAATCCTGGCTTTGTGTCTGCATTACTACCAGGGGTGGGATCATACTTTCCTTAAGCGTGACACATGTTTGGACCACACTGTTTCTTGGGATCAGGCAGTCCTCCAACCATCAGTATCCTCAGGAGTCCCTGCCTCCACCTGATTATGTTGTGTGCACCAGAAAGTGCTCCAGGAGCCTCTTCACTAAAATGTCCCACCAAGGGGATGGTCTCTGCAATGATGGAGGGTGCAGGTGACAGAACTGATGAAAAGTCAGTGTCTTCCCTGGGGTGGTGCTCCAGGGTGTGCTGGGGATGTGGCTGGGAAGCAGCAACCCTGGACGGCCCAGCCTTGTCTGATGGTGTCCCTGCAAGACAAAAGACATGGTGTAATCTTGGGAGGGCCTGGTTTGTGGGAGATGGGCGACTCACTTGTTATATGGACATCAGCGTTGTGTTGGGCTCTCATTTGTTTGCCGCCTGTCAACTATTGAGTCAGTCGCTGCCTCACCCGTTAGCTGCATAGCCCTCTTATGATGAATGTTGGATTTTCAGATGTATTGTATTATATGTATTTGGTGCCATAAGGGTTAAAGCCAGGGTAGGAGTGTATTTGACTGCTGCAGTTATGCTCTAAAATAATCTTTGTTTGAAAGGTTGGGAGCCAACGGTGCAATTAAACCAGCATAAAAAGCTTGGGCCAATGTAATATTGTTTTGATTAAGGGTATTCCCTGTGAAGTTAAGTATATTTCAGCTTGGTAAGGTGATGTCATTACTGAATGGCGCTAAGGCAGCAGGCATTTTGTAGGAGAAGCAAGTGAGGGCAGTTCTGTATGAAACTGTGATCACAAGTCAGACAGATTGCTCTCTGCAGTTTAGTTAAGAGATTAACAGTGTTTAAAGCAGTGCAGACCTGTCTGAGAACAGGGGGTGGGGCGGGCGGGGGCTGAAACAAGCTGAGGAACTGTTTCTGAAGACATACAGCCAGAGTTTCTGCATGGATCTGACAGGAGTCAGGTCTTTTCCTTAAAGCAGTATCAAGAGATCCCTCCTTCTCAAATAATATCTCTGTAAAGCAAGTATTCCGATGTGTCATTGGTATTTTAAGTGAATTGGGAGCTGAGGGGTGAGATCCTCTGGTCTCCCAGCGGAATATTTCTCAGCGGCGGGAGATGGCCCGCTGTTGGCCAGTGGCAGGATCTTCTGGGCCCACCCCTGTCAATGGGGTGTCCAATTGAATACACACCACCAGGAAACCTGCAAGAGGGGTGCACCTTCAGCAGAACGGGAAGTTCCCACCGGTATGAACATCCGGAAGATCTAACCCGAGATATTTTTTCCCTTGTTGTTTAAGTGGGAATAAAGATAGCAGTTAAGGGTATTGTATTCACTGTATTGAGTAGTATTGTTTAAGGGGTAATTGAGGAGTGAAGGACGCCAGAGGTGGTGACTCACCCAAGCTGTCCTAAGGAGGTCATTCATATTTTTCAGCACTGGGATCCAGTCCTTCTTGTGAACTTGGCAGCTCTGACCACCTCTGCCACCAAGGTGCTGTTGACGATAGTGGGCTTGAGTTTGCAGTCCACCCCGGGGAAGAGGGTATCCTTCCCCTCCTCAACTGTCCACCATTCTATTCACTTAGCTTTCATGAAATCGGGGGCCGGGGGTGGGGGGGTGGGGGGTGGCAGGTCTTCAAGGAACCATCATCTTTTTGCTGGAATGATAGTGTATGATCTGATGGGTGCTTATAAGCAACCCCAGCTTGTCAGGCCCTTTAGTACAAATTCTGAAGCCAGCAAATTAGACACCAGCGGGAATGGGAATTTCACACAATTCACATGGGGAGATTCTTGACCCATTTGCACGTCCTGAATTGGGAACAAATAGTGCCCCCAACGTAAACACAAATTGCACTCTTTTCAGTTCCAGTGGGAACACTTAGGGCGGGATTCTCCGTTTCTGAGACTAAGGGCGGGGTTCTCCTACTGCGTTCGCCTGGCGACCAGAGAATCCTGCCCGAGGTCAATGAATTTCTCAATTGTTGCCGTCTCGCCCCTGGCGTTGCAGCGGGCGGGTCAAAAGAATCCAACCCTACGTGTTTGCGCCGATGCAGAATCCGTGGACTTTCACAACAGCAAAACCGGCGCCGCACCTGGACCGATTCCGCTACTGCTGAGGGTCAAGCACCAGCCCAACGTGGAATACAATTGATTCTAAGGAGAAATGCTGCTGGATTCGCCAGTTTCGCAATTGACACGCAGGAGGCTGATAAGCTGCAGTTGCATATGCATGCTTCACTCCCCACACACTATTCCAGACAACAAGATGGCAGCGAGGAGAGCAGCCACAGGGTTCGTGGATGCAGAACTCAAGACCTTCTTGGACGTCGTGGAGTAGAGTAAGATGACCTTGTACCCCAGCCAGGGAAGGAGGCTGCCAGCTGCTGCCATTTGCCATGCCTGGGCACAGGGTGGCAGAGGTGCTCAACCCCATGGGCAAAGTCCGGACTGGCCAGCAGTGCCGTAAAAATCTGCACAACCTCCTCAGGGCGGCCAGGGTGAGTAGGCAGCACTATGCCCCTGGCACCAATACCCATCCCACCTGTAACCCTATCACCACCCTCCACTGGAGGGCGGCAGAACCTCCCACCCTGCACCACATGCCGGCACCCATACCAGCAGACATGACCGGGTGTCGTGGCCACTAAGGCCACCAGCTACCCAGCCCCTGGGCTGCATGCGTAGGACTGTCTAACACTGTTGCTTTCTGTTTCCCCCTCTCCCCCAGGGAAGGCTGCGCACAACCGCCAGGAGCAGAAGACCAGAGGGGGACAGCCGGACCGGTGGCCTCTCACTGTGGCAGAGCAGAAGGCCCTGGATGGGGTTGGCAGCCCAGAAGAAAGGGAGGTCGCTGAGGTGGACTTTGGCCGTGGGCAAGGAGGTGAGACTCTGCTAAGGTGCGGTTCCCCATGTCACGTGTGTTAACCACCACCAACACCACCCCCACACCACCCTCACCACCCCCTACCAACAAGCAAACGCTCACCCCCACCACCCCCCAGCCAGCAGTCTAATCATGCATCTTGTCTTGTGTCTTACAGAACCTGCTGGTCATGGGGCGGGTCAATCTGGCGTCCCCCGCCTCCAGCCAGTGCCACAGCCAGAGTGCGTTGTGAGCTGAGCAGCGATGAGGGCAGCTCGGACACCAGCCCTCCGCCCGAGACTCAGGAGACCCCGGAGCTTGAGTCGGAGGATGACACTGATTTCCTCTCCTAACCCCTCCATTAACCCCTCCACCATCCCAGAGACACTAATCTGAGTTGGGCACTTCAGTGAAGAGGCTCCTGAGACATCTGGTGCTCACCACACAGCTGCTCCGGTACAGCAAGTGGAGGTAGGAGCACCCGAGGGGACGGATGGTCGGAGGGCAGACTGATCCAGTCGGATTTTGGGCTTCTGGAATGGACAGTCCCATCAATTGTGGAGATGCAGTCACAGAGCCAAGGACTACGTGAGGAGTTGTCGGCGAGCATCCAGTACCTGCAGGCGCAGCTGGACGAGTCCAACCGTGTGCAGCAGCAGGACGTGGTGCCGACCATGCGTGCCACTTAGGCCAACACCGCACGGGTGGCGTCTGCGGTGGAGGCATTGTGGACAACAGTTTCGTCTATGGATCAGCACGGTGATAGCTATGGATCAGCATGTCCAAGGCCAGGAGAATTCTGTGCGGGGGCTGGCCAAGGCCCAGGGCAGGGTTGCCGTCTCACAGGCAATCATGTGCCAGAGCCACCTTGACATCGCAGCGGCACACCTGAGCGTGGCCAAGGCTGGCAATATTGGCAGCATTGCCCAGGCACTGGATAACCTGACGCAGACACAGAAGGAGTTGGCCCAGTCCCAGAGGGAGATGGCGCAGCCACTGGCTGATGTGACACAAACTCAGAAGGTGATGGCACGGTCACAATGTGATGCGGCACAGTCTCAGACAAAGATGGTCTACTCCCTGTGCCCCATGGCCATGAGCATGCGGACCCTGCTCAAGACTGGAGCGGGCCTCCAGGACTAGCAGTGCCAAGTAGCGGGGGGAGCCTCAGGGGATACCTCCATTTGTACCCCCGTCCTATGGAGTAGCACGTGGGCCATCGGGCACCCCAAGGGAGGACGAGGTGATGGGACCCATGCCGGTGCCTCCCACAGGGGAGGTGCTGAAACACCGGGAATCACAGCAGGCAGCCTCCACTCCTGCTCTACCATCTGGGGAACCACCAAGATGTAGCTTTAAGGCCCGTAAGGCCTTAGACCCTAGTTAAGTTGGCACGCATACAGGGCACAATTTAGTTATAGGGGCTAGGACACAAACTTGTAAATATTTATTCACATTAAACACGGGTGCAACCTGCCTCGATGCTCTAACATTTGGTTTTGAGGGGTTGGCATGTCTGGGCTGGCCATAGGAGAGAGGGGGAATGGGCAGTGGGTGGCCTAGGCTCCCCACCCCACCCCCACCCCGACTGTCCCTACCACCATCACCCCAGGGAATCGATGGGACATGTGAGGGAATGGCCAGTTTGCATGTAGGGATCAGCCATTGTCAGACAATGTGGAACACCAGAGCTCATCACAGAGCGGGTTGTCATCATCCTCCATGCCATGGACCAGAGTCGCTGTTACTGCCAATCCAGGGCCCACATCCCGTAGTGCGGCAGGTATGCATCACAGAGGGGTTTGCAGACAGGGAGGTGGCTGGGGGAGGGGGGTGGGGGGATAGAAAGGGGAGGCTGGAATGTGATGTCTGCCGTTCCTCTTCTTCTTCCAACACATCACCCCTCTGCTGCGCGATGTTGTGGAGAACGCAGCAGGCCGCCACAATGCGGGCGCCCCTCTCAGCATCAGATTGGAGGGCTCCTTCAGAGCGGTCCAGGCACCTGAATCGGGAATACTCAGGAGGCCGAAGTTACTGTTTGATCATGGTTGCTGTATGGGCATTATTGTAGCAGGTCTCAGCGTCGATCTGTTGCCTCCTGATAGATGTCATCAGCCACGACCGCAGTAAATAACCCCTGTCACCCAGGAGCCAACCCTTCAGCCGGGGAGGCGGCATGAACATGTCAGGAATCGTTGAGTGTGCTAGGATGAAGGCGTTGTGAACACTGCCTGGGTATCGGGCACTGAGGTGAATGATGCGCAGCTGATGGTCACATATCAGCTGCACGTTCAACAAGTGGGCAGCACGGTGGCACAGCTCAGGGGACCCAGGTTCAATTCTGGCCTCGGATTACTGTCTGTGTGGAGTTTGCACTTTGTCTCCGTGTCTGCCTGGGTTTACTCTGGGTGCTCCCGTTTTCCTCCCACAGTCCAAAGATGTGCAGGTTAGGTAGATTGGCCATGCTAAATTGCCCCTTAGTATCCAAAAGGTTAGGTGGCATTACTGTGTTGCGGGGATAGGGTAGAGGCATGGGCTTAAGTAGGATGCTCTTTCTCAGGGCCAGTGCAGACTCGATGCGCCTGCTTCTGCACTGTAAATTCTATGATTCTCTGAGTGATACCCCTTTCGGTTGGTGTAGAGCGGCCTGTCATCAGCAGGTTCTCGTAGGGAGCCATGCATCCAAATGATCACCCCCTGGACTCGGAGCATCCGTCGATGGTAGCGATCCCGCTGCCTGGACATCCTGTGAGGCTTCCTCCACTGAAAAGGATGTATTGAGCCGCCTGGACATACAGGGCCTCCGTGACGGCATGGATGTGATTGTCACCTAGACAGCTACTGTGACCAGGTGTCCTTCCCCATACCCACATGGTGCCAGCTGTGCCATCATCTGGCAAATATGTTGCACTGTCTCCCTGCTCAGCTGGAGTCTTCAATGGCATGCCCGGTCCGGCAGATCCTCGAATTACAGGCAGTACCAATACACACGAGGACTCATGTGGCGCTTCCTTCTCGGTCTGTTGGTCTCTCGATCCTGGGCAGCTGCCACCTGTTCCGTTGCGGCACCCTCATCTGCTGCACGTTCCACTGCTGCACGCTCCGGAGCTGCACTCCCCGCTGCTGCACCCTCCGCTGCGGCACCCTCCGCTGCAGCACACTCTGCTGCTGCAGCTTCCTCCTCCTTGAGCAACTTCAGCTCGTACAGCTGCAGGGCAGCCCTCTGGGCTGCGCCGACGAGCAGGAAGGCTATCATTGCTGGTTGAAACCAATATCCATTGTCCGCAGGGGGTGAAAGGCCAACATGTGAGCATCGTGCATACCCCTTGTGCCCAACCAGATCCAACAGGCTGCATGGTGGCCGCGGTTGGCAGTGCGGAGTCTGCCCCGCATGTCATCCCCCCCCCCCCCAATCCTGGCACCGTGGGGGTATGGGGGAGGACAACCACTCAGTGGCTGTCAAGGTCCCATCGGTGGCTGGCACCATGGTGGCCTCTGGCCCTGGTGCTTGACCCTGATGCCAAGGGTACAGTTGGCTGGC
Organism: Scyliorhinus canicula; assembly: GCF_902713615.1. Classification (NCBI taxonomy): domain Eukaryota; kingdom Metazoa; phylum Chordata; class Chondrichthyes; order Carcharhiniformes; family Scyliorhinidae; genus Scyliorhinus; species Scyliorhinus canicula. The sequence goes on along the minus strand of NC_052160.1, from coordinate 63,547,169 downwards.
ACTACCCTTGCCAGGGCATTGTTCTGGGTAGGTCGCTGGCAGGTGGTGACTGGGTGGGGGGGGGGGGGTGTATGGCGAAGGGTGGGGTGTGGGATTGGAGTGGATGGGGGCACTAATACACCCAGTGTCACTCCGCAGAACCAGAGGCCAAGGTGGGTGGTCAGTGGGTACACAGCAAGATGGCTGCTTTGAAGGCTGCGGTAATGGCGTTCCGGGACCGGACACCACCCCAGTCCCATGGGCGGTCACTCCAGCCACTCGGCCTGTTCCCCCATCACCTACTCACTCGGTCCTGGCAGGACCCCTCAGCCAGCCCGGCCAGTGTCCGGCCTGGTGGCCCGCAGTCGCTCATCTCTATCCCTCATCAGCCACGGCGCCAGTTTCATGATTTTTAAAAGTACAAGTGAAAAGCACCATCAGGAACTCAGCCCATCGGAAGAGAAGAATCGCAGAGGCCCCTGAGAATACCGGGTCAGGCCCACTATTGACATGAGTGGAACGCATTGACACCGCTGTCAAGGTGACGAAGAATTGCGATTTTGTGTCAAATCGGCGCCTGCCGCAATTTTGGCGTCGGAACCTATTCTCTGCCCAATCGCGTTTCCTGATTTTGGCCATCAGAGAATCCCGCTTAGTCTCCCGAATGGAGAAACCAACCCATTGTTTAAAACGTGGTTAGATGCTGTTCTCTCATCTCTAGCATGTAGGATTGAATCCAGCTCAGTATGATGAGAGAGAACCCTCTATCTGTTAACTATAAGTGCAAACTAACTTGGTCAGTTAGACATAAGTGCAAAACTGGTTCTGATTAGGTATTAAATGCTAATCTTAAAGGCCAGAGAAGTAGTTTCTGGGAAGCAAAACAAAGCCAAATGTATGTTGTACAAGATACTCTTCAAAAGTTGGGATTAAGGCACATTGTTGGGACAAAGGAGGAGTATTACTCTGCAGCTGGGAGCATTTAATATTGGCACTGGGTGACAAATATTGAAACAAAAATGTTCCATTTAGAACATAGCACTGACTCAAAATGCTTTGTACAGCAGTCCAATTTTTAAAAGTTAAGGGCGCGATTCTCCCAAAACGGGAGAAATCGTAAGGCTGGCGTCAAACCCGGGCGGGTTTGACGCCAGCGCGCCCCTTCCCGACCGGGAACCGATTCTGGTCCCCGGTCGGGGCTAGCAGCCCGACGCCGCAAGCTCCGGCATCACGGGCTTAACGAATTTCGTTAAGCCCGCTTGCCGGAGTTAGCGCCGGCTGACGCGTCATATGACGTCAGCCACGCATGCGCGGATTGGAAGACTCCAACCCGCGCATGCGCGGATGACGTCATCGCGTATTTGCGCGAAACCCGCGCATGCGCGGGCCGGGATGCCCCTCAGCCGCCCCGCGAATGGATACTGCGGGGCGGCGGAAGGACAAATAGTGCGCAGGCATCGGGCCCGCTGCCCGCGATTGCGGGCCCATGGCACCCTTGGCACGGCCGTGGTACTGCCGTGCCAATCGGTGCCATGGTTATGAAAAGCGAGTTTGTGACGCCGTTTTTACGAACGGCCAGACCAGGTGTGTTTGCAGTTCGTAAAAACGGCGTAAAGGGCTGGGACTTCGGCCCATCGAACAGCTGTGAATCGCTGCCGGCCGTAAAAAAACGGCAACAGCGATTCGGGTCGGGAGTTGGGCGGGGGGTGGGGGAGAATAGCGGGAGGGCGGGAAAAATGTCGGGAAGGCCCTCCCGCTATTCTCCGACCCGCCCAAAGTGCTTCTAGTACATAATGCAAAACAATGGATGGCTGGAGAATAAAGTGCAGATGCATGTTGGTAGTTTTTGGTCTTGTGTATACACATGATTATGGTAAATATGTATAAACTGGCCCCATACCAACTGGTGAATCACCCACTTCTGTAATACTTCATCTTCTATAGAGCTTGTAAAATATTTTCAAAATGGGCATTTTATATAATCATCACACAACACTGTTAAAATATTTTCTGAATATATTTTTAAAAATAAACCAAAAATCTAACAATCACACCTTAAGTTTCAGTATAATGTTATTGCATGTCAAACATTTCTTGCCAAAAAAATGCAACTAAAACAGATGAGGTGAATGTAATATTGATGCTTTTATCTCTGGTTTCTTGATGTTTAATTTACAAGTGTTTCTCGTAAATTCAATATTATAAATACTTCATCATACAAGAAATCTCCAAGCCAATGAAAAAATAATTATTGACCAGAATGAGAATTAAATTGTGTTCTGCACAGTAACGGCTATAAAAAGATCAAGGTGAAGAATCGCATGTTGCAACATCAATACCCTCAAATAAATTATTTTTTAGTATTATTCATTCCAAGCTTATATTAATGTTCAGTGGAGGCTTATGCTATTTGTTTCCTTGCTGTCACTGGTTCTCAAAGCAGCTATCCTCTCACAGGCAGAAATAAAGCATCACCCAGGGAAACACACAGTCAGTAAATAGGAATCTGAAAGCAGTCAATTTTGAGATTTGTGAAGGGTCTTGGAGTTTATTAGATTTAGTAAGGTACAGCTGCAAATATTTTATAATGCACAAAGCGGTCAATGCTTTTTTGGTGCATGTAGATGATGAATTCTTTTTAAAACCTTCAGAATGAAAACGAATGTAAGCAGCATTCTCATGCTGCGCAATTATGAAAAATATTGATCTAAATTTAGTATTAAACTCTGCAGCCTAAATCAGTAAGTTTATTGTAACAGGGTAATGCTAATTTAGCATATAAAATGTACATTGAAAAAAATCAATATGTGCTCTTACTGCTGTTTGATTATATTCATTTATATCAACAGCTTGCAATTACATAGCACCTGTAATGTAGTAAAATGCCCCAAGGTATTTCATGATCTGCATATATTTTAATTTTATACCCAGTTTCCTTCTATACAACACCCCCTCCCCAAGGCTACGCATTATCCTATATTTACTGTCAATTGAGGACAGAGTACTTACATTGTAACTAACAGATCTCTTGTGCCATCACTCATGGTGAGTTGGATGATGCATTTTTTTATGACAGGAGCATTAAATTATGTACTACAGATACATTATCCTGTTGCTAAGGGGAAGCTGGGCCTGTCCCATTAAAGGCTTCAAAATCTCATTAATGTAAACAGCCAGCGGTCAATTACAGTTAATTCTTGTTCATGAGGCAAGTTTGTCGAAAGGCAGCTACATTGCAGGTCAAAAGACACCAGCATGAAATGGCTATCCTTCTTTCTCTTTTTAACTGCTTTTAACACTTCAAAGGATGCTCTTGAACACACACACAAACCCATGTGGATCTCCCATGGTGTTACTCATGGGGAATTTAAGATTGGAGTATAGTGAGTGAGTCTGATCCAATAAGTAACGGTTTGATGTCCAGCCATGGAGGAGGGGAGAAGGCTGTAATGTGTGCAGAAACAAGATTCTGAATACATTATAGCTATATTGCACTTAATGCAGTAAATAGCCTCAAGTTATCTGTATTAATAGTACTTTATGAGCATCAAGCTACCAATACTGCACAAATATCGCCTTTTAATTAATTTTCCACTTTTTTCCCCTGTAAGCATTTGCTCACATTGGAAACAGAGCCACAGGCATCTCAACCAAATTGTCATTCTTCAATTATGAGCCTTGATATGAAATGCCAGTACATTATCCAGTTGTAGCGCAGCATAGCCAAGGCCCAGGTTTTTTTTACTGTGACATCTGCAAATGTACATTTTCCAATGCAGGTCACTGTGCAATGATCAGAAGTGAGAATCTTGGCAGATATTTTCCCCCCTTCCTAGTTCAGGGTCACTGTGACCAGATATGGTGCCACTATTGCTGACCTACCTAAGATCAGCCAATTTGGAATAAAACACGGATCACGTCCAGAACCTTACTGCTCATAGCGGCACGGTGGCACAGTGATTAGCACTGCTGCCTCACAGCTCCAGGGGCCCGGGTTCAATTCCAGCCTCGGGTGGCTGTCTGTGTGGAGTTTGCACATTCTCCCCGTGTCTGCGTGGATTTCCTCCGGGTGCTCCGGTTTCCTCCCACAGTCCAAAGATGTGCAGGTTAGGTGTATTGGCCATGCTAAATTGCCCTTTAGAGTCCAAAGGTTAGGACTACTGGGTTATGGGGATAGAGTGGAGGTGTGGGTTTAGGTAGGTGCTCTTTCAAGGACCGGTGTAGACCCGATGGGCCAAATGGCCTCCTTCTGCACGGTAAATTCTCGGGAAAAAAATTCTATCAGGTAGGTATACAGCAGACCTTCAAGATAAGCATCAATTCCTCTTTAAAAAATATGAAATAAATTAAGGGAATTAAGTTCAGCAAGAAAAGTTACAACGTCTGAAATTACATGGGGGCATTTACTATCTCAACTTCAAAGATGAGTGGAACTCTCAGAGAAATAGCTTATAGCTGAGAATGAGCTGTTTATCAGGGGGGTTCACCATTGGATTTATGGCAGGAGACTGGGAGAGCCCCCATGGCATTTTGAGTCCCATAACTCTAAATAGGTCCAGGACACTCAGATTTTCTTATGTGAATATAATTCCCTTCACAAAGGAGCACTTGCTGTTAAAGCAAGTCATTATACAAAATTTCTCAACCTCCAATGAAGTGAAGTCTCAGTCTCTGCAAAGCATCCCATCTAGTAACTCAGTTAAAAACTAAGCAAATTCAACTCACTTGGTAGCAAATTAATTTGTAAGCAATAGACACACAAAGATATTGTGCAGCTTTTTTGATCCCCTCGGGAAATTGAGCTTGTGAAGGCTAACAAAGGCCTACTGTCTCATGACAAATGAATCGAGTACCTGCGTTCACTGCTGTACCTGATAATCGTTATTAATTCTTTTGCAATAGCCATGTTTATGGCATAGCTTATCTCTAAGTGTGACCCTTAACATAGTTGGAAGTTAAGACCAGTTTACTTAAAGTTTAACTTATAACATCCATTAGTACCTTATTGCATCTATTCAGCTTAACAGCTCATTCACCTTGTGTAATGTCAATGAAGCCAAGGTTTGATAACAAGGTGATGACAAGTGTTACAATGCAGATACAATAATCTCAGTCAACAAATTTTCTTAACAAAATTTCCAGATCTTTCAAATAACTTCATATTGTTAAATCTTTAGGATCAAAGTTTCAATCCTTTGGCAAATACAAATCAGGTACATCAGTAATTTAAATATTTCTGTAATTGACTGAAATTTGATGTATAGCGAAGTAAATAAAAATGAATTGACCTTTTTTCACACTAATATAAAAGCAAAATACTACAGATAATGAAAATCTGAAATAAGAACAAAAAGTGCTGGAAATACTCAGCAGGTCAGGCAGCATCTGTGGAGTGACCCCCAGTATTAATCATCAAGCCATTGTATCCGCGGCTGTCACTAACCTCATCTCCTCTGGAGATCTTCCCTTCATAGCCTCCAACTCCAAACAGTCCGTTTCTACCTTCTAAAATCCACAAACAGGATTGCTTTGGTTGACCCATTTCTTCAGCCTGTCACTACCTCACTAGCATATTTCTTCCTATCTCCACTCTATTTTTTCCCTCATTGTCCAGTCCCTTCCTATCTACATCAGCACTACGTCACTTTTACAGTTTTCAAATTCCTGGCTCTACTCATCTCCTCCTACCATGGATGCCCAAAACCACCATTTCCATCCTCCAACAGACTTGAACAGAGGCCCAACCAGAGCCCATCTACAGCCACACTCCTCCGCCTAGCTAAACCTGTTCTCACATTGAACAACATTTCCTTCAGCTCCACTCACTTGTTCCAAAAAAAGGTGTTGCTATGACTACCTACATGGATCCTAGCTATCTTTGTGAGATATGTTGAATGTTAATTTTCCTACGCAGACCCACTTGCTCATATCTCTTTCTGGAATATTGATGACTGTATCATGTCTCTTTCTGCTCTTCCATTGAACGAGAAAAATTTATTGATCTTGTTTCCTATTTCCACCCTTCTCTCACCTTCACACGATCCATCTCTGACCCGTAGTGTAAGGTTAATGGGGGGATTGTTGGGTTACGGGTATAGGGTGGATACGTGGGTTTGAGTAGGGTGATCATTGCTCGGCACAACATCGAGGGCCGAAGGGCCTGTTCTGTGCTGTACTGTTCTATGTTCTTTTACTTCTCTGTCTCAATTTGTGGCAATAAACTATCAGTTAATTTTTATTCCAACTGTATAGTTAGCTTGATTACACTTCCACACACCTTTTTTCCAGTAAGGACGCAATTCCAATCTCCCCGTTTCCCTGCATCTGTACAGGTGCAATGTAATCTTCCACAATAATGTTTCAACATGTTTTTGTTTTCCTCAAACCGGCGCCGGCCCCAATTCCGGAATCAGAATCGATTCTCCACCCGATCGCCGATCACGATTTCAATGTCGGGCAACGGAGAATCTCGCCCGTGCTTGTTAGGTGAATTGGACATTCTGAATTCTCTCTCTGTGTATCCGAACAGGTGCCGGAGTGTGACAACTAGGGTCTTTTCTCAGTAACCTCATTGCAGTGTTAATGTAAGCTTACTTGTGACAATAATAATGATTAATATTATTATTAAATCTTTAACATCACACCAGAAAATAGCGTACAATTACCCCTTAAACAATACTACTTATTACAGTGAATACAATACCCTTAACTGCTATCCCTATTCTCACTTAAACAAGAAAAAAAAATCTCACTCTCAATCCATTTTAATTACCAATTACACATAGGAATACTTACAGAGATATTCTTTGAGAAATAGATTTCATGACCCTGCTTTAAAAAAAAGATCTGACTCCTGTCAGACCCATCCAGAAACTCTGGCTGCATGTCTTCAGAAGCTGTTTCTCAGCTTGTTTCAGCTCTCTCTTGTTCTCAGACAACCTTTAAAGACTTAATCTATTTTTACTGAACTGCAGGGAGAGAAAATCTGCTTGTCTTCTGGACACAGCTTCATTCAGCTCAGAACTGAACTACTTTCTCAGAATGCTTGATGCCTCAGCATCACCGTGCAACAACATCTTACCAAGCTGAAATCTAATTAAGTCCACAGGGAATCCCCTTAATCGAAACAACATTCCATCAGCTCAAAGAAGTTTTACGTTGGTTTAATTGCACTACTGGCTCCCAACCTTTTAAACCAAGATTCTTTTAAAACATGGCTGGAGCAGTCTCACACACACTAATCCAGGCTTTTAACTTTTACTGCACCAAATACCTATAATACAATATATCTGAGATGCCTACATTCATCACATTTGACTCAGCACTCTGCAGCCTTCTGGACTCAACATTAGAACATAGAACATACAGTGAAGGAGGCCATTCGGCCCATCGAGTCTGCACCGACCCACTTAAGCCCTCACTTCCACCCTATCCTCAGAACCCAATAACGCCACCTACCTTTTTTTTGGACACTAAGGGCAATTTAGCATGGCCAATCCACCTAACCTGGATGTCTTTGGACTGTGGGAGGAAACCGGAGCACCCGGAGGAAACCCACGCAGACACGGGGAGAACATGCAGACGCCGCACAGACAGTGACCCAGCAGGGAATCGAACCTGGGACCCTGGCGCTGTGAAACCACAGTGCTAATCATTTGTGCTACTGTTTTGCCCTAAAATTAAGTTCAACAATTTTAGATCTTAACTTTTGCCTCCATCTTACTTTGTATCTTTTTTGCTAGTTGAGTTTACTTGCTTTGTTTTCTTTATTCCAGCACTTTGCATTCCAGCCATTCACACATCATCTGACACATATTTTGGTTTTTACGTAACCCAAAGAGCAAAGAACAAAGAAAAGTACTGCACAGGAACAGGCCCTTCGGCCCTCCAAGTCTGCGCCGACTATGCTGCCCGTCGAAACTAAAATCTTCTACACTTCCAGGGTCCGTATCCCTCTATTCCCATCCTATTCATGTATTTGTCAAGATGCCCCTTAAACGTCACTATTGTCCCTGCTTCCACCACCTCCTCCGGCAGCAAGTTCCAGGCACCCACTACCCTCCGTGTAAAAAACTTGCCTCGTACATCTCCTCTAAACCTTGCCCCTCGCACCTTAAACCTATGCCCCCTAGTAATTGACCCCTCTACCCTGGGAAAAGCCTCTGACTATCCACTCTGTCTATGCCCCTCATAATTTTGTAGACCTCTATCAGGTCGCCCCTCAACCTCCTTCATTCCAGTGAGAACAAATCAAGTTTATTCAACCTCTTCTCAGAGCTAATGCCCTCCATAACCAGGCACCATCCTGGTAAATCTCTTCTGCACTCTCTCTAAAGCCTCCACCCATTACCATAAAGCTTGTTGTTATTTATTCAGTCCTGTCCACCAACATATCATACCTTCCATTTTCTCACAACTTATTAAAAATTCTTTCATGAAACCTGGGCATCACTGGCAAGGCCAGCATTTCTATTGCCAATCCCTAATTGCCCTTGAGAAGGTGGTAGAGAGTTGCCATCTTGAATTGCTGCAGTCCATGTGTTGTAGGAATACCCATAGTGTTGTTAGACAGGAAGTTCTAGAATTTTGATCCAGCAACAGTGAAAGGACGGTGATATATTTTCATGTTAGAATGGTGAGTGATTTAGAGGGGAACCTGCAGATGGTGATGTTCTCATGTATCTGCTACCCTTGTCCTAGGTGGTAGAGGGTTTGGTAGGCGCTGTCTAAGGAGCCTTGGTGAGTTGCTGCAGTGCATCTTGTAGATGGTACACACTGCTGCCACTGTGCATCGATGTTGGTGGGGTGCATGTGGTTCCAATCAAGTGGGCTGCTTTGTACTGGATAATGTCAAGCTTCTTGAGTCTTGTTGCAGCTGTACTCATCCAGGCAAGTGGAGAGTATTCCATCACACTGCCTTGTAAATGGTGGACAGGGTTTTGGGGTGTCACGAGATGAGTTACTCACTAAAAAATTCCCAGCATCTGACTTGCTCTTGTACCCATAGTATTTATATGGCTAGTCCAGTTCAGTTTCTGGTCAATGGTAAACCCTCAGGATGTTGAAAGAGGGGGAGTCAGCGATGGTAATGCCATTGAACTTCAACAGGAGATGGTTGGATGCTCTCTTGTTGGAGATGGTCATTATCTGGTGCTTGTGTGGCACAAATGTAATTTGTGACTTATCAGCCTAAGTCGTCCAGGGCACAGACTGCTTCGGTAAAAATATCAACTGTAGCCATGTTTCTGTAATTGGATCTATTTGTACCATGTTGTGAATGTTGTAAGCATTCAGGTAGAGTGCTCTTAACATTGTGTTTTTAACATTATTCCACAGTCTAAGTCTTTGCTTGCCTTTGTTTCGCCTGCCTTCTAATTTTGATTGCCACTTTTCTGCATATTGGCCAAGTCCTTCCCCTAAAGGACATTAGTGAGCCTGATAGTTTTTTTTAAAATCGCTTATTGTCACGAGTAGACTTCAATGAAGTTACTGTGAAAAGCCCCTAGTCGCCACATTCCGGCGCCTGTTCGGGGAGGCTGTTACAGGAATCGAACCGTGCTACTGGCCTGCTTGGTCTGCTTTCAAAGCCAGCGATTTAGCCCATTGTGCTAAACAGCCCATTTTACCACAATCAACAATGGTTTGTTGGTTATTATTAATGAGACTAACGTTTTAATTCCAAATTTATTAAATGAATTTAAATTCCACCAGCTGCTGTAGTGGGATTCAAACCTGTGTCACCAGAGGATTTGACTGGGTCTCGGGATTACAAGTCCAATGACATTACCACTGTGCTGTGTCAGAGTGCTAGGATGGGTTCATGCCGGCCATCCTCAGGATGCTATGCATCATCACTAGCTGTCAGCGAGCAGTCAAGGACAGTGGAAGAGATAATGTAGGGGGTGGAAGTGTCGTAAACTGACAGACAAGTTTCTTTCTACAGTACAGCATTGATTGCAGAATCAAGAATGGTAGCAGAGAGTTAGAGATTGATATTGTTTACCAATGAATGTCAAGACTGGAAACATTTCGGCAAGTGGGTAAGGTGATGAAGGGTTTACAGCGGTCTATCCAAACCACACCAGTTTTGCTTACGTGTCTTCAATCATTGAACGGTTATCCACTCAAAGTGAAGCAGGGACCCAAAATAAATGGCAGTGTTGCATCTCACTAATGCCATTGGGACGTGTACCGTATTTGAACTGAGAACCTGATTATGGCTTACACGATCTTGAGCCTACCAATGAACTCTGGCAACACCTGTAATCGATAATGTTTTAGATAAACATTCCATATAGCCTACAGAAAGCAAGAGTGCTTCGCCAAGGCAAAGCATACCCAGCGTATCCTGCGCTCCAGCTTCCCCCAACCCTGCTTTCAGACTTAGCTATGCCCTTAGCCCTGATTACCTTGCTGGGACTGATCTGTGGGTTCCTGGTAGCAGCCCATCACTTGTACAAATTTTAACACAGTCTCAGGGTGCGATCTACCCGAATGGGAACAGAGTCCCATAGTGCGTGTGATTAGCCGGGTGTTTCCCGCTGATTGGAGCACTGAGAAACACCACACTATCGAGCGGCCATTTGGGTAGATCATGGGCCTCAGCAGGGTATGTGCGGCTAAAACGGTCCCGTTTTCTACACTGGAGCCCCCCGCCACATTCGAGCCCCCGAAGCACCCACTGAACCCACCAAGCCCCAACTCACCTATAAGGGGGTACAAGCCCCCTCGTCCCCGCGCAAGGCACCCCAGGCCCAATCTCCATCACACAAAAAATGCCAAGTTGGCACCTTGACAGTGCCAGCCTGGCACCTTGTCAGTGCCAGCCTGGCATCCAGGTATCACTGCCATGGTGCCAGGCTGGCAGTGCTAGGGTGCCCAGATAGCACCAGCAGTGCCAAGGTGCCACCCTGCCCAGAAGGCAAGCACCTGGGGGGGCTACCGATTCCGTGGAAGACCCACACAAGTGCTGTTCTGTCCAGTGCCCATTTGTGGAGACCAGCACTGAAAGGCACTTGCCTGAGGTCTCCAAGGCGAGGGGGTGAGCTCCCAAACCTTGATAGATTTCGAGAATGCATGTTACAGTGAGACTAGCTGTCTCACCCCAATATGCAGATTTGCCAGAAAGTGATCCAGCCCACAATGGGTGGGATTCACATCACAACATCTCTCAAGATCAGGTTAGATCTCGCGAGGTGTGGCAAGCGGGTAGATCCCAGAAGAGGGATCTCCTGGCATTTAACGGTCACGCCGCACTGCTTTTCAGGCGCAATCTGGCCAGTAGATCTTGCCCTCAATACATGTAGAGAAGAAAACAATTTCAACCTCCTGAGTTTTACCCCCATTATATCCTTTATGTATCCTTGAATGTTTTATGAACTCTAAGAATGTAAAGGTTAGTTGATAAGAAGTCTGTTTGAAATGCAGTTGTAGAAATTTTAAATATCTTACAGCAGTCACATTCCAAACCATATAGGAATGTTATGGACAGCTTGAACGCTAATTAAAATCATTTCAAAGGATTTTCCAAACCAATTCAAAAAGTGTTCTCTATAGGATTAAAAATATGCCATGTTGGTTTGAAATTCTTGGAACATAGGTTCTAATTTTGAATATAGTAAAATGATTCTGACAATCCTCAGAATGCTTTTTAACAGCTAGTTATCGCAATGTATTCCAGAAAGCCTTGCTTGGTGAAAGCTTAGCTTGAAGCTTTTAAATTCTTGTCAGTTCAGCAGATTGAAACTTCCTCAACTCATTTCTGAATTTGGAGTATCCATTAACAATACCGTGAATATATCATAATATTGAAGGGAAATCTGAATTATTTCCAGAAATACTGAACTTTAGATAAGTGAGTTTTTAAAAATGGACATACAAGCCAAAGATGGCCGAGGATGTAAAGCCAGTCACTGGCTGAATTGCTGGTGGGTGATACTCTGCGAGACAATGGAACCCCACCCTATCTCCTGACTAGGTACTTCTAAAGCATCCAGAAACTAATTGCCATCTCCGGTGGAGACAATTGGACAGAATGGGAGATGAGTATCATCTCATCAAGAAATATCATGTGCATTATATCCAGACGGATTTGTGGATTTCTCCTTCCAGGAATAATCAAAGACTGGGATAAAAAAAAGCTAAAAGCTGCCACAAGTGGATATTATTATGTGAACTAGTGCTGGGGTGTGAGAATGTGTGTGACACAGAAGAACACAGCCAGTAGCAGCAACCCTGAAAAAGATTTTTGCACGCATATCCTCTATCTCTCTCTCTGGTTGTTGAAGTAAGCCAAAGATCACAGCTGAAATGTTATCAGAGAAACTTCTCCGACAAACTGCGAACACTGGAATCTCGCCACTAACTATTCGTCTGCTGAAGTAGGCGCTATAGGAATTTAGAAATCGACCATTCTCCTGATGAAGTCAGTGCTGCTGGAATCTCAAAATTAACTATTCACCTCTGAAATTATGGGCGCGATTATCCCATACCGCACCGTATGGGAGAATCGCTGTTCGCGCCATTTTTTCCCACGGCGCTGGTCCGATGCCAGCAGGCAATTCTCCGAGGAGCGGAGAATCGGCCCCATTTGCGCAGGTGCGTTTGGCGCGGCGCCGGTCACGGGCCGCTGTCCGCCAATTGTCCAGCCTTGATGGGCTGAGTGGCCACGCGGAAACAGCAGAGTGCCCAAGGCGCCGTTCACACCTGCTCACAGCCTGCGGGAACTCTGTGCGTAGGGTCGGGCAGCGGCCTGTGGGGCGGGGAAAAGCGCTTCTTCACCGGGGGGTCCTCCGATGGGGTCTGGCCCGCAATTGGGGCCCACCGATCGGCGGGACAGCCTCTCCAGCCCCGGCCCTATTTTATTAAGTGGCCAACCCCTGAACCCCCACGCCATGTTGCATTTGCGGGTTGGCGCGGCGCCCATTTGGCACCGGGAAGGGAGGCTGGAGCGGCGTGAACTGCTCCAGCGCCGTGCAAATCGGTGGTGCCCGCGCCCGTTTCACGCTGTCGTGAAACGCGACAGCGTTCACGACAGCGCAAATACTCTGTCTCCATTTCAGAGAATCGCGCCCCACAGTTTCTGCAACCTCAAATCGCAACACTCAATAATTTATGCACGAGTTAGACTGTTTCGTATACCTTTTTTCTTACCTACTTCGAACTCAATTCTCACTTCTAATGTGTATGAATGTGTATCATTTTAAAATAAATTTGTAAGGGATGTGGGCTTCGCTGGCTAGGCCAACATTTGTTGCCCATCCCTAATTGCCCTTGAGAAGGTGGTGGTGAGCTGACTTCTTGAACTGCTGCAGTCCATGTGGTGTAGGTACACCCACTTTGCTGTTAAGGAGGGAATTCCAAGATTTTGACCCAGCGGAACGGAGATGTGTTTCCAAGTCTGGATGGTGAATGACTTTAAGTGAACCTTTAAGGTGGTGGTGTTTCCATGTATCTGCTGCACCTGTCCTTCCAGATGGTAGTGGTTGTGGGTTTGGAAGGTGTTGCCGAAGGACCCTTGGTGAGTTCCTGCAGTGCATCTTATAGATAGTACACACTGCTGCTACTGTGAATCGGTGGTAGAGGGAGTGAATGTTTGTGGACAGGGTGTCAATCAAGCGGACCTGCTTTGTCCTGGGTGGTGTTTAGCTTCTTGAGTGTTGTTGGAGCTTAATTCATCCAGGCAAGTCAGGATTATTCCATCACACTCCTGGCTTGTGCTTGTAGGTTGTTGACAGGTTTGGGGAGTCGGGAGGGGAGCTACCCACCACAGGATTCCAAGCCATTAACCTACTCCTGTATCTATAGTATTTATATGGCTAGTCCAGTTCAGTTTCTGGTCAATAGTAACCCTCAGGATGTTGGTAGTGTGGGATCTAGTGATGGTAATGCCATTGAATGTCAAGGGGCTATGGTTTGATTCTCTCGTATTGTATAATTCCAACAAGGGGGGAGTTTTCCCTGATTCCCATTGACTCCAGTTTTACTATGGCCCCTTGATACCATACTCTATCAATGCTTGCCTCACCTCTGGACTTCAGCTCTTTCATCCATATTTGAACTAAAGCTGTAATGAGCTGAGTGGCCCTGGTGGAACCCAAACTGAGCATCAGTGTGCAGGTTATTGCTGACTAAGTGCCGCTTGATAGCACTGTTGATGACCCCTTCCATCACTTGATTGACAGTAATTGGCCAGGCTGGATCTGTCATGCTTTTTGTATATAGGACATACCTGGTCAATTTTCCGTATTGCCGGATAGATGCTAGTGTTGTAGCTGTACTGGAACAGCTTGGTTAGTCTTCAATACTATTACCAAAATATTCTCAGAGCCCACAGCTTTGCAGTATCCAGAGCCTTCCAGTGACAAATCTACTGGAATTCTTCGAGGATGTAACGAGTAGAGTTGATGAGGGGGAGCAAGTGGATAGGTTTATTTGGACTTTCAGAAGGCTTTGACAAAGTCCTACTACTTCATGGGACAGGGGTGTGTGGGGAGCCCTGAGGCTCCCCGACACCTGGCATTGCCAGTCCTGTAGGCCCGCTCTGACCTTGGCCAGAGTCTGCATGCTCGTGGTCATGGAGCACGGGGAGTGGACCATCGCCTTCTGGGACTGCGCCACATCACGCTGAGACTGTGCCACCATCTTCTGGGTCTGGGTCACATCAGCCAGTGACTGCGCCATCTCCCTCTGGGACTGGGCCACCTCCCTCTGTGTCTGCACCATGTTGGCCAGCACCTGGGAAGTGCTGTTGGCGTTCCCAGCCATGGCCTGCTGTAGAGCACCGCTGTAATGTCCAGGAGGCTCTGACACATGGTTGCCTGTGAGTCGGCAACCCTGCCCTGAGCCTCGGCCAGCGCATGCTCAGAATGCCCCAGGCCTTGGACATGTTGATCTATAGCCGAAACCGTCGCCCCCCAATGCTTCCACCTCGGCCGCCATACAGGCGGTGTTGGCCTGGGTGGCATGCATAGTCGGCACCACCTCCTGCCACTGCACACGATTGGATTCCTCCAACTGCACGTGCAAGTGCTGGATGCTCGCTGACAACTCTCATGCAGTCCCTGGCTCTGCGACTGCATCTCCACTAGAGATGGGACTTTCTGTTCCAGAAGCCCGGTAAACAGTCTGGACAGCCATCTACCATCTGCCCCCCTTGGGTGTTCTTATCTCCACCTGCTGTACCGGATCAGCTGTGTGGTGAGCACCAGAGTGTCCCAGGAGCCTCTTAACTAACATGCCCAACTGAGGTGAGCGTCTCTGGGATGCTGGAGGGTGTTGGAGATTGCTGTGGGGAATCTGTGTCATCCACCGACCCCAGCTCAGGGGTGTCCTGGTGGTGTCCGGCTGGTGTCCGAGCTACTCGCCTCGTCACTGCTCGGCTCACAAGGGGGCTCCAAATGTGGCAGTAGCTGGGGGCAGGGTACGCCAGATGGACACACTCCATCCGCAGCAGGTCCTGCAAGTTACAAAACAAAATGCATGGTTAGACCGGGCCGGGGGTGGTGATGAGGGTGGTGTGGGGGTGAGGGTGGTTTTGGCGTGTTTGTGATGTGAGGGTGCTATGGCGGTGAGGATGGCAGGGGGATTGGGGGGGTTGGCACACGTACCGAAAGATCACAGGCTGAATGCCCTTGACTGCTGAAGTATTCCCAGACTGGAAGGGAACATTCCTGCCAGGTGATTGTTGCGCGATGTCCGTTCATCCGTTGTTGCAGCGTCTGCGTTCAGCCTCTGATCTTCGGGATCAAAAACTCACATTCAAAGTATCATCTTGCTTCATTGACTTTGTCTGTATATGTTTTTGTGGAACCCACCTCTTCTCTCACCTGGTGAAGGATCTACGCTCCGAATGCTAGTGATTCCAAACAAACCTGTTGGACTTTAACCTGGTGTTGTAAGACTTCTTATTGTGCCCCCCCCTAGCCCAACACCGGCATCTCCACATCATGGCTACTTATGTTGTTTGGCATGTATGCAGTCCTGTGTTGTTGCTTCACCCAGTTGAAACCTTGGGCGCGATTCACCGCAAATGCGGCGAATCGTAAAGGCTGCCGTGAAACTGGCCGTGTTTCACGGCAGCCTCCGCGCCCCCTCCCGGGACCCGATTCTGCCCCCCCGGGCGGGGCTAGCAGCGGGGCCCCGTGAAGCACCGTCGCTAAGTCCGCGCGCCAAGCGTCACGCCGGCTGACGCGCATGACAACGTCAGCCGCGCATGAGCGGGTTGGACGGCTCCAACCCACGCATGCGCGGGGCCGTCATCTCCCTCGGCCGCCCCGCGGACTGATCCTGTGGGGCGGCGGAGGGAGAAAGAGTGCGTCTGTTACGGACGCACTGCCCGCGATCGGTGCCCACCGTTCGCGGGCCCATGCCCCCCTTGGCACGGCTGTGGTATTGCCGTGCCAATCGGGGCCCTGGATGCCCAGAACGGGCATGTTGCGCCCGTTTTTATGACGGCAGCAATGAGGTGTGTTTGCTGCCGTAAAAACGGCCGTAAAGGCCTGGGAACTCGGCCCATCGGCCTGGGGAGAATCGCTGTTCGCCGTAAAAAACGGCGAGCAGCGATTCGTGTCGTGGGGCGGCTGTGGGGGGGGGGGGGGGGGGGGGGGGGGGGGGGGGGGGGAGAATAGCGGGAGGGCATGAAAAATGTCGGGGACGCCCTCCCGCTATTCTCCGACCCATCGTGGGCAGCGGAGAATCGCGCCCCTTACTTTTCGGTATGTCTGATGCTGGCCTGGCAGGCTTTCCTGCACTCTTCATTGAACCAGGATTGATCCCCTGGCTTCGCGTTAATGGTAGAGTGGGGGGATATGTGAGGCCATGAGGTTAGATTGTGGCTGAATAAAATTCTGCTGCTGCTAATGGCCCACAGCACATCATGGATGCCCAGTTTTGAGTTGCTGAACCTGCTCTGAATTTATCCGATATATCTGCCACACAACACGATGGAGGGCATCCTCAATGTGAAGACTTCATCTACATATTTGAAAGTGACCTCCATGCAATGGTCACTCCTACTAACACTGTCATGGGTGAATGCATGCGCGACAGATCAATTGAGGAGCATGAAGTCAAGTACGTTTTCCCCTCTTATTTGTTCCCCCATCTCCTGTTATCGGCCCAGTCTAGCAGCTATGTCTTTTAGGGCTCTGCTAGCTGAGTCAGGAATGATGCTACCAATTCACTTCTGGTGATGAAAATTGATGTCCCTCAACCAGAGTACATCTGTGCCCTCAGCGTTTCTTCCAAGTGGTGTTCAACATGGAGTACTGATTCCTCAGCTGACAGTGGACGGTACATGGTAATCAGCAGGAGGTTTTATAAAACCACAGAATTTAGTGCAGAAGGAGGCCATTTCGGCCCATCAAATCTGCACCGGCCCTTGAAAAAGAGCACCCTACTTAAACCCACACACCCACCCTATCCCTGAAACCTCACTAAGGGGTAATTTAGCATGGCCAATCCACCTAACCTTAACATCTTTGGACTGTGGGAGGAAACCGAAGCACCCGGAGAAAACCCACACAGATACGGGGAGAACGTGCAGACTCCGCACAGACAGTGACCCAAGCTGGGAATCGAACCCGGGTCCCTGGTGCTGTGAAGCAACAGTGCTAACCACTGTGCCACTGTACCGTCCATGTTTGACCTCAAGCCACGAGATTTCATGGGTTCCAGAGTCAATGTTGAGAACTTCCAGAGCAACTTCCTCCTGACGGTATACCACTGTGCCATGTCCCTCTGCTGAGTCTGTCCTGCTGGCGGGACAGGACATACCCAGGGATGCTTTAGTGGCGTCTGGGACATTATCTATGAGGTATGATTCCATGATTATGGCTATGTCAGGGTTTTGCTTAACATAGAACATAAAGTGCAGAAGGAGGCCATTCAGCCCATCGAGTCTGTACCGACCCACCTAAGCCCTCACTTCCACCCTATCCCTAAAACCAACAACCCATGGCACTTGTGGCAGAACCCATCCCAAGAATTAACCTTTTCAGACATCAGCAAAGGTGAAAATACCATTTGCTGCGTGTCCATCATCCGTGGGTAGCACGGTAGCACAATGGTTAGTACAGTTACTTCACAGCTCCAGGGTCACAGGTTCTGGGTCACTGTCTGTGCGGAGTCTGCACGCACTCCCCATGTTTGCGTGGGTTTCCACCGGGTGCTCCTGTTTCCTCCCACAGTCCAAAGATGTGCAGGTTAGGCGGATTGGCTGTTCTAAATTGCCCTTCATGTCCAAAAATGGTTAGATGGGGTGATGGGGACAGGGTGGAGGTGTGGGCTTAGGTTGGGTGCTCTTTACAAGGGCCAGTGCAACCTCGATGGGCTGAATGGCCTCCTTCTGCACTGTAAATTCTATGATTACTCTATGATGCATTGATGGAAGGATGCCAAACACACATACAGCCCTGAATGTCCAACAAGAAAGGATGCAGTTCTAGATTTGTTATTAATGGAAACAATGCTACTTTAATGTCTTCTAGTCTTAATTACCTGCAAATTTATTCTGTTGCATCAATCCTAATTAATCATCAGCGAATGAAATATTAATCATTTGAAAAATTGTAACTGAACATTGTGCCACAGTCATTGATATGGTAAGGATTACAATAGATTGACATAATAAATATGATAGCAATGGTGATATTAATTTTCATTGGATTAACTATTGCAATGAAAGATGTTGTAATATGAGGTTACTTGATGTGAGTATTACTCAACCAGTATAAACGTTTGTAATACTGATGACATTAGGGCTGTAACCTTCACCTGAGCAAGATCAAAACTCTTGTCATTTCTGTTATAGTTTAATTATTATTGATTTACATTCTAGGTATGATGAAGATGGATGGGTAATGGTCCTTTGGTATACTGCAATAAAATAGTTCAATATTCATTTTCTTGAGAAGTTGAATGACCAATAAACTACAGCAATAAACAAATCAACTGAAGATTATTTCTTACTACTTGAACAATAAACAAAAGATTATCCTACATTAAGTAAATATACATTGAAGGATTAGTAAAGGAAAAACAAAGATAAGATAAGCAAAGTATTATTGGGAAAGTATAATCTCAAGCAATATTGCACAAGATCAGTAATGGTCAAACACTTTGAAAACTGTCCAGTAGTATTATTTGCACCAAAATTATAAATTTAAGAGAATTAGAATTAAAGTAAATGAATACAGAAACTGAGGAATTTATCCTCTGGATGTAATGTTTGGACTGTTACAGAAAGTTATACATTCCAGAAATGTATAGAAATTTTAAAACAAAGCTTCAACATATCCACTCTGCTTATATTTTATAATAAATTTTTTACGTTGCACTAAATAGTGCATATTCTTCATAATTACTTTTCACAAAACAGAATATTTTGTTTTATGTTCACACACTAACCATAAATGAATGTGATACATAATAAAAATAATTTTAATTGTTCCACTGAACAGTATTTTCTAGTTGTCTCTATTTTCTACCTCCTCTTGTGAAGATGGTAACTCATGCAGTATAGTTCTACAGGCATTGCATTATTTATCAAAATGTGCAATCTTCCTGCCTAAGCTGAGAGGGGGAATACCAGCAGGCTATTAAACTGTGGGGAGATTCATAGCTGAGCCCTTCCTATTATCCTAGACTGAAAGTGGCTCAATAATACTATCATTGACTGGAGGAGGTATTGTAACACAGTGGTAGCGTCCCTACCTTTGGAATAGAAGCTCTGGGTTCAAGTCCAACGCCAGAACTTGTTGACCATGGAAGTAGCATTCATAACGTGGTTCAATGGGCTGATAATAAGCTCGGGAATCCTTCCATCACTTCGCCACTATTCCCCAAAGTGTATAGATAAGTCTGAAAAAAACACTGACTGAACCCTAAAAGACATAGCAGCTAAATTGGGCTTAGTATAGGTGGTGAGAGAGCCAACATGAGGGAAACATCTACTTGTCTTTGCTCTCACCAATTGATCAGCCTCAGATGCACCTGTCCATGGCGACATCATTCGGAGTGACCAATGCACAGTCCTTAGCTTCACACCGACGACACCTTCCATCATGTTGAAAGAAATTACCGGGGTAAAAATGAATTAGATCTGAAACTCAAACCAGGCATCCATGAGACTGTGTGGGCCATCAGCAGCAACAGAATTTAATTCCACCACAATCTGTAAACTCATAGTCCATCAAGCCAGGGGGTCCAACCCTGCCTGGTTCAACGAACTGTGTAGGAGAACGTATAATTCTAAAAATGAGGTGCCAAGCTGGTGAAACTGCAACAAAATGCTACATGAATATTGAACTGCAGAAGTGACATGCTGTGGACAAAGCTAAGTGATTCCATAATCAATGGATCAGATCTAAGCTCTGCAGTCCTGTCACATCCAGTCATGAATTATGGTGGACAATTAAATAACTATTGGGAGCAGGAGCTCAGTGAACACTCACATCCTCAATAATGGTGGAGTCCAGCACATAATGTAGGTGATCAAGCTTGGCTTCTTCCTGAGATGCCATTCTTCGGTCAATTCAACTCACTCCACGTGATATCAAGAAATGGTTGGGAGCACTGGAACAGCAAAGTACGTGAACCATGACAGCATACCGGCTGTACTGCTGAAGACCTGTATTCCATAATAATAATCTTTATTAATGTCACAAGTAGGCTTACATTAACACTGCAACGAAGTTACTGTGCCAATCTCTTAGTCGCCACACTCTGGCGCCTGTTCGGGTACACTGAGGGAGAATTCGGAATGTCCAATTCACCTAACAAGCACGTCTTTCAGGACTTGTGGGAGAAATCAGGAGTACCCGGAGGAAACCCACGCAAACACGGGAGAACGTGCAGACTCCGCACAGACAGTGACCCAAGCCGGGAATCAAATTCTGGTCCCTGGTGCTGTGAAGCCACAATGCTAACCACTCCTACCATGCAGCCCTGAATAACTCTGCCTCTCGCCAAGCATTGCAGCTTTTGCAGCTACAAAACTGGCATCTATCCAACAAAATGGAAAGATTATGGATTATGTCCTATTCATAAAAAGCAAGTCACTCCAAGCTAGTCAACTATCCCTGCAATCAGTCTACACTCAATCATCAAAGTGATGGAAAGGGCCATCAATAGAGCTACCGATAACCAGCTTAGCAATGCTCCATTTTGAGTACTGTCAGGACCGTTTTTGTCTCTAGATCTTGTTACAGTCGAGATCCAAACATGAAAAGCGCTGAATTCTAAAGTGAGGTAAGAGTGGCTTCCCTTAACACCGAGATGGAATTTTAAATCACACAAATCACGTAAATATATGCACAGGAGGCAGCCATTCAGCCCATCATATTTGTGCCAGCAAAAAGAAATAAAGCTGTCCAGCCATACAGTTCTTGGTCCACAGTCCCGTAGGTTACAGCACTTCAGGTGCATATCCAAATGGGTGGCACAGTAGTTAGCACTGCTGCCTCACAGCGCCAGGGACTCGGGTTCAATTCTTGGGTGACTGTGTGGAATTTTTGCATTCTCCCCTTGTTTCTGTGGGTTTCTTCCGGGTGCTCCCGTTTCCTCCCACAGTCCAAAGATGTGCAAGTTAGGTGGATTGGTCTCGCTAAATTGCCCCTTAGTGTTCAAAGATGTACAGATTAGGTGGAGTTACGGGGATAGGGCAGAGAGAGTGGTACGGTGCTTTTGGTAGGGTTGGTGCAGACTCAATGGGTCGAATGACCTCCTTCTGCACTGTAGGGATTCTATGGAAGGTTTCTTCTTCCATCGCTCCTGGGTGAAAAAGTTTCTCCTCAACTACCCCCTAATCCTTCTACTAATTTCTTTAAATCTATGCTAACTGGATATTGACCTCCCTGCTAAGGGAAACATGTTCTTATTCACTTTATCAAAGTGCCTCACAATTTTCTCAATTAAACCTCCCCTTAGCCTTCAGTGTTCCAGAGAAAACAACC
The DNA here is from genome assembly GCF_902713615.1 of Scyliorhinus canicula. NCBI lineage: Eukaryota > Metazoa > Chordata > Chondrichthyes > Carcharhiniformes > Scyliorhinidae > Scyliorhinus > Scyliorhinus canicula. Next base: position 63,525,237 of record NC_052160.1, on the reverse strand, counting down.
CCAGCCTATCCACCTTTCATTATAGCCAAAATGTTCATCCCTGGCAATGTCCAAAGAAATGTCCTTTGTTGCTTCACTAGTCTGATCATATCCTTCAACTGTACCGCATGGCCCAGCATAATATTAACATAATCTCCCTGCTCTTGTATTTCATATCTTTGATAATAAAGTATTCCATATACTTCATTAACCACGTTATCTATCTATCCTACTAGTATGATAATATCTATCATGGGCAGCATGGTTAGGTTGATTGGCCATGATAAATTGCCATTAGTGACCAAAAAGGTGAGGAGGGGTTATACAGGGGCTGTTTAGCTCACAGGGCTAATCGCTGGCTTTGAAAGCAGACCAAGGCAAGCCAGCAGCACGGTTCGATTCCCGTAACAGCCTCCCCGAACAGGTGCCGGAATGTGGCGACTAGGGGCTTTTCACAGTAATTTCATTTGAAGCCTACTCGTGACAAGAAGCGATTTTCATTTCATTTCATGGGGCTAGGGTGGAAGTGAGGGCTTAAATGGGTCAGTTACGGGGATAGGGTGGAAGTGAGGGCTTGAGTGCGTCGGTGCAGACTCGATGGCCGAATGGCTTCCTTCTGCACTGTATGTTCTATGTACTATCTCCAAGTATCTGTGGACATGCTCTCTGTTCCTCCACTCTTCCCAATATCCTCCAAGTTATTGTTTATTCCATTGCCATGTTTGTTTTCCCCAAATGCATTACCTCACTTCTGCAAATTGAATGCCATTTGTCGCATTTCTGCCTACCTGGCCAATACACTGACATGTTTGTGTAGTCTACAGCTTTTTCACCTCCTGAGCATGGCATCAACACGTTCTAGTAAAACTAAAGTCATGGGAGATCAGTGGAAAACACTCCTGTTTGGACTCATACCTAGGAGAAAGGATGATGGTTGCAGTTGTTGGACATCAATCATCTCTACCCCAGGACATCACAGTAAGAATTCCTTAGTGTTGTACACCCAACCATGTTCAGCTACTTCATTCATGACCTTCCCTCCAGTATAAGTTCAGAAGTGTGGGAATTCACTGATGGCTGCACAGCGTTCAGTTCCATTTACAACCCATCAGATAACAAAGTCATCCATGCCCACACACAGTAAGCCCTGGAAACAATTATGGGCTTCATCTTTTTTTACAATACATTTAGAGTACACAATTCTTTTTATCCAATTAAGGGGTGATTGAGTGTGGCCAATTCACCTACCCTGTACATCTTTGGATTGTGAGGGTGAGACCCACACAGACGGGGGAAGAAAGTGCAAACTTCACATGGACAGTGACCGGGGCCAGAGTCGCACCCGGGTTCTCGGCGCAATGAGGCAGCAGAGCAATTACTGCGCCACTGTGCTGCCTCAATTCTAAGCTTCATTTGATAGGTAGAAAGTAACATTCAAGGGCAGCATGGTGGCGCAGTGTGTTAGCACTGTGGCCTCACAGCGCCGAGGTCCCAGGTTCGATCCCGGCTCTGGGTCACTGCCCGTGTGGCGTTTGCACATTCTCCCTGTGTTTGCGTGGGTTTCACCCCCACAACCCAAAAATGTGCAAGCTAGGTGGATTGGCCATGCTAAATTGCCCCTTAATTGGAAAAAATGAATTGGGTATTCTAAATTTATTTTAAAAAAAGAAAATAACATTCATGACTTAAAAAATGCCAGATAATGGCCATTTCCATTGCAGTCTCAAATTCAACACTGTATTCTCATGAATTTTCACATTAATTAGTAATCTCTTATGTGAAACTTTGTCAAGGTTCTTTAATGAAGTTAAAATAAACATTATTGGGGAGACTACTATTGAAACTGTAGTCTAACCAAGACCTTCAGCGGCATTCTCCGTCGGCTGAATCAGGAAACGCGATTTTGACACCAAAATCGTGGCGGGCACCTGTTTCACATCAAATCACAATTCTCTGGTGCCTCAACAATAACGTCAATGTGTTACACTCAGCACATACAGTAAGCGGTGCTGGCATATCATTAGCGTGCCTGACCCGGTATTTTCCGGGGCCTCCCTGATTCTCCGCCTCCACCGGGGAGAATTCCCGATGGCGAGGTTCACTTATGCTTTTAAACATTGCGAAAGAGACGCCATGGGTGATAAGGGAGGAGGGAGGACACAGAGAGGCATGACCGAGCTGAGAGGGGGCCCTGCCAGGGCCGGGGGATAGGGGTGGGGGGCATGACCCAGGCACGGGCTATGGGGCCGGGATGACCCCCCACGGCACATATGATCACCAGGGCCAGAGGCCCCCATGGTGCCAGGCACCGACAGATCTATGGGCATAGGGATGCGGGAGGAGGGGAGGACATGGAGCGTCAGAGTGCGAAGTACCACCAGGGGAATGCACCATGCTAACATGTCGGCTTTTCACCCCCTGTAGATAATAGATATTGGAATTCAACCAGCAATAGTGGCCTTCCTCCTAGTCGGCGGAGGCCTGGGTGATGCATTACAGATGTATGAGCTGGAGCTGCTCGAGGAGGAAGAAGCTACAGCAACGGAGCCTGCCCCAGAGGAGGCAGCTGCTGAGGTTGAAGAGCTGGCCACCCAATAGGCTGAGGAAAAGGAGGTGCAAAGGAGGAGCCGCAGTGTGTACTGGCAGCACATGTCATTCAAGGACCTGCCAGACTGGGCATGCCATCGAAGAGTCCAGCGGACGAGGGGGACAGTGCGACAAAACTGCTAGATCATGGTGCATCTGGCACCGTGGGGGATTGGGCGAGGGCACCATGTGACGGTCGCCCTGAACTTCTATGCAACGGGATCCTTCCAGGCGCCGCTGAGTGGGAAAATGTCTGAGATCTCACAGAGCTCGGTACACAGGTGTAGCCGCACCGTCATGGAGGCACTATGTGCCCAGTTGGCACAATACATTCATTTCAATGTGGACCGGGTCCACCAGAATGCCCCTGCAATGGGGTTCACTGCCATCACCGAGGTGTCCCGGGTCCAGGGAGTGATTGATGGGATGCATGTCGCCCTACAGGTACCTGCAGATGACAGGCCGCTCTACACAGACTGAAAGGAGTTCCACTTGATTAATGTGACCACTGGGGCAAGGTTTGGAGAAGATGTATGAGTGAAGTTTTTTACACAGAAGGTAGTGGGTGCCTGGAATTCGCTGCCGGAGGAGGTGGTGGAAGCAGGGACGATCGTGACGTTTAAGGGGCATCTTGACAAATACATGAATAGGATGGGAATAGAGGGATACAGACCCCAGAAGTGTATAAGATTTTAGTTTAGATGGGCAGCATGGTCGGTGCAGGCTTGGAGGGCTGAAGGGCCTGTACTTTTCTTTGTTCTTTGTTTAGATGCACATCATGCACGTCAACACCCGATACATGTGCACAACGAATGTATCCTGGGTATCGAGCACAGAAGTGCATGATTCACAGCTCATGGTCACATTGCAGCTGCATGTTCATCAAGGGAACCCCTTTCAGTCCATGAACCGGCCTGTTATGGGCTGGTGCTTGTAAGGTGACATACATCTTGTCGACCATCCTCTGGACCTGGGCATCTCGGCAGTAATGCTGAACCCCGTTGCTTTGGCATCCTGGTGGGCTTGGCCCAGATTCAGGTTGTTGCCCGGTATGCCTCCTTCATTGTGGTGGTGTTGGAGAAGGGTGTCCCACCCCCCCCCCCCCCCCCTCCCGGGTATAGAGGTCAATTTTTGGAGGAAAAGTGCTAAAATTCAAGTTTCCAGGTGCAGAGCCACCTTTCGTGTGTCCACTCAGCACATCCCAGTCCGGCGACCCTAATTATTGAAGATATCAGTTACAGACCAGAAATATCTGTTTTAATATTTCTGTCTCATATTCTTAAACAAAATTGAACCAAGGCTCTATTTGGCACAGAATCCTAACCAGAATTCTATATTTCAGTCTAATTTTTCTAATGGTAAGTCCAATCTCCATTTGAAAGCTTTGTTTATTTTCATTTGCACACTGAGTTCTAACAATAGACACAGGGCTGAATTCCCTGCCCCCCAGCCACGTCTTTCTCGGCGGCACGCCATTGCTGGCAGCGCGATTCTCTGTTACTGCCGGTGGCCAATGGGAGTAGGCACTCCATGCCACTGGGAAACCCCCAGGCAGGGCTGCACTGCTGGCAGAACGGAGAATGCCACCAGCGGAAAATTCACCCCGCACTCTTTCAACGAGAAGTTTGGTTAAACGAGCCAGGGCTCAGCTAAACTTGTCTCAGCTTTGATTGGGGGTTTACTGATGGACACCGTCTTACTACCTCATGCGACTTGCAGTTGGCGGAAATTCCTGCTCATCTTCTTTCCTCACCCAGAGGTTGATTCCCCACCTTCTCTGCAGAAGAGTCATTTGGACTCAAAATGTTAACTCTGTTTCTCTCCACAGATGCTGCCAGGCCAGCTGGGTTTATCCAGCATTTTCGGATTTTATTTCTGATTCACTCCCGTCTCCTGGTGCCGCAAAGAAGGATTTCAGTGCATGTAGGTGTGTCTTGGTGCAGTCACTTTGAAGTCACAGAATGGTTGGCATTCCAATTCCCAATGTGCAGGACAGCAGGAGAGGATCATTTTGGGTTAACAGGCAGTAACTGGAACGGTGGTGGTGGTGGGGGGGGGGGGGGGGGGGGGTAAAGGGGAGGGGGGGGGGAAGGGAGCAGAAATCTGGGGCATTTGTGCAATTTGAAGAATACTGTGGGGGCACCGAGACTTTTAGTGAAAACCCAGGACCATCCCAGCAAAACCTGCCTTTTCACCTAAGACTCCATGTCAAATGCTGTGCCACAATCTCTTCCAAAGCACCTCAAGGGTATTTTATTCAGTTTAAAACAGTATATGAATGCAGTTTGTTGTTGTATGAGCCTATGATTTAATTTGCATGTTTTGGTCAGCCCTCAGCTCCCTGCTGTCCCTGTCCAGGTGAGAGAGACACTCACCTGTCTGTCCGCGTGCTCAACACCCACTTCCGGTGACGTCTTCCCAGAGCGGGCCCACCAGTCCGTTTGCTTCGTGACAGACTGAACGGGCGGGTTGCAGGTACATTTACCTATTTTAGGGCGAAAAAGGACAACAGAGCTGAAAACAGTACAGTACGCGATAACAGGTGGCCTTAACCAACGATTTAATATACCGCCCGCGGTTCTGAACGTGGGAGATGAGGCAAGAGCGTGTCGTGTAGAGCGTCGTGTTTCAGGGTGCGCGGCTGCTTCACACCGCCGCCTCGCGCCACAATCGTTAACGCTCGAGCCACTTTACCCGGGCATCCTGCCCCCCACGTCCCCCTCCCTCACCCACCCTTCCCCCTCCCTCACCCACCCTTCCCCCTCCCTCACCCACCCTTCCCCCTCCCTCACCCACCCTTCCCCCTCCCTCACACCCCCCTTCCCCCTCCCTCACATCCCCTTCCCCCTCCCTCACACCCCCCTTCCCCCTCCCTCACACCCCCTTCCCCCTCCCTCACACCCCCCTCCCCCTCCCTCACACCCCCTCCCCCTCCCTCACACCCCCCTTCCCCCTCCCTCACACCCCCCTTCCCCCTCCCTCACACCCCCCTTCCCCCTCCCTCACACCCCCCTAGCCCCTCCCTCACACCCCCTTCCCCCTCCCTCACACCCCCCTTCCCCCTCCCTCACCCCCTTCCCCCTCCCTCACACCCCCTTCCCCCTCCCTCACACCCCCTTCCCCCTCCCTCACACCCCCTTCCCCTCCCTCACACCCCCCTTCCCCCTCCCTCACACCCCCCTTCCCCCTCCCTCACACCCCCCTTCCCCCTCCCTCACACCCCCCTTCCCCCTCCCTCACACCCCCCTTCCCCCTCCCTCACACCCCCCTTCCCCCTCCCTCGCACCCCCCTTCCCCCTCCCTCGCACCCCCCTTCCCCCTCCCTCTCACCCCCTTCCCCCTCCCCCTCACACCCCCCTTCCCCCTCCCTCACACCCCCCTTTCCCCCTCCCTCACACCCCCCTTCCCCCTCCCTCACACCCCCTTCCCCTCCCTCACACCTCCTTCCCCCTCCCTCACTCTCCCTTCCCCCTCCCTCACACCCCCCTTCCCCCTCCCTCACACCCCCCTTCCCCCTCCCTCACACCCCCCTTCCCCCTCCCTCACACCCCCCTTCCCCCTCCCTCACACCCCCCTTCCCCCTCCCTCACACCCCCCTTCCCCCTCCCTCACCCCCCCCATCCCCCTCCCTCACCCCCCCCCGTCCCCCTCCCTCACCCCCCCGTCCCCCTCCCTCACCACCCCCCGTCCCCCTCCCTCACCCCCCCCGTCCCCCTCCCTCACCCCCCCCGTTCCCCTCCCTCACCCCCCCCCTTCCCCTCCCTCACCCCCCCCTTCCCCCTCCCTCACCCCCCCCCCCCCTTCCCCCTCCCTCACCCCCCCCCTTCCCCCTCCCTCACCCCCCCGTTCCCCTCCCTCACCCCCCCCCTTCCCCTCCCTCCCCCCCCCCTTCCCCCTCCCTCACCCCCCCTTCCCCCTCCCTCACCCCCCCCTTCCCCCTCCCTCACCCCCCCTTCCCCCCTCCCTCACCCCCCCTTCCCCCCTCCCTCACCCCCCATTCCCCCCTCCCTCACCCCCCTTCCCCCCTCCCTCACCCCCCCTTCCCCCCTCCCTCACCCCCATTCCCCACTCCCTCACCCCCATTCCCCACTCCCTCACCCCCATTCCCCACTCCCTCACCCCCCCTTCCCCCTCCCTCACCCCCCCTTCCCCCTCCCTCACCCCCCCCTTCCCCCTCCCTCTGCCCCCCCTTCCCCCTCCCTCACCCCCCCCCTTCCCCCTCCCTCACCCCCCCCTTCCCCCTCCCTCACCCCCCCTTCCCCCTCCCTCACCCCCCCCTTCCCCCTCCCTCACCCCCCCTTCCCCCTCCCTCACCCCCCCTTCCCCCTCCCTCACCCCCCCTTCCCCCTCCCTCATCCCCCCTTCCCCCTCCCCCCTTCCCCCTCCCTCACCCCCCCCTTCCCCCTCCCTCACCCCCCCCTTCCCCCTCCCTCACCCCCCCCTTCCCCTCCCTCACCCCCCCCTCCCCCTCCCTCACCCCCCCTTCCCCCTCCCTCACCCCCCCTTCCCCCTCCCTCACCCCCCCCTTCCCCCTCCCTCACCCCCCCCTTCCCCCTCCCTCACCCCCCCTTCCCCCTCCCTCACCCCCCCCCTCCCCCTCCCTCACCCCCCCCCTTCCCCCTCCCTCACCCCCCCTTCCCCCTCCCTCACACCCCCCTTCCCCCTCCCTCACACCCCCCTTCCACTCCCTCACACCCCCCTTCCCCCCCCTCACACCCCCCTTCCCCTCCTCACAACCCCCCTTCCCCCTCCCTCACACCCCCCTCCCTCACACCCCCCTCCCTCACACCCCCTTCCCCCTCCCTCACACCCCCCTTCCCCCTCCCTCACACCCCCTTCCCCCTCCCTCACACCCCCTTCCCCCTCCCCACACACCCCCCTTCCCCCTCCCTCACACTCCCATTCCCCCTCCCTCGCACTCCCATTCCCCCTCCCTCGCACTCCCATTCCCCCTCCCTCGCACTCCCATTCCCCCTCCCTCGCACTCCCATTCCCCTCCCTCACACCCCCTTCCCCCTCCCTCACACCCCCCTTCCCCTCCCTCACACCCCCCTTCCCCTCCCTCACACCCCCCTTCCCCTCCCTCACACCCCCCTTCCCCTCCCTCACACCCCCCTTCCCCTCCCTCACACCCCCCTTCCCCTCCCTCACACCCCCCTTCCCCTCCCTCACACCCCCTTCCCCTCCCTCACACCCCCCTTCCCCTCCCTCACAACCCCCCTTCCCCTCCCTCACACCCCCCTTCCCCTCCCTCACACCCCCCTTCCCCTCCCTCACACCCCCCTTCCCCTCCCTCACACCCCCCCTTCCCCTCCTCACACCCCCCTTCCCCTCCCTCACACCCCCCTTCCCCTCCCTCACACCCCCCTGTCCCCTCCCTCACACCCCCCTGCCCCCTCCCTCACACCCCCCTGCCCCCTCCCTCACACCCCCCTGCCCCCTCCCTCACACCCCCCTGCCCCCTCCCTCACACCCCCCCTGCCTCCTCCCTCACACCCCCCCTGCCTCCTCCCTCACACCCCCCCTGCCTCCTCCCTCACACCCCCTCCCTCTCCCTCCCCCTCCCCCTTCCCCCTCCCCCTCCCCCTTCCCCCTCCCCCTCCCCCTTCCCCCTCCCCCTCCCCCTTCCCCCTCCCCTCCCCCTTCCCCCTCCCCCTTCCCCTCCCCCTCCCCCTCCCCCTCCCCCTTCCCCCTCCCCCTCCCCCTTCCCCCTCCCCCTCCCTCCCCTTCCCCCTCCCTCCCCCTCCCCCTCCATCCCCCTCCCCTCCATCCCCCTCCCCACTCCCTCCCACTCCTCCCTCCCCCTCCTCCCTCTCCCTCCTCCTCCCCCTCCCCCTCCCCCTCCCCCTCCCCCTCCCCCTCCCCCCTCCCCCTCCCCCCTCCTCCCTCCCCCTCCCCCTCCTCCCTCCCCCTCCCCCTCCTCCCTCCCCCTCCCCCTCCTCCCTCCCCCTCCTCCCTCCCCCTCCCCCTCCCCTCCCCCTCCCCCCCTCCCCTCCCCCCCTCCCCTCCCCCTCCCCCCCTCCCCTCCCCCCCTCCCCTCCCCTCCCCCCTCCCCTCCCCCTCCCTCCCCCCAACTCCTCCCCCCCAACTCCTCCCCCCCAACTCCTCCCCCTCCCTCACTCCCCCAACCCTTCCCCCTCACCCCTCCCCCTCACCCCTCCCCCTCCCTCACACCCCTCCCCCTCCCTCACACCCTCCCCCCTCCCTCACATCCCTCTCCCTCCCTCACACCCCTCCCCTGCCCCTCCCTCAAACCCCTCCCCTCACACCCCAACCCCTCCCCTCACACCCCAACCCCTCCCCTCACACCCCCAACCCCTCCCCTCATCCACCCCCCAACCCCTCCCCTCATCCACCCCCCAACCCCTCCCCTCATCCACCACCAACCCCTCCCCTCATCCACCCCCCAACCCCTCCCCTCATCCACCCCCCAACCCCTCCCCTCATCCACCCCCCCAACCCCTCCCCTCATCCACCCCTCCCCTCCCCCTCCCTCACCCCCACCTCCCTCACCCACCCCTCCCTCACCGCCACCTCCCTCACCCACCCCGCCCTCACCCACCCCTCCCACTCCCTCACCCACCACTCCCTCACCCACCTCTCCCTCACCCACCCCTCTCTCACCCACCCCTCGCCCTCCCTCACCCACCCCTCCCTCACCCACCCCTATCTCCCCTCCCTCACCCACCCTCCCTCACCCACCTCTCCCCCCCCTCCCTCACCCACCTCTCCCCCTCCCTCACCCACCTCTCGCTCTCCCTCACCCACCTCTCCCCCTCCCTCACCCACCTCTCCACCTTCCTCATCCACCCCTCCCCCTCCCTCATCCACCCCTCCCTCAGTCACCTCTCCCCCTCCCTCAGCTACCTCTCCCCCTCCCTCACTCATCCATCCCCCTTCTTCACCCACCCGCGGGCCCTAACCGCATTCTATTAACCATGGATGTGCAATCCCTCTATACCTCCATCCACACCAGGATGGCCTGAGAGCTCTTCGCTTCTTTCTCGAAAAGAGACCCGGACAATTCCCATCCACCGCCACTCTCCTCCGCCTGGCTGAACTCGTTCTATCTCTCAACAACTTCTCCTTTAACTCATCTCACTTTCTCCAAATCAAAGTTGTAGCAATGGGTACCCGCATGGGTCCTAGCTACGCTTTTTATGGGGTATGTGGAACATTCCTTTTTCCAGGCCAATCCTGGCCCCCTGCCACAACTCCTTTACCGATACATTGATGACTATTTTGGTGCCGCGTCATGCTCTCGCCCGGACCTGGAAAAATTTCATCAACTTCGTTTCCAGTTTCCACCCCTCCATCACTTTCACCTGGTCCATCTCAGACACTTCCCTTCCCTTCCTTGATTTTCTGTCTCCATTTCCGGCAATAGACTATCCACTAATATCCACTACAAGCCCACTGACTTCCATAGCTATCTGGACTACAGCTCTTCGCACCCTACACCCTGTAAGGAATCCATCCCTTTCTCTCAACTCCTTCGCCTCGGTCGCATTTGTTCCGACGATGCCACTTTCCAAAATGGTGCTTCGAAAATGTGTTCCTTCTTGACCGTGATTTTCCACCTACAGTTGTGGACAGGGCCCTCAACACTGTGCGGTCCATCTCCCGCGCCACTACCCTCGCCCCCTCCACTCCCTCCCAGAACAAGGATAGAGTCCCCCTCGTTCTCACATTTCATCCCACCAGCCTCCGTATGCAAAGCATAAATCCAACGCCATTTTCGTCAACTCCAGCGTGATGCCACCACCAAACACATCTGCCCTTCACTCCCTCTGTCAGCATTCCGCTGGCGTACTGTACGTTAGTACTTTACAAGCCAGTGCATTATTGGACCGAAGGATACATGTTTTCTTTGTCGTGTTAGGTAACTGGTCTAACAGTGGATGCAGTTTAGATCAGAAAAATACTCCAGACCTTGAAGTTGGTTCAATCAGGTTTATTGAACTAATAGCACAGTTAGCACAGTGAGTTCGACTGTCTGCTAACTCAAGTGTGGTTACTCTGGCTGAACCAGACTAGCTCTTAGCCACGTGGTGGAGGTGTGAGATCGTAACAACACCCTTGACTGACTCTCTAGATGTTCATCAGTGGAAAGAGACAGAGTGTGAGTGCCTCGTGTCTTTTATAGTCCGATCCCACCCTTAGTGTCCTGTCTGCTTATTGGTCATGTCCTCTTCTCTGTATCCATTAGCTGCTTGTCTGTATATCATTATGTGTGTTTGTGTGTGTGTGCCTGCATATCCTGACATCCCTATTTTTATGCTTGGATGACATGTGAGTGTATTTACAAGAATAGGCCAATATTAACATATATACATGTAGTGGGTGTGAACATATGTACATGTGAAAACAGCTGTCTAATGCGAGAACACAGAACATAGCAAACAGAACAAATGTTCATAAGTCCAGTCTCTGTGGCTTGCGCCTGATCCTGGTCGACCGCCGGAGAGGTGGTGGTGGGGATGACAGCGCCTTGATGGGCGGGATTGAAGCCTGACTGGTGGCCTTGTGAGTCGATGTATCAGGAGCTGGCAAAACAACCGAAGGAAATGGAGAAGAATGTGGTTGCGGCAGGCAACTTTGTGCAGTGCCCGTCTGTTTCGTCGCTTAACAGAACCATCAGCCAGACGCACAACATACGAGCGGGGGGCAGCCTGTCGAAAAACGATAGCTGGAACTGACCAGCCTCCATCAGAGATCTTGACCCGAACAGTGTCTGACAGGGATAACACTGGCACATCGGTGGCATGAGCATCATAGCCCTGTTTTTGCCGGTCTCGGAGTTGCTGCACCTTCTGCAGCACCGGGCTGTGATCCAGGTTGGGCACGTGTATGGCTGGAAGTGTCGATCGTAGGTCCCTGTTCATCAGGAGTTGAGCCGGCGACATGCCAGTGGACAGTGGGGTCGCCCTGTACGCAAGCAGCGCAAGGTGAATGTCAGACGCAGAATCCGCGGCCTTGCACATGTGCTGCTTGACTATGTGCACCCCTTTCTCAACTTTTCTGTCTGCAGATAGTGTGGGCTGGAAATGATGTGTTTGAACTGATACGGCTGGGCAAACAGAGACCATTCATGGCTGCTGAAGCACGGGCCATTGTCACTCATGACAGTGAGTGGGATACCGTACCTGGAGAACGTCTCCTTACAGGCCTTGATGACGGTTCGAGATGTGAAGTCTGAGAGCTTCACGACTGCAGGATAATTGGAAAAGTAATCAATGATTAACACGTAATCATGACCATTTGCATGAAAGAGGTCGATGCCAACCTTGTAAGAAGTCTTACAACACCAGGTTAAAGTCCAACAGGTTTGTTTCAAACACAAGCTTTCGGAGCACTGCTCCTTCCTCAGGAGGATGGCAACTGTGGACCACGGAGAGGCTCCTTACTCCGCTGGCTGTAAGCCTTGACTGGTCGCACAGTTAAGGACCATGTTTGCGATGTCCTGGCTTATCCCGGGCCAGCTGACAGCCTGCCTGGCTCTGTGTCTGCACTTCTCCACACCGAGGTGGCCTTATGGATTTGATGGAGCACCAAGTGGAATTACAATCCGGTCCAGTTTGAGGAGGATACTACCAGCCACCGTCAGGTCGTCCTTTAGATTGAAAAATTGAGGGCACTGCCCTTTTTGCCAGCCATTGGCTAGGTGTTGCATAACACGCTGCAAGAGGGGGTCTTTGGCCGTCTCCTCAAGGATACAAATCACCTTCTCATCTGATGCTGGGAGGGTGCTAGCATACAGCTGTACCTGTGCCTGAACCTGTGACTCAATTTGCCGGATGACGTTCGGTGGTTCACTCGGCACGGTGATGGAGCGGGACAATGTATCGGCAATGATGAGCTCCTTGCTAGGCGTGTAGACCAGGTCAAAGTCGTACCTTCTGAGTTTGAGGAGGATGCACTGCAACCGAGGCGTCATGTCATTAAGGTCCTTGTGCATAATGTGGACCAGGGGCCTGTGATCCGTCTCGACTCTGAATGTCGGCAGGCCATAGAAATAGTCATGAAACGTGAGAATGCCAGTGAGAAGGCCCAGGCATTCCTTCTCGATTTGTGCATACCTTTGTTCGGTGGGCGTCATTGCCCTTGATGCGTAGGCAACCGGTGCCCAGGCTGAGGTGTCGTCACACTGCAGCAGGACCGTACCGAGCCATCCTGGCCTGCATCTGTCGAGATTTTCGTTTCCCTGTCTGGGTCGAAAAATGCCAATACGGGTGTTGTGGTGAGCTTGGCTTTCAGCTCCAACCACTCTGCCTGATGGGCCGCCTTCCACTCAAAGGCAGTGGAGTTCTTCACTCGGTTTCGTAGGGCTGTGGTGTGTGAGGCCATGTTTGGGATGAACTTACCCAGAAAATTGACCATGCCCAGGAAGTGCAATACCGCGTTCTTGTCTTCCGGGACCTTCATGGCTGCTATGGCCTTGACCTTGTCTGTGTCGGGGCACACGTCCTGCTGAGAGACCTGATCTTCAAGGAACTTGAGTGTCGACATGCCAAAGCAACATTTGGCCCTGTTCAGCTTCAGGCCATTGGCGTGGACACGGCGGAATACCTGCTAGAGATGGGAAACATGCTCCTCAGGGGTCGTGGACCATATGATGACGTTGTCCATGTACACACAAACCCCTTCGATGCCCTCCAGCATCTGCTCCATGATGCGATGAAATATTTCTCATGCCGAGACGATGCCAAATGCCATACGGTTATAGCAGTACCTGCCAAACGGTGTGCTGAAGGTGTATGACTTTCTGCTGGACTCGTCCAGCTGGATTTGCCACAATCCATGTGACGCATCTAATTTAGTGAAAAACCTTGCATGTGCCATCTCACTGGTGAGTTCCTCCCGCTTCAGAATGGGGTAGTGTTCACGCATTATATTCTGGTTGAGATCCTTGGGATCAATACAGATGCGCAGGTCTCCAGAGGGTTTTTTAACCACCACCATCGAGCTGACCCAGTCAGTCGGTTTGGTTGCCCTGGAAATTATCCCCTGCTGCTTCAGCTCCTTGAGCTGTTTGTTCAGGCGCTCCTTCAGCGGAGCTGGGACCCGGTGTGGTGCATGGACCACTGGCTTGGCATCAGGTCGCAGTAGGATCTTATACCGATATGGCAAAGTGCCCATACTGTCAAACACATCTGGATACTGAGCGAGGATGTCGTCAATGCCAGGTTGAAGATCCACGTTGGAGGATGTCGTTGAATAAATCTGCTGCACCAGTTTTAGCTTTTTGCAGGCATGCGCGCCCAGTAGGGATGCCCTGTCCGGCTTGACAATTTCAAACCTTAGCTTTGCTTGGGTGCTCCGGTTGGAGACGAGTAGATGGCAGGACACCAGTGCTGTGATGGCATTACCGTTATAGTCCAGGAGCTGGCAGGCTTCTGGAAGACCTTGGGGGGGGGCTTCTTGATGCGTTTGAAGTCTGCCTGTGAGAGGAGGTTGGCAGAATTCCTGTGTCCAGCTTGAACTGGATGGAGCAGCGGTTGACCTGCATCACCGCACGCCATTCATCCTCCGAATCCAAAGCGAGGATGGACTGAATGCGAGATGAGTTAGGTGCAGCATGTTCACGTGTGGTAATGATACCCACTCGGTAGACGGACTCCAGGCACTCGTCCTCTGGATCTGTTGCACTGCCAGGATCAGAATGCTGTAATCGTAATTACACGCCGTTACTTCGTTATCCTGTTCGCATTGCGCGTGCGTGGGGCCCCGGGAAAAGCGCGCAAGATGGCCGCCTTCTTCAATGCTGAGGTGCTGCATCCGGCAAATAGCCTGCACACACTCTGCCTCATGGGAGGCAAGTTTCTCATTTTCAGCTGATTTGTATTGGGTATACCGATTTTTTTGAGTGCTCATGTACTGTACATGTTTCAATCGTGGCTGACAAGGTCATATGCTTGATTTTTAAGAGTGGCACTCTCAGAGGAACAGAGTGAACTCCAAATACGATTTGGTCTCTGATCATGGAGTCAGCAATATCATCAAAGTTGCAGGACAGCGCTGGCAGGCGGAGACTAGTTAAGAAGGCATTGAAAGATTCACCTTTACCTTGAAGACGTTGTTTGAATATGTGGCGGCCAAAGATTTCATTGGTAACCACTTCACAGTGACTATCGAACTTGTCCAGGATGGTCTGAAACTTTATCTTGTCCTGGCCTTCGGTGAAGTTAAACGAGTTGAAGAGTTCGATGGCTTGATCATCCGCTGTTGGGAGGAGAAGCGGGATCTTTGTTGCATCAGACACACCCGTGAGATCTGAGGCTTTGATGTACAACAGAAACTTTGCTTGAATATCCGCCAGTTGCACTGAGATTGCCAGACGTCCTGAGCTGGTGAGGAGCCTGAATCTTCTCCATGGTGCCGGGATACATTTGCTTGTTGTCACGGAATGGACTGAGGTAAGCCACCTTAAATTAGTAGTCTCCTGGTATCATGTCGTGTTAGGTAACTGGTCTAACACTGGCTGCAACTGGATGCAGTTTAGATCAGAAAGATACTCCAGACTTTGAAGTTAGTTCAATCAAGTTTATTGAACTAATAGCACAGTTAGCACAGTTCTCTGTGAGTTTGACTCTCTGCTAACTTAAGTGTGGTTACTCTGTCTGGCTGAACCAGACTAGCTCTTAGTCATGTGGTGGAGGTATGAGATTGTAACAACACCCTTGACTGACTCTCTAGATGTTCATCAGTGGAAAGAGGCGGAGTGTGAGTGCCTTGTGTCTTTTATAGTCAGATCCCACCCCGAATGTCCTGCCTGCTTATTGGTCATGTCCTGTTCTCTGTATCCATTAGCTGCTTGTCTGTATATCATTATGTGTGTGTGCCTGCATATCATGACATTCTTGTTAGTTAGACTGCTGAAACAATAGAGGACAGATGTAATGTTAATCACCTCCTTTGCCTACGTGTGTACTGGTTGATCTTGAAAGGTCAGGATCAAAAACATTACAAACTGGTGACGAGAACAATGGACCTTTTCAGTAAGGCCACTAAAAAAGTGAAATTAAAGTAAGGAAACTTTATTTTTCAACTGGACTGCATGTTGGCTTTGAACTGCACAGCAAAATAAAGCCTGGAAGTGTTTAGTACCGGAACTTGCAGAGGAAGAACAGAAAGAAAGCTGCAGATTATAAAAATAAAATGAATCTGTACCGTACAACAAGTAAAAATACAGAATTTGATCTGTTCGGAAGATTTTTAAAAATCGATCATGAAAAGAACTGTTGCTTTAAGTTTTAAAAAAAACCCCAGGACATTCAATTTTTAATAACAGAAAAGAGCTAGTAAAAGGGAATTGCTCGTAAATTCGATTGACAACGAGCTCACTGAGTCTCCCAAAGTGGGATATTCCAATAACAAAAAAGAATGAGGTTTTGAGAAGGTAACCTTCTAAAACAAACAGCTACAATTGCTGAAGTTTAAAAAAAGGCTCAAAAGCTTTTAAAAAAAGCTGGCACTAGAAAGCAGTGTTGCAGCTTTAAATTTAAAAAGGAAAGAAAAGAAACGGCCCGATGTGAAGAGCAGTGAAATTTCCCAGTTTAAAAAAACCCCTTCATGACAAGCAGAACGAAATGCGTAAATCTTGGGCGCGATTCAATGGAAAAATGAAGTCTGTTTTTTGGCACATTTGGCAGGGTGTTTCGGGAGATCGCGGCCTGTATTCAACTAACTTTGTGCCAAAAATGAGCCCCACAAGATTTTCGACATTACTGGCTGTCTCGTCGCTTGATTTGTCCGACTCCCACCTTAGCAGCTGCGAACAAGGGGGAGCTGCTTTTTAACGCTCTCTCACCACTCCCAGTCAACAAACAAGCATGGCAGCGTGCAGACCTGCTCCTTGCTTTGGGGATGTCGATTTTGCCAGGCTTCTTGACGTTGTGGATGAGAGGCGGGCCACTCTATTCACCCGAGGGGGTCGGGGAATCAGCAGCAGGCTCAGCAGCGCCATCTGGAAGGCAATAGCAGTGGCTGTCAGTGCGGGCAACAGGACAGCCGTCCAATGTAGGAAGAACACAAACAACCTCCAATGAGCTTCAAGGGTAAGTTACCACTTCTCTCCTTGCATCAGTTATGCCTGCTAGCCTCAGATTTCCCTGGCACCCACCAGCACAACCCCTTCATACCAACACATGCCACCTACTATTGACCCCCTCCTCCCCGACCCTTCAAGTGTGCGGCTCACAATGCTCTCTCTTTATCCCTGCAGGAGAAGATAACCCGTAATATGCGGGAAAAGCCAAGACGGAGGCGGAGTCCCAGAGTTTAGAGTTCTCACCCCCTATGAAGTACGGGCTTTGAAAATCAGGGGATTACTCGGGGTCAGAAGTCACCAACTGCAAGGTTGGCTTGCACCAGTGATGTGAGGATCCACTGCTCCTTCATCCAGATGACCTGTCTCAAGTGAGTCGTTCATGTCAGACAAAATTATCCTTCACTCTCGCTGACCATTGTCTTGCAGGATCTTGATCTGATGAGGCTGAGCCATCACTCTGCCACCCAAGGGACCACTCCAGAGAAGAGCTCCAAGAAGACCTCTAGTGAGGCATCACAGCTATCACCCGCTCCTTCCATCAGCACAGACACACACCTCGGTGGGCCACATTAGCGGATAGGCTTCTGGGGCACAGTCTGGTGATCACCACACAGTTGGTGATGCGCATTAGGTGGAGGCAGGAACATCCAACGGAGACAACAGCCTGAGGTCTGCTGGATCCCAGGACACAGCTGGTTCCCAGCCAGATGCCGAGCTTCTGGACAAGGTTCCTTCAGATTTAATGCAGAGATCAGACACAGCCGTGAGATTCAGGAGGGGGTGTCAGCAGGCCGATTGGAGGAGTCCCAAAGGCTGCAGGCGCAGGGGATGGTACTGACAATTCGTGACACCAAGACCAACATTGTTAGGGTGGCTACCACAGTAGAAAACCTGGAGCATGATGTCCGCGTCTTCAGTGGTGGTGTCCAAGGCGTGACTCAGTCTGTAATGACCATGGCTGACAGCCTCGACATGTCCCAGTTTCTGAGGGACATGTCCCAGATGCAGTTGGATATTCCTGAGGCACTGCAGAGTGTGGCCCAGTCACTGAGGAGCATTGCTGAGGGCGTCAATGCCATAGTGTGGACAATGAGGAGCATCCAGGACAGGGAATTGGGGGCAGGGAGGAAAATGGCGGGGGAGGGGGGGGGGGGGGATGGAGGGAAATGGAGGACATTATGATTCCAGAGCACACCACAACAATGGCAAGGATACTGGACCAAAACCCCAATATTTTAGTTTGTTGGTAAGACAGCGGAAATAACGATTCACTCTAGGAGTGATTTCATTAAGAAATAGGGCTTGAGTATTTTTTAAACAAAACTTTATTATGAATACAATATTGAAATTTTTAACTTCACACCCAAAAAGAACAGCTTACAATTACCCCTTAAACACTGCTACTCAATTTCCCATTCAACAACAAGAAAATAAAAATAGAGCTCTCAATCTGTCTTAAAAATCAGCATGGTATAGAGTAATACTGCTATCACAGAACAGATTTGGACTTCTGTTAGAACCCATTCAGACTTGGCTGAATATCTTCACAAAGCTGGTTCATTTGGCGTGTATCAGCTTCTTCCTTGTCCCCAGACTAGACTGGTCTGCATTACATATTACTCTTCAGAACTATCTTACTGTGAGAGAATTGTGGACTCAGTGACAGGCAGTTCAGAATTCAACTCCTCTCTCCAAGGTTTTTGCCACAAAACCGCCTCTCTAAAGCTTTTCAAAATGTATCTCTGTATTCTTTGGCTCCACCCAGTAATGACCTCAACTCTCCAAGCTGAAAAACAAATGAGCTCTACAGGCTGCAAAGCACGTTGACTCACTAGGGACTTCCCAGCCAAACCACAGTCCATTAGCCGAGGCTGAAAAACACATTCCTTTGTCAATTTCACCTTCTGGTTGCTAAAAACACCCTGGCCACGCAAAACAGAATTCTTTTTAAAAAACATGACCACTGCAGTCAACCATACTCTACCCCCGGGCTTTTAATCCTTAAATTTACCAATACTTAGAATCCAATATTCCAAAAGTCTTCCAGTTGTCACATCTCCCACCTTAACAAAAAGTGAACCGGCAGTATAAATAGATGGCTTCATTTTCCTAAAACTCTTTTAATGTTAAACATTTCTTAAGATTACATGCAACTTATACTCTGTGATATATCATTTAACATTTTTAAGCATGCGAACATCAACATGAATATAGTCCATTTTTGTCTTCTCACATGGTACAGTCGTGACAAAGCACAGCAATCATATTTTCTCTTCCTGCCACATGTGGTTCCTGGGGAAATTTGGTGGATAAGCCTGACCTATCTAATTGAATAAGACACTGGTCGACGAAAGTATGTCGAAAGTTGCAAAAAAGGCTGCTGGAAAGAAGGGTACGAGTGATAGTCTTTCGAGAGAGAGTGCAAAGCTCATTGGGAGGGAAGATGGCGGAGATGACCTCGGCGGATAAGGCTGTTCCTATCACAGTGGAAACGTTGACTGATGTAATGGCACATAAATTTGAAAAATAATTTGAACATTTTGAAAGGCAAGGAAGGGAGATGGTGGAGACCCTCAAAAAATCTATTATGGAGGCACTTGGCCCAATCCAGGAGAAGTTGGGAAAAACATTGAAGGCCGTGAAAGAGCATGGAGAGGTGCTGAAGGGCGTGGAGGGGATCATGTCGCGGCACAGTGACCAAATTGCCTCATTGGAAGCTGACATACTGCTGATTGAGGAGAGAAACACGAGCCTGAGGGCAAAGGTCGAGAACCCAGAGAACAGACCATGGAGACAGAACCACAGGATTGTGGAGCTACCAGAGGAGCTGGAGGGCCCGAGGCAGACTGAGTATTTTTCCCAGATGTTTGCCAAGCTAGTGGGGGTGGGGTGGGGGAGGGAATGAACAGATGTCCCCTCCTGAGCTGGATAGCACCCACCGAAAACTCTGGCAGAGGCCTTAGGCAAATGAGTCACCATGGCTCGTGATCGTTCGTTTTCATCGCTTCCAGAAGAAGGAGCCGGTCTTGAAATGGGCCAAAGAGAACAGATGCATGATGTGGGAACGGAGCAACATCCGGATTTGCTAGGACATCGGGCAGAGCTAGCGAAGAGGTTTGCAGCCTTTAATAGGGTGAAATTGGTGCTATAGAAGAGTGTAATGTGTTTTAGAGTGGTGTACCCAGGAATGTTGAGAGTGACGCATAATTCGAAAGACCATTTTTTCGATATGTCGGAGGAGGCATAGGCTTTTGTCAAGGCACAAGGACTTGGACTTAATTGGGATTTTAATGGTTGGCGATGGGAAGGATTTACTTGGGGATGTTTCAGTATTCTGTATATATTTCTGGTTATTTGGGGTTTCTTCTTCTGTTTTGGAGGGGCCGCAGTGTCCAGTGTATATATTTGGGGAGGGATGTGGGAGCAATGTAGTTGATGGTAATGGTTCAGGTAACAATGTGGATAATACATAGCCCATGGTGGAATGTTGAGAATTGTAAGGGCTTTGGTTTTGGTTATTCCTTTGCGGAGAAGGCAGGCAGGGGAGCCTATCTTTTTTTGTTGTTTAGATGTGGGCCCTTGTTGGGGCGATGTAACTTGCAGTTGGATCTTAGCTAGTGAACAGGTGTGAAGTGGGGGGAGGGGCTTCAGCCTGTCAGATAAGCCCAGCATGTTTTTTGGAGGGAGAGGGCTGGCGAAGAACGAGTATTGTTCTTTGGTTGGTAGATTGCACGTTTCAAGTTATATGGGGGGGGGGGGGGGGGAGGGATAGAGTGCTGACAGTGACCAGGGGTTTCTCTTTGTCTCATCTTGTGGGTAGGATTGGTGGGCCTTCGGTTTAGGAATTTGGAGTAAGGACGGGTCATTCCCTCACCTCAGGGTGGAAATTACTGATTTGAGGGGGGCACGGTGAGAGTCCCCTGATCAGAATAGTCTCTTGGAACCGAGAGGTCTCAGGGTCCGGTGAAAATGTTGAGAGTTTTCTCTCACCTGAAGAATTTAAGGGCCAATGTGCAGCTTACATTTACCCCTTAAACACCACTCCACTATTTCTCATTAAACATCAAGAAAAGAAACACACAGCTTTCATTCTGCCGTAAAAATTAGCATAGCATAGAGTAATACTTGTTTCCCAGAACAGATTTGGACTACTGTTCGAACCCCTTCAGACTCTGGTTGAATATCTTTACAAAGCTGGCTCGCCTGGCATGTTTTAGCATCTTGCTTGTCCCCAGACAAGACTGCTCTGCTTTATATATTGCTCTTTTATAACTATCTTACTGTGAGAGAATTGTGTACTCAGTGTCAGTCTGATCAGAATTCAACTCCTCTCTCTAAAGTTTCTCCACAAAACTATCTCTCTAAAGCTTTTCAAAATGTCTGACTTCATTCCTTGGCTTCACCCAGCAATAATCTCATCTCCCGAAGCTGAAAAACAAATTATCTCTGCATGCTACAAAGCACATTAACTCCCCAGGAACTTTCCTAGTCAAATCACAGTCCATTAACCCAGACTGAAAAACACATTCCTTTGTCAATTTCACCTTGTGGCTGCTAAAGGCACCCAGGCCCTCCAAAACAGAACTATTGTAAAAAAACATGACCACTGCAGACTAAGTTAACCCCCAGAATTTTAACCCTTAAGTTGCCCAATGCTTAGAATCCACTATTTCTAAAGTCTTCCCGTTGTGGGGGAGGGGGGGGGGGGGGGGGGAGGGGGGTGTTGAGGTGATGAGCACAAACCCGTCCGAGGAGAAACTGGAGACGATGAGGGCTTCCCTGGTCCTCCTCGCATGTCGGACCATTGCCAACTGTCCTCCATCCTCCAACTCGTCTAAGGCATCTCCTTCTGGACCACCTCCTCCTCAGATGAGAACACATGACCCTCAGCCTCCTCCAGCATGTCACTCCTCTGCTGTGCCAGATTATGGAGGGTTTAGGAGACCACCACAAAGTGGGAGATCCTCTGGGGGATGTACTGCAGGGCACCACCAGAGTGGTCCAGGCATCAGAACTGCATTTTCAGCAGGCCAATGCACTGCTTGATGACAACAATGGTGACAGTGTGGGCCTCATTATACCAAATCTCCGCCTTGGACTCGGGCCTCCGCACTGGCGTCATCAGCCATGACTTCAGTGGTTATCCCTGGTCTTCCACGAGCCAACCCGTCATCCTCGGGTTGTCCTCAAAGACACCGGGATTGCCGAGTGCCCCAGCATGTAGCTGTCATGGAGCTAAGGTAGCAGGCACATACATGCATGATTCGGAGGCAGTGGTCGCACACAATTTGAACATTCAGGGAGTGGACCCCTTCCTGTTAATATAGCGCACTCCTTGATGCCCCGGTGCTCGCAGGACAACATGCGTGCCATTGATCATTCCCTGCACCTGGGGTATCCCAGTGATGGCAGCAAATCCTGCAGCCCAGGCATCTTGTACGTGGTCCAGCTAGAAGATGATGTAGTTGGATGCCCGGGCAACAGAGCATCCAGATCCTCCGAGATGCACTTGTTCGTGGCAGATTGGGAAATGCCACAGGTCGCACTTGAGCTCATGAATGAGCCTGTGGCATAAAGGTTCAGGGCTGCAATGACCCTCATGACCACTGGGGGCAAGTGTCCTCCTCCTCCACGGGGTGCCAAGTTCGCGAGGACGTGGGCCAGGTACCACACTGTCTTCTTGCTGAGATGCTGTCTTCTGCGGCACATGGTGTCCGGCAGCTCTTTGAATGGCCAACGACATCTGTACACCTTGGCCCGTCACTGGCTTACCCTTCTGAGTCTCTCCTTAACCCAGTGGGCGGCCGGGTCTTCAGGTTGTGTGCTGGCCCCCTACACATGTGGTGCGCCTCTAGCCTATGTTGCTGCCATCTCCAACGTCTGCCTGCCAAGGCTGCCACAAGCAACGTGAGGGCAGCCTCCCCAGGAACCCCACCAGCAAACATAATTTTACCTGAAAGGAATTTGAAAAGGAGAGAGGACGACAATCAGTTAGGGCTTCAACAGCGGGGCCCTCAAATCCCCCAAGCTTTCCCCACCCTTGCGATTCCCGCCTTCTCTCAAAGGGCCGCCCAGCGAGCCAGTTGTGCCGCAAACCTTGCTCTGCACACTCCCCCCTGGCTACATCAGGAGCCCCTAGACTCCAGACCTCTTTCGGGAACATGAGGGAGTGTGTGCTCAGCAGCCCTCTGCTCATTCACACAACTTGCCCTTTGGTCGCGAGAAGACCCACAGTGATCTGTTTGATTGTTGGGAACTGCCGCTGTCGTGCTGACGCTCCTAGAGTTCAGGCACAGTGTTCAAGTATCAAAGCTTGCTGGACATGCAATGCACTAATCATCCTCTGAGACATGGCACGTGTGCCCTCGAGGAGGCACTTTACAATTGAGGAGTGTGAAGTGCTATCACAACTAACGAGGCTAATTCCTTATTTCAAATAGCCTTCCGTTGTGAAGCAAGAGGCTGCTCACAGTTAAAGAGAGTAAACTTGAATTTCAGGATAGAAGCCGCAGCAGGGCTCTGTCCTGGAAGTGCTGGTAGGGCAGACAGCCTGCAACTGTGATTGTCCTTGTTATGGGTCTCCACAATAAAAGATGGCTTGAAAGCCTATCAGACATGATGTCTCCCGTGTCTCGTCCCCTGCGCACTGGAGCAGAAGCTCTGGTGCCTTTGAGCTGCATGACTGAAAATGGAAATAGCGATTCGCTTTTCCTCAGTAGCCCTTGTGCCAGGTTTAAATTTTTTAAAAGGAGTACTAAGCCACGACGCATGACTTCCTGCTGGGGAGTCGGATAATTCCCAGGAGGCCACTGCATTCGGCTTCAATCTCGTTAATGAGATTGCTATGAATACAAATGAGGGTTAATGATATTCTCGCCATGAGAGTGAATCGCAAAATGGTTCTCTCGATTTTGCCCTCTCTATTCACCCATGTGCCCGGATCCACGCCGGGTTCAATGCAGTCGCTGAATCACATCCCTTAGTTTTAAATGCACTCGAAACTGAAAGGAAATATCTTCAAACACTCATTTTAAATAATGAGAGCAGATTTAAGCTTCCAGCTCAGTGCGGTCAGAACAAAAGCGGGAACATTCTGTCCCATCATTGATAACGTTTGTTGCAAAGTAACACCTGCACAGTTTCAAAGATCTCTTTCAAAGATCTGCCCAGCAGCAAGACCTTTTTAAAAAAAAGAGGGAAATCAAATGTATCCTAGCAACTACAGCCTGTATGTGTTTGTGTGTATGTGAGGTGGGGGGTGGAGATTACTAAACTCCATATTAAAGAGGTAAAAAAATTTTAAGCACCGTCCACAAAAACAAACAAATGACTATCGACACAAAAATTTAGAAGAAACCCAGATAGAGGTAGCACAGTGGTTAGCATTGTGACTTCACAGCGCCAGGGTCCCAGGTTCGATTCCTGGCTTGGATCACTGTCTGTGCGGAGTCTGCACGTTCGCCCCATGTCTGCATGGGTTTCCTCCCACAAGTCCTGAAAGACGTGCATGTTAGGTGAATTGGACGTTCTGAATTTTACCACTGTACCCGAACAGGTGCCGTATTGTGACGACTAGGGGCTTTTCACAGTAACTTCAATGTTAATGTAAGCCTACTTGTGACAATAAAGATTACTATTATTAGAGGGCAAATGGAAAATAAGGTCCACAGGCAACAAACCTCGACAAGGCAACAAAGACTTCAAACAGGAGGCAATGAAAGACCTCAAGAGGCAATAGAAGACCCCAGAGAGAGGGCAACAAAAGACCCCAAAGGGAGGACAATGTGAGAATTGCAGAATGGAAACAGGTCGACACTGCCAGAGACCGACCTGGTCAATGGTGAAGCTAAAAGAAAGGAAAAAGACCAAAGTTCTGTTGCAGCCAGTAAAAAAGACCGAAATGAGATCGGAAAATGAGGCACAAAGCACATGAAGAGGCTGAGTGAAATTTTAATAAGCTTGCAAACGGATTTGCAAGTAAAATAGCAAACAAATGTTTGGTGAAGTTAAGGCAAGTTAAGAAATATAGGCTCGATTTGCGAAATGTATAGGTCCACGAGAGCATGACGAACACCAAGTAAAACAATTGCATTTTTTTGATGGCCACCGACACCTGCAGGCTGCCTGTGTGTTTGCTGTTGCCTTTTCTGTTGCCTTGGCCTGGAGGGAGGATCAGGCTGGGTGGACTGACCTGATGATGAGGTGGACTGATCCAACTGCGCAATGCGGCAGGGGCGTTGGAGGAGTGTTTTTGCTAATGGTTGGTGCCCTTACTGTACTGTTGCCTGTCCGATGTCCTCGGCCTAGAGATCGAGGGTTCATTTGCTGCCGCTTCCTCTAGTTTTATGGCCTGCAGTGAAGAAAGGAGGCTTTTGTGATGTCTTGCCACTGACATTGGGACAGAGGCAAGGGTATCTAGTCTCTCCTCTGGCGCACTCTTCATCGTGTGACTGTCCGGTGTGTTTTTTCACTGCTGAGCCTCTACCGCTGGGAACATGGGGATGTCTAGCCAGGATGGACACCTGATGACGGTATTGCAGGCATGTTCTTGCGGCCTGCTGCTGACCTTGTGTTGTTCCTGCCTCTTTCCTGTATAATATGTATTTGGTTTTCTTTGTGCAACTGCACTGTTGTGGTTTTGTGCTTGCACCGTTTGGCTGTGCTTGTACCTTTTTGGTTTTGTCCAATTGTTTTTTTTTTACTTTATAGAGTACCCAATTAATTTTTTCCAACTAAGGGGCAATTTTAGTGTGTTCAGTCCACTTACCTTGCACATCTTTGGGTTATGGGGGCGAAACCCATGCAAACATGGGGTGAATGTGCAAACTCCACACGGACAGTGACCCAGAGCCAGGATCAAACCTGGGACCTCGGCGCCGTGAGATTGCAGTGCTACCAATGTGCCACAGTGCTGCCGTAGGTTTTGTCCAATTGTGATGTTTACCATTTAATAAACAAAATATTCCCAAGTGGATCCCCATGGGTAGGCGTGCCATGACGGTTGTTACTACCGAGCATCCTAACCAGGCTATGAGGCCTGGACACTTCTCCTCAACTCCAGAGGCATCATCACCACAGAGGCAGCAGCCAACATTCGAAGACCCAAGAGTGCCCAGGGGCCACTGCGGCGGCTGGGAGTGCATGTGCAGGGCGTGTTGGATGACACCCTGAGGGATGGGTGTGAGGGTGGGGCATGCTCAGGGATCCAAGGGTTCCTGGAAGTCACAGCTGATTATCAGTCTCACACCCTCTCCAATTCCTTACAGATGTTACCTTATGGAAGGTAATATTACCTTATTACCTGCGGAAGCTGCTGTTGTGATGGTGTTGGCAGGCCAAGCAACCAGACGCCAGAGAAGGCGGCGGCAGCAGCGCGACAGACATTTGAGGTGGTGGCCCATGTACAGGGCCCTGCTCCAAGCTCTGAGGACTCAGCCGACCATCAGGCCAGGAAGGGACCTAGATGGTTAGGTCGGCAACGCCCCAAGGTGTGCAGGCATCACTGTCCATCAAACAGATGACAGACAGCATATGTCGCAGCAGGCTCAACAAGGAGATGGGATGGCACCTCTGCCATTTCTTTGCGGATTTGGACCACAAGGAGAGGGACGATGCCCTATTTGGCCTTCTAGCCGACTACATAAACATTGACCTGGACCAAGCTCATCAAGATGCCTGGGCAGCAGGATTATCCGCTATCGCCATGATGCCCCAGGACCAGGAGGTAATTGTTGGCACACATGTCACCTTACGTGTACCAGGTGGTCTGGGAGTGCCCTTCATCACCAGGATCGGGTTCCACTCCTGAGCGTCCAAATTGTGTGTAACCACTACCTGAAGATCAGGTTCCACTCCCTGAGCGTCCAAATTGTGTGTAACCACCACCTGAAGATCATGCATGTGCATGCACGCTTCCCCAAGATTGTGCATGACAGCTACATCCTGGGGCAGTTGGAGATCCCTGGCATCTTTGAGGGACACCCTAGGGTGACTGATTGGCTCTTGGGGGATAAGGGGTACCCGCTGAGCTCCTGACTTAAGTACAGAGGCCCAAGACCGATGAGGGAACCCAATATAATGAGGCCCCATGCGTCCACCCGGGCTGTCATTGTGCAGTGCATCGGACTGCTTGAAATGCAGTTCCGATCCCTCGACCTGTCTGGTGATGCACTGCAGTACACCCCTCGAGGGTCATCTGCTTTGTGATGATCTGCTGTGTCCTCCACAACCTGGCACAGCAGCGGGACGATGTGCCAGAGGTGGAGAAGGAGGAACATGTGGCCACCTCCGAGGTGGAGGACTGGACCAAGAAGGGCTGGAGTACAGGCCCGGGTAGGACCCGTGGGACCAGCAGGAGGGTGGAGGACAGGCGTCGGCGAGGCCCTGGTGTGCCCAGAGGCTCAGGGAGGCTCTCATCCTCGCCTGCGTGTCCCTCCACCTGTTGCACCTCACACTAGCCCCTCTTCCCAACTATTCCCTTTCTCGCTCCCCCTGTTGCACACTCCAAAGATCTGTGTACATCATTGCGAGGTGATGCGCTTGTGTTGGCATTGTCAACGGGTTAATACACAAGGCAGGAGGGTGATGATGACCTACTTTGAGCTGAGCTCTGGTGCTCCTCATTTTATACCATAGCCGGACGCCTGTCTGCTGAGTGTGCGCCCACACCCATCACCTGCACTATGCCTTGGGGGTGGGGGGAGGGGGCAGGAGAAGGAGAAGCCAGGTCTAGTAGCAGGTAGCCTAGGAGGCTGGGGTGGGAAAGGGCGGAGGGCAACTGGGGGAGATGTTTGCAGGCTGCCCGCTGTGCGGATTAACGCGATGGAGGCTTCACATGTCTTGAGTGTAACGTTTTTAACATTGTACGTTCGTGACCCCAACTGTCCCTAGCTCCTGATGGTGCCGGCCCCCTCCCTTTCAGTGATTTCCCCATCTGCCTTGCCATCTGTGCTCTACCGCAACATCTAGGTGTTTTCCCAGGATGCACATCAGAGATGGGGGCAGCCTGCTGCTTACCACGTCATGTGGCATTTGAAGCTCTGGCGGACTTCCATTGGAGGACCTGGGGCAGGAGGGTTCCATCTGACTTGGCGGTGGCACATGCCTTGTTGTGCCTCCCTTTTCCACCCCCGACCCCAAGACGCGATTGTCAGGGGGAGTACACTCGGGCGAGCTGGTGATAGCCGTCGTCACCCCATAGGGATCACCCCCGGGTCAGCCTCCAGTGCTCCATCCTCAATATCAGTGACCATAGGGCCCTGGAGGTCACATCAGGACCTAGGGACAGCTGGATTGAGCTTCGGATACCCCTGCATAATCTGGCTTTGCCAGCCCTGGTGGCTCCCCAATGTCTGCACCATGGGTGTTGATGCCCTCAATGATGCCCCTCTGTGCACCCCAGTTGGGCCGGCACCATCAGATAGAGATCCTGCGGGAGCATGGACATGTGGTCAGCAGGAGGGAAGAATCAACATCCTGGCATGAACAACTCGTATGACAGGTCATCTGGATGGGGTCCTGCAGATATTCACCTCTGCGGCTTAGGCCAATCTCAGTGTTGGTGACCGTCTCAGTGTCGACCCCCGCAACCTCCTGGGCCCAATCCTTGTCGGGGTGAGGACTCTAAGGTCCGGCATCCCGTTGCCCGCCTGGGACCTTTCCCGTCTGTTGTGGACCAACCCCTCCTGCACGGTAACAGACAGGGCATTGTGAGACGCAAGCTTCATGCATCGCGGGTTGGGGGGGGGGGGGGGGGGGGGGGTGCGCATGGCAGGGGTCAGGCAGATACACCACTGCTGGTGGTGTGTATTGGCCAGGGTGTGCTGCATATTGTGCTGAGGGACCAGTGCCAGGCTCAGGGTTGGGGAGGGGGGGGGAGGGGGGGGGGTCGAGGGTAGGAGGCAGACCTGTGCCAGTGGGCCAGTGCCAACTCACCCATGTGGCCCAGTGGAGGTGGAGGTCGTTGAGCCTCTTGAGGCACAGTGTTGCTGTCCTTGTCACATACCCCGCACTGACGAATGCTACCACTGCCTGTCAGGTGGCACTGGCTGCCCTGTGGCTGACCCTTTGAGCTCATCGGGGGAAATGGGTCTCCTGTCTGAACCCGACCGCATAAATTAGTCTGGCCAGGTCGACATCCTGAAACGTGGAGCTGGCCTGCACGGTGGCACGGCTGCGTGCTGTCTGGGGTTTTCTCTGTGCAATCAGTTTAAGTGCTGCTCCCCCTCGTTAACAGGGATATGCCAGTGGGATAGTCATTTGCAGCGTAAAGCCCGTGGGGTATCATTAAGTGCCCTAATTAACGTTAGATACCGGTGACAACCTCGCTGGGTTGGTTGTTGGGAAACACCTGGCATTTCCCGTTCACTATCAGACGTAGAAACCTTTCCTTGAGGTAGGCACAGTCGAGCTGTGGTAAGCACTGCTGCCTCATGGCGCTGAGGACTCTGGCTCGATCCCGACCTCGGGTCACTGTCTGTGTGGAGTTGGACTTTCTCCCCGTGTCTGCATGGGTGTCACCCCCACAAACCCAAAGATGTACACGATAGGTAGAATGGCCATGCTAAATTGCCCCTTAATTGGAAAAAAAGAAACTTTTCCATTAGATCGTGGCCATGATAAATGGTGACATCTCAAGGAACGTGTCTTTTGGGACTGGATTTTATTTGTAATTTCTATTTTGACACATTTGACAGAAAACATCTGTTTCTGTGGCTGCTTTCGGAGTGTGATCTTTTTGTATAAAATAGGATATTACAGACAGAAGAAAGCTGCAAAAAGCTCCCTATAAAAGGGTGGCATTATGGCAAAGTGGTTAGTATTGCTGCCTTACAGCGAAAGGGACTCCGACCTCTGGTGACTGTCTCTGTGGAGTTTGCACTTTCTCCCCGTCTGTGTGGTTTTCCTCCGGGTGCTCAGCTTTCCTCCCACAGTCCAAAGATGTGCATTTTAGGTGGATTGGCCATGCTAAATTGCCCCTTGGTGTCCAAAAGATTAGGTGGGGTTATTGGGTTACAGCGATAGGTTGGGGGTGTAGTCCTTGTAGGGTGATCTTTCTGAGGGTCGGTGTAGACCCGATGGGCCGAATGACCTTCTGCACTGTAGGGATTCTATTTAAAAAGTGATTAAATCAAACTTTACTTGGTTTTAGAAGAAGTAAAAAGATGACTTAGTTAGACACTCCGATGACATTCACAAATGCACAGTCGAGCTTCCATATTTGAAATTGGTTCATGGATGGAAACTAATGGGAAATACTTAATTTACTGAATTAAATTTGTTGAAAATGTGTGGAATCTGAACTTTTTTTTTAAATTACAGGATAATATGATGGCTTTCAGTTCTTCTGGCCAGAACTTGGTTCCAATTTCTGATCTTCATCCAAACTCAGCACGTCCTGTAGGTACTAATTGCGCAACATCCTTCTAATATATTAAGTCCATTCCATTCCATTATAGAATTTCATAGCTTTAGATTGCTTTTATTGTGGAATGCTGATCACAGATTGGAAACAATAATAGAACAGAAGAAATAAACTGCAATTTTTCTCCATGATGTGATGCTGTCTGCTAGTTCCACACTCCATCCCACCCTCCTATATTCCAGCTAAAATGTGTACACATAAGTCTGCAGGTTAGAATTTCAACTTGTAGAAAAAGATGTGTTGTCTGTCTTATATTAAAACCCAAGTCAATTTCTTATGGCATTGCACATGGAGTCACATCTTCAGATGAAGCAGATTAAAGGCAGAGATAATTAGAGCAGGGGTTGCTTTCATAATGCAGCATTCTCATTTTAATCATACATTCTCTCCATATTTTTATGTTTACATTTTATATTCCTGTGTTTACATTTTTGTGGAAGCTGGTTTGAATTCTTGCTTCCACTAAAAAGATGGTGTAATTGCAACCTAGATAGGATTATACAGGCAGTTTCCATCCTAAATGTAGCAACAGGAATTTCTGGAGGAAGAAGTTGACAGGAAGTATGCTGACTTCAATTAAATGGAAAATTGAATGGGGTGTATACCATGTGGCAAATCTACAAGCAACAGTTTTCCACTTGCAACTGAAGTGAAGATTTTTGATCATCTTCTTCGACAGTCTCTCAGTTGAGGGTGGGCGGAGAGTGAACTGGGTGCTATAGTGACTGAATAGACCAATCTGGAGCCACAGACTCTACCATAGGTGAGGCAGGCTTACGCTTGGCCTCCACATGCTCCACTTTGTCACGCTCGAGATGGTTGGCGCCTTCGCACATGCTTGTCCAGTTTGTGTGTTCCAGGGCAAGTGATTCACAAGTGTCGGTGGGTATGTTTTATTTATTTAGGGAGGCTTTAGAGCAGGGGTGGGCAAACTTTTCCGTGCAAGGGCCACATTCAGAAATTCACAATTTTAAAGGGCCGCATAGTATATTAAGTAAAATAATTACTTCACCCGGTTATGATTCTGGGCGCCTCATATAGAACATAGAACAGTACAGCACAGAACAGGCCCTTTGGCCCTCGATGTTGTGCCGAGCAATGATCACCCTACTCAAGTCAACGTATCCACCCTATACCAGTAAGTAACCCAACAGCCCCCCCCATTAACCTTGAAAAAAAATAATGTTTTTTTTATGACTTGGTGGGCCGCATAAAGACCTTTGGCGGGCCGCAGTTTGCCCACCCCTGCTTTAGAGTGACTTGTACCATTTCCTCTGCCCTCTTACTGATCGCTTGCTATTGCGGAGCTGGGAGTGGAGCACTTGTTTAGGGAGTCTTGTGTGAGGCTTGAGGACAGTGTGGCCCACCCATCGCAGCTCGTTGAGCGTGACCAGTGCCTCGATACTGCGGATATAGACTTGGGGGATATTGACCTTTGAGAAGACGCTCACATTGGTACTCCTGTCTTGCCAGTGGATTTGCAGGATTTTTCAGAGGCAACATTGGTGATATCTCCAAGGATTTGAGGCATCTGCTGTACATTGTCCATGTTTCGGATGCACATAGGGGGCGACGACAATGACTGCTCTGCAGACTATGGGTTTGGTGTTAGATTGAGGTCTTGGTCTTCAAACACTCTGTCCTCAGGAATCCAAAGGTTGCGCTGGCACATTGGAGTAGATTTTGAATTTCATCATCGATGTCTACTCATAACCTACGGAGTGTTGCAGCGAGAAAGATGGAGAAGACCTTTGGTGCAATGACGCAGTCCTGCTTGATCCCAGTTTGCCTTGGTATTGGGTCTATGGTGGTTCAATTAGTGAGAATCACAGCTTGTACGTCATTGCATAACAGGCAGAGAATGGTGACAAATTTCTGCGGGCAGCCGAATTTGAGGAGGATGCTCCACAATCCCACGCAGTTGACAGAATCTAAGGCTTTTGCAAGATTTAAGAAGGCCAAGTATGAAGGTTGATGCTGCCACTTTCCCTGAATTTGTTGCATGCTGAAGATTGCATCCATTGTGTCTCTTGATGGGTGGAAGCCACATTGACACTTGGGGAGGAACTCTTCAGCCACTGGGAGGAAGGAGACGGTTGAAGAGGATTCACGCAACGACCTCCTGGCATGCTCTTCCTTCCAGACAAGGGTGATGAGGTTGTGCAATCATGTATCGAGTGCCTCTTCACCGCATTTTAATACTTCAGTTTGGAGGCCTTATTGTTTTTCAGCTGTCGGATGGCTTTTTCAACCTCACAGGGGCTGGGTTTGTGCTGTGATGGTGGTTGGTAGTGTGTTACGGGATAGCGTCAAGGGCACATCCTTTGAGAGCTGCATCTTAGTTGAGGAGGTCCTCCTAAGTGATCTCTCCAGCCATTGACTGCCTCTCTGTTGAGCGCCTCTCTGAGTGTGGCTCTGTGGGATAGATCCCTAGGTACTTGACCATAGATGGCTTTCGAAGCAGCGCACATCTTGTCGGTGAGTTGTTGAATCTCCTGTGCTCTTTTCACCCACCATCTGTTCTTTCGGTCACGGGTTCTTTGTTCCACTTCAACCTTCAGTAGCCTGTAGGCTTATTTCTGCTTGCTCAAATTTTGGTGGAGCTGTCAGTTGAGGAACATCTTGCTTTTGCAGTCTAGAAGATCCTAGGTTGAACCAGTCTTGGTGGTACCTGGTCGAGAGACCGAGCATCTGCTCACAGGTGTTGACTGTGGTGGCCTTTAGGGTGGACCAGGCGCTGTGGACAGTCTGTGTACTGGTTCATTGGTTGTCGCCAGGTTGGCTGTGAGGCGCCCCTGAGTAAGTCTTTTTTTTCAGGATCTTTGAGCCTAGCAAAATTGAGTCTCCTGCAGATGAAGTTTTACTACTTCTGCCAGTTTGGGGCCAGGTTGATGGAGATAGTAGAGCGGATTAGCCAGTGGTCAGTTCAGCAGTCGTCAGCTCCAGTTGTATCGCAAGTGATGCTGACATTTTGAGGTTCTTCTCTCAAACGGTGATGCAGTCTATGAGGTGCCAGTGTTTGGAGTGGGAGTGTTGCCATGACGTCTTGTGCTTGTCTCTTTGGCGCAAAAGGATGTTCGTTATGACAAGGTCATGTTCTAGACATTTCGGCAGGAGGAGGACTCCTTTGGGGTTTGTTTTGCCTATGCCTTCCCTGCCTAACAACGCCTTTCCAAAGTTTTGCATCTCTCCCAACTCTGGCATTGAAGTTGCTGAGAAGAATCAGCTTGTCTCCTTTGGGATGTGGGACAGAGTTTGGCTGAGGCTGGAGTAGAATGCCTCTTTTGTCTCGTCCATTGGGTCTAGATTCATGGCGTAGGTACTGACGGCTGTGATGTATTGCTTTTGGGCCATGGTGAGCTGTGGGGTCACCAGTAACTCACTTACCCTGCAGGTGTTTTGTTTTTTACGGTGAAGTCGATCCTGTAGAGATTACCTTCTTCTAGTTCACCTATCCAGAAGAAGGTGTAATTGCTACCTTGTTCTTTAAGCTGGCCTCTCCTACAAGTCATGTCTCCCTCAGGGCGGCAATGTCAATGTTGAAGAGCCAGAGTTCCTAGGCTATGTGCGACGTTCAGATCTGTTCAGGTTGCCCATATGGTCCTGGTGTTCCAGATCCCGAAATTCATTTGGGTGGGTGGGGTGGGGTGGAAGATTCTTGTGCGTGCATTTTTTACTTGAGGGCTGGTTGTTACATACCAACCACCACACGGTCCCAAGAAAGTGAGATCTAGGCACAATGGCGGGGAAATCTGAGACAGTGGGAGACTAGACTCTGCTCCAGGGTAGGGACTAACAAACACGTATTGTCCACCAGTCATCTGCCTGCTTGGCAGTGACGCCATTTTTGAAGTGTGATGTCACTGTCTGGGCATAGCCTGCAATGTTGATCTCCTATGCTCTCTGCGATCTTGCAGCTCCTTCTGGACCTTTTGTGAACCCTGCACTACCTGGCCTTGCCTAGATCGGGTCCTCGGTGCTCTCTGAGATCCCATTCCTCTCGCTGCTCCTCCTGGATCTTTTGTGGACCCTGCGCTGCTTGGCCTTGCCCAGATTGAATCCTTGGTGCTCTAGGCGCTCCCATGGCACTCCTCATACATGGACAGCTGAGTGACCTCTTGTGCCAGTGAGTACTGTGATCACCAAGCTCATGCTCTTCAGCACGTAGGCAGCCTCTCTCTTGTGTTTCTTGAAGTCCCACAGCTCTCTCTCCCTCTCATGCCTCTTGAAGTTCTGCTGCTCTCTCTCGCATCTCTTGAAGTTCCAGCTGCTTCACTGCGATGCAAACTTCAGGACACTGTTACCAGCAATGTTATGCCAATAAATGCTATCATAGAAGCAAATTTAGTGATTCAGTTGTGCACCATCGGTCTAGGCCTGGTAGCCATAGAGTTAACATGCACCTAACAAAGCAAGAATTACACACTGGGTTGTGAGTCACACTCTTTACTAGGAGACGCTTCTCTGCATCTGTCCCCTGAACTCATGACCTGAACTCTGCTTTCTCAGCGATTATTTTTAAATGTTTGGAGAATGGGTGGCAATGTCTGCTTGGTCATAATATTAAAATCCTTGGTACTAAATTTTAAAGTATCCAGGAGACCCAAGGGATCAGGGATCATACTGGTTTGAACTTATGCCCTAATCAAGTATTAACGCCAAATATTATAAGATGGCCTTTTGAAGGTGGGCTTAACACTTTAGTTTTAATGCATTTGAGTCAGATCAGGATCTGAAACAAATTATATTGTCAGTTGCATATCCTAAACTGCTTTGCTCTTGCATGCCAGTGACCGTATTACTGGAGCCTTCAAACATTATATATTGATGTCAGTAAACCCAGAATGGAAACGTGACTAAAAACAGAAAATCCTGGATAAACTCAGCAGATCAGACAGCCTCTGTGGAGAGAGAAACAGGATTCTCCGTTTTGCCGGCACCCGGGATTTCCCGACAGCATGGGGCTGCCCCACAATGGGAAACCCCATTGACCGGCCGGCGTAACGGAGAATCCCACCAGCGGGTCGGGGCAGAAATATGGCGCAGCGGGGTTGAGAATCCAGCTTAGGATGTTTCGATTCCATGTGACTTTTCTACAGAACTGGAAAGTCACATGGACTTTTAATTACTGAGTTTATTCAGCCTTTTCTGTTTTTGAGATATCCAGCATCTGCAGTATTTTGTTTTTATTATGGAAACAAGGCAGTTTTACTTGGAGAAAAGAAAGCTGAGGAGATTTGATAAGACTATTCAAAATCATGAGTGATCTGGATAGAGGTGATGGGAAGAAATATTTCCCACTCATGAAAGGGTATAGAACGAGAGGTCGCCGAGTTAAATCAATCAGTAAAAGATGCAAAGGAGACATGAGGAAAAGCTTTTTCACAAAGCGAGTGGTTAAGGTCTGGAATGTGAGGCCATGTGGAGGCAAGTTCAGTTGAATCATTCAAAAGGGAATTAGACGTATCTGAAAAGGAAGAAAGTTCAGAGTTAAGGGAGAAGACGATAGAATGGCACCAGGTGAATTGCTCATTTGGAGAACCAGTTCAAACACGACAGGCCAAATAGCCTCCTTCTGTGCTGTAATGATTCTGTGAAACCCATCATTCTTCCTCTACTGTGCCTCTACTCTATAATGGTTTAACATTGATAGCAAACATTGGGGGTGAATTCTCCTCCTCCCCAGCCTCGTGTTCCTTGGCAGCATGGCGTCACTGGCTGTGGGATTCTCCATTCCCGCCACGGTCCAATGGGATTTCCCATTGTAGCCACCCCACGCCGTCGGGATACTCGAGGGTGGAAGTGCGCTGCCGTTGAAATGGAGAAACCCACCAGCAGAGAATTCACCCCATGATACCTTACTATTCTCATTGTTATATTATACATTTCAGAGTGTAGCTGGAGTAGTGATTGGAAAAATTGATGCTAAAGGATTTCCTGATCGAAAAAGTTAAGTATGCTTGTGCTATTTTGAAAAACATTGTACAGAATAACTTATTGGTTAATTGACAATTTTCTGGCCTGATTTTGGATTTGATGAGTGAAAGTGAAAACTTCTGCTACAAAAATCTATCTTTCTTTATAAGGAGCATATAATGTCCTTGTAAAATATAACAACAATATTAGTCCTGACCGTTGTTAAATTCATAGGTTATCTAATTTGAAAAGCTTTGTACCTGTATGTAGCATTTAATTGGGTTGTTTGTAAATGGATGACGTATTGCTAAATTTAACATTGGTAGCCTCATTGTGTCTGTTTGAAATTGTTTAAATCATACTTCTTAATGATCCTCTTGTATTTGTAGCTTCAAATTGCTGTTTGATGCAGCAATTATAGTATTTCATACACTCCCAGCAGTGCAGAGGAGGCCATTCAGCTCATCAGGTCGGCACGGACCCTCTGAAAGAACACCCCACCGAGGGTCACTCCCCTGCCCTATCCCCACAACCCCACCTAACCTACAGGTCAATTTTACAATAATCTTTATTATTGTCACAAGTAGGCTTACATTGACACTGCAATGAAGTTACTGTGAAAATCCCCTAGTTGCCACACTCCGCGCCTGTTCGGGTACACCGAGGGAAAATTCAGAATGTCCATTCATCTAACAAGCACGTCTTTTGGGACTTGTGGGAAGAAACCGGAGCACCTGGAAGAAACCCACGCAGACACGGAAAGAACGTGCAGACCCCGCACAGACAGTGACCCAAGCGGGAATCGAATCTGGGACCCTGGCGGTGTGAGGCAACAGGCTAACCACTACTGCTACCGTGCCATACTGTGCTACCATGGCCAATCTACCTAGTCTGCACATCTTTGGACAGCTAGAGGAAACCGGCGCGCCCAGAGGCAACCCATGCAGACACGGGGACAATGTGGAAACTCCACACAGACAATCGGCCATGGTCGGAATTGAACCCGGGTCCCTTGCTCTGTGAGGCAGCAGTGCTATCCGCTGTGCCACCTTGCAACCTCTATTATGGCAGATAACTTAGTTGAAGATAAATAAGAATACATTTAATGTATTTCAAGTAATTTATTCACCCCTACAGCTATCCGTTTGAACTATTTTCTAAGGAGCAGGGCATGTGTTGTGCTGCCTCCAATTTGTTCAGATGACCTTTAGCCTGTTTTGGGGCTGGCTTAGTGGTGTGGCTTCTGTCTTTGGGAAGTTGAGATCCAATCGAGTGCTGCTCTGTCGACATTACCATTATTACAATTTGCCTATTTTATCATGATTTTTATTCTTCAGCATAAGTGATGTCACCTTTGCTCAGAAATATTTATTTCTCCTTGCCCATAATTCTTCTCGTGCTGTTTTCATGATGTTCTATCCTGGACTCAACTATTAACTTGATCATTTTTGGAACTCATGCAATAACAACTCTTGCTTTGTCAGCTTGGTTCTATGCCCCCTGATTCAGAAGGTTGTGGGTTCATCTGGCGCAAGGTCTCTTCTTGCTATTTCTTTGATAAGGGTTATATTAAATGAGTAGTGGCGGCCTAAATCTATTCCCTTAGCGAAGACCCACGATGTAACACAGCAAATTGTCAGTACTCTCAAGGTGGATGAGGATTGGTAGAGTAGGGGGTACTGTCCAGAGGTTGGGGTTAAGTCATGTCAGAGCAGAGAGAACTTTGCTCATTATGGTTATCTGTGCTACACGTGACTTGGCAGTGTACAATAAATGTTTTTACATTGAAAAACTGCAACCATCACGAAATGCATGCGACAGAATTCTCTGTTCCTGAGACAAAGTGTTGACGCCAGGCAGGATGAGCGGACTTCTACGACAGCAAAACTGCCGCCGCACCTGGTCCGATTCAGCGACCGTTGAGAGGCCAGCACCGACGTGGAACATCGTCGATTCCAATGAGAAACTGTCGGATTCGCGATTGACACTCAGAAGGCTGACAAGCTGTAGCTGCATATTTACACTTCACTCCCCACACACCATCCCAGCAAACAAGATGGCAGCAAGGAGAGTGGCGCCAAGGTTCACGGACGCCAAGCTTGAGATGATTTTCGATGCCGTACCCCTGCCAGGAAAGGAGGCTGCCGGCTGCCACCTTTCGCCGTGTCTGGGCACAGGTGGCAGAGGCTGTCAGCGCCGCGAGCATCACCGTCCGGACCGGCCAGCAATGTAGGATGCCCAGGGTGAGTAGGCAGCACTGTGCCCCTGACACCAACCCCCATCCCACACACCTGTAACCCTACCCCCCTCACCTGGACGGCGTCCGAACCCCCATCCTGCACCACATGTCGCCACCCTTATCAGCCACCATGGCCAGGTGCCCTGGCCACTGAAGCCACCAGCTACCCACTCCCTGGGTTGCATGTGTTGGAATGTCTTAACACTGCATTTTCTGTTTTCCCTCCACCACCACCAGGCGAAGGCTGCTGATTACTGCCGGGAGCGGGACAAGACTGGAAGGGGACCGCTGGAACCTTCAGCCCCTCACTGCGGCAGAGCGGAGGGCCCTGGAGGTGGTCGGCAAGCCCAAGGAAAGGGTAATCACCGGGGTGGAAATCTGCATTGGGCGAGGAGATGAGACCCCACTGAGTTGCGGTTCCCCATGACACGTGTGTCACTCCCCGCCCCCATACACACCACCCTCATCCACCCCGCCACCCTCACCCCCACACCACTTCCGCACCACTACCACATCTCCCCTTCATCACCGCTCCACACACCTCCACTCCCCCTCCCCTCTGGCCCGCAGGTCTAATCAAGCCTCCTGTTTTGTCGTATTGCAGGTGCTGCTGGTGATGGGGCGGCACGTCTGGTGCCCCAGGTGCCGAACAGTGATGAGGACACCGCCACGGATGCGAACCATCAATCTGAGACCCAGGACATCCGGAGCTCCAGTCCGATAATGACACTGATTTCCTGTCATAGCTGTCTCCAACACCCTCTACCGTCCCAGAGACGCTCACCAAGGTTGGGCATATTAGTGGGACACAATGTGGTGTGCACGCCAAACATGCTTCGGTAATGCAGTTGGAGGTAGTAACACCAAAGGGGGCGGACATTCGGAGAACGGCTGACCCCAGGGACTAGCTGCCACCCAGAAGGGTTTCAGGCTTCTGGAATGGACAATCCCATCAATCGTGGAGATGCAGTCACAGAGACAGGGACTGCCTGAGAGCATCCAGCAGCTGCAGTTGCAGGTGGAGGTGTCCAGCTGCGTGCAGGAGCATATGTTGCCGACCATGTGCGCCATCCTGGCCAACACCACACAGATGACGGCCCTGCTAGAGGGCTTGGGGGCGATGGTTTTGGTTAAGGATCAGCATGTCCAAGGACTGGGACAATCTGCAGCCAGTGGCCGAGGCCCAGGACAGAGCTGCCCTCTCACAGGCAACCATGTGCCCAGTGCACCTGGACATTGCAGTAGTGCACCTGAGCGTCGCCCAATCAC
The DNA here is from genome assembly GCF_902713615.1 of Scyliorhinus canicula. NCBI lineage: Eukaryota > Metazoa > Chordata > Chondrichthyes > Carcharhiniformes > Scyliorhinidae > Scyliorhinus > Scyliorhinus canicula. Next base: position 63,485,775 of record NC_052160.1, on the reverse strand, counting down.
AGCGGGACAAGGCTGAGTGCGTCGGCGGCATCGCCCAGGCACTGGCTGACGTGGCACAGACCCAGACGGATATGGCCCAGTCCCAGAGGGAGATGGCACAGTCACTGACTGATGTGGCACTGATCAAGAAGGTGGTGGCACAGTCAAAGACTGAGGTGATCCACTCCCTGTGCTATGCATGCCGACCCTGGCTGAGACGAGAGTGGGCCTCCAGGACTTGCAGCGCAAGATGGCGTGGGAACCTCAGGGGATAGCCCCGTTCGTACCCCCGTCCTATGGAGTAGTCCAGGGGCCAACAGGCACCTGAAGGGAGGAGGAGGAGGTGATATGTGCTTACCGGTGACTCCCGCAGCATCTCGTACTTCCTTCACCCCCCCGGTCATTGGCACATCTGTTCGCTGGCAGAACAGGATGGCACCATGCCACCTGGGACACCTGAGCAACAGCCGGGCCCATCCAGGCCGTCACCCCAGAAGATGCTCACCAAAGGGGACCCGGGTGTCACGGCAGGAATCACAGCAGGCCGCCTCCACTCCTGATATACTGTTTGGGGATCCACCTAGACGTAGCACTCGGGCCCTTAAGGCCAGAAAATTAGACACCAGTTAAATTGACACGGTACAGGGCACAGTTTAGTTATAGGGGTTAGGCCATGAATCGGTATATACGTTTTCACAATAAACACCTGTGCACAATGTTACAACCTTCCTCCGTGCTTTGTCAGAAATATGAACAGTAAGATGTCTTACAACACCAGGTTAAAGTCCAACATGTTTGTTTCAAACACGAGCTTTCGGAGCACTGCTCCTTCCTCAGGTGAATGAAGAGGTTGCTGTAACGGGGCACCATTGAACCCCCTGGGGTGGGGACTGTGGGTCGAGGGGGAGAGGGGAAACAGGACTCGAGGGGGAGAGGGGAAACAGGACGCCGGAGCGGTGAGTGCTGACTGATCGGCGGTCCCTGAGCCAAGCTCACCCCAACATCTGCCCATTCCCCACCCCCCTCCACTTGCGCCCCTGTTGCAAGAGTCGGACATTGTTGAACAATGTGGAGCACCAGAGCTCATCGCAGAGCAGGTTGTCATCATCCTCCAGTCCATGGACCAGCCCCGCTGTTACTGCCAACCCAGGGTCGAACTCCGCAGTGTGGCAGGTATGCATCCCGGAGAAGGTTGCTTGTGGGGAGTGGGGGGGGGGGTGATGTGGTGTCCGTTCCCCTGCCTGCCCAACCCCTCCCCCAGTTGATGAACCTGGAGGCGATCAGAGCGTCCCGTGCGCATTGGCCCTGACGCACACGTTGTGCAGCCTCCTGTGCCTGCCCGGGCCCCAGGTCCTGTCCATACTCCCCCTGCCCCACTTCCTCCTCCTCAGAAGTAGCCTGGTGTTCATCCTCCGTTTTCAGCACGTCCCTCCTCTACTATGTGATATTGTGGAGGACATAGCAGGCCTCCACAATGCGGGTGACTCACCAGCGCCATACAGGAGGGCTCCTCCAGAGTGGTCCAGGCATCTTCAGGAGGCTGAAGCAGCACTCGATCTCACCCCTGGTCGTGGCATGGCTGTCATTTTAGCAGGTCTCCGTGTTGGTCTGTGGCCTATGGATAGGCGTCATCTGCCACGACTGCAGTGGATAACTCCTGCCACCCAGGAACCAACCCCTCAGCTGGGGGTGCGCCTCGAGGAGGCCAGGAATCATCGAGTGTGCCCAGATGAAGGCTTTGTGTGCACTGCCTGGGGGTCGGGCACAGACGTGCATGATGCGCATCTGATGGTCACACACCAGCTGCACATTCATCGAGTGGAACCCCTTTCGGTTGTGTGGAGTGGCCTGTCATGTGCAGGTGCTCGTAGGGCGACATGCATCCCATCGGTCACCCCATTGTCCCGAGGCATCTTGGTGATGGCGGTGAACCCTGCTGCCCGGGCACCCTGGTAGGCTCGGTCCACATTGGATTGGATTTGTTTATTGTCACATGTACCGAGGTACAGTGAAAACTATTTTTCTGCGAGTAGATCATTAAGTACATGGGAAGATATACATAATAGGGCAACACAAGGTACACAATGTAACTACTTAGGCACCGGCATCGGATGAAACATACAGGGGTGCAGTGTTAATGAGGTCAGTCCATACGAGGGTCATTTAGGAGTCTGGTAACAGCGGGGTAGAAGCTGTTTTTGAGTCTGCTCGCGCGTGTGGGGTGTGTACAGTACTTTGCTTCCTGAAGTCAATGACCAGCTCTTTAGTTTTGCTGGCATTGAGAGAGAGATTGTTGTCGCTGCACCAGTCCACTAGGTTCTCTATCTCCCTCCTGTGTCGCATCGTCAGCAAACTTTTTTGTTAAAATTTAGAGTACCCAATTAATTTTTTCCAATTAAGGGGCAATTTAGTGTGGCCAATCCACCTAGCCTGCACATCTTTGGGTTGTGGAGGCGAAACCCACGCAAACATGGGGAGAATGTGCAAACTCCACACGGACAGTGACCCAGAGCCGGGATCGAACCTGGGACCTCGGCGCCGTGAAATCGTCAGCAAACTTGTAGATGGAGTTGGAACCTGATGTACCATAAGTTCGACTCAAGACACATTTAGGATCTGAACTGTGGTTTTAATCAGCTAGTTGTTAGCCCGGTGGTCGACTACAGAGAATGGCCGACCGCTGGGAACTCTGGGTACTTATACCCCGCCTCAGAGGCGGGCCTACTTGCCTCTCGACCAATTGGAGAGCAGTCACATGACTAGTCCCAACCAATCAGACGAGAGGCACATGACCAGCCCGAGTCAATGGGAAGCCAGTGCTTTGCACCAATGGCAGTGCTCATATCCATACCACCACATTCACCCCTTGTGGAGAAAGAAGGGGGGGTGTAAGTGGGAGAGAGAGTGGGGGGGGGGGGTCCGAGGACTGGTGGTATGAGCAGCGAAAATCGATAGGGGTGAGCTGCCCACTGGCTCGTGGCAAAACAATACTACTACTAATAACAACAGAATAACAAAAAAATATCCAAAAAAAGTCCCATGGCCATATCAGATGGAGACGATCAGCCTGTCGGGTGCCCGTGGTGTTCTGGAGGACCGTCGCAGTGGAGCCGGTGACGTCGGGCCGATGGTCGTCCTTGCCTCCGGGAACGTTGGTCTTAGATGTGTCTCTGTACCCCGGGCTGGTGGTGGAGACGCTGTAATCGGGGAAGAGGAGGCATGTGCGCTGGGTCGTGGGGTCGCTGGGGAGAATTGGGGTTGGGGGAGAGGTGTTGGTGTAGGGGAGCAGGCCGCCCGCCGGCGGGTGCCAGGTCCCGGAGCGAGACCGTATCCTGCCGACCGTCGGGATACTCCACGTACGCATATTGTGGGTTGGGGTGGAGTAACTAGACTCGCTCAACCAACGGGTCGGACTTGTGCACCCGCACATGCTTCCGGAGCAAGATGGGCCCGGGGGTGGCCAGCCAGGTTGGGAGAGGGGATCCTGAGGACGACTTCCTGGGGAAAACAAGATGACGTTCATGAGGTGTTTGATTAGTGGTAGTACAGAGGAGAGACCGGATTGAATGCAGGGCATCGGGAATGACTTCTTGCCAACGGGGAATAGGGAGATCTCTGGACCGTAGGGCCAGCAGGATGGTCTTCCAAATGGTGCCATTCTCCCGCTCGACCTGACCGTTACCCCGGGGTTATAACTGGTCGTCCTGCTAGAGGCTATGCCCCTGCTGAGCAGGAACTGACGCAGTTCGTCACTCATAAAAGAGGACCCCCGGTCGCTGTGGATGTACGTGGGGTAACCGAACAGGGAGAAGCTGGATAGGAGGGCCTTTATGACGGTTGTTGTGGTCGTGTCGGAACAGGGAATGGCGAAAAGGAATCGAGAGTATTTGTCGATAACACTCAAGAAATAAGTGTTACGGTTGTTGGAGGGGAGGGGACCCTTGAAGTCTATACTGAGATGTTCAAAGGTGCGGGATGCCTTGATCAGATACGCTCGTTCGGGGCGGTAGAAGTGCGGTTTGCACTCGGCGCAGACGTGGCAGTCCCTAGTGACGGTCCTGACTTCCTCGACGGAGTAGGGCAGGTTGCGGGTCTTAATAAAATGGTAGAAACGGGTGACCCCTGGATGGCAGAGGTCCGTGTGGAGGGAGCGGTATCTGCGCGCTGACGCAGGTACCGCGGGATAGGGCATCGGAAGGCTCGTTGAGCTTCCCAGGACGATACAAGATATCGTAGTTGTACGTGGACAACTCGATCCGCCACCGCAAGATCTTGTCGTTCTTGATCTTGTCCCTCTGTGCATTGTCGAACATGAAAGCTACTGACCGTTGGTCTGTGAGGAGGGTAAACCTCCTGCCGGCCAGATAGTGCCTCCAGTATCGCACAGCTTCGACTATGGCCTGTGCCTCCTTTTCCACCGAGGAATGGCGGATTTCGGAAGCGTGGAAGGTTCGTGAAAAGAAGGCCACGGGTCTGTCCACTTGGTTCAGGGTGGCCGCCAGAGCTACGTCAGACGCGTCGGTCTCGACCTGGAATGGGAGGGACTCGTCGATAGCATGCATCGTGGCCTTTGCGATATCCGCTTTGATGTGGCTAAAGGCCTGGCGGGCCTCCATCGACAGGGGAAAGGAGGTGGGCTGGATGAGGGGGCGGGCTTTGTCGGCGTAGTTGGGGACCCACTGGGCATAGTATGAGAAGAAGCCCAGGCAGCGTTTGAGGGAGTTGGGGAGGGGAAGTTCCATCAGGGGGCGCATGCGTTCGGGATCGGGGCCTATCACTCCGTTACGCACTACGTAGCCAAGGATGGCTAGACGGTCGGTGCTAAACACGCACTTATCCTTATTGTAAGTTAAATTAAGGAGTTTTGCGGTTCGGAGGAATTTTTGGCGGTTGATGTCGTGGTCCTGCTGGTCGTGGCCGCAGATGGTGACGTTATCGAGATACGGGAAGGTGGCCCGTAAACCGTGCTTGTCGACCATTTGGTCCATCTCCCGTTGGAAGACCGAGACTCCATTTGTGACACCAAATGGAACCCTGAGGAAGTGGTAGAGGCGCCCATCTGCCTCAAATGCGGTGTACTTTCGGTCACTCGCGCGAATGGGGAGCTGGTGGTAGGCGGACTTAAGGTCCACCGTGGAGAAGACTCTGTACTTTGCGATCCTGTTAACCAGGTCGGAAATACCGGGGAGAGGATACGCGTCCAGCTGCGTAAACCTGTTGATGGTCTGACTGTAATCGATGACCATCCGGTTTTTCTCCCCAGTCCGAACTACCAGCACTTGGGCTCGCCAGGGACTGTTGCTAGCCTCAATAACTCCTTCCTTAAGGAGCCTCTGGACCTCTGACCCGATGAAGGTCTAGTTCTGGGCACTGTATCGTCTGCTCCGAGTGGCGACAGGTTTACAATCTGGGGTGATATTAGCAAACAAGGAAGGGGGGTCCACTTTGAGGGACGCGAAGCTGCAAACAGTAAGAGGAGGAATAGGGCCGCCGAATTGAAAAGTCAACCTCTGCAGGTTGCACTGGAAGTCCAGGCCCAAGAGTGCCAGAGCGCATAGACGGGGGAGAATGAGGAGTTTGAAATTTTTGAAACCCTCCCCTGGACTGTGAGGTCCGCTATGCAGCACCCGGTGCTTTGGACGGAATGCGAACCTGAGGCCAATTCAATTTTATGTTTAACTGGGTGGATGGGGAGCGCGCAGCGTCTTACTGTGTCGGGGTGGACAAAACTTTCCGTGCTCCTGGAGTCCAGCAGGCACCTTGTTTGGTGTTCGTTGAGCTGAACCGTCGTTGTAGTCTTGGCGAGCGACCGTGGTTGCGACTGGTCGAGTTTGATGGAAGCCAGTCGTGGTGAGAGTTCCAGATCCTCCTCAGTGTCAGAGTAACCACTTGCAGGGCCTTCCGTGTTGGCCCAAGATGGCGGCGCCCAGGACCCGCACGTGGAGCCGGGGCCCCAAAATGGCGGCGCCCATGGATCGCACATGGCGTCCGGGGCCCAAGATGGCAGCGCCCGTGGGAGCCTCGTGGTGGCTGGGAGCAGTGTCAGCGGCGTCCGCGGGCCGGTTGGGCCAGCTGGGGGCACGGGTCGGGAGGACCGTGGGGCCGTTGCGGGAGGCGGGTCAGAGAGGTTGGTGCGCGGCGTGGAGCCCTGGGGGGGATCCGCGGTCGCTGCGTGGGACAGCAGCGACCGACTTGGTCTGGCAGACCACCGCGTAGTGGCCCTTCTTCCCGCAGCTCTTACACAGAGCGGAACAGGCCGGGCAGTGCGGGCCACTTTGAGAGGCCACAGAAATAGCAACGGGGCCCCGCTAGTTTATCGGAGCGAACCGCGGCGCAGGCTTGGAGGTGTCAGGGTCCACGGAGGATGGGGGTGGCGCGTGCCGTGAAGTCCAGGGGGTTGCTGCGCGGCCGGGGGCGTATGCACGGGCGTTCAGGTCAGCAACCTCCAGGGAGGTTGCAAGAGTCCGTGCCTCAGCTAGGCTGAGGGTGTTCTTCTCTAGCAATCGTTGGCGGATAGAAGGAGGCTGCATGCTAGCAACGTAAGTGTCTCTGATTAGAAGTTCCATGTGCTCCATCGCCGAAACTTGGAGACATGCACACATTCTCCCTAGAGCTGCGAGGGCCTGGTAAAACTCGTCGAGGGACTCACCAGGGAACTGTTGTCTGGTCGTCAGGAGATGCCGTGCATATACTTCGTTGACCGGCCGGAGAAAGTGTCCTTTGAGAATCTCCATGGCCGCATCAAAATCGCCTTCGTCCTCGATCATTGTGTAGACCGATGTGCCCAAGCATGAGTGGAGGATGTGGAGTTTCTGCTCCTTGGTGGGCTTGCCGGCTGCAGTCGTCAGGTAGCTATTAAAACACGCCTCCCATTGTTTAAAAATTGCAGACGCATTTGCAGCATGCGGGCTGGTGCGGAGGAAGTCAGGCATGATGCGAAGCTCCATTCCAAAATTCTAGCTGATTAAATTGATGTACCATAAATTCGACTCAAGACACATTTAGGATCCGAACTGTGGCTTTAATACTAGTTGTTAGCCCGGTGGTCGACTACAGAGAATGGCCGACCGCTGGGAACTCTGGGTACTTATACCCCACCTCGGAGGTGGGGCCTACTTGCCTCTCGACCAATTGGACAGCAGTCATATGACTAGTCCCAACCAATCGGACGAGAGGCACATGACCAGCCAGAGCCAATGGGAAGCCAGTGCTCTACACCAATGGCAGTGCTCATATCCATACCACCACAGAACCAAATTTTGCCACGCTGTCGTGTGTGTACAGGGAGTAGAGAAGGGGGCTAAGTACGCAGCCTGGCAGGGCCCCGGTATTGAGGACTATTCTGGAGGAGGTGTTGTTCATTCTTACTGATTGTGGTCGGTGGGTCAGAAAGTTGAGGTTCCAATTGCAGAGTGGGGAGCCAAGTCCTAGGTTTTGGAGCTTTGATATGAGCTTGGCTGGGATTATAGTGTTGAAGGCGGAGCTGTAGTCAATAAATAGGAGTCTGACTTACGAGTCCTTGTTGTCGAGATGATCTAGAGATGAGTGACGAGCCAGGGAAATGGCATCTGCTGTGGACCGGTTGCGACGGTATGCGAATTGCAGTGGATCAAGGAGTTCTGGGAGTATGGAGGTGATACGCTTCATTATAACTGAAGTCAGGGCCACCGGACAGTAGTCATTGAGACACGTTGCCTGGTTCTTTGGCACCGGTATGATGGTGGTTTTCTTGAAGCAGGTGGGACCTCGGAGTGGAGTAGAGACAGGTTAAAGATGTCCATGAACACCTCTGCCAGCTGGTCCGCGCAGGCTCTGAGTCAACGACCAGGGATCCCATCCGGGCCCGTTGCTTTCCGAGGGCTCACTTTCAGGAAGGCCGATCTAACTTCGGAAGCTGTGATGGGGATATGGGTGAGTTATGGGCTGCTGGGTTACTCGACAGCGGATTGTTGGTTTCCTGCTCGAACCGAGCATAGAATGCATTGAGTTCATCGGGGAGGCGTGCGCTGCTGCCGGAGATACTGCTCGGCTTCGTTTTGTAGCCCGTTATGTTGTTTAGTCCTTGCCACAACCGCCGAGGGTCTGTCTGTGACTGTAGCTTGGTTTGATATTCTCTCTTGGCATCTCGGATGGCTTTACGGAGGTCGTACCTGGATTTCTTGTATAGGTCAGGGTCGTCTGTCTTGAACGCCTCAGACCTGCCCTTCAGTAGGGAGTCAATCTCGTGATTGAGCCATGGTTTCCGGTTGGGGAACGTACGTACTGCTTTCTTTGGCATGCAGTTGTCCACTCATTTGCTGATGAAGTCTGTGGCGGTGGTGGCATACTCATTTAGGTTGGTCATGAGTTCTTAAATATGGACCAATCCACTGTCTCTAAGCATTTAAATGGATATATTGTGCCGACTGGGCATATCGGGTTCGCAAATGCACCTGTGCACCGAGCTCTATGAGTTTCCGGACAGGTCCCCACTCAGCGTCTGGAAGGTGCCCGTGCTGTAAAAGTTCAGGGTGACCGTCACCTTGACGGCCACCCAGAGCGGGTGTCCTTTCCCATTCCCCCGCTGTGCCAGGTGCACCATGATCTGGCAGATATTTTGTACTGTCCCCCTGTTCAGCTGTAGCCTTCGGCATACCAGGACCGACAGGTTCTCAAATGACAGATGCTGCCGGTACACACGAGGCCTCATGCGGTGCCTTCTTTGCACCTCCTCCTCAGCCTGTTGGACGCACTGCTCTGCATTCTTAGTGGCTGCCTCCTGTTCCTCTGGGGCAGACTCCGCTGCTGCAGCTTCCTCCTCGAGCATCTCCAGCTTATACAGCTGCAGTGCATCCCCCAGGGCTGCGGCGACTAGGAAGAAAGTCACCATTGCTGATTGCATTCCAATATCCATTGTCTGCAAGGGGTGAAAGGCCGATATGTTAGCATGGTGTGGAACCCCATTGCCCAATCAGGTACAATGGGCTACACGGGGGTGCCGGTTGGCACTGCGAACCCTGCACCCGCATGTCCCCGCCCCACTCCATTCCCACACCCCTGGCCCCATCGGTGCCCAGCACCATTGGAGCCTCTGGGCCTCTGCTTCTTGCAGAACAAGCTAAGTCAGCAAATTAACATTACTGAAGCAGTACACAATTAAAAAAACAAGGACAGTATTCTCTTTTGGCCAATGCCGGAGTCGGAAAATGTGATTGGATGGAGAATCGGTTTTGACGCCAAAATCATGGCGGGCACCAGGTTTACGCCAAATTCTCTGGTGGCTTGACAGCGGCGTCAATGTGTTCTACTCTGCAAGTATTCTGGGGCCTCCACGATTCTCCACCTGCACTAGGGGGAATTCCCGACGGCGCGTTTCACTTGTGCTTTTAAAAATCGAGGCACCGTGGGTGATGACGGAGAAGCACGACCGTGGGCTACCAGGCTGGACAGTGGCCAGGCTGGGGAGGGGGGGTTGGTGACCAGGGGACGGGCCTTGGGGCCAGGGTGACTTCCCATGGGACTGTGGCGGTGCCCAGGCACAGACCGCCATTGCCGCGGCATGCTAAGTAGCCATAATGCTGCGCACTCAAATGACCACCCATCCTGGCTCCTGGTTCTGCCGCGTGACACTAGCCATATGGGTAGAACATAGAACATACAGTGCAGAAGGAGGCCATTCGCCCATCGAGTCTGCACCGACCCACTTAAGCCCTTACTTCCACCCTATCCCGGTAACCCAATAACCCCTCCTAACCTTTTTGGACACCAAGGGCAATTTATCATGGCCAATCCACCTAACTTGCACATCTTTGGACTGAGGGAGGAAACCGGAGCATCCGGAGGCAACCCACGCAGACACGGGGAGAGCGTGCAGACTCCGCACAGACAGTGACCCAGCGGGGAATCGAACCTGGGACCCTGGCGCTGTGAAGCCACAGTGCTAGCCACTTGTGCTACTGTGCTGCCCAAGGGAGTGGGAGTGGGTACTCCCACTCCCGCACTACAGCCCCCACTCTCCAACCCCACCACTCTTGCACCTCATCCTCCACCATTTAGCGTGGCCAATCTACCTATCCTGCATATCTTTTGGTTGTGAGGGTGAGACCCACGCAGACATGGGAAGAATGTGCAAACTCCACACAGCCAGTGATCTGGGGCCGGGATCGAGCCAGGGTCCTCGGCGCCTCAAGGCAGCAGTGCTAACCACTGCACCACCATGCTGCCCATATATGTATTTAATTTAAGGTAGAGCTGGAGTAATGGATAGGAATTGACAGACTCACTGGTTTATTCATTCGAGTAATATGACATGTTTTTTGAAGCACCCTTTTAATGCTCATTGACACTGTGAGTATCTTTAAGAAATTGCTCATCATTTGTTACGTCAAAAGGGAGAAAATAAATTAAGGGAGAAACTTTCATTTCAAAACACTTCCATCTCCTGTCCAACTAAAAAATATTTGAAATCATATTCCCTTAAGAGATAACCTTGAGCGCGATTCTCCGGAAAGATATCTCAGTGTGGTAGCGAGCAGGAACTGCCGCAAGCTTCCAAGACCTCGGCCCAGCGAGGCAGGCAACGCTATTCAACGTTAATTGGTCCACTTAACGAGGCCCCACGCTTCTCCCTGTAAATAAAGGCTCACCAACCAATTCGCTGGTACCACACATGCCAGTCCCCTGCTAACAAGGTGAAGAGGCACTTAACTAGCACTTGCTCAGTCAACCCCAGTCAGCTCGCAACAATGGCGACCAGGACACTGGCCCCAAGATTCAGGGATGCAGACCTGGGGAGGCTCCCAGGTGTCGTGGAAGCCAGGAGAGATGTCCTGTTCCCCTGAGGGTCAGCTACAGGGAAGACAGTGCTGCCTGGGACGAGGTGGCGGCAGCTGTAAGCTCCAAGAGTGTGACCAGGAGGACTGGCCACTCCCGAGACCTTTTCCATCCCCACACGAGCATCCACTCCCCCAACTCTCCATGTGACCCCCAACTCTCCCTTCACACACCCTTTCCTGCCACTGTGGACTACACATGTGGCTAACGATGCTCTCTCTAAATCAACTCAGGAAAAGCTCTCCCACAATCGCCGGGAGAGGGCCCAGACTGGCAGAGCAGTGTTAGACTTAAGAATCCCCTTTGAGGAGCGAACCCTGGAGATGACTGGGGTGACCGAGGACAGGGTAGTCACCCACGCGGAGGTTGGTGGGCGCCACGGAGGTGAGGAACCATCGGGCTCCACCCGGAGGACCTGTCAAACATAAGTTATTATTCCCATACTGACTGACCCATCTCTCCTGCTGACCACATGTCCATTCTCCCGCAGGTCCCTCCAGCCGACGGCGCTGGCCCATCCTGAGTTGACCCCTCTCCAGCCACTCAGGAAACCATTCGGAGGGGAGCTCCAAAGAAGAGACGATCGAAGTGTCGCAGCTGTCATACCCACCCTCCACCAGCGCAGATGCACGCACCTCTGTGGGAAACATTAGTGGCCAGACTGCACAATATGGTGAGCGCCACACAGCTGCTGATGTACATCAGGTGGAGGCAGGAATCCCCAGGCGAAACAGCAGTCGGAGATCTTCTTAATTCCATGACCCAGTGGGCCCCAGCCTGGAGCTGAGCCTATGGAAGAGGTATTCCCAGAGCTGATGGAGACGTTAGGGTGTGGTCAGGACATCCAGAGGGAGATGTCAGCGACACACCAGCCGATCCATAGGCAATTGGACGAGTCCCAGAAGCTGCGGGTACAGGAATGCATGGTACTGTGGCCAACACTGCTAGGGTGGCAACCGCTGAGGAGCAGCTGGTGCACGACGTCAGCACTATTAGTGAAGGTGTCCAAGGTGTCAGTGCCATGCCTAAGGGTCTCGGCAGAATGTCCGACTCGCTGGGGAATGTTACCCAGTAACAGGTTGACCTTGATGAGGTGCTGCGCTGTTAGTTGGGAATGGCCATGGTGCAGCGGAGCTTGTCCCAGTCTCAGTTGGGCATTACCTAGGCGCTGCAGAGCATGGCTCATTCACTGAGGAGTATTGCCGAGGGCATCAACACGATGGTACGGACATCAGGGAGCCGTCAGGGCTGGCAGAGCCAGATGATGAACCAGGGGCTGCCGGGCTTGAACCAGCTGCCCCTCGTTCCATGGTGAACCCTGAGGCCCTATGGGCACCAGACAGGAAGAGGGGGTGCAGGCTGGCAACCCAGACCCGTCCCATGGAGTGGCGACGGTGGCCACCAGCTCCCTCGAGTACCACACCTCTGATGAGGCAGGGTCTCACAGTCAAACCCGGAACAGGGCTGCATGACTGTGCATGTGTCACCGACAAGTGTGCCGGAACCCTCTGGCCTCAGAGGGCACCCGCAAGGGGCATCGAAGGCCACGGGACGAGGTAAGCAACTGGCTGCCTCCACCTCTGATGTGCATCCTGGGGACACACCTAAAAGTAGTGGTAGAGGTAGGAAGGCGACGCACATCGAGGATCACTGAGGGCACCGGGGAAGGTGGGTTAGATAGGGGGTGAGGGGGGTTGGTGGAGAGGTAGCACCATTGGGAGAATGAGAATTGTAAAACACAATAAACACCCTTGACCACAACCAGTACGACATCTCTTGTCACATTCTTCCGCAATGCAACCCGACCTCCAAACCCTTGGCCCATCTCTCCAGGCATCTCCCCTTTCCTGTAGCACTCACCCACCCTCCGGCTGTGGATATGTCCCTGGAGCTATGTCCCATCTCCTGGGTGTTTGAATGTTGGCTGCTGTTTGTGTAGTGTTGCCTCCCGCAGTGTTTAAGCACAAGTGTCCATGCTGGGAAAGAATGCCACATGCTATATGGCCCGCCCATCCACAGGAATCCACTTGGGTTGTCTGATGTGCTCACTTAACCAAGATCGCAAATTCCCAATAACCTTCGGCTGCACAGCCAGCGGCATCGGCAGTCATGGGGGCTATGAGCGGTCAGTGGGGCAGACAGGCTGGGGCTAGGGTTTTCCCTGGAACTGGTACACAAAATCCAGAGGTTGGCATGGTGGTACTGCAGGTAGTTTCCCCCCAGCGCCTCCCAGCTTCCCTTCTCAATGCGGCCTACCCCAATGGAGGGTTTGGCCCCCCGACCCAGTCAAGGGTCCCCCACCCCCTGCCAGGCACTGGACTGGCAAGCCCAGCGCCCCCTAGCTCTTGTGTGAAAAGATGGCTCCTCACCTCCTTGGTTCCCCACAGAAGCCCTTCCACCAGGCTTAGCAGGAGTACTAATCGGCGCCAGCGTGACCACTTGCTTGGGAGGCCAATGAATGACGGGAGGTTGTTGGATATGGTTAATTGTATGGAAACAGGGCATAAGTTGTGGTAATTGGTTTCTCGCCAATGTATGACGAGATCCATATTTCACTGACGGAGCAGGTCGGTCGCATCGCAAACTTTGGTGCCTGGCGAGGTTCCCGTTTTCGGTCTTTCGCTATTTACCGGCGTCGTTTGATTCGAGCAAGACCGCAACGAGGCCGGAGAATCGCGCCCCTTATATTTATTTCTCTTTAAAACCATATGGATTCTCATCATTTTGAGTCTACAATCTGTGCAAGTAGCTCTTCTACCTTTGTCAGCAATGCGTGCATTTACAATGGCTATATCAGGTTCTGTAACCGGCACGAGATCTCTCCTCATGGGATATGAACTCACCTGCTGAGGGGCAGAGGCCGCACAGCAAGGCTCGTTGATTTCACCCAATAAAAGCTGTCCAGAAGGGAACTGGCATCTCCGGATGGTCCGGCTAGGGGTAGTTAGGCTCTCTGTCACTTTGCGGCTTTACTGTGCTTTAAAATAAACCATTTGTTCAATGAGACTCCTCGTGACTGCAATGTTGGCGACAAGAGACCCCATATCTAAGGAAGGATGTGCTGGCCTTGGAAAGGGCCCAGAGGAGGTTCACAAGAATGATCCCTGAATAAAGAACTTGTCGTATGAGGAACGTTTGAGGACTCTGGGTCTGTACTCGTTGGCATTTCGAAGGATGAGAGAGGATGTTATTGAAACGTACAAGATACTGCGAGGCCTGGATAGAGTGGACGTGGTGAGGATGTTTCGACTTGTAGGAAAACTAGAACCAGAGGACACCATCTCAGATTAAAGGGTCGATCCTTTAAAACAGAGATGAGGAGGACTTTTTTCAGCCACAGGATGATGAATCTGTGGAACTCTGCGCAGTGGGCTGTGGAGGCCAATTCACTGAGTGTCTTTAAGGCAGAGATAGATAGATTCTTGATTAATAAGGGGCTCAGGGGTTATGGGGAGAAGGCAGGAGAATGGGGATGAGAACAATATCAGCCATGATTGAATGGCGGAGCAGACTTGATGGGCCAAGTGGCCTAATTCTGCTCCTATGTCTTAAGGCCTCAGAGCAAAACGGAACTTACAGGTGGCGCTGCTGGATGTCCGGCAGCACCTTGCTAGAGGAGAAAAGTTAGAACAGATTTGAAAATGCCGCTCTTCGGGAGACTCAATGCTTTTGACGTGAGTATAGAAGATTGGGCTCAGTACACTGAGTGAGTGCATTACTGTTCGGGGGAAACACCATATTAGGGGATGACCACCAGAAGGTGTTACCCCTGACTGTCTGTGGGGCCCCTACGTTTAGCATCATAAAAAGCCTGATGTACCCTGCAGCCTTAGGCTCCAAAACGTTTGATGAATTTGTGGCATTTGTAGTGGACCACTATGACCCCAAACCGTAGGTTATTATCCAAAGGTGCCCTTTCAATATGGCCGAGACCACCCCAAGAGAGTCTGTTACAGAGTTTTTGGCATGCCTATGCAAGCCAGCTGAGCACTGCGATTACGGGCCATCCGTACCAGAGATGCTGAGGGACCACCTTGTGTGCAGAGTCAACAACATGGGCAGTCCAGTGGAAGTTGCAGCTGAATCATTTTTGGACCTTAAAAGGGCCATAGAGAACTCCCTCCCATGTGAATGCGTGGAAAAGGGTGTCCAGGAGCTCCAGGGCTCATAGAAGATGGAGCTAAATAACATTGGATGCCCCCCACCCCATTCAGGCAAACGGCACCCCCCCCCAAGAATAGAACCTCTGGGACTCGGCCATTGCCCGAGCAATCTCGGGGCCAGGCCCGTTGGCTGAGGGCCACAACATGTCTCTCCTTAACCCTTGGAGGAGGACTCAAAAGAGGTCTACATCTGTGGTCGGAGGAACCCCAGGACCAGGAACGCCAAATCTGCCAACACGCTCACCGCCCTGGTAGAGGGGCACGCCTGCTGAGAGCCACAGTTTTCCATCTGCGCCACCCGACAAGAACGAATGTATGCAGTTAAACTGCACTGCCTCGCTAAATGTTTTTCACATCTAACTCACAGTCCAGGTTAATAGTCACCCACTCCTAATGCAACTTGACACTGGAGCTTCTGTCTCGGTTCTGGGACGGCAGACCTTTCAGAAGGTCAGGATGGGATTCCCAACGCCTAGATCCGAGGGACACAGGCATTTTTAGCAACGTACACAGGAGAACTGTTGGCCATCGCGGGCATGACGATGACTCCAGTTGTCTATGGACAGCAGTCCGACGGATTTGCTTTGATAGTGGTACAGGACCTGGACCCAGTCTGTTGGGCTGTGCCAGGCCCCAGAGGTCCCACCTGGACTTGCAGCAATTTTCAGGATGGGCAATGGGGGATTATACAAGATCCCAGATGATGCACGATCAATAACAGCCGAAGCGAGATTGTAGGACAGTTGAAGGCTTTAATGAACTAGATGTTTCCCCCAGCAGCGCAGGTACAGAATGGGCGGACCCAGCAGGCCGGCTTCGCCAATGATCTTACAATATCAGGTACCTCCAACACCAATGATCTTACAGCATCAGGTACCTCCAACCTAGGTACCATAATACCTCTAATACCGACTACTACATTCACCTCCTGTTAAAAAAAAGGGTCCGGCGGGGGTAGTGGTCTCGCGTTATACAGTGGTGGAGGTTATGGCGGTACCCGTCGGTGGTACAGTGTTTTGCCTTTTTACATGTCACACAAATTATTTAGAGGTAATTATTTACAGGTACATTTCATAATGAAGTTATTAGTCGATCGGAGGCCTTATTCATCCTCTGTGATTGTCACAGCTTCGGCGGTGATGCAGGCGCCGGCTGAGGCATCCGTGACTCCGGGAGCGTGGCTTCTTCAACTTCATCACCCCTGGGTGGGACCAGTGGAAGGATCGATCCCTTTGGGAAGGGGGAAGCTGTGGGGTGCGCCGGTGGGAGGGTGGATGGGTTTGTTGAGGGGAGTGTGGGTGGGGATCCAGCGGGCGCCAAGTCCCGGAGGGAGACAGTATCCTGTCAGCTGTCGGGGTACGCCACGTGGGGGTACGGAGGGTTAGCATGAAGGAGGTGTACCCTCTCAACCATCGGGGCCGACTTGTGCACCGACACGTGTTTGGGGAGCAGAATGGGTCCAGGAGCTGCCAGCCTGGTTGGGAGCGAGGTCCCGGAGGAGGGCTTCCTAGGGAAGACAAGGAGACGTTCATGAGGTGTGTCATTGGTCATGGTACACAGTAGTGATCAAATGGAGTGGAGTGCATCGGGGAGGACCTCCTGCCAGCGGGGGAGACTGGGAGATTCCTGGACCGTAGGGCCAGTAGGACGGTCTTCCAGACCATTCCGCTCTCCCTCTCCACCTGCCTGTTTCCCTGGGGGTTATAACTGGTCGTCCTGCTTCAGGCAATGCCCTTGCTGAGCAGGAATTGACGCTCATGAAGGAGGACCCCCCATCGCTGTGGACGTAGGCGGGGAAACCGAACAGGGTAAAGATGCTGTGGAGGGCTTTAATGACAGTGGCAGTGGTCATGTCGGGATAGGGGATGGCGAACGGGAACCGGGAGTACTCGTCAATCACGTTCAGTGAGTACGTGTTGCAGTCGGCGGAGGGAAGGGGCCCTTTGAAGTCCATGCAGAGGCGTTCAAAGGGGCGGGAAGCCTTCACCAGGTGCACTTTCTCTAGCTGGTAGAAGTGCGGCTTGCACTCCGCGCAGATTTGGCAGTTCCTGGTGACGGTCGTGACCTCCTCGATGGAGTAGGGCAGGATGCAGGTTTGATAAAATGGAAGAACCGAGTAACCTCCGGGTGGCAGAGGTCATCGTGGAGGGTCCGGAGTCGGTCCACTTGTGTGTTGGCACATGTGCCGCGGGATAGGGCATCAGGAGGCTCGTTTAGCTTCCTGGGACGATACAAGATCTCGTAGTTGTAGGTGGAGAGCTCGATCCTCCACTGTAAGATCTTATCGTTCTTTACCTTGCCCCGCTGTGCATTATCGAACATGAAAGCTACCGACCGTTGATCAGTGAGGAGCTTGAATCTCCTGCTGGCCAGGTAATGCCTCCAATGCCGCACAGCGTCTACTATGCCTTGGGCCTCCTTTTCAACGGAGGAATGGTGGATTTCGGAGGCGTGGAGGGTGCGTGAGAAGAAGGCCACGGTCCTGCCCGCTTGGTTGAGTGTGGCCGCCAGAGCTAGGTCAGATACGTCGCTCTCGACTTGGAAGGGAAGATATTAATCGATTGCGTGCATCGTGGCCTTTGCGATGTCTGCCTTTATGTGACTGAAGGTCTGGCGGGCCTCTGTCGACAGGGGAAAACCGTGGATTGGATTAGTGGGCGGGCCTTGTCCGCATAATTGGGGACCCACTGGGCATAATATGAAAAAAACCCAGGCAACGTTTCAGGGCCTTGGAGCAGTGTGGGAGGGAGAACTCCATGAGGGGGCGCATGGGTTCGGGGTCGGGACCTTTGACTCCATCGTGCACTACGTAGCCGAGGATGGCTAGACGATCGGTGCTGAATATACATTTCTCCTTGTTATAGGTCAAGTTAAGGAGACTGGCGGTATGGTGAAATTTGCGGAGGTTGGTGTCATGGTCCTGCTGGTCGTAGCCACAGATGGTGACGTTGTCAAGGTACGGAAATGTGGCCCGCAAACCGTACCGGTCAACCATTCGGTCCATCTCCCGTTGGAAGACCGAGACCCCATTTGTGACACCGAAGGGAACCTTTAGGAAGTGGGATAGCCGCCCATCTGCTTCGAATGCAGTGTACTTGCGGTCGTCCGGGCGAATTTGCAGCTGGTGGTAGGCAGATTTGAGGTCCACCATGGAAAAGACCTTGTATTGTGCAATCTGATTGACCAAATCAGATATGCGGGGAGGGTACACGTCGAGCTGCGTATACCTGTTGATGGTCTGACTATAATCGATGACCATCCTGTGCTTCTCCCCGGTCTGTACAACCACTACTTGAGCTCTCCAGGGGCTGTTGCTAGCCTTGATAATACCTTCCTTCAGTAACCGCTGGACTTCCAACCAAATGAAAGTCCGGTCCTGGGCACTGTACCGTCTGCTCCTGGTGGCGACAGGTTTGCAATCAGGGGTGAGGTTTGCAAAAAGGGAAGGCAGGTCGACTTTGAGGGTCGCGAGACTGCAGACAGTGAACGGGGTATAGGGCCGCCAAATTTAAAGGTTAAGCTCCGGAGGTTAAATTGGAAGTCCAATCCCAGGAGTGTGGCAGCGTAGAGGTGAGGGAGGACGTAGAGTCGGAAATTCTTAAACTCTCTTCCCTGGACTGTGAGGTTAGCTATGCAGTACCCCTTGACCTCTACAGAGTGAGACCCGGAGGCCAGGGAGATTCTCTGGTTAACTGGGTGTATAGGGAGGGAGCAGCACCTTACCGTGTTGGGGTGTATAAAGCTCTCTGTGCTCCCGGAGTCGATCAGGCAGGATGTCTTGTGTCCGTTGATGAGTACAGTCGTAGTAGCGATGGAAAGAGTTCGGGGCCGAGACTGGTCCAGAGTCACCAAGGTGAGTCGTGGCAGAAGCTGATGGGATTCCTCGAGCGGTGTGTGGTCATCCGAATCGGGGCCTTGAGACTCCAGTCAAGATAGCGGCGCCCATGAATCGCACGTGGTCTCTGAGGAACAAGATGGCGGCGCCCGGGGTCCGCACGTGGCTTGCGGGATCGAAGATGGCGTCGCTCACGGGCCTCACGTGGCCTGTGATGAGAGTAATGACGGCAGCCCCGGTTCGCCCCCGGAAACAACGGCAACCGCCCGGGCCTGGCATACCGCCATGAAATGCCCTTTTTTCCACAGCCCTTGCAAGTTGCGGAGCGGGCCGGGCAGCGTTGCCGAGGGTACTTGGCTTGCCCGCAAATATAACATCAGGGTCCCCCAGGGTTGCCTGGCAGCCGCGCGGCACAAGATTGTTGGGGGATGCGTCAGAATCAGCTGCGGGTGGGGTCCACGCTGCCCATGGGGCTGCCACGCGGTCGGGGACATACGCTCGGGCGTTACGGGAGGCTACATCTAAGGAGCTTGCGAGGGCCCGTGCCTCCTTGAGACTTAGTGTCTCTTTTTCCAGCAGGCGCTGGCGGATCTGAGAGGACAGCATACCTGCAACGAAGGCATCCCGGATTAAAATTTTGGTGTAGTTGTTGACTGTAACTTGCGGACAGTCACAGTTCCTACCTAGGACCAGCAGTGCGCGGTAGAATTCGTCTAGCGATTCCCCCGGAATTTGTCATCTGGTAGCTGGAAGATGTCGGGCCTAAACCTGATTTACTGGGCGGATGTAGTGTCCTTTCAACAGGGTCATCGCGGCCTCGAAACCATCCGTGTCTTCGATGAGCGTGTAATGTCTGGGCTCACCCTTGAGTGGAAAACTTGCAGTTTCTGGTCCTCCGTGGGTGTAGTTGTGGCCATCCTGATGTATCCGTGAAACATGCCAGCCAGTGTTTAAAGGCCGCCGCTGAGTTTTCCGCGTGAGGGCTAAGTTGCAGACACTCCGGCTTGATGCGGAGCTCCATTCTTCAAATCTAGTTCAATAAATTGATGCACAATCAATAACTCCCGAAGCGAGATTGAAAGATAATTGACGACTTCATTGAACTATGTTTCCCCCAGCAGCGCAGGTACAGAATGCAGCAGCTAGGGAAACACAGACTCTTATACTCCACCTTACTGGTCGGACCCAGCAGGCCAGCTTCACCAATGATCTTACAGTATCAGGTACCTCCAACACCAATTATCTTACAGCATCAGGTACCTCCAACCTAGGTACCGTAATATCCCTAATACCGACACTAGGGAAATACCCAAGTTTTCCAGCATGGCCTGGGAAAAATAAAAGGTACCCAGACCAAAACTTACATAGACATAAGGCCTACCCAGTTCCTTGTGCATTGCTAACTGTCGGATCCAGACAGAGCGACCACAAGGAAGCGATGATGGATGCAAAACAATGGTTTAATCCCACAATACAACCTACAAACACAACTCCTCGAAGGGTCCTCTTGCCTCAACCCACATCCAGTTTGGGGTTTTTATATCCGCCTCCCTTGTTAAGCGGAAGCCCCATGACCTCCATGAGAGTTATAACACTTCTCTCCCTCCAAGTCGTGATGGATTGATGAGCAGGACTTCTGGTCCCTTTTGCCCTGTGCTGGTGCTCAGGCGTCATCTGTGCAGGACCCGACGGCATGTAGTGCACAGGGAACTGTTGCTTCCTAACTGAGCGCCAGAGCGGTGCTGCCGCAGACTGATCCATATCTACGCCAGGTCCTCGGCCACCGTGGACGGTTGCGTCTCCAGATATCCGAATCTGAGGTCGCTGCGACCAGCATCCCGATGTCCTGAAGGTCCGGAACCTGTGGAGGTGTCGATGGCGGCAGCGCCAGTGACGATGGCAACAATGGTGCTGGGTCGGAGTGCAGCTGCAGAGGTGATCCACGTGCCTATTTGATTCTTGGCCCTATGCCCTGATCATGTAGGAGACTGGCTGTTTAAGTACGACACCCGAGACCAACATGGCTCCGTCACCGAAGTTCTGGACGTGTACCGCGCTGCCTGCCAAAAAGGGGCGTGCGCCTGTCGGAGTCCAGTTCGGACTGCTCCTGTCCACTGTGGACCTTTCCACCAATATCCGGCAACTCGAGGCTCATGTATGTGCGAAGGTGCCGTCCCATGAGTAGTTCTGATGGCACCACACCCTTGGTGGCGTGCAGCATCATTCTGTAGCTGAAAAGAAAACGGGCCTGGTATATTTCGAGAAAGCCTGTGGTCTGTTTCTGCAGTATCCATATACACGTCTGGACTGCTTGCTCAGTCAAACTGTTCGACGACAGGTGATAGGGTGCAGATGTGGTGAATCCCGTTGGTTCGCAAAAAGTTCACAAATTCTGTGCTAGTGAACGATGTCCCATTGACGGAGAAGAGAACATCCGGTATGCCGTGTATGCTGAATGTCTGGCGGAGTCGCTCGACCAATGCCTTGGAGGTTGTTGATATCATCCGGTGAGCATCCATCCACTTGGAATGGGCGTTGACCAGGATCAAGAACATCGATCTCTGGAATGGCCAGGCAAAGTCAACAAAGGCATGACCAAGGTCGTCCCTGCCACTCCCAAGGATGGTGGTGCTCACCTATGACACCTCACATCACGGTATCGGAACAGTCTTAGCCCACCGGATGGACGGCGGCATGGAATGCCCCATCGCTTTCGTTTCTCAGACTCTCGCAGCAGCCAAGCAAAATGACACCCGGATTGAGAAAGACAGTTTGGCCGTAGTATTGGAGGTGAAGAAATTCCATCACGAGGTCTGTGGCCACGCTTTTACAGTTCTGACGGATCACAAGCCTTTGCTGGGGTTATTCAAGGAGGACCAGGCGATCCCATCCTTGTCGCCGGTGTTGGATCCAGACCAGGCAACCATAAGGAAGCGACGATGAATGCAAAACAAAGATTTAATTCCACAATACAATCTACAAACTCCACTCCCCAGAGGGTTCTCCCACCCCAACCCATATCCGGGTCAGGGTTTTTATATCCACCAAGCTCATATTCTGATGAGGTCACCCAGAAGTCCACACCCCATGACCTTCGTGAGGGTTATGGTCGATAATAAGCTCAACTGTTTAGAAAGCTTGGGGGGGGGGGGGGGACAGCACGGTGGCGCAGTGGGTTAGCCTTGCTGTCTCACGGCGTTGAGGTCCCAGGTTCGAACCCGGCTCTGGGTCACTATCCGTGTGGAGTTTGCACATTCTCCCCGTGTTTGCGTGGGTTTCGCCCCCACAACCCAAAGATGTGCAGGGTAGGTGAATTGGACACGCTAAATTGCCCCTTGATTGGAAAAAATGAATTGGGTACTCTAAATTTATTGAAAAAAATAGAAAGCTTGGGAATTATTGTCGGTACAATTCGTGGAATGGACAGCACCTGCATTCCTGGCGCTGAAGCTGGATAAAACCAACTGCCTCTGTGAGGATTACAAGTTAACAGTGAAGAAGGCCTCTCATTTTGGACAGGTACCCGATGCCATGCATGGAGGACCTCAGCAAAGCTAGATGGAGGATTCCCCTTTTCGAAACTTGACATGAGTCACGCATGCCTCCAACTGGATCTAGTCATGGCATCCAGTAGGTTCGTGACCGTTAGTACCTGCAGGGTGTTTGCGAATATGCAACGTTGCCATTCGGGGTATCATCAACTTGTGCAATTTTTCAGAAAGTTATGGAACACATCCTTGAATTGCTTCCAAGGGTGGCAGTTTACTTAGATGCTGTCCTGATCACTGGAGCCACGGGAAAAGAGCACCCGAGCAACTTAGAGAAAGTCCTCTGTCCGTTTTCTGAGGCAGGCATCCGCCTTAAAACGGGTAAGTGCATTTTCACGCAAAAGAGGTCATGTACCTCGGATATCAGATCGTATGGCTTGCGTCTGATAGAGAAGAAGGTATAAGAACATAAGAACATAAGGACTAGGAGCAGGAGTAGGCCATCTGGCCCCTCGAGCCTGCTCCGCCATTCAATTAGATCATGGCTGATCTTTTGTGGACTCAGCTCCACTTTCCGGCCCGAACACCATAACCCTTAATCCCTTTATTCTTCAAAAAACTATCTATCTTTACCTTAAAAACATGTAATGAAGGAGCCTCAACTGCTTACTGGGCAAGGAATTCCATAGATTCACAACCCTTTGGGTGAAGAAGTTCCTCCTAAACTCAGTCCTAAATCTACTTCCCCTTATTTTGAGGCTATGCCCCCTAGTTCTGCTGTCACCCGCCAGTGGAAACAACCTGCCCGCATCTATCCTATCTATTCCCTTCATAATTTTAAATGTTTCTATAAGATCCCCCCTCATCCTTCTAAATTCCAACGAGTACAGTCCCAGTCTACTCAACCTCTCCTCATAATCCAACCCCTTCAGCTCTGGGATTAACCTAGTGAATCTCCTCTGCACACCCTCCAGCGCCAGTACGTCCTTTCTCAAGTAAGGAGACCAAAACTGAACACAATACTCCAGGTGTGGCCGCACTAACACCTTATACAATTGCAACATAACCTCCCTAGTCTTAAACTCCATCCCTCTAGCAATGAAGGACAAAATTCCATTTGCCTTCTTAATCACCTGTTGCACTTGTAAACCAACCTTCTGTGACTCATGCACTAGCACACCCAAGTCTCTCTGAACAGCGGCATGCTTTAATATTTTATCGTTTAAATAATAATCCCGTTTGCTGTTATTCCTACCAAAATGGATAACCTCACATTTGTCAACATTGTATTCCATCTGCCAGACCCTAGCCCATTCACTTAACCTATCCAAATCCCTCTGCAGACTTCCAGTATCCTCTGCACTTTTTGCTTTACCACTTATCTTAGTGTCATCTGCAAACTTGGACACATTGCCCTTGGTCCCCAACTCCAAATCATCTATGTAAATTGTGAACAATTGTGGGGCCCAACACGGATCCCTGAGGGACACCACTAGCTACTGATTGCCAACCAGAGAAACACCCATTATCCCAACTCTTTGCTTTCTATTAATTAACCAATCCTCTATCCATGCTACTACTTTACCCTTAATGCCATGCATCTTTATCTTATGCAGCAACCTTTTGTGTGGCACCTTGTCAAAGGCTTTCTGGAAATCCAGATATACCACATCCATTGGCTCCCCGTTATCTACTGCACTGGTAATGTCCTCAAAAAATTCCACTAAATTAGTTAGGCATGACCTGCCCTTTACGAACCCATGCTGCGTCTGCCCAATGGGACAATTTCTATCCAGATGCCTCGCAATCTCTTCCTTGATGATAGATTCCAGCATCTTCCCTACTATCAAAGTTAAGCTCACTGGCCTATAATTTCCTGCTTTCTGCCTACCTCCTTTTTTAAACAGTGGCGTCACGTTTGATAATTTCCAATCCACCGGGACCACCCCAGAGTCTAGTGAATTTCGGTAAATTATCACTAGTGCATCTGCAATTTCCTTAGCCATCTCTTTTAGCACTCTGGGATGCATTCCATCAGGGCCAGGAGACTTGTCTACCTTTAGCCCCATTAGCTTGCCCATCACTCCCTCCTTAGTGATAACAATCCTGTCAAGGTCCTCACCTGTCATAGCCTCATTTCTATCAGTCGCTGGCATGTTATTTGTGTCTTCCACTGTGAAGACCGACCCAAAAAACCTGTTCAGTTCCTCAGCCATTTCCTCATTTCCCATTATTAAAACTCCCTTCTCATCCTCTAAAAGACCAATATTTACCTTCGCCACTCTTTTTTGTCTTATATATTTGTAAAAACTTTTACTGTCTGTTTTTATATTCTGAGCAAGTTTACTCTCATACTCTATCTTACTCTTCTTTATGGCTTTTTTAGTAGCTTTCTGTTGCCCCCTAAAGATTTCCCAGTCCTCTAATCTCCCAGCAATCTTTGCCGCTTTATATGCTTTTTCCTTCAATTTGATACTCTCCCTTATTTCCTTAGATATCCATGGTCGATTTTCCCTCTTTCTTCCGTCCTTCCTTTTTGTTGGTATAAACCTTTGCTGAGCACTGTGAAAAATCGCTTGGAAGGTTCTCCACTGTTCCTCAACTGTTCCACCATAAAGTCTTAGCTCCCAGTCTACCTTAGCTAGTTCTTCTCTCATCCCCTTGTAATCTCCTTTGTTTAAACACAAAACACTAGTATTTGATTTTACTTTCTCACCCTCCATCTGTATTTTAAATTCCACCATATTGTGATCGCTCCTTCCGAGAGGATCCCTAACTATGAGATCATGAATCAATCCTGTCTCATTGCACAGGACAAGATCTAGGACCGCTTGTTCCCTCGTAGGTTCCATTACATCCCTCGTAGGTTCCATTACATGGGCTATCAAACAAGCCCCCATGCCTGAAAACACAATCGGATTGCTCATTCCTAGGGCTCGTCAATTATTATGGGAAATTCCTCCAGAAATTGGCGACCACCCCGGCACCATTGCATGCGCGACTAAAAAAACACCAGAACTGGGCATGGAAGGTTTTGCAAGAAGAGGCGTTTGCCAAGGTGAAGCAGGAACTGTCATCTTCGGGCCTTCTGACTCATTATGACCCTTCAAGGCCTCTCTTGACTACTTGTGATGCCTCCCCGTACGGGATTGGGATGTTGTTATCCCACTGGATAGATGACAAAATGGAGAGGCCAACAGCCTACGCATCAAGGACTTTTGCCAATGCAGAGCGCAATTACACTCCGATTGAGAAGGAAAGGCTGGGTGTCATTTTCACAGTGAAGAACTTCCACCAATATGTTTATGGGTGACGTTTTATGATCAAAACAGACCACAAGCCATTGCTCGGGTTGTTCAAAGAGGACAGCATAATTTCGGCGATAGCACCAGCCCAGATGCAGCAGTTGGCACTAATATTGGCGGCTTATGCATACTTGTTTGAGTATCGCCCGGGCACGCATATCGCACATGCAGAAGCTTTGAGTGAACTCACTTTGCTGACATGGCTCCCCTCTCTGCCAATGACTGGCGAAGTGGTATCGGCCTTGAATTTTATGGACGGTCACCACCGAACAGAATGGCAATTGAATGCAGAAGGACCTGGTCTTGGCGAAGTTATACCATATAACCTGCACGGGGTCAGCAGGGAAAACTGCCTGTGGAGCCAGGGTGTTTTGAGGTCAAGCAGCAAGCGCTTAGCGTGGAGGTCAGCATGCTCCTGAGGGGAGCTCCCGTAGCAGAATGTCAATGCTACAGGACCTGCACAATGGACACCTGGGAGTGTCAAAGATGAAAATGCTTGCCAGGAGCTACGTATGGTGGCCAAGTTTGGGTGATGACATCGAGCAGTTGGCACAGCAATGCACCACATGCCAGGGACACAAGAAGCTCCCAGCAGTCGTGCCCCTCCACCTCTGGGAGTGGCTGGGCCGACCTTGGGTACACTTGTATGCAGACTTTGCCGGACTCTTTCAAGGCTCGATGTTCCTGTTGATAGTGGGCGGCCATTCCAAATGGTTAGATGTCTATCGAAGGCCGTCCACCACTTTGAGGGCTACCATCAAGAAGTTGCGCCTTACATTTAGACCTATCTCATCCCGAAGGTACTGATCACAGCCAATGATAACCCTTTTACTTGCAAGGAGTTCTCGTACTTCATGAAGTCAAACAGGGTAAAGCATATTCGGACCGCCCCATATCACCCCTCTTCAAACTGTCTGGCAGAACAGTTGGTGCCGACGTTCAAGAGTGTCTTGAGGAAGTAGACCATGGTATCCATAGAGACATGGTTGGCGTGGTTCCTATTCAGCTACAGTACCACGCTACACATAATCCGAGTGACACCGGCGGAACTGCTGATGGGTCGAAGACTGAGGACCTGCCTGGCGTTCCCCAATATTAGTGGGGAAGTGGAGAGGAGACAGTCTCCAAAGATAGTACAGCAGCAGACGGATGCAGGACAGAGGATTTCGGCCAGAGGTCATAGTATACATTCGGATCTTCGGAGACGGAGCCTGGTGGAACAGACCAGGTGGGTATCATGCACAGTGAAAACATGGGAGCGGATGGTGCGGAAGCATATAGACCACCTCTGAGCAGGGAGCCAGAATCAGGACCAGCCCCACCGAATGAGCCAGCTTTTCATCCCTCCTGCCTGTCACCCAAGCGCCATGAGGCAACACCCTTGGGGGTTCAGACACAGATATGCACGAGGATAAAGACTCCAGATCTGACATGCAGACACAAGCGTGCATGGTTTCGGAAGAAAGCCTTGCATACGAGCTCCCCCGCTGAGGTCCAACTTCAGGGCCCATTGATTTCACCCGATAAAGCATGATTAGTAAGTTTGCAGATGACACCAATATTGGTCGCATAATGGATAGTGAAGAAGGTTATATAAGATTGCAACAGGATCTTGATCAATTGGGCCAGTGGGCCGATGAATGGCAGATGGAGTTTAATGTAGATAAATGTGAGGTGGTGCATTTTGGTAACTCATATGTCAGGGAGTTGGGAGAGGTACGGAACAATGAGATCAAGGAGTACAGGTTCATAGCTCCTTGAAGGTGGAGTCGCAGGTGGACAGGGTGGTGAAGAAGGCATTCAGCATGCTAGGTTTCATTGGTCAGAATATTGAATACAGGAGTTGGGACGTCTTGTTGAAGTTGTACAAAACATTGGTAAGACCACACATCGAATATTGTGTTCAGTTCTGGTCACCCTATTATAGGAAGGATATTGTTAAACTAGAAAGAGTGCAGAAGTGATTGACAAGAATGCTACCAGGACTTGATGGTCTGAGTTATAAGGAGAGACTGGATAGGCTGGAACTTTTTACCCTGGAGTGTCGGAGCTTGGGGGTTAACTTATAGAGGGCTATAAAATAATGATAAGGTATATAGTCGACATCTTTTCCCAAAGGTAGAGGAGTCTAGAACCAAAGGGCATAAGCTTAAGGTGAAGGGGCAGGATACAAAAGAGACCAGAGGGAAATCTCTTCAAACAGAGGGTGGTGTGCATCTGGAACGGGCTGCCAGAGCAGTAATAGAGGGGGTACGATTTTGTCTTTTAAAAAAGCAGTTAGTTACATGAGCAGGGTGGCTATAGAGGGATATGGGTCAAATGCGAGCAAGTGGGACTAGCTTAGTGATAGAAACTGGGCGGCATGAACAAGCTGGTCCAAAGGGCCTGTTTCCATACTGTAAACATCTATGACTCTAAAAGCTGGCCCAGAAGGGAACCGGCATCTTCGGATGTTCCCGGCTTTTACATAGATTTACATAGAATTTACAGTGCAGAACGAGGCCATTCGGCCCATCGAGTCTGCACCGGCTCCTGGAAAGAGCACCCTACCCAAGGTTTTTTTTTTTATAAATTTAGATTAGCCAATTATTTTTTCCAATTAAGGGGCAATTTAGTGTGGCCAATCCACCTACTCTGCACATTTTTGGGTTGTGGGGGCGAAACCCACGCAGACACGGGGAGAATGTGCAAACTCCACACGGACAGTGACCCAGAGCCGGGATCGAACCTGGGACCTCAGCGCCGTGAGGCGGTTGTGCTAACCACTAGGCCACCGTGCTGCCCAACCCTACCCAAGGTTAACACCTCCACCCTATCCCCATAACCCACTAACCCCACCCACCACTAAGGGCAATTTTGGACACTAAGGGCAATTTATCAGGGCCAATCCACCTAACCTGCACATCTTTGGACTGTGGGAGGAAACCGGAGCATCCGGAGAAACCCTCGCACACACGGGGAGGATGTGCAGGCTCCGCACAGACAGTGACCCAAACCGGAATCGAACCTGGGACCCTGGAGCTGTGAAGCGATTGTGCTATCCACAATGCTACCGGGCTTGGACTAGTTGTGCCCCCCGCTGCTTTGTGGCTTTACTATGTTTTAAAATAAAACCATTTATTCTAACCTTTTCGGGACTCCTCGTGACTACATCAGGCCAGCGCCCGGGTCAATTCCAGAATGCAAATAAATAGGCATTCAGAGTAGAATAGATAGGGCAGCATGGTTGCAGTGGTTAGCATTGCTGCCTCATGGCGTCGAGGTCCCAGGTTTGATCCCGGCTATGTGTCACTGTCCGTGTGGAGTTTGTACATTCTCCCCGTGTTTGCATGTTTGCGTGTTTGTAATCTTCATTATTGTCACAAGTAGGCTTACATTAACACTGCAATGAAGTTACTGTGAAAATTCCCTAGTCGTCACATTCCGCCGCCTGTTCGGGTACACTTGAGGGAGAATTCAGAATGTCCAATTCACCTAACAGCACGTCTTTCAGGACTTGTGGGAGGAAACCGGAGCACCCGGAAGAAACCCACGCAGACACAGGGAGAACTTGCAGACTCCGCATGGATAGTGACCCATGCCTGGAATCGAACCTGGGACCCTGGTGCTGTGAAGCAACATTGCTAACCACTGTGCTACCGTGCCGCCCTCCGCAACCCAAAGGTTTCGCCCCCACAACCCAAAGATGTGCAGGGTAGGTGGATCGGCCCCGCAAAATTGCCCCTTAATTGGAAAAAATGAATTGGGTACTCTAAATTTATATTAAAATAAATAAAGTTGAATTGATGTTGCTGAACATTAAGGGAATCTCATTCTGAGCAGTCTTGAGCATCCCCTAGTGGCTATTTCAGGGCAGCATTGTCAAAGGCCTAGGCGCAAGCCACCAGTTGTCTGGAACAACCAAGTAATTTGACAAATTGAAGAAGTTCAATTTCAAATCATATTTTTAAAAGTAATTAGCTGGTGTAAATATTAGAAATCAAAACTTTATTTCAATTAATATTTTTAATGTTTTGTATGGGAGCATTGCTGTTGCAGCATTGAGCAGTAAAAGTGTTTCTACGACAGGAAATAGGGGCGGGATTCTCCGACCCGCTGCTCCGGCGCCAGCTGCCGAATTCTCCGGCGCCGTTTTTTTGGCGGGGGCGGGGATTGCGCCATGCCGGTCGGGGGCCGTTGGCAGTGGCCCTCCCGGCGATTCTCTGGTCCCCGATGGGCCGAGCAGCCGCCCGTTTTCGGCCAGTCCCGCCGGCGTGGATTAGACCAGGTCCGTACTGGCAGGACCTGGCTCTGAGGGCGGCCTGTGGAGTCCTCGGGGGGCGTGGGGGGGGATCGGCCCCGGGGAGAGGCCCCCACGGTGGCCTGGCCCGCGATCGGGGCCCACCGATCTGCGGGTGGGCCTTTGCCTTGGGGGCACTCTTTTCCTACGTGCCGGCATGTGTAAAGCTCCGCTATGGCCGGTGTGGAGAAGAAACCCCCTGCGTATGTGCAGGAAGCACGGCAGTAGTTCTGTGCATGTGCCAGAACACACTGGCGCTCTTGCGCATGCGCCAATTTGCGCCGGCCGGTGGAGGCCCTTCGGCGCCAAGTACTCCAGCGCCGGCCTAGCCCTCGAAGGTGCGGAGATTCCGCACCTCCCGGGCGGCCCGACGCTGGAGTGGTTCACACCACTCCTTGGTGCCGGTACGGCCCTCCCCGCCGGATACTGGAGAATCCCGGCCTAGAAGTGTACTTGGAGAGCAAAATTACTTAAAAAAATTACTTTATAACAGATTCATTATTGTGCCACAGCTTTATAATACTAATGCTAAAAATTTACTGAAAACTGTCGGGCTTACACAAAATCTAAAACTAGCATATTTTGCTAAGTTAGAGCGTTTTGAGAATTTTGAGCAGATGTAAAGCGATACTGGCTGGTTTCTCTGTTTCAGAGACTAAGTGCTGGAGCCGGACCTGCAACCACGCAAGTGGCGCCGGTCCCGGAGCAATTCAGGATCTGTAAATGGGCTAGCACCGAAGCTGCGTGGAACTAGAGCAATTCCAATGGAAATTGGTGACCAATTCGCTGAATCAGGATTGGCACTCGAGAGGCTGATAAGCCGCAGCTGCACACAAGCACTCAATTCCCCACATGTTCATTCCAGCCAACAAGATGGCAAACCGAAGAGCGGCAACCGGTTCGTAGATGCCTGACCCCATACCCTGCTCATCCTGGGCCTCCCCTAGATCCTCCTCCTTGGACGAGGCCTGCCGTTCATCTCCCTCCTCCAGCATGCCGCCCCCTGTGAAATGTTGTGGAGGCCACCATGATGCAGGAGACTCTACTAGCGCTATGCTGGGGGGCCCCTTCAGAGTAGTCCAGGCACCTGACCCGCATCTTCAGGATGTCTATGCACCGCTTGATCATGGCCCTGCTCGCAGCATGGGCGTCCTTGTAGCATGTCTCCATGTTGGTCTGTGGCCTCCAGATAGGCTGTGGTCATCAGCCATGACCGCAGCGGATAACCCCTGTCGCCCAAGAGCCAACCCCTCACTCGGGGGAGGGCCCCAAAGGTGTCTGGAACTGTCGAGTGCACCAGGATGAAGGGGTCGTGCACACTGCCCAGGCATCGGGTTGAGACGTGCTTGATGTGCATCTCGTCGTCGCACCCCAGTTGCACATTCATGGAGTGGAACACCTTTCAGTTTGTGAAGACTACCCCCACATGCGCCGGTGCTCAAAGGGAGACATGCGTCCAGTTGATCGCCCCATGAACCATAGGCATCTGGCGATTGGTGGCGAACCCAGTTGCCCGGGCATCTTGCTGGGCTCGGTCCACATTAGCCTGATATATTGTGCCAAGCGGACATACAGAACCTCTGTAACGGTGCGAATGCACCTGTGCACAGAGGTCTGCGAGATCCCAGACAGGTCCCCACTTGACGCCTGGAAGAACCCCATGCCGAAAAAGGTCAGTGTGACCGTCACCTTGAAGGCCACAGGGAGTGGGTGTCCTTCCCCCATACCCCCGCAGTTCCAGGTGTGCCATGATCCTGCAGATGTGCTGTATGGGCTCCCTGCTCAGCCAAAGTCTTCAAGGGCACATCCGGTCCAGCAGGTCCTCGAATGACAGGTGCTGCCGATATAAACAGGGCCTCCTTCCCATCTCCTCCTCGACCTATTGGGCGTTCGGCTCTCCATCCTCACCAACTGCCACCTGTTCTTTTGGGGCAGGCTCCGCTGCTGCAGGATCTTCCCCAAACAGCTCCTGCTCGTACAGCCTCAGGGCATGCCCCAGGGCTGCGGCAGCTAGGATGATGTCAACCTTTCTTGGTTGGAATCCAAAACCAATTGTCTGCAGGGAGTGAAAGGCAGACATGTTAGCATAGTACATGCACCCGTGCCCCAGCAAGCCCAATTAGCTACACAGTGGCCCCGGCCTGCACTGCAGCCCCTGCCCCTACATGTCCCCCTTCCCTTCTCCCTCGTACCCACACCCACCTCCAGCCATCGCCTAGCACTCTGCCCTCCGCAACGCACCCCTATCTTTGTCGCTGCACAGCACTCGTCCTTGCCAGCGGCAGTACCCATGCCAATGGTACACTCTGCGATGCCCTTGGGTTGGATGCGTTATACGTTCCGTTGTGGGAGTGGGCATTGGTGGGACGGAGGGATAGGTTGGGGGCGGGAGGGGTTGTGGGTGCACCCATACAACCACGGGTCATGGTGGGCGGAAAGTGATGTGCGCTGTAAGGTGTCTACCTTGCAAGTCGGCCAATGGCGGTCTGTGCCTGAACACCGCTTCTGGGGGAGCCACACAGACGTCATGGCCTTCCTGGTAACCCCCCCCCCCCCCGCCCGAACCTGGCAGATGCCCCATCCCACGCCTCCGCTCTCTCCCTCAGCAGCCACTGCTCTTGATTCCTGACTTTTAAAGCCACAAGTGAACTTCGCCGTTGGTAATTCCTCCTGGCGGAGGCAGAGCATCACAGGGGCCCCGGAGAATACCAGGACGGGCTCCGGAGAATACTAGGACAGGCCCATTCACGATATGCCAATGGTGTTTACTGTATATGCGGCATAAGAGTGCATTCACACAGCATTCATTTTTGGCTGACGGGCGATAACGTTTTCCGCCTGATAACGTTTCCCGATTCCACATCAGACAACAGAGAATCCCACTCACATGTTTGTCCAGGGATTTGTGTAAAGAAAATTGTTACTGCCCAGATTAAGGCTAGTTACTGCTTCTGGTTTCTATCAGTTCCATTATTCCAAAAAAATAATCCATTGGCATCAGTCTAAGAAATTCAAAATTCCGAGCGCGATTCTCCCATGCATTGGCTAAGTGTTGACGCCGGTGTCAAAACGGGAGGGTTGCACGCCGGCGTCAACGGTCGCTTCGGGGCCCCATTCTCCGGTCCACACGGGGACTAGCAAGGGCGCGGCGGGAAGCGCGGTTCACGGCCTCAAGAGTAGTAGTCAAAGACGCGGCCCCATGCAATTGACGTGGCACCGCGGCGCACATAAGGTGACTCGAGCACATAGACCGACGACGGAGCAAGATGGCGCCACACTGAGCAGCGTCCCGGTTCATGGACCACGACATAGAGACGCTCCTGGATGCCCTCGGATCCCGGACCCGGCCAGAGGTTCCCAGCCAAAGTGGCCGTGCATCTGTGGAGGAAGGTGGGCGCGGCTGTCAGTGCCACTGCGGTGACACCCAGGACTGACAAGCAGTGTCGCAAAAAGGTGAACTACCTACTCAGGGCAGCCAGGGTGCGTACCCAGCAATGTGCCCATGGCATCAACCCCTCTACCCCCCACACATGTGACACCCACCCCCTCCCCCGGGGGACGGCACAACCACAGTCGTGACCCACATGGCTGCAGCCACCCATGCAAGCCACGGTGGCCGTGTGCACTATGCACCAATGCCAACATAGACCCAACTGCCAGGCTGCCTGCATCGGACCGCCGAACAATGCTGTTATTTGTGTGCCCCCCCCCCCCCCCCCCCCCCCCCCCCCCCGCAGAAGAGCGCCTATAACCAATGAGAGCGGGTCCAAAACAGAGTGGGTGAGACTGATGTCCGGCCCCTCACCGTGCACGAGCAGAGGGCACAGGGCATAGCTGGTGCACCCGAGGACCGGGAGATTGCCAATGCTGAGATCGGGGGTGCACCACCAAGTGAGATCCCCCCTGCCTGGCCCCCTTCCCCTCAGCCCTCTCCCCTCAGCACTTTCCCCTCAGCGCTCTCCCCTCAGCCCTTTCCCCTCAACCCTCTCCCCTCAGCACTCTCCCCTCAGCCCTTTCCCCTCAGCCCTCTCCCCATAGCACTTCCCCTCAGCACTCTCCCCTCAGCACTCTCGCCTCAGCCCTCTCCCCTCAGCACTCTCCCCTCAGCATTCTCCCCTCAGCCCTCTCCCCTCAACCCTCTCCCCTCAGCACTTTCCCCTCAGCCCTTTCCCCTCAGCACTCTCCCCTTACCGCGACCCACACCCCTGTCCACCTGCCTAACCATGATGGTGTATTGTGTCTTGCAGGGCCACGTGGCAACCGACCCGGCCCACTTGGCAGACCCTGCCTGAGCCCAGCGCCTGGCTGGCCAGCTGATGCAGATCAACCGGGCCCACTTGGCAGTCACTGCCGGTGCCCAGCGCCTGGCTGGCCAGCCGACGCAGGTCGACCGGGCCCATCAGGCTTACACGTCCCCCGCCCAGCGCCTGGGCGAAAAGTCCACAGGGACTCTAGCAGAGACAGGGAGGGCAGCTCCAACAACAGCCGTCCAGCTCAGTCCAGCGATGACATGACGACACAGGACACTAGAACACAGGGGACAGACAGACACGACACAATGAGACAGGACACTAGCACACGGGCAGACAGACACGGCACGACGACATAGGTCACTAGCACACGGGACAGACAGACATGAAAGAACACAACACGACACCAACACGGAAGGGACGGATAGACAGGACACCGCACCCCAGGGGACCCCTGACCCCAGATCCGATGAAGACACTGAGGTTGTGTCACAGCTGTCTCCCACACTCTCCGCCACCGTAGAGACTCTCACCTCGGTTGGCCATTTTAGTGATGAGGCTTCTGGGACACTAACTGGTGAGCACCACACAGCCGCTCCGGTACAGCAGGTGGAGGTAGGAGCAGCCGAGGGGCCTGACGGTCGGAGGGCAGCCCGGCCCCAGCAAACAGCGGCCGTCCAGACGGGTCCCGAGTTCCTGGAATTCCCTCACCCACCCATAGACCTGATGCAGTCAGGGACCCAGGGACAATCGAAGAGGGTGGCAGCCAGTTTCTAGCACCTGCAGACGCAGGTGGAGGAGTGCATCTGGGCAGGGGTCACAGGAGTCTGCCTCCAGTTCTGCTGTACCATCTGGGGGAACACCTAGACGTAGTAATAGGGCCCGTAAGGCCAGAAAGATAGACACTGAGTAAGTTGCACCCTTCTTATTCCTGATCTCTACCCATATAGCCTCTGAGGTGTCCTCCCGCAGTACAGCTGTGATATTCTCCCTAATAGCGCAACTCCTCCACCCCTTTTACATCCCCCTCTATCCCGCCTGAAACATCTAAATCCTGGAATGTTTAGCTGCCAATCATGTCCTTCCCTCAATCAGATCTCTGTAATGGCAACAACATCATAGTTCCAAGTACTAATCCAAATTCTTTAAGTTCACCTGCCTTGCCAGTAATACTTCTCGCATTAAAACAAATGCACTCCGTTTGTTTCGACTTCACAGTGACTGTCGAACCTCTCTAAAACGGTCTTGAATTTGGTTTTGTCCTGGCCGTCGGTGAAATCAAGCGACTTGAAAATCTGGATGGCTTGGTCCCCGCAGTTGATAGGAGCAGCTCGATTTTTCCGGCATCGGACGCATCCTCGAGGCCTGAGGCCTCAATGTAGAGAAGGAACCTTTGCTTGAAGACCCGCCAGTTGGCGCCAAGATTGCTGGAGATCCGTAGCTGTTGGGGGGCCTGGATCTTCTCCATGCCACTGGAAGGCACTTCCTGGTCTTCATGGAATCACTCGAGGTAAGCCACGTAGATAAGTAGACACCTGGTACCATGTCGTGTTAATCACCCTTGGGTAACACGGATTGCAACTGGATGCAGTTGTACTTGAAAGTAGACTCTAAACTTTGATGTTTGTCAATACGCTTTATTGAACTGGTTAAGCAGTGCACACAGTTCGCTATGGGTTTGACACTCTACTAACCTAAGCGTGCTTACTATAACTAACTAGACCAGACTAGCTCTGAGCCACGTGTAGAAGGTGCTGACTGATATATACACCCTGACTGTTACTACAGTTGTCACCAGTGGAAAGAGGCAGAGTGCTGATGCCTCATGTGTTTTATAGTGGGAAACCACCTTCTAGTGTTCTGCCTGGTGATTGGTTGTGTTCCTGTGTGTTGATTGACTATACTGGCTGTCTGTCGCTGCCTGTCTGTATCTCACTATGTGCATGAGTGCATATCATGACTCTCCACCCTAAACACATTAAAGAAGCCATCCCCTATGGCCAAGCCCTCCGTATACACAGGATCTGCTCCAATGAGGAGGAGGGTAACAGACATCAATAGACGCTGAAAGATGCCCTCGTACGAACGGGATATAGCGCTCAACTCATTGATCGACAGTTGCAACGCGCCACAGCAAAAAACCGCATCCACCTCCTCAGAAGACAAACACGGAATACAACCGACAGTGTACCCTTCGTCGTCCAGTATTTCCCTGCAGCGGAGAAACTACGACATCTTCTTTGCAGTCTTCAACACATCATTGATGAAGACGAACATCTTGCCAAGGTCATCCCCACACCCCCACTACTTGCCTTCAAACAACTGCGCAACCTCAAACTCCTGATAGAGGTTTACAAAATTATGAGGGGCATAGATAGAGTGGATAGGCAGAGGCTTTTTCCCAAGGTAGAGAGGTCAATTACTGGGGGGCATAGGTTTAAGGTGCGAGGGGCAAGGTTTAGAGGAGATATACGAGGCAAGTTTTTTACACAGAGGGTAGTGGGTGCCTGGAACTCGCTGGAAGCAGGACAATAGTGACATTTAAGGGGCATCTTGACAAATCTGACCCAGGAAGTATATAAGATTTTAGTTTAAACGGGCAGCATGGTCGGCACAGGATTGTAGAGTTGAAGGGCCTGTACTTTTCTTTGTTCTTTGTAAAACCATTGTTTGCAGCAAACTACCCAGCCTTCAGAACCACGATACCACACAACCCTGCCATGGCAATCTCTGCAAGACGTGCCAGATGATCGACATGGGTACCACCATTACAAGTGAGAACACGACCCACCAGGTTCGCAGTACATACTCATGCGACTCAGCCAACGTTGTCTACCTCCTACGCTGCTGGAAAGGATGTCCCAAAGCGTGGTACATTGGCAAGACCATGCAGATGCTGCGACAACGGATGAACGGACATCGCGCGACAATCGCCAGGCAGGAATGTTCCCTTCCAGTCGGGGAACACTTCAGCAGTCAAGGGCATTCAGCCTCTGATCTTTGGGTAAATGTTCTCCAAGGCGGCCTTCAGGACGCGCGACAACACAGGATCGCTGAGCACAAACTGATAGCCAAGTTCCGCACACATGAGTATGGCCTCAACTGGGACCTTGGATTCATTTTTTAAAAAATAATTTTTATTGGAATTTTTTACAGAAAATATAAAAATATAACAACAAGTAAAGCAAAAAGCAGTAATATGCAACTAACAGCCCCATAACACCCACAATTCCCCCCATACCGTAACATCACATGTATCACACTCCCCCCACACCCCCCCCCCAAACAAGAGAACTTAACCATAAATTAAAATTAGATAAATCAAATTTAAATAAAATAAGCCAACATAATCAACGTACCCACCCCCCAGGGTTGCTGCTGCTACTGTCCCAGTACCCTATCGTTGAGCCAGAAAGTCGAGGAAAGGTTGCCACCGTTTAAAGAACCCTTGCACCGATCCTCTCAGGGCGAATTTAACCTTCTCAAGCTTAATGAAGCCCGCCATGTCATTGATCCAGGTCTCCACGCTTGGGGGCCTCGCGTCCTTCCACTGTAGCAAAATCCTTCGCCGGGCTACTAGGGACGCAAAGGCCAGCACACCGGCCTCTTTCGCCTCCTGCACTCCCGGCTCTACCCAAACCCCAAAGATCGCGAGTCCCCATCCTGGCTTGACCCTGGATCCCACCACCCTTGACACCGTCCTCGCCACCCCCTTCCAGAACTCCTCCAATGCCGGGCATGCCCAGAACATATGGGCATGGTTCGCTGGACTCCCCGAGCACCTGGCACACCTATCTTCACCTCCAAAGAACCTACTCATCGTCGTCCCTCATGTGGGCCCTATGCAGCACCTTGAATTGGATAAGGCTAAGCCGCGCACACGAGGAGGAAGAATTTACCCTCTCCAGGGCATCAGCCCATGTCCCGTCTTCGATCTGTTCCCCCAGTTCCCCCTCCCACTTGGTTTTCAGCTCCTCTACTGACGCCTCTTCCACCTCCTGCATAAGCTTGTAGATATCGGATATCTTCCCCTCCCCGACCCAGACCCCCGAGAGCACCCTGTCACTCACCCCCTTCGCGGGGAGCGCAGGGAATCCCTCCACCTGCCGTCTAGCAAATGCCTTTACCTGCAGATATCTAAACATGTTTCCTGGCGGGAGCCCAAATTTCTCCTCCAACTCCCCCAGGCTCGCAAACCTTCCGTCGATAAACAGGTCCTTCAGCTGTCTAATGCCCGCTCTATACCATCCCCGAAATCCCCCATCCATGTTCCCCGGGACGAACCTATGGTTCTCCCTTAACGGAGCCTCCATCGAGCCCCCCACTTCTCCCCTATGTCGCCTCCACTGCCCCCAAATCTTGAGGGTAGCCACCACCACCGGACTCGTGGTATACCTCGTGGGAGGGAGTGGCCACGGCGCCGTTGTTTGTATCCCCACAGGACGCTCTCTCCATCCGTTTCCATGCTGCCCCCTCCCCCTCCATCACCCACTTACGCACCATCGACACGTTGGCCGCCCAGTAGTACCCCGAGAGGTTGGGCAACGCCAGCCCCCCCCCATCCCTACTCCGCTCCAAGAAGACCCTCTTCACCCTCGGGGTGCCATGCGCCCAAACAAATCCCATGATGCTGCTGGTCACCCTTTTAAAAAAGGCCCTAGGGATAAAGATGGGCAAGCACTGGAAGAGGAACAAGAACCTCGGGAGAACCGTCATTTTGACGGATTGCACTCTGCCCGCCAGCGATAGCGGCACCATGTCCCACCTTTTAAATTCCTCCTCCATCTGTTCCACTAGTCTGGTGAAGTTAAGCTTATGAAGAGCCCCCCCAACTCCTAGCCACCTGCACCCCCAAGTACCTGAAACTCTTCACTGCCCTCCTGAAGGGGAGCCTCCCAATTCCCTCCTCCTGATCTCCCGGGTGCACTACAAATACCTCGCTCTTTCCTAAGTTCAGCTTATAGCCCGAGAAGCCCCCAAATTCCGCTAACAGTTCCACTGGTTTAGCTCACCAGGCTAAATCGCTGGCTTTTAAAGCAGGCCAAGCAGGCCAGCAGCACGGTTCGATTCCCGTACCAGCCTCCCCGGACAGGCGCCGGAATGTGGCGACTAGGGGCTTTTCACAGTAACTTCATTGAAGCCTACTCGTGACAATAAGCGATTTTCATTTCATTTCATCACCCCCGGCATTCCCCCCTCTGGGTCCGCCACATATAACAGCAGGTCGTCCGCATACAGTGATACCCGGTGCTCCTACCCCCCCCCCCCCCCCCCCCCCCCCCCGCACCAGACCCCTCCACTTCCCTGATTCCCTCAACGCCATGGCCAGCGGTTCAATCGCCAGTGCAAAGAGCAGGGGGGACAGGGGACACCCCTGCCTGGTCCCACGATAAAGCCTAAAATACTCCGATCTCCTTCCATTTGTGACTACACTCGCCATCGGCGCCGCGTAAAGCAGCCTCACCTACTTGATGAATCCCTCCCCAAATCCAAACCTCTCCAGCACCTCCCACAGGTACCCCCACTCAACTCTATCAAACGCCTTCTCTGCATCCAGCGCCACCACTATCTCCGCCTCCCCCTCCACTGCCGGCATCATGATAACATTGAGCAGTCTCCGCACATTTGTGTTGAGCTGCCGCCCCTTGACAAACCCTGTCTGATCTTCATGAATTACCTCTGGCACACAATCCTCTATCCTGGTAGCCAGGATCTTCGCCAGCAACTTAGCGTCTACGTTAAGGAGTGAGATAGGCCTATAGGGACCTTGGATTCATGTCGCATTTCATTAACCCCCCAACATCTGGCCTCGGCTTGCGAAATCCCAAAACTGTCCTGGCTTGAAACAATTCACACCTCTTTAACCTGGGATTACCCCTCTCTCTGGATCTGTAAATGCTCGCATTCAAAGCATTGTCTTGCATCTTTGACATTGTCTACATATATGTTTCTGGAACCTACCTCTTCATTCACCTGAGGAAGGAGCAGTGCTCCGAAAGTTGGACTTTAACCTGGTTTTGTAAGACTTCTTACTGTGCTCACCCCAGTCCAACACCTGCATCTCCACATCCTAAATATACACAAGGACTCTGCCCCGACAGCTCTCTTGCCAAGGAGTTCCAAAGACTCTCAAAAATGAAATGAAATGAAAATCGCTTATTGTCACAAGTAGGCTTCAAATGAAGTTACTGTGAAAAGTCCCTAGTCGCCACATTCTGCCGCCTGTTCGGGGAGGCTGGTACAGGAATTGAACCGTGCTACTGGCCTGCCTTGGTCTGCTTTAAAAGCCAGCGATTTAGCCCTGTGCTAACCTCTCTGTGAGAAGAAATTCCTCCTCATCTCAGTCTTAAATTGCCACCCCTTTATTCTGAGTCTATGCCCGCTTGGTTTTAGATTCTCCCATGAGATGGCGCATTCTCTCATTCAGCATTTATCTTGTCAAACCGCTTAAGAATCCTGTATATTTCAATGAGATCAACTCTCATTCTTCTAAATTGCAATGAACAAAGTCCCAACATGTTTAACCTTTGTTCATAAAACAATCCTTCCATACCAGGCATCATCCTAGAGAATCTTCTCTAAACCGCCTAAAATGAAATAACGGACGGGATTCTCCCATATATCGGCTAAGTGTTGACGCCGGTGTCAAAACGGTAGTGTTACACGCCGGCGTCAACAGTCGTTTCGGGGCCCCATTCTCCGGTCCACATGGGGGCTAGTACGGGCGCGGTGGGAAGCATGGGGGCGCAGCCTCAGAGTAGCGTCAGAGACGCGGCACCACGCAATAGACGCGGGGCGCATAAGGAAACACGAGCGCACAGACCACCGATGGAGCAAGATGGCGCCACGCCGAGCAGCTTGGTGTGGTTCACGGACCACGACATAGAGATGCTCCTGGACGCCCTCGAGGAGAGAAAGGGGCGCCTGAAGCCCGAACTCGGCGAGAGTGTCCCAGCAGGCCCGGCGTCTGTGGAGGGAGCTGGGCGCGGCCGTCAGTGCCACTGCGGTGACACCCAGGACTGGCGAGCAGTGTCGCAAAAAGGTGAACAACCTACTCAGGGCAGCCAGAGTGAGTACCCAGCAATGTGCCCATGGCATCAACCCTTCTACCTCCCACACATGTGACACCCACCCCCTCCACCGGGGCACGGCACAACCACAGTCGTGACCCACATGGCTGCAGCCACCCATGCAAGCCACGGTGGCCGTGTGCACTGTGCACCAATGCCAACATAGACCCAACTGCCAGGCTGCCTGCATCGTACCACCGAACAATGCTGTTATCTGTGTCCCCCCCCCCAACCATGACCAATGAGAGCGGGTCCAAACCAGAGTGGGTGAGACTGACTTCCGGCCCCTCACTGTGCACGAGCAGAGTGCACTGGGCATAGCTGGTGCACCTGAGGACCGGGAGATTGCCAATGCCGAGATCGGGGGTGCACAACCAAGTGAGATCCCCCCCCCGCCTGGCCCCTCAGCCCTCTTGCCTCAGCACTTTTCCCTCAGCCCTTTCTCCTCAGCACTCTCCCCTCACCCCTTAACATGACCCACACCCCTGTCCACCTGCCTAACCATGATGGTGTATTGTGTCTTGCAGGGCCACCCGGCGACTGATCCGGCCCACCTAGCAGACCCTGCCCGTGCCCAGCGCCTGGCTGCCCAGCCGACGCAAATCAAACAGCTGCCGGACAGACGGGTCCCGGGTTCCTGGAATTCCCTCACCCACCCATAGATCCGATGCAGTCAGGGACCCAGGGACGTGAGAAGGGGATGACGGACGGTTTCTAGCACCTGCAGACACAGGTGGAGGAGTGCATCCGCGTCCAGGAGCAGGAAATGGTGCCGGTCATAAGTGCCAAAACAGGCCACACCGCACAGGTGGCGTCCGCGATGGTGGCGATGGTGTCGGGCATGGATCTGAGTTTGCAAGGTCTGGGGATATCTGCACGAGGCCTCCGCGGCCCAGGACAGGGCTGCCCTCTCACAGGCAGCCATGAGCCAGAGCCAGTTGAACATCGCAGAGGCGCTCAACAACCTGGCCCGGTCTCAGCAGGCCAACGCTGAAAGCATCAGCGCCATTACCCGTGTGCTGGCCGGCGTTGTACAGAGCCAGACAGGGCTGGCCAACTTCCTGGGCTCCCTGGCTGCAAACGTTCAGACCCTGGTTGATACCAGCACGGGCCTCCAGGACTGGCAGCGCCAGGCGATGGGGGTGGCCCGGGTGCTGGACCTAGTCGCATCCCCATCCCATGGAGAGCCTGGGGGCCACAGGGCACCCCAAGGAAGCAGAACGTGATGCGGCCCGTTCCGGGTCCCCCTGCAGGGGAGGTCCCAGAACTCTACGCCACCTCGGACCCCCCCCCCCCCCCCCCCGTCCCTGGTGCATCTGGTGGGCAGTGGGCAGAACAGGGTGGCACCACGCCATCCCAATCGTCCGAGGTGCAGTCCTGCCCATCCAGGAAACGGCCGCCAAAGGGGACCCTAGTCACAGGGCTGGGGTCACAGGTGTCCGCCTCCAGTTCTGCTGTACTATCTTGGGGAACACCTAGACGTAGTAATAGGGCCCGTAAGGCCAGAAAGATAGACACTGAGTCAGTTGGCATGGGTGCAGGGCACAGAATAGTTAAATGGGCTAAGGCACGTACATAGGACATCCGTTATTAAACACCTTTCACACCTGTGTAAGCTGCCTCTGTGCTCTGTCCGATGCGTGCGGGGGTGGAGCGGGGATCGGGTGCCAGTGTGGGTGCAGGGTGCTGCGATGGAATGTTGAGCTTCGGTGAGTGTGACGTCCCCCCCTTCGGTGAGTGTGACGTCCCCCCCCACGGATCTCCCACGCCAACCCAGCCATACGATAGGGCCATGAGATGCAGTGTGTAGGCTCCATGCAGGGTCGCCCCAAGTAGAGGCTATTAACGGAGCCATGAGCCAGACATTGACGAATGATATGCATCTCGGAGCCCATCGCAGAGCGAGCTGTCATCATCCTCCATGCCTTGTACCAGACCCGTTTACAACGTCAACCGTGTGTATCCTATCCCTTTGTGCCACAGGTGAATGTGTCATGGAGGGGTGATATACATGCAGGTGATATGGTGGTGGGGGAGGTGAGGGTGGTTAGTGGTGGGCGAGGTGCCGAAGTCTGCTCTCTCTGCCCATGCCCATCAACCCTGCCACCCACCGTGGTCACTGAAATGTGCAGCTATCCGCGCCTCCCGTGCTTGCTGGCCCAGCCAGCGGTGTCGGGCAGCATCCCCCTCATCTGGAGAGGAGTGCCCTTTGTCCTGATCCTCCCCCTCCTCCTCCAACACATCGCCCCTCTGCTGGGCTCTGTTGTGCAGGACGCAGCAGACCAAAACGATGCAGCCGACCCTCACCGATGGGTACTGGAGGGCCCCTCCAGAGCAGTCCGGCACCTGAAGCACATCTTGAGCAG
The DNA here is from genome assembly GCF_902713615.1 of Scyliorhinus canicula. Taxonomy (NCBI): domain Eukaryota; kingdom Metazoa; phylum Chordata; class Chondrichthyes; order Carcharhiniformes; family Scyliorhinidae; genus Scyliorhinus; species Scyliorhinus canicula. The sequence continues at coordinate 63,442,228 of NC_052160.1, read as the reverse complement.
CCCAAAATACCTCAACCACACCCCTGGTTGCACTATCACTATGGGCATCATTGTAGCGGTGCTCCGCAGCGGTCTGTGACCTCCGTATAGGCGTCATCAGCCACGACCGCAACAGATAACCCCTGTCGCCCAGCAACCAGCCCCGCAGTTTGGGGGGGGGGGGATGCCAGGGATGAACGATTGGGCCAATATAAAAGAGTATTACACACTGCCAGGGTACCTAGCGCAGACATGCATAATCGTCATCCTGTGGTCACAGACCACCTGCATGTTCATTGAGTATGCACCCTTCCTGTTCACGCACATGGCTCTTTTATCCGATGTGGGCAGCATGGCAATACGCACTCCATTGCCCCCTGGAACACGGGTATCCGAGCAACAGCGCGAACCCCGCTCTGCGGACATCCTGGTGGGCGCGGCCCACAGGAAACTGTATGTATCGGTCCACGATGTCGTACAGGGCGTCAGTGACGGCCCAGATGCACCTGTGCACCGATGGCTGCGAGATGCCAGACATGTCCCCACTTGGCAAATGGAACGACCCCGTCGCAAAAAAGCTGAGGGAGATTGTCACCTTGATGGCCCGGTACCGGGTGGGCATGTCCACCCCCAGTCCCACGTGGTGCCAGGTGTGCCATAAGGTGGCAGACGTGGGCGACAGTCTCCCGGCTAATCCGGAGTCTCCTCCTGCACGCCCTCTTCGGGAAGTCCTCGAAGGACATGCGGTGCCAGTAAACACAAGGCCTCATCGGACGCCTCCGTGGCCGTGGTCCTCCTCGGTATCTTTATGCTGTGGCTCCCCCACATCGTGGTGCTCTCTTGCGCCTCCCGGGCGTGTGGCCCTGCAGCCTGGGCGGCTTCACTGCGGCCCGCTCCTCTACAGCAAGCTCCGCCACCTCCCTGTCATGCCCCTGCTCCAGCTCCCACTGGACCTCATGCAGGGCAGCGGCACCCGCCACGGCAGCCATCAACGCTGGAATATGGCTAAACATTGTACGATCTGCAGGGGGTGGGTGTAGACAGAGTTCCATCATTGGCACACTCCCCTCCACAGCCAGGTGCCATGGGCTACATGGCCGGACCTGGTTGCTAGCACGCGCCCCACCCCGCCCTCTCGGTGCCCTGAGACCTGTCGGCCATCACCCCTGCTAGGGCAACCGTCTGCTGGCACTGCCCTCACTGGGGGCTGCTGTGTGTGCAGCTCTGGACCTACCTGCTGGTGGGTGCCGCCAGCTGGGGGGGCATAGGGATTCTGGTATACGTGAGGACGCCTGAGCCGCGACAGAGAACGGGTTGGGTGGGCATCCGTGTGTCTGCCGTCATGGCGTCTGCGATGTTGGAACCGCCCTGCCATGGCGCGCGTGGCTGCCCGCAGCCTTTGTCTTCCCCACCGCCCCTTTGCCAGCCACCCCCCGGCAGCATATGTGTGGAAACACCTCCCCCCACCACCGACCCCCGGGGGGGCTCCCCCACACCGCCCGCAATCACAGCCACTCCCCCTCCTGGGGTCCCCCACCCCCAACGCGTTGACGCTCTTTTAGACCATATTAGAATGGAGCCGGCGTGACATCCGGTCACGCCGGTGGGACTGCGGCCCATCCGGCCTGGAGGATCGCTGGCCCACCGGAGAATTGCTGCGATTCTCCGTGTGGCGGGGCGCCGTGCGCGCGCCCAGTTTTTTCTGCTTCGCAGAATTGCGTTCCGGCATCGAGCGGCTTGGCGAGATTCGTGCGGCCCCCCGGGGATTCTTCGACCCGGCACGGGCTGAAAGAAGCCTGCCCACTATTTATTTTAGTTTATTAATATTTAGGTAATTTTCATAGAATAGAATTCCTGCAGTGAAGAAGGCCATTCGACCCAACAGGTTTGCACCAACCTTCCAAAATACCTGTGGCCATATCCCCGTAACCCCACCTAATCAGCACATCTTTGGATTCTAAGGGGAATTTAGTATGGCCAGTCTACCTAACCTGCACATCTTTAGACATCTATTTAATTTATTTGTTTTTAAAATTCAAACTACAAATCGCATTTAGTTAAAGTACATTTTCTGTCATGAAAATTGACGCCCTAATATGAGAATGGGCATATTGATTGTGTACCTCACCCTGACCTTTCTTTAATGTGGTTAGATCATGGTCAATAACGGAGTTCTTAACTAGATAATATAAACCCCTCTTCATAAATTTGCAAAAACATGGGCTGGGATTGTCCGACCCCATGCCGGGTCGGAGAATTCCCGGGGGGGAGCAAGAATCACATCATGCCGCCCCGACGCCGGCTCCCCGATTCTCCGGCACCGATTTTCGGGCGACCGCGGGATTGCCCCCGTGCCGGTCGGGGGCCGTTGAAACCCCCCAGCGATTTGACGGGCCGAATTCGGCCGAGTCCCGCCGGCGTGGTTTACGTATGGTCCCACACAGCGGGACCTCGGAGTTCTGTCTGCAGGGGCCGTCCTGGTGGGGGAGCGGGGGCCTCCACGGTGTCCTGGCCCGCGATTGAGGCCTACCGATCGGCGGGCGGGCTATTTCCATGGGGTCCTAAGTTCCTCCGTGCCGGGCCCCTGTAGGGCTCCGCCATATTGCCTGGGGGCCGGCGCGGAGACGGGAACCCACGCGCATGCGCGATCTCATGCCGGCCATGATGCGTATGCGCAAACTCATGCCGGCCATGATGCGTGTGCGTGAACTCGCGCCGGACGTGACCCGCTGGCTATCGGGCACCGGAGCTGTGGAGACCACTCCGGCGCCGTACTAGCCCCCTAGGAAGGGGTGACTAGCTGCCAGGTGAGGCCGGTTGATGCCGGAGTGGCACATGCCACTTTTCACGCCGGCATCAGAACTTGGCCTCAGGATTGGAGAATCCCAGCCATGGTATGACTGTATGGAACAAATATATCACTGTGCCCATATAATTTCTCATGATGAGTTTGAGGATCTGCTATTTTGTAATAACAGAATCATTGCACCGTGTAAATTCACCCCAACCTCAGCCAAAGAGCTCCAGTGTGCAGGTGACAGTTGTGTGTGTGAACACTCAGAAACTGAGCTCCAGGTCATTGTTGAGGCCCTATTATAAGAACAGACATATTGATTGTGTACCTCACCCTAACGTTTCTTTAGTATGGTTAACTCATGGTCAATAAAGGAGCTCTTAACTAGATAATATAAACCACTCTTCATAAATATGCACGAATATGGTTTGACTGTATGGAACAAATATATCACTGTGCCCATATAGGGCGGGATTCTCCCCTACCCGGCGTGACGGAGGGTGCCGGTGTAGGGGAGTGGCGCCAACCACTCAGGGGTCGCGCCTCCTCCAAAGGTGGGGAATTCTCCTCACCTTTGGGGGCCAGCCCCGCGCCGGAGCAGTTTGCACCGGTAGACTGGCGCAAACACCCGGCGCAGTCGGTAGCGGGGCTGGCCGAAAGGCTTTCGGCGGTCGGCGCATGCGCCGGCAGTGACGTCAGCGGCAGCTGGCCGCTGACCTCACTGCCGGCGCATGCGCGATGCGGGGTTCTCCTCCGCGTCCGCCATGGCGGAGGCCGTGGCGGCGCGGAAGGAGAAAGAGTGCCCCCACGGCACTGCCCCGCGGAGTGAGCGGGGGGCCCTGATCGCGGGCCAGGCTTCCGTGGGGGCACCCCCCTGGGTCCGATCGCCCCCCGCCCCCCCCAGGACCCCGGGGGCCCGCTCGCGCCGCTGAGTCCGCCGTTTCTGAGGTGGTGTACACCTCGGCGGCGGGAGAAGGCCTCCCAGCGGCGGGACTTCGGCCCATCCGGGCCGGAGATTTAAAGGTGAGTTTAAAAAAAATGAAATCCCGCCGGCGCCAGCTGTTTTCACAGGCTGCCGGCGGGATTTGCACAACGCCGGTTTTTTACCGGCGGGAGAATTAGGAGACCTGCGGGAGCGGAAATCACGCCGCTTCCCGCCAATTCTCCGACCCTGCGTGGGGTCGGAGAATCCCGCCCATAATTTCTCATGATGAGTTTGAGGATCTGCTATTTTGTAATAACAGAATCATTGCACCGTGTAAATTCACCCCAACCTCAGCCAAAGAGCTCCAGTGTGCAGGTGACAGTTGTGTGTGTGAACACTCAGAAATTGAGCTCCAGGTCATTGTCAACTCTTTCTCCAAAACATATGAGAAAATGGACATGTCACTAAAACACCTGGAAAACTAAAGTCCTCTTTCAAACATCTCCCACATTGGAAAATCCCCCCCCCCCCCCACCCCCCATTGATTAAGATGAGCGGCAACACCCTGGTAAATGTGGACCATTTTCTATATCTTGGGAGCCTCCTCTTGATGAAGGCAAGCAATGAAAGAAAATTTTATCATTGCCATTAATGGGTCAGCTCAGCCTTTTGCCAACTGAAGAAAATAACCCAGGGCCACGGTTATTATTACTGGGCAGCAATGATCCCCATGCCCCTAGATGCTTCAGAGACTTGGAAGACCTACGTAGGCACCTCAAAGCATTGGAGAAATACCACCAATGGTGCCTTTGCAAATCCGGTGGAAGAAAGGCTGTCTAAAAGCAGCATCCACTTCCAAATCAACCTGCCCAGCATTAATGCGCTAATCTCTCAAAACCAGCTCTACTGGACAGGACCAATCATTCATATAGATGACACCAGACTCCTGAAACAACTGCTCTTCTTTGATCTCAGTCACAAGAGGAGACTCCCACGAAGACAGCAGAAACACTTTAGGAATGTCGTGAAACTATCCCGAAGAGTACAAACATACCCACCGATTCAGGGGAGACTCTGGTTTGTGATTGACCAAAATGAAGGCAGCCCATTTGGGAAGGCACTGAAAGCATCATCTATTCCACTTGACAGAGTCTGCAGATCATGCAGTGAATTTATCAGCCATTTCGGCTCCCATTAAACCAGAGCAAGTTATCCTTGATCCTGAAAGACTGTCTAAAAAGACTGTGCAATGCAAAATGTATTATTCTTCTGCGAAAGTTATGTTGATGTCCATTTAGGGCCATAAGATTAACTTGCAATAAATAGATACATCCTGATAAAATTTGTTAGAGGTGTTTAAAATAATGAAGAGATAGGTTTGAGAAAATAGAAATATCTAGGGCTGGACTTTCAGTGTAGGCAAGAGCAGTACTCACGATGGCTTTAGTTGGTCCCACAGGTTCCTCCCAAATCTATTTCCAACAAAATGTATTTGTGACTTGCAGCAAATCCAACAACTGTGCCCATTGAAAATTCAGAACTGTCCCAGAGACATTGAGATGCCAACACGTGTTCTGGGACCGTGATTTTCAAAGCCGCATTGCATTGCCTGAGACCCTTTTAATCCCAGCTTTACTGTTCAAGGGCTTTGATATAAGATTGTGTAAATTTGGGGCAGAATGAAGAAACTTTTTTTTACTCTGAATATTGAGATTAAAGAATATAATAATATATGAAGTTACTGTGAAAAGCCCCAAGTCGCCTCCCAAGTTAGTGATCATTTTTCAACATTTCAGAACAGTCAATATTGATGGTTGAAGCAAAGGTGGAGAAGGGGATACCAGTATAGGGTGGGCACATGAGATTAGGATTACTGCTCCTGTGAAGAGTAAATACCATGGACTGGTTGAGTTGAATATTCTGTATATGTGTTGTAATTTCTATGTAATCAGGCTAATTTAAAGTTGATGGAGAAGCTTTTCTCTAGAAGTACTGATGCTTGTAATCGCAGGGCCCTCCTGAAGGTCAGGAGACATCAGCAGCAAATAGTCACCGAAAGCCTTTGTCCTCATTCGCGACTAGGATTCTCCGGTGTCACTGAAATGAATCGAGTTTAATAAGAATTTTTATTGTCACAAGTAGGCTTACATTAACACTGCAATGAAGTTAATGTGAAAAGCCCCAAGTTGCCACATTCCGCCTGTCCGGCTACATGGAAGGAGAATTCAGAATGCCCATATTACCTAACAGCACGTCTTTCAGGACTTGTAGGATGAAACCGGAGCACCGGAAGCAACCCACGCAGACACAGGGAGAAGGTGCTGACTCCACACAGACAGTGACCCAAGCCGGGAATTGAACCTGGGACCCTGGCGCTGTGAAGCAACTGTGGTGAATGAGATTCACACGGTGTTATAAGTTACCAATGTCACTCTGTTCCCATTGTATATACGTACCGATATTGTAAGTGCAGTTGCACTACCTGACCACCAGGGGAGTAGCTCTGGGAGTACTCGAGAGTTTGTAGTGGGCTCCCCCCTTGGCTCCGCCCAGAACTCCTCCCCCTGGAGCTGCTGTATAAAGATCCGTACCACAGAGCCAGCCGGCCAGTTCATCGAAAGTTCAACGGCGAACAGGCTGGCTCTGTTGTAAATATATTATTGCCGCTATTCTAATCCTACAAGCATGTGTCCGTAGAATTGATGGTTCCATCAGCAACAATTTAAGATATTGTTACCGTTCCAGTTTTTGGCTGGAATGCAAAATTCTCCATTATCACTTGCAGCGGGGTGGCCATGGACGAGATCAGAATCCCGCACAGTGACTTTCTCTTTATTTTTTATTAATAAAATTGTAATGCCAAAGTTTTTATATGTAATTCAGATGTATATTTTACTGATTTATTTTAGAAGTATAAATGCATACAACCGGTAACATTTTACTTATTTTCTTTAGACATTGGAACAGAAAGATACACTTTTACTTTCACAATTCGAGATTGTCCAACTTACTTCATCAATGTAGCTTCCTGGGGGAGAGAAGAATACATAAGAGGGCTTTCTAACAGTTTCAGAATTGGAGATTGTGGTATGTTTTAAGTAACTAATCTTTTATTTAAAACGACTTTAAAATCAGAAATATTTCTTAAGTGTACTTTTAATGTGTATTCAATGTCGTTATTTTGGAAAAAAGATCTATCATTCAAAACATTTGTTAAGCGATCTGCATGCATATTAACTTTTGATAAATTGGCTCATTCTGGGCAAATATTTTGCTTAAAAATCTGTCGCACTGAACTGATTAACCTTTTTGTTAATTAGGTGACTATAAATGCTGATAGGTTTTAGGTTTAGATTATCTGAACCTTAGAGAATTCTCTTTCATCTTTTGATGCTAGTAGAAATTTATTTTCTACAACATCACCCCTCCCAACCCTCATTCTTTTCATGAAGAAAATAATGGAGTGAATTCTCCCCCTCCCCAGCCACATGTTTCTCTGTGGTATGCTGCCGCTGGCAGTGGGATTTTCCGTTCTCGCCGCTTGCCTATGGGATTTCCCATTGTAGGCACCCCATACCGCTGGGAAACCCGCTGGCGGAGAATTCACCCCAGTATGTTTTCCTATAATAATAATATAATAATCACTTATTGTCACAATAAGGCTTCAATGAAGTTACTGTGAAAAGCCCCTAGTCGCCACATTCCGGCTCCTGTACATCAAGAGTCCTACGATGTCTTACCCAAATATCTATTTTCAGCAGTCCTATGCATCAAGGGGACTTTGAATGATTTAGGTGTTTATTGGAAAATCACAGCAATAAACCCATAATTATATGATGAGCTGCCTCTGCATGTGGGTCTTGAAAAGCTCTTGCAGCCAGTACCGTGACGATTGACAACTATGCACAATTTCTGTCATAGGAGATCAATGAAGAACTGAAATCCAGCGATCTGAAACTTCCTGATATTTAAGAGTTTTTAGGGCTGCTGAAAATATTTTTGATTGATACCATTAGAAACAAATTCTACTGTGTCGTGTCTTGTTACAATGGTACTATTTTTCCTTTTATCTTCTGTTTAATCAGGTTACATCAGTCAAATTAACCCTATGTTGGTGCAGCTTAGATTCAAACCAGAAGCGACTTCAGGGTTACTTTTCAGTATGTGTACGATGATATTAAGTCTCCTGGCTTGAATGACTTAGACTGGGGCTTTGTCTGAAGCCAGTTACCTTCTGTTGAGCAGAGATTAGCTACATTTTTGGTCTTGGATGCTAAACTCAGAAAATAAAATTGTGCAAAATAATTTAATTGATGCATTGCACTGTTTGCAAAATGGAAGCCAGATAGACTTGTTGATTTGTCGATCTAAATGCCACGAGTGCCGTTCCGTCTGGTCCCCATAGAAACTAGACCCGTGTAGAACAGCGCTCGCCCGAGGTCTCCAAGGTGAAGGGGATAGCTCCCATGCCTTGGGTAACTCAGGAATCTGCACATTAAAGTGCTGTCTCGCTTTAATATGCAGATTGATAAAAGTGATCCCGCCCACAATGGGCGGAATTTACATTGCAACGTCTCATGAGATTGCGTCAGAGCTCATGAGGTGTTGTGAGCCGGGTAGATCCTGGGAGTGGGTTCTCCCGGTTTCTTTCCACGCAGAGTGGCCCTTGGATTGCGCTCAGAGAGTGGAGTTTTGCGGCTCTGTTGCAGTGGTGGTGGTGCCGTAAAAAGTGGTGAGCCAATGAAAACTCCATTGATTTTGGTAGGAATGGAAGATCTCACTGGCAGTTGAGGCCATTGTGGTAGTATGGCTCGAGAGATCATATTACCGGAGAACCAGGCTGCTATTGGTACAGCAGCCTCGCTGCCCATTGGCCCAGGCAAGTCATGTGCCTCCCTGCCAATTGGTTGTGGCTGGTCATTTGACTCCCCGCCGATTGGCTGAGAGGTTGGTAGCTCCGCCTACAAGGTGGGGTATAATGCCTCCAGATCAGCCCGCATGCTGCAAACGCGTCAGCAACTTTTAAACATTGGCTGGCGTGCTTCAACAGCTTCCTCTCTACCACAGAAAATCAACCAGCAAAGGAGCATAAACTCCATATCCTCCACTCGTGCGTGGGCACCTCCATTTACTCGATGATAGAGGATGAACTGGACTATGATGTCGCCATGGATCTCCTAAAAGGACACTTCATCAGGCCAGTAAACCAAGTCTACGCGCGGCACCTCCTGGCAACAAGGCAACAATTCCCCAGTGAGTCCCTCGATGAATTCTATCGGGTTCTCGTTGTCCTAGGGAGAAACTGCGCCTGCCCGCAGGTCACTGCTGCGGAGCACACCGAACTCTTGATCAGGGATGCCTTTGTGGCGGGCATGCAGTCACCCCAACGGCAGAGACTGTTAGAGAAGAACGCTCTCAGCCTCACTGAGGCACGGACCCTTGCATCCTCTTTGGAGGTCGCTGACCGCAACGTGCGAGCGTATGCCCCCGGCCGCGCGGCAGCCCCTTGCGCAGCGTGGCACAGCCCACTCACCCCCGCCGACTCGGACCCCCAGACCTGCGCTGCAGGACGCCCAGACAAGCCTATTTCTGTGGGCAGGCCAAGCACCCCCACCCGCGCTGCCCGGCCCGCACCGCATTCTGCAAGAGCTACGGCAAAAAGGGCCATTTCACGGCCGTCTGCCTCTCCAAGTCGGTCGCTGCCGTTCCAGACAGCGACCGCGGGGCCCCCCTGCACTCCTCTAGGGCCCCGTGCGGCCCGCGGAACTCGCTGCCTCCACCCCCCCACCGCCGCAAGTGATCCATGGCCGCCGCCATTTTGGGCCCCCGACACCACGTGCGAGCCCGGGCCCCGCAATTTTGGGCCCCCGACTCCACGTGTGACCCCAGGGCGCCGCCATCTTGTTCATCCCCCACCACATGCGGCCGACGGGCGCCGCCATCTTGGATCGGCACGGAGGACCCCGCAAGCGATTACTCCGCCCTGGATGACGACTCCGCGTTCCTGCCACAACTCGCCTCGGTGACACTGGACCAGACACGGCCCCGCATGCTGTCCACGGCGACCACACAGATCCACCTCAACGGTCGCGAAACTAGCTGCCTACTGGACTCCGGGAGCACAGAGAGTTTCGTCCACCCCGACACGGTAAGACGCTGCGCGCTCCCCGTTCACCCCATAAAGCACAAAATAGCTCTGGCATCTGGTTCGCACTCCGTCCAAATCACCGGGTGCTGCATAGCGGACCTCACGGTCCAGGGGAGGGTTTAAAAAAATTATAAATTCCTCGTCCTCCCCCGCCTCTGCGCACCGGCACTTCTTGGACTGGATTTTCAGTGCAACCTGCAGAGCCTAACTTTTAAATTCGGCGGCCCTATTCCCCCCCCTTACTGGTTGCAGCCTCGCGTCCCTCAAGGTCGACCCCCCTTCCTTGTTTGCGAACCTCACTCCGGATTGCAAACCCCGTCGCCACCAGGAGCAGACGGTACAGTGCCCAGGACCGGACCTTCATCAGGTCCGAGGTCCAAAGGCTCCTGAAGGAAGGGGTCATAGCGGCTAGCAACAGTCCCTGGCGAGCACAAGGGCTGGTGGTTAAGACTTGGGAGAAATACCGTATGGTCATCGATTACAGTCAGACCATCAACAGGTTTACGCAGCTGGACGCATATCCTCTCCCTCGTATCTCCGACCTGGTTAACAGGATCGCGCAGTACAAAGTATTTTCCACGGTGGACCTTAAGTCTGCCTACCACCAGCTCCCCATCCGCACGAGTGACCGAAAGTACACTGCGTTCGAAGCGGATGAGCAACTCTACCACTTTTTAAGGGTTCCCTTTGGTGTCACGAATGGTTGACCAATACGATTTACGAGCCACCTTCCCGTATCTCGACAATGTCACCACCTGCGGCCTTGACCAGCAGGACCACGACACCAACCTCCGCAAATTACTCCGAACCGCAAAACTCCTTAACCTCACGTATAATGATAAGTGCGTGTTTAGCACCGACCGTCTAGCCATCCTCGGCTACGTTGTGCGTAACGGAGTGATAGGCCCCGACCCCGAACGCATGCGCCCCCTTATGGAACTCCCCCTTCCCAACTCCCTCAAAGCCCTCAAACGCTGTCTGGGCTTTTCTTATTATGCCCAGTGGGTCCCTAACTACGCCGACAAAGCCCGCCTCTCATCCAATCCACTACGTTCCCCCTGTCGATGGAAGCCCGCCAGACCTTTAGCGATCAAAACTGACATTGCGAAGGCCACGATGCGCGCTGTCGACGAGTCCCTCCCATTCCAGGTCGAGAGCGATGCGTCCGATGTAGCTCTGGCGGCCACCCTCAACCAAGTGGGCAGACCCGTGGCCTTTTTCTCCCGGACTCTCCACGTTTCCGAAATCCGCCATTCCTCGGTGGAAAAGGAGGCACAGGCCATTGTCGAAGCTGTGCGACATTGGAGGCACTATCTGGCCGGCAGGAGGTGTACCCTCCTCACAGACCAACGGTCAGTAGCCTTCATGTTCGATAATGCACAGAGGGGCAAGATCAAGAATGACAAGATCTTGCCGTGGCGGATCGAGTTGTCCACGTACAACTACGATATCTTGTATCGTCGTGGGAAGCTCAACGAGCCTTCTGATGCCCTGTCCCGTGGTACCTGCGCCAACGCTCAGATAGACCGCCTCCGCACCCTCCACGCGGACTTCTGCCATCCAGGGGTAACCCGCTTCTTTAATTTCATTAAGACCCGCAACCTGCCCTACTCCATCGAGGAGGTCAGGACCGTGACCAGGGATTGCCACATTTGCGCAGAGTGCAAACCGCACTTTTACCGCCCCGAGCAGGTGTATCTTGTAAAGGCTTCCCGCCCCTTTGAACGTCTCAGCATGGACTTCAAGGGTCCCCTCCCCTCCAACAACCGCAACATATACTTTTTAAATGTGATTGACGAGTACTCCCGCTTCCCTTTTGCCATCCCCTGCCCCGACATGACCACTTCAACTGTCATCAAAGCCCTCCACTCCATTTTCTCCCCGTTCGGTTACACAGCGACCGGGGGTCCTCCTTTATGAGTGACGAACTGCGTCAATTCCTACTCAGCAGGGGCATCGCCTCTAGCAGGACGACCAGTTATAACCCCCGGGGTAACAGTCAGGTCGAGAGGGAGAACGGTACGGTCTGGAAGACCGTCCTACTGGCCCTGCGGTCCAGGTGTCTCCCAGTCTCCCACTGGCAAGAGGTTCTCTCAGACGCCCTCCACTCTATTCGGTCCCTCCTTTGTACTGCCATGAATCAAACTCCTCATGAACGTCTTCTTGTTTTCCCCAGGAAGTCTTCCTCTGGGACCCCACTCCCGACCTGGCTCGCCACCCCCGGGCCCATCCTGCTCCGGAAGCATTTGCGGGTGCACAAGTCCGACCCGTTGGTTGACAGAGTCCAGTTACTCCACGCGAACCCGCAGTTCGCTAACGGGGAGTATCCCGACGGACGGCAGGACACGGTCTCCCTTCGGGACCTGGCATCCGCCGGAGTGCGGCCGCACCCCCCAACACCAACACCCTCCCCCCAGTTCCGACCGCCCCTGGTGCCCCCGCAACCCAGCGCACAGGAACCCCTTCCCCCGGCCCGGCTACCACCAACTCCGACCAGGGGTACGGACACAGGACCACGACCACAGCTCCCGGAGTCACGGACGACCACCGCTCCAACGTCACCAGCGCCGCAGCGCAGGTCCGGCAGGACACCGAAAGCACCCATCCGGCTGATCGAGTCAATTTGATGGCCCTTATGGACTTTCATGTTCTGCCCATGTTCCTTGCCGATGTTTTTTATTATTATTACTATGGTTATTGTTGGGTTTTTTTTCTTGTACACTGTATATTGCATGGTTTTCTTGTACGTTCGTCATGGGCCAGTGGGCAGCCATAATTACCTCGGTACTACCCGAGAAGGTCTCTCATCATACTACTAGTTTTATGGGCCATACCCCCCCCCCCCCCCCGCTTCTTTCTCCACAAGGGGTGAATGTGGAAGTATGGCTAGAGATATCATATTACCGGAGAACCAGGCTGCCATTGGTACAGCAGCCTCGCTGCCCATTGGCCCAGGCAAGTCATGTGCCTCTCTGCCAATTGGTTGTGGCTGGTCATGTGACTCCCCGCCGATTGGCTGAGAGGTTGGTAGCTCCGCCTACAAGGTGGGGTATAAGAGCTCGTGTTGGCTGGCAGTCGGCCTTTCTCTGTACGACCACTGCCGGGCTCACATCTAGCGTATTAAAGCCTGTTGTTTGGAACTTCACTACGACTCGAGTCCAATTGATGGTGCATCAGCCATAAAGACCCATCCATACTTTCCTATGAAAATAATCTAATATGGCAGCTCTTTCTGAGACTTCATTTAAAATTATGGAATGAATAGATTAAAGTATCAAATTTCAAATTTTTTCAAGGTATGGACAGGACATTACACCTAGTTAGAAGAGTGATAAGGTGATAGATGTCTTGAATTGTTTTCACAATATTACTATTATGGGAAATGAAACATGTATTATATGATTTAAATGCTCTCCTTACTGCTATTTGATGTAATTTTTTCTCCCATAGATCTTTTAGATTTTTCAGTCGTATTAACACAACTTTGCATGTATTTGCCAATATACAATCTTAGGTTTACTACTTGGATGCCTTCAGGCAACCCAGGTTAACCAAATGCAGGGCTTATTTTTTCTCCTCATTTGTTTGATCCCATTTCCCCAGATATAGTAACCTTATTATAGTGATAGAGATTCTCAGACCATTTGCTTCTACGTACTTACCAACAATGTGAAAAATATTTTTTGCTAGTTATAATTGAAAATCCACTAGTGCAGGCCAAAGATGCAGAAAAGGAAGAAAGATTCAGTCCATCTACTTCAAGGTATATTCAAATAAAATATCCTCACTATGTAATTATAATATTAATGCTTGAAGTCCACTGGTTTGATTGAAATTGATAAATTGTTTTTGGGTGGAATTCTCCAGCCTCCCAGCCGCATGTTTTAGTGTTTCTCAGCATCAGAAAGCAGTGCCCCGTACGCTGGCAGTGAGATTCTCTGCTCCTGCCGTTGTCAATGGGAATCCCCATTGAAGCAACCCCACACTGTCGGGACCAGAGAATCCCGCCGGCGTAAACGGCCAGAGAATTCCGACCATTGTCTTAATTGATATGGGTGCAATTTTCCCAAAATTGTACGTTGCTGGATCAGGCAAGAAAGGTTGTGTGAAACTCGCTGGCTTCACTGATGCCTTTTCTCGTCTGATTAAACAGCACTTGAGTAATTTCAAAGTGCTGGCAAGGATTACACCGGCAGCTTGGTGTGTGTGGTGGGGGGGGGGGGGAGGGGGGAGGGTCTAAACATTCTGAGATAAAGGACACCCAGCCTCAAAGTTAAATTAAAAGGCTCCTTCCCCGCCACGGACATCAGGACAGTTGGGGGCTATACTCACCTTTGCACCACCGGTGTGGTCATCACGCCTATTCTCGATTTCGAAAACTAGTAGTCAGGTGGGGGGGAATTGAACATGACCAGACACTACAATGTAAAGCCGTTTAATGATACTAAAATTTTAAATCATGCAAAAGGACATGAACGTGGTCAGATCGCCAGCGAGATGAGATGGGGGGGTTGGGGTGCAGGAAAGATTGTGTTCTAAAATCTGTTATAGTCGTGGCACAGATGTCATACCCTCCCTCCAGGAGCGCAGATACACAAACCTTGGTGGCAAATGTTAGTGGATAGGCTTCTGGGGCACAATCAGGGATGTGACCAAGTACCAGGCTGACCTTGGTGAGATTCTGCGGGACATGTCCCGCTCTCAGGTGGGAATGGTCAAGGTGCTGTAAAGTTTGTCCCAGTCACAGGTGGGCATGGCTGAGGCACTGCAGAGCATATCCCAATCACTGAGGTGCATCGCTGAGGGCGTCTCCACGATGCTGCGGACCATGGAGAACCACCAGTGTTGGCATAGCCAGATGATGCAGGGGCAGCCAGGACTTAAACCAGCTACCCCTCCGTCCCAACAGGAACTCCAGAGCCCAAGATATCTATCTATCTATCTCTCCGCCGAGAAGGAGGAGAGCCAAACCGGACCCGTCCCATGGGGTGGGGACGGAGGCCACCGGCGCTCCCGAGTTTCATCCCTCTTATAAGGCTGCATCTCAGGGTCAGCACACGAGGCAGGGTGGCACAGCCGTGCATGAACCGTCGACAAGTGAGCCGAGGCCCTCTGGCTCCAGAGCCCCCAGGACGCCTGCCAGAGCCATCGAGGGCCATCGGATGAGGTAAGCAGCTGGCTGTATCCATCTCAGATGTACATTCTGGGGAAACACCAAGACGTAGTAGGAGGGCCAGGTACGTTGAGGATCACTGAGAGCACCGGGGAAGGAGGGGTTGTGGGCTGGGGAGGTTGGGGGCCGGCACTATCAGGAATGGGGTATTGTACAGTATTAAACAACTTTTTGCACAGCCATTATAATGCAGCTATGACTTTCTTCCATAAAGCAGGCTGACCCCCGACCCTTTGCCCATCTCTCCAGACAACCCGCCCCGTGGCACTCACATGCCCTCCGGCCGTGGACATGCCCCCGGAGCTGCGCACCATCCCCTGACTGTTCAGATGTTGGCTGCTGCTTGTGTGGTGTTGCCTTACCACAGTGTGTCCAGTGTCCAGGCTTCAAGGTGTGATTGGGATACTAGGCCATGACTCCCACATGCTACATGGCCTGCCCCCACACAGGAATCTGTGGCATGTGTCAAGTGCTTATTTACCCACGATTGCCAATTCCCTATTAGCAAGCGCCTTCAGCTGTGCAACCAGAATTCTCAGCAGTTGGTGGAGGTAATGGTTGATGGGTGGGGCAGACGGGCAGGGACAAGGGTTTCCCCCGGAATGGGGTTGGGATCCGGGGCTGGCATGGTGGTACTGCGAGCAGTTCCACACCCCCCCTCCCCCCAGCACCTCCTCCCCCAGCCTCCCATGGCGGCCCACCCCTGCGGAGGCCCCCCCACAGCACAGGGGTTCCCCCCACCCAGCAGAGAG
Source organism: Scyliorhinus canicula (assembly GCF_902713615.1). Lineage (NCBI taxonomy): Eukaryota > Metazoa > Chordata > Chondrichthyes > Carcharhiniformes > Scyliorhinidae > Scyliorhinus > Scyliorhinus canicula. The sequence goes on along the minus strand of NC_052160.1, from coordinate 63,426,457 downwards.
TCCCCATTCCCCCACCAAGCACTGGGGCAACAAGCCCAGCACCCCCCGGGCTCTTTGCCTTTGAGCAACGAAGCTACTCACCACCTCAGCTCCCCACAGAAGCCTTTCCGTCAGGTTCACATTTTAAAAAAGGAGTACTAATCAGCGGCAGCATTAGCACTTGCTGGTGAGGCCGCTCAATGATGGGAGGCCGTTGGATAAGGGGTGGCTCTCATTAATTATATTGCTTGTGGTGATAATTGGTTTCTCGCCACACTATGGCGAGATTCCGATTTTGCCTAGGGGAGCGGGCTGGTTGCATCGCAAACTGCTTGACGCCAGGCGCGGTTCCCGTTTTTGGCCTCTCCCGCTATTCACCGGCCTCGTTACACTTGAGCATTAGTGTAATGAGGCAGGAAGATCGTGCCCAGAGTGTCTGCGGATGCTCTTACAGAAATAATTTGATAAATGTCCTCATAAATCACTGTTAGCTAAAGATTAAGTATGAAATTGAAGGCAAACTATTGACAGGTTATGAAATTGACTGAGCAGCAGGAGGCAGAGATTAAGGATAATGGCCATGTAGTCTAATTGAAAGGATGTGAATAAATGATTCCCCGCTGGGTCACTGTCTGTGCGGAGTCTGCACGTTCTCCCCGTGTCTGTGTGGGTTTCCTCCGGGTGCTCCGGTTTCCTCCCACAGTCCAAAGATGTGCAGGTTAGGTGGATTGGCCATGATAAATTGCCCTTAGTGACCAAAAAGGTTAGGAGGGGTTATTGGGTTACGGGGATAGGGTGGAAGTGAAGGCTTACGTGGGTCGGTGCCGAATGGCCTCCTTCTGCACTGTATGTTCTACATTCTATGTTTATTGATAAAATCGCTGTAGGGATAGAAATCCACATATCCAAGTTTGCTGATGACACAAATTTAGGGAAGTACATTGTAAGCAATGTAGATTGCCTATGCTGTATTGTGAGCAGTGTAGATGGAAGGGTAAAATTACAAAGATATTAATCGATCAAACAAATGGACTAAACTGTGGCAAATGGATTTCAGTTTAGGGAAATGTGAGGTCATTCATTTTGGCCCACAAAAAGCTAGAACAGGGCACTATCCACATTGTGAAAAGCTAGAAGTAGTGGAGTTCCAAGGAGACTCGACTTGAAGATCCATGTGCAAAAGTCATTAAAATGTAATGGACAAGGACAGAATGTAATGGACAGGTACAGAAAATAATCAGGAAGACTGTGGTGAATGTACATCATGTAATTCACACTGTATAGTATTGTGTTCACAGTGTATAGTATTGTGTTCACACTGTATAGTATTGTGTCCTTGTGGGCTCTGTCTGTGAGCCGTTGCGCGGCTCTGCCCACGGGGAGATGAGGAGCTTGTACAGGGCTACACCCTCGGCTCCGCCCATGGCTCCGCCCATGGCCCCTCCCACTACCGGAAGTATAAAGTGCTGCAGGCTTGTGAGTCTGCCCTCAGTTCTTCTGGTCGCAGGCAGGCTCAGTTGTAAGTCTATTAAAGCCACAGTTTACTTCCTATCGTGTCTCAAGTGAATTGATGGTCACATCAATTTAATAGACTTAAGAAAACTACTATGGAATCAGCCCACAAACCTGATCGACTAGAACTCGACCAGAACTCGACCTGCAGGCTGCAGAGGCGATGAAAATCTTTCTACACTGGCTTCGGTGTTTCAAGGCCTACCTGGCTGTGTTGACTACCTCCGCTACTGCAGATGAGCAGAAACTCAGCCTACTGCACGCACGGGTGAGCCATCACATCTCTACACAACTCAACAGTACCGACTCTTACACCGAGGCCCTCGCTATGCTCGACGGATTATACGTGCGGCCTGTAAACGAGGTCTACACGCGGCATATTTTCGCTACCCGCCGCCAGCGCCCCACAGAGTCGCTAGAGGACTACCTGCGCGATTTAAAAGCCCTTGCACGGGAATGTAACTTTCAGGCTGTAACTGCCTCCCAGCATATGGAACTCACTGTCTGTGATGTGTACATTGCAGGAGTCCGGTCTAATTATGTGCGCCAGCGAATCCTCGAAAAAGGGGCCCAGAACTTGGAGGACACGGTAGCGCTAGCAACCTCAATGGAAGTCGCGTTTCAAAGTCTCAACTCATTCCCCGCAGACCACGCGACCCCATCGTGGACCCCCGACCAGCAACTGCCCCAGGCCTGCGCTGCGCCGCGCGGCCACCCACCCACTATGGAGCGCCAGCGTGCCATTTTTGTGGTCAGCCCCAACACCCACGGCAGCACTGCCTGGCCCACAACACGACCTGCAGCAGCTGCGGTCGAAAAGGACATTATGCTAAAGTATGCCTGTCGAAATCAAAACCCTCTAACTCCCCCGCAGTCGAGAGCAATTGCTCCCCCAACTCCCTCCCATCATAAGGTCAGAATTGGGGATGTTTGCGATGACTGCACAATGTTCAGCACCATTTGCGACTCCTCATATAATGAAGCAGTCCATGTCCAAATCCAGCAAGACCTGGACAATATCCAGGCTTGTGCTGACAAGTGGCAAGTTACATTTACACCACACAAGTGCCAGGCCATTACCATCTCCTCCAAGAAAGGATCTAAACACCTCCCCTTGACATTCAATGGCATTACCATTGCTAAATCCCCCACAATCGAAATCCTGCGGGTTACCATTGATCAGAAACTGAACTGGACTAGCCATATGAATACTGTGGCTACCAGGGCAGGTCAAAGGCTAAGAATCCTACGGCAAGTGACTCACCTCCTGACTCCCCAAAGCCTGTCCACCATCTGTAAGGCACAAGTCAGGAGTATAATGAAATACTCACTACTTGCCTGCATGAGTGCAGCTCCAACAAAACTCAAGAAGCTCGACACCATCCAGGACACAGCAGTCCGCTTGATTGCTCCCCCTTTCACAAACATTCAAACCCTCCGCCATCGACGAACAGTGGCAGCCATGCGTACCATCTACAAGATGCACTACAGTAACTCACCAAGGTTCCTCAGACAGCACCTTCCAAACCCACGACCACTACGATCTAGAAGGACAAGAGCAGCAGATACTTGGGAACCCCACCACCTGAAGATGCCCCTCCAAATCATTCACCATCCTGAAATTGGACATATATTGCCGCTCCTTCAATGTCGCTGGGCAACATCCTGAAACTCCCTCCCTAAGTGCACAGTAGGTGTACCTATACCTCAAGGACTGCAGCAGTTGAAGAAGGCAACTCATCACCACCTTCTGAAGGGCAATTAGGGATGGGCAATAAACGCTGGCCTAACCAACGACGTCCACATCTCGTAAACAAAGTTTTTAAAATGCTAGCCTTCATTTCTAAAGGACTGAAATACAATAGAGTAGAACCTATGCTTCAGCTATACAAAATTTTTATTAGACCACTCTTGGAGTACTGAGCAGTTCTGAGCACAATTTTTAGGAAGGACCTATTGGCCTTGGAGGGAGTGCAGCATAGATTCATCAGAATGATACCTAGATTCCAAGGGTTAAGTTATGCACAATAACACAAGAAGTAGGAGCAGGAGTAGACCATACGACTCATCGAGCCTCGACTAAGAAAACAAAAAGGGACAGTCAATAGGGAATTAAAGGTGCTATATTTAAATACCCGCAGTGTACGGAACAAGGTAGATGAGAGTGTGGCCCAGATTGTGACTGGCAGGTATGATGTGGTAGGCATCACAGAGACATGGTTGCAGGGGGTTCAGGACTGGCAGTTAAACATCCAGGGATTTACAACCTATCGAAAAGACAGAGAGGTGGGTAGAGGGGGCGGGGTTGCCTTGTTAATTAGAAATGAAATTAAATCAATAGCACTAAACGACATAGGGTCAGACGATGTGGAGTCTGTGTGGGTAGAGTTGAGGAACCACAAAGGCAAAAAAACCATAATGGGAGTTATGTACAGGCCTCCTGACAGTGGTCAGGACCAGGGGCACAAAATGCACCACGAAATAGAAAGGGCATGTCAGAAAGGCAAGGTCACAGTGATCATGGGGGACTTCAATATGCAGGTGGACTGGGTAAATAATGTTGCCAGTGGACCCAAAGAAAGGGAATTCATTGAATGTTTACAGGATGGCTTTTTGGAACAGCTTGTGATGGAGCCCACGAGGGAACAGGCTATTCTGGACTTAGTGTTATGTAATGAGCCAGAATTGATAAAAGATCTTAAAGTAAGGGAACACTTAGGAAGCAGTGATCATAATATGGTAGAATTCAGTCTGCAATTTGAAAGAAGGAAGGTAGAATCAGATGTAAAGGTTTTACAGTTAAATAAAGGTAATTACAGGCGCATGAGGGAGGAACTGACGAAAATCGACTGGAAGCAGAGCCTAGTGGGAAAGAGAGTAGAACAGCAATGGCAGGAGTTTCTGGGAGTAATTGAGGACACAGTGCAGAGGTTCATCCCAAAGAAAAGAAAGGTTATCAGAGGGAGGATTAGGCAGCCATGGCTGACAAAGGAAGTCAGGGAATGCATCAAGGCAAAAGAGAGAGCCTATAATGTGGCAAAGAGTAGTGGGAAGTCAGAAGATTGGGAAGGCTACAAAAACAAACAGAGGATAACAAAGAGAGAAATAAGGAAGGAGAGGATCAAATATGAAGGTAGGCTAGCCAGTAACATTAGGAATGATAGTAAAAGTTTCTTTAAATACATTAAAAACAAACGGGAGGCAAAAGTAGACATTGGGCCGCTCCAAAATGACGCTGGTAATCTAGTGATGGGAGACAAGGAAATAGCTGAGGAACTTAATAAGTACTTTGCGTCCGTCTTCACAGTAGAAGACATGAGTAATATCCCAACAATTCAGGAAAGTCAGGGGGCAGTGTTGAATATGGTTGCCATCGCAAAGGAGAAGGTGCTAGAGAAACTAAAAGGTCTGAAAATTGATAAATCTCCGGGCCCAGATGGGCTACATCCTAGAGTTCTAAAGGAGATAGCTGAAGAAATAGTGGAGGCGTTAGTTATGATCTTTCAAAATTCACTGGAATCAGGCAAAGTCCCAGAGGATTGGAAAATCGCTGTTGTAACCCCCCTGTTCAAGAAGGGAACAAGAAAAAAGATGGAAAATTATAGGCCAATTAGCCTAACCTCGGTTGTTGGCAAAATTCTAGAATCCATCGTTAAGGATGAGATTTCTAAATTCTTGGAAGTGCAGGGTTGGATTAGGCCAAGTCAGCATGGATTTAGTAAGGGGAGGTCGTGCCTGACAAACCTGTTAGAGTTCTTTGAAGAGATAACAAATAGGTTAGACCAAGGAGAGCCAATGGATGTTATCTATCTTGACTTCCAAAAGGCCTTTGACAAGGTGCCTCACGGGAGACTGCTGAGTAAAATAAGGGCCCATGGTATTCGAGGCAAGGTACTAACATGGATTGACGATTGGCTGTCAGACAGAAGGCAGAGAGTTGGGATAAAAGGTTCTTTTTCGGAATGGCAACCGGTGACAAGTGGTGTCCCGCAGGGTTCAGTGTTGGGGCCACAGCTGTTCTCTTTATATATTAACGATCTAGATGACGGAACTGGGGGCATTCTGGCCAAGTTTGCCGATGATACAAAGATAGGTGGAGGGGCAGGTAGTATTGAGGAGGTGGGGAGGCTGCAGAAAGATTTAGACAGTTTAGGAGAATGGTCCAAGAAGTGGCTGATGAAATTCAACGTGGGCAAGTGCGAGGTCTTGCACTTTGGAAAAAAGAATAGAGGCATGGACTATTTTCTAAACGGTGACAAAATTCATAATGCTAAAGTGCAAAGGGACTTGGGAGTCCTAGTCCAGGATTCTCTAAAGGTAAACTTGCAGGTTGAGTCCGTAATTAAGAAAGCAAATGTAATGTTGTCATTTATCTCAAGAGGCTTGGAATATAAAAGCAGGGATGTACTTCTGAGGCTTTATAAAGCACTAGTTAGGCCCCATTTAGAATACTGTGAGCAATTTTGGGCCCCACACCTCAGGAAGGACATACTGGCACTGGAGCGGGTCCAGCGGAGATTCACACGGATGATCCCAGGAATGGTAGGCCTAACATACGATGAACGTCTGAGGATCGTGGGATTATATTCATTGGAGTTTAGGAGGTTGAGGGGAGATCTAATAGAAACTTACAAGATAATGAATGGCTTGGATAGGATGGACGTAGGGAAGTTGTTTCCATTAGCAGGGGAGACTAGGACGCGGGGGCACAGCCTTAGAATAAAAGGGAGTCACTTTAGAACAGAGATGAGGAGAAATTTCTTCAGCCAGAGAGTGGTAGGTCTGTGGAATTCATTGCCACAGAGGGCGGTGGAGGCCGGGACATTGAGTGTCTTTAAGACAGAAATTGATAAATTCTTGATTTCTCGAGGAATTAAGGGCTATGGGGAGAGAGCGGGTAAATGGAGTTGAAATCAACCATGATTGAATGGTGGAGTGGACTCGATGGGCCGAATGGCCTTACTTCCGCTCCTATGTCTTATGGTCTTATGCTCCACCATTCAACACAATCATGGCTGATCTTGGATTTCAAAACAACTTTCCTGCCCACTCCCCATATCTCTTGATTCTCTAAGAGACCAAAAACTGTCAATCCCAGCCTTAAATGTATTCAACAATGGAGCAGCCCTCTGGGGTAGGAATTCCAAAGATTCACTACCCTTTGAGTAAGGAACAGGCCCCTTATTCTGAGACTCTGGCCCTGTTTTTTACATTTTCCTACCAGCGGAAACCATGGGTGCAATTCTCCCATCGGGAGACTAAGTCCCGACGCCGGAGTGAAAACCGGAGTGTTTCACTCCAGCGTTGGAAGCCGCTCCCAGCCCCCTATTCTCCCATCCCCGGGGGGGCAAGGAGCGGCGGAGGAAAGGAGGTCCTCCATCAGAGACGCCGGCCCGCCGATCGGTGGGTACCGATCGTGGGCCAGACCCCTTTTGAGGCCTCCCCCGGTGCAAGAACCCCCCCCCCCCTCCCCCTCCCACAGGCCTCCCCCCCAGCGTTCCCGCTCTGTTCCCGCTGTGGACGGCGCCGGCGGGAACCTGTCGTGTTGTGCAGGCCGCTCGGCCCATCCGGGCCGGAGAATCGCCGCTTGCCTGTTACAAACGGTGAGCAGCGATTCTCCCAGGAGAGGTTATGGTGATGAGGAGGAATTTCTTCAGAGGGTGGCGAATCTGCGGAACTATTGCCGCAGAAGGCTGTGGAGGCCAAATCACTGAGTTCTTTAAGACAAAGATAGATAGGTTCTTGATTAATAAGGAGATCAGGGGTTATGGGGAGAAGACAGGAGAATGGGGATGAGAAAAATATCAGCCATGATTGAATAGCGGAGCAGACTCGATAGGTTGAGTGGCCTAACTCTGCTCCTATGTCTTACGGTCTTATGGCTAGCTGAAATGTGACCACCGATTTAGGTAAGTATTTTGACTTTTGTACCAAGGAGAATAACAGAGTAGATAGAGAGAAATTGTTTCTTCTAGTTGAGAATCTCGGACCAGGGAGTATGGTCTAAAAGTTCGAACCATGCCTATCAGGAATGAAGTTAGAAAATACTTACGAACGCAAAAGGTAGTAGAAGTTTGGAACTCTGCCACAAACAGAACTTTCTGAAAAAGTGGCTAAAGTATTGGACATGAAATATGCCTAGGGATATATATTATATATGGACATATGGCTTGTATGGACTCCCAAAAGGCCTTTGCTAAAGTTGTGCATAAGAGACTGCTGGCTAAAGTTGAAGCCCCTCGAATTGGAAGCAAATTATTGACCTGATTAGATTGGATTTGTTTATTGTCACATGTACCGAGGTACAGTGAAAAGTATTTTTCTGCGAGCAGCTCAACAGATCATGAAGTACATGGGAAGAAAAGGGAATAAAAGAAAATACAGAATAGGGAAACACAACATATACAATGTAACTACATAAGCACTGGCATCAGATGAAGCATACAGGGTGTAGTGTTAATGAGGTCAGTCCATAAGAGGGTCATTTAGGAGTCTGGTGACAGTGGGGAATAAGCTGTTTTTGAGTGTTTTCAGACTTCTGTATCTCCTGCCTGATGAAAGAAGTTGAAAGAGTGAGTAAGCCGGGTGGGAGGGATCTTTGATTATGCTGCCCGCTTTCCCCAGGCAGCGGGAGGTGTAGATGGAGTCAATGGATGGGAGGTGGGTTGGTATGATGAACTGGGAGGTGTTCACGACTCTCTGAAGTTTCTTGTGGTCCTGGGCCAAGCAGTTGCCATACCAGGCTGTGATGCAGCCCGATAGGATGCTTTCTATGGTGCATCTGTAAAAGTTGGTAAGGGTTAATGTGGACACGCCGAATTTCCTTAGTTTCCTGAGGAAGTATAGATGCTGTTGTGCTTTCTTGGTGGTAGCGTCGACGTGGGTGGACCAGGACAGATTTTTGCAGATGTGCACCTGTTGATGTTGACAGGTGTGTGTACAGTACTTTGCTTCCTGAAGTCAATGACCAGTTCTTTAGTTTTGCTGACATTGAGGGAGAGATTGTTGTCGCTACACCACTCCACTAGGTTTTCTATCACCCTCCTGTATTCTGACTCGTCGTTATTTGAGATCCGGCCCACTATGGTCGTATCGTCAGCAAACTTGTAGATGGAGTTGGAACCAAGATTTGCCACGCAGTCGTGTGTGTACAGGGAGTCAAGTAGGGGGCTAAGTACACAGCATTGCGGAGCCCAGGTGTTGAGGACTATTGTGGAGGAGGTGTTGTTGTTCATTCTTATTGATTGTGGTCTGTTGGTCAGAAAATCGAGGATCCAGTTGCAGAGTGGGGAGCCAAGTCCTAGGTTTCGGAGCTTTGATATGAGCTTGGCTGGGATTATGGTGTTGAAGGCGGGGATGTAGTCAATTATTAGGAGTCTGATGTAGGAGTCCTTGTTTTCGAGATGCTCTAGGGATGAGTGTCGGTCCACGGAAATGGCGTCTGATGTGGACCGGTTGCAACGGTATGCGAATTGCAGTGGATCAAGGCGTTCTGGGAGTATGGAGGTGATGCGCTTCATGATCAACCTCTCGAAGCACTTCATTACGACTGAAGTCAGGGCCACCGGACGGTAGTCATTGAGGCACGTTGCCTGGTTATTCTTTGGTACTGGTATGATGGTGGTCTTCTTGAAGCAGGTGGGGACCTTGGAGTGGAGTAGGGACAGGTTAAAGATGTCCGCGAATACCTCTGCCAGCTGGTCGGCGCAGGGTCTGTCGGTACAGGCTCTGTGTGCACGACCAGGGATCCCGTCCGGGCCCATCGCCTTCCGAGGTTTCACTTTCAGGAAGGTCAATCTGACTTTGGAAGCTTTGATGGTGGGTATGGGTGAATTATGGACTGCTGGGGCACTCGACAGCAGATTGTTGGTTACCTGCTCGAACCAAAGTTCATCGGGGAGGGGTGCGCTGCTGCCAGAGATACTGTTCGGCTTCGCTTTGTAGCCCATTCTGTTGTTTAGTCCTTGCCACAACCGCCGAGAGTCTGTGACTCTAGCTTGGTTTGATATTCTCTCTTGGCATCTCGGATGGCTTTGCGGAGGTCATACCTGGATTTCTTGTATAGGTCAGGGTCGTCTGTCTTGAACGCCTCAGATCTGTCCTTCAGTAGGGAGTCAATCTTATGATTGAGCTATGGCTTCCGGTTGGGGAACGTACGTACTGCTTTCTTTGGCACACAGTCGTCCAGAAAGTGGTCTGAAAATGGACGAATCAGCAGGGAAACAGAAAGTAGGGGTAATGGGCAGGTACTCTAATTGGAAGGTCGTAACTTGTGATGTCCCAAATTAAGAGTTGTTAGTTTTAAAAATGAGACTGATAGATTTATGTTAACCAAAGGTGTTAAGGGATATGGGAAAAAGGTGGTTATAGATCAGCCATGTTCTCATTGACTGGTGGAACAAGCTCGAGGGGCTGAATATTCCGACGATAGGTGAAAGTAACTGTCCTCAGCGTCAACAGGTTATTTGACTGGGTGTAGCATCAAGTAAAATCCTTGCAATCCTGAGGACTAGGGGACAACCTTAAACAGCTGGAATCCTACTTAAACAACGAGATGGATTTGGTTTCAAGGTCAATCATCACTTCAGTCTTCCGTCCATCCATCTACAGCTGTTTCATTAATGACCTTCCTTCCATCATAAGATTTGATTTATGGCATGGTGGCACAGTGGTTAGCAGTGCTGCCTCACGGCGCCAGGGACCCAGGTTTGACACCAGCATTGGGTGACTGTGTGGAGTATGCACGTTCTGCTCCTGTCTGCGTGAGTTTCCTCCGGATGCTCTGGTTTCCTCCCACAGTCCATTGATGTGAAAGTTAGCTGGATTGGCCATGTTAAAATTCCCCCTTAGTGTCCAAAGATTTGCGGTTAAGTGGAGTTATGGGAATAGGGCAGGCGTATGGGTCTAGGTAGGGTGCTCTTTAACAGGATCAGTACAACGCGATTGGCTGAATGGCCTCCTGCGCTGTAGGGTTTCTATGGTTCCAATCCTCAAACCCCTCCAATAATGATTGAACCCATGCCAACTTACTGCAAAACTTTAATAACACCCATGATTGGGGTAAAAGTGGAAGGTCGTCAACTGTCCCCTCGATTCAAGGATGATATCTACTCAGGGTCACAAGTTTCTGCAATGGGCCTTAATGTGACTCAACAGGCCAATTTACAACCTGTATTTTCGTTGGGCAAATGGAGCAGGGCATTCCATGAGGTAGAGAGATCCGGACCGCAGGATTTGTTCCTTTTTCTTTCTTTCTCTGCTGCCAGTGTGTTGATGGACAACTTGTCACAGTTTTAGACAATTGGTAGCAAGTTCCTCCCAGTATTTAATATCAATGCTGCCATGCTTGAAGGAGAGCTTCAGAAACTCTTTGAAGCACTTTCTTTGTTCCTCCCCAGAACATTGGCAGTTTGAGAGTTGGAACAACAGGACATGGTGGGGGAGACAGTTTTCTGCCATCTGGACACAGTGTCTAAACCATCGAAGTTAATTGTGCATGAATGTTTGTCGATCTGGCAAGGTACAAACATCCTTTGAATCTGAGGATGTGGCAGAGGTATTGCTGATGAAATTTCTTTAGCATGCTTAAGTGCCACTGCTACACAATTTAAGAGTCCAGATTTCACTGCAGTACACGAGTGTGGTGACAACTGCTCTACACAGTAGGATTTTTGTTAACTTGTGCAAGTCTGTTGTCAAACACTTGCTCTTGTAATTTGTAGATGGCTGAGCTAATCAATGTTGGATCTTAATCAGTGGTGGATTTTTGAGAAAGATGGTTGCCATGGTGTGGGAAGTGCAGAACATATTTCCGAATTCAACATATTTGGCTGATCAGCTTTTGTTTTGGCAGGGTTCAAGGACAGGCCGAGTTTCTTGTATGCAGAATTTAAAGAGGTCTAAAGTGGCTTTCATATCCTTTGCGTGGTGGGCAATGATGCTGCAGTTACCCACAAACTGTAGTTAATGTATATGGTGGTCAGATTAGTTTTGACACAAGGTTAGAATTTCCATCGAGACAGTATTTAAACCTGGGGCGAAATTCTCCGCAGACCGTCGTAACGCCGATTTCCGGCGAGCATAATTGGTGTGGATGACTCCGGCGTGGGGGCCTTCTTTTAGACGGCTATTCTCCGTTCCCGGAGGGGCCAGCAGCGGACTGACGCGATACGCGTCAGTTTCACCCGCTGCTGAAGTGGTGAGACCCGGCGTTTTGGGGGGGGAGGGAGGAGGAGAGAGACAGACCCGGCGTTTTTGTGGGGTGGGGGGGGGGTGGGGGGGGGGGGGGAGGAGAGAGACTGACCCGGCGTTTGGGGGGGGGAGGAGAGAGACTGACCCGGCGTTTGCGGGGGGGGGGGGGGGGGGGGGAGGAGAGAGACAGACCGGCATTTTGGGGGGGGGGGAGGTGGAGAGAGACAGACCGGCATTTTGGGGGGGAGGGGGGAGGAGGAGAGAGACAGACCGGCATTTTGGGGGGGGGGGAGGAGGAGAGAGACAGACCGTCATTTGGGGGGGGGGGGGGGGGGGGGGGGAGGAGAGAGACTGACCCGGCGTTTGGGGGGGGGAGGAGAGAGACTGACCCGACGTTTGGGGGGGAAGGAGAGAGACAGACCGGCATTTGGGGGGGGGGGGGAGGAGGAGAGAGACAGACCGGCATTTTGGGGGGGGGGGGGGAGGAGGAGAGAGACAGACCCCGGCATTTTGGGGGGGGGGGGGAGGAGGAGAGAGACAGACCGGCATTTGGGGGGGGGGGGGGGAGAGAGACAGACCCGGCATTTGGGGGGGGGGAGAGAGAGAGACAGACCCGGCGTTGGGGGGTTTGTGGCGTTGCGTTGAGTTGAGAGGAGGGGGGGGGGTTTGCGGCGTTGAGTTGAGAGGGGGGGGGTTGCGGTGTTGAGTTGAGAGAGGGGGGGCGGCGTTGGAGGGGGGGGGGCGGCGTTGGAGGGGGGTAGGGGTGGTGAAGGGGGTAGGGGTGGTGAGGGGGGTAGGGGCGTTGGAGGGAGGTAGGGGTGGTGAGGGGGGGGTGGTTGGGGTAGGGGCAGCGGCGTACAGAGGGGGGGGCGACGGTGCGTTGGCCCCGGGCATCCGTCGCCCCCCCTCTCTGCATGCCACTGCCCCAAACCCCCACCCCTACCCCCTCCAATGCCCCTACCCCCCCTCCCCACCACCCCTACCCCCCCCCACCGCCGCAACCCCCCCCCGATGCCGCAACCCCCCCCCCGATGCCGCAACCCCCCCCCCGATGCCGCAACCCCCCCCCCGATGCCGCAACCCCCCCACCGATACCGCAACCCCCCCCCCCCCCCCCCCCCCCGATGCCGCAACACCCCCCCCGGACACTGAACGGCGTCAACCATCATCAATGGTTGACGCCGTTTTAAAGCTACTCCGGGCCGGAGATTTGTTCAAACAAAAATATAATGAAATCCCGCCGGCGCCAGCTGTTTTCAGAGGCTGCCGGCGGGATTTGCACAACGCCGGTTTTTGGCCGGTCAGAGAATAAAAAACCCTGCGGGAGCGGGATTAACGCCGCTGCCGGCCGAGCAGGGTCGGAGAATTTCTCCCCAGATGTCAGAGATGCAGTCTGGCTTTAAGTTAGAACTGTCTAACGTTTGCGACTCTAACTCTAAGCCGGAAACTTTTCAGTGGATCCCGGAGAGCATGGGAATTGCCCAATGGAAGTTCAGATTTCCATGACAATTGCCAGAGAGTAAGTGCATCAGGACTTCGGTGGGGTCCTGACACACAATTTGGACAGTACGTCCTGTTTCTGATGATCCGGGGACTGGAAGACCTTGGTCATGAATGTCTGGAGGGTCTCCCATTCCCCTGAGGGAAGAGGCATAAAGCCAGTCAGTTACACTACAACCATTATAATTAACAGGACTTCCGGTGGCGACCATGGAGTGAGCGGTCGCAAATTTGGCAGCTCCCACTCATGGTGGTCTTTTTGTGGCCTTTACACCGGATTGTTGCAGGAATTTTATTGAAGATAGGTGTAGAAGCAAGAACAGAATAAAGGGACCAGAAGTAATCGGAAAAGAACAAACCAGATGGTGGTGGCGAGTGACGAATGGACAACACGCTTGGAGATGGCAGACGAACAAGGTCGGACCCTGACATCTCAGTGGTCGATGGACCAGTTGGTGAGCTTCTTAAATGAGAAGTTCACCCAACAGTGGAAGGAGAGAGCTGAGGACCTGGCCCAGGCGGTGGACTCGATCAAGGCGGTGGTTGACCGCGTGGAGACAAGACTGGCAGCCCACGGACAGGCGATCCAGAGGTTGGAGGAGTAGGCGGGGAAGCAGGAGGAACAATCCATCTCGCTGGCAGCAAAGATTGGGATGCTGCGTGACCAGCAAAAGAGACAGCTGGAGAAAGTGGAGGACCTGAAAAATTATTCTCGGAGGCTAAACATCTGGATCGTGGGACTGCTGGAGTGAATTGAAGGATTGGATGCTGGTGCGTATGTGGGGAAGATGTTGGAGAAGCTGCTCGGAGAAAGTGGGTTTGAGCGCCTGTTGGAGGTGGATTGGGCCCACAGGGCACTGATGCGGAAGCCACAGGGGGATGAGCCGCCGAGGGCGATGGTGCTACGATTACATTGGTTCCTGGACAAGGAACACATTATGAGGTGGGCCAGGCAGACGAGGCGATGCACTTGGGAAGATGGCGAGATCCTGGTGTATCAGGACCTGGGAGCAGAGCATGCGAACAGGAAGGCGAGCTTTAATAAGGTCAAGTCGGCCCTATACAAGAAGGGCATAAAGTTTAGTCTACTGTAGCCGACTCGCCTATGAGTGACCTATGGGGGCTGGGAATTGTACTTCGGCTCGGCGGAGGAGGCAGCGGACTTTATGAAGGAGAATCCACTGGCAGTACAAGGAGGACCTTGAACTTTGACTGAGGAGATTTGAACTATGTTCTGTAATACTTTGGGTTTACATTATTTGGATTTATTTTGGGGTTTGGCTGACGGGGAGGGAACTTTCAAGGTGGAAGAGGAGGAGGGTTGATGACGGTAGTTGTCCGAGGGCGGGCCAGGAGAGGTGCGGGGCATGGGCCGCAGACTGGCCTAGTAGAGGATATGGTTGATCGGCAGGGGAGAGGGGGCGAGGTGCCCCCCGACCAGGCTGGTCACGTGGAATGTTCTGGGACTAAATGGGCCATCAAAAGGGCCCGTGTGTTCGCGCACTTGAAGCAACTGAAGGCGGACATGGCTATGTTGCAGCAGACACATCTGAAGGTGGGGGAATCAGATTAGGTTAAGGAAGGGATGGGTCGAGCAGGTGTTCCATTCGGGATTAGACGTCAAAACGAGGGGGGGGTGGCCCTGGTCAATAAGTGTGTGGCATTTGAGGTGGGGAATATAGAGGTCAAACCCAGAGGGTAGATATATTATGGTTAGTGGGAAATTGGAAGCAATGGCCGTGGTACCCATAAATATATATGCCCCAAACTGGGATGACGTTGAGTTTCTTAGACGGGTGCTGGGGAAGATCCCGGACCTGGATTCACATCGATTGATTATGTGGGGAAATTTCAACACAGTCCTGGATCGGTCAAGTCGGTCAAGTGCCAGTTCTGGGAAGGTATCAGCTATGGCAAAGGAGTTGCGGGGGTTTATGGAGCGCATGGGGGGGGATTGATCCGTGGAGATTTGGGAGGTCAAGGAGTAAGGAGTTTTTATTCTACTCCCATGTGTACAAGGTGTATTCTCGGATAGGCTTCTTTGTATTGGACAAAACGCTGCTAGCTGAGGTAGTAGATGCTGAATATTCAGCAATTGTGGTGTCAGACCATGCCCCACACTGGATAGACCTGCAAGTTAACAAAGGAAAGGTCCAGCGCCCGCAGTGGAGGTTAGATGTGGGGTTATTAGCGGAGGAGGAGATGTGCGAGCGGGTAAGGGAGGCCATCCGAGGTTAATAAAGATCAATGACACAGGTGAGGTTTCGGCTTGGGTGGTGTGGGAGGCTCTGAAGGCAGTTATTAGGGGGGATCTCATCTCAATTCGGGCCCAAAAGGAGAAGGCTGAGCAGGTGGCGTTAGACAGGCTGGTAGACGAAATTTTACAGGTGGACAGGAGGTATGCGGAGTCTCCGGATTTATCATAGAATCATAGAATTTACAGTGCAGAAGGAGGCCATTCGGCTCATCAAGTCTGCACCGGCTCTTGGAAAGAGCACCCTACCCAAGGTCAACACCTCCACCCTATCCCCATAACCCAGTAACCCCACCCAACACTAAGGGCAATTTTGGACGCTAAGGGCAATTTATCATGGCCAATCCACCTAACCGGATGACGGGCTTCTGAAGGTGAGTCAGAGACTGCAGCTGGAATTTGGGCTCCTGTCCACAGGTAAGGCGGTGGGACAACTTAGGAGGGAAAGGGGGCGGTCTATGAGTATGGGAAAAAAGCCAGCAGGATGCTGGCGCATCAGCTGAGGAAACAGGAGGCGGTGAGAGAGATTGGGAAAGTAAGAGATGCAGGGGGAAGGTGGTTTTGGATCCAGCGGGCGTAAATGATTAAATGATGTGTTTCGGGAATTTTATAGTGGATTGTATAAATCTGAACCCCCAGTGGGGGAGGGGGGGGGGGAGATGAAGCGATTTCTGGGGGGGTCTGGCATTACCAAGGATAGATGAGGAGTTGGTGGAGGGCTTGGGAGTCCCAATTGGGCTGGGGGAGGTTATAGACGGATTGGAGGCAATGCAATCTGGTAAGGCCCCAGGACCTGACCGATAGCCGGTTGAGTTTTAGAAAAACTTTTACGGGCTGTTGGGGCCGCTTCTGGTAAAGGCTTTTCATGAGTCCAAGAGGCTGGGAGTGCTCCCCCCCCCCCCCCCCCCGCCCCCCAATGTTATCGCAGGCATCGATTTCCCTTATTTTGAAACGGGATAAGAATCCGGAGAGTTGTGGGTCATATAGGCAATCACCCTGTTAAATGTGGATGCAAAATTGCTGGCAAAGATCTTGGCCATGCGCATAGAGGATTTTGTTCCAAAGGTAATAGGGGAGGACCAGGCGGGATTTGTGAAGGGATTACACCTGACGTCCTACATTAGGCAACTCCTAAATGTAATAATGATGCCTGTGGAGGGGCATGAGGTCAAGGTGGTGGTGGCCAAAGATGCAGAATAGGCCTTTCGTTGGGTTGAGTGGAAGTACCTGTGGGATGTCCTGGTAGGTTTGGGTTCGGGCAGGGATTTGTTGATTGTGTCCAGTTGCTAAATCAGGCACCGATGGCGAATGTAAGGACTAACTGGGTTTGATCAGAGTATTTTAGTTTGTGTAGGAGGATAAGGCAGGGGTGTCCACTCGCCTCACTACTGTTTGCCCTGGCCATAGAGTCTTTGGCAATGGCGCTGAGGACATCAAACATTTTGCGGGGGATAGTGAGGGGGGCTTGGCCTTTCTGAACTTTATTAACTATTACTGGGCAGCTAATATTTAGATGATTAGGAAATGGTGGTGGGGGAGAGGTCGGTGTGGGCGCAAGTGGAAGCAGCATCTTGCAAGGGCACGAGTCTGAAGGCTCTGTTAACATAAGAACTAGGAGCAGGAGTAGGCCATCTGGCCTCTCGAGCCTGCTCCGCCATTCAATGAGATCATGGCTGATCTTTGTGGACTCAGCTCCACTTTCCGGCCCGAACACCATGGGCGCGATTCTCCGCAAATTCACGGCAGCCTCCCGGGACCCGATTCAACCCGCGCATGCGCGGATGACGTCATCACGCAGACGCGTCAAACCCGCGCATGCGCGGGCCGCCATGCCCCTCAGCCGCCCCGCGGACTGATCCTGCGGGGCGGCGGAAGAACAAATAGTGCGCGGGTATCGGACCAGCTGCCCGCGATCGGTGCCCACCGACCGCAGGCCCATGCCACCCTTGGCACGGCCGTGGTGCGGCCGTGCCAATCGGTGCCATGGTTGTCTGGGACGGCACTTTGCGGCCGTTTTCACGAACGGTGAGAGCAGGTGTGATTGCGTTCGTGAAAACGGCCGTAAAGGCCTGGGAACTCTGCCCATCGGCCTGGGGAGAATCACTGTTCGCCGTAAAAAACGGCGAGCAGCGATTCGTGTCGTGGGGCGGCCATGGCGGGGGGGGGGGGGGGGGGGGAAATAGCGGGAACCCATCGTGGGCAGCGGAGAATCGCGCCCCATAACCCTTAATCCCTTTATTCTTCAAAAAACTATCTATCTTTACCTTAAAAACATTTAATGAAGGAGCCTCAACTGCTTCACTGGGCAAGGAATTCCATAGATTCATAACCCGTTGGGTGAAAAGTTCCTCCTAAACTCAGTCCTAAATCTACTTCCCCTTATTTTGAGACTATGTCCCCTAGTTCTGCTTTCACCCGCCAGTGGAAACAACCTGCCCGCATCTAACCTAATCTATTCCCTTCATAATTTTAAATGTTTCTATAAGATCCCCCTCATCCTTCTAAATTCCAACGAGTACAGTCCCAGTCTACTCAACCTCTCTTCATAATCCAACCCCTTCAGCTCTGGGATTAACCTAGTGAATCTCCTCTGCACACCGTCCAGTGCCAGTATGTCCTTTCTCAAATAAGGAGACCAAAACTGAACACAATACTCCAGGTGTGGCCTCACTAACACCTTATACAATTGCAACATAACCTCCCTAGTCTTAAACTCCATCCCTCTAGCAATGAAGGACAAAATTCCATTTGCCTTCTTAATCACCTGTTGCACCTGTAAACCGACTTTCTGTGACTCATGCACTAGCACACCCAGGTCTCTCTGCACAGCGGCATGCTTTAATATTTTATCGTTTAAATAATAATCCCGTTTGCTGTTATTCCTACCAAAATGGATAACCTCACATTTGTCAACATTGTATTCCATCTGCCAGACCCTAGCCCATTCACTTAACCTATCCAAATCCCTCTGCAGACTTCCAGTATCCTCTGCACTTTTTGCTTTACCACTTATCTTAGTGTCATCTGCAAACTTGGACACATTGCCCTTGGTCCCCAACTCCAAATCATCTATGTAAATTGTGAACAATTGTGGGCCCAACAGGGATCCCTGAGGGACACCACTAGCTACTGATTGCCAACCAGAGAAACACCCATTAATCCCCACTCTTTGCTTTCTATTAATTAACCAATCCTCTGTCCATGCTACTACTTTACCCTTAATGCCATGCATCTTTATCTTATGCAGCAACCTTTTGTGTGGCACCTTGTCAAAGGCTTTCTGGAAATCCAGATATACCACATCCATTGGCTCCCCGTTATCTACTGCACTGGTAATGTCCTCAAAAAATCCACTAAATTAGTTAGGCACGACCTGCCCTTTATGAACCTATGCTGCGTCTGCCCAATGGGACAATTTCTATCCAGATGCCTCACTATTTCTTCCTTGATGATAGATTCCAGCATCTTCCCTACTACCGAAGTTAAGCTCACTGGGCTATAATTTCCTGCACTCTACCTACCTCATTTTTTAAACAGTGGTGTCACGTTTGATAATTTCCAATCCACCGGGACCACCCCAGAGTCTAGTGAATTTTGGTAAATCATCATGAGTGCATCTGCAATTTCCCTAGCCATCTCTTTTAGCACTCTGGGATGCATTCCATCAGGGCCAGAAGACTTGTCCACCTTTAGCCCCATTAGCTTGCCCATCACTACCTCCTTAGTGATAACAATCCTCTCAAAGTCCTCACCTGTCATAGCCTCATTTCTATCAGACGCTGGCATGTTATTTGTGTCTTCCACTGTGAAGATCGACCCAAAAAACCTGTTCAGTTCCTCAGCCATTTCCTCATCTCCCATTATTAAAACTCCCTTCTCATCCTCTAAAGGACCAATATTTACCTTAGCCACTCTTTTTTGTTTTATATATTTGTAAAAACCTTTACTGTCTGTTTTTATATTCTGAGCAAGTTTGCTCTCATACTCTATCTTACTCTTCTTTATAGCTTTTTTAGTAGCTTTCTAGTAGATTTCCCAGTCCTCTAGTCTCCCACCAATCTTTGCCACTTTATATGCTTTTCCTTCAATTTGATACTCTCCCTTATTTCCTTAGATATCCACGGTCGATTTTCCCTCTTTCAGCCGTCCTTCCTTTTTGTTGGTATAAACCTTTGCTGAGCACTGTGAAAAATCGCTTGGAAGGTTCTCCACTGTTTCTCAACTGTTCCACCATAAAGGCTTTGCTCCAAGTCTACCTTAGCTAGTTCTTCTCTCATCCCATTGTAATCTCCTTTGTTTAAACACAAAACACTAGTATTTGATTTTACTTTCTCACCCTCCATCTGTATTTTAAATTCCACCATATTGTGATCGCTCCTTCCGAACCACTGCCGTTCTCGCCGGCTCGTTACTCCACAGGTCCAGTGGTAGTGGCTGCCCTGAGAGTGTGGAGGCAATGGAGGTAGCACATGAGACTGGAGGGGGTGTCGGTATGGTCACCAATCTGTGAAATTCACAGATTTGCTCCGGGGGGGGTTGGCGGGGGGGGCTTCAGGAGGTGGCACCGGGCAGGGGTTGAGAGATTTGGGGATCTCTTTATTGAGGAGGGTTTCCTGAGCTTGGCGGAGCGAGAGGAGGAGTTTGAGTTATCGGGTGGGAAATGATTCCGGTCCCTGCAGGTACGGATTTTTACTGGGGGCAAGTTCCAAGCTTCCCTTGCCCCCTTCCACGGGGATTGCAGGATAAGGTGATGTTTAGAACAGGGGTTGGGGAGGGGAGGGTCTCGGAAATATATAAGGAACTGATGGAGTGGGAAGTGGTCCCAATCGGGAGGTGAAAAGAAAGTGGGAGGAAGACTTGGGAGGGGAGTTGGAAGTCGGGCTATGGGAGAAGGCCCTGAGGAGAGTCAATGCATCCTCGTTGTGTGCCAGGCTGAGTCTGATCCAGTTCAAAGTGGTCCACAGGGCTCATCTGACTGTTGCCCAGATAGGTTTTTTGATGAGATGGAGGACAGATGTGGACGGTGCGGGGGAAGTTTTGGGCTTGTCCGAAGCCAAGGAGATTTTGGCAGGGATACTCAGATGTCATGTCAGAGGTCCTGGAAGGGAGGGTGACTCCAAGTCCAGAGGTGGCAATATTTGGAGTGTTGGAAGATCCAGGAGTGGGGGGGCGGGGGGGGGGGGGGGGGGGGGGGGGAGGAGAGAGGCTGACGTTTGGCCTTTGCCTCCCTGGTGGCTAGGAGACGGGTTTTAATGCGATGGAGGGACTTGGAGCCTCCTAAATCAGGGATGTGGGTCAGTGACATGGCAGGCTTTCTTAGACTAGAGAAAATTAAGTTCGCCTTAAAGGGTTCATTACAGGGGTTCGCTTGGAGGTGGCAGCCGTTTATCAACTTCTTAAAGGAAAACTGACCGTCAGCAGGAGGGGGGCGGGGGGTGGGGGGTGGTGGTGGGAATGGGGAGGCATGCAAGTGAAGAAAAGGGCAGGGAATCTAATATATGGGTAGCTAGGAGTTAGGGCGATGGGAAGTTGGGTATGTTATTGTGGGGTTTTTGCGTGTGCTGGACCGCTCTGTTTAGAATGTAAAAAATGTTAAAATTATAAATGCCTCAATAAAATATTTTCTAATAACAAAATTATAATTAACAGGAAGTTTACAAGCTACCTGCATTACATTGTACAGCTACTGTGAAATCACACATTGTGATCCCCATAGTGGGGGGTTGTGTTTGCTATCCAATTGAGTTCCCAATGTTTTCATAAGCTATGGGTGTCACTGGCAAGGCCAGCATTTGTATCCCATCCTTAATTGCATTTAAAAAGTTGGTGATGCACCACCATCTTGAACCTCTGCAGTCCATCTGGTACAGGTGCACCCAGAGTACTGTTAGAAAAAGAGGTCCAGCATTTTAATCCAACAACAGTGAAGGAACTGCAATATTGTTCCAAGTCAGGATGGTGTGTGAATTGGAGGGAAATTTTCAGATGGTGATGTTCCCAAGTGTCTGTTTGTTGCTGTTACTCTTCTAGGTGGTAGAGGTTGTGAGTCTGGAGGGTGATGTTGAACGAGACTTGGTGTGTTGTGTGCATCTGATACATTGTGCATTGGTAGAATGCACAAGCAGAAGCGGGAGGTGTAGAGGGAGTGTGTGTAAGTTAGTGGATAGGGTGTCAATCTAGTAGGCTGCTTTGTCCTGGATAGTGTCACGCTTGTTGAATATTGCTGGAACAGCACTCATCCAGGCAACTATTCCATATGTGGAAATTGTTCCATCGCATTATTGACTTGTGCCTTGTAGATGGCAGACAGGCCTTGGGAAAATACAAGATGAGTTACTCACCGCAGAATTCCCAGACTTTGAGCTGCTTTTTGTGACCACAACATTTGTATCAAGTTTCTGGTTAATGGTAATCCCTAGGATGTTTAAAATGCAGGATTCAGTGATGGTAACAATAATGTCAAGGGAAAATGGTTAGATTCTCTCTTGTTAGATATTGTCATTGTCTGGCACTTGTGTGGCGTGAATGTTACCATTTAATTCGCCAAGTCTGGATATTTCCTGGTCTTGCTCCATATGGACACTGACTGCTTCAGCATCTGAGGAGTCAAGTTGCAAATGACACAGAGCGTTGTGCAATCAGCAAGCATCCCCAATTCTGTCCTCAGGATGAAGGGAAGGTCATAGATGATGCAGCTGAAGGTGGTTGCGCCTATGACACTACCCTGAGGAACGTCTCCAGTGATGTTTAGGTGATGAGATGATTAGCGTGCTACAACTTTTCACTAAGTTTAACTAAACAGTGGTAAAGTTTCCATTGACTTCAGTTTTCCTAGGGCTCCTTGATGCCATGCACGGTTAAATGCTGCCTTGATTTCAATGTCAGTCATTCTCACCTCACCCTCAGGGCGCACTGTAGCACAATGGTTAGCACTGTTTTTTCACAGCTCCAGGGTCCGAGGTTCGATTCCTGGCTTTGGTCACTCTCTGTGTGGAGTCTGAACGTTCTCCCTGTGTCTGCGTGGGTTTTCTCCAGGTGCTCTGGTTTCCTCCCACATTCCAAAGATGTGCAGGTTAGGTGGATTGGCCATGCTAAATTACCCTTAGTGTCCAAAGAAAAAAAGGGTAGGTGGGATTATGGGATTCCTAGTTTACGGGGATAGGGTGGAGGTGTGGGTTTAGGTAGGGTGCTCTTTCTGGTACAGACTCGATGGGCCGGATGGCCTCCTGCACTGTAAATTCTATGATTCTATGATTTGCGAGACACCTCTAGACTAGCAGAATGATGGAGTCAAATACAGTACGAGTAAAAGACAGGTGGCGATTTTCATCCCCATTCACCATCAAAGAGAATGGTGACACGGGCAAAAAATAGGGGGAGAATCGGGAAACACTCTTCTTGCCACGAGATAGTGTTTCTTGATTTACCACGCCCCTCGCTGGTGATGCCCTCAAAGGATGCAAACCTCATTTTAATGGTTCTGCATACATTTCCATCTGATTACCCAGCGCCACAGCCACATGATCCTCTCACCCTCACTGAATATTCATACCTCGCCAACGTGATGTCATATTGGTGAGGTTTACAACAGCTATTTGACGATGTGAATCTGTCGACAGGACCCAAAGACTGGGCAAGGGTGTCAATACCATCAGGGAGTGGGGGAGATAGAGGCAGGACTGGGGGGTGTTGGAATATGGCAGGAGAAGTTGGAGACCAAGACAGGACTAGGGAGTGGTCAACGAACAGAGTGGAGTAGTAAAGGACTGCCCAAGGAAGAGTCAGAGACTGTCCTGGGGCTGAGGCCATCCAGGCAAGTGGAAACTATTCCATCGCACTATTGACTTGCGCCTTGTAGATGGTAGACAGGCTTTGGGGAAATACAAGATGAGTTACTCGCCACAGAATTCGCAGGCTCCGAACTCTTTTTGTGGCCATAACATTTGTATGGCTTGTCCAGTCAAGTTTCGGGTTAGTGATAACCCCTAGGATGTTTAAAGTGCAGGATTCAATGATGGTAACAGTAATGTTAAGGAAAAATAGTTGGAGCTGGGGCTGAGGTTACATTGCTGGGGTGTATTGAAGAGACTGCCTTGAGCCTGAGGCTACACTAACAGGGATATGTTGAAGAGACTGACCTGAGACTGAGGCCACACTGTCGTGGGCGTATTGGGCGTTTCCGGGTTGCGCAGGACACGTTAGAGTGCTCTGCATGGCATGCATGTTTTGGTCCTGATCTTGGACGGGACGGCCTTTCTGGCCAGTGATGGTTGTGCTCAATATGGAGTGCAGGACATGGTCAATCACCTGAGGAATTTGGTCTAGCGGTTGAAGTCATAGTACTGTGAGTCAGAGAATACAGTCATGTTCAGGGGAGGCATCTGTATCCTTAAATCATTAACTAAAAAGTCATGCAGGGAGTATTGGATGGTCTCATAAGAGTCGGGTGTAGTCCCCAAAAGTCAAGGTTCATGTGGCCTCAAGAAGTGTCAGGTCAACAAAGGGCATGGAATATCAACATTAAAAGGTTCAAGGGGAGAACAGGAATATCCACCATGGATAATGATTTGTTTAAGCTAATGATTGTTAACAGAAGGAGGCTGGATAGCGATAAAAGGAATGGAAATTAGGAGGTGGTGGATATATAGGAGGATGGGAGGAGGAAATTGGTGAGTGATAAGGGGTATTGAAAGCTGCTCTTCCAGCCAAGGTCAGCAGCGCCGTTTTCGTGCTCACTTTACAATAAAGCAATTCAAAAAACTAGTTAGAAAAATACTGATTGGGGAGGGATCTTGGGATATGTTGGAGGCATTAAGTATGGCAATCCTTGGCCAATAGAAGGGGCATCTTGTAACTAACTTGCTCAAACCATGGAGAGCATGGCTCGGCTCAGAACTGGACTCCAGGCTCTAATGCATAATAAATGTACTTGGTTCCTTTGCTAACGGTATGCATTCACTTGAGAATCCATTAGGTTTAGATGCTGTGGTGTATCTGGTCCTCATGGAGGCATATCAGAATGGTTGCAGGATTAAAAAATCAATGATCACCTCTGTTGCAGAGGCAGCATGGCCCCTATAAGTCTCCCAGGTTCCTAGTGCACTGGTCATGGCATTCAAAGCACCATGCTTGCACTCAGGACACAAGTGTAAGGATTGTGTATTGATGGTCATTGTCAAGGCCACTGGAAGATAACCAATAAAGTGCTGATTATAACCTCTAGCCCCTGGGTCTTTTCACTCTAATTAAGACCCTCATGAATGTGCCATAACGTCTGAGGGGAAAACTCAGACAGGTGTCATGCTCCAGGAAGATATTGGTGTGGAAGGGGTGGCTTTGATATGCAATGTGCATACTGAGAAGAAGCCGAACGCGAGAGACTGAATTCCTGCCTTGTATATGGAGGTAGATCATTCCACTGGAACCGTTGATTGCTTAATTGTATCCGTGCACGGATAAAAACCCATCTGGTTCACTGATGTACTTTAGGAAAGGAAATCTGGTAGCCCTACAAGGTCTGGCCGATATGTGACTCCACATCCACAGGAATGTGGTTGACTCTTGAGCCATATGTGGATGTCATTGCACGGGCATGACATGACAGACATGCCCTTGACATCCTCATAGCTGTAAGATTCTAGGAGGAATGAGGTGAAGACAAGTTGTTAAGATGACAATTCTCTTCAATGTTTCTTTTTCTTAAATATTTTAATTCTCCTTTTCCACATTTTCTCCCAAATTTATACCCACCAACAATAAACAGTAACGAATACAATGTCAATCCCCATATCAACAACAATAATCCCATCCTCCCACCAAACCCCAAACAGCAGCCTGCATGTTAACATAATTAAACAACAAAAATGAATCAGGAATCACCCATAGTCACCATGAACAGTCCCCCTCTCCCAACCCACCCCCACTAATGTTCGATGTAATCAATTCCGGTTCAAGCAGGTAACCAACAATCCGCTGTCAAGTGCCCCAGCAGCCCATAATTCACCCATACCCACCATCACAGCTTCCGAAGTCAGATCGGCCTTCCTGAAAGTGAAACCTCGGAAGGCAACGGGCCCGGGCGGGATCCCTTGCCGTGTACTCAGAGCCTGCACGGACCAGCTGGCAGAGGCATTCACAGACATCTTTAATCTGTCCCTACTCCACTCCGAGGTCCCCACCTGCTTCAAGAAGACCACCATCATACCGGTATCAAAGAAGAACCAGGCAACGTGCCTCAATGACTACCGTCCGGCGGCCCTGACTTCAGTCGTAATGAAGTGCTTCGAGCGGTTGATCATGAAGCGCATCACCTCCATACTCCCAGAACGCCTTGATCCACTGAAATTCGCATACCGTTGCAACCGGTCCACATCAGACGCCATTTCCCTGGCCCTACACTCATCCCTAGAGCATCTCGAAAACAAGGACTCCTACATCAGACTCTTATTTATTGACTACAGCTCCGCCTTCAACACCATAATCCTAGCCAAGCTCATATCAAAGCTCCAAAACCTAGGACTTGGCTCTCCACTCTGCAACTGGATCCTCGATTTTCTGACCAACAGATCACAGTCAGTAAGAATGAAGAACAACACCTCCTCCACAATAGTCCTCAACACCGGGGCCCCGCAAGGCTGCATACTTAGCCCCCTACTCTACTCCCTGTACGCACGACTGCGTGGCAAAACTTGGTTCCAACTCCATCTACAAGTTTGCTGACGATACGACCATAGTGGGCCGGATCTCGAATAACAACGAGTCAGAATACAGGAGGGTGATAGAGAACCTAGTGGAGTGGTGTAGTGACAACAATCTCTCCCTCAATGCCAGCAAAACTAAAGAGCTGGTCATTGACTTCAGGAAGCAAATTACTGTACACACACCTGTCAGCATCAACGGGTGCACATCTCCAAAAATCTGCCCTGGTCCACCCACGTCGACGCTACCACCAAGAAAGCACAACAGCGCCTATACTTCCTCAGGAAAGTAAGGAAATTCGGCATGTCCACATTAACCCTTACCAACTTTTACAGATGCACCATAGAATCGGGCTGCATCACAGCCTGGTATGGCAACTGCTCGGCCCAGGACCACAAGAAACTTCAGAGAGTCATGAACACCGCCCAGTCCATCACACGAACCCGCCTCCCATCCATTGACTCCATCGACACCTCCCGCTGCCTGGGGAAAGCGGGCAGCATAATCAAAGATCCCTCCCACCCGGCTTACTCACTCTTCCAACTTCTTCCATCGGGCAGGAGATACAGAAGTCTGAGAACACGCACGAACAGACTCAAAAACAGCATCTTCCCCACTGTCACCAGACTCCTAAATGACCCTCTTATGGACTGACCTCATTAACACTACACCCTGTATGCTTCATCCAGTGCCAGTGCTTATGTAGTTACACTGTATATCTTGTTTTGCCCTATTATGTATTTTCTTTTATTCCCTTTTCTTCCCATGTACTTAATGATCTGTTGAGCTGCTCACAGAAAAATACTATTCACTGTACCTCGGTTCACGTGACAATAAACAAATCCAATCCAATCCAATTGCATCATGAATAACCCCCAACTGACCCCTCAGTTCAAACATAACCTTCTCAAGAGTTAAGAATTCTAGCAGTTCCCCCTGCCTTTCCAGTGCACAGGGCGGAGAGGTCGATCTCCATCCCAACAGGAATGGCCTTCGGGCAATCAACGAGGCGAAGGCTACAATATCTGCCTCTGCACCCATTTTCAACCCCAGCTGGTCCGGCACCCCGAATATGGCCTCCCGAGGGCCCGGGTCTAGTTTCACGTGCACCACTTTAGAGATTACCCTAAAAACCTCCTTCCAGTAATCCTCCAGCTTTGGACAAGACCAAAGCATATGAACGTGGTGTGGTGAATGTAATATATAGATGTATATATGTTAATTCACACTGTCTTTGTAAGCATAGTAGCGCTATCCTACCACTAGGGGGAGTAGCGCTGGGAGCACTCAGGAACTTGTACTGGGCTCCACCCTTGGCTCCGCCCACGACTCCTCCCCTAGTGCAGTTGTATAAATACCCTTGTCCAGAGTCAGCCTGAGTTCACTACGACATCAACAGGTAACAGGCTGGCTCTGAAGTAAGTCGATTAAAGCCTAGATTCATATCAGAAACACGTGTCTGGTAAATTGATGGTTCCATCATGTGGTTTGTGGGGCGCCCCCTGCAATGTTCACACACATCTCTGGGTGCGGCTCTCTGCCCGCCAGGGCTGTTCTGTATGAGAAGGACTCGGCTGCTGGGCTTCCCGCTCTCACTATCGGCTCCCGCCGTCAGCGCAGACCCAGGCTTTCAGCGGCTCTTTCCTGCCGCCTGGCCGCTGCTGAGGGCGATCCGCGCGGGAGCACAGGCAGAGGGCCCCGGGGAGAGGAACTCCACACAGATGAGAACTGGCGGGGGGATCCGGGCGGGTCCTTTCCACATTTAGATGGACAGAGAGTAAGAAGAAGGTGAAGAACTCTGAAAAACTGCCACAGGCAACTCAGGGACCAGTGAAATTTGATAAGGATGGTTCTGTTTTGGTTGTCATTCACGCCAAACCTGGAGCTAAACAGAATGCTGTGCCGGATGTGTCGGAAGGAGCAGTTGCCGTGGCTATTGCGGCTCCTCCAACTGATGGGGAGGCGAATGCAGAACTGGTTCGTTATCTGGCCAAGGTACTGGGATTAAAGAAAAGTGAAGTTATCCTGGACAAGGGTTGCAGACACCGTGAGAAGGTGGTGAAGATTCTGGCTTCATTTACCCTGGAAGAGGTGCAAGAAATACTCCAATCCGCGGCCACTACAGGCTAGTGCAAGAAGCAGAGCCTTGGGGCAACGTTGGTCGCAATAAATCAAAACCTAGTGGTTACTGGACGTGCACAGAAGAGTACTGTCAGCAATGTGTCTCATCAGTCATTGCATTCAAATAATCTTGGAAGAGACCTCACACGAACTGTCAAATCCAGGTTTAAAACTGTCTAGGTACAGCTGATATTTTATATTTGGAAACCATGTGGATTGGGAACTACTCCTGACTATTCAAATTCTTGCATTGCTAATGGTTATTCTGTGTGAAAATTCATTCACACATACCTCAATTCTGTCCTCGTTGTCTCATTATAAAAAATGATTTATTGTAAGGTGAACATTGGGTTTGGCTGTTCTGTCCCTGGGATCCATTTACCTGATTTTTTAGTTCAGCTACATGCAAAAGCCCCATGACAGTATAAAAAGAGCAAAGAGTTATCTGCTTGTCAATATTCCACCCTCAACTAATTCTCCCAACAAAAGATATGGGGCGCGATTCTCCGCACCCGCGAAAAATCGCAAAACTGTCGTAAAAAACGGGCGCGTTTTACGACTGTCGTGAAGGGTCCATTTCCCGACGTATTCACTTCCGGGAAATGGGCTAGTAACGCGGCCGCGTCAATCAGGTGCGCGATGATGACGGAACGCGGCGACGACACGAACACGCCCACGTGACGCCGCCCGACGTCGTAAAAAGGCGCGGGCGAGCACAGAATCTGTCGGCCATGATGTCGGAGTCCAGGAGAGCTGCACCTCGTTTTGTGGAGGCCGATGTCGAGACTCTGCTCGATGCTGTTGAGCAGAGGAGGGGCATCCTCCGCCCGCGGAGAGGGCATCGCCAACCTGCCAGCGCGGTACGCCAGGCCTGGCGTGAGGTGGCCGCTGTCGTCAGTGCTGTGGGGCAGAACCCTCGCTCTGCAGAGCAGTGCCGGAAAAAGCTACACGACCTCACCAGGGCTGCCAGGGTAAGTGCCAAGAAGGTGCCCCCTGGTCACAACCATCCCCCCCCCCCCCCCCCCCCCCGGCACGGGGGGTGGAGGGGGATTGGGCCAGAGTTATTTGAGGATGGGTCACAAAGTTGTCACAGACCCAGCGCTCTGGCCCCGTGGAGAGATGCAATCGTCTTATGACAACTTGACCCCCAAACTGTGCCAGTATCTGAACGGACTGCTGATACCTGCCGTATTGTAATGATCTACCTATGTACCCTCCCCCAACAGGCCAAGTCCGCTCACAACAACCGTGAGCGGCACAAGACTGGAGGGGGTTCGCCCAACCTGCACCCCCTCACCACCTTTGAGCAGAGGGCACTGGACCTTGTCGGGGGGTCTGCCACCCGGGATGTCGCGCTATGCGAGGTTGGCGGAGCTGCAACAAGTGAGACAACCCTCCTTGACAAACACCCACCCCTCCCCCATCCTCTGTCCCTTCACACACCCTGCCCACTTGGACACCTCCCCCATCCTCTGTCCCTTCACACACCCTGCCCACTGGGATACCTCCCCCATCCTTTGTCCCTTCACACGCTGCCCACTGGGACCGTCCAGCGGCCTGCCGAGCAAATCTAAATAACCCGTCTCATTCTCTTCCCTAGGACGTGATGCCGAACGGCCAGGGCCGTCTGGCTGCAGACGGACACAGGCATCTGCCGCCACCTCACCCGGGGCCGCACGACAGAGGGTGCCCGATCAGCGGGGAGCCCCATCCTCCCCAACCCAATCTGCGGATCAGGACGCCCAGAGGGTGGCGAGACCACAAGCCACGGAAATGGCCAGGGATAACCCTCCGGACTCTGAGCGGCCCCACACCATCGAGGAGGGGCTAAATTGCGAAAACATCGGGCTTGCGGCACTGCTATCTCCCACAACATCCATCATCCCAGAGACACTCACCCCGGCGGGCCTATTTAGTGATGAGTCTCCTGGGTCACAGTCTGGTTTGCACATCACAGCTGAGCAGGTACATCAGGTGGAGGTCGGAGCAACCGAAGGCCCGGACTCGCGGAGGCCAGACCAGGCCCAGGATGCAGCTGGCTCCCAGACGTTTTCGGAGTTCCTGGAGTTTCTCAACCCACCCGCACAGCCGATGCCTCAAGAAACCCAGGGAGACGACGGGATGAGGGCTTCCTTCCAGACTCTGCAGACGCTGTTAGAGGAGTTGAACCGCGTCCACGAGCAGGGAGTGGTGCCGCTCATGGCAGAGACCCAGTCCGATACCGCACGGGTGGCATCCGCGGTGGAGGCAATGGGTCAGGTGATGCAAGGCTTCATATGCACGCGTCATCCTCGGCCCTGGACAGGGTTGCCCTCTCACAGGCAGCAATGTGCCAGAGGCAAAACGACATTGCCGGCGCCCTGCAGGCCTTGGCCCAGTCTCACCAGGTCATTGGCCAGTCGCAGCAGTCAGTCGCCGAGAGCATCAACCGCCTGACACATGTGCTGGATGGCGTCGTGCACTCACAGGTTGAGATCGCACAGTCCCTGGCGGGAATGTCTAACTCCCTGGACTCCGTCTCTGCAAACCTTCGGATCCTGGTGGATACCGTTGCAGGCCTCCAGGACTGGCAGCGCCAGGTGTCGGTGGTGCGATGGGGCACCTCCCCGCTCGCACCTCTGTCCCAAAGTGAGGCCCGGGGGCCACCGGGCTCCCCGAGGGAGGAGGAAGTTTCGGGGCCCGTCCCATTAAGTCCATCACGGGACGTCCCGGAATTCTCGGCCTCCCCCCGTCCCATCCCTGGTGCATCGGGTGGGCAGCAGGCAGAGCAGGGTGGCACAACGTCACCCGAGACGCCCGCAGAGCAGCCTGGCCCATCAAGGCCGGGTCGCCCCAGGAAACGCTTGGCCAAGGAGAAACGAGTCGAGGGGGGCGATTCGCAGCAATCCTCCTCCACTCCTGCTGTATCATCTGGGGAGTCACTTAGACGTAGTGGTAGGGCCCGTAAGGCAACTAAGATAGACACTGAGTAAGTTGGCACGGGTGAAGGGCACAGTTTAGTTGTAGGGGCTAGGGCACCTGTAAATAATTGTTAACATTAAACGCACTGTTCCACCTTACTTGTAATACCGTGTGATTGTTCCACAGCCACAGGATTTGTGATGGTGACCGAGTGTCGCTGGGGTTGACGAGTGGTGAAACTTCGGTGCCGGGTGTGCAGTCCCTGCCCCCCCCCCCCCCCCCCCCCCCCCCCCCCCCCCCCCCCCCCCCCCCAACCCCTCCCACAGCTAGCCCACGCGGGCACGTGATGGAGTGTCAGTGACGATCTCAGCGGCCACCAAGGTGGATGGTTCAGCTATTGCCATGGGCCAGACTCTCTCTAACGATTCTGAGCTCACAGCTCATCGCAGAGCGGGCTGTCATCATTCCACATGGCACTGATCACACCTGCTGACACAGCCATCAATGTTGTGCCATACAGTCTGGACCCAGTGGTAAGGGTGATGTCGAAGTGGAGCAGGGTACACTGAGAGGGGGTGGGGGGGGTTGTGGTGGTGGAAGTTGTGTGTTGACCCTCTGCACGACTAGCGATGCAGGTGGTGGTTTGGTGTTCAGCGGGGACGTCACATGCGGTGCGTGAACCGTGCTGCCACTAAGGCGTCGCGTGCCCGCCGTCCTCGCCGGGTCTGTCGTGCCGCCTCCTGGACATCACCAGCACCTGGGTCGTGTCTGCGTGCTGCGCCCGCCACTCCACCAGCCTCCTCCTCCTCCCTCTCCTCCTCCTCCTCCTCCTCCTCCTCCTCTGTGCTGGAACCACTGCCACTGGCTTCTCCCTCCGCCTCCTGCAGCAGGTCATCTCCCCTCTGCATCGCGATGTTGTGCAGCGCACAGCAGACCACAACAATGCGAGCGTCCCTTTCGGCCTGGTACTGCAGGGCCCCTCCGGAGCGGTCCAGGCACCTGAATCTCATCTTCAGGAGGCCAAGGCAGCGCTCCACCACACCCCTGATTGCTGCATGGGCCTCGTTGTATCGTGTTTCCGCATTGGTCTGAGACCTCCGTATAGGCGTCATCAGCCAAGACCTCAGCGGATAACCCCTGTCGCCTAGCAACCAGCCCCTCAGCCGGGGGGGACGACCCTCAAACATCGCAGGGATGAACGACTGCGCCAGTATGTAGGAGTCATGCACACTCCCTGGGAACCTTGCAGAGACGTTCATGATCCTCATGTGGGGGTCGCATACCACCTGGATATTCATGGAGTATGTCCCCCTTCTGTTTGTGAACACATCCCTGTCGCCTGCAGGCGGGCGCATGGGGACGTGAACACAATCGATTGCCCCCTGCACCCTTGGTATCCCGGCCATGCTGGCAAATCCACGAGCTCGTGAGTCTTGACTTGCTTGGTCCTCGGGAAAGGTGATGTAGCGGTCCGCGATGGCATAGAGGGCGTCGGTCACATCCCGGATACACCTGTGGACCGATGACTGGGAGATCCCGGAGAGGTCCCCGCTCGGAGACTGGAAGGAGCCGGTAGCATAGAAGTTAAGAGCGACCGTCACCTTGATGGCAACCGGGATCGCGTGTCCTCCCCCGTTCCACGTGGGGCGAGGTGCGACAGGAGTTGGCAGATATGTATCACTGTCTGCCTACTCAGCCGGAGTCTCCTCCTGCAGATGATGTCCGTCATTGTTAGGAAAGAGACCCGGACACGGTACACCCTCGGCTTTGGTCGTCGCCTCTGGCGCCGTGGCTGCACCCTCACTCTCTCCTCTTCCTCTTCCTCCTCCTCCTCCTCCTCCTCCTCCTCCTCCCCATGCTGCTCGACGACTGGCAACTCCTCGGCCCTTCCCTCTGCTGCTGCAGCTGGCCCTGCATCCACTGCGGGTTGTGGGTGTGGATGCTGCTGCATCGCCAAATGCAGTGCAGCGGCCCCAACCACTGCGCAGAACATAGGCGTTCTGTTCACATACATTGTGCTAACCTACAAAAGGGTGGTGGGGGGCAGAAAAACGGGACATGTTAGACGGAGGTTAGTCGACACCTCGGCAGCCGCCTGCCACGGGATACCTGTGTGTCCCGGTGGCCTGATCGCGCTGCTGACACGCGGGCAGCCTAACCCCTGGTCACTTTCTGCATCCAACGGCCAGTAAACTATGTCCTCCTCACGGGTGCGTCAGTGGCCTGTGGCCGTAAGCCACAGGGCAACCAGCGGCCGTGTCCTCGTGACCGGCACGCCATGGCATGGTGGCAGACATTTTGTTACGGGGTTGGACGGCTCACTCGCTCACTCTCTACCTAACCCCCCCCCCACTCCCACTCCCCCCCCATCTCCCCCGCTCCCCGCCCCCCGTCTCCCCACTCCCCCCCGTCCCCCCCCACTGCCCCTCCGCCCCCCCCACTGCCCCCCCCCGTCCCCCCCCCACTGCCCCCCCCATCCCCCCCACTGCCCCCCCCCGTCTCCCCCACTGACCCTGCTCTGGATCCCCCCTCCCGTTCTCAGGAATACCTTCTCCGTTGTGGCCAGACTCGAGCGGTGCGCTGAGCGGTGCGCTCCCCTCCTCCAAGCTGTCGTCAGCCAGCCCGACTGGTTGACGAACTTAAATAGCAGGTGTGTTTCACGCCGTGCAAACAGGGCGCGATGATGTCGGGACTTCGGCCCATCCGGGCCGGTGAATAGCGGGGGGGGGCTATTAGTGGCGAATCTGGTCGTGTCGGGGGCGGGAAGGAGGCGTTTGTCGGGAATGACGACTCCGAGATTTTGCGGGGTTCGGAGAATAGCGGGAGGGCGTCGGAACAGCGTCGCCGTAAAAATATGCGACGCCCGCTATTTTCCGAACCGTCGTGAGTCCGGAGAATCGCGCCCTAGCAGTGTGATGATCACATTGACATTGTGGGAGATTATTAGTGCAGAATGACATGGGCAGCACGGTAGCATTGTGGATAGCACAATTGCTTCACAGCTCTAGGGTCCCAGGTTCGATTCCGACTTGGGTCACTGTCTGTGCGGAGTCTGCACATCCTCCCCGTGTGTGCGTGGGTTTCCTCCGGGTGCTCCGGTTTCCTCCCACAGTCCAAAGTTGTGCAGGTTAGGTGGATTGGCTATGATAAATTGCCCTTAGTGTCCAAAATTGCCCTTAGTGTTGGGTGGGGTTACTGGGTTATGGTGATAGGGTGGAGGTGTTGACCTTGGGTAGGGTGCTCATTCCAAGAGCCGGTGCAGACTCGATGGGCCGAATGGCCTCCTTCTGCACTGTAAATTCTATGATCTATGATCTTCCCCCCCTCAAAAAGCCAGTGTGATGAATGATTCCTGCACCTTTAATGTAATGATCCCTTTCAGACCGGTTTGGAACCCTGGGGGACTCCGGCTCCACCCCCGCAGGGAGCCATATATAAGGTAATGTTCAGTGGGCTGTGTGCAGTGAGCATACTTCTCGATAGCTGTCTGGTTCTCTGATAATTAAAGCATCTCTGGAGTTGTAATTGAGGGCATCTCAATTTAATTAGCAGAGAACCAGACAGCTACCCAGAAGTGTGCTCAGTGCCACAGGCCCCACAACGCGGCTGCATGCTGGCCGGACACGCCCCCTTCTGACGCATCATCGGCCTCGTGCGAGTCATGGGGTGGCCACCTTGGCGGCGGCCATCTTCAAAATCCGACATGTGCAACCGACGGTGGCAGCCATTTTGTGACTCCGGGCGGCCATTTTGTGAGTCGGACTCAGCTGAGGACTCTGACTACGCGCAACTGAGAGCGATCACCCTTGATCAATCGCGGCTGAAACACCTACGGAACTCCATGATGCAGGTCTAAATCAACGGGCGCGACACCCCCTGCCTCTTCGACTCAGGGAGCACGGAGAGCTTTATTCACCCAGAAACGGTAAGGCGCTGCTCCCTGCACACATATCCCGCCTTCCAAACTATCGCCCTCACGTCCGGGTCCCACTCGGTCGAAATCACGGGGTATTGTATCGCGGATCTCTCGATCCAGGGCGCCGAATACGCCTGTTTCAAACTTTATATCCTCCCTCGCCTCTGCGCTCCCCTGCTGCTTCATCTGGACTTTCAGTGTAGCCACCGAAGCCTGACACTGAAGTTCAGCGGACCCCTGTCCCCACTCACGGTATGTAGCCTGGCACCACTTAAAGTTGCATCACCCCCCTGCTTCGTGAACCTCACCCCCGACTGTAAGCCCGTCGCCACCAGGGGTCGGCGGTACAGTGCTCAAGATATGACTTTTATCAAGTCAGGTTCAGCGGTTGCTGAAAGAAGGGATCATAGAGGCTGGCAACAGCCCCT
Source organism: Scyliorhinus canicula (assembly GCF_902713615.1). Classification (NCBI taxonomy): domain Eukaryota; kingdom Metazoa; phylum Chordata; class Chondrichthyes; order Carcharhiniformes; family Scyliorhinidae; genus Scyliorhinus; species Scyliorhinus canicula. The sequence goes on along the minus strand of NC_052160.1, from coordinate 63,390,957 downwards.
GGAGAGCACAAGTATTGGTAGTCCAGTCTGGGGAAAAGACACGGATGGTGGTGGACTATAGTCAGACCATGATGTGACCATCAATTCACAAGACACGTGATTGGATGTGAACAGTGGTTTTAATAGTTTTACAACTGAGCCTGCCTGCGACGAGATGAACTGGCAGCAGGCTCACAACTGCAGATCTTTATACCTCCGGTTAGTGGAAGGAGCCAAGGGTGGAGCCCAGTACAAATTCCTCATCTCCCCCTATGGGCAGAGCCGCGCAACTGCTCGTATACCGAGCTTACAAAGACACAACACATATAATATAACACAGTGTGAATTACTAGGATTATGATTCACCGCATTCACCCCCGATAAAAAAATCAAGTCCGGCGGGGGTGATGTGTCTACAAGTTTAGCCGGTCCAGCGGTCGAGTCGTCCTCTGGGATCAGCGAAGCGCCGGGGTTGCAGCATCTTCTGGTGGCTGGGTGGTGGCGGTCGGTGAGGGTACGATAGCGGACTCCGGGGGTGATTCGGTCCAAGCTTCGTACCCGACTGGTTCGACTGGCGACGGGGAGCGCCGGAAACCCACAGGCGCGGGGGCGCGGAGCACGGGCAGTGAACCTGTAGGTGTGGGGGAGCAGGGCGCAGTGTAGTGTGAGGGGTACCTCGGCGGCAGTAGTGTTGAGTTGGATCCTGCAGGCGCCAGGTCCCGGAGGGAAACAGTGTCCTGACGGCCGTCAGGGTATTCGATGAACGCGTATTGGGGGTTCGAGTGGAGTAGGAGCACACTCTCAACGAGTGGGTCAGTTTTGAGTGCCCGGACGTGCTTCCGGAGGAGAACCGGGCCCGGTGTCTTCAACCATGCTGGGAGCGAAACCCCCGTGTAGTGCCCCTGGAAAAAACAAATAGCCGCTTGTGAGGGGTCTGGTTGGTGGCTGTACATAGAAGGGACCTAATAGCGTGGAGCGCGTCGGGGAGGACCTCCTGCCAATGGGAGGTCGAGAGCTTCCTGGACCGGAGGGTCAGTAGGACGGTCTTCCAGACTGTCGCGTTCTCCCTCTCCACCTGCCCGTTCCCCCTGGGGTTGTAGCTGGTAGTCCTGCTCGAGGCGATGCCATTGTCGAGCAGGTACTGATGCAACTCGTCACTCATAAAGGACGAACCCCAGTCGCTGTGTACGTAGCTGGGGAAACCAAACAGGGTGAAGATGCTGTGCAGGGCTCTGATGACTGTTGGAGGTCATATCGGGGCACGGGATAGCAAAGAGGAAGCGGGAGAACTCGTTGCTGACGTTCAGGAAGTACACATTCCGATTGGTCGAGGGGTGTGGCCCTTTGAAATCGATGCTCAGGCGTTCAAAGGGCCACGGGGCCTTTACCAGGTGGGCCCTGTCATCTATAAAAGTGCGGTTTGCACTCCGCACAGATCGGGCGATCTCTGGTGATGGCTTTTACCTCCTCGGTGGAGAAAGGCAGATTTCGGGCTTTGACGTAGTGGGTGAGCTGGGTGACCGCTGTGTGGCAGAGGTCATTGTGGATAGCTTTCAGGCGGTCGTCTTGCGCGCTGGCGCACGTGCTGCGGGACAGGGCATCTGGGGGCTCGTTGAGCTTCCCCGGTCGGTACATAATATCGTACTTGTAGGTGGAGAGTTCGATCCTCCACCGTAGGATCTTATCGTTTTTAATTTTGCCCCTTTGTGAGTTGTCAAACATGAAGGCAACCGATCTTTGGTCAGTGATGAAGGTGAACCTCCTACCTGCGAGGTAGTGCCTCCAGTGACGTATAGCTTCCACGATGGCTTGTGCTTCCTTTTCGACCAAGGAGTGTCGAAGTTCCGAAGTGGAGAGGGTTCGGGAGAAAAAGGCGATTGGTCTCCCTGCCTGAATTAGTGTGGCTGCGAGAGCGACCTCTGAGGCATCGCTCTCTACCTGAAAAGGGACGGATTCATCCACTGCCCGCATGGCTGCTTTGGCGATGTCCTCGATACAGGTGAAGGCCTGGCGAGCCTCATCTGATAGAGGAAAGAGTGTGGCCTTAAATAGTGGGCGGGCTTTGTCCGCATACTGAGGGACCCACTGGGCATAATAAGAGAAAAATCCCAGGCACCTTTTAGAACATAGAACAGTACAGCACAGAACAGGCCCTTCGGCCCTCAATGTTGTGCCGAGCAATGATCACCCTACTTAAACCCACGTAACCCGTATACCCGTAACCCAACAATCCCCCCATTAACCTTACACTACGGGCAATTTAGCATGGCCAATCCACCTAACCCGCACATCTTTGGACTGTGGGAGGAAACCGGAGCACCCAGAGGAAACCCACGCACACACGGGGAGGACGTGCAGACTCCACACAGACAGTGACCCAGCCGGGAATCGAACCTGGGACCACTGGAGCTGTGAAGCATTGATGCTAACCACCATGCTACCGTGAGGGCCCTGGGACAGTGAGGGAGAGGGAGTTGCATACGGTCCAGGTCGGGGCCCAGGACTCCATTTTCCACGACATAGCCGAGGATGACTAGCCTGGTCGTGCGGAAAACGCATTTCTCCGTGTTATACGTGAGGTTGAGTTTCTGGGCAGTCTGGAGAAATCAATGGAGGTTAGCGTTGTGGTCCTGCTGATCATGGCCGTAGATGGTGACGTTGTCCAAGTACGGAAACGTGGCCCGCAGCCCGTACTGGTCCACCATTCAGTCCATTGCTCGTTGCAACACAGTGACCCCATTCGTCACGCCAAACGGAACCCGGAGGAAGTGGAAGAGGCGGCCATCGGCCTCGAACGCTGTGTAGTGGCGGTCCTCCGGGCGGATTGGGAGCTGGTGGTATGCAGACTTCAGATCCACCGTGGAGAAGATGCAATAATGGGCGATCTGATTCCCCATGTCTGCAATCCTGGGGAGGGGGTACGCATCGAGGAGCGTGAATCGATTAATGGTCTGGCTATAGTCCACTACCATTTGGAATTTTTCCCCAGTCTTGATGACCACCACCTGAGCTCTCCAGGGGCTATTACTGGCCTCTATGATCCCCTCACGTAGAAGCCTATGGACTTCGGTTCTGATAAACACCCTGTCCTGCAGGCTGTATCGCCTGCTGCGAGTGGCTACGAGTTTGCAGTCTGCAGTGAGATTGGCAAAGAGTGGAGGGGGGTCGATGTTTAGCGTCGCTAGACTGCAGATAGTGAGTGGGGGCAGGGGCCTGCCGAAGCTGAGGGTGAGGCTTTTGAGGTTGCACTGGAAGTCAAGTCCCAGTAAGAGTGGGGCGCAGAGTGCGGGGAGTACGTATAGCTGGAAGTTAGAGTAGCTAGCGCCCTGAATCGTTAGGGTCCCGACGGTGCGCCCTTGGAGGTGAACAGAGTGTTTGCCCAAAGCGAGAGAGATAGTTTGCCGTGCAGGGAAGATAGGGAGCAAACAGCGTCTTACCCGATCTGGGTGTACGAAGCTCTCGGTGCTCCCGTAGTCAAAGAAGCACGGTGTCCTGTACCCGTTGATTTTAACGGTCATCATCGAGTTGCGGAGGTGTTTCGGACGCGACTGGTCCAACATTACCGCGCTGAGTTGCGGGTAGTCGGCGGCTTGATCAGCTGTGCTGGAGTGGCCCCGTGATGACTGTCCGCTGAGGTCGTAGTCTTCGAGGTGAGTTTTAGAGTTTGAAGAGGATGGATCACAAGATGGCTGCCCCCGTGGATCGCACGTGGCGGGCGGCGAGGAAGATGGCGGCCCCCATGAGTCGCACGTGTCGGGTGGGGGCGGAGTCGCAGTACATGCCGCAGCGTTTCGGGGCCTGCGGGCCTGAGAGTTTTGGAAACGAGTGCTCTGGGCTGCAGGAGAGTTTGGAGAGGGGGATTTCTTCGCCAGGCAGACCCGGACATAGTGTCCTTTGTGACCGCAGCTGCTGCAGGTCGCGTTGCGGGCCGGGCAGTGCTGCCGTGGGTGTTGGGGCTGCCCAGAAAAATGGCACGCTGGGGCTACGTAGTGGGTGGGTGGCCGCAAGGCGCAGGCCTGGGGCAGTCGCTGGTCGGGGGCCCAGGATGGGGTCGCTTGGTCCGCGGGGAACGAGGTGAGGCTGTGGAACAAGACCGCCATGGTAGTAGCCAATTCTACAGTGTCCTCAAAGTTCTGGACCCCTTTTTCAAGCAACTGCTGGCGCACATAGTTTGACCTGAGCCCTGCCACATATACATCTCGGACAGCGAGCTCCATATGCTGGGAAGCTGATACAGCTTGATAATTACAGTCCCGAGCTAAGGCTTTTGAATCGTGCAGGAATTCGTCCAATGACTCCGCGGGGCGCTGGCGGCGGGTCGTAAAAATGTGACGCGCGTAGACCTCGTTGATGGGCCTCATGTACATTCGATCGAGCATGGCTAGGGCCTCCGTATACGAGGTAGTACTGTTAAGATGAGTAGAGATACGGTGGCTCACCCTTGCGTGCAGTAGGCTGAGTTTCTGCTCCTCCGAAGTTTCTGAAGTGCTGGATTCTGCCAGGTAGGCCTTGAAACATCTGAGCCAGTGTAGAAAGATTTATTTCGCCTCTGCAGCCTGCGGGTTGAGTTCTAGTCTGTCAGGTTTGAGGGCTGATTCCATAGTCGTTTTCTTCAAGTTTCCTAAGACTATTAAATTGATGTGACCATCAATTCACAAGACACGTGATTGGAAGTGAACAGTGGTTTAATAGTCTTACAACTGAGCCTGCCTGCGACGAGATGAACTGGCAGCAGGCTCACAACTGCAGATCTTTATACTTCCGGTTAGTGGGAGGAGCCAAGGGTGGAGCCCAGTACAAACTCCTCATCTCCCCCTATGGGCAGAGCCGTGCAACTGCTCGTATACCGAGCTTACAAAGACACAACACATATAATATAACACAGTGTGAATTACTCGGATTATGATTCACCACAGACCATAAACCGTTTTACGCAACTCAATGCGTACCCCCTTCCCCGCATAGCAGAAACGGTTAACCAGATCGCCCAGTATCGGGTATTCTCCATGGTTGACCTAAAATCCGCCTACCATCAGCTCCCTATCCGCCCGGATCACCACCCATACACGGCCTTCGAAGCAGCCGGTCGGTTTTTTCACTTCCCAAGGGTCCCTTTTGGCGTCACAAATGGGGTCTCCGTTTTTCAAAGGGCAATGGAGCAAATGGTGGACCAGTACGGCTTACTGACTTACCCGTACATGGACAATGTCACCATCTGCGGCCATGACCAGCAGGAAGACGTCGCAAACCTGAAAAAGTTCCTCCAGACCGCCCGGGCCCTCAATCTGACCTACAACAAAGAGAAAGCATTTTCCACGCAACCCGACTAGCCATCCTCAGCTACGTCATGGAAAACGGGGTCCTAGGCTGAGACCCCGATGGCATGCACCCCCTTAAGGAACTTCCCCTCCCCCGTAGCCTCAAGGCACTCAAACGGTGCTTGGGGCTCTTTTCCTATTACGCCCAGTGGGTCCCCAGATATGCGGACAAAGCTCGACCACTCATTAAGACCATGGTTTTTCCCCTGACGGCTGAGGCCCGGTCAGCCTTCAGTCGTATTAAGGCCGATATCATCAAGTGGTGGACGAAACCATCCCCTTCCAGGTAGAAAGCGATGCTTCAGACATCGCCCTGGCTGCTACCCTCAACCAAGCAGGCAGGCCGGTAGCATTTTTCTCCCGAACCCTCACCGCCCCGGAAATTCGGATCTCTGCAGTCGAGAAGGAGGCACAAGCCATTGTGGAGGCCGTGCGGCACTGGACGCACTACTAGCAGGTAGGAGATTCACCCTTGTCACCGACCAACGGTCGGTAGCCTTCATGTTTGCTAACGCACAACGGGGCAAAACGAAAAATGATAAAATTTTGAGATGGAGGATCGAATTGTCCGCCTATGCGTACGATATTACATATCGTCCAGGGAAGCTCAATGAATCCCCAGAAAACCTGTCCCGCGGCACGTGCGCCAACGATCCACGATGACCTCTGTCACCCGGGGGTCACCAGACTTGCTCACTTCATCAATTCCCGCAATCTACCTGACTCCACCGAGGAGGTCAAGGCCATGTCCAAGGCTTGCCAGATCTGTGCGGAGTGCAAACCGCACTTCTACCGACCAGACAAGGCCCGCCTGGCGAAAGCCTCTGGGCCCTTTGAGCGACTAAGCGTGGACTTCAAAGGGCCCCTCCCGTCGACCAACCACAACATCTATTTCCTCACTGTCATCGGCGAATTCTCCTGCTTCCCATTCGCTGTCCCCTGCCCCGATATGACCTCGGCCACCGTGATCAAGGAACTGCACAGCATCTTCACCCTGTTTGGTTTCCCCACCTATATCCACAGCGACTGGGGTACATCGTTCACGAGTGATGAGCTGCGTCAGTATCTGCTCAACAAGGGCATCGCCTCGAGCAGGACAACCAGCTATAACCCGAGGGGAAACGGGCAGGTGGAGAGGGAGAACGTGACAGTTTGGAAGGCTGTCCTAGCCTTACGGTCAAGAAGTCTCCCAACCACCCGCTGGCAGAAGGTCCTACCCAATGCCTACACTCCATTAGGTCGCTCCTCTGCACGGCCACGGACGAGACTCCTCACAATCGCTTGTTTGTCTTCCCCGGAAGTCCACCTCCAGGGTCTCGCTTCCATGCTGGCTGACGACTCCAGGACCAGTTCTACTCTGGAGGCACGCGAGGGGCCATAAGACGGACCCTCTAGTCGAGAGGGTCCAGCTGCTGCATGCGAACCCCCAATACGCCTACGTCGAGCACCTCGACAGAAGGCAAGACACAGTTTCCCTGCGAGACCTGGCACCCGCTGGCTCTTCCACTGACGTCTCCCCCTCTACCGACGCTCCCCTCGCCACACCGGCTGCCGACCCCGACAGCGCGCCCCCCTCTAGCGTCCCCTCGCTTCCCCCCCCCCACCACCGCCGGCGCCGACACCAATCACCCTAGTCACCCCCGATACCCCCCCTGCTCCAACAAGGGCAAAGGCTCAGACTACCGTGCTCCCGGATATACTCCCACTGAAGACACCCGTGTCCGCTGCACCACCGCCGGAGCTGAGAAGGTCAACAGGACAATCAGATCACCCAAAAGACTGGACATGTAATTCCACTTCACCCCCGACGGACTCTGTGTTTTCTTTTAAAACGGGGTGAATGTGAGGAATGATTACTGCACCTTTAATGTAATGATCTCTTTAAGAGTGGGTTTGGAACCATGGGGGACTCCGTCTCCGGCTCCACCCCCCCAGGGAGCCATATATGAGGTAATGTTCAGTGGGCCGTGTGCAGTGAGCACACTTATCGGTAGCTGTCTGGTTCTCTGCTAATTAAAGCCTTTGTATTACTAATCATCTCTCTCGAGTTGTAATTGAGGGCATCTCAGCCAGTTCATCCTCGCCCTTGTGAGGTATGCTCTATATACCACCTGTGGTAGTATGACATGGGGTATTATGGTACCTGGAAGTGTGAGCTTCCATTGGTGCAGAGGACTTGCTGCCCATTGGCTGATAGGTAGGTAGCTCCGCCTATGAGGCGGGGTATAAGAACCCGTGTTCCCCGGCAGTCTGCCATTCTTCTGTACGTCTGCTGCCGGCTACACTTCTTGTGTGTTAAAGCCTATCATTCGGACTTTATCTACGTTTCGTGTCCATTGATTGTGCATCACCACCTACAACTGCATCAGCCCCAACCTCGTGCACAAGGTGGAGGTGTACACTCTCCAGAGCATGTCACACCACAACCACCCCTCCATACCTTCTCCCAACTCTTCCTCCCACTTTGCCTTGATCCCTTCTAGCGGTGCCTTCTCATCTTCCAAAATACCCCCATAAACTGCTGACACTACCCCCTTCTTCAGTCCCCCTGTCGTCAGCACCTCCAGCAATTGGTTCCGGCTCTTTCAAGCTCTTTGATGTTGGCTTCTTGGGCTTCCAGTTTCTTTTTGGCCCTGCTCAGAGCGATCTGTATTTGCTCCAGGGTTTCAGGCACTGCATCTTTCACTGCGGTCTGTATGTCTGTTTTAATTTCTTGACGGTGCTCTTTCAGTGCCTCTGAGAGGAATACCATCCAGTTCCTGGTGAGGGAGAGTTTTGTACTGGGCTGTTCTGCCCTTTTCGCTCCGCGAGAATTGCGTTCCGCTCCACGTGTTCTGGTCCGCTCATCCGATTGCCGCTGCTCCAGACCTCTTCCACTTCTGGTCTCTGTCCGCCCCTGAACTGGCATTTTCCCGTCAATTTCTTTCTCCTTCTTTCGTCTGCTGTCTTCTTCACATTCAGGGAACATATCAGTGGGATTTGTAGCGGGTTTTGTTAAAAAGCGATCATTTTACGGTTCTACGGGAGGAGAGCCACCTGACATGCACCTGCTTAGTCCAATGTCATCACCGGAAGTCGACTTGAAGATGATACGTTGTGTCCCTTGTATTGAAACATTAAAGAGGAAGAAGAAGCATCTGCCGGTGCACATTATTTTCAGCGTTTTGGGGGGTTTTTACCGTTTTTTCCCTCCCAACTTTTTTTCGGCCTTTAGGACTTAAGGGATGGGCACCAAATCAAACCCGTTTAAAACCAGTGAAGATCCCCGCGGGAGTGTCGGGCAGCTGAAGCAGAGGTGTCAAGCCCAGCAGTTAGAGCGGCGGGGACGGAGCCTAACACGAGGCGGCAGACCCGAATCCAGGCTGCGAGGCAGCCAAAACGGTGGCAGAGGGTGGGGCAGCTGTAGCAGCAGAACTGATGATAAAGATAAAGAGTGGAACAACAGGGCAGAAGTTAAAATGTGGAACAGCAGACCTTCCGGTGGCGGCATATAGAGGGGAAGTCACACATTGGGTGGCTCCCGCTTAAGATGTATTTTTAAGAGGTATGAAATACTGTCCCAAGGGAATTTTCTTTTTTTGTTTTGAGGATTGAAGAAAGAAAAATAATAAGTCACCAAAGGATGTGAAAAGGGCTGAGAGGAGTAGCTATGAAGAAGGGAGGAAACAAGGATTCGCCGTTGAGTGAGGGCCAAAAAAAGCGCTGACAAGATGGCAGTGGCCGGACCACATGGAGGGGCCGCACTGCTTACGGTGGAAAAGGTGACTGAGGTGATGGCCGTGGAGCTGGAGAAGCAGTTTGCGAGGCACATGGAGGCTCTGAGGAAGGCGATGACGGTCGCACTGAAATCATTGGTGGAGGAGGCAATCGCCCTGGTGAGGGTAGCTGTGGCAAAGGTTCGGCCAATGTGAGAGAACAAGGTGAAAAGATGAAGGAAGTGGGGAGGCCATGTCAGAGAACAGCGACAGGCTCACCTCGATGGGGGACGAGCTGCGGAGGGTGATGGAGGTCAACAGAGGGCTTCGATCAAAGCTCGAAGATTTGGAGAACCACTCGAGGCGGCACAATCTGAGAATTGTGGGCTTGCTCGAAGGGACACAATCTGAGAATTGTGGGCTTGCTCGAAGGGGCAGATGGCCCGAGGCCAACAGAGTATTTTGTTAGTACGGGGCAGCACAGTAACATTGTGGGGCAGCACGGTAGCATTGAGGATAGCACAATTGCTTCACGGCTTCAGGGTCCCAGGTTCGATTCCGGCTTGAGTCACTGTCTGGGCGGAGTCTGCACATCCTCCCCGTGTGTGCATGGGTTTCCTCCGTCTCTGTGGCTGGAAAAGAGACTGCAGGATAGTATGTTGCCTCCTTGGTGCTCCGGTCAAGGATGTCTCGAAGTGGTTGCAGGACATTCTGAAGGTGGAGGGTGAACAGACTGCTGTCATGGTACGCATTGGTACAAACAACATAGGTTAAAAAACTATGTGGTCCTAAAAGCCGAATATAAGGAGCCAGGAGGCAAGTTGAAAAGCAGGATCTCAAAGGTAGTTATCACAGGATTACTGGCAGTGTGTCATGTGCTAGTCAGAGTAGACAGCACGGGGGCAGCACGGTAGCCTTGTGGATAGCACAATCGCTTCACAGCTCCAGGGTCCCAGGTTCAATTCCGGCTTGGGTCACTGTCTGTGCGGAGTCTGCACATCCTCCCCGTGTGTGCGTGGGTTTCCTCCGGGTGCTCCGGTTTTCTCCCACAGTCCAAAGATGTGCAGGTTAGGTGGATTGGCCATGCCAAATTACCCTTAGTGTCCAAAATTGCCCATAGTGTTGGGTGGGGTTACTGGGTTATGGGGATAGGGTGGAGGTGTTGACCTTGGGTAGGGTGCTCTTTCCAAGAGCTGGTGCAGACTCGATGGGCCGAATGGCCTCCTTCTGCACTGTAAATTCTATAAAATTAAGATGCTGGCGGAGATGATGGGGGACGATGAGGACCCCTCCCGGTATGAATTGGACTGATCTGATCGGTCGTTAAGGTCAAAACCCAAAGTAAATAGGCCACCAGGAGCAGTAATTATCTGCTTTCAATAACACCACGTGAAGGAGAGGGTATTAAGCTGGGCGAAGCAGAAGCGGGAGGTGCAGTGGGCTGGTGCTAGAGTTCAGATATACCAGGACTTGACGGTGGAGTTGGCGAAGAGACAAGCGGGTTTCAGCCGAGTAAAGGCGGCACTGTACAACAATGCGAAATCCTACCAACTGTCCTGGCTTGAGACAATTCAAACCTCTTTAACCTGTGATTATCCCTCTCTCCAGTTGCTCCGTCTGGACGTATAAAGACTTAATTACCTGCAAAGACTCGCATTCAAAGTATTGTCTTGCATTATTGACTTTGTCTATATATATGTTTCTGGAACCCACCTCTTCATTCACCTGAGGAAGGAGCTGTGCTCCAAAAGCTGGTGATTTGAAACAAACCTGTTGGACTTTAACCTGGTGTTGTAAGACATCTTACTGTACAACAAGGGGGTGCGATTTGGTATGGTATACCCGGCGAAGCTGAAGGTTGCTTTCAACACCAAAGATTTTTATTTTGAAGCGGTGGAGACTGCTGAGGCATTTGTGACGGCAGAAGGCTTTGGACAGAAGTGAAGAGTGGAGCTGGAAGAGTGGCCATGGACTGTGACTGGGGAGCTGGAAAATGTATAAATGTTATAACTTTCTTTTCATTGACCTGTATTATAACTTACTTGACTTCACATTGTTTTAGAGTTTAAGTTTTTGTTTGGTTTGATTGGCATTCTTTGTTGCGACAGTTATATGTTATTTTACTGAGTTGTATGGGTTGATTTGTTTTTCTTTTTCTTCTGGGACAAAGTGGGAGAAGCCGATATGCTTTGGAAGTGTGGGAGGTACCCGCGCTAGCTGACTAAAGTTGACTGTGATCGGAGGTGAGGTGAGAGGAGGGCTGGTTTTGGAGGCATTGGAGTCTGGTTAACAAGTTTCGATGGGCCTACGAGGCGAGCAAGGGAGGGGGGGGAAGGGATCGATACTGGGTGAGGTTTTTTCAAGAGGAAGTGCAGGGGGGAATCTGGGGGAGGTGTTTCGATGTTAACAGTTGATAGGGGCGGGGCAGGCTCGGGGAAATGCCCGGTAGTATAATGATGGTGGATAAGAAGGTGGGTGGGTGGGGGGGGGGGGGGGGGGGGGGGTAGTGAGAGAACCCCAGTTAGGATAGTCATGTGGAACGTGAGGGAGTTGGAAGGTCCAGTCAAGGGTGCTTGCAAATCTTAAAAGCTTGAAGGCAGATGTAGCAATGCTGCAGGAGACTCATTTGAGGGTGAAGGGGTAGGTGAGACTTAAAAAGGGCTGGGTTAGCCGGGTGTTTCACTCTGGATTTGACGGAAGGGCTCGAGGGGTAGCAATAATGGTCAGCAAAAGGGTACGCTTCCAGATGGGGAAGGTGGTTGCAGATCAGGGTGGTAGATATGTACCGGCCTCCCTGAACAGGCGCCAGAATGTGGCGACTAGGGGCCTTTCACAGAAACTTAATTGAACCCTACTTGTGACAATAAGCGATTAATATTATTATTATTATATGTGAAAGGGACAGGGGCGCTGGAAGGGAGACTAGTGGTGCTGGTAAGTGTATATGCTCCAAATTGGGACGATGTAGAGTATGTGAAGGTGTGTGGGGCTATCCCCAATTTGGACCGAACGAACTGATAGTGGGGGGGGGGACTGGAACTTGGTGCAGGAGCCAAGGTTGGACAGGTCACACCGCACTCGCTGGTCCCGTCAGGGAGGTGCAAAGGGGTTGGTTGAACTAATGGTGGAAATGGGAGGGGTGGACACTTGGAGATTTCTGCACCCAAGGGAGCTGCAGTACTTGTTTTTCTCGGCGGTCTTTAAGTTATACTCACGGATTGACTTTTTTGTGGTAGGGAAGGCTCTGCTGGCTGACTCCTGGAAAGACCACCCCACTTAAGCCCACATTTCAGACCGTATCCCGGTAACCCAATAACCCAATTAAATTGAGGGGTGAGAGATATAGGACAGATGTCAGAGGCAGTTTCTTTACTCAGAGAGTAGTAGGGGTGTGGAACGCCTTGCCTGCAACAGTAGTAGACTCGCCAACTTTAAGGGCATTTAAGTGGTCGCTGGATAGACATATGGATGAAAATGGAATAGTGTAGGTCAGATAGGCTTCAGATGGTTTCACAGGTCGGCGCAACATCGAGGGCCGAAGGGCCCGTACTGCGCTGTAGTGTTCTATGTTCTATGTTCTATGTTCTAACCCCTCCTAACCTTTTTGGACACGAAGGGCAATTTATCATGGCCAATCCACCTAAATCTGCACATGGGAACCGATGCAGGAAGTTGGAAGGTAGTAAAACAGGGACAGAAGCAAAAGGAAGTAAGGGGAAAAATGCAAGGCAGAGAAGACATAGTCAAAAATCAAAAAGGGTGACAGTACAAGGTACAGTGACTGAGGGGAGCTCAGTGAATAGGCCCAGTAATACTAAAAGGAATAAAACTGGAGATGTTAAGATTCAAAACAGAGGTAAAAAAAGCCAACATATGTGTACTTTACCTGAATGCTCGTAGTATGCGGAATAAAGTAAATGAGTTGATGGCACAAATCATCGTGAATGACTATGATTTAGTGGCCATTACTGAAACATGTTTAAAGGATGGTCACGACTGGGAGTTAAATATCCAATGGTATCAAACTATTCGGAAGGACAGAGTGGATGGTAAGGGAGGTGGTGTTGCTCTGTTATTTAAGGATGACATCCGGGCAATAGTAAGGGATGACATCGGTGCTATGGAGGATAAGGTTGAATCCATTTGGGTGGAAATCAGGAATAGTAAGGCGAAAAAGTCACTGATAGGAGTAGTCTATCGGCCACCAAATAGTAACGTTATGGTGGGGCAGGCAATAAACAAAGAAATAACTGATGCATGTAGAAATGGTACAGCAGTTATCATGGGGGATTTTAATCTACATGTAGATTGGTTTAACCAGGTCAGTCAAGGCAACCTTGAGGAGGAGTTTATAGAATGCATCCGCGATAGTTTCCTAGAACAGTATGTAATGGAACTTACGAGGGAACAAGCGGTCCTAGAACTTTTCCTGTGTAATGAGACAGGATTGATTCATGATCTCATAGTTAGGGATCCTCTCGGAAGGAGCGATCACAATATGGTGGAATTTAAAATACAGATAGAGGTTGAGAAAGTAAAATCAAATACTACTGTTTTGTGTTTAAACAAAGGAGATTACAATGGGATGAGAGAAGAACTAGCTAAGGTAGACTGGGAGCAAAGACTTTCTGGTGGAACAGTTGAGGAACAGTGGAGAACCTTCCAAGCGATTTTTCACAGTGCTCAGCAAAGGTTTATACCAACAAAAAGGAAGGACGGAAGAAAGAGGGAAAATCGACCGTGGATATCTAAGGAAATAAGGGAGAGTATCAAATTGAAGGAAAAAGCATATAAAGTGGCAAAGATTGGTGGGAGACTAGAGGACTGGGAAATCTTTAGGGGGCAACAGAAAGCTACAAAAAAAGCTATAAAGGAGAGTAACATAGAGTATGAGAGTAAACTTGCTCAGAATATAAAAACAGACAGTAAAAGTTTTTACAAATATGTAAAACAAAAAAGAGTGGCTACGGTAAATATTGGTCCTTTAGAGGATGAGAAGGGAGTTTTAATAATGGGAGATGAGGAAATGGCTGAGGAACTGAACGGGTTTTTTGGGTCGGTCTTCACAGTGGAAGACACAAATAACATAGCAGCGACTGATAGAAATTAGGCTATGACAGGTGAGGACCTTGAGAGGATTGTTATCACTAAGGAGGTAGTGATGGGCAAGCTAATGGGGCTAAAGGTAGACAAGTCTCCTGGCCCTGATGGAATGCATCCCAGAGTGCTAAAAGAGATGGCTAGGGAAATTGCAGATGCACTAATGATGATTTACCAAAATACACTAGTCTCTGGGGTTGTCCCGGTGGATTGGAAATTAGCAAACGTGACACCACTGTTTAAAAAAGGAGGTAGGCAGAGAGCGGGAAATTATAAGCCAGTGAGCTTAACTTCGGTAGTAGGGAAGATGCTGGAATCTATCATCAAGGAAGAAATAGCGAGGCATCTGGATAGAAATTGTCCCATTGGGCAGACGCAGCATGGGTTCATAAAGGGCAGGACGTGCCTGACTAATTTAGTGGAATTTTTTGAGGACATTACCAGTGCAGTAGATAACGGGGAGCCAATGTATGTGGTATATCTGGATTTCCAGAAAGCCTTTGACAAGGTGCCACACAAAAGGTTGCTACATAAGATAATGATGCATGGCATTAAGGGTAAAGTAGTAGCATGGATAGAGGATTGGTTAATTCATAGAAAGCAAAGAGTGGGGATTAATGGGTGTTTCTCTGGTTGGCAATCAGTAGCTAGTGGTGTCCCTCAGGGATCCCTGTTGGGCCCACAATTGTTCACAACTTACATGGATGATTTGGAGTTGGGGACCAAGGGCAATGTGTCCAAGTTTGCAGATGACAGTAAGATGAGTGGTAAAGCGAAAAGTGCAGAGGATACTGGAAGTCTGCAGAGGGATTTGGATAGGTTAAGTGAATGGGCTAGGGTCTGGCAGATGGAATACAATGTTGACAAATGTGAGGTTATCCATTTTGGTAGGAATAACAGAAAACGGGATTATTATTTAAACAATAAAATATTAAAACATGCCGCTGTGCAGAGAGACCTGGGTGTGCTAGTGCATGAGTCACAGAAAGTTGGTTTACAGGTGCAACAGGTGATTAAGAAGGCAAATGGAATTTTGTCCTTCATTGCTAGAGGGATGGAGTTTAAGACTAAGGAGGTTATGTTGCAATTGTATAAGGTGTTAGTGAGGCCACACCTGGAGTATTGTGTTCAGTTTTGGTCTCCTTACTTGAGAAAGGACATACTGGCACTGGAGGGTGTGCAGTGGAGATTCACTAGGTTAATCCCAGAGTTGAAGGGGTTGGATTATGAGGAGAGGTTGAGTAGACTGAGGCTGTACTCGTTGGAATTTAGAAGGATGAGGGGGGATCTTATAGAAACATTTAAAATTATGAAGGGAATAGATAGGATAGATGCGGGCAGGTTGGTTCCACTGGTGGGTGAAAACAGAACTAGGTGACATAGCCTCAAAATAAGGGGAAGTAGATTTAGGACTGAGTTTAGGAGGAACTTCTTCACCCAAAGGGTTGTGAATCTATGGAATTCCTTGCCCAGTGAAGCAGTTGAGGCTCCTTCATTAAATGTTTTTAAGGTAATGATCGGTAGTTTTTAAAAGAATAAAGGGATTAAGGGTTATGGTGTTCAGGCCGGAAAGTGGAGCTGAGTCCACAAAAGATCAGCCATGATCTCATTGAATGATTGAGCAGGTTTGAGAGGCCAGATGGCCTACTCCTGCTCCTAGTTCTTATGTTTGGACTGTGGGAGGAAACCGGAGCACCCGGAGGAAACCCACGCAGACACAGGGGGAATATGCAGACTCCGCACAGACAGTGACCCAAGCTGGGAATCGAACCTGGGACCCTGGAGCTGTGAAGCCACAGTGCTACCGTGCCGCCCACTCAAAGACCTCGAACATGGCGAAGGAACTCCAGCATGGAGCAGATGGGGGCGGTGGACCCATGGAGATTCACCCACCCAAGGGAAAAAGAGTTCTCTTTCCTCTCCCTAATACACAACGTACACTCAAGGATTGGCTTCTTTCTGGTCATAAAATTGGTTCTGCCAGGGCTGGTTAAGGCAGAGTACTCCACAGTCGTAATCTACGACCACGCTCCACATTATATGGGTGTGAAGTTGGGGACAGGCAGTGCCCAACATCCAATGGTGGACACCGCCCTATTGGCCGAGGAGGCTTTCAGCGAGAGGGTATCACAGGCCAAAGCTGAGTGTACGACAAACAACCAAAACGGGGAGGTCTCGCCCTCCATGTCTGGGAGGTGCTAAGGGCCATGATTAGAGGGGAAATTATCACCTTTAAAGCTCGAAGGGATAGAGAGGAGAGAGTGACTGGTCGACTCCATACTGGAGGTAGACCATAAGTACTCCGAGGCCCCAACCATAGCGCTCCTGGCAGAAAGGAAAAAGCCACAAATGGACTTTGACCTGTTGTCCACGAGGAAAGCAGTGCACCAACTCTGTCAGGCATGGGGGACCCTATACGAACACGGGGACAAAGCCAGCCACTTGTTTGCGCACCAGCTGAGAAAGCAGTTAGCCACCAGAGAAATCACGCAAATTAGGGACAACAGAGACACGCTAGAAACAGACCTAGACAAGGTTAACAAAACCTTTGAGGCCTTTTCCCGGGGACTGTACACCTCAGAGCAATCAGCAGAGAACTAGGGGATGAAACAGTTCCTCGATGGATTGGATATGCCAGTTGTGGGGGAGGACAGAAAACAGGGCTTGGGAGCACCACTAGAGATCATGGAGAGTATAAGGTCCATGCAGGCGGAGAAGGCGCCGAGACCAGACGGGTTCCTGGCGGACATCTACAAAAAATTAGCGACAGCACTTGCCTCGTACCTACGGGAGATGTTCACGGACTCACTGGCGAGGGGCATATTGCCACCTATGCTAATACGTAAGAAAGACAAAGACCCGACTGAATGCGGTTCATAAAGACCAATTCACTACTAAACGCAGACGCCAAAATATTGGCCGATCCTAGCCAAAAGGCTAGAAGACTGCGTACCAGAAGTGGTCGCAGAGAATCAAACGGGCTTTGTCAAAGATAGACAGCTAATATTGAACATCAGGCGCCTGCTGAACGTGATCATGACCCATTCCGGGGAGAGATCACCTGAGGTGATCGTCTCCCTGGACTCAGTATAGGCCTTCTATAGAGTCAATTGGAAGTACCTCATAGAGGTACTGGAGCGGTTCGGGCTCGGAACAGGATTCACCTCATGGGTGAAGCTCCTGTATAACACTCCCATGGCAAGCTTACGGACAAACAACACCAGCTCCCAGTACCTCCAGCTGCACAGGGATGCCTACTGTCCCCGCTGCAGTTCGCCCTAGCGATCGAGCTATTAGCGATCACGCTTAGCACAGAAAGAACTGGAGGGGGTTCCAAAGAGGAGGCAGAGATCATAGAGTCTCACTGTACGCAGATGACTTGCTCTTCTACATCTCGGATCCACAAAGCAGCATGGAAGGAATCATCGCACTCCTGAAAGAATTTGGTGCCTTCTCGGGCTACAAACCCAACATAAGCAAAAGTGAGATTTCCTGGTGAACCCGCAAGAGGGAGGGGCAGCACTGGTGGGACTGCCGTTTAAACAAGCCCAACACAAATTCCGCCACCTTGGGATCAAATCGCTCATGACTGGACGGGGTCCACAAATGGAAGTTGACCAGTCTGACAGGAAGTAAAAAAGAATCTGCAGAAATGGAACGCACTCCCACACTCCCCGGCGGAGAGAGTACAGACGATCAAAATGAACATACTGCCCAGGTACCTCTTCCTACTGAGATTCACCCGATCAATATTCCCAAGGCCTTTTTTTAATTCACTGGACAAATTAATCATGGCTTTGGTTGGGGGGAAGGGGGAGAAAGAAAGAATGCTAGGATCACAAAGAAGGTCCTGCAGAAAACAAAATCCAGGGGAGGGCTAACTCTCCCAAACATACAATTCTACCTCTGGGCAGCGACAGCGGAAAGAGTGATGTGATGGATAAAGGAGTCAGAAGTGAGTGGGTGCGCGCGGAGAAGGCCTCCTGCAAGGGGACCTCTCTCTGGGCACTCGCCACGGCATCATACCCATCCCCACCCAAGAAAGATTCCAGCAGCCCAGTGGTGGCCACCCTCCAGACCTGTAACCAATTACGGCAGTAATTCGGACTGACCGAAATGTCTGACAAAGTCCCATCTTCAATAACCACAGGTTCACACCAGCACTCACCGACGCCACCTTCAAAAGGTGGAGAGAGGATTGGGGGGGGGGGGGGACATTGACAGTCGGGGACCTATACACTGATGGTAGGGTCACAACACTGGATGAACTGACGGAGAGGTTCCAGCTAGCTAAAGGGAACAAACTCAGATACCAGCAGCTTAGAAACTTCATACGGAAGGAGACAAGGACATAACGGCAACCACGATGACATATTTTTAGAAGAGCTATTGGACGCAGACATCTAGGCAGAGGGAACTGTAGTGACATGTGCGAACGACTGTAAGAGAGGGCCAACACTAACCTGGACGCGACAAGGTGGGATTGGGAGGAAGACTTGCTGGGTCCTGGACAGCCTTTTTCGAGGCAATGTCCAAAGTAATGGGGATGAGGCTGGAGCCATGCCCGAAAGTGGCGGTCGTCGGGGTATCAGACCAGCCGGATGTCTTCATGGGGAGGAGGTTGGATGCCCTTGCCTTTGCCTCCTGATCGCCCGCCACAGAATCCTGCTCGGCTGGCAGTCAGCAGCACCACCTAAAGCTGGCTGTCCGACTTATCGGAATTTCTCCAAATGGAGAAAATCAAATTTGCGAACTCTGTGTTTTGGAAGACAGCTTCCACAAAGCATGGGAGCCATTCACCCGACTGTTCCGGGATCTGATGGTGGCCAATGCATAAATAAATAAACAAAAACCGGGGGGGGGGGGGGGGGGGGTTGGGAGGAGAGCACAGGGGAAGACAACAGTGGCAGGAACCACAACACGGCGAAAGAACGCAATGAAAAACAGGAAGGAGAAACAAGCAATGGCCGATGCAATGGCACAAAATAATGTAAAAAGCATTAGTGCCCCCTCCAACCTAGTTAGATAATCTGTAAAAAGGAGAGAATGGAAGAGAGGGGAGGAAAGACCCTCCCCCCGGTCTGGTTATATTTCCCAGCACCGATGTGTTTTACTTAGCGATGTATATACTTGTATTTATAACTTGTGCAACACCCAGTTTAAAAAAAAAATGTTTTTTATATGAAAGGTCATCAATATCCCATTGATCACAGAGGAAGTATAAGTCACCTTCAAACCTAACGATGGGGTCATCCTTGAAAGGCGCAGTAGGGTAGGGGCCATGTATCGACTGTGGAATGTGATAAACACTCCACTCGCACATATCCTTAAACAACTCCACACAGTTCAGCATCGACTATTAAGTGGCCATGGCATCCTTCAAGAGGCTGAAACACGATTACACACATGAATGCACTCATGCTAATATGGGACCAGCTTAGCAAGACGGCCCGTGGATAAAAACATTTGTCAATAGCTAGCACTTGACTGCTTCAAGAGGGAGTTACATCCGCATAGCACCATGCCCCATAACCTCCTGGTTTCCTCAGTGTGGCATTTAGGTGGTACTCCAATGATATGCTCGTGAATTCCTCTCATAAGTTCCCATGTAAGGGTTTATCCTGCAAGTGTCCAGACAGCACTTCTGGACAATTGCGTTGGGCTGGGAATCATGTGAAAGAAGTGATTTCAGTCGCTAACTTTGGATGGTTCTGCCAGTTTTACCCTGATAGTTAATTTGAGTCAGAAAGAAAAAAATTAATTTCTAACTCCAGAGTAACTATTTAAACATCCACTCCAGCCTCGCACAGGACACCCCACACACAATTACCCCCCAGTGGATGTCTGCCCCCCAACCCGCTCCAACTCAACATCTCATTCCCGGTCCAAATCGACCAGATCCTCCCTCCCGGCCTAGCCTGACCCCACCAAGGTCCCAGCGCCCCAGTTACTCCTCCCCGATGCAGCCAGGGGTGCGCTTCACTGTTCTTGAGTGAGGAAGGTTGGGAGAGTCTGCTGTCACTGACTCCATCTGCTGTGGACACAAGTCCGTGAGGTGATCACCAGATTGTGGCCGGATACTTGGAGGCACTGAAGTGCGTGTATCTGTGCTGATAATGAGTGAAGGTAAACGCAGTGACTTATCTTTCTTGAATGCGTCTTCAGCCTCTTCATCAGAGGGAGGAAATGATTGTACAGTGGTAATGTTACTCAACTAGTAATCCAAAGGCCCAGGCTAATGGTCTGGGAGCATGCAGTCGAATCCTACCACGGCAGATGCTGGAAGTTAAATTTAATTAATAAAATCTGGAATTGAAAGCTAGTCTCAGTAATGTTGACCATGAATATGTTGCCAATTGCTATAAAACCCATCTGGTTCACTAATACCCCTGAGGGAAGGAAATCTGCTCTCCATATCTGGTCAGCCATACATGTGACTCCAGACCTACAGCAATGTGGGTGACTTAACTACTCTCTGAAATGGCCTAGCAACCACTTTCCCCAGTGGATGAGCACGAGATGCTCTCCACATCCCATAAAAGAATACATTTTTTGAAAAGGTGTTCTGAGTGGCTGGGCAGCAAGCTTGCTTGTTATCTTCCTTTACCTTTTCTTGCTGGTGACTTGAATAGAAATAATAGCTACTTAGTGATTGACTAGGCAGGCTCCAACATCATCGGTCATCCACATTCATTGTCTTGAGTGTGGCCAATATGTATTGGGTGGATCCTCACTGACCTGTTGGGGGAAGACATTCTCGCCTCTGCTGCTTGCTCCTCGTGGGAGGAGTGAGTCCTAACTTCAATGGTACCCCTCTCTGATATTCGTTCTCTCCCGTCAGTTGTGGAAGATTTTGGGCTGGATTCTCCGCCCCAGTAGCCGAGTTCCCGATGGAGCGGAGAATCCTGTGTTGGGCACCGATGCATTTGCGATGCTCTTATCCCCCCCCCCCCCCCCCCCCCCCCCCCCCCCCACCTGCTGGTGGCGGCATTGAGGCTCGCTCCCCAGGCCAGCAGGGGAATGAACATAGGCCAGAATGACCTATTTTCATCCTATTAACGTGCTGGACACCAGGGGCGGGATTCTCCGAATATGGGGCTATGTCCCCACGCCGGCGGGAAAACTACAGCCAATCACTCCGGTGTCAACAGCCTCTGAAAGTGAGGAATTCTCCAATTTTTCGGGGGCTAGGTTGACGCATGTACGGAACGGTTGGCATATTTCTGCGCCGTCTGGCTGGCGTATTTCCATGCATATGCGAGAATTCCCTTCTCCACGCCAGCACCCGAGCAATATGGCGGAGCCCTACAAGGCCCGGCGCAGAGGAAAGAATGCCCGCCACGGAACCAGCCCGCCCACAGATCGGTAGGCCCCGATCACGAGACAGGCCATTGTGGGGGACCCCCCATGGTCGAATCCCCCCACGCCATCCCCCAGGATCGCTCCCGCACACTTATCTGCCAGGTCCCGCCGTGCGTGAGGTGAGTAATTCTCGCTGGTGGGAATGGGCAAAACTTTACGGCCACTCGACCCATTGGGGCCCGGAGAATCGCCGGGGGTGGGGGTGGGACGGCCGATGTCGACAGCCCCCGATCGGCTTGGCGGGAATCCCACCAGCCCCCGAAAAACGGCACCGGAGAATAGGGAAAATCGCGGCGAGGCGGGATTCGCACCTCCCCTGGGGATTCTCCGACCCGGTACAGGATCGGAAAATCCCGGCCCATATTCTGCATGCCTCCGTGATGGCACAGGCCAAGATTCATGTGGGCATGGATTGGTACAAGTCATTGCCAGCGTAGCCCTGACACAGTGGACCTTAATAATAATCGCTTATTGTCACAAGTAGGCTTCAATGAAGTTACTGTGAATAGCCCCTAGTTGCCACATTCCGGCGCCTGTTTGGGGAGGTTGGTACGGGAATTGAACCCGCACTGATCCAAGGGGGTAAGTAAGGTAGGTGCCTCTAATGTCCATCTGAAGGCCCCCCTCCTGTCGATACAAATCCTGCGCCCCACCCCAACCCCCATCAGACAACCCCCATCTGACCCCCCGCCAGAGACTGTTTTAAGACACACCCCTGTATCAGAGACTCTCTCGTATCAGAGACCCCCATAACAGAGAGCCCCCTATAAGAGAGTCCGCCCTCTAAGAGAGACACCCTATAAGAGAGCCTGCTGTGAACCTAACCACAATATTTATAAACATCTAGCTATGATTCAAAGTTCCAGACTACATGAAAAGCATTTAAGTGCTTTCTGCTGAGAAAAAGAAGTGCAAGCACTTAACTCCTGGATAGGTTAAAAGCAATAATGGAGGTTGAAAGGTTGCTAACAAGTAAACAGACTAATTATATACATTTTTCAGAACAAACTGAATCTAATTTCCAAAATGAAGTATTTTAACAGAATGGTTGAAAGAATAAAGCACAATTACTCAAGGTTTTAGTTCTGATTTATCCTGTTGATGAAACCTTTGACATTCATTTTTTTGTTGTTTCATATTTAGTTGCTATAAGCTTTTGGTCAGTGAGAACTTTTCAACAGTCAGGATGTGCCATGATGTAGAGCTTGAAACTAGGCTCCTCTCCTTATTGCATTTACCTGTGAAAGACCCTCAGGATTATTATTCACTTGGAGATATTGTTCATAATGGCCAAAGTCTGAATGGAAACATTATCAATATACTGGCATCAGTCAGATCGGTGAGCTTTTTGTAATTAAAATACAGTAGATATTTGTTTCTGTCAAGCAGTATGCATTCACCAACACAAACATTCTGCATGAGTTTATTAGAGGAAAAAATACTTTTAAGTGTCTAAACATACCAAGAACAATACAGCACAAGAACATGCCCTTCAGCACTCCAAGCCTGTACCGACCATGATACCAACCTTGACCAAAACCCTCAGCCCTTCCTTGTGCTGAATCACTCAAATCCCATCCTATCCATGTATTTGTCAAGATGTCTTTTGAACGCTGTTAATGTAGCTGCTTCCACAACCTCCCCTGACAACGCATTCCAGGCACTCAACACCCTCTGTGTAAAAAAAAACTGCCTCGCACATCTCTAAAATTTGCCCCATGGACCTTAAATCTATGCCCCCTGGTGACTGACCCATCCACCCTGGGAAAGAGTGCCTGCCCATCCACTCTATTCCTCTGTTAATGCTAAATGTTAAATACTGACACTTCTTCTGCATGCTTTTCAAAAAGTTCACACCAGCATTTTAAATTTGTATTTTAATTGGTGATATAACATATTTTCAGTATTCCTTTTTATTATGTATCTCTGTTCTTACTTTAATTGATGATTGCTGATAACATTCTCAGGTAATCAGCATAGAGGCGTTAATGAATCTGTGACATAAATTAATACGCACATCTTAATGAGACTACAGAAATATCTGAGTTAATGATGTTATCTGTTGACAGTATTTCAGCTCGTTTCACATGCCAGACACAATTCAAAGAGGTCCAATTTGTTGAACTGCTCTCCAGTGCTCAAACAATGTCAGAAACACGTCCACTGCCATATTGGTTTAGGTTGGTAGTGAACCGTCCCGGATAGCTAGTTTAGATTAATGTTATGGATGGCACAGTGGTTAGCAATGCCGCCTCACAGCTCCGTTGATCAGGGTTCAATTCCGGCCTCGGGTGACTGTGTGGAGTCTGCACTTCCTCCCCGAATCTATGTGGGTTTCCTATGGGTGCTCTAGTTTCCTCCCACAGTCCAAAGATTTGCAGGTTAGGTGGATTGGCCATGCTTTATTGCTCCTTAGTGTCCAAAAGGTTAGGTGAGGTTACTGGGTTACGGGGATAGGGTGGAGTCATGGGCTTAAGTAGTTTGCTGTTTCCTAGGGCCAGTGTAGACTCGATGGGCCTAATGGCCTCCTTCTGCACTGTCAGTTCTATGATTCCATGCCCTTCAATATGCTAAAAAGGAATCTGTTTTAGGACCCAAGCCAGAACATAACAGGCGGTGAGCTTACTCTGTTTAGGATTACCAAGTCTGCATGTCACCTAACCAATAAGAACTAGGAGCAGGAGTAGGCCCTCTGGCCCCTCGAGCCTGCTCCGCCATTCAATGAGATTATGGCTGATCTTTTGTGGACTCAGCTCCACTTTCCGGCCCGAACACCATAACCCTTAATCCCTTTTTCTTCAAAAAAAATTATCTATCTTTATCTTAAAAACATTTAATGAAGGAGCCTCAACTGCTTCACTGGGTAAGGAATTCCATAGATTCACAACCCTTTGGGTGAAGAAGTTCCTCTTAAACTCAGTCCTAAATCTTCCTAAATCTACTTCGCCTTATTTTGAGGCTATGCCCCCTAGTTCTGCTTTCACCCACCAGTGGAAACAACCTGCCCGCATCTATCCTATCTATTCCCTTCTGAATTTTATATGTTTCTATAAGATCCCCCCACATCCCTCTAAATTCCAATGAGTACAGTCCCAGTCTACTCAACCTCTCCTCGTAATCCAATCCCTTCAGATCTGGGATTAACCTAGTGAATTTCCTCTGCACACCCTCCAGCGCCAGTACTTCCTTTCTCCGATAAGGAGACCAAAACTGAACACAATACTCCAGGTGTGGCCTCACTAACACCTTATACAATTGCAGCATAACCTCCCTTGTCTTAAACTCTATCCCTCTAGCAATGAAGGACAAAATTCCATTCACCTTCTTAATCACCTGTAAACCAACTTTTTGCGACTCATGCACTAGCACACCCAGGTCTCTCTGCACAGCAGCATGTTTTAATATTTTAACATTTAAATAATAATCCCGTTTTCTGTTATTCCTACCAAATTGGATAACCTCACATTTGTCAACATTGTATTCCATCTGCCAGACCCTAGCCCATTCACTTAACCTATCCAAATCCCTCTGCAGACTTCCGGTATCCTCTGCACTTTGTGCTTTACCACTCAACTTCGTGTCGTCTGCAAACTTGGACACATTGCCCTTGGTCCCCAACTCCAAATCATCTATGTAAATTGTGAACAATTGTGGGCCCAACACTGATCCCTGAGGGACACCACTAGCTACTGATTGCCAACCAGAGAAACACCCATTAATCCCCACTCTTTGCTTTCTATTAATTCTAATAAGTCATGAACTTAATCGCTGAAAGCTTCTGCCAGAAATTTGAGTTTTGTAAAAAGAAAGCTTACCTTACTGTGCTATTACTGACAACCACATCTATTCCTCAATTGCCTGCTGACACTGGCAGTGATTGCATCGCATTATGATAACACCCAAAAAGTTCAAATTAAAAGTTTAAAATGATTTACACTCAATTTGGAAAAGTTGTAAAAACTTTTAGTTTATTTTAGTATTACACATTCGGCAATTTTAAAAAAAAATTTAGTGTACCCAATTAAGGGGTACAGTTAATTTTTTCCAATTTAGCATGGCCAGTCCACCTAGCCTGCACATCTTTGGGTTGTGGGGGCAAAACCCATGCAAACACGGGGAGAATGTGCAAACTCCACACGGACAGTGACCCAGAGCCGGGATCGAACCTGGGACCTCAGCGCCCAAGACAGCAATGCTAACCACTGCGCCACCGTGCTGCCCAGCAATTTCATTTTTAAACTGCTGATTACTAACACTCCGGATGTTCCTAAAATATGACTATCTTGCAACACCAGGTTAAAGTCCAACAGGTTTGTTTTGAATCACTAGCTTTTGGAGCACTGCTCCTTCCTCAGGTGAAGGAAGGAGCAGTGCTCTGAAAGCTGGTGATTTGAAAGAAATCCATTGGACTTTAAAGTGCAGTTGTAAGACTTCTTACTGTGCTGACCCCAGTCAAATGCCGGCATCTCCACATCATAAAATATGACTGACATTAATATTTGCATTGTCAAGGCATAATTGCATGGATTTTTCTTGGATTGTTAATTTAATGATAGTATGGATGTTCTGCGTGTCCACTTCGCTCTGTCGCAAGTCTGCTTGTTTTCTTCCTTCCCTAATTGATACAAGATTACATTAAGCATTGTCAAGTCCTGCTAAATCTATCCAAAAATCACCCAGCAAGTTAAAGATAACACCTGACTTCTCTACCACGTACCTGCTTCTTAAACTACTCTCCGTGTTTTCTCAACTCTCATCCTCAACAATGAAAGCATAGAGAACAAAGACTTTTCTGTTACAAAAGCTGTCTCGGCTGCCTCCCAAACTTCCCTTTGCCCATGGGCCCAGCATCCTTGAAATTTTCCCCCTGCCCTAATCTTATCTTTTCTCTAGTTTCTCTCCTATCTTTCTCATTCTCTGTCCAAGGTTATCTTGTTGGTAAGACCCACCTCTTTCCCTATTAAACTGCTGACCACCAACTTATTTTCCTGATGTTAGCTGATATTAACAATTAATTCTTCTCATGCTGCCACCCTCACCTTCAAATCTGCTGTTATCACTGCACTCCTCAAAAAAAAACATTGACCACTATATCTTTGCAAACTATCATCTCACCTGCAAACACACTTTCCTGTCAAGTTCCTGAATGTGTTGTCGCCTCTTAAATTCGCACCCATCTTCCTTGAAAGTTCATGTTTGAAACTGTCCATCGATGCTGCTGCCCCACCACTGTACCTAAATGATCTTACCAAAATCACAAGTGACTTCCCATATGGTAGTGACAAAGATAAGCTACTTATCCTCTTGCTTCTCAACCTGTCTCCAGCTTTTGACGACAAAATTATGCTCCCTGCCTCTCCACTGTCATCCAGCAGGGTTAAGCCTGATCTCACTTGATTCTATTGTTATCTATCTAGTCCCAGCAGGAGAATTGTCTGCAATGGCTTCTCTTCCCACTTGCATTATATTATTTGTGATGTCTCCCTTCTATTTCTCATGTGCTTGATGCCCCTTGGCGACCCTCAGTGCCAGTTTCCACTTGTACAATAGCCAGATTAATGTAATCTCCACCTTTCTTGACTGCTTCACTATTTCTAATGGCCAGACCCCATGTCTAACATCAAATAGTGGAACAACATAATTTTCCTCGAACTAACTATTGGGAAAGAAGAAACCATTGTCTTTGGTCCCAATTAGGAATTCTGTTCCCTTGTCATTGACTCTATTCCTCTCCCTGACAACAGCCTGAGGTTGAACCAACCTATTTTGATCTTGGTGTTACAATAGACCCCAAGGTAACTGTCTCACTATATATCCACACTAATACCATCTATTCCAACTTCCTGTGTCTTTGTCCAGTTCCATTTTTGCCGTAGCTTATCTGGTGCAAAATCCTCATCATGTCTTTGCTACCTCGAGACATTTTTAAAATGTATTTTATTCCAAATTTATTCAAAACAGTTACAAAACATAAATAATCTGGGGAACACACTCCCCAGCACACAGTTTTACTGTCAGTACAAATCTCGTGCCCCCCCCCCCCCCCCGCCCCCCATGACGAACAGCTCCTCAAACGTGGCCACAAACAGTCCCCACCGTGCCTCAAAGCCCTCCGCTGAACCCCTAAGTTCATACTTCATTTTCTCCAACTGGAGGAAATCGTATAGATACCCTAGCCAGGCCGCCACCCCCGGCAGTGTTGCCGACTGCCATTCAATAAAATTCTTTGCCGGGCAATCAGAGAGTTGAAGGCTACGACATCGGCCTTCCTCCCTCTATGAACTCTGGCTTCTCCAGTGTCCCGAAAATCGCCACCATAAGGTCCAGCCCGATCTCCACCCCAACAATCTTTGCTAGTGTCCTGAATACTCCCACCCAGTATCTCTCTAGCTCCTCACAGCCCCAGTATGCGTGTGGTTTGCTGGTCTGCGCCCAACTTGGTGCATATACATTCACCAACACCCCTAGCATCCCCTCCAACCATCATATATCTCCCATACGGGTCCCTCACCTCCTTCACACTCATAAACCCCATATTTTTACTCAGCAAAATGGCCACCCCCGTGACTTTGAGTCAAACATCAAGTGAAATACCTGGCTCACCAATCCCTTTATTAGCCTGACCTAGTCCCTCACATGTAGGTGTGTCTCCTGCAGAAATACTCATTACCCTCCTTCAAAGTCCTTAGGTGCGCAAAAACCTGAGATCCCTTCACCGGCCCAATGAGATGTTCCATGTTATAAGCTTTACCGGAGGCTTATGCCTTCATTCCCCTCTACCATCTGCCAGCCTACTCTAATGGCTCTGTCCCCTTTGATTTTGCTGTGTACAGGGCACATCCAAGATGGCACATCCTTCTTCGCCCCTGACCACGATTCTTCTTCAACCCTGCCAAGTCACATCTCCCTCCCCCACCTCACTTCCATTCACCAGTATTACCTGCCAGCGAGGCAACTCCGTCACAAAGGCTCCTCCTATTAATTCCCCCATCTCTCCCTCCATTCTCTCCTCTTTGATTTGTGTAAGAGGCTACCCGTGGACCTCACACTCCCCACATCCAACATTACAGGTCGCCTCCCCCCAAAAATAAACACCACAGGCAGCAGAAGGGGGGAGGGGGAGAAATTTGCCCCCTTACAAACTTATTACCCCTGCAATAATAGTCAATCCAATGAAAACCCTCCACCTAGGACGAAAAGAAATCTCCCCCACCTTCCAACCCCACACTACCCATATCCACCGAACTCCATTGTGCCAGCTCCTCTGTCTCCCATTGAAGTTGAGTTCTCCCCCAGTTTGTGCTTTTTAATGACATAATTGGCCGCCTCTAGGGTTTCAAAATAATACTCCAGGCTTTCGAAAGTCACCCACAGTTTTGCCGGGTAGAGCACCCTGAACCTAATCTGTCGTCGATTAAGCACCGCCTTGGCCCTGTTGAATCCAGAACACCATTTTGCCAGTTCCGCTCCAATGTCCAGGTATATTTGGACCCTGTTACCCTCCCATTCACACTTCTGTTTCTCCCTGGCCCACTACAGGATCTTTTCCGTTTCCACACACCTGTGGAGTCTTACGGTCATCGCCCAAGGTGGCTTCCCTGTTCTTAGAGACCTGTGTGCTCTGTCCATCTCTGGGGCCTTCTCCAGTACCCCCTCTGCCACCTGCCCTGCCAGCATCCTCGAGACGTATCTCGTGGCACACGTGCCTTCTACTCCTTCAGGAAGGGCGACGATACGCAGGCTCTGCCTTCTAGACCTGTTCGCCTGCTCTTCCACATTTTTTTTTAAATATAAATTTAGATTCGCCAATTATTTTTTCCAATTAAGGGGCAATTTAGCGTGGCCAATCCACCTACTCTGCACATTTTTGGGTTGTGGGGGCGAAACCCACGCAAACACGGGGAGAATGTGCAACTCCACACGGACAGTGACCCAGAGCCGGGATCGAACCTGGGACCTCAGCGCCGTGAGGCAGTTGTGCTAACCACTAGGCCACCGTGCTGCCCTGCTCTTCCACATTTGCTCTTAACATCTTGCAATGGTCTCCAGGAGCCCCACCTCCGCCTCCAATGCCGATCACTGTGGTCCGACATTACTCTCTACATCTCCCGGATCTGCGACCCCTGTGCCTCCAAACACTTCTCAACCCTTTTTATCGCCCTTTCAGGGGTGCAACTGCCCCTTTAATGTCCTTCGATCAATCCTCTTGCATCTCCTCTCTTTGTTTTACGAAACTCTTCTCTAATAAAAGCCATCAACTGTCCATCTGGGGCTTTCCAACCTGCACTTGCCCTTCCCCTTCCGCCATCTTTCCAATAGCTGCTGTCCCACAGGTCTCTTCCAGCTCCTTGGCCAGGTCTTCTGCTGTAACCAGAAGACATGCCACTCCTGGGGGGGAACTTCTCCACACCTTCAATTTTCCCGACAAAATTTCTCCCGTTTTCAGGTAAAAAAAGTTCAGTTTTACAGCTTCGAGCAGGAGCTACCCTGTGTGCGACCACTTACTTCATGGCTGCCACTGGAAGTCACTACCTCTAGACTGTTACCTAAATACTGTTCTGGGCAGCCTCCCAATTCTACCCTCTGCAAACCTGAGATCATTGAAAACTGTTGCCGTAAGTAGCTAGGCTTGAGCAGGCTCGCACTTCAAAAATTCCTGCAGTGATATTTTATGGCTTATTTTTATTCATTATTTTAACTGAAGCTTAGGAAATTATGTTGAAGTAGAATTCAGTTTAAGATTGAGATCTTCAATTGATAAAAGATCGAATCTTCAAGGAACTCCACTGTGACATTAATCCCTTGATGTTATGTTGAAAATGTAATTATTTAATTACTGTATTAGTTTAAAGATTAGAATAAAAATTGTCTTAAGGTTGGGGAGCAGAAGCATTTTACTACCACAGACAAAAGAAAAGGACAGCGATGTGAAGTAAGACTGTTTGATGAAACTGTACCATCATTCCTAATGAACTGGTCAGTATATTTTCGAACATTCAATAAATGTAGTTGAATAATTTTGGGAGTTGCTAAAATAGATTTGGATGGGCTGTTCAGACTATTTGTTATTATTCTTTTAGATTACCAGCCTTATAATTTTTGCAGTAATGCATCCAACTTTGGTGCCCTGAACTTCTTTCTGGCAACCACTTCCAACTGTTGGTCAAGCTTTCTGATCACTGTCCCAAAATGTCATGACCCTGAACCTGTGCCCTTTGTCATGCAGCTCCATCATATCTGGAAGTATTGCTTGGATCTGAATTAATCTATCCTATTAACTCTTGTATACTTCTGTAAATTCTGCTTTGTGCCATTTTTTTAAGGCTGAGAAGTTTGAGCCTTTCAAGTTAATATAATTATTTCATTTGATACCAGTGATCAGCCTCTGTGTACCTCTCTGCACCTTAGGCTTGAAATTATGCCTTTATGTAACTCAAGCAAAACTAGTATATGGTATCAAGGCACCACATGACCACGGTGCTGCACAAAGTGTGATCTTTGGGATTTGAGCCAATTGATTACGATCTATTTTTCTTTTATCTCAGATCTATAGCATTTATAATTGTTATCAGTCTCGGTTTAGTTTTTTCACCCATTTCAATTTAAAATGTTGACATTTTTAGCTATGTCTCAGTGTAGAAAAGCTTATCGAACTTTAAAAATGTAAGCAATACCAAATAGAGAGGAATGCTCTGCAACATTTATTGATTCACATATTACAACAAATTGCAACATAATATTTTAAAGTGCTATTGATATTTCTCTGCTTTATAAATTTAATAGATATACATTTACACTGAATCTGAAATTAGTTACTAGAATAAATTGGAATTATTATTATTTCAACTCATGATGTTTAAAACAGAAAGATAACCCTTTCCCTACGTAATAGTGATTAATTCTCTATTAGCAACGACAAAATAAGTGAATTTTTGTATGTTTTGGAGAAAGCAATCATTTTACGAGCTGACTAATTATATATGTAATTTCTACAGCTGGGATAATGAATCTATACAGCATGCACAGACATGGATTCCTAAGGAAACAGGTATTGTATATGTAAATTTGTATAAGGTATATCATTCTTATTCTGAAATTAATAATCCTGCAGCAAACTTTAATACTTTATGTAGATTGGGTTTTTGTAACTCTTACAGTACTGTTCATAGCTGATGTTCGAGTAAATTATGATGGATTCCGCAACAGCATGGCTGCGACACTGATCGCTAAAACCATAATTACAACAAATCCTGGTAAGGTTTTTCAGTTTTGCTCCATTTTTAATTATCCTGTAATGTCAGAATGGAAAATTAATGAACATTCAGATTGATTTTGTTTATGTCTCAAGAAATATCAATTAATTTTTTGCAATGGGAATGGAATATAAGGAGGTTTTGCTACAATTGTATAGGGAGTATATGAGATCTGTGTACAGATTTGGGGCTCGATTCTCTGTTTTTGGCACAATTTCCCCATGCCATCGTAAAAACTGGCCTTTCACGACAGAAAAACTGGCGTGAAAGGCTACATATTCATAGACCTGCAGGGGGCTAGCAATGAACTGTTGGGAAGCTCGCAACTTTTGCTGCAGATATGGGCCCCCGCACTTCCGGGTCAGAGGCTGCGCATGAGCACCGCAGCGGCCTCCAGCAGTCCGCAGCCACCACACTGGTATCCCAACCGGCAGGACCACATTAGATCCACACCGTCGGGACTTGGCCGGTCGGGGGAGGAGAATGGCCGGTCGGGAGTGGGCCTCCAGCAATGGCCGCAGGTAGGCGATAAGTGCCGCGGCATACGCAGGGCCTGGCGAATCGGGGACCGGCGCTCGTCCCAATTTCGTGCAGCGAAATGGATTCTCCGCCCCTGCGCCAATCGCGATTTTGGCGTTGCAATGCAACATAATTCCATTAGAAGCAGTTCAGAAAAGTGCATTTGACTGATTCCTGGAACAAGGGCTTATCCCATGAGGAAAGGTTGGAGCTGTATCCTTTAAATTTTTTTTTTTCATTCATTCATGGGATGTGAATATCACTGACTTGACCAGTATTTATTACTCATCCCTAATTACCCTCAAGAAGGTGGTGGTGAGCTGCCTTCTTGAATCGCTGCTGTCCATGTGGTGTGGGTGCTGTTAGAGAGGGAGTTCCAGGATCTTGACTCAGCAACAGTGAACGAACGGTGATTTATTTCCAAGTTAGTATGGTAAGTGGTGTGGAGGGCAACTCGCAGGTGGTGCTGATCCCATACATCTGCTGCCCTTTTCCTTCTAGGTGATAGAAGTCATGGCTTTGGAAGGCACTGTCTGTGGATCCTTGGGAAGTTCCTTCAATACATATTGTAGATGTTACACACTGCTGCCACTGTGCACAGTGATGGAGGAGGTGAATGTTAAAGGTGATGGATGGGGTGCCAATCAAGCAGGCTGCTTTGTCCTGGATGGTGTCAATATTCTTGAGTATTGTTGGAGCTGCACTCATCCAGCCAAGTGGAGTGTATTCCACCACACTCCTGACTTGTGCCTTGTAGATGGTGGTCAGGCTTTGTGTAGTAAGAGGGTGAGTTACTCTCTGCAGGACTCCTACCTCTGGCCTGCTCTTGTAGCCACGGTATTTATATGGCTAATTCAGTTTTTGGTCAATGATAACCCCCAGGATGTTGATAGTGGGGGATTCAGCGATGGCAATGCCATTGAATGTCATGGGGCAATGGTTAGATTCTCTCATTGGAGATGGTCATTGCCTGGCACGTGTGGTAAAATGTTATTTGCCACTTAGCAGCCCAAGCCTGGATATTATCCAGATCTTGCTACATTTCGACATTGAATGCTTCAGTATTTGGGAAGTTCCAAAGGATAATGAGAGGTGATTTTATTGAAACATGTAAAATTCTGAGGGACATTGACAGGGTGGATGCTGAGAGAATGTTACAACTTGTGGGAGAGACTAGAACTAGGGGGCACAGTTTAAAAATAAGGGGTCTCCCATTTAAGACAGAGATTAGATTTTCTTTTTGCTCAGAGAGCCATTTAGAACAATGGAGTCAGGATCATTGAATATTTTTTGAAGTTGAGTTATCTGGGCTCTTGATTGACAAGGTTGTCAAAAGGATATGGGGGAACACACAAAAGTGAATTTGAGGCCATGATCCGATCAGCCTCTTATCAAACGATGGAATAGGTGTCAGATACCGAATTGCCTATTTCTGCTCCTAATTCATATGTTCATATGTAGCACGGAAAGTTTTGTATTGTCATTTTAGTCTTTTTTTAAATTAGTGAGAAAGGATATTGGTTTGGAAAATCAGAATGTAGAATCAGCCTGTGTGGAGCTAAGAAGGAACAAGGATTGGAAACATTAGTGGTATGTGATGTGGACTTCCAAATAGTCTTGGTAAGGTAGGGGGCGGCATTAAACAGAACATTAGAGATGCATGTAACAAGGGTGCTACAATAATCATGGGTGACTTTAATGTACATACAGTCAGGGCAAACCAAATTAGCAATAATACTTTGTTGGATGAACACCTTGAGTGTGTATGAGATGCTTTTTTAGACCAGTACATTGAGGAATCAACTGGGGAACAGGCTATGCTGGATTTGATATTGTGCAAAAAGGAAGGGTTAATTTTGTGCAGGGCCCTTTAGGGAAGAGTGGCCATAACATGATCGAATTCTTCATTAATATGGGAACTAGGGTCCTAAATAAAAACAAAGAAAATCTCAAAGGTATGAGGGATAAGTTGGCGATGGTAGATTGCGGAACTTCACTAAAAGGCATGATGTTGGATAGGCAATGGCTAACATTTAAGGAACAAATGCATGCATTGCAACAGTTAACATTCTTTTCTGACACTGTCATGTGAAAGTACCTTTAAGAAATAGATGTTTAAGAAATGTACCTTTAAGAAATGGAGCTGCTCATGTTACTGGAGTGATGTCAGACTGTGGGTGGAGCTGAGCTCTTATTCTGCTTTTTAGTTTCAGTTTGAGAAAAAGCTTGGGTGTATCTGTGTTTTTCAGTGAGCTGCATCTGAGGACTGCCATCCAAAGACTATCTATTAATCATTTGGTGAATTCAGAATTATAAATATTTTCAGTATTGAATGTAAACTCTGATGTGCTTCTGTTTAGAGGTTTGTTAAGTCTTTTGGACGTTAAAAAAACAGCATACAGATTACTTAGTGTCGTATTCTTTGGGGGGTGTATTTGAATTAATGGTTGCTAAGATATTCATTGTTTGTTTTAAAAAGGTTAACTTGAGTTCATAGAATAAACATTGTTTTGTTTTAATAAATACTTTTCCATTTCTGTTGTACCACAC
Source organism: Scyliorhinus canicula (assembly GCF_902713615.1). Classification (NCBI taxonomy): domain Eukaryota; kingdom Metazoa; phylum Chordata; class Chondrichthyes; order Carcharhiniformes; family Scyliorhinidae; genus Scyliorhinus; species Scyliorhinus canicula. Next base: position 63,356,181 of record NC_052160.1, on the reverse strand, counting down.
CTGTAGAGTGGGCCGTGTGCTCCCCATACCACAATCTATTAAAGGTTGTGGGTCAGGTAAACTCCATGGTGCACTTTAGCATTCTCTAAACCCTGACCCACAACAGACACAAAAACACAACAGGAAAAGTGGCCTAACCATGGCTAATAAAATAAATTAAGGATAGTGTTAAATCCAAAGTGGAGTCATAATACAGTTGCTAGAAAATGTAGTAAGCCTGACGATTGGGGAGCAGTTTAATATTCAGGAATGGACCAAGACATTAAGAGGGGAAAAATTAGAGTTTGAGGGTAAACATGCAAAGAACATAAAGTGGTCTGTAAAAGCTTCCATAAGTATTTAAAAAGAAAAGGATTAGTGAAGACAAATTTAGGCCCCTTACTGTCGAAAACAGGAGAATTTATAATGGTGAGCAAGGATATGGCAGAGCAATGAAATAAATACTTAAGTTCTGCTTTCACAGAAGAAGACACAAATAACTTCCCAGAAGTGCAAGAGAACCAAGGGTCTAGTGAGAAGCAGGAATTGAAGGAAATTAGTATGGATAAAAAAGTAGTGCTGGAGAAATCAACGTGAAAGCGGATAACTTCCCAGGGTCTGATAAAACCTACATCGCAGGGTACTAAAGAAGGTGGCTTTAATAAGGACAGTGGAGTCTACACCAAGTAAAAATAAGAACCTTGGGCGGGATCTCCGCCCCCTGCCGGGCCGGAGAATCGCCGGGGGCCGGCGTCAATCCTGCCTCCGCCGTGTCCCGAATTCTCCGCCACCGGAGATTCGGCGGGGGCGGGAATTGCTCTGCGCCGGTTGGCGGGCCCCCCCCGGCGATTCTCCGGCCCGCGATGGGCCGAAGTCCCGCTGCTGTCAAGCCTCTCCCACCGGCGTGGATCAAACCACCTATATTACCGGTGGGAGCAGGCGGGCTCCGGGGTCCTGGGGGGGGCAATCTGGCCCCCGGGGGGTGCCCCCACGGTGGCCTGGTCCATGATCGGGGCCCACTGATCGGCGGCCGGGCCTGTGCCTTGGGGGCACTCTTTTCCTTCCGCCTTCGCCATAGTCTTCACCATGGCGGAGGCGTAAGTGACCCCTGCGCATGCGCGGGGATGACGTCAGCAGCCGCTGACACTCCGGCGCATGCGCTGACATCCGTTGGCGTGGCGCCAAAGGCCGTTCCCGCCAGCCGGCAGAACGCCAACCAGTCCGGCGTGGGCCTAGCCCCTCAATGTTAGGGCTTGGCCCCTAAAGGTGCAGAGACTTCCACACCTTTGGGGCAGCCCGATGCCAGAGTGGTTCACGCTACTCCATCACGCCGGGACCCCCCGCCCCGCCGGGTAGGGGAGAATCCCGGCCCAAGTTTTATTTACAAATTATATGCCCAGATCAGGGGCTGGATTCTCGAAGCCCACGCTCGGCCGGAGAATAGACATTTACGCCGAAATGGCCCGCGACGCCGCTCCGACACCATTTCCCAATTCTCCGCACCCAAATAAATTGCGGGATCATGGCACATAGTCCGGAGAATTGTTGAAGTTGGCCCGAAGACCAATTCTCCGGGCCCCAAACGATGCTGTGCCCCAGATGAGCCAAAGTCCTGACGGCATGTTCCGCAGTCACGACGGCGTGGTTCTAACCACCTGTATTAAAAAATCGTCAACCAGTCGTGTTGGCTGATGAGGCGTCCGGTGGAGGTAGGGGTCGGCGTGGGGGGACCTGAAGCTCCCAAAGCGGAGCCGGCCGTGGCTGACGCAGGGCAGGGGGAAGCCATCCAGGGTCGGGGGAGTGTGGGAGAAGGTGGGGGGGGGGACAGCTGAGCAGCTGGGAACCACCCACCATGACGGCGATGTCCTCACGACGGTTGCCATTATGGTGGCCATGTCGATGGGCACCCACACCTGTCCGTGGCTGCTGGGTGGGTGGGGGGGGGGGGGGGGGGGGGGGGGGGGGGGGGGTGGGAGCCGGTCGGGGGAGTGTGGGGGAGACAGGCTGAGTGGCCAAGAACCACCCGCCATGACGGGCGATGCCCTCGCAACGGTCGCCGTTACAACGGCCATGCCGATGAGCAGCTTCAACCATTGGGTGTTTGCCAGGCCACACGTCAGCCACCCCACCCAGCCGGCAGCACCCACCGGAGGTGGAGATGCAGGGCCACACCCACGGCAGCTCCCGGTGAGGGCTGTGCCATGTAACTGTGCTGTGGTCCTGGCGGGAGGGACGGATGACAGTGCTGAGGCACTAACGAGGCGGCAGTGGAGGGGCATGCGTGGCTGGAGCGCACAATGCCAACCGGGCGACCATGTTGTCCATGGCACCTGTTTGTGGAAAGCTGTATGCGCCATGATAACATTCCGTTTTCCCTCACACCCTACAGATCATAATGTTTGGACACCACCCAGCGATGTTGGCCGCTATGGCGGGGGCCACTGCCCTGCATGTCGCACTGTGGGAGCGGGGGTGGCTCAGAGAGGAGGCGGAGGCCGCAAAAAAGGACCGGGCCGCAGAGGGGCATGTGCCAGGGGCTCAGGTTGACAGGCCGAGGAAGAGGAGGAGGAATCAGGCGAAGATGAGGGGAAGCCATAGGATGTCGTTCCAGGAGCTCCCGGACAGGGCATGCAGGAGGAGACTGAGGATGAGCCGGGAAACCATGGGCCACATCTGCCACATGATGGAACACCTGGTACCACATGGGACTGGGTGAGGACACCCCTCCCGGTGGTCGTCAAGGTTATGGTCGCCCTGAACTTCTACGCAACGGGGTTATTCCAGTTGCCGAATGGGGGCTGTCCCTAGCCTCTATAGCTTAACTGTGCCCTGCACCTGTGCCAACTTATTCAGTGTCTAACCTTCTGGCCTTACGGGCCTTATCACTACGCCTAAGTGGTTCCCCAGACGGCTTAGCAGGAGTGGAGGTGGACTGCCAAGACTCCTGCCCTGCGACAAGGGTCCCGTTGACACATGTTTCATGGGATGGCCCGGCCTGGATGTGGCCAGCCGCACCTCAGGCGTGCCGGCTGGCATGCTGCCGCGCAGCTCTGCCCGCTGCCCACCAAATGCACCAGGTACAATATGGGGCGGGAGGGGGGGAGAGTCCGAGGTAGTGCGGTGTTCCAGGACCTCCCCTGAAGGAGTCACCGACACGGTCCCCAGCACCTCCTCCTCCCTCTGGGTGCCTAGTGGCCCGGGCTTCTCCATGGGATGGGGGTGCCAGTACTGGAGTCCCGCCATGGCATCGACAAGGGTCTGGACATTAGTGGCCCAGGGAGTGGGCCATCCCTGACTGGGTTTGTGACACCTCCCACTGGGACTGTGCCACGTCCCTCTGGGACTGCGCCATCTTCCTTTGGGTCTGTGTGACGCTGGCCAATGGGCAATGGCATGGATGCTCTCAGCCATGGCCTGCTGGGACTGGGCCATGGCCTGCTGAGACTGGGCCATGGCCTGCTGGGACTGGGCCATGGCCTGCTGAGACTGGGCCATGGCCTCCTGGGACTGGGCCATGGCCTGCTGAGACTGGGCCATGGCCTCCTGGGACTGGGCCATGGCCTGCTGGGACTGGGCCACACTGAGGAGCGCAGCCACAATCTGCACATGGCTCTGGCACATTGCTGCCTGTGAGTGGGCAGCCATATCCTGGGCTACGACCCCCGTCTGCACCAAAAGCCCCACGCCTTGCATAACCTAACCCATGTCCAAAACCGTCACCCCCATTGCCTCCACCGCGGATGCCACCCGTGTGGTTTCAGCCTGGGAGGCACGCATGACCAGCACCACTCCCTGCTCCTGCATGCGGTTGGACTCCTCCACCTGAGTTTGCAGGTGCTGGAAGCCAGCCGTCATCCCCTTGTCCGGTCCCTGGATCGCTCACTGCATCGCATCTGTGTGTGTGTGTGTGTGTGTGTGTGTAGCGATTCCAGGAACCCGGGACTCGTCTGGGCGGTTGCTGGGGCCGGGCTGCCCTCCGACCATCCAGTCCCTCGGCTGCTCCTACTTCCACCTGCTGAACTGGAGCGGTTGTGTGGTGCGCACCAATAAGTGTCCCAGAAACCTCCTCACTAATGATCCCAACCGAGGTTATAGTCTCTGCAGTAGTGGAGGATGTGGGTGATGGCAGTGCTGGAGAGTCCAACGCAATGTCCTCATCGGACCCGAAGGCCGGCGTCTCCTGTGTCCTTGTGTGCTGTCCGTTGGATCCCTGCGTGTCTGTCCCCTGTGTATTCGTCCCCTGATCGATGTGAGCCGTGTTGCCGTCCCCTCTGTTTCTGTGCCGTCTGTTTCTGTCCCCTGTGTAGATATGTCCTGTGTAGATGTGTCCTGCGTGGATGTGTCCTGTGTAGATGCGTTGGGCGCAGGGCTGTTGAGGTGGCTGGCCTCCTCATCAGTGCCCGCGTCCTTGGGGGGCACCGGCACTGCCACTGGCTGGGGATGTGGGGCGCCGGATGGGCCCACAACAGGGGGGTTGTGGTGAGGGGTGATGTGGGGGAAGAGGGTTGTGCTGAAGGGGTTGTGGTGAGGTGGGGTGAGGTTTGGCACAACTGTGTTGTAAGGGGCCAAGGCCAGGCAGGGGCACGTCTCACTTGGTGGCACGCCTCCGACCTCGGCAACGGCAACCTGATCCTCGGGTCCCCAAGCGAGATCAAGTGCCCCCTGCTCAGCCACGGTGAGGGGACACAGTTCAGGTGCTCCCCCCCCCCAGTCTTCTCCCGCTCCCTGCGGTTATGGCCATTCTTGTCCTGGGGAGGGGGGGCGGGGGCCACACAAACATCAACAGTGTTAGACGGTCCGCGCATGCTGCCCAGTGGTGGATCCGTGATGGCATTGGTGCACAGGACACGAGGCCACTGCGGCTGCCATGGGTGGGTGCAGCCATGTGGATCAGGGCAAGGGTGGGACTGTCCCACTGGGGGGTGGGGGCCAGCTTACATGTGTCAGGTAGAGGGGTTGATGCCACGGGCACAGTGATGGGTACTCAGTCTGGCTGCCCTGAGTAGGTCGTGCATCTTCTTGCGGCACCTGATCGCCTGTCTTGACAACCGTCCCGACGGCACTGACGGCATCGCCCACTTCCACCCACGAATACCCTGCTATCCTGTTGCAGGGTACAGGAACCCCTCATCTCCTCCACGGTGTCCAGGAGGGTGTGCAGCTCTCCCTCCCAAAATATTGCCGCTGCACGGCGAGCGGCCATCTACCATGTGACAGAGGTGTTTGGGGCGGATCTGGCTTTAAGGCACCGCAGCATCGCGTCAATGACGCAACGCCGCGTATCAGCGGCCGCTTCCTCAGGCGCTTCCCGCGGGCGCCCGTGCTGGCCCATTGCGGGCTGTTGAATCTGTGGGACTGGGGGCCTGTTGACGCCGTCGTAAAACTCTTCGATCTTTACGACAGCGTCAACACCCATGCCTCCACCCTATCCCCGCAACCCAGGAACCCCACCTAACCTTTTGGACACAAAGGGGCAATTTAGTATGGCCAATCCATCTAACCTGCACATCTCTGGACTGTGGGAGAAAACAAGAGCACCCGGATGAAACCCACGCAGACACGGGGAGAAAGTGCAAATTCCACACAGTCAACCAAGGCCGGAATTGAACCCGGGTCACCAAAGCTGTGAGGCAGCAGTGCGAGCCACCCTGCTTGGTCGGTGCCTTACTGGCCGACCTTATACATATATATATTTTTATGTATTTTATTACAACGGTATATAAAAAGTTGCAACACATGAACAATACGGGAAACAGCCTTCCCCAACGACTATTCAATTTCCCTTTTTCACCCCCTCCCCGTGATGAACAAATTATCAAACACGGTCACGCGCATCCCCCATCTTCCCTCAAACCCCTCCACTGAACCCCTTAACTCATATTTTGTCTTTTCCAGTGGAAGGAAATCATACAGGTCACCCAGCCAGGCCACTAGCCCCGGTGGCATTGCTGACCGCCACTCGAATAAGATTAATTGCCGAGCAATCAGAAAGGGGAGGCCACAACATTGGCCTTCCTATCATCCATCACCTCTGGCTTCTCCGAAACCTCAAATATCGCCACCAAAGGATCCGTCTCCACCTCCTCCCCCACTATGCTTGCTAGGGCCGCAAACACTCCCGTCCAGAATCTCTCCAGCTTTTCGCAGCCCCAGAACATGTGCACGTGGTTCGCTGGTCTCCGCCCACACCACTTACACTCATCTGCCACCCCCTGGAAGAATGCACTCATTCATGTCCGAGTCGTATGTAACCTGTGTACGACCTTGAACTGCATCAGGCTCATCCTTGCGCACGAGGAGGTCATGTTTACCCTTTGCTGTGCCTCACTCCATATTCCCCAATTTATCCCCCCTCCTAGCTCCCCTTCCCATTTTTCCTTAATCTTCACCACCCGCTCACCTCCCTGCACTCCCAGCCACCTGTATATATCTCCAATTCTATCCTCTCCTTCCACATCCAGAAGCAACAGGGTGTACCTCGGCAGCCTAGGGAACTCCTTCCAAACCTTCGCCGCAAAGTCCCTTACCTGCAGGTACCTAAACTCACTCCCCCTCGAGAGCTCTATCTTCTCCCTCAATTCCTCCAGACTGACAAATCCTTCCTCCAGATACAAATTCCTCACCTTAACCAGCCTCACCTCTCCACCTCCTCTACATGCCATCCATCCCCCCCCCCCCCCCCCCCCCCCCCCCTCCCGGCTCAAACCTGTGACGTTAACACCGAAATCTCCATCCTAAAATGCCCCGTCAACTGGTTCCAGATCTTCACCTTGGACTGCACCACCGGGCTTCCTGAGTACCTGCTCGGCACCATTGGCAACCCTTACAGGATTTCTCCTCCATCATAACCCATTCTACCCCCTCTCCTTCCCACCATCGCCTCACCTTCTCTGTGTTTGCCGCCCAATAGTTATGAAGCAGGTTCGGCAATGCCAACCCTCCCTGCTGCCTTTGCCTCCTAACCCGTGGCACCTCCCCACCCATACAAAGTGCAAAATAAGTGTGTCCAGTTTCCGAAAGAAGGTCTTTGGAACAAAGAGTGCCTGGAAAATGAACAGGAACCTCGGCAGAATGTTCAGCTCTACCACTTGGATCCTCCTCGTCAAAGTCAATTGCAACGTATCCCACCTCTTGAGATCATCCCTGGCCTCCTCCACTAGCTTTGTTAAATTCCACTTGTGAAGCATCGCCCCTTGCTGCCGGAATCCCCAGGTATCTGAACCTGTTTCTAGCCACCATAAATGGCATCCCCCCTAAATTGGCTCGCCATCCCAAATCATTCACCAGGAACACTCCGCTTTTCCCAACATTCAACTTATACTCCGAGAATGCCCCAAACCTCCCCAACAGGCCCATGATCCTCTCCAGCGGGTCCACAACATACAACAGTAGGTCGTCAGCATAGAGCGACACCCGATGCTCCCACCGTCCCCTCACAATCCCGTGCCCCTCTGCCAACCTCCTAAGAGCCATTGCCAGAGGCTCTATAACCAGTGCAAACAGCAGCAGCAAAAGCAGGCACCCCAGCCTTGTTCCCCCGTGCAATTCGAAGTTCTGTGAGCCCAAGACAATAGTCCGCACACTTGCCCTGGGTGCCAGATACAACAAGTGCACCCATGCCACAAACCTCGGCCCAAACCCAAACCTTCCCAGGACCTCAAACAGGTACCACCACTATACCCGGCCGAATGCCTTCTCCGTGTCCATGGACACCACTACCTCCGGTACCTGGGCTCACGGGTCATAATTACATTTAACAGCCACCTTGTATTGCTAGAGAACCGCCTGCCCTTTACGAAGCCTGTTTGGCCCTCAGCAACCACCCTGGGACACAACCTTCCATCCTCCCTGCCAGTACCTTAGCCAGGACTTTTCCATCTTAGCGATATGGGCCTATACGACCCATATTCCATCGGGTTCTTCTCTTATTTCAGGATTAACGTGATCGCTACCTGCATCATCGTCCCCGGCAGCTCCCCCTTCTCCAGTACTTCATTAAACGTCCCCAAGAGATGTGGTGCTTTTAACTGGTCCATTGAGCCCTCGCACATTCCACATTATCAACCTTACCGGAGGCTTACGCCTCCATTCCTCTTTATCATCTGTCCTCTTTATCATCTGTCACCCTCCCCTTTTAGCTCTGGCCATGTTAATTGCACTCTATACCTGGCCCATCCAAGATGACCCCTTCTTCATCCCTGACCATGCCTCTTCTCCCACCTCGCCTCGTCACGTCACCCTCCATATTCTCCATTCCCCCGCCCCTCCGCTGCCCACGACCACCTCTGTCAGCCTTCTCCCCCACCTCACTTCCATTCACCAGCATTACTTGCTACCATGGCAGCCTATTCCCATAGACTCCTCTCACTGACCTCACCCCACTCCCACTCCTCTACTCCGTGAAGAAGGCTGCCTGCTGACCTTGCTCTTCCCCACCCAAAGAAAGACTCATCCTGAACTCCAGGTGACCTCCCCCAAGAGCAAAGAAACAAGAGATAAAACACACACAGCCCCAGGAAACAGGAGGGTGGGGGATGGGGATAGCCACCCCCGCATAGACTTTTCACCCTGCTACACTTTGTCAACCCAACAGTAAATACCAAACAAGTAAAAGAACCCCCTCCAGATGGGAGGAAATGAAAAACCCCCACTCACAATCCCCACTCAACCCATGTTCCCAATCTTTTCAAAGTGCCAGCACCTCCTGCCCAGAATTGTTCAATTCAGTTCTCCCCAGTTTATGCTCCTTGCTGAGGTCCTCGGCCGCTTCTGGGGGTCACAAAGTAATATTTCCGGCCTTCAAACGTCACTCAGAATTTTGCCGGGTAGAGCACCCCAAACCTTTTTTAAAAAATTTTCAGTGGCATTTTCAATTATGCACAATAAAAGTGTGCATCCAATATTTACAGCTCGTGCAGTTCTTATGTACATACAATCATCCTTGGTGTTCCCTCCCGCCCCTTCCTCTCTCCTTGCCCCACCCTCACTGACCCCTCCTTGGCATCCCCCTTTCGTTCAGGGTGTTCTATCCCCTAGCTCCCAATCTCCTCTTTCCTCCCCCCCACCTCCCTGTATATTTTCTGGTGCAGGCCTTGTGAGTCCCCCCCCCCCCCCCCCCCCCCCCATGCTTCTCCCTGTAATTCCTCTGAGTTTCCTTCCCCCTTCCCCTTAGAGTTGTGTATCTTTCAGTTTTCGTCTGTCTCTCGCTTTTTTCCTAGTCGCTGTTGGGTTCGAACAGGACTTTGAACAGGCTGACGAACTGTCCCCATGCTTTGAGGAAGCCTTCTTCTGACCTTCGGATGGTGTATTTGATCTTCTCCAAATGGAGAAATTCCGCTAGCTCTGCCAGCCAGTCTGCAGCTGTGGGTGGTGCTGCTGATCGCCAGCCAAGCAGGATTCTCCGGCGTGCGATTAGGGAAGCGAAAGCAAGCACGTCAGTCCTCTTCCTCATGTGTAGCTCTGGCTGTTCTGATACCCTGAAGATTTCCACCCTCATCCAACAACCTTGAACATAGCCTTGAAGAAGGCTATCCAGAACCCTACAAGTTTGGGACAAGCCCAGAACATGTGGGTGTGGTTGGCCGGGCCTCTCTGGCACCGTTCACATTTATCTTCCCTCTCCGGGAAGAACCTGTTCATTCGGGTTCTGGTCAGGTGCGCTCTGTGCACCACTTGAACTGCATGAGGCTGAGCTTTGCACAAGAGGAGGTGGAGTTGGCCCTGCTCAGTGCTTTGCTCCAGAGTGCCTAGCCGACCTCTATCCCCAGTTCGTCTCCCCATTTTCATCTGGTTTCGTCCAGTGGCAGTCTCATCCTGTCCAGTAGCTGTCCGTAGATTTTCCCGCAGTTTCTCCCTTCCTTACTCTCTGTGTTTATCAGGTCCTCTAGTAATGTGTTTGCCGGGGCCCTGGGGTATCCTACTGTCTCCTTGCAAATAAAGTACTTTACCTGGAGGTGTCTTAGTTCTGTCCTGTCACTTATTCCAGGTCCTCTGTCAGTTCGCTCAGTGCTGCTAGTCTGTCCCCCATATAAAACTCCCTGACTGTTCGCACACTGGGCTAAATCGCTGGCTTTTAAAGCAGACCAAGGCAGGCCAGCAGAACGGTTCAATTCCCGTACCAGCCTCCCTGAACAGGCGCTGGAATGTGACGACTAGGGGCTTTTCACAGTAACTTCATTGAAGCCTACTCGTGACAATAAGCGATTTTCATTTTTCATTTTCTATGGCCTGTGATTTTTCCTGGTAAAAGGCCTTGTCGGCCAAAGGGTCCGTGTCCAACCTCACATCCGTGTAATGTGGAGCATGTTCGGAGATGACTATCACGGAGTATTCCGCCTTTATTATTCCTGGAAGCACCGATTTCCCCACTGCAAAGAAGTCGATCCAGATGTATACTTTGTGGACCGGTGAGAAGAACGAGAATTCCTTCTCGCCGGGGTGCAGGAACCTCCATGGGTCCACTGCCCCTATCTGTTCCATGAAGGTTCCTAATTCCCTAGCCATGCCTGTCTTTTTCCCCGTTCTGGGGTTTGATCGGTCAGTCAGCAGGTCCTGTACGCAGTTAAAGTCGCCACCCCATAATCAGTCGGTGTGAGTCAATGTCAAGGATTTCCGCCATGGTGTTTTTTATAAAGTCTGTGTCATCCCAGTTGGGAGCGTACACATTTACTAGTACTACTGATGCCCCGTCTAGGTCACTGCTGACCATAACGTACCGTCCCCCTTGGTCCGTAACCGTCCTAGTCTTCGTAAACCTCGTCCTCTTGCTAATCAGTATGGCTACTCCACAAGCCCTCTTCCCGTAGCAAGAATGGTACTTCTGTCCCACCCAGCTCTTTCTTACCAGCAGTCGGTCCTTCTCCCTCAGGTGTGACTCCTGCAGGAGCATTATGTCGGCCTTCAGGCACCTTAAGTGGGCGAAGGCTCTGGCTCTTTTCACCAGGCCGTTAAGTCCCCTTATATTCCAGGTGACCATCCTGATGGGGGCTTCTGTCCCCTGCCCCCCCCCCACCGTTCCTGCGTGATCAACCATATTTAACTGGTGGACGCGCCCTTGCACTCCAGGGTTACCCTTTGTTAGAGGGCCATCCAAAGTGGCCGCGAGATCGGGCCCCTGCGCTCCGGGCGGGGTTTCCCTTTGTCCAGGGGGCACCCAACATGGCCGCCAACTGTGTGTGCACCCCTGCCCTCCGGGGTTTTTAGGGGAGCACCCCAAATCTGATCTGCCACTGATATAGCACTGCTTAGGCCTTGTTGAACCCAGAACGCCGTTTTGCAATCTCGGCTCCAATGTCCTGATATATTCGGACCTTGTTCCCCTCTCATTCACAGTTGCGCTTCTCCCTGGCCCACCGCAAGATTTTCTCTTTCTCCACAAACTTATGGAGTTTCACAATCACCGCCCGTGATGGCTCCCCTGCTCTAGGCTTCTGCCTCAGAGACCTATGCGCTCTGTCCACTTCAGGGGCCTTATCCAGCACCCCCTCCTCCACCAGTCCCGCCAGCATCCTTGACATGTACCTCGAGGCACTCACACCTTCTACTCCTTCAGGCAAGCCCACTATCTGCAGGTCCTACCTTCTCGAACTGTTTTTCTGCTCCTCTACCTTTGCTGTCAATATCTTGCAAAGGTCTCCTCAGAGCCCCATCTTCATCTCCAATGCCACCACCAATGTGATCCGGCATCCCCTCTCAATCTCTTGGATCTGCAACCCCTGCGCCTCCAAACATTTCTCCACCCTCTCCATCAAGCCCTTCAGGGGTGCCACAGCCCCTTAAATGGCTTTCAAACGATCCTCCTGCATCTCCTTCCTCTGCTGGCAGAAATCATCCTTGATGAAAACCAGCGACTGATCCATCTGTGGCCTTCTGTCTTACACAAGCCCTTTCCCATCCACCACCTTTTCACTGGTTGCTGCTCCACAGGTCTTCTTCAACTCCTTGGCCAGATCTTTCACCGTCTTCTGCCGGGTTTGGCAACCAGCGGACGTACCACTCCAGGGGGAAACTACTCTTCCGACCTTCAACTACACATTTCTGTCGAAGTTTCATAGATTTTACAGTGCAGAAGGAGGCCATTCGGCCCATCGAGCCCGCACCGGCTCTTGGAAAGAGCACCCTACCCAATCCCACACTTCCACCCTATCCCCTTAACCCAGTAACCCCACCCAACACTAAGGGCAATTTTGGACACTAAGGGCAATTTAGCATGGCCAATCCACCTAACCTGCACGTCTTTGGACTGTGGGAGGAAACCGGAGTACCCGGAGGAAACCCACACAGACACGGGGAGAACGTGCAGACTCCGCACAGACTGTGACCCAAGCCGGAATCGAACCGGGGCCCTGGAGCTGTGAAGCAATTGTGCTAACCACTATGCTACCGTGCTGCCGATATTGCACCCAATATCAGGTAAAAAGAGCTCTTTTCTATGCCTCCAAGCAGGAGCTGCCCTGTGTGCGACCACACACACCATGGACGCCACCAGAAGTCCTGACCAACCTTATAAGTGAGATATTCCGCCCCTAGCATACTCATACTCCAAAGGAGCACAGGGAAGACAAGGTCCTGTGCGGGATATTACATTCCTCTGCCCCAAAGTCCAAAGATTCCCTCGACGAACGATGAGACAGAAAAGGAGAAGCAGGCAGAGGAAATTGGAGTCTCTTAGGCTCTGGTAAGTCCTCATGGAGCTGACCCACTGGATCAGTGGATGTATACTGCACTGGTGAATGCTATCTGTGGCAGGAACAACGTGGCGGATGATTGTTAGGATGTGGCGGAACTATCTCTAAGACTTCTGAGGCCTTCGTCTCCATCTCGGAGTCGGACAACACAACGTTGGCCATGTCGGCGTCGAGAGAAACTGGAGGCAGCACAGCAAGCTGGTTCAGCAATGGAGCCGGAGGATCCAGGGCAGGCTTCTTTCAAGGCACTTCACAAGGGAGCAACCTTCCTGAACAAATGTAATCCAGATGTTGTTTCATTAGTTGTCCCCAGACCGAGCTTGGTAAGAGATTGGTTCCGTTTAACAGACGACAATTCCAGAGACCAAGCGAGCACCAAGTTACGAATGAACACTGCGTTATCAGTTGCGAAGCGTCGAAAGGTTCAATGTCAAACTGGGCAATGCCCTTGCACATCTTGGTGAAGGCACACTTTTGTGCCGATGTCCGGTAGAATCAAACTCAGTCGTTTACGAAGTCTACGACCCATTAACATTTCAGTGGAGACTAACCCAGTTACTGCATGTGGCGTGGTCCTGTACGAGAATAAAAATCTTACTGGTTTTGTGTCCGTCGAGCCAGATTTCTGTTTCTTGGGCACCTGTTTAAACACTGTGCCACCTTGCCGCCCCTTGTCGGATATTTATAAGGAACTGATGGAGAGGGAGGTCGACCTGGTGGAGGATGTTAAGCACAAGTGGAAGGAGGAGCTGGGAGAGGAGGTTGGGGGGGGGGGGGGGGGGGACATGGGCTGAGGCCTTGCGGAAATTCATGAATGGTTCCAGGGAACTTCAATTGTGTACATAGATTGGATTGTTTTCCTTGGACAAGAGAAACTTGGGAGGACATTTGAAAGCGTTAATCAAATTCATGTGTGCAAGGATCATCAACGAGAGGCACGGATTTAACATAAATTGAAAGAAACATGGAAGTATGAGGAGAAACATTACACTCAGCGAGTTTTAAGATCAGAAATACGCTGCTTGATAGTGTGGTGGAAGCAGGTTCAGCCTTGGCATTCGAGAGGGAATCGGATTAATATCTGAAAAGGAAGAAGGTGCATGGTTACAGGGAGAAGGTGGGGGAATTACACCAGATGAGTTGCTCATTTGGAAGTCAGAATCGACATGATGGGCTAAATGGCCGCCTCCTGTAATAATTCTTTGATTTTGAAATGAGTCAACACTGCTGAAGAGATGAGATGGCATTGTCACAGATAACGTATACTAACTCACATCAAGTCCAGGTCACCCAAGACCCCTGTGCTGGTTGGCCGTCATTAGTTAAGCAAAACTCTAACATTCTGGTCCTTGTTTACAAGATGCCAAAGGACCGCATCATTCCCTATCTCTGTAGTCTCCTCCAGCTCTACAACCCTGCATGATAATTTTGAGCATTATCTATTTGAATTTCTCTGCTATTGGCAGCAGTACCTTCAGCTACCAAGTCTCTAAGCTCTAGAATTTCTTCACAAAATCTTCCTGTCTCTGATGTTTTAGGCAGGTTGGTTCAATGTGGACTGCACTCGATGCAGGGAAGTTAGAAACAGACGTCTAACACTTGAGAAGATCCAACACTGTTTTATTCAAGTATAGAACTGCTATACATATTCAACTGTGGGTCGACACTATACTGATCTGACTGGTGACCTTGTAGTAGCCTGACCAGACTTACTAGCTACCGCATGGTGTTTGCACTTGTTGGCTCGTGCACTCTGACTGTCTCAGTAGCTGGGTCCCGAGAGCGCGGGAAACCTAGTGCCCTCTGGCTTTATAGTGGTAGTGTCCTGTCTGGTGATTGGCTGTACTGTGTTGTATGTTTACTGGTCATCCTATGTGTCAATCACTGCCTGTCTGCATTTCATTATATACATGAGTGGATATTGTGACAGTCTCTTGACCTTTCCTCATTTGAGGCATTTTTTAATTTTTTTAATTTTTTTTTATTATTCCTTTATCAGAGTTACAAAGCGAGAGTCAGAATGTGGACAGTGACAAATCCCTAATCCACCTCCTTGCCTCCTCCAAAAACCAATCCAAATTGAATCCAATTCATGGTCCCCACAAGAGAGATATATCAGATCCACGCATTACACCTGACCTCACGCTCACCTTAGCCAAAAGGCCAAGAAGGCACTTTTTATTTTTAAAAGCATTTAATTTCCCATGAAGTTAATTAAAAATAACTCTGAAGATCTTGGCAGCAAGTAGGGCATGGTCCATTGCAGTTTAAAATCTCACTACTTTTAACCCAGGCCTCAGAAGAATATGTTTTGTATTGCCAGTGCGGCATTTAAATTTTGCTTTGGTGGCCGTGGTTATGGTAATAAGGTGATCCGTTAATTCCAGTTTATGCCAGATTGTCAGTAGATGCAATAAGCAACAATTAAATGAAGGACCAGTTAATCTGCTCTTGTTGGTAGTAGTTGAGGGAGGAATGTTGGCCAGGATGTCAGGAGACCTACCTCCACTTCAAAGAGCACCATGTACTCCTTATAGTTTTTTTTTCTTAATAAATTTAGAGTACCCAATTATTTTTTTTCCAATTAAAGGGCAATTTAGCATGGCCAATCCACCTACCCTGCACATCTTTGGGTTGTGGGGGTGAAACCCACGCAGAAACGGGGAGAATGTGCAAACTCCACACAGACAGTGACCCAGAAGCAGCATTCGAACCGGGGTCCTCAGCGCCATAGGCAGCAGTGCTAACCAATGTGCCACGTTCCACTCTTATATAGTTTGTTTCAACTATGGAGCTTCAGTTTATTTGCCTATCTAAAGGATAGCTACTCTAACAATGCAGCTCTCCCTTTACTTTACATTTGTACTCCAAATTGTGTGTGTAAATCCTGGCGGGATTTAAAACCATACTTATAACTATTGCACTGATCCTCATCCCAGGTAAAATCAGTGGTGGCGCATTGGTTTTCCAGGGCAGGTAAACTGCACAACTGAACATCATTATAAATGAACTACATTTTCTATCTACAATAATATTTGACATGGAGCTACATAAATCTAAAAATAGAAAATAATGCACTAATGAAGCAGATTTTAACTAATTCCTTCTAACATAGTTTTTTTATTTTTTTTATTTTGTTGATTTAAGGAGTAGGGATGATATAGAAACATATTGGGTATTTCTCCCCACAAATACATCCAGGTTTTCACTCCAGTCTTCTGACACTTTGTCAAAAAAAGCAGAGGCGAGTGTTTTGCACTGACACTTAGGCAGGACCTGATGGAGCAAGCAAGCTTGGCTCCACAGAGATAAGAGTGCCCTTTATCGAAGTCCCCCCCCCCCACTGACATTGGATGACTGGCAGGCAAGGTGAACGCCCCCAACACTTATACAGAGAAACCCCCACCACCACTCAGTGGTTGGGTCACCTCACCACACACCATTCAGGCATCAAGGTGACTGACAAACCCCATCTCAAGGTGACTGACCTTCCCACCCCATCTTTGCAATGCCCCCCCCCCCCCCGTACCCCCCACCCACCCACCATCATGCAGTCAAAACTCCCCCTCTCCACATAATGGGATCCCCACCCCCCATGGGGGCTCCCGAGAGGCCTGGGTGCCAGAGGTCAGTGCCAGGGCACTGCCATGTCCCTCACCATCCAGGGCTATTCTCACCGAAGTGCCTACGGAATGGCCATCATATCTGGCTCCAGTTTTTGGAAACTAGTAGTGATTCCCGCTGGCATGACGTCACGCTGGCGTGGAGTAGCATCTGATGTTGCCCGAAGATATGGCATAAAGCTGTTTAAATGCATTCAAGTTTATTGAAATCAGGTTCATGACCTTTCTAATTGTGAACCTGATCCCTCCCGTCATTGGAGAGTGCCCAGGAACATCACGCTCGGAATACACACCGCGCAAATCCAGTTACAGCCCTCTGACGTTAGTTAGCAACCATTATGGGATTTGTGCCCATCGCAAACGGGCGCTGAAAATCTTTCCCAATCTATTTTTGGAAGGTGATAGATGAGTAACTTGTATTCAGTACATTCTTTATTGTATTATTACCGAGTAACCAGGTCATGTTTTTCTTTGTTGTGACTGGATTATGATTCACTGTTGTATGATTTAATTAGAATCTTTTTGAGTTGAACAGAAAAGAATATCGTTCGCTTTCTATATCTAAAATAGTGTGATACAATATAAAGAAATGCATTATTGGTTTGTCTTTTTATCTGGAAATATCAAGACACGAAGGAAGCCAATCTGCTATATAACTTTGCCAAAGAATGTGCAGAAAATGATGAAGATCCAGAACAAGCAAATGAATTAATAAACTGTAAGTCATTGACTTTTATTTTTGACTCTTTATATTCATCAGTGATGTAAAAATTAGACAAGCTATGTAAATTGCTTTACTTAAGTGTGATAAACAGCTGGATTTTGCTCTCAGCATTAGTGACAGCACTCCCTCTGACATCAAAATTGCCCACAAAGATCTACCGATCTCTCCCTTTTCCCAATATCCATTTGAAACTTGTGCCAAGTCAAGGGAATCTCCATTCATCCAGCAGTAGTGATATTATCAAGTTGAGTAAACAGCTAATCGCATTGAAGTATTCACCAGGTAGTTTGAGGCATTGATTATCCTTCCCTTTTAATATCACTTTGCAGTGTATGAAATAAAGATTGGAAGATATACATGGGATTAAGGTAGTGTTTAAGTAATCTATATTTGTACTGTGTGTGCTAGAAATAAGATATAGTTTTAAATTTAAGATTAACTTGTGTTTCTGGGACTTCCGATGACAGTGATGTGCTGAGTGAACGCACATCACGTGGCTCTCCACCCAACCAGAACCAAAAAATAGTCACTTTTAGAAGAATTTGGTCTGAAAAACCAACAGAAAATAATCCTAACGGAGAAGAAGCAACGGAGGAAAGGATGCAGGCGAATGGAAGCTTGAGGGGCCGCGAGAGGGCAGAATTGGCGGAAAGGGCCACGATCAGTGGACGGACAAACCGGTGGGCTCACGAGGCGAGGTGGAAGCCCCGGCTGCCCAAGAGCAGGGAAGACCAGTGACCCAAACACTGACACCAGCACCATCAGGGGACGGGTGGAGGCTCTTCATAAAAAAGGAGCTGGCCGCCATGAAGGAGGCGATTAAAACAGATCCAGGTGGCGGTGAAGGTGGTTGTGACGGAGGTGATGGTCCCCCTCCAACGCACAATCGATGGGCTGGGAAAGAAAGTGGAGGCACAGGAAAGGACAGGATTGTCGCTCTGGAGGCAGAGATGAAGAGGTTGGTGATGGTCCAGGAGAGTTTGAAAGGAAAGGTTGAGGACCAGGCGAACAAGTCCCGGCGGCAGAATATACGAATTGTGGGCCTGCCTGAAGGCATTGAGGGTAGAGACTATATCACCCAAATGCTGGGCAACCTACTCAATCCCCCAGAACTCGACAGGACACACCGGTCGTTCAGACCGAAGCCCTATTCTCCACTCCCGGCGGGGCTAGAGCGGCGCTCCGTAACTCTCGGCCGCAGGGGCGTCGCGCAAAGAATGACGCAGCCGGCACGCCTAATGATGTCAGCCGCGCATGACGCTGACGGCAGGAACCCGCGCATGCGCGGTGGCCGTCTTTCCCCTCCGCCGTCCCGCAAGACGTGGCAGCTTGATCTTGCAGGGCGGCAGAGGGGAAATAGTGCGTCCGATTTGGATGCCGGTCCGACGATCGGTGGGCACCGATCGCGGGCCTGTCCCCTCCCCTCGTGGTGCTCTTTCCCCTGTACTCACCCACAAGCCCCAAACGGGCATATCTCACCCGTTTCACGACGGCAGCGACCAGGTGTGGTTGCCGCCGTCGTGAAACGGTCGCGAACGGCAGGGCGCTCGTGAAAAACGGCGAGCGCCGATTCTTCCGAGCAGGGGGGGGGGGGGGGGGGGGAATCGCAGGGGGCGCCAGGGGGGCGTGAAATTTGTCGGGGGGCCCTCCCGCGATTCTCCCACCTGACGTGGGGAGCGGAGAATCGCGCCCGGTATATTTATAGGTGTACACAAAGAGAAACCAAAAAGAGATACCAAAAACACTACATAAATAAAAAAACCAAGGGGTAGGAAGGTAAAAACTGGGGGAGTGTATATACATAGAAGCAGCGGAGAGACAATTACATTATACATGTCATTGCCGGGGGGGGGGGGCGCTTTCTCCCTCCCCCCTTCTTTTCTGTATTTTCTTTAAAAAATAAAATACATACAGCACAAACAAAACAAAACTAAGTGGGCGGGGCACCTGGGGAGCGACCCTGATATTGCTTGCTTCTCCCGGTCGGTTTTCGCTGTCGTTGTGTGTTTGCCTCCACCTCAGCCGTCTGTCATCCCTTCCTCCTTTACTTTTTTATTCGCTGTTGCCCTGCTGTGTTCATTGTGGTCATTATCATTTCCCGTGCTCTCCTTCCAGTTTGTGTTCCCTCGTGTTTCCTCCCCTCTGGCTCCCCTATTATTCTTTGCCCCCTGTCCTCCGTTCTGCCCGCTGTCCACCAGATTCACCATGGTCCGGTAGGGGGGGGGGGGGGGGGAGGTTGGGCGTCCGAGGTGTTGCAGTGTTCGGCTCCTCCCCTGCGGGAGTCACTGGTGCAGGCCCCATTACCACCTCTTCGGTGTGCTCGATGGCCCCGGGTTACTCCATGCAATGTGGGGGGGGGAGTGCGAGTGGAGCTATCCCCTGAGTCTCCCCCGCCACCTGCCGATGCCAGTCTTGCAATGTTATGACACCTACTGAGCTGGCAGCTCTGGTCTCAAACAGTGTCTGCATACTCGCGTTCAATGGACCATGTTTGTCTGGGACTGCACCACATCACTCATTGACTGTGCGCCACCTTCTGTGTCTGTTACATAAACTAGTGATTGTGCCATCACCCTCTGGGGCTGGGCCACCTCCCTCTGTGCCTGCGCGATGTCGACCAGCACCTGGACAATGCCACCAACATTCCCAGCCAAGGCGTGCTGTGATTGGGCTACACTGAGAAGCGCAACTTTAATGTCCAGGTCTCTGGCACATGGCGGCCTTTGAGGCGGCAACCCTATCCTGGGCCTTGACCAGCGTCTACGCAAAATGCCCCAGGCCTTGGACATGCTGATCCATAGCCAAAACTGTCACCCCCTATTCCTCCACAGTGGACGCCATCCCCTGCTCCTACACGCACTTGGAATCCTCCATCTTCGCTTGTAGGTGCTGGATGCTCGCCGACAAAACACTCATGCAGTCCCTGGCTCTGTGACTGCATCTCCACGATCGATGGAACCATCCATTCCAGAAGCCCGAAATCCATCTGGATGAAAGTTAGTCCCTGGGGTCAGTAGCCCACCCACCATCCGCTCCCTTGGGAGTTCCTACCTCCGCCTGCTTAACAAGATCAGCTGTGTGGTGCGCACCAGTGTCCCAGGAGCCGCTTCGCTGAAGTGCTGAACCGAGGAGTGTGTCTCTGGGATGGTGAAGGGTACTGGAGACAGCTGTGACGGGAAATCAGTGTCATCCTCAGTTTCGAACTCCGGGGTGTTCTGTGTGTAGTGTCAAGGGATGCCGTCCAAGCTGCTCTCTTTGTCATTGGGTCAGTGCTCGGCTCATGGCGGGGGGGGGGGGGGGGGGGGGGGGTGCTCCGGTTGTGGCACTGGGTGGGGGGACAACAGATGGACCCACCCCATCACCAGAAATTCCTACAAGACACATGATTAGAGTGACACCGGCCGTATGGGTGCCCCTGCACCCCACCCTCTGCCATAACCCTCCCCCAACCTGACAGCCACCTCCCGGCAGGGCAATAGACGGGTGAGGTGGGTGGTGAGGGTGGTCCAGATCTCCCTCTGTCTGGGGCATTCTCGGCCTTACGGAACATGAACCTGATTGCGTCATTGGGGAAGGCCCAAGATCAGCGCGATCTGAAATCTTGCTGCCGCAAATTCCGTTTTTGGATTAGACCCCGGCCTGCGGTCTAGTCTGGGCAGCTCCCTAAGTGGCCATAACGGGTTTTGTGCCCACAGCGAACGGGCCCTGAAAATTTCCATAGGTATATTTTGAGGTTGTACTATCCTTTTTATTAAACACTTAAGTCTAAACAACAGCCTCAGCTGTCAGTCAATATGTTTAACTTTGATTTTGCAATGTTGAGAACCTACTGATCTGGCAGCTAGTCTTCAAACAGAATCAAGGTTACGTGGCATCATGTTGGATATTTTTCCACTAATACAATAAAATACTAATACAATATTATGCAGGAGAATCTGGAAAAGAAAAATCTCCAAGACCCAAGGAACTGGCTGGGGGCAGGGGACAACAGATGGACCCGACCCATCACCAGCAGCCATTACAAGACAAGACGCATGATTAGACCGCGGGCCGGGGGGGTTTGTGATCTTAGATGTTTGTGATCTTATTAATGTGATGACAGAAATAAGATTATGAAAGAATATTACTAAGAAGTTAATTTAATGCAAATGGAATGCAAAATAAGTTGCTGCCAACTGGCAGGAAAAGCCTGACATCAGGGAATCTCATGAATGCAAAGAGAAAAGTAGCTAATTTCGATCCCTAGAGATTTCTGAAGCTGTGGAGCCAGCAGAACTACGCCTTCTCACTCTTGAAGGAAGGATTCTGGTAAATATGATTTAACTAATTGCAACACATGCTTGACTAACCAATGAAGACTTGCGATGAAGCAACTGTGTGCTTGGAGGCACTAGTTTTCACTGTGGGACAGATTCCATTATAAACAGTAGCTAATTTCTATGTAACAAATTACTGCCGCAAAATTGATTTCTTTACTTTATTTGTTAAGTCCCACAAAATATTTTTTCAAAATTTAGCATGCTTTGCCTGTTGGGCAGAATTACTTGGTAAACTTTTTAATGACGCATTTTTAATTTTACAAACACCGTGCAATGAAAGCACATAAAATAAACATTTTTCAATAAATTTTCAATTTAGTTCCAAGAAATTGTGATCTTGACGCCAATATAAAACCATTCATACCTTGCTCCTTATAAAAACAGAGGGATCCATTACTTCAAATGATAGCAACAACCTTTTCAAGGCTGTCTTAGCTCTATATGGAACTACTCCTGACGAAAAAGCATGCCCCATGTTAAAATTTCTGCTTTCATTGTGGTTCTAACATATGGGGCAGTATTCTCCGTCGGCTGACGCCGGAATCAGGGAATGCGATTGGGAGGAGAATTGGTTCTGATGCCGAAATCGAAGCGGTCGCCAATTTCATGCCAAATTCTAATTCTCTGTCGCCTCGACAACGGCGACAATGCGTTCCAAAACACAAGTACAGTAAACACCATTAGCATATTGATGCACCATCAATTACGTAAAGACGAGAGTAGGATGTAATCGAGGCTTTATTACACTGAGATGTGTGGCCTCCTCCAGCAGCTGACGAAATGGCTGCTGTACAGGGAGCACACATATTTATACTCCGCCTACTGGGCGGAGCCAGCAGGCAGGGATCTACCCCCATACCTGTAGTACAGGGGTCTTACCGTAAAACGCATATATATACAGTATATACATCAGTGGTGACTACCACATTCACCCCCTGTTAAAAAAATGAGTCCAGCAGGGGTAGTGGAGAACTATATACAGAAAGTTATGTTTAAAATTACAGATAATATTCAAATTCAGGCGGTCCGGTGCCTTGATGTGCCGTCGAGAGTGCCGCAGTGCTGGTGGTGACTCAGGCGGCGGCTTGGTCTTTGGTGACTCCAGGAGCGTGTCGAAATCCTCTTCATCCCCGGGTGGAAGCAAGGGGAGGATGGATTATCCCGGAGCGGGGGCTGCAGTGGGGTGCACCGGGGGAAGGGGGGGTGGCGCCGGGGGGGGTGTGTGGAACCAGCTGGTGCCAGGTCCCTGAGGGAGACTGTGTCTTGGCGGCTGTCAGGGTACGCTACGTAAGCATACTGCGGGTTAGCGTGGAGTAGCTGTACCCGCTCAACCATCGGGTTCGCCATGTGGAGTCGAACGAGTCTACGGAGGAGAATGGGGGTCCTGGAGCTGCCAGCCATGGAGCGAAACCCTGGAGGTGGACTTCCTAGGGAAGGCAAAGAGACGTTCATGGGGGGTTTCATTAGTCGCCGTGCACAGGAGCGACCAAATGGAGTGCCGGGAGATGTCTGGACCGTAGGGCCAGCTGGACGGCCCTCCAGACCGTCCCAACCTCACGCTCCACCTGCCCGTTTCTCCTGAGTTGTAGCTGGTCGTCCTGCTCAAGGCAATGCCCCTGTTGAGCAGGTACTGGCGCAGCTCATCGCTCATGAATGAGGATCCCCGGTCACTGTGGACGTAGGCGGGGAAACCGAACAGAGCGAAGATGGTGTTGAGGGCTTTGATGACGGTGGCAGGCGTCGTATCGGGGCATGGGACGGCAAAAGGGAATCGGGAATATTTATCGACCACACTTGAGAAAGTACGTGTTGCGGTCGGTGGAGGGGAGGGGCACTTTGAAGTCCACGCTGAGGCGTTCACCAGGCGCGCACGGTTTGGCCGGTAGAAGTGTGGTTTACACTCCACGCAGACCTGGCAGTCTCCGGTGATCGCCCTGACTTCTTCGATGGAGTAGGGCAGATTGCGGGCCTTCATGAAATGGTAAAAACGGGTGATCCCTAGGTGACAGAGATTGTCGTGCAGGGCCCGGAGTCGGTCCACTTGTGCGCTGGCACATGTACCTCGGGATAGGGCATCGGGGGGGGCTCGTTGAACTTACCGGGGTGTGGTGAATCATAATAGCATAATTCACACTGTTATCACATGTTGTACCATGCCTCTGTAAGCTCGGCACACGAGCAGTTGCGTGGCTCTGCCCCTAGGGGGAGGTGTACTGGGAATGTACGGAGGTTTGTACTGGGCTCCACCCTTCGCTCCGCCCATGACTCCTCCCCTCCCTCCCACTGGTTGTATAAAGCTTGGCAGTCGGAGCCTGCCTGCAAGTTCATCTAGAGCTCATCTTGTCACAGGCAGGCTCTGTGGTAAGACAATTAAAACCACTGTTCACTTCTAACCACGTGTCACGTGAATTGATGGTCTCATCACGGGGCAATACAAAATCTCGTAGTTGTAGGTGGAGAGCTCAATCCTCCACGTCTAGATTTTATCGTTTTTGATCTTGCCCCGCTGTGTGTTAAACATGAAGGCAACCGACCGTTGGTCAGTGAGGGGAGTGAATCTCCTGCCGGCCAGGTAATGCCTCCAATGCCGCACAGCTTCAACGATGGCTTGGGCCTCCTTTTCGATGGAGGAGTGCCGAATTTTGGAGGCATGGAGGGTGCTGGAAAAGAATGCCATGGGCCTGCCTGCCCGGTTGAGGGTGGCATCCAGAGCGACATCTGATGCATCGCTCTCGACTTGGAAAGGCAGCGTCTCGTCGACCGTGTGCATTGCGGCTTGGTGATGTCGGCCTTGATACGGTTGAAGGCCTGGTGAGCTTCGACCGTCAGGGGAAAAACGGTGGATTGAATGAGTGGGCGGGCCTTGTCCGCATAGTTTGGGACCCACTGGGCATAATACGAAAAGAACCCCAGGCACTGTTTGAGGGCCTTGGGGTACTGGGGGAGGGGGAGTTCCATGAGGGGGCGCATGCGATCGGGGTCGGGCCCCAGAACTCCATTCTGGACCACATAGCCGAGGATGGCTAAGCAGTTCGTGCTGAACACGCACTTCTCCTTGGGGAACCGTGAGGTTGAGGAGAGTGGCGGTGTGGAGAAATTTGGAAAGGTTGGCGTTGTGGTCCTGCTGATCGTGGCCGCCTATGGTGACATTGTCCAGGTATGGGAAGGTGGACCGCAGTCCGTACCGGTCAACCATTCGGTCCATCTTTTGTTGGAAGACCAATACCCCATTGGTGACGCCGAAGGGGACCCTAAGAAAGTGGTAAAGGCGGCCGTCTGCTTCGAACGCAGTGTATGGGCGGTCCGCCTTACGGATGGGGAGCTGGTGGTAGGCAGATTTCAGGTCAATGGGTCCTTCCAGGCGCCCAGTGGGGACTTTTCCCGGATCTCAAAGAGCTTGGTGCACAGGTGCATCTGTGCCATCACGGAAACCCCATACGTCCAGGCGGCACAATACATCCATTTCAATGTACACCGAGCCCACCAGGATGCCCAGGCAGCAGGGTTCGCTGCCATCGCCGAGATGCCCCGGGTCTGGGTGGTGATTGATGGGATACATGTTGCATGTCCCCCTACGAGCACCTGCTTGTCAGGTCACTCTAATCTAGATGGACCCCCAGATGGTACATCAGGAGTGGAGGCAGCTTCTGCAATTCTCGCTCTGTGCATCACCTCCTCCTTCCTCGGGGTATTTGGCGGTTTCCAGGCTACTCCATCTGAGGAGGGTGCAAGCGGAGCTATCCCCTGAGGTGCTCCCAGTCCTGGAGGCCCACTCTGGTCTCGACCAGGGTCTGAATGCTCGCAGCTACGGAGCACAGAGAATGGCTATCTCGTCTGGGACTGCCACATCACCATGTGACTGTACCACCATCTTCTGGATCTGTGACACATCAGCCTGTGACTGCGCCATCTCGCTCTGGGACTGGGCCACCTCTCTCTGTGTCTGCACCATGTCAGCCAGTGCCTGGGCAATTCCGCCAACGTTCCCAGCTATGGCCTGCTGTGACTGGGCCACGCTCAGGAACACCGCTGCAAAATCCAAGTGGCTTTGGCACAAAGCTGCCTGTGAAACGGCAGCCCTATCCTGGACCTTGGCCAGCACCTGCGCAGAATGCCCCTGGCCTTGGACATGCTGATCCATAGCCAAAACCCTCGTCCCCAGTGCCTCCAGTGCGGGCACTACCCGTGCGGTAATGACCTCGGTGGCACGCATGGTCGGCACCACTGCTCCTGCATGCACTTGGACGCCTACAACTGCACCTGTAGGTGCTGGATGCTTGCTGAGAACCCTCATGTAGTCGCTGACTCTGCAAATGCAAATCCACTATAACTGGGGCTGTCTGTTCCAGACGCCCAAAACCTGTCTGGACTGCAGCTAGTCCCTGGGGTCGGCCTGCCCTCCAACTTTCAGCCCACTCAGGTGTTCCTACCTCCATCTGATCCACCGGAGCAGCTGTGCAATACGCACCAGAGGGTATCCCAGGAGTCTCTTCACTTCAGAGTGTCTCTGGGATGGTGGAGCGTTGGAGACGGCTGTGACGGAAATCTGTGTCACCCCGGACTCAAGCTCCGCGAGGCCTTGGGTCTCCCGTCGAAGACTACCATCCATGCTGCTGTTCTCGTTGCTGCTGGGTACACAGAGGGCTCAGGCTGTGGCACTGGCTGGGGACACCATATGGACTGCCCCATCACCAACAGGTCCTGCAAGACACAAGACAAGATGCATGATAAGACAGCGGGCCGAGGGGGGTGAGGGTGGTGGGGTGTTGATACACATGGCATGGGGAACTGCAACTATGCGGGGTCTCCTTTCCTTGCCTGCGGCTAACCTCCACCCCGGCAACTTCCCTTTTCCCTGGGCTACCGACCACATCCAGGACCCTCTGCTCAGCCACGGTAAGGGGTGGCATGCCCCGCATGTGGTATGGTGCTGCCTACTCATCCTTGCTGCCGTGAGGAGGTCATGCAGTTTCTTCCAGTCCGGTTGGTGTTGCTGGTGGCGCTGACCACCTCTGCCACCTGCGCCCAGGCACAGTGAACTGCGGTATCTGGCAGCCTTCTTCCCAGGCCGGGTACAGGGTGAACTGCCTCTCCTCCACCGCGTCCAGGAGGGTCTTGAGCTCGGCGTCTGTGAATCTTGGCACTGTGCGCCATGCTGCCATCTTGTTGGCAGGGATGGTGCGTGGGGAGTAAAGTATGTATGTGCAACTGCACCTTACTCACCTCCTGAGCGTCAATCACGAAACTGATGAATCCCGCACCGTTTTGCTTCGGAATCAAATGTGTTCCAATATGGCTCCGGTGCTAGCCCTGTAACAGTCGCTGAATAAGTCCAGGTGAGGCACCGGTTTTGCTGTCGTGGAAATCCACAAATCCTGCCTCGGCGTCAAGATTTAGTCTCAGGAACAGAAAATCCTGCTGTCGGTCCTAAGATATATGCTAATAAAGAAGATAATTCTGTGGCTCCAGTCAGTGATTTAATGTGAGATATCCAAATTTCGTCCACTGTTTATTTGTGCTGTTTTTGCTATTGATATACAATTACATTTATTTGCATATCTCTTTGGAGGGTCCTGTGGTCCGCAGATTACAGACGTTTTACCTAGGCAAGTAAATAGACAACCAACATTTTCTCTTTTCGATAAGAACTCTGCGTGAATGACTTAGCTGTAATTTTTTGAGTACTGGATTTCTGTAATTTGCACTCCTTTTACATATGTAAGAGAGAAAGTTTACATATTTTTCATATTATTTTTGCAGTGCATTCTATTGTGGATGTATTCACTGTGCAACAGTTGAAAAATAAAGTAATGGACAAAGTCAGCAAGCCGGAGCCCATCTATGGAATCATATATGCGTACATTACTATGTTTAATATTGATTCTGACAGTTCAAAGATAATAAAATCTAAATGGTAAGAATAACACTTATACCAAACTTTAAATTTGAATATTAAAATTAACAGGAACAATTTTACTTGGTGTTTTACTAAATATAAATTTCATAGAATTTACAGTGCAGAAGGAGGCCATTCGGCCCATCGAGCCTGCACCGGCTCTTGGAAAGAGCACCCCACCAACCCCACTCCTCCACCCTATCCCCATAACCCAGCAATTTAGCATGGCCAATCCACCTAACCTGCACATCTTTGGACTGTGGGAGGAAACCGGAGCACCCGGAGGAAACCCATGCACACACGGGGAGAACGTGCAGACTCCGCACAGACAGTGACCCAAACCGGAATCGAACCTGGGACCCTGGAACTGTGAAGCAATTGTGCTAACCACTATGGTACCGTGCTGCCCTTTATCTGTTCAATATATAAAAGTACAGTTGGGGCCAATGAAAATATTTTCTTTTCATAGTTTTTTCAAGAAAAATATGTAAGACAAGTTTACTAACCTATCAATTCTGCACATTCCCGTTTTGTGCATGTCCTTTTATGTTCTGGGTGGAGTTAGCTGGCTTGAGTGTTTACTGGATGTAGGATTTATCCTCTTGCCAAATCAATATTGCTAAACTTGAAGATTTCTTCCCAATAGAAATTATAATGTAAGGAAAAGACTGTAAGGTGATGCCAGAATGAAAAGAAAATTTGGGCCTGAATCTTTTGATATCAGGAAAAGCAATTCACTCAACTTGAGCTGCTAATGCACCTCAGGACTCTGAGGAAGTCCTGATACACGCACAGGTGTGGTGCGTCTGTGAGAAGTGTAAACTGATTTCTGGTTTTACCCTGCCCCAACTGCTGCACAATTCTTTATAATAGTGGTATGAGATTACCATATTTTGTGAATATTACCATATTCACAAAGAAATGAGCAGTTTGCCCTATACATGACCTGTTTTTTGCGCTGATTTACTTAGAGCTGTTTAGCAGATGTAAAGTTTGCTCAGGAGCGCTGCTCCAAGTAAATCAGTTGGAGTAGTGGAATCATCTCAAGGAACTAAAAATTACAAAAGCAGAATAATCACCAGTAATTGGTGTCGAAAAAAAATAGGAGCAGTGGTTATAATCTGAAAATTTGGAACTAGATGTTGTGTCCTTCTGGTTGTAAAGTGCCTAACTGAAAGATTAGATTTAGCATGACCAATCCACCTAACCTGCACAACTAGGGGCTGGTTTAGCACAGTGGGCTAAACAGCTGGCTTGTACTGCAGAACAAGGCCAGCAGTGTAGGTTCAATTCCCGTACCAGCCTTCCCGAACAGGTGCCGGAATGTGGCGACTAGGGGCTTTTCACAATAACTTCATTGAATCCTACTTGTGACAATAAATGATTATTATTATATGGACTGTGGGAGGAAACCGAAGCAGCCGGAGGAAACCCACGCAGACACAGGGACAACATGCAGACTCCGGCTTGGGTCACTGTACATGCGGAGTGTGCACATTCTCTCCGTGTCTGCGTGGGTTTCCTCCCACAGTCCAAAGATGCAGGTTAGGTGGATTGCTCATGCTAAATTTCCCTGAGTGGCCAAAAAGGTCTTAATAATAATCATAATAGGGTGGCATGGTAGCATAGTGGTTAGCACTGTTGCTTCACAGCACCAGGGTCCCAGGTTCGATTTTCGGCTTGGCTTGGGTCACTGTCTGTGCGGAGTCTGTAAGTTCAATGCGTGGATTTCAAAGAACAAAGAAAAATTACAGCACAGGAACGGACCCTTCGGCCCTCCAGGCCTGTGCCGATCCAGATCCTCTATCAAAAACTGTCGCCTATTTTCTAAGGATCTGTATCCCTTTGCTACCTGCCCATTCATGTATCTGTCTAGATACATCTTAAATGACGCTATCGTGCCTGCCTCTACCACCTCCGCCGGCAATGCATTCCAGGCTCCCACCTCCCTCTGCGTAAAGAACTTTCCATGCATACCTCCCATAAACTTTTCCCCTCCCACCTTGAACTCGTGACCCCTAGTAATTGAGTCCCCCACTCTGGGAAAAAGCTTCTTGCTATCCACCCTGTCTATACTTCTCATGATTTTGTAGATCTCAACGAGGTCCCCCCTCAACCTCCGTCTTTCTAATGAAAATAATCCTAATATACTCAATCTCTCTTCATAGCTAGCGCCCTCCACACCAAGCAACATCCTGGTGAACCTCCTCTGCACCTTCTCCAAAGCATCCACATCCTTTTGGTAATGTGGCGACCAGAACTGTACGCAGTATTCCAAATGTGGCCGAACCAACGTCTTATGCAACTGTAACGTGACCTGCCAACTCTTGTACTCAATACCCCTTCCGATGAAGGAAAGCATGCTGTATGCCTTCTTGACCACTCTATCGACCTGCGCAGCCACCTTCAGGGTATAATGGACCTGAACACCCAGATCTCTCTGTACATCAATTTTCCCCACGGCTTTTTCATTTACCGTATAGTTCGCTCTTGAATTGGATCTTCCAAAATGCATCACCTCGCATTTGCCCGGATTGAACTCCATCTGCCATTTCTCCGCCCATCTCTCCAATCTGTATATTCTGCTGTATTCCCTGACAGTCCCCTTCACTATCTGCTACTCCACCAAGCGTAGTGTCATCTGCAAACTTGCTAATCAGACCACCTATACCTTACTCCAGATCATTTATGTATATCACAAACAACAGTGGTCCCAGCACAGATCCCTGTGGAACACCACTGGCCACAGTTCTCCATTTTGAGAAACTCCCTTCCACTACTACTCTCTGTCTCCTGTTGCCCAGCCAGTTCTTTATCCATCTAGCTAGTACACCCTGGACCCCATAAGACTTCACTTTCTCCATCAGCCTACCATGGGGAACCTTATCAAATGCCTTACTGAAGTCCATGTATATGACATCTACAGTCCCTCCCTCATCAATCAACTGTGTCACTTCCTCAAAGAATTCTATTAAGTTGGTAAGACATGACCTTCCCTGCACAAAACCATGTTGCCTATCACTGATGAGCCCATTTTCTACCAAATGGGAATAGATCCTATCCCTCAGGATCTTCTCCAGCAGTTTCCCTACCACTGATGTCAGGCTCACCGGTCTATAATTAACTGAATTATCCTTGCTATCCTTCTTAAACAAGGGGACAACATTAGCAATTCTCCAGTCCTCCTGTACCTCACCCATATTCAAGGATGCTGCAAGGATATCTGTTGAGGCCCCAGTTATTTCCTCTCTCACTTCCCTCAGTAACCTGGGATAAATCCCATCCGGACCTGGGGACTTGTCCACCTTAATACCTTTTAGAATACCCAACACATCCTCCCTCCTTATTCCGACTTGACCAAGAGTAATCAAACATCTATCCCTAACCTCAACATCCGTCATGTCCCTCTTCGGTGAATACCGATGCAAAGTACTCGTTAAGAATCTCACCCATTTTCTCTGACTCCACGCAGAACTTTCCTCCTTTGTCCTTGAGTGGGGCAACCCTTTCTCTAGTTACCCTCTTGCTCCTTATATATGAATAAAAGGCTTTGGGATTTTACTTAACCCTGTTTGCTAAAGATATTTCATGACACCTTTTAGCCCTCTTGATTCCTCGTTTCAGATTGGTCCTACATTCCCGATATTCTTCCAAAGCTTCGTCTGTCTTCAGTCGCCTAGACCTTATGTATGCTTCCTTTTTCTTCTGAGCTAGTCTCACAATTCCAGCTGTCATCCATGGTTCCCTAATCTTGCCATTTCTATTCCTCATTTTCACAGGGACATGTCTGTCCTGCACTCTAATCAACCTCTCTTTAAAAGCCTCCCACACATCAAATGTGGATTTACCTTCAAACAGCTGCTCCCAATCTACATTCCCCAGCTCCTGCCGAATTTTGGTATAGTTGGGCTTCCCCCAATTTAGCACTCTTCCTTTAGGACCACTCTCGTCTTTGTCCATGAGTATTCTAAAACTTACAGAATTGTGATCACTGGCCGGGCTCATTCCCCAACACCAGGTCCAGTTTGGCTCCTTCCCGAGTTGGACTATTTACATACTGCTCTAGAAAACCCTCCCGGATGCTCCTTACAAATTCTGCTCCATCTAGACCTCTGACACTAAGTGTATCCCAGTCAATGTTGGGAAAATTAAAATCTATCACCACCACCCTGTTGCTCCTACATCTTTCCATAATCTGTTTACATATTTGTACCTCTATCTCACGCTCGCTGTTGGGAGGTCTGTAGTACAGTCCCAACATTGTTACCGCACCCTTCCTATTTCTGAGCACTGCCCATATCGCCTCACTGCTCGAGTCCTCCATAGTGCCCTCCTTCAGCACAACTGTGATATCCTCTCTGACCAGTAATGCAACTCCTCCACCCCTTTTCCTCCGAATGCTCCAGTTTCCTCCCACATGTCCCGAAAGACGTGCTTGTTAGGTGAATTGTATATTCTGAATTCTCCCTCTGTACGCGAACAGGCACTGGAGTGTGGCGACGAGTGGATTTTCGCAGTAACTTCATTGCCGTGTTAATGTAGGCCTACTTGTGACAATAATAAAGTTTCTGACTATTAAGATTTCAGGGAACTTATTTAGGACAGATGTCAGGATGCAGAAGCACGCAGAATTAAAAAGGCGCGCAACAAATTGTAAATTTATGTTGAATTCCAGTGGTATTTCACAAGAATCCTAAAATGCATAATTCTGTATTTATCAAAGTGGCAGGTGCAGATTTTTGATCGATGTTGAATCAAATGTATGCACAAATCCTTCCTGTTCGTCTGGCACAATGAATCCCTCAAGTATCATCACCAGTTTTGATTTCTGGGTGGAGGCGTCTGACCATACAGGCACTCTTCAATCATGTAACTTAACAGGAAGCACAGCTGAAAAAACTCTTGGCTACACAGTAAGTATCGGTATTTGGGAGTTTTAAGTTAAAGTTGGAGTATGGGAACTGATGTAGTGTTTTCTTCAATGTCCTTTACTCCAGTGATTCTCAAACCTGGAGTTTGAAGAGAATGTTTAGGTGATCTGTGAAATAATGTGAGAAGCATGTCTTCAGTAACCATTTACTCAAAGATCTTATTAAAACATTCTCTACTTGCTGCACTTCCATGTTATGAGGATTTTATCATAATTTAGATGGAGGCAGGAGGAAATCCACAATGACTAAACTATTTGAAATGGAAGCCAAAAGGGTTTAAGAACCACTGCTATACTGCATTGTATCGTGATTAACTTAATTTACATTGGTCGGGCTGTCGAGGATCATTACACCTCGGAGTAGCAGAAGAAGGGTTGCTCGCTAACATTGGCTGAACGGAAAACATTAGCATTAAAACCAAAAAGAAATAAGGAATTTGCTTTTTCATCACCTTCAATATGCAGGAGATAGTTTATTTAATGAATTAGTTATTTATTTAATAAATTGATGTTGAGTACAATTTAATGTGATCATCGTGCCTGACTTGATGTCGGAACAAGGTTGTTAAATCTTGTGAGAGGCATGTCGCAAGATTTGCGACTCTTGGAATGCCTCGCGAGGTTGCATTAAATCTTGCAAGACATCAGAATCTGGATCGCCCCTCACTGGGTGTGATCCAGATCTGCAAATTTAAATGAGCCATTAGGTTCATTGAAATATGTGTTTCGTGAGATTCCCCTGGTGCCCAGGACCGAACAGCTGCATCTGAGAGATCTCACTGGGGCGTTGTTTAGCACTGGTTTCCATAAATGTGGACACATAATTTTGGCACCTGGGAGGGGGTGTCCCAGGCCATTAGAGACGCCGAGTGGTCGGGGACAGGACAAGGTCACACCCAGGCACTCTCTCTGGCACTCGGGCACCTTGACACTGCCACCCTGGCAGCACCACCCAGACACCTTGCCAGATGGCAGGGCACTTCCAGGGATCGGGCTCGGGGGCCTCACAGGTGGAGATGGGGTGCGGGGGTGTCCCTGAGGTTGGAGGGAGGAGAGAGTTGAAAAAGGGGCGGGGAAATCGAGCCAACCTTGCAAAATGGCACCCCGATCTGCGAGGACCCAGCTCGCCAGCAGTAATTACTCTAAATAAGGCCTCGGCAGAGAGAAATTCCCCAAGGCCAAAAGAAATGGCAAAATGCTTTTGAATAGCAGGGTGTTTCTCGGCGCTACAGCTAAATGCGCGCAAAACCAGACATAGATTGTTTTCTGTTTGAATTGCCCCCGTAATGTCTGATTCCTTATAAAAACAATCTTGTTATGTTGTCACATTTACAATTTGTTTTAATTAAAAAACTGTATACCAAGAATCAGAATGCATATTTCATTTTACCAGTTAGTTAATTCAGTTTTTCAATTTTGCCATCAGCTGTGAACGTAAGATAGCACTTAAAAATTTTATACAGTGTGAACATGCAATCAAATATCATGCAATGTGTTTTCCTATTTTCTGGATCACGAAAGAGGTGCACTGAAATCGATTCGAAAAAGAATAAACATAATTTAATAAGAAAATATTCTTAAAATTTGTATTTGTCTTAATCTAAATATCACAAAGCACGCCAATGTTGTCGGCGAGGGTATCCCAACATGGAACAACGGTTTGTGGGGATATATAGTTTTGTTTTAGTATAGGGAGACAAGTGAAACCCCAGTGAGAATAAGCAGCCCAGTCATCGTGTAACAGTTATTAAAGCTATTTATTAAAGAAAAGACAAATAGACACAAACAGGATTACTCCACTCTCAGACAATTAAGGTATATGAATTACACAGTTTATGTAGAACATATCCCTTGTTCAAAAATATATCTACAATCCGAACTCCGTAAGACTCCCCCGTTTCCCAAAACAACATCCAAATTAAATAAATCTATAAATTAAAACCAGTTTATAGTTACCATGCTGTGCATGTATGATAATCAAGCCTGGGAAATGTCTTGTCATGGTCCAACAAAGATATTTAAACAGCCTTTACAAAGGTTTGCTGCAGTGCTTTGGCTCTAAGACCTCAAGGCTGTTAGATATAAAATTTGCCCTTCAGGCTGCTAGCTGGAAACTGGCGTGTCTGCGTGTGAGCCTGCTAGGTGTCAGCTCGCTTGCTTTTGAGGTTGCTAGCAATTATACCTGGATTCCATTTTGAGTCTGCCTTCTGTGTATTTGGCTGTCTGTCTCTATCAAATTCCTTGACTGGACATCTTGGGCGCAATCCATCCAAAAATGTCTGGTGTCATTTTGGGGCGGATTTGGGACTGGTGGTGGCGTTTTGTGTTGGCTGCAATGGCGAGATAGCGACCTATATTCATCCGCACGTAGTTTGTAAAATGAACCCCCATGTGAATCTTGCCATGCCTGGCTCCCTGGCGTCATCAGCCTGGCTCTCTTACCGTCTGATTCACCCGACTCGTGCCTCAGCTGCTCCCCGCTAACAAGGGGAAGCAGCTTTTACATGCTCCCTCAGCATCACTCCCAGTTAAAAAACCAGGATGGCAGCACAGAGACCTTACTTTAAGGAAGCCGACCTGGTTAGGCTTCTCGATGCCGTGGATTCGAGGCAGGGCACCCTGTTCCCCTGAGGGGTTCGGATAACCAGCAGCAGGGTTAGCAGTGCCGCCTGGGAGGCAGTGGCAGCTGCAATGGTGTGGACAGCATGACCAGGAGGCCCGGGCGTCCAATGTCGGAAGATGACGAACGACCTCCAACAAGTTGCAAGGGTATGTTAACACCTCTCTAACGGCATCAGTCCCCCACCACCCCTCAATTTCCCAAACCCCCCCCCTCCTCCCACCACTGCCCCCGCCCCTGACCGCTCCTCCCACCTGATCCACTGGCTGACACCTCACCCTTCCAAAATCCAGTCTTCCAGCTTGTTCCTCAGGAATCCCTGGTATGCACCAGCCCAACATGTCTAGGTACGATGCACATATGCTACCTGCTATAGACTCCTCTGACCCACCAAGCGTGTGACTCACAGTGTCCTCTCTGTGTCCCCACAGGAGAAGATATCCCATAATAAGAGGGAAAGGGCGAAGACGGGGGAGGAGTCCTAGAGATCCGAGTCCTCCCCCCCCCCCCATGAGAAATTGGCCGACAAGGTTGCCCGAGGGTACAACAGTGACAGAAAGTGAGGTCAGCCTGCGCCAATGAGGATTCACTGCACCTTTACCCAGATGACCTGTCTCAAGTGAGTTTATATCCCACAAAATTATCTTTTGCTTTAACTGACCACAGTCCATTGTCTTGCAGGATCACCATCTGATGAAGCCGGGTCACTGGAGTAGAAACCCCCTCCCCCTGCTCCCTTCCCACCCAAGAGTACACCTTGGAGGAGAGCTCCGAGGAGAACACCGGCGTTGTGTCACAGATATCAGCTGCATCATTCACCACCGCAGAAACACAAACCTCATTGGCAACATTCGTGGACAGACTTCGGGGGCACTCTATGGTGAGCATCACACAGTTGCTGATGGAGACTGGAACATCCTTGGGAAGCAGCAGTCAGAGGTCTACTGGAGCCCAGGACTCAGCTGGGTCCCAGCCAGATGTTGAGCCTCTGGACATGGTTCTCCCAGAGCTGATGTAAATGATAGGACACAGCCGTGAGATTCAGGATGAGTTGTCAGCGAAATGCCAGGCACTGCATGGCTGATTGGAAGAGTCCCAAAACCTTTAGGCACAGGAGATGGTCCCGGCAATGCGTGGCACCCACGCCAACAATGCTAGGCTGGCAACCACAGTTGGGTACCTGGAGCATGACGTCCACCCCTTGAGTGTTGGTGGCCAAGGCATGGCTCAGTCTGTGATGACCATGGCTGAGGGCCTCAACATCATCTCCCTGTCACTGATGGGCATGTCCCAGACACAGTTGGACATTGGTGAAACACTCCAGAACATCCAGTCACTGAGGAACATCGCTGAGGGCATCAACACCAAGATGTAAATAGGGAGCCTCATGGACTGGCACTGCCAGATGACTCAGAGCTTCTGGAGCTCACTCCAGCTTCCCCTCTGTTCTATGGAATCCTTCAGGGCCCTACTGGCACCCTCAGGGAGGAGAAAGTGCTGCCGCCCATCCTGGGGCCTGCTATCAAGGACATTAAGGTGGTCGCCAAATCTTCTGAATCCCCCTCTCCTGACACTAGCCCATCTCAAGGGCAGCGGGAAGAATAGGGTGGCATGGCAACACCTGTGACACCAGTAAGTCGGCCAGGGCCCTCCAGCTCCTGGCCCTCCAGAGGATGCCCGCCAAGGGCATTGAAAGGCACTGGGCAACTTCACCTCTAATGTGCATCATGGGGACACAACTAGATGTAGCAGTGGATCACGGAGGATCGGAGAGTGAGGAACACTGAGTGGGCACTGGTGAAGTCACGATCCTTAGCTAGGGGGAATGAAAATCTTACTTTAAAATGTTCACCATTAAAACATTTTACACTGAGACATATGAAGTCCCTGTCACTTTAATCTTCACAGCGGGCCTGCCCCCCCCCCCCCCCCCCCTCCTCTGGTTCCCTCTCTCCCCCCCCCCACACACACACACACACACAGTGGTTGAAGATCAAAAGCCCACAGTGTAGACTCTGTCATGAGGATGGGTGTGAGCATGCTGTCAGCTGAAAGATAGGAGTCAGACTTAATCAGGTCCTGAGGAGCATCAGAGCTTTCCTCATAGCGAGTGGTCATCACTCTCCTGCCTTGTATAGGGACCCACTGAGAGTGCTAACACAGGCCCATCACCCTGAAGTGATGTTACATAGACCCTTGGAGGGGGGGAACAAGAAGGGGTAGCAGTATACAAAATCTGGGGATGATGAGGGCCTCCCTGGTCCTCCTGGCATGTTGGATCCTTGCTGCCGCCTGTCCTCCATCCTCCGAGGCCACATGTCTCTCATCCTCCTCTTTGTTCAGCATGTCACTCTGCTGCTGTGCCAGATTGTGGAGGACACAGCAAACTGCTACAAAGTGGGAGACCCTCTGGGGTGTGTACTGTAAAGCTCCATCATAGCGGTCAAGGCATCAGAACGACATTTTGAGTAGACCAATGCACTGCTCAATGACAGGACGAATGGAAACATGGGCCTCATTATATCGGGTCTCCGCCTCAGTCTCAGGTCTCACACTGGCGTCATCAGCCATGACCTCAGCAGGTATCCCTTGTCCCCCACAAGCCACTCCACCATCCTGGGGTAATCCTCGATAACATCAGTGATCTCCGAGTGCCCCAGGATGCAGTTGTCATGCATACTCCCAGGGTAATGGGCACAAATGAGTGCATGATCCTCAGGCGGTGGTTGCACATGATTCGAGCATTCAGGAAATGGAACCTCTTTCTGTTAATATAGGGCATTCCCTGATGCCCCGGTGCTTGCAGTGTGACATGCTTTCCACCGATGGCCTCCTGGACCTGGGGCATCCAGAAATAGTGATGAATCCAACAGCCTGGGCATCTTGGTGGGTTTGGTCCAGATCAAAGTTGATATAATCTGATGCTTGGGCATACAGAGCATCCGTCACCTCCCAGATGCACCTGTGAGCTGAAGATTGCAATATATCATACAGACCCCCGCCCGGTCATTGAGTGCTACAGGGACCTTCAAGGCCACTGGGAACAATGTGTCCTACTCCTTCTCCACGGGTGTCATGTCTGCGAGGACATGGCACAGGTGCTGCACTATCTCCATGTTGAGACGCAATCTTCTGAGGCATATGCTGACTGCCAGATCATTGAATGACCAACAACTCCTGTATGCCCTGGCACGTCGCTGGACTTCACTCCTTACCCCTCTCCTCAGCCTGATGGGCAGCTGGGTCTTCAGGGTGTGTGGCGGCAACCTGCACATGTGATGCCTCCAGCTTGTGATAGCCTTGCCACCGTCTTCAGCATCTGCCTGCCTCAGCTGCGACAGGCACAGTGAGAGTAGCCTCCGCGGGATCCACAGCAGTAAACATGTTTCTATCTGGAAGGAATTGGAGAAGGAGAGAGACCGAAAATCAGTTACAGCTTCCACCCAGGACTCTGATATCTCCCAATCCTCCCCCATCCTTATGACTGTCCCACCTTCTCTCAGACTACCATCTAGGAGCCAGTTGTGCTGGAAAACCTCGCTTTGCAGACCCATTCCCAGCTAGATCAGGAAACCCTAGACCCCAGACCTCTGCCAGCAACATTAGGGAGATTGTGCTCAGCTGCCCTCCACTCATGCAAACATTTACCTTTTAGACAGGAGAGGATCCTCGGTTGTGAAGCCCTGCTTTTTACTCTTTGATTGTTGCCAGCTGTCTCTATGCTGCTGACACTCTTATAGCACATGCACCATGTTCAGACATCAAAGTTTGCAGGACATCCTGTCCATTAATATCCTCTCAAACACAGCACCTGTTCCTTTGAGGAGGCACTTGAGAATTCAGGAGCATGAAGTGTTCTGACAACTAACAGAGCTAATCCATCCTTTGAAATAGCCTTCAACTGTGAAGCTAGATGCAGCTCACAGTCAAAGGGGGTAAAATTGACTTTCATTAGAGAAGCCACAGCAGGACAGAAAGCTGTCGTTACCCCTGTTATGGGTCTCCACAATATTTAAAAATGGCTTGAAGGCCTCACAGATGCAAAGTCCTTCACCCCCTCCCCAAGCCCAGGGGCAACACCTGACTTGGACCCCTCCAACCCCAACCCCCCTAAAGGGCACCCCTTCCCTGAGCACTGGGGCAGCAGCTCCAATATCCTTGAGCTGCATGCCAATAAATGGAAAGGGCTGCTCACCTTACTTCCCCTTGGTAGCCATTGCGGCACCTTCTCGTTTTTGTAAGGGAGTACTAAACAATGCCCACGTGACTTCTCATTGGGGAGTCGGATGACTCCTAGGAGGCTGCTGCATTTGACTTCAGTCTTGCCAATGAGATTGAAATTAATGCAAATTAGGCTTAATAACATACTCGCTATTTTTGGATGATGCGGATCTCGCCATTGGGAGTGAGCCGGGCGAGTTGGAAAGTGGTTCACGACAATCTCAAATTGGGCCTCTCCCGCTATTCACCCGGCGCGCCCAGATGGGAGCCAGGAACGATGCGGTGGGAAAATTGCGCTCCATGTGTATACCTCATTGATCTTCCCAATTGGCTAGGTAAACTGTTTCTACTCATAAGCTATTCGCCTCTGATTCTTATCTAAAATGCTTTTGATGGGCAGGTCGCATTCTATTATGTTTTGTTAAATTTATTTTACTGTTGTTGCAAGGCAAATTCGTGACACTAAATCAGGAATACCAAGTGCTCTGTTGGTTAAGGCTAGTTTTTCATTTTTATTTATTCTTACAACATCCATAATAAATTTAATTAGTAATATCATTAAACAAACCATTCAGATAATATTGATTTTGCATAGTATTACTGGCTTTCCTGGGTGCAATCCTGCCCAATGCCCGACCGCCTGGGGGTCTCCAGTGGCCTGGGAGATCCCCCACAGATGCCATTACACCGGATTCCTGTTTATGTGCACCAATGCTAAACAGCGCCCTGGTGAGTTTTCCCAGGCACAGCCAGGAGAATCCGATGCAGACGTATTTAAATGCGCTTTAAATATGCTAATCTGGATCACGCCTAGTGAGCGCGAGATCCAGATCATGACGTTTCGCAAGATTCCGTTGAATCTCACAAGGTGAGGGCGGCATGGTGGTGCAGTGCCCAGCACTGCTCTCTACAGCGCTGAGGACCCAGGTTCAATCCCAGACCCAGATCACTATGTGTGGAGTTTGCTGTGTCTGCATGGGTTTCATCCCCACAATCCAAAGATGTGCAGGTTAGATGGATTGGCCACACTAAATTGCCCCTTAATTGGAAAAAAGTAATTGAGTACTCTAAAAATTTATTTAAAAAAAAAAGAATCTCGTGAGAGGTTTCTCATGAGATTCAATGATCTCGTTGTGTTACCAAATCGGGTGCGTTGAGGCCGGTAAATTGCACCCTATATCCAAACTATGGGCGCGATTCTCCGCTGCCCACGACGGGTTGGAGAATAGTGGGAGGGCGTCCCCGACATTTTTCACGCCCTCCCGCTATTCTCCCTCCCCCCCACGGCCGCCCCACGACACGAATCGCTGCTCGCCA
The DNA here is from genome assembly GCF_902713615.1 of Scyliorhinus canicula. Classification (NCBI taxonomy): domain Eukaryota; kingdom Metazoa; phylum Chordata; class Chondrichthyes; order Carcharhiniformes; family Scyliorhinidae; genus Scyliorhinus; species Scyliorhinus canicula. The sequence goes on along the minus strand of NC_052160.1, from coordinate 63,315,866 downwards.
TTTTTTACGGCGAACAGCGATTCTCCCCAGGCCGATGGGCCGAGTTCCCAGGCCATTACGGCCGTTTTTACGGCAGTAAACACACCTGCTTGCTGCCGTCGTAAAAACGGCCGCAACATGCCCGTTCTGGGCATCCAGTCCCCGATTGGCAAGGCAGTACCACGGCCGTGCCAAGGGGGGCATGGGCCCGCGATCGGTGCCCACCGATCACGGGCAGTACCGGACGCACTCTTTCTCCCTCTGCCGCCCCGTAGGATCAGTCCGCGGGGCGGCTGAGGGAGATGACGGCCCCGTGCATGCGTGGGTTGGAGCCGTCCAATCCGCGCATGCGTGGCTGACATCATCGTGCGCGTCAGCCAGCGTGACGCTTGGCACGCGGACTTAGCGACGGTCGCTAAGCCCGCGATGCCGTGCTTCACGGGGTCCCGCTGCTAGCCCCGCCCGGGGGGGAGAATCAGGTCCCGGGAGGGGGTGCGGAGGCTGCCGTGAAACACGGCCAGTTTCACGGCAGCCTTTACGACTCGCCGCATTTGGGAGAATCGCACCCTATGTTCTTACTACTTAGCTAATTGGCTTCATTTTCATATAGTTACCAGTCTTACCCAACCATAGCCCTCTCACTTCCCCTGCCTCTGTCCTTGCTTAAAATCTGTTTAATCTCTGACTTCCTTCGATTTCAATGAAAGGTTATCAACCTGCAACATTTATTTTGTTTCTCTCTCCAAGGATGTGCCTGGCCTGCTGAGTATTTCCAATATTTTTTGTTTTTATTACATAGCAAATACACAGCCGACACAAAAAGTAAATATCAAACTTTGCGCATTTAATTTGTATTTCATTGGTACACATCTATAGCTTTCTCTCACCAAAGGTCTCGCACATCTCAAACCAATCTAGTTTTAATCAGAGCATCTTTTAGCTGTCCAAGTTCACATGATTCTGCCAGCTGCCTTACTGCTTTCTGCTACCATTCGATGGCTTTGTTTTTACTCTGACCTCCAGTATTGAATACGTAAACATCAGATGTAACTTTCACTCGGGGTTCAAATGTGCATTCAAGGCTTTCAAAATCTCTATTGTCTTTTTTCTTGCTGGTCTGTTAGATTTAGAGTGGTATACACTTTGTAGCAATCTTTCCACAGCAGTTTTAAAAGTATGGTCACTCTTATCATTTAGGCTTGTTTATTAAGAGTGTTGTAATCTCATAGTTCTGCCATTGTAGGTGGAAAAACTGCCAATTTTGCCATGTCCAATGTTACTGGAGATGTAATTGGAAAAATTACTGCAACCATTTTAATTCATCCAGTAATTCTCTGCAAACTTTATTTGCAGTCCTTTCATCCTTTCGTGCCTGCATTTCCTTTGTCCTTTTTTCTATAGCCAATAATTCACTTGCAGCATGTGTGTGCTTTTCATTTGTCCTTTCGGAAGCTATTTTGCAGGTTTGTACTTTTCTGTGTGCCTTTCTGAGCTGTGTCTCACTTGCAGTCTTTGTCTAGTTTGTTTTGTTCTTTTCAGCAGCTTTTTCCTTTTGCAGATTTGAATCTTTATGTTCTTGGGTTTTCAGTGTTTTCGCTACACCTTTTCCAAAGTTCAATAATCGATTTTGCTACACTTTTGTACCCCACGTTTAATGTATAAGGACCCACCCCCCAAGGTCCCCTATAATAGGAAGACCCTCCAGGGACCCCTGGGATAGCTAGACACCCTACAGGGATCCCTGTGATAGGGGACACCCCACAGGGACCCTTTTGACACGGGGACCCCGACAGGGATACCCTAACTAAAGGGACCACCCTGGGATCCTCTGACTAAAGGGACCTCCCTCCAGTGATCCCGGACTAAAGGCACCCCACCCAGGGACTCCCTGACTAAAGGGAATCCTCCCCCACTCCAAAGCATTCCAAGCACTCAAGCACGTGATTTCACTGTATTTACCTTTCTTTGATGTGGTCAGTGTTTACAAACATTGAGGTTTCACCACTTAGGACATTGAAGTGTGAAAGGATATGAATGGATAAAAGCTGCAGATGGTTTTTACAAGCTATCAATCACAGACCACGACTTGAAAGTTCTGAATGGCTTGCAGATAGTGGACCTGTAGAAAACCAGATGCTTGCCTTCAAGGAATGGACACATGGAGCTGCAAGGTATGTATTACAGCTATGATGCTTGCCACAGACCCCGTCTGGACTGCTTTCTAGTGTTGCTCGTTCTGGGTGAGTGCGCTTTACACTCAATTTGGCTCTGTTTTGTTCCTTAGCTCTAGAGCCGCCAGGAATCGTTAAGATACCGCCACATGTTTCAAGTTCAAGTTCAGACCAATAACTCAATACACCAGTTAGTAAGTTCAAACAAGACACGTTTATTATGATACAGTTATCTATTAATTATGCATATAAAACTACAAGACTAGGCTAATCCTACCACTAACAGGCCAATACTTATCTGGAATAAGGGAACTGCCAGATCAGGGAACAATGGCCTCTTGCTTTGTCCTGCATCCGCAGGCTTCCAGTCGGTGTGGACTAAAGGGGTCAGGAGTGTCTACTCTCGTAGCGTGCGTTGTATGACACTTACTTGATGGCGGCTGCTGACCAGGCCTCTCCTTCTCAAGGTTCTTCTACTGCAAAGGTGTTCTGCTGGGAGGGCCGGCTGGTCAAGAAGAACGAATCAGTCCTGGGACCTGACTTTTATAGGTCCCAGGGGCTTCACATCCTTCAGGGCAGACCCTCTATAAACCTGCAATCGATTGGGTCTCTTCCCAATCGATTGATTTGAATTTCCCCAATAACAGGGCCGTTCCTCGATCACCGGGCGGTTCCTTACACCTTATTGGTGTCCTTTGTCTTAGACTCTACTGGCGCCGGAATGTCTGGCCTTCCATAGAATGTTTAACTGTTGTGTCCATTGTGCCTGGGAATCACCGTAAATCGCTTAATTAATATGCACATCTTGTTAGTTACAATTCTGTCAGGTTTCTGTGGCAGCTAGAATACAGGTGATTCTGCAGACTGCTGGTTTCTTTGCCAATGTCCATTTTACCCTGCAATCTTTGCGTTCTTCCATTTTGTGTGAGGAAGTGGCCAACCCAGGTGGCTACACTCCCTCCTTGTGCAGCTCTCGAATTTGCTGGAAGTGGCCTTCCATAACATCGATGCCTTCACCTCCGACCACGCGGCACCCTAATGGACGCCGCCATCACCCGACCCGGGTGCGACGCAAACCTGTGCCGTGCATCAATCCGCCAACTCCGGAGGCCCGAGATGCTACTTCTGTGGCCAGAGTAAGCACCCCAGACAACGCTGCCCAGCATGGAGCGCGATCTGCAACGGATGCGGAAAGAAGGGCCACTTTGCCAAAGTCTGCCAGGCCCAACCTGTTCCTAAAGTTTCCAGACCCAGCAGCGCTGCGTGTTGCCTGTCGGAACTGCCCCCATCTACCACGTCATCCACCACGTGAGCCACCATCTTCAACACCACGTGCGACCAGTGGGGGCCACCATCTTCGACGCCACCTGCCACGTGCGACCCGTGGGGACTGGCATCTTGAACCATCCCGCTCCCTCCTGGAACCCCTGCTCACCCAGTCGTACGCTGGCCTCTGCTACTCTCACCCACCTTCCGAAGCTCGCTTCCATCACTCGACCAGTTTCGACCTCATCACCTCACTAAATCCATGATTGCCGTCCGGATCAACAGGCACGAGATGGCCTGCCTCTTCGACTCCGGGAGTACGGACAGCTTCATCCACCCAGATACGATAAGGCGCTGCTCCCTCCCAATTTTACCCGTGACCCAGATAATCTCCCTGGCTTCCGGATCACATTCCGTGGAGATCCTGGGGTACTGTGTCGCAACCCTTTCGGTACAGGGCATAGAGTACGCTAATTTCAAGCTCTACGTCCTCCCTCATTTCTCCGCTGCCATATTATTGAGTCTTAATTTTCAGTGCCACCTCTGAAGCCTTACCTTGAAGTTGGGTGGACCCCTGCCCCCCCTCACTGTCTGTAGCCTTGCGACCCTTAAGGTCGCTCCATCCTCGCTCTTCGCTAACCTCACCCCGGACCGTAAGCCCGTCACCACTAGGAGCAGAAGATACAGTGCCCGGGGCAAGGCCTTTACGAGGTCAGACGTCCAGCAACTCCTGCGGGAAGGGATCATAGAGGCCAGTATCAGCCCCTGGAGAGCCCAAGCGGTGGTCGTCAAGACTGGGGAGAAGCACTGGATGGTCATCGACTACAGTCAGACGATCAACCGGTACACGCAGCTCGATGCGTATCCCCTTCCCCGCATATCTGATAAATTAAATCAGATCGCGCAGTATCAAGTCTTCTCCACTGTTGACTTGAAGTCCGTGTACCACCAGCTCCCTATCCGCCCGGTGGACCGCCAATTTACTGCCTTCGAGGAAGATGGCCGCCTCTACCACTTCCTCAGGGTCCCCTTCGGGGTCACCAATGGGGTCTCGGTCTTCCAACAAGTGATGGACCGAATGGTTGACCAGTATGGGTTGTTGGCCACGTTCCCGTATCTGGATAATGTCACCATCTGCGGCTATGACCAGCAGGACCATGACGCTAACTTCTGACATTTCCTCCACACCACTAAGCTCCTTAACCTCACATGTAATAAGGAGAAATGCATTTTCCGCACAACCCGCCTAGCCATCCTTGGCTACGTGGTGCAAAACGGGGTCCTAGGGCCCGATCCGACCGCATACACCCCCTCCTGGAACATCCACTGCCCCAAGGCCCTGAAGAGATGCCTGGGGTTCGTCTCCGATTATGCCCAGTAGGTCCCCAATTATGCGGACAAGGCCGGGCCACTCATTAAATCCACCCTTTTCCCCTGACGGCTGAGGCCCGCCTAGCCTCCAACCGCATCAAGGCAGATATTGCCAAAGCCGCAATGCATGCAGTAGACGAGGTCATCCCGTTCCAGGTGGAGAGCGATGCGTCTGACTTTGCCCTGGCCACTACCCTCAACCAGGCGGGCAAGCCCGTGACTTTCTTCTCCCGTACCCTCCAGGCCTCCGAAATTCGTCACTCCTCCGTCGAAAAGGAAGCACAAGCCATTGTGGAAGCTGTGCGTCATTGGAGGCATTACCTGGCCGGCAGGTGATTCACTCTCCTCACTGACCAACGGTCGGTTGCCTTCATGGTTAATAACACACAGCGGGGCAAGATCAAGAATGACAAGATCCTGAGGTGAAGGATCGAACTCTCCACCTACAGCTATGATATCTTGTATCGACCTGGGAAGCTCAATGAGCCCCCAGATGCCCTATCCCGCGGTACATGCACCAGCGCACAAGTAGACCGACTTTGGGCCCTCCGGTGGTCACCCGTTTTTTTCATTTCGTCAAGGCCCGCAACCTGCCTAACTCCATCGAGGAGGTCAGGACCATGACCAGGGACTGCCAGGTCTGCGTGGAGTGAAAACAACACTTCTATCGGCCAGACAGAGCGCACCTGGTAAAGGCTTCCCGCCCCTTTGAGCACCTTAGCATCGACTTCAAAGGGCCCCTCCCCTCCACTGACCGTAACGTGTATTTCCTCAACATTATTGACGAGTACTCACGTTTCCCTTTTGCCATCCCATGCCCTGACATAACCTCTGCCACTGTCATCAAGTCTCTTCACCTCATTCGGTTTCCCCACCTATATCCATAGTGATCGGGGTTCCTCTTTCATGAGTGACGAGTTGCGTCAGTTCCTGCTTAGCAAGGGCATCGCCAAGCAGGACTATCGGCTACAGCCCCCGGGGAAACGGACAGGTGGAGAGGGAGAACGCGACGGTCTGAAAAGCCGTCCTTCTTGCCCTACGGTCTAGAAGTCTCCCGTTGGCAGGAGGTCCTTTCCGATGCGCTCAACTCCATCTGGTTGCTCCTGCGCACTGCCACCAATGAGACCCCTCATGAACTAATGTTTGTCTTCCCCAGGAAGTCTACCTCAGGCGTCTCGCTCCCATCCTGGCTGACAGTCCCAGGGCCCATTGTCCTCCAGAAGCATGCGAGGAGTCATAAATCCCTGATCGAAAGGGTTCTTCTCCTCCATGCCAACCCACAATATGCCTACGTGGCACACCATGACCGGCGGCAGGTCACAGTCTCCCTTCGGGATTTGGCACCCTCAGGTTTCCTGCTGGCCATCACCACCACCCCCGACCCTACACCATCTCCGTCCACCGCTACTCGGCTACTTCGGAATTTGGCACCCGCAGCCCCCCAGCGACCCTCACCACCACCCCCACCACTACACCGTCTCCCTCTCCACCGACTCAACTACTGGATGAAGAAGAAGACGACACGCTCCCAGACACGCAGATCTCGACACCAGTGCCCACACCACAGTCGGGACTTAGGCGTTCACGGCGGAAGATCAAAGTCCCCGACAGACTCGATCTTTAAGTACACTTCACCCCCGTCGGACTCTTTTTTAACAGGGGGTGAATGTGGTAAACCACTGTTACTGTATTATACATATTGTGGTAAAGCACTGTTACTGTATTGTATATATTGTGGTAAACCACTGTTACGGTATTGTATATATTTGTTGTCTCTGCTGGCTCCGTTTGTGGCTCCTCCCCTCAGGCTCTGTATAAAGGTGGCCGACCTCTGGCCCTTCCCCAGTTCGGGATCAGTTGCCAGCAGGTTCTCATTTTGCTTATTAAAGCCACAGTTTTGTTCCACAACTCGTCTTTGTTATAATTGATGGCACATCAATTCCACAAGCAAGAAATGACTGAAGGCGCTGGATACTGCAAAGGCTATGTGCCCAAACAATATTACTGCAATAGTACTGAAGACTTGTGCTCTAGAACTTACCATACCCCAGCCAAGCTGATCCAGTACAGCTACAACACTGGCACCTACCTGACTGTGGAAAATTGTCCAAGTATGTCCTGTACACAAAAAGCAGGACAAATCCAACCTGGCCAGTTGATGGAAGGAGTTATCAACAGTGCTATCAAGTAGCACCTGAGCAATAATCTGCCCACTGAAGCTGAATTTGGGTTCCGACAGGGTCACTCAGCTCCTGACCTCATTGCAGCCTTAGTTCAAATATGGACAAAAGACTTGAATTCCAGAGGTGAGGTGAGAGGTGACAATGTTTGAAATGCATGTCCCTTTAGTTTAAAGTAAATCAGGACCATCTTCAGAGTGACTTGAGAGCAGATGATGCTCATTGAAGCCGGTACTTAAGAACTGGTTTTCCCCAGTCAGGAGTGGCTTCTGGACAGAAAGACGTTCCAGAAGGGACGAGTGGAAATTGGTGATAGTACTGAACTACAGTACGGTGATAAAACAGTTATGAATCAAAGAACGTATTTTGTTGTCTGATTCGGTAAATTCGGATACATCCACCAATGAAACAAAAGTGACTGCTCTTGGCATCAAGTCAACATATGACTGAGTGTGGCAACAAGGAACCCAGCTAAATTCAGTGAATGGGAATCCGGAAAGGGGGGGATAACTCTCTCTGCTGGTTGGAGTCATACCTGGCACTAAATAAGATGGTTGGAGGTCAATCATCTCCGTTCCAGGGCATCATAGTAGGAGTTCCTCAGGGGAATATTTCAGGCCAACCATCTTCAGCTATTTCATCAATGACCTTTTTTCCATCATAAGGTCAGAAGACCGAATGTTCACTAACGATTGAATAGTGTTTAGCACTATTTGATACACCTCAGATACTGAAGCAGTCCATATCCAATACAGCAAGATTTGTATGATATCCAGGTTTGAGCTGAGAAGTGGCAAGTAATATTCACACGACACAAATGCCAGTCAATGACCATCCCCAACAAGACAATCTAACCACACTCCTTAGCATTATCATCGCTGAAACCCCCACTATCAACATCCCGGGGGGTTACTATTGACCAGAAACTGAACTGGACTAGCCATATAAATACTGGGGGCGATTCTCCGAGCCCCGCACCGGGCCGGAGAATCACCGCGCCCCGACGCCGTCGCGCGATTCTCCGAGGTGCGGAGAATCAGCGCCATTTGCACTGGCGCGTTTGCGGCGATTCTCCGGCCCGGCGCGACATTGCCCACAGCCCTGACCGCCTCTGCCACCTGCGCCCAGGCACAGCGAACGGCGGCGCCTGGCGACCCTCCTCCCGGGCCCGGGTACAGGGTCATCCTCTCCTTCACGGCGTCCATGAGGTGTCCAGTGTCCCTGAGCCATAGCGCAGCTCTCCATCCAGCCATATTGTTGGCTGGGACGGTGTGTGTGGGGGGATGGTCATTTATGTGCGGCTCCAGTGTGTGAGCTTCATGTGCGCCAATCATGGTCCCAGTGAATCCGGCACCGTTTTGCATGGAATTGGTTGCGTTCCACATGGCGATGGTGCTAGCCCATTTAAAGTAGCTGAATCGGTGCAGCTGTTGTGCCGTTTTTTCTGTTGTAAAACGCCACTGTTTCCACGCCAGCATCGGCACTTAGTCTCAAAATCAGAGAATCCAGCCCTGAGCTGAGCTGAATTGCACCTGATTTACGCTCATGTTGGGAGCACAAACCATGAAGTGATTCCCAATCCTTAGCCATGCAACTTTTGCATGGCGTGGATTGCGAGGGAATCTCTTGGGAATTCTGCTTTCTGGCCACCATTTACGATATCGCCGTCGGGCAACGGAGAATCTAGCCCTAAGTTTACATTGGGGCATAATTTGTGGGCTTTCACGATAGCAAAACTAGCGCCGAACCTGGACCGATTCAGCAACTGTGGTAGGGCTAGCACGGGCGGCACGTGGAACACAATTGATTCCAAGAGAAATGGTGCCGGATTCGCCGGGTCTGTGATTGACACTCAGGAGGCTGACAAGCTGCAGCTGCATATACACATTACAATCCCCACACACACTTATCCCAGCCAACAAGATGGCACATATTGTGCTGAAACACCCCCATCCCGCTGATGGGTCGGCTGGCGCCAACAGGTACCTGGGGGGGAGACCTAAACGACCCATAGCCCTCAGTTCACTGTGGGCTGTTAGAGGTGTGCGCAGCTGCATGGCTGCCTTTCTGGCTGCGGCAATGATACCCCGTGCCATCCACCCCTACTCCACTGGCCACCCCGGCCAGCGACACAACTGTCAGCAAGCAACGGTGATGTTGGATGTTTTCCGTACCCTGTGTCTCTCCCTCAGCAACCATAACGCCGGTTTCATGATTTTTAAAAGCACAAGTGAACCATGCCATAGGAAACTCGGCCCATCAGAGGCGGAGCATCGCAGAGGCCCCCGAGAATACCGGGTCAGGCCTGCTAACGATGTTTACTGTCCGTGCATTCCAGACTACATTGACGCCGCTGTCGAAGTGACAGAGAATTGCGATTTGCCATCAAATCCGCGTCCGCTGCGATTTTGCCATTAGAACCTATTCTCCACCCAGTTGCGTTTCGCGATTTCAGCATCAGCTAATGGAGAATCCTGCCAAGGAGCGTGATTCTGTTGTTGAATGACTTATTATCTAACTGTAATGGTAAGAACTGGACATGCATCTCGACGTTCATTAAATTGAGAACGTGAACAGATGCCAAAGCAGAATTCACACACTGCTTGTCAAGTTCATGGAACTCTTCTCCAAGCGCTCTTCTGGCAGCGCCATAGTCAGATTTGAGAAATGTATCCTCTTTACAGTTGCCTCTAGCTTCAGCTTGCTATTGACACTTTTCATGCTACAAAAGGAAAGGCTGCAGTCTGCCAAACAAAAGCTGTAATTTGGAGGAACACCAAAGATGAGTAATGGTAACTGGATGAGTTCTAGTCAAGCTGTGAAAATAAATACCTAGGGAATGTGTGAATATAAAGGCCATTTTTAAGATGTTACGATTTGGATTCTCAGTTTTCAGCTGATGTATTTTCATTGCATAAGACTGCTTTCAAGCATGATGTTTAATTAGCATAAAGTTGTGTGTATTAAAGAACCACAAAAACAGAATGAAAAATGAAAATCGCTTATTGTCACGAGTAGACTTCAACGAAGTTACTGTGAAAAGTCCCTACTCGCCACATTCCGGCGCCTGTCCGGTGAGGCTGGTACGGGAATTGAACCGTGCTGCTGGCCTGCTTGGCCTGCTTTAAAAGCCAGTGATTTAGCCCAGTGTGCTAAACCATGCCAGAATTAAAGCAACAATTGCAACACAGGCAGCCCACCAGCTTTGTGGTGCCTGATCATTTCAATATGTTCAGCCTGAAACCAGCATTAATCATTGTGTTGATTATAAGTTAAATGCATTAATAGGGGACCAATATCATGAGTAACCACTTACAGTTAACCTACGCTGCTTAATGCTAGTCTTAAAGGCCAGGTGTATCATGGCTACATACTGCCAGTCTTGTAGGAAATGAATCTGACCTGGGAAACATTGAAGATTGACACAACAAGGGAGAGAGAAGATGCCAAGTTTTTTGGATGCTGGAGGGGAAGCTTTGCTGGTGGGGATGGAAAGAAGAAGAGAAGATTTGTATCCCACAGAAGGCATGCCAGGCATAGGCTTATAAGGCAATGAGAACAGAAGATATTGAGGTCAAAGCACTGAGGGCCTGGATATAGCACTTTTAAGATTCAATTACCTCACATGAGTTGTCATGATCAAGAAATGTATTTTCAGTTGCCATATTCTACTAACTACACCACTGGCCTCAGACACTGCATACTTTGCTGTACCCGATGCCCCCCAAACAGATTGCTTGACAGCCTGACACATTCCCTCTCTTGCAGGACAAGATAGCACTAAACCAGAGGCAGCCAGAGCTAATCAGAGGTGTGTCTGCATGTTCTACTTCAGTGGAGGAGAACACTGGCCATTATTAGGACAGCAATTGCTGAGGCTTTAGACGGGGTGGTAGGGCTGTATCCATGAAAAGATGACAGTATTTGAGTTGTTCCTTGTGTTGTTCTTGTCGTGCTTGTTGTCTTTGTTATGCTTCTTGTTGTTTTTGTTCTTCGTGTAGTTTTTGTTGTTGTGCATGTAGTTTTTGTTGTTGCTGTTGTTCTTGTTTCTGCAGTGCTTCTTGCGATTTTTGTTGTTCTTATTGCGCTTCATGTTGCTTTTGTTCTTGCTGTTGTTATTCTTGTTTCTGCTGTGCTTCTTGTGGTTTTTGTTTTTCTTGTTGCGCTCAATGAGTGTTCCGTGTGGATAATTTTAGTCATTTTCACAGTTATTGGTGCGAGTGTCCTTTGTGGTATCTGTTACATTGAACGTTTCGTCTAGAGAATGGTGAGAATGATCTGATGTTGCATTGATGTTGGTGACATCAGTCATTTGTGGTGGATTTGATTCCTCTTCTTTGCTTCCTTTGTACTCCTCTTCTGGAGTCATTTGTGGTGGATTTGATTCTTCTTCTTTGCTTTCTTGGTGCTCCTCTTCTGGAGTCAAAATCTTCACAATTTCATTTTCTTATTGCTCTTGGTGCTCCTCTTCTGGAGTCAAAATCTTCACGATTTCATTCTCTTGTGGGTCTTGGTGCTCCTCTTCTGGAGTCAAAATCTTCAAGATTTCAATTGACGTGGTCTCTCTGGACTCATGAGTGGCCCTACTCTGTGCTTCTGTACAGACGAGCTGAGATCTCTCAGTCTCGCTGTGATCCTGCACCTCCTGTATGTCGAGTGTGATCACATTGTCACTGTTTTCGCATGCAGTGGGTAGATTTACATTGTCTTCTTCTTGATTATGCGAGCTTGGTAGACTTTCATAGGCTGCTTATGGTTGCTCAGATACGGTGGGTTGACCTTCATGGTCTTGTTCATGCATGGTGTTCGCTAGGGAGTGTTTGCTTGCTTCCATTTTGGAGTCTTTCAACAAGCTGTCTGTGGAGGCTTGCGTCGCTCTCTGTGTGGAGTCTTTCTGTGCTCTCTGTGTGGCGTCGTCTTCATCTTGGGTATTGCTGTCACCCAATGTATCGATGATCTGCTATGGCACCATGGTATTGGATTCAGCTACCATGAGTAGAGTCGTGTTGAGCTTTGCGACCGCGTTGCTGATGCTGTGATCAGCATATCCGAATAACTCGGCCATGTCTGAGTAGTATTGTTCGAAAAACAAATCATCTTTTTTTGTGTCGGATTTGGTATCGTTTTCTTCATTTTTTTTGTTTTGGAATTGTTTTTGTTCTCTTCACTTTGGGTGTTGTGAGAGTTATTTTCAACTGCTGGTGTAAGTTCAGGCGTTTTTCTGTCTTTTGAGGTAAGAAAATTGGGTTTTACAGCTTTACGTTTGTTGTTTTCAATTTTCAGGCATTTCCCTTTTAAGTGGGCGTGGTCCGGGTCCTCTAACATCATGATGCTCATGATGTCATACATAGGAATCGATTGTGCATGCGCAAATCGATCTTCCTTTACTGTGCGGTTTTTTTGTCCACTGCGCATGCGCGGCTTGCGCATGCGCAGAACCATCTTTGACTGGTGCGATCGTTCCTTTCAACTGGGCATGCGCGCCTTGCGCATGCACAGAACGCAAAACGGCTGATTTTAACTGCGCATGCGCGGCTTCTGTTTCCTGCGCTTGTGTAGACGCAGATTTTTGTCTTTTGTTCCCCGGAGACTGTAAAATGTGCTCAGATGCCATTTTACAGTGGATTTCAGCGTTTTTTCTTTGTGAAAAGTTCAAATTACTTTTTTCTTTTGATCTGGACTGGATTTCAGCGTTTTGTCTTTGTGAAAAGTTCAAGTTACTTTTTCCTTTCGATCTGGACTTTTCACTCGCGATATCTAGACTGAACCCTTTCTGTTCTGATAGTGATTGTTTGAGTTTTGCATCACTCAGTCCCTGTGCAGTTTTCTCTCTGAGCATACAGTACTGTTCAAATTTGTTTTGTATTACTTCTAATTTGGTTCTGTCTTCATCTTTCAAGTATTTAAAGCCATTATATATTTCTCTAGCTTCATGTCCTGCGATGAGCAGTGCTATTTTCATTTCTTCTGAGGCTGCTTTTAAATCGTTAGCTATGATATATTTCTCGAACATTTGTTTAAATATTTTCCATTCGTTACTTAAATTACCGATTGTGTTCAGTTGAGGTGGGGTTCCAATCAATCTCATCGAATTAACAAAGCCTTCTCACGTTGAATGTCCGGTAGGAGCTTTCCTTGCCATTTTGGTCTTTCTGTGTCTGCAGCTTGTGTAATCTTATAGTAAGCGTTCTGAAGCCAAACCTGGTACCATGTGTTGTCCCTTGTGTCTTAATAAAGCTCGTAGTCTTAAAGCTGAAGTAGATGCTTTATTGTGAGTTTGTTCTCTCTTCAGTGCTTAACTCAAAGTTACATCTATGCTGCTAGTCTGTCTTGCTACCAGCTCCCGATCCTGTGAAATGTCCTGACATCCTGTTTGTGTGTATTTATATCTCTCCCGTGCTCCCTCTAGAGCTTGCTCAGTTGTATTGCATCTACACATATATAAAATCACCACAGTATTCTTGTACCTAATCCTCCTTTTCATCTCCCACCTGCTCCTTATCCTATGCTCACGAGAGCTTCAAAGACTCTTGTACCTATCAAAATGAGCGCCAATGCGTCAAATTTCTTGCTTGGGACATCGTAAGAAACATATGAAATGATAGTATAACAACATGAGGAAATTTACCTTATTAATTTTCCAATGAATTAAGATTACAAAACTTATACTGTTTATCTTATACTATAATTCCTAGACTGATGAGTTTTGCAGTTTAACGGAAGAGCAGAAAACATCATTAAAATGGAACTTCCTTTTGGAGAGGTGCAAAATCTACCTAAAGGTTTGGATTTTATTATTCCTTAACAATGTATATTTTATCCGTGGTTTCTGATTTTATTATACAGCATACAGCTACAAATGACTTTCTTTTTAAAATAAAAAAGAACAACGACATCTGATAATGGCTGCAGTGCAAGGCTCTCACACCCAAAGGGAACAGTCCCTGTTGATCTGAGTACATTATTCAGATGATCATTACACAACTAATGCTTTAGAAAGATCAAATTCAATTGAGTAATCCAATACAATAAGGAAGAATGCCGGAAAGGAAAGCCTTCAGTCCACTTCCCCCATGTGAGATGTATTCTCATCTCATTCCAGAATGAGATCTCTTCTACAATTTGTGGAATGGGCTCTTCGCTGTTCCTTCATCTTGGGGCCCAAACCCAGCTTTGTTCAATAAATATGGTTGGAGTTGGACTGGTGATCATCTAATGAAAAACCTGAGAATATGAGTGCAGTCTCGAAGTCATTCACATCTTTGTCATCCTTTGCTGCCTCAGCCTTTTGCCTCAGTGTGTCCACAACTGCATGGTCAAGATTGATCTGCAGATGCTTTTTGACCATCATGGTCATGTTGTTCCTTGGGACCTTGACAGTCATGGTCCTCTCTATAATTGCAGTCCAGCCTTAGTTGCTGATCACAGTGCAGTATGGAGAGAATACAAGTCTGCTGGAAACTCACATTTTCTGCTTGCTTGTGAAAGACCTCTTTCATGAACTTGCACAGATTATCATACTTGACTCAGTCTTCACACTTTTTCTTCTCAACATCTTTGGATCACTGAAGGCCTATCTTTGTCACAGACAGGCAGCCGGATTCTCCGTTCCTTAGACTAAGTGTTGACACTGGGGCAGAGTTCATGGAGCTCTATGATAGCAAACCTGGCACTGCACCTGGACCGATTCAGCGACCGTTGAGGGGCTACCATCAATACCACATGGAACACGATCGATTCCAATGGAAAATGGAGTCAGATTCACTGGTGTCGGGATTGGCACTCGAGAGGCTGACGAGCTGCAGGCGCATATTAGCAATCCACTCCCACACACACTCATCCCAGCCAACAAGATGGCACTGGTGCGCGCCCATCCCTTTGATGGGTCGGCTGCGGCCAGAGGGGTGGCCTGGTGGGGCACCCAAACGATCTGTGACGCTAGGTTCACAGTAGGCAGTCAGCAGCGTGCATGGCTGCCTGGCAGACTGTGACAATGGTGTTCCATGCCCGTCCACCCCGACCCCACAGTGCTTCCTCTGGCCACCCCCCACTACTCCCCCTGGCCCTGGCAGAAGCCCCTCCACCAGTGGCACAACTGTCAGCACACTATGATGTTGGGCACTTTCCGTACCTCTCCCAACCCCTCAACCTGTTTCATAATTTTTGAAAGCATAAGTGAACCTTGCTGTCGGGAATTCCCTCCCAGTGGTGGCGGAGGGTCGCGGAGACACCGGAGAATACCGGGTCAGGCCCGCTAATGATATGTCAACGCCGTTTATAACCGATTCTCCGCCAAGCACGCTTTGCAATTCTGGTGCCGACCAAAGGAGAATTTTGCCGATGTTGCTTCCTGTCAAACCCCTTCCACTGCTGCACACGGTATTCGTCATTGGACATTGTCATGTACACCAACTCAAGTTCCTGTTCACACACCGCAAAAGCAGAATTTGCTTTTAGCAGTTATGTAGTTGATCCAGTTCTCGTTTAACTTTAATAATAATAATAGCTTATTGTCACAAGTAGGCTTCAATGAAGTTACTGTGAAGAGACCCGAGTCACCACATTCCGGCGCCTGTTCGGGGAGGCCGGTACCAGAATTGAACCTGCGCTGCTGGCCTTGTTCTGCATTACAAGCCAGCTGTTTAGCCCACGGCGTTAAACAGCTCCTGAGAGCTGGGGTGGGGGGTTTCCGATGGGGCCTAGCCCGCGATCGGGGCCCACCTATCGGCCGGCCGGCCTCTCGCTCCCCGGGCCTGTTTTCTTCCACACCGGCCCCTGAACTCCCGCGCCATGTTGCGTCGGGGCCGGCGCGTTGAGGGAGGCCACCACGCATGCACGGGTTGGCGCCGGCGCCACTGCGCATGTGCGGAACCCACGGCGCACAGTTCGCGCCGGGATGGGAGGCTGCAGCAACGTGAACTGCTCCAGCGCTGTGCTGGCCCCTTTAGTTGCCAGAATCGGTAATCCCAGCAGCCTGTTCAAGATGGCGTTTCCGACGGCGTGGACACTCTGCCGCCAAATGAGAGAATCCTGCCCCAGATGCAGGCACTACTCAGTGCACTCATCAGAAGCGCAGCCCCACAACAGGGGAAGCAGCAGAATAGCAGAGCTCACCCGAAACTAAGGATACATGCCTTTGGCACCCTATTTGGCACACTGCCCCTCTCATGGTAGAGGCCTCACCAGTCACACCATCAGCCAGCCCATCCCTCAGGACCATCAGCTTTCTCCAAGCCCTGCCTGTCCACCGTGCCACTGCTCCCATTCATCCTGCCCCTGGTCGGGTTGTCACAATCTGTTTGTCACACCTAGGACCCACATCACACTGTAGTTAAGCTCCCAGCAGATGCACACTCTCCTGCCTCACCCCTATCTGTAGGACCTGCCAACACACAAGCCTCTAAGCATGGCGGTGATTGGTTGCACACTGTGACCCTCTCCACCGCATAACCAGGTGCCACCTTGCTGGCAGGCTAACACAAGGCCCACCCAGTGAGGATGCCCGCAGTAGACCTCACCGGAGGGAACTGGACAGCGGCCGCAGAGCCTATTGCTGAGAAAGGTTGCAGCAGCCACAGGTACCTCTGTTGACAGGGATTGGTGTGAGAAGAGAGGCCTCTTTCGAGTGCGGTGCGCCGGTGTGCAAGGAAGCATATCGGGGGAACGGCAGCAGGCGAGGGGGGTGGGGTGGGGGGAACAGGCGGAGGGTGGAACTGGGGTCCCCCCCCCCCCCCCCACCCCCCCGCAGACAGTGAATTTTGAAGTAAAATCTGGCCTCAGCTGCTTTGTGGACGTACTGAGGCTGCAGGTACGGGGCTGCTCTGGGGGGGTGGGGGGGGCTTCCCCAAAAGAGCAGGGGCCAATTGCTGAGGCTGGAGAGGCAAGCAGTCCAACAGGCCGAGGAGGAGGTGCAAAGGAGACTTTGCATCTGGCTAAGCATGTATCGTCAACAACTGTCCTTTGAGCACCTGCTGTACCGAGCATGTCTGATTCGGCTAATCAGGGACACTGCACCACCTGCACACCTGTACCCGGAATCATGGGCATGGAGGACACTTCCTGGTGGCCGTGAAGGTGACGATCGCCCTGAACATTATTGCCTCAGAGTTATTGCAGGCGCCGAGAGGGGGAACCTGTCAGGGATCTCGCAGACATCAGCACACAGGTGCATCTGCACCATTACGGATGCCATATGTGCCCGGGCAGTGGACTACATCACCTTCAGCCAGGAGCAAGCCCTCCAGGATGCCCGAGCAGGGGCAAACACTGGCATGCCCCAGGTCCAGAGGGGTTATTGACAGGACATATGTGCCCCTCTGGGCACCAGTTCATGGGGGAGGTGCCTTCATCAATAAGAAGGGCTTCCATTTCCTTAATGTGCAATTAGTGTGTGACTACCGGCTGCACATAATACGTGTTTGTGCCCAATACCTGGGTAGAACGCACAATGCATACAACCTGGCACACTTGTCGGTTCCCGACACCTTTGAGGTGCTCTCTCGGGTTTGAGGTTGGCTCCTGGGTGACAAAGGTTACCTGCTATGGTCTTGGCTACTGCCGCCTGCCTGGAGACCTAGACCGAGGTGGAGAACTGATATAATGACATCCAGCACCAGGAATGTTATTGAGAGGTGCATCGGCATCCTGAAGATACGGTTCAGATGCCTGGACCCCTCCAGTGTGGCTCTCCAATATAGCCCCAGGAGGTCTCTTTACATTGTGGTGGCCTGCCGCGTCTTGCACAACATCGTACAGCAGAGGGAGAACATGTTGGAGGAGGAGGAAGAACGCCAGACCTCATCTTACGAGGAGGATGACCAGGGCCTAGGACCTGGGAAGACAGAGGAGGCCACCCTATGTGTGCTCCAGAGCAAACGCACACAGGACAACCTAATCACCTGCAGGATTGTGAACTTGGGGGCCTAACCACCAGCAGCTCAACCTACTTGTCCCAACGCTCCACACCAGCATCCCCCACAGCCATCAAATCATCCTCTGTCCTTCCTCCAACCCACCTCCTACCAAAGCTCCCCCACTGCCCTCTGAGGTCCCTGCCAGCATCACTACAGTGTGTTGGCCATGGGTCTGCAATCTCAGCGGATCCTTTCTGTGGGATGGAGGATGTTGATGGCTCGCTATGAGATGAGCTCTGTTGCTCCTCATTGTTGACAAAATTTGAATCCTGCCTTCCACTGCACCCCGGTGGTCATCCCTGCATCTGTGCTGGCCATTCCATCTCCCGGGCCGATATACCCTCTGGGGAGATGGGGGTGTGGCTGAGGGTGCGGAGGGTGCGATAATGGAGATGGTGAACGGTGATGGGTCACTCACTGAGTAAGCTGTCCTACATGGCACCAACACATATCTGACCCATTCCCTGCCGCCTCTGAGGGTAAACATTCCCAGGCAGAACGTTCCATTGTCCTGGGGGCCCTGCCTCGTGCCATCCAGCAACACCCACACCCCACACGGCCCACCTCCCATGTCCCCCCGCCCTCTACACCCAGCCCATCCCTCCCAACCTTCGGAGAGAGGGTTGAGGCATGTCAACATTTTGGTGCAAATGTGTTTTATTGTGTGTGAGATACCCTCAATTACAACACAGGAGAGAAGATTGGTAATTCAAAGGCTTTAATCATCAGAGAACTGAACAGCAGCCGAGAAGCGTGCTTACCACATGCTGCCGAGTGAGCCTCATCTTATATACCGTTTCCTGGGGGCGGAGCCAGAGGCGAAGTCCCCCAGGGTTCCAAAGGGCCAATGTATTAAAGGTAAGGTACAGGTACAGCAGCTACTGATACCATTCATCACATTCACCCCCTGTTTAAAAAAAACACATAGTGACTGTCGGGGGTAAAGTGGAGTTATAAGTTCAGTCTTGTGGGTGGTCTGACCGTCCGTGCTGACCTTCTCCACTCCGGTGGTGGTGCCGTGGATACGGTCAGTTTCGATGGTGGTATATCCGGGAGCACGTTTGACTGAGCCTTTGCCCGCCTTGGAGCGGGGGGGGTATCCGGGGTGACTAGGGTGATCGGTGCTGGCGCCGGCTGGGGGGCAGGGGGCGCTATGGGGGGGTGCTGTCGGGGTTGGCAGTCGGTGCGGGGATGGGAATGTCGGTAGGACGGGGGGGAGTCGGTGGGAGAGCCAGCGGGTGCCAGGTCTCACAGGGAGACGGTATCCTGCCTGCCGTCGGGGTGCTCAACGTAGGCGTATTGAGGGTTTGCGTGTAGCAATAGGACCCTCTCGACTATTGGATCTGTTTCATGGCTCCTCACGTGCCTCCGGAGTAGAACTGGTCCCGGAGTCGTCAGCCAATGTGGAAGCAAGACCCCAGAGGTGGACTTCTTGGGGAAGACAAACAAAAGATTGTGAGGGGTCTCGTTCGTGGCCGTACAGAGGAGCGACCTAATGGAATGTAGGGCATCGGGTAGGACCTCCTGCCAGCGAGCGATTGGGAGACTCCTTGACCGTAGGGCTAGAAAGAAAGCCTTCCAAACTGTCGCGTTCTTCCTCTCCACCTGCCCGTTTCCCCGCGGGTTGTAGCTCGTCGTTCTGCTCGAGGCGATGCCCTTGCTGAGCAGATATCGACGCAGCTCATCGCTCATGAACGATGTACACCGGTCGCTGTGGATATAAGCGGGGAAACCAGACCGTGTGAAGATGCTGTGCAGTGCCTTGATCACGGAGGCCGAGGTCATATTGGGGCAGGGGACAGCAAAAGGGAAGCGGGAGAACTCATCGATAACGGTGAGGAATTAGATGTTGCGGTTGGTGGACGGGAGAGGCCCTTTGAAGTACACACTTAGTCGCTCAAAGAGCCCAGAGGCCTTTATTAGGCGGGCCCTGTCTGGTCAATATAATTGCGGTTTGCATTCCGCACAGATCTGGCATGCCTTAGTCATGGCCTTGACCTCCTCTGTGGAGTAGGGTAGGTTGCGGGACTTGATGAAGTGGGCAAGCTGGGTGACCCTCGGGTGGCAGAGGTCATCGTGGATGGCTCTCAGGCGGTCTTTTTGCGCATTGGCGCACGTGCCGCGGGACAGGGCATCCGGGGGCTCGTTGAGCTTCCCTAGGTGATATTTAATATCGTATGTATAGGTGGAGAGCCCTATCCTCCACCTCAGAATTTTGTCATTCTTTATTTTGCCCCGTTGTGCGTTATCGACCATAAAGGCGACCGACCATTGGTCAGTGATGAGGGCGAACCTCCTACCGGCTAGGTAGTGCCTCCAGTGCCGCACGGCCTCCACTATGGCTTGTGCCTCCTTCTCGACTGCAGAGTGCCGAATTTCCGAGGCGGTGAGTGTTCGGGAGAAGAACGCTACTGGTCTGCCCGCCTGGTTGAGGGTGGCAGCCAGGGCGACGTCTGATGCGTCTCTTTCTACTTGGAAGGGAATGGCTTCGTCCACCGCGTACATGGCGGCCTTGATGATGTCGGCCTTGATACGGCTGAAAGCCGACTAGGCCTCAGCCGTCAGGGGAAAACCCGTGGTCTTAATGAGTGGTCGGGCTTTGTCCGCATATCTGGGGGCCCACTGGGCGTAATAGGAGAAAAGCCCCAAGCACCGTTTGAGTGCCTTGAGGCTACGGGGGAGGGGGAGTTCCTTAAGGGGACGCATGCGGTCGGGGTCTGGGCCTGGGACCCCGTTTTCCACGACGTAGCCGAGGATGGCTAGCCGGGTTGTGTGGAACACGCATTTCTCTTTGTTGTACGTGAGGTTGAGGGCCCGGGCAGTCTGGAGGAACTTCCTCAGGTTTGCGTCGTGGTCCTGCTGGCCATGGCCACAGATGGTGACGTTGTCCAAGTACGGGAAGGTAGCCCGTAAGCCGTACTGGTCCACCATTTGATCCATCGCCCTCTGGAAAACGGAGACTCCATTTGTGACACCAAAAGCGACCCTGAGGAAGTGAAACAGCCGACCGGCTGCTTCGAAAGCCGTGTAGGGGCGGTCCTCTGGGCGGATAGGGAGTTGATGATAGGCCAATTTTAGGTCGACCGTGGAGAATACCCGATACTGGGCGATTTGAGTCACCATTTCTGCTATGCGGGGAAGTGGGTACGCATCGAGTTGCGTAAAGCGGTTTATGGTCTGGCTATAATCCGCTACCATTCGTTGCTTTTCCCCGGAGCGGACTACCAATACTTGAGCCCTCCAAGGGCTGTTGCTGGCCTCTATGACCCCCCTCTTTTAGTAGCCGCTGAACCTCTGACTTGATAAAAGTCATGTCTTGGGTACTGTACCGGCGACTCCTGGTGGCGACGGGCTTACAGTCGGGAGTGAGGCTCGCGAAGAGGGGGGGTGGCGCAACTTTGAGTGTCGCCAGGCTGCATACCATGAGTGGGGGCAGGGGTCTGCCAAACTTCAGTGTCAGGCTCCGGTGGCTGCACTGAAAGTCCAGACCGAGCAGCAGGGGGGCGCAGAGGTGAGGGAGGATGTAGAGTTTAAAACGGGTGTATTCAGTGCCTTGAATTGCGAGGTCAGTGTCACAATACCCCGTGATTTGAACCGAATGGGACCCAGAGGCGAGGGCGATAGTTTGGGAGGCGGGGTGGGTGCGCAGAGTGCAGCGCCTTACCGTGTCTGGATGGATAAAGGTCTCTGTGCTCCCGGAGTCGCATAGGCAGGGAGTGTCGTGGCCGTTGATTTGTACCCGCATCATTGAGTTCCGCAGGTGCTTTGGCCGCGATTGATCGAGCGTGATCGCTCCTAGTTGCGGGTAGTCAGAGTCCTCGGTTAAATCGGACTCACAAAATGGCCACCTGGAGTCACAAAATGGCCGCCACCATCGGTCGCACGTGTCGGGGTTCGAAGATGGCCGCCGCCAAGATGGCCGCTCCCATGACTCGCACGAGGTCGATGACGCGTCGGAAGTGGGCGTGTCCGGCCGCCGCGTGTCTGCGTTGCGGGGCCTGTGAGGCCGGGAGCTTGATTTCTGGGCCTGGTGAGGATTTTGTTTGTGGCGTTTGGGCCCAGCCAGGCAGACTTTAGCGAAGTGCCCTTTCTTCCCACAATCGTTGCAGATCGCAGAGCGGGCCGGGCAACGTTGACGTGGGTGCTGGCCTTGCACACAGAAATAGCATGGGGAACCCCCGGAGTGAGCGGATCGCCACGCGGCACAGGCCTGTAGCGTGGCCGAGTCTGGAGGGGAGCGAGAGGGGTTTGCAAGTTCCACGGAGTATGTACGGAGGTTACAAGGGGCCGTTTCTAGAGAAAAGGCGAGCGTTACCGTGCCTTGGAGATCCTTTGCCCCGACTTCTAGGAGCTCGTACTCGTCCAGAGTTTCCCCGGAATGCTGGCTGCAGGTTGAGAGCAAATGTCTGTCGTGTACCTCGTTAATCGGCTTTACGAAGCGTTTCTTCAGTATCTCGACCGCAGTTTTGTAGGTCGTAGCGTTCTCGATCACGGAGGAGAGTCAGTGGCCCACCCGGGCATGTAGTAATCTCAGCATGCGAGCGTCGTCGAAATCAGTCGCTGAGGAGTCAAGATAGTCCTCAAAGCACCGGAGCCAATATTTAAACATTTCCGGGGCTTCCAGCGACCGAGCGTCCAGGTTGAGTTTCTCCGGCTTTAGAGCACTGTCCACCTTGATGCATCTGATAATTAAATTGAGATACCCTCAATTACGACACAGGAGAGAAGATTGGTAATTCAAAGGCTTTAATCATCAGAGAACTGAACAGCAGCCGAGAAGTGTGCTCACCACATGCTGCCGAGTGAGCCTCATCTTATATACCGTTTCCTGGGGGCGGAGCCAGAGGCGGAGTCCCCCAGGGTTCCAAGCCCGGTCTTAAAGGGCCAATGTATTAAAGGTAAGGTACAGTTACAGCAGCTACTGATACCATTCATCACAGTGTGTATGTACATTATTGTGCCCTGACCCCTAACTCAAACCTATGTGCTGCACACTTACCAACTTAAGTGGCGTCTAACATTCTTATCTTACGTGCTCCACCACTCCTTCTACGTGTTTCCCCAGGCAGCACTTCAGACGTGGAGGCGGCCTGCTGCGTTTCCCGTCCTGTTACCTGAGGTACCTTTGGCAGCTGTCCTCTGGAAGGCATGGACTTTTATGGGCTCGGCAGCCTTCCGGGTATCACAGGTGACGAGGTGCCACTCTGTTCCAACTGCACATCAGATGCACTAGTGTCAGGTGGGGAGGGTCAGACGCGCGGCGATGTTCCAGCACGACCCCTGCGGGAGGCACCGGCCCCATCACTTCCTCTTCCTCATTGATCCCAGGGATGGAAGTGAGGGCAGAGTGAACCCAAAAGCTCCACCGTCACCTCGCGCTGCCAGTCCTGGAGTCCCACTCCTGTCTCGACCAGGGTCTCAATTTCCTCAGCCTTGGAACGCAGGGACTGTGCCATGTTCCTCTGTGACTAGCACTGTTCAGCCAGTGCCCAGCCAATGCTCTTGGTGCCCTCAGCCAAGACACTTTGTGACTGGGCTAAGCTCTGGAGTGCTGCAGAAATGTAGCTTTGGGCCTGGTACATGGCTGCCAGTGACTGGGCTCCCCTGTCCTGAGCTTTGGCCAGCGACCGCAGTGCACCCCAAGCCTTGAACGTCTTGGCCCATGGCTGTGACTTTTTCACCCAGGGCTTCTACCACGGATGCCACCCCCGTTCAGTGTTGAACTGGGTAACACACATTGTTGGCGCTATCCCGTGCACCTGAAGGCGATTGGACTCCTTCAACTGTGTCTACAGGTGCTGGAAAGTCGCTGACACCCCCTCCTGTCGATCCTGGCACTCTGTCTTCATCTGTACCATTGATAGGACCATGCTTTCCAGAACCACCTACCTGTCTGGACTGCAGTTAATTCCTGGGGTTGGGCAGCCATCTGAAGGCCCTCTCCCTCACAAGTTCCTACGTCCACCTGATGTGCCATGGCATGTGTGATGTGTACACCAGAAAATATCCCAGGAGTCTCTTCGCTAAAATTCCCCACCGAGGTGATAATCTCTGCAATGGTGGAGGGTGCAGTTAAGTGCAGTGACGAAGAGTCAGTGTCATCCCCGGACAGTTCTTCCGGGGTGTGCTGGGCTTTCGGCTGGGGGGCGGTGGAGGCCAGGCGGACCTGGTATGTCAGATGGTGATCCTGCAAAGCAAAAGGCAATACACCTGGTGAGATCTCGGAAAGGAGTGATCTGGTGAAAAGGATGGCTCACTTACTATCGGGATATCACTATACATTAGAGGCTGAGTTTGTTGACCCATGCTGACCTCTGCCTGGAAGATAGCCCTCTCTCCCACCTCCCCTTCTAACTCCAACACCCTCTCCTCGGCTGAAGTCAAGACCCGTATGTCTGGCAGTCCCTCCAGTCTTCTCACACTCCCGGCGGTTATGGTAAATCTTCTCCTGAGGGGGTAGGATAGATAATAAACTTTGTGAGACATTTGGACATTAGTTACACGGGAGGTATGTAGTTGGTGGCCCATGTGTGCAAGGCACCTGGACAAAGAGAACAGTACAGGTTTGGGGTTTGGTGCAGGGATGCTGGCAGATGGGTTTGGTATGGCCTCTAGGAAGGGGGATATGGGGGGGGGGGGGGGGGGGTGAGGGACCGAAGGCCAGGGGTGGTGACTTACCCAAGATAACCTAAGGAGGTTGTTCGTCTTTTTTGCGGCCCTGCATGACGGTCCGCATGGCGAAGCCCACGGCACTTGCCACCTCCACCCAGGCCTGGTTAACATTGGCAGGCTTTAGCTCCCTGCTCATTCTGGGGAAGAGGGTGTCCAGCCTCCCCTCCATCGCAACTAGCTTACAGTGCAGCTCTCCATCTGTAAATTGTGGTGCTACTCTCTTCAGTGCCATTTTCTTACCTGTAATGGGAGTGTGCATGGAGTGGTGCTCATACGCAGCTCCAGCTTGTCAAGCTTTCAGTGCCAATTCCATACCCAGTGAATCCAACAAGTTTCACGTGGGCAGAGTGCTGGCCCATTATATCCCCAATGGGAACAAGAAACTCCTCTAATTCTGTCCCAGCATCAACAATTAGGCCAGGATTCTCTGTTTGGGAGACTATGGACGGGATTCTCCAGCCCAGGATGTCCAGAATGCATTTCCCGAAGAGAAGGCCCCCACCCCCAACAACAATGCACAGCCTGCTCACACCTCTTCCACCAGGCAACCCTCCCTTGCCATGGGGACCCAAGTGATCGGGGGAACCCCCATAGGGACCCCTGTAATAGGGAGACCCCCACTATAGGGTCGTCCCCCCACAGGGACCCCTGTAATAGGGAGACCCCTACAAGGATCTTCTGTCTCGAGAGTCCCTCCCCCCACTGTCTCCCCCATCCAGAAAGGAGACCCTTGGCAGAAGGTGAGAAGCAGTCCTGACAAGGACAGAGAAGAATTACAGCTGTGGCATGTATCTTACATCTCCACAAATCCATTCCTTGAAGGTGAGCAGCTGTGACCTGCATCTGGTGATTATAGATCCATTAGTTGCAAGCCATTTGTAGCTTTCCGGTAGTGGTCTATGATTGACAGCTTCTACAAACTATCTGCAGCTTTGATTCATTCAATTTCCTTCATGATTCAGTGGCCTAAGTGGTGAAACCCAATGTTTGTAAATGTTGACCACATCAAAAAGAGGTAAGTTGCAGTCCAAGCACTAAGTGCATTCCAATAACTCAAGCATGTGATTTCAGAAGCAATTCACATCCCTTGCCATGCAAATTTATGCAACTGTCCTGGCTTGAGATAATTCACACCTCTTTAACTTGTGATTATTATTCTCTCCAGTTGCACCATCTGAACTGTAAAGACTTAATTACCTGCAAAGACTTGCATTCAAAGTATCATCTTCCATCATTGAATTTGTCTATCTATGTGTTTGTGGAACCTGTCTCTTCATTCACCTGATGAAGGAGCTAAGCTCTGATTCGAAACAAACCTGGTGAACTTTAACCAAGCCCAGGCCAGATGGTGGTGGATGAATGTAATGTGACATGAATCCCAGGTCTCGGTTGAGGCCGTACTCATGGGGAGTTTAACATAGAACATAGAACGATACAGCGCAGTACAGGCCCTTCGGCCCACGATGTTGCACCGACATGGGAAGTCAAAAACTAAAGGCCATCTAACCTACACTATGCCATTATCATCCATATGCTTATCCAATAAACTTTTAAATGCCCTCAATGTTGGCGAGTTCACTACAGTTGCAGGTAGGGCATTCCACGGTCTCACCACTCTTTGCGTAAAAAACCTACCTCTGACGTCTGTCCTATATCTATTACCCCTCAATTTAAGGCTATGTCCCCTCGTGCTAGCCACCTCCATCCGCGGGAGAAGGCTCTCACTGTCCACCCTATCTAACCCTCTGATCATTTTGTATGCCTCTATTAAGTCACCTCTTAACCTTCTTCTCTCTAACGAAAACAACCTCAAGTCCATCATAAGATTTTCCCTCCATACCAGGCAACATCCTGGTAAATCTCCTCTGCACCCGTTCCAAAGCTTCCACTTCCTTCCTATAATGAGGCGACCAGAACTGTACGCAATACTCCAAATGCGGCCGTACCAGAGTTTTGTACAGCTGCAACATGACCTCATGGCTCCGGAACTCAATCCCGCTACCAATAAAGGCCAACACACCATAGGTCTTCTTCACAACCCTATCAACCTGGGTGGCAACTTTCAAGGATCTATGTACATGGACACCGAGATCCCTCTGCTCATCCACACTGCTAAGAATTTTACCATTAGCCAAATATTCCGCATTCCTGTTATTCTTTCCAAAGTGAATCACCTCACACTTCTCTACATTAAACTCCATTTGCCATCTCTCAGCCCAGCTCTGCAGCTTATCTATGTCCCTCTGTAATCTGCAACATCCTTCCACACTGTCTACAACTCCACCGACTTTAGTGTCGTCTGCAAATTTACTCACCCAACCTTCTGTGCCCTCCTCTAGGTCATTTATAAAAATGACAAACAGCAACGGCCCCAGAACAGATCCTTGTGGTACGCCACTCGTAACTGAACTCCATTCTGAACATTTGCCATAAACCACCACTCTCTGTCTTCTTTCAACTAGCCAATTTCTGATCCACATCTCTAAATCACCCTCAATCCCCAGCCTCCGTATTTTCTGCAATAGACGACCGTGGGGAACCTTATCAAACGCTTTACTGAAATCCATATACACCACATCAACTTCTCTACCCTCGTCTACCTGTTCAGTCACCTTCTCAAAGAACTCAATAAGGTTTGTGAGGCATGACCTACCCTTCACAAAACCATGCTGACTATCCCTAATCATATTATTCCTATCTAGATGATTATAAATCGTATCTCTTATAATCCTCTCCAAGACTTTACCCACAACAGACGTGAGGCTCACCGGCCTATAGTTACCGGGGTTATCTCTACTCCCCTTCTTGAACAAAGGGACCACATTTGCTATCCTCCAGACCTCTGGCACTATTCCTGTAGCCAATGATGACATAAAAATCAAAGCCAAAGGCTCAGCAATCTCTTCCCTGGCTTCCCAGAGAATCCTAGGATAAATCCCATCAGGCCCCGGGGACTTATCTATTTTCACCTTGTCCAGAATTGCCAACACTTCTTCCCTACGCACCTCAATGCCATCTATTCTAATAGCCTGGGTCTCAGCATTCTCCTCCACAACATTATCTTTTTCCTGAGTGAATACTGACGAAAAGTATTCATTTAGTATCTCGCTTATCTCCTCAGCCTCCACACACAACTTCCCACCACTGTCCTTGACTGGCCCTACTCTTACCCTAGTCATTCTTTTATTCCTGACATACCCATAGAAAGCTTTTGGGTTTTCCTTGATCCTACCTGCCAAAGACTTCTCATGTCCCCTCCTTGCTCGTCTTAGCTCTCTCTTTAGATCCTTCCTCGCTTCCTTGTAACTACCAAGCGCCCCAACTGAATCTTCACGCCTCATCTTCACATAGGCCTCCTTCTTCCTCTTAACAAGAGATTCCACTTCTTTGGTAAACCACGGTTCCCTCGCTCGACCCCTTCCTCCCTGCCTGACTGGTACGTACTTATCAAGAACATGCAATAGCTGTTCCTTGAACAAGCTCCACATATCCAGTGTGCCCAACCCTTGCAGCCTACTTCTCCAACCTACACATCCTAAGTCATGTCTAATGGCATCATAATTGCCCTTCCCCCAGCTATAACTCTTGCCCTGCGGGGTATACTTATCCCTTTCCATCACTAACGTAAAGGTCACCGAATTGTGGTCACTGTTTCCAAAGTGCTCACCTACCTCCAGATCTAACACCTGGCCTGGTTCATTACCCAAAACCAAATCCAATGTGGCCTCGCCTCTTGTTGGCCTGTCAACATATTGTGTCAGGAAACCCTCCTGCACACATTGTACAAAGAACGACCCATCTAATGTACTCGAACTATATCTTTTCCAGTCAATATTTGGAAAGTTAAAGGGCGCGATTCTCCCAGACAGGGAGAAATCGTAAGGCTGGCGTCAAATCCGGGCGGGTTTGACGCCAGCCTCCCCCTCCCCGACCGGGAACCGATTCTGGTCCCCGGTCGGGGCTAGCAGCCCGCGGCCGTGAACTCCGGCATCGCGGGCTTAACGAATTTCGTTAAGCCCGCTTGCCAGAGATTGCGCCGGCTGACGCGTCATATGACGTCAGCCGCGCATGCACGGATTGGAAGACTCCAACCCGCGCATGCGCGGATGACGTCATCGCGCATTTGCGCGAAGCCCGCGCATGCGCGGGCCGGGATGCCCCTCAGCCGCCCCGCGAAGTGATACAGCGGGGCGGCGGAAGGACAAAGAGTGCGCGGGTATCAGACCCGCTGCCCGCGATCGGTGCCCACCGATCGCGGGCCCACGGCACCCTTGGCACGGCCGTGGTACTGCCGTGCCAATCGGTGCCATGGTTTTAAAAATCGGCACTTTACGGCCGTTTTTACGAACGGCCAGACCAGGTGTGTTTGCCGTTCGTAAAAACAGCCGTAAAGGGCTTGGAACTCGGCCCATCAGCCAGCTGAGAATCGCTGCTGGCCGTAAAAAAACGGCGGCAGCGATTCGTATCGGGAGTCGGGCGTGGGAGGGGGGAGAATAGCGGGAGGGCGTCGGACTAGCGTGGCCATAAAATTTTACGACCCTTGCTATTCTCCGCACCGTCGTGAGTGCGGGGAATTGCGCCCAAAGTCTCCCATAACTACCACCCTTGGGGTAGTTGTTGGACTTTAACCTGGTGTTGTAACACTTGTTACTTTGAGATTGAGGTTCACATCCCCTGCTAATATGCTGGGCACCAGATTCTCCAGGCCCGCGTTATTCTCTGGCCGTCTGGGCCAGGAATTACGTGAGCGGGAATTACTACTGGTCCTGACAAACGTGCCTTTGACGTAATGAACCTTGCAGTAGGCAAAGGGAGTTAAGGGAGCTGCCCCCAAAGCCATCCCTCACCCCCTCCCCCATAATGCAAAACCTCCCCACCTCACCCTCACCAGCCCCCCCCCTCAAACCCCCCACCAGAGATCCCCTAAATAAGGAGACCCCCAGAAGAGAGACCCTTATCAGGAAGCCCCCCCCCCCCCCCCCCCCCCCAGAAGAGAGACATCTGTCAGGCAGTCCCCCAGAACAGAGACCCCGGTATGAAAGCTAGAGGGCAGTCCAGACAGACAGTGAAAACAATCACTGCTTTACAACTCACCTGGGCAATACACCTCCTGGCTCAGACACAGGAAGCAGCACCTGCGAACTCCTGGAAAGAGAAAACCAGTCAGCTGGGTTTAAACCTGCTCAGATCTTTGATCTATAAGCCAGTCGTTAATTTCTCTTTAATATTGATTTTACTAGGCTGTGACTGACTGCTTCCACACACCCCCAGCTACCAGCATTGTCCCATTCATCTTCCTTCAGGGTTGAGTAAATTTGAAGTGCTCTAACCGCAATGTTTATAAACATCAAGCTTTGATTGATAGTTCCTGGACCACTTCAAACAGAATTACGTGGTTTCCAATCACCTACCTTCATGGTTCAGTGACTTTGCGGTGATCAGCTAGAAACTGACAGCATTTAACTCCCAATGGGAGGGTAAATCAGGTGCAATTCAGCTCTGGCATGAGAGCATAGTCTCCCAAATGAAGAATCTTGCCCTAAGTGTCATTCTGGGCAGGTTTAGCGGGGAGTTTCTCGCCAGCTTTTTGGGTGAGATCCAGACCTGGATCCACCACACCTAGCCATTTTTTAGACTTTGGAGAGTTCCTACCTGGTCTAGACCACACTTAGGAATTTATTCATCAGTGGGGAGAGAAGATGAACTTGCCGGCGCGATTGGCTCCTCAGAGATCAGGGTGCCATTTTGAAAGGTGCCCTGATCTCTTAAGTGAGCTTTAGAGTCCCTGACACCCACGGACATTGCCATTGTAAACATAGGCATTACACCCCTCCCCCAAATGAGCACACCCTGCTATGGGGTCACTTAGGGCCCCTTTCAGGACCCCCACCCATCCTGAATATCCCTTACCTTTCATGGGCATGGCCTCCTCAGGCCCCGACCTTTGGCAGTATCAACTTGGCAGCCTCAACTAGGCTGCACATATTTAAATGAGCCATTAAATATAATTACCTGGATCATTTCCAGCGAGGATACAGATCTCACCAGGTGCCATGGGTCAGGTGACTTGTGCGAGTTTGTGCGCCCAACGTGAAGTCAGTTTGGGTCTCTCCTGTGATGCTCCGGGTGCATCCAGATCGGCACTGGGCGCACACGGCAGGACAATTGCACCCTTAGATTTCTAGGACTTTTACTGAAACAAACTAAATGCAACTACGACTAAACACTGCTCAGTAGACAACTAGCACTCTGAACTATAGAAAAGATGGCACCTTTTTAACTTGTTTTTTTTAATATAATTTTTATTGGAATTTTTTACAGAAAATATAAAACGTAACGACAAACAATGAAATGCAACAAAATAACCCATAATAACTGTAACACCCCCAGACCGTATCGACGCATGTATCCCATCCCCCACCCCCCCAACCCCAATGAACAACAAAAGAACTTAAAAATAAATTTAAATTAAATAAACAAACATAGTCATCGTCCGCCCCCCCCCCTCACCTTTTCCCTCCCCCTTCCCCCCCTCCCCCCCCCCCCCCCCCCCCCCGGGTTGCTGCTGGTACTGTCCCCGTACCCTATCGTTGAGCCAGAAAGTCGAGAAAAGGTTGCCACCGCCTAAAGAACCCTTGTACCGACCCTCTCAGGGCGAATTTGACCTTCTCTAGCTTAATGAAACCCGCCATGTCATTGATCCAGGTCTCCACGCTTGGGGGCCTCGCATCCTTCCATTGTAGCAAGATCCTTCGCCGGGCTACTAGGGACGCAAAGGCCAGCACATCGGCCTCTTTCGCCTCCTGCACTCCCGGCTCTACCCCAACCCCAAAAATCGCAGGTCCCCATCCTGGCTTGACCCTGGATCCCACCACCCTCGACACCGTCCTCGCCACCCCCTTCCAGAACTCCTCCAGTGCCGGGCATGTCCAGAACATATGGGCATGGTTCGCTGGACTCCCCGAGCACCTGACACACCTGTCTTCACCCCCAAAGAACCTACTCATCCTCGTCCCAGTCATGTGGGCCCGGTGCAGCACCTTGAATTGGATGAGGCTAAGCCGCGCACACGAGGAGGAAGAATTAACCCTCTCCAGGGCATCAGCCCATGTTCCGTCTTCGATCTGTTCCCCCAGTTTCCCCTCCCACTTAGCTTTCAGCTCCTCTACTGACGCCTCCTCCGCCTCCTGCATAACCTTGTAGATATCAGATATCTTCCCCTCTCCGACCCAGACCCCCGAAAGCACCCTGTCACTCACTCCCCTCGTGGGAAGCGAAGGAATCCCTCCACCTGCCGCCTAGCAAATGCCTTTACCTGCAGATGCCTGAACATGTTCCCCGGGGGGAGCCCAAATTTCTCCTCCAACTCCCCCAGGCTCGCAAACCTCCCATCAATAAACAGCTGTCTGATGCCCGCTCTGTGCCAACCCTGAAATCCCCCATCAATGTTCCCCGGGACGAACCTATGGTTCCCCCTTAACGGAGCCTCCATCGAGCCCCCCACTTCTCCCCTATGTCGCCTCCACTGCCCCCAAATCTTGAGGGTAGCTGCCACCACCGGACTCGTGGTATACCTCGTAGGAGGGAGGGGCCACGGCGCCGTTACCAGGGCCCCCAGGCTTGTATCTCCACAGGACGCCCTCTCCATCCGTTTCCATGCTGCCCCCTCCCCCTCCATTACCCACTTGCACACCATCGACACATTGGCTGCCCAATAATACCCCGAGAGATTGGGTAACGCCAGCCCCCCCCCCCCCCCCCCCCCCCCCCCATCTCTACCCCGCTCCAAGAAGACCCTCTTCACCCTCGGGGTCCCATGCGCCCAAACAAAGCTCATGATGCTGCTAGTCACCCTTATAAAAAAGGCCCTAGGGATAAAGATGGGCAAACACTGAAAAAGGAACAAGAACCTCGGGAGAACTGTCATTTTGACGGACTGCACTCTACCCGCCAACGATAGCGGCACCATGTCCCACCTTTTAAATTCCTCCTCCATCTGTTCCACCAGCCTGGTAAAATTAAGCTTATGGAGAGTCCCCCAACTCCTGGCCACCTGCACCCCCAGGTATCTGAAACTCTTCACTGCCCTCTTAAATGGGAGTCTCCCAATTCCCTCCTCCTGATCACCCGGGTGTACTACAAATACCTCACTCTTGCCTAAATTTAACTTATAGCCCGAGAAGCCCCCAAATTCCGCTAACAGCTCCATCACCCCCGGCATTCCCCCTTCTGGATCCGCCACATACAACAGCAGGTCGTCCGCATACAGCGATACACGATGTTCCTCCCCACCCCGCACCAGACCCCTCCATCTCCCTGACTCCCTCAACGCCATAGCCAAAGGTTCAATCGCCAGTGCAAAGAGCAAGGGGGACGGGGGCACCCCTGCCTGGTCCCACGGTGGAGCCTAAAGTACTCCGATCTCCTTCCATTGGTAACTACACTTGCCATCGGAGCCGCGTAGAGCAGCCTCACCCATTTGATGAATCCCTCCCCGAATCCGAACCGCTCCAGCACCTCCCACAGGTACCCCCACTCAATTCTATCAAACGCTTTCTCCGCACCCAGCGCCACCACTATCTCCGCCTCCCCCTCCACTGCCGGCATCATAATAACATTTAGCAGTCTCCGCACATTCGTGTTGAGCTGCCGTCCCTTGACAAATCCTGTCTGATCCTCGTGTATCACCCCTGGCACACAGTCCTCTATCCTGGTGGCCAGGATCTTCGCCAGCAACTTAGCGTCAACATTGAGGAGCGAGATAGGCCTGTATGATCCACACTGCAAGGGGTCCTTATCCCGCTTCAGGATCAGAGAGATCAGTGCCCGCGACATCGTCGGGGGCAAAGCCCCCCCCTCCCATGCCTCATTGAAGGCTCGCACCAACAGGGGGCCCACCAGATCCGCATACTTTTTATAAAATTCCACCGGGAACCGGTCCGGCCCCGGCGCCTTACCTGACTGCATTTGTCCAATCCCCCTGACTAGCTCCTCCAACTCTATTGGCGCCCCCAGCCCCTCTACCAGCTCCTCTTGAATCCTTGGGAACCATAGCCTGTTCATGAAGCTCTCCATTCCCCCTCTCCCCATCGGAGGTTCCGACCGGTACAGTTCCTCGTAGAAGTCCCTAAAGACCCCATTTACTTCTGTCCCCTTCTGCACTATATTCCCACCCCTATCCGTCACTCCACCAATTTCCCTAGCCGCATCTCGCCTGCGGAGCTGATGCGCCAACATCCTGCTCGCCTTCTCCCCATACTCATATACCATGCCCTGCGACCTCCTCCACTGTGTCTCCGCCTTTCTGGTGGTCAACAAGTCAAATTTGGCCTGAAAACTACGCCGTTCCCCCAGCAACCCCTCCTCTGGTGCCTCCGCGTATCTCCTGTCCACATCCAGGAGCTCCCCCACCAGTCTCTCCCACTCCTTCCTCTCCCTCCTTTCCCTATGGGCCTGGATGGAGATCAGCTCCCCCCGGATCACTGCTTTCAGAGCCTCCCAGACCATCCCCACCCGGACCTCCCCCGTGTCGTTGGTATCAAGATACCACTGAATACTTCCCCGGACCCTCCTACACACCTCCTCATCAGCCAGCAGCCCCACATCCAGGCGCCAGAGCAGGCGCTGGTCCCGCGCCTCCCCCATCTCCAGATCAACCCAGTGCGGAGCATGGTCTGAAATCGCTATGGCCGAATACTCTGCATCCTGCACCTTCGGGATCAATCCCCTGTTCAGGATGAAAAAATCTATTCGGGAATAGACCCTATGGACATGGGAGAAAAAGGAATACTCCCGCGCTCTCGGCCTCCCAAACCTCCAGGGATCCACCCCTCCCATCTGGTCCATAAACCCCCTCAGCACTTTGGCCGCCGCCGGTCTCCTACCCGTCCTTGAACTGGACTGGTCCAGTGGGGGATCCAGCACTGTGTTAAAGTCTCCCCCCATGATCAGGCCCCCGCATCCATATCCGGAATGCGGCCCAAAAGCGCCTCATGAAGCCGGCATCATCCCAATTCGGGGCATATACATTAACCAGCACCACCTTCTCTCCCTGCAGCCTACCCTTCACCATAATATATCTGCCCTCCTTGTCCGACATCACCTCAGCCGCCTCGAACGCCACCCTCTTCCCCACCAGAATCGCCACCCCCCCGGTTCTTCGCGTCCAATCCTGAGTGAAAAACCTGCCCCACCCACCCCTTCCTCAGACGAACCTGGTCCGCCACCTTCAAGTGGGTCTCCTGGAGCATAGCCACGTCCGCCTTCAGCCCCTTCAGATGAGAAAATACCCTAGTTCTCTTAACCGGCCCATTCAACCCCCTCACGTTCCAGGTAATCAGCCGGATCAGAGGGCAACCTGCCCCTCTCACCCGCCGGCTAGCCATAGCTTATCAACTGCTCGCCCCAGGCCAGCTCGCCCCGCCTGACCCATTCCCCATGGCGATAACGCCTCTCCTCTACCCCCCCGGCCCAAGCCAGCTCCTTCCTGGCCATTCCAGCAGCAACCCGGTATCCCCACCCCCCACCCCCCCCAGGCTAGGACCCCTCCTAGCCGCGACGCACCCTCCATGGTACTTCCGTGAGTCAGCTGACTTCTGCTGACCCGGCAGCTCCTGCCAAAACCCATCTCCTCCCGGCATGGCGTCATCCCCCTCTTGCCACACCTCCTTGGCACCGCTTCAGCGCGGGAAAGAAAACCAGTAGAGGCCACGCCCCCACCTCCAGCTCCGCCCCCCCTGCCCCGCAGCGCGGACAACCAGAGGAAAGCCCGCGCTTTCACACTGCCACACCCCACCCTTCTGACGCAGCTCCTCAAAATCCAGTTTCACCTCAACCCCCAGCCCCGTACAGAAGAGAACATATAAAGCACATACCCCCAACGTTCCCCACATACCCCACACCCATACCCAACAGACAAACCCACCCGGAAACAGAGCAAAAAAAAAACCAGCATTAAAAAAACACGTGTTAAAATTGAAGAACAGCAACAGCGAAAACAGCAACGGCCATAGTGTGTCCCCAGACCCTAGTTCGAGTCCAGCTTCTCCGCCTGTACAAAGGCCCACTCCTCCTCCGGGAACTCGAAGTAGTGGTGCCGATCCTTATATGTCACCCACAGACGCGCAGGCTGCAGCATTCCAAATCTGACCTGCTTGGCATGCAGCACCGCCTTCGTCCGGTTGAACCCGACACCTCCACACTCCAGTCCTGGTAGATTTGCACTACCGAATTCTCCCACTTGCTGCTCCTCTCTTTCTTGGCCCAGCACAGCACACACTCCCGGTCACTAAATCGATGGAACCGCACCAGCACCGCCCGCGGGGGTTCATTTGCCTTAGGCCTCCTGGCCAGCACTCTGTGAGCTCCCTCAAGCTCCAGGGGCAAATGGAAGGACCCCGCTCCCATCAACGAGCTCAACATCGTGGTCACATACGACGGGAGATCCGACCCCTCCGCCAGGCCCAGGATCCTCAAATTCCTTCGCCTCGTGCGAACGTCCAGCTCCTCCAAGCGGTCTTGCCACTTTTTGTGAAGTGCCTCGTACAACTCCACTTTCCCCACGAGGACCACGGCCTCCTCCTCCCGCTCAGCGGCCTGCTGCTGCAACTCCCTAACGGACACCTGGGCCGCCTGAGCCCCAAGCAGCTTGTTGGTAGTCGCATTCAGGGAGTCCAGCAACTCAGCCTTCAGCTCCGCAAAACAGCGCAGAAGAGAGGCCTGCTGCTCCTGCGCCCACTTCCACCAGTCCTCGGGTGTTCCTCCGGCCGCCATTTTGTCCTTCTTCCCCCGCTTTTCTTGGGGAGCTGCTGCAGCTTTTTCCTTTGCCCTACTCCGGGTGAGCACCATAAATTATGGGGAATGCTCCTCTAGACACCTTCCCCCACCGGGATTCGTCGAGACAGCGCCGTTTGGGGCCCTCAAATCGGCCCAAAAGTCCTTAAGTAGCGGGAGCTGCGGTGCAACTGCAAAGCCGATTTTCTGACCGCTCCACTCCTAGTCCAGGCCACCAGTGGAGAATCTGAGAAGGAGTGTTCCCACACGGGGAAAAGTCCAAACAGCACCACAACAAGCCCTTAAAAGAGCCCCAAAGGGCAGCGACGGGGCTCGGCGGCGGCGACAGAGGGGCTCGGCGGCGGCGGCAGAGGGGCTCGGCGGCGGCGACAGAGGGACTCGGCGGCGGCAGCAGAGGGGCTCGGCGGCAGCGGCAGAGGGGCTCGGCGGCGGCGGCAGCGGGGCTTAGCGGCAGGGCTTGACGGCAGCGGCGGCAGCAGAGGGGCTCGGCAGCGGCAGGTCCCAAACCCCCCCCCCCCAACGCAGGCCAGGAGCGGTGCGGCAGCGGCAGGCCCTCCCCCCCCCCCCCCCCCAACGCAGGCCAGGAGCGGTGCGGCAGCGGCAGGCCCTCCCCCCCCCCCCCCCCCCCAAACGCAGGCCAGGAGCGGTGCGGGACCGAAGGGGGGTCAGGCCGGAGGCAGCGACCAGGAGGTCGCGAAGTGCGGCAGCGGGGACCCCCCCCCCCAACCGGCAGCGGGGACCCCCCCCCAACCGGCAGCAGGGACCCCCCAACCGGCAGCGGGGACCCCCCCCAACCGGCAGCGAACACCGGCCCACCCAAACAGCAGCGACCACCACGTGGCAAGAACAAAGGGACTGGGCAAAAGCCTCTCTCTCTCTCTCTCTCTCCCCTGGGTGAGTGAGGAGAAAGGAAGGGGGAGAGAAAACCAAAAAAAAAGACTTATATTTCTGTTTTTAAAAAAAAACCCCAAAAGAAAACTGGTAAAGAGAAAGGGGGGAGTATATACTATTTTCTCTCATTTTACACTCGCTCCCAGCAAAAGTAAGCCCATCGGAGAGGAGTTGCATAAAAGCGGGGAGGAGGAGAGAAAATAATTAAGAAATAAATAAATAAAATAAAGGGGTAAAGGAAAGAAGGGGGGGGGGGGAAATAAATTTAAAAAAAAATAATAAATAAAATAAAAATAGGGTGCGGAAAAGGGGGGAAAAGAAAAACAAGGGGAGAAGAAACGATGAAGGGGAAGGGGGAGAAAAAAATGCCAGAAGGGAGCCAAGAGAAAGGGGGCACCGGAAGTAGACGGGGCAAAGGGCAAGCCAGCTCGGGCAAACGAATCAGCACACGAAGCGGCGGGAAGGATGTATCGCCGCATCAAAAAGAGCTGGACAGACAGGTACCCTCTCCCCTGGGGCTAGAGGGGGGCGTGAATTGGAAGGCAGCCTTTGCCGAGGTGGTGAGGGAGCAGCTGCAGGCAATCAAGGCAGAGTTGAAAGCAGATGCAGAGGCCGCAGTACAGGCAGCAGTGACCAGGGCCATGTCAGGGGTGCAGCAGGCTCTGACCAGATTGGAGGAGAAAGTGGATGCCCAAGGGGAGAAACTGGAAGCCCATGAGGCAACCATTAAAGAGCTGGAGAAAGCAGCGACCGACATGAGCGACTGGGTCACGGCCCTGGAGAGGGAAGTGGCGAGACTGGGTGCAACACAGGGGAGCCTGAAGGGCAGGGTAGACGACCAGGAGAACAGCTCGAGAAGGCAAAATGTTAGGATAGTGGGCCTGCCAGAGGGGATCGAGGGCTTAAATCCCACAACATTCGTGGCTGCGATGCTGGGCTCCTTAGTGGGGGGGGACACTTTTCCCACCCCACCGGAAATGGACAGAGCTCATCGGTCACTGCGCCCGAAGCCCAAGACAGGGGAACAACCGAGAGCAGTCATAGCCAAACTGCACCGGTACCGGGATAGGGAGACAATCCTGCGCTGAGCCAAGGAAAATAGAGCCTGCAAATGGAACGGGCACGCCATCCGAGTCTACGAGGATCTTGGAGCGGACATAGCTAAGAGACGGGCTGAGTTCAACAGAGCGAAAGCAGCTCTCTACAAGAACAAAGTGCGTTTTGGTATGCTGTACCCAGCAAAACTCTGGGTCACATACCAAAACAAGGAATATTTCTTTACAGCCCCTGCTGAGGCGAATAGGTTCGTCGAGGAGCACGGGCTGGAAAAACGCCATGGGAGGTAGGGACGAGGGGCCCATGGCAAGGAGAAACGACATGCCGACGGGGGGGGGGGGGAGGGGCGAGGCAAAGCCAGCCCCCTCCCCCCCGGCAGGAACACCCAGAACAAAAAACAATCCACTGCCTAAGGAACCGCTCCAGGTGGGAGGCCAGGCCCCAGCACGAGGGAACGGGAGTATTGGAGAAGGGAGAGGAGAAGCGGTACAGCAACCTCCGAGAGGGGAGCCACTGTGCTAGCAGGAAAGCTAGCGACGGGGGCACGCAACAAAGCAGGGCCGCAGCGCACCCCCAACAGGGGGGAAGGCGCCAGGCAGGGGAGGGGGAGGATCACCCATCAAAGTCGGGAGAGCAAATGGGGACAGGAATAGGGGATAGAGGGGCAAAGGAGGGGTACACGGGAGGGGGGAAAAGGGAGAGAGCGGGGGGGGGGGGGGGGGGGGGGGGACACCCGGGGTGCGAGAGACCAGGGAGGGGAAATGCAGGGACAAAGGGACAAAAGAGGCCAGAAAAGGAACAGGGCCACAAAGTGCCACAAACAAGGGCTCGAAACAGGGAACCGCTGCAAGCACCCACCCAGTACGGTCTGTGGGCGAAGGGGCCCCCCGGAGTGCAGGGGACTACCCACGTGGCGGACACACAGTGGGCGGCCATGGCGGGTGCCCCCGGGACAAGGGGAAACCCCGGAGCGCAGAGACCCGACCGCATGGGGAGAGCAGTGATAGTGGCCATCCTGGACGGCCCCCTAACAAAGGGAAACCCCAGAGGGCAGGGGCGCGTCCACCGGACAAATATGGTTAACCCCACAGGAGCGAGGGGGCAGAAGCCCCCCACCAGGATAGTCACCTGGAACGTAAGGGGACTTAACGGCCCAGTGAAGAGATCTAGAGTCCTCACCCACCTCAGAAACATGAGGGCTGACATAGTCTTCCTCCAAGAGACACACCTGAGGGAGCAGGACCAACTGCGGGTAAGAAAGGGCTGGGTGGAACAAACCTATCATTCCTGTTATGGGACAAGGGCCAGGGGGGTGGCGATCCTGATTGGTAAGAGGACAATGTTTAGGGCGACAAAGACGGTTACAGACCCAGGGGGGGCGGTATGTCATGGTCAGCGGGGCCCTGGATGGGGCGCCGGTAGTTCTAGTCAACGTGTACGCGCCCAACTGGGACGACACGAGCTTCATCCAAAAGACCATGGCAGAAATCCCGGACATAGCGACGCACCGACTAATCATGGGGGGGGACTTCAACTGTGTACAGGACCCAAAGACGGACAGATCAAACCCCAGAACGGGGAAAACCTCAAACATGGCAAGGGAACTCAGTCACTATATGGAGCAGATGGGAGCAGTAGACCCCTGGAGATTCGCCCACCCGGGGGAGAAAGAATTCTCTCTCTTCTCCCCAGTACACAACGTGTACACCAGAATTGACTTCTTTGTGGTGGGGAAAACGGTGCTTCCAGGGATAGACAAGGTGGAATACTCCGCAATTGTGATATCAGACCACGCTCCACACTACATGGACGTGCGGCTAGAGACGGGAAGGACCCAGCGCCCCACATGGAGGTTGGACGGTGCCTTACTAGCTGACAAGGCCCTCAGCGAAAGGATAGCGCGGGCCATAGCGGAGTACACGGAAAACAACCAAAACGGGGAGGTCTCACCCTCCACGTTCTGGGAAGCGCTTAAGGCCATACTAAGAGGGGAAATCATTGCCTACAAAGCGCAAAGAGATAGGGAGGAAAGGGTGGCTAGGCAGAAGCTGGTCGACTCCATACTGGAGGTAGATCGTAAATACTCCGAGGCCCCGATCGTAGAGCTCCTGGCGGAGAGAAAAGAATTACAAAGGAACTTTGACCTGCTCTCCACCAGGAAAGCAGTACACCAACTCTGCCAGGCACACGGGGCCCTGTACGAACACGGAGACAAAGCCAGCCGCCTGTTGGCACACCAGCTGAGAAAGCAGGCAGCCAGCAGAGAAATTGCACAAATCAGAGGTACCAGAGGCACGTGGGAAACAGAACCAGAGAGGATCAACGAAACCTTCAAGGCCTTCTACCAAGAGCTGTACACCTCAGAGCCCCCAACGGGGAAGGCTGGGATGAACCGGTTTCTTGATGGACTGTACATACCAGTCGTGGGAGAGGGCAGAAAACGGGATCTGGAAGCACCACTAACACTGGGAGAGATCATGGAGAGCATTAGCTCCATGCAGACGGGGAAAGCGCCGGGACCGGACGGATTCCCGGCGGACTTCTACAAAAAATTCGCGACAGCGCTGGCCCCGCACCTGCGGGAGATGTTCACAGACTCGCTAGCTAGGGGCAACTGCCACCCACGTTAGCACAGGCCTCAATCTCGCTGATACCTAAGAAAGACAAAGACCCAACGGAATGTGGGTCATACAGACCCATATCTCTGCTGAACGCAGATGCCAAAATACTGGCCAAAATCCTAGCCAAAAGGCTAGAAGACTGTGTACCTGAGGTGGTCACAGAGGACCAGACGGGCTTCGTCAAAGGTAGACAGCTTACCGCGAACATCAGGCGCCTGCTGAACGTGATAATGACCCCCTCCGGGGAGAGAACACAAGAGGTGATCATCTCCCTGGACGCAGAAAAGGCCTTCGACAGAGCCGAATGGAAATACCTCATAGAGGTACTGGAGCGGTTCGGGCTTGGAACAGGGTTCACCGCTTGGGTAAAGCTCCTATACAACGCTCCCATGGCGAGTGTACGGACCAACAGTACCAACTCCCAATACTTCCAGCTGCACAGGGGCACCAGACAAGGATGCCCACTGTCCCCGCTGCTGTTCGCACTAGCAATCGAACTGCTAGCAATCGCGCTCAGGGCAGCAAAAAATTGGAGGGGGATCCGAAGGGGAGGTAGAGAGCACAGAGTCTCACTCTATGCGGATGATCTGCTCCTCTATATCTCGGACCCACAAAGCAGCATGGACGGAATCATCGCGCTCCTGAAAGAGTTTGGAGCCTTCTCGGGCTACAAACTCAACATGAGCAAAAGTGAGATCTTCCCAGTACACCCGCAAGGGGGGGGGGGGGGGGGGCAGCACTAAAGGGGCTGCCGTTCAAACAAGCCCGACATAAATTCCGCTACCTGGGGATCCAAATAGCCCATGACTGGAAAGGGATCCACAAATGGAACCTCACCAGCCTGACGGAGGAAGTTAAAAAGGACCTGCAAAGATGGAACACACTCCCGCACTCCCTCGCGGGGAGAGTCCAGACGATCAAAATGAACGTACTGCCCAGGTTCCTCTTCCTGTTCAGATCCATTCCGATCTACATCCCCAAGGCCTTTTTCAAAGCGCTGGACAAGCTTATCATGGCGTTCGTATGGGGGGGGTAAAAATGCTAGGATCCCAAAGAAGGTCCTACAAAAAACAAAAACCAGGGGGGGGCTAGCCCTCCCGAATCTACAATTCTACCACTGGGCGGCAACAGCTGAGCGAGTAAGGGGATGGATCCAGGAGCCAGAAGCCGAGTGGGTACGTGCGGAGGAGGCCTCCTGCATGGGAACCTCCCTCCGGGCCCTCGCCACGGCAGAACTCCCATCCCCACCCAAAAAACACTCCAGCAGCCCAGTGGTGACAGCCACCCTCCAATCCTGGAACCAACTGCGGCAGCAATTTGGCCTGTACAAAATGTCGGACAAGGCTCCCATCTGCAACAACCATAGGTTCAAACCAGCACTGACTGACGCCACCTTCAAAAGGTGGAGGCAGGACGGGGGGACACTGACAGTCAGGGACCTATACACGGATGACAGGATCGCAACACTGGACGAACTGACAGAGAAATTTCAGCTAGCTGGGGGGAACGAGCTACGGTACCTGCAGCTCAAAAACTTCCTACAAAAGAAGACAAGGACGTACCCACAACCGCCACGACAGACGCTACTGGAGGACCTACTGGACGCAAGTATCCTAGAGAAAGGGAACTGTAGTGACATGTATGACCGACTGGTAGATAGGGACGACACCGTACTGGACGCAACAAGAAGGAAATGGGAGGACGACCTGGGGATGGAGATCGGGTGGGGACTCTGGAGCGAAGCACTGCATAGGGTCAACTCCACCTCCACGTGCACAAGGCTCAGCCTGACGCAACTAAAAGTGGTACATAGAGCCCACTTAACGAGAAACCGTATGAGTAGGTTCTTCCCGGAGGCGGAGGACAGATGTGAGCGGTGCCAAAGAGGCCCGGCCAACCACGCCCACATGTTCTGGTCTTGCCCCAGACTTGTGGAGTACTGGACAGCCTTCTTCGAGGCTATGTCCAGTGGTGGGGGTGAGGGTGGAGCCATGCCCGATAGTGGCGGTCTTTGGGGTTTCAGACCAGCCAGATCTATTCCTGGGGAGGAGGGCGGACGCCCTTGCCTTTGCCTCCCTGATCGCCCGCCGTAGAATCCTGTTTGGCTGGCGGTCAGCAGCACCGCCCAGAGCTGCAGACTGGCTGTCCGACCTCTCGGAATCTCTCCAAATGGAGAAAATCAAATTCGCCATCCGAGGGTCGGACGACGGCTTCCACAGAACGTGGGAGCCATTCATGCAACTGTTCCGGGACCTGTTTGTGGCTAACGTACAAGAGG
Organism: Scyliorhinus canicula; assembly: GCF_902713615.1. Lineage (NCBI taxonomy): Eukaryota > Metazoa > Chordata > Chondrichthyes > Carcharhiniformes > Scyliorhinidae > Scyliorhinus > Scyliorhinus canicula. The sequence continues at coordinate 63,272,675 of NC_052160.1, read as the reverse complement.
AAGAATAGTCGGGTGGCCAAGAATCGGGAAAATGGACGGGAATCGGGGGAAGGTAGCCGGGGGGGGGGGGGGGGGGGGGGGGGGGGGGGGGGGTTACGGGCTTGTTATGGGGGTTTGATGGCAAGCCAAGGCCCAAAACCAAACTATAAGTGAATGCCTATAAACGTGTGCCTCGGCCATACTGGGGAATGTAAAATATGTATGCTGGCTAAAGGGGGCGGCCACAATTGTTGCTATGAAGATGCTTACCTGTAAATATTCATGTTAAATTTTTGTGTTTTCTTTTTTTTTCCTCTCTAATAATTTGTAATCTGTCATATATAAAATATGAAAACTCAATAAAAAAACATTTATTAAAAAAAAAGCCCCAAAGTCCGAAAATAGTGGGAGCCACTGAACGTGCGGCTTAGCTCCGCATCACCGCTACCGGAAGTCCGTCTCCGCTTCTTCAATGGCCTTGGTGAGATCTTTTCACCGTTCTTCCCTCTGCTGCTAGAATTCAGCTTTCATAAAGGCCCTCAGGTCAGCTTGAGACCTATAAGCTGGCCCTTCCCCCGCTTGCATGCTTGCAGAGGCTTTTGTTTGCTGCTGCTTCAGACAAATCTTGCACTGTTTCTGAGGATCTGATAACCAAGAAACATCCTATTCCTGGGGGAAAATACTCCTTGAACATTCACCCACGCCTTTTCATCGAAATTCCAACCCGTGTTTCTCAAAAAAGAGCTCTTTTCTGCAACCTTAGGCAGGAGCTGCCTCTGTGTGATCACTCACTCCATGATGCACACCGGAAGTTCCCTTTTTTAACTTGTTAACATGACTGAGTTTACTGACAGCACTGTGGATGTAGCTATACCATATGGACTGCAGTGATTCAAGATGTGGCCCACCACCTTCTGAAGGGCAATTAGGATGGGCAACAAATGTTGACCAAGAGAGTGAGGCCTTGTGAAATAATTTAAAAATAAAACTCCATGCCACAATTATACTTTATTTCTGCTCTCCACAAAATAACAGTTTTCAGAAGAACCAGTTCAACATCACGGCCAGCTTCCAATGGGTTTACTTCTCCCTGTTTTGCTGTGTCGTACTGTCGAGTGACTGTCAAACTGTGCCTCTCAGTTTCCAGAGAAGTCCTGACACAAATACCAGCAGTAGAATCATAGAATCACTACAGTGCAGAAGGAGACCATTCAGCCCATTGAGTCTGAACCGACCCTCCAAAAGAGCACCCTACCTAAGCCCATGCACCGTAGCCCTGTAACTCCACCTAACCTTTTGGATATAAAGGGGCAATTGATCATGACCAATCCACCTAACCTGTACATCTTTGGAACCCATAGGAAACCCATTCAGACACGTGGAGAATGTACAATCTCCACAGTCACCCAAGGTCAAAATGGAACCCGGGTCGCTGGCGCTGTGAGGCAGCAGTACTAACCACTATGCTACTCCAGTGATTCTTTTATCCCTGACTACACCTGGACAAATCTTTCAACTTCCTTAGATTGCCATGGGATGCCTCTCTTTGACTGGAGACCATCCTCATGCATTTCTTCTCGGTAGTTCTCTCTGCTGACCACACTAGCTGTAGTCTCTGTGAGACCTCCTTCTACCTCTCTTTCTGTCTGAAATCTTGGAAAGTGAAAGCCTATCCACAGTCAGCACGACTGTACTTGCCTTTGTTTTCATAGGTGAACATTTTACATTTTGGTCCATTAAGTCTTCGCCTGGCCTCCCTGTCCCTATACTAACCAAGCAACATGGTCTATTGGGCAGAATTCGGAACAGATCACATGAACCTCATCACTACTCTGTTTTACCTGGAATTAAAGGGAAATCACGAAACCTAATCATATAAAACATTACAATCATAACATTTGTCATTGATGTTTTAGTGAGCATAGTAACCTTCTCAGCCACCAGGTAGCTAGGATAGAACCAACACCAAACTGCCCAATCAGTGACATATCCGCACCAGACTGCAGAGCTTTCATGCAGCTTCCTTGGTGCCGGACCTGGAAATGGTACAAAAGCTGTTGACCAGATCAGCCTTGGTCATCTCAACCTCAGTGTCTATGATGGTGAAGGTACTTTTGTATTTGGGAAAATTTCAATCTTCAGATCCTTGTCATCCTGCAGTTTTGAAGGATCAGTCAGGCTTTCATTATTGATCTTGTCCACAGCATCCAACATTAGTTCTCAGCAGATTTCTTTGTTGGCATAGAAGACACTGAGGATAAAGAAGATATGCTGAGCAATATTAGTTTAAAAGCAATATTTGTTTATTGCATTTACTGGGAGGGAGTATTCTGGTGCAGTGGTAGCATCTCTGCCTCTGAACCAAAATCCCAGAATTTAAGAAAGGTGCCAGCCTGGTTGAGCTTGTAAATCTTTCCAAGGTCACCAAACAGGCAGTAAGAGTGGGATAAATTCCTGGTCAGCCATGTCATGGAAAGAAAATTGAAGCCTCTAACATCACTATGTATCGGCCTGCTTTATAACATGCTTGTAAAACTGTTGTTACGACAGCAACTTGTACTCCTTGGGGTTAGCTCAGCTGGCTGGACAGCTGGTGTGGATCAGATTGGTGCTACCAGCACGGGGTTTGATCCCCATTCTGGTTGAGATGGATTTTAGGACCTTTTTTCTTGTCCCACCCATGGTACAGATAGCAGCACTATAGAACATACAACATACAACAGTACAGCACAGAACAGGCCCTCCGGCCCTCGATGTTGAGCCGAGCATTGTCCGAAACCAAGATCAAGCTATCCCACTCTCTGTCATTCTGGTGTGCTCTATGTGCCTATCCAATAATCACTTGAAAGTTCCTAAAGTGTCCGACTCCACTATCACAACAGGCAGTCCATTCCACACCCTAACCACTCTCTGTGTAAAGAACCTACCTCAGACATCCCTCCTATATCTCCCACCCTGAACCTTATAGTTATGCCCCCTTGTAACAGCTACATCCACCGATGAAATAGTCTCTGAACGTCCACTCTATCTATCCCCCTCATCATCTTATAAACCTCTATTAAGTCGCCTCACATCCTCTTCCGCTCCAAAGAGAAAAGCCCTAGCTCCCTCAACCTTTCCTCATAAGACCTATCCTGCAAACCAGGCAGCATCCTGGTAAATCGCCTTTGTACCTTTCCAATGCTTCCACATCCTTCCTATAGTGAGGTGACCAGAACTGCACACAATACTCCAAATGTGGTCTCACCAGGGTCATGTACAGTTGCAGCATAACCCCGCTCTTAAACTCAAGCCCCCGGTTAATAAACACACTATAGGCCTTCTTCATGGCTCTATCCACTTGAGTGGCAACCTTCAGAGATCTGTGGACATGAACCCCAAGATCTCTCTGCTCCTCCACATTCCTCAGAACCCTGCCATTGACCCTGCAATCCGCATTCAAATTTTTTCTACCAAAATTAATCACCTCGCACTTATCAGGGTTAAACTCCATCTGCCATTTTTCAGCCCAGCTCTGCATCCTATCAATGTCTCTTTGCAGCCTACAACAGCCCTCCACCTCATCCACTACTCTCCAATCTTGGTGTCATCAGCAAATTTACTGACCCACCCTTCAGCCCCCTCCTCCAAGTCATTGATAAAAATCACAAATAGCAGAGGACCTAGCACTGATCCCTGTGGTACACCACTGGTAACTGGTCTCCAGTCTGAAAAATTTCCATCTACCATCACCCTCTGTCTTCTATGTGATAGCCAGTTACTTATCCAATTGGCCAAATTTCCCTCTATCCCACACCTCCTTGCTTTCTTCATAAGCCGACCATGGGGAATCTTATCAAACGCCTTACTAAAATCCATGTATAAGACATCAACTGCTCTACCTTCATCTACACACTTAGTTACCTCCTCAAAGAATTCAATCAAATTTGTGAGGCAAGATTTACCCTTCATGAATCCATGTTGACTATCCCGGATTAAGCTGCATCTTTCCAAATGGTCATAAATCCTAACCTTCAAGACCTTTTCCATTAACTTACCGACCACCAAAGTAAGACTAACCGGCCTATAATTACCAGGGTCATTCCTATTCCCTTTCTTGAACAGATGTAGCCACCGAAGTTGGCCATTTCCCTGAATACAAAATGGAGGAACGCAAAGCATATAGGATAAAATGGACAATGTTTGCAGCGCCAGCAGGCTGCACCTAGCAGGTGTGGATTCTGTCTGCTAAGAAAGCAGACAGCACCGAAACGAACATTCCGCATACTAATGAGGCAATCACCGGGATAATTAGCATGTTAATGGAACGATTCCAGATACAATGGACACAAATGGGGAAGCAACTGCAACATTGTAAAGGATACCAGACACTCAGGCACCAACAGGGTTCAAAAACAAAGAGCCTGAGAGCCCGCCCAGTAGCTAAGGAACAGCCTCAGTATTGGGGGGATTCAAACATATCGATTGGGAAGAGACCGAATCGATTCCAAGCAGGTAAGGGAGTCCGCCCAAAGGGGTGCGGATCCCTGGGACCTATAAAAGACAGGTCCCACACATGGTTCAGTCTTCTTGTCCAGCCCTCCTCTCTCTTTGACCAGCACTCCTCCGTGGACCAGCACCTCGACCAGCTTTTGCCAAGAAGACCCTGAAGGAGAGAGAGGTTCGGACAGCAGCCACCAGCAAGTAAGTGTCTCACAACGATCCCTACCAGAGATAGACACTCCTGACCCCTTTTAACTTATACCAACCTGAAGTCTGCAGAGCAAGAGGCCTTGTTCCCTGACCCGGCAGTTCCTTCGAGATAAGTATTAGTTTATTTAGCGGTAGGAATAGCTTAATCCTTTTAGCGTGTGCATGGGTAGTTATTATAATTGTATTATAATAAACTCAGTTGTTTGAACTTACTAATTGGTGTATGGTTTTATTGCTTTGAACTTCACCTTGAACTTGTGGCGGTATCTTAACGATACCTGGCGACTCCAGAGCTAAGTAAAGAAACAGAGCCAAATTGAGTGTTAAGCACACTCACCCAAAACGACCAACACAGAGGAACAACATTCGCCACTCTCCAGTCCTCTGGCACTATCCCCGTGGTCAGTGAGGACCCAAAGATCAAAGCCAAAGGCTCTGCAATCTCATCCCTTGCCTCCCAAAGAATCCTTGGATATATCCCATCTGGCCCAGGGGACTTGTTGACCCTAAGGTTTTTCAAAATTGCTAATACATCCTTCCTCATAACATCTACCTCCTCCAGCCTACCCGCCTGTATCACACTCTCATCCTCAAAAACATGGCCCCTCTCCTTCGTGAACACTGAAAAAAGTATTAATTCAACGCCTCTCCTATTTCTTCTGACTCCATGCACATGTTTCCACTACTGTCCTTGACTGGCCCTAACCTCACCCTGGTCATTCTTTTATTTCTCACATAAGAGTAAAACGCCTTGGGGTTTTCCTTGATCCAACCCGCCAAGGACTTCTCATGCCCCCTCCTAGCTCTCCTAAGCCCTTTTTCTTAGCTCATTCCTTGCTACCTTGTAACTCTCAAGCGACCCAACTGAACCTTGTTTTCTCATCCTTACATACGCTTCCTTTTTCCTCTTGACAAGACATTCAACCTCTTTTGTGAACCATGGTTCCCTCACACGGCCATTTCCTCCCTGCCTGACAGGGACATACCTATCAAGGACACTCAGTATTTGTTCCTTGAACAAGCTCCACTTTTCATTTGTGCCTTTCCCTGACAGTTTCTGTTCACATCTTATGCTCCCTAATTCTTGCCTCATCGCATCATCATTACCCCTCCCCCAATTATAAACCTTGCCCTGCCGTATGGCGCTATCCCTCTCCATTGCAATAATGAAAGACACCGAATTGTGGTCACTATCTCCAAAGTGCTCTCCCACAAACAAATCTAACACTTGGCCCGGTTCATTACTCAGTACCAAATCCAATGTGCTCCCCCCCTCTTGTCAGCCTATCCACATATTGTGTCAGGAAGCCCTCCTGCACACACTACAAAAACTGCCCCATCTGAACTGTTCGACCTGTAGAGGTTCCAATCAATATTTGGAAAGTTTGTCACCCATGACAACTACCCTGAGACCTCCACACCTATCCATAATCTGTTTTGCAATTTTTTCCTCCACATCTCTATTACTATTTGGGGGCTTATAGAAAACTTATAGCTCAGAACTGTCTTCAGGTAGAGAGCTAAAGATGACTTACTGGGAGTGGCAGCAATTTAATTGTTACTTTAACAGGGTCAGAGCCAAGAAAAACCAAGTAGGCTGGTTGCAAAGGCTAGATAGATGAGAAAGGGTAATAGCAAAGCAAAATGTGGCAAAATACTGGATAGAAAAATTCTTCACAGATGTTGCAGACCTGATTTTATTTCCAACCATCCACCATATTTTGCTTGTGTAAGTCTATTGTGAACTGTACAAGTTAAATTCTTTAACTTCCGTCTGGTTTTGCTTTTTTATGTATCGCAACAAAAGCCATGAAGCCACTAGTCCAAATGTTGCTCAGAATAGGTTAATTTATGCATCAACTTTTTATTTTGTTAATACAAATTTTCACGAGTACATGTTTTTGTTTTCGTATAAAAATACAATCTTTTTTGTTGTTGTATACAGTTACTTGCGTCAAGCAGTGCAAGAAATGGAATAAGAACAAGTCTGCTTTCCTGCGAAATAGCTGATCCTGAGGAGGCCAGTCAGACTTTGTCCACCATAGCAATTTTCCGAAACAGCTGCTAATTATATTGATAATTGCCAAGGGTTCAAATAATTTACCTCCAAGGAAGATTAGCCTACAAAATATTAATCAAAAGTGCTGTTGTCAGTTTATATGGACTGATTAGTCTCTAGGTTATTTATTTCCAATATTTTGTTTATTCCAAAAATTATCAAACATCACAATGTTTACATAATAAAAGTTTGTCAAATCAACTTACAGTAAATGTAGAACAAGAAACCTATGCAGCCAAGGTAGAAAATATTTTGTTTACATATGCTGAAACTTACTGTCTAACTTTGTAAATTCACTTTTTTCCTCCTTGACCCCAATAGTTTTCTTGAGCTACCCAGACTCTGGTTCCAAATGTTATCTTTCTTGAATGTACAGCCTTTGGAATACTTTCACAGAACTTTGAATAATTCCTCAGGTCTTTCAGTTGATCCTCATTGATGTATTCTTCTCTACACTCAATATTCGCTTATTACGCTGGACAGTTATTGTAAATGTTCATGATGTCAATTAAGCTACTTTGTGATGTCACAATATGTTGTTATTTTGAAGAACTATGGAATTTGTCCGTTTATATTTTAACTGCTATAACAGTCAATGAGTAGTCTGTGTTTCTACCAGGTAGGTAAAAAATTTCAGTTATAAAATTTAACACCCCTTTCAATTTGCATGAGATTTGCCTTTCATGTTGTTTGAAAGCTTCTTTTTCTCTGATCCTGGAGCTTTGTCTTTGAAAAACTTTGTGTTTTAATCATATGGACATCTAGATTTTGCTATATGCTCAAAACTGGATTTTCTCAACACTGCCATGTATCACTTCTGCATTGCTTTGAAATGGTTTTGAACGCTGTCTTAATATGGCAATGTAGGAATTCTATATAAAACAAGTTAAGTCAAACTTTCTATAACTCCAAAGTTAACTTGGACAAGAGGTGTGCAAAAGCCTGTAGAAAATTGATTTTAACTTTTTTGAATTTCATACTGTGAACCGAAGTCCCAGCTGCTCTTCTGACACTAAAAGTTAAGTCTCCAGGGAACAGTGCATACCCATTTTGGTACAGTGCAACCTTCAGCTGACGTCCTAACACCAATATCATCATATTTGTGCTTACTGTATAGTCACTGTTGTGAGCTCTAAATTATAATAAAACTAATAAACCCCAAGTTATTTGGGAATTTTAAATGTTCATGATGAATGATGATGCCCAAGGTCAGCACAATTTTCAGAAACAGTTTTTTCTAACTGCCCATTGTCATTTGTGCAATTTTGGAAAGCAGATACACCTTCTGTTGCCAAAATAATTTCAATATTTGGGAGGGGAGAATAATAAAAATTATGGGTGTGCTAGTTTCTTTGCATTCAACATTACTGTTCTGGGTATTCTTCCCAATATTCAGCTTCCAGTTTAAAGTTAGATAAACTGATGTTGTTTTCACACCATTTCATGTATTTTGCCCTGTTAATTTCAATTTATGAAGGTAGTTTGAAATGTTAAGGTACAGAACAATTGTAAAACCGCTGACAATTCAAAGCTTTTGTTTTTTGCAAGAACTGTTTTCTTTCGGTTGGAGAAATTTTGTATAAATTTCAGTTGATTAAAATTCAAAAATGCCACTTTGCTTTAAATTTGATAGGACAATATTGTTTCAACTCCACACAACCAATACTGTATTAGCAGATTGAGAAACTAGATGGTGCTGGGATCCTGTATTCCATCTGATATTTATCAAAAGGTTCACAGAATAAATCTCAAATTGTCAATCTGACAATTGTAATTTGTAATTCAGATGAGTGAATCTGTGGTTATTTGCAGATATTTCCACTCTGGTGTATGTGGATGACAAAGAAGATATGGTTAATAAGTATACCCAGAGTGCACAATGACCAATCACCAGCGTTGGTCCATTGACGGACGATGACAATAATACTGATTTATTGCCATTTCAAATGAAGCAGGCTGTTTTTGGCATTGCATGTCAAAGGCTGATGCTTATTTGTAATGGGGCTCTAACCAAAGTTATTGTGGCTGATTTTAAATCTCCTTCCAGCCCCACTTGGCTGAACCCAGGGAGGTGGCGCAGTAACTATAATAAAGCAGACATTTTAGCCACCCCTTTCCAATCACAATGTGGCTAACTGCAACTTTAAATTGCAGGAAGCAAGGATATTCAGCACACTAGTGCGATCCTCTTTAAATATGCAGGTTAGGTTGATTGCATCATTGGGACCTTATCTGCTCTTAAAACCTGAGGCCTGAGCTGGCAAGCTGTAATAATTCTACCCTCCACCGCCCCAAGCAGACCTCTGTGGCCTCCCAACTCATTTTGGTTGGCGAGCAACCTGTAAATGCGTTCCTGAACTCGAAATGTTAGCTCTTTTCTCTCCCTACAGATGCTGCCAGACCTGCCGAGATTTTTCAGCATTCTCTCTTTTGTTTATGTAAACGTGTTCTGGCCATTCAAACACATAATATGCCAGTGATGCCCAAAATCTAACTATGCAATAGCAACTTAAACTTGTTTTTCACATGGTTACAAACAGATCAGCCATGATTTTATTGAATGGTGGAACTGGCGCGAGGACCCAGGTGGCCTACGCATGCTCAGAGTTCACATGTACGTATGTACTGTCACATGGGCTTCTCTAATCCTTTCAAAGGGTAGGCAGAAACACTCGGGACTTGTTCTTGGCATTGCCTTCCTCTCAACTTCTAACCAGAGACTGAACCCCTGAGCTTAACTGGGATATTTGGCTACTGTCTCATGTTGCATGGTGGCTGTCCTGGTTAATGGGCCTGGGATGAGACAACTCTCTTGTTTTACCAGTTATGAATTTCACAATTGGCTCTTTTGCCTTAAAATGCAGCCCTTCAAAAATAACCGTTAACTCAATTCCAGTCATTTCCATGAAGAAACAAAATGTGGAAAACTCCTAAAACATGATAGCAATTATTCAAATAATTTGATGGTCACCCACAATATTAAATGAGTTTAAAGATCACAACTTCTGAGTTATCTCTAAGGTAGTGTCACAAAGATTTTAGTACAGTGGTGAACAATACAGGCAGCATGATACCACAGTGGTTAGCAATGTTGCTTCACAGTGCCAGGTTCAATTCCCGGCTTGGCTCACTGTCTTTGCAGAGTCTGCACGTTCTCTCAGTGTCTGGCTGGATTTCCCCCAGGTGCTCCGGTTTCCTCCCACAAGTTCCAAAAGACGTGCTGTTAGGTAATTTGGACAATCTGAATTCTTCCTTTGTGTACCCAAACTGCTGCCAGAATGTGGCGACTAGGGGCTTTTCACAGTAACTTCATTGCAATGTTAATGTAAGCCTACTTGTGACAATAATTATTATATGAAATTATCAAACCACAGTATATCCATTTGAATTCTGAACAACATTTTGCATGTACAATTATAATTTTCTGTCTTTTCACATGAGTTCGGACTAGAAAAATAATTTAAGTTATGCCTCGGCCAATAAAGGAATGAACTGGTGGTTATTGGATTGTTGCAAACGGTGGTAATATTGAGACCAATTTGAGATGGAGGAACTGTTATAATGTAGGTAACAGCTCTCAGGATATCTCAAAGGTACATAGATGAGGGCAGTGCAGTTGATGTAGTCCACATAGACTTCAGTAAGACACTTGACAAGGTCCCGCATGAGAACTAATCGAGAAGTTACGAGCTCATGGGAACCAGGGCAATTTGGCAATTGGATCCAGGATTGGCTTATTGGCAGGGGCAGAGTGTGATGGTCGAAGGTTGCTTTTGTGTTGGAATTCTTGTGTCCAGTGATGTACTGCAGGGATCAGTGGCAGGTCCTTTGCAGTTTGTAGTGTACATGAATGATCTAGACGTGAAAGTAAAAGGCATGATCAGTAAGCTCACAGGTAACACGAAAATTGGTGCTGTGCTAAATAGAGGGGAGGAAAGCCTAGATTAAAGGATGACACAGATTGATTAGATGGGCATGATTAAGGGGCGGCACGGTAGCATTGTGGATAGCACAATCGCTTCACAGCTCCAGGGTCCCAGGTTCGATTCCGGCTTGGGTCACTGTCTGTGCGGAGTCTGCACATCCTCCCCGTGTGTGCGTGGGTTTCCTCCGGGTGCTCCGGTTTTCTCCCACAGTCCAAAGATGTGCGGGTTAGGTGTATTGGCCATGATAAATTGCCCTTAGTGTCCAAAATTGCCCTTTGTGTTGGGTGGGGTTACTGAGTTATGGGGATAGGGTGGAGGTGTTCACCTTGTGTAGGGGGTAGGGTGCTCTTTCCAAGAGCCGGTGCAGACTCGATGGGCCGAATGGCCTCCTTCTGCACTGTAAATTCTATGTAAAAAAAAAATAACAATGGAATTTAATGCTAAAAAAATGAAGTGATGCATTTTGAGAGGATTGACAAGGCAAGGGAATAAACAATCAACTTTATAAAAATAAATTTAGAGTACTCAATTATTTTTTCCAATTAAGGGGCAATTTAGCTTGGCCAATCCACATAACCTGCACATCTTTGGGTTGTGGGGGGAAACCCACACAGACACAGGGAGAATATGCAAACTCCATACAGAGGGCCAGGATCGAACCAGGGTCCTCAGCACCGCAGGCAGCAGTGCTAACCGCTGTGCTGCCCACACACAACAGTAGGACTTATAGAGGACCAGAGGGATCTTGGGGTGCATGTCTATAGATCCCTGAAGGCAACAGGACAGGTAGACAAGGTAGGCCTTTATTAGCCAAGGCATAGACTATAAGCAGGGAGGTCATGATGGAGCTGTATAAAACACTAATTAGGCCACGGCTAGGCTACTATGCAGTTCTAGTTGCCACACTATAGGAAGGATATGATTGCACTAGAGAGAGAGTTCAGAGGTTTACCAGGATGTTGCCTGGGCCGGAACGTTTCACCCATGAAGAGAGGCTGGTTAGATTATGGTGTTTTCCTTTGAGTAGAGAAGTTTCCTTAGAGCAGAGAAGGCAGAGGACGGGGGAGACCTGGTCACGGTGTACAAAAATATGAGGGTCATAGAGTAGATAGAAGGAACTTTTCCCATATAGTGGAAAGGTCAATAACCTGGGCACATAGATTTAGGGAAAACCTTTTTCACACAGAGGATGGTGGGAATCTGGAACTCACTTCCTGAAAGGGTGATAGAGGCAGGAACCTTCAACATTCAAGAAACATTTGGATGAGCACTTGAAATGCCATAGCGTACAAGGCTACCGACCAAGTGTTGGAAAATGGGATTAGAAAGGATAGGTACTTGATGGCTGGCGCAGATACGAGCCAATGACAATGCACTATTACAATGCAGAGAGTGGAACAGCCATTTTGCACACAGCAATTTGCAATAAAAATTAGTTTGCATTGCTGTCACTTGTAATATAGGAAAAATACCAAATCACCATTTAAACAGAAAACCAGATGAAAACGTTTTTGTGCCAAGAGAGAGTGAAAAACTAATTGCCATTTTAAAAATGATTGTTTAATTAGTCAGCATTTTGGTCTTCATTATGCCAGTCTGATGCAGCATTCGGATCACCAGTAGCTTCCCCCCCGGTTGAATGAATGTTGAATCATTGGCAAGCACTTCTCTGCTGCTGTTGGTCAGAAAAAAAACTGCAAAGCAAGCAATTACATTTTCAACAAAATTAATCTCTTTTCACTTTGAACTTCATGGTAATCAGGTCGTCAATACCAGCTTGCAGCTCATCGTCTTCCTGTACATCAGACACTCCTGCAGGCGTTCCGGTGAGAATCAGGTCCCCTTCTTCCAACCTGATAATCCCACTGATGTAGCTAATGAGATGGGGGATGGGAAATATCATCTGTGAGGTGTGCCCTTGTTGTCTGAGCTGCCCATTGACCTTGAGCCAGAGAGTCAGGCGGTGCGGGTCGGGAAGCTTGTCCTTGGGGATGAAGTCGCTGACCGGGCAGGAACAATCGAAGGCTTTGGCCAGAGTCCATGGATGTCCTTTCCTCTTGCACTCCTCCTGGGTGTCCCGGGCTGTCATGTCCAGGCATAGTGCGTAGCCCCCTAGGTAGCCCATAGCCTCCTCTTGCGGGATGGAGCTGCCGCCCTTAGCCAGCACCAAGCCCAACTCCACCTCGGGCTGCAGCCGGCGGCTGTAGCGGGGTGGCCGGATCGCCGAGCCCGGCCGCAGGTAGGCACTGGGCGGCTTGAGGAACAGCAGCGGCTCGGCGCCGGGCAGAGGGTTCCCCAACTCCCGGGCGTGTTCGGCGTAATTCCTGCCCACACAAATAATCTTCCGGCCCCATTCCCAGAAAGAGTGCAGATCCCGGACAGACATCAGAGCGGGTTCAATCTCTAACAACCAGCACGAATATTTTCACCCCCTTGTGTAGATGTTTGTGAAAACCCAACTGCACCTTGGGCCCCTTTTAATTTTCTTCACAAATGGCAACTTGTGCTCCGCCCATGGGTTACAGGGAAAATGTTGCAATTGGTTGAGATTACCCAATAAAGGGGCAGCTCAGGGTTGGAGGTGAAAGGCTGTCGAGCTCCCAGTGCCGATCTCCGGTTTCCCGGTCGCCGGTTCTGACGATGTTGATGAACCTGCCCCGACTCGGCAATGTGACTGTGCTGACAGCTGCTGCTCGCAGGCTCGGTAGGCTCCCGTTCCTTCCCTTGCCCCCAGGATGACTGTCACACAACTCTCCCCAATCAGATAAGTTACAGCTGCATTTGTCACTCCAGTTACTGTCATGCCAAATGCAACAATTTATTCTCAATAATACATCCAGGTGCTCTAGTTACAAACATTTCTATCATTAGATATTTATGTAATATGTTTCAAAAGGGTTATATCCTGTTTGAAAACAAAGAAAGATTGTTCACATTTAAGGTTAACTTTTCCTGTACCTAAGTATTTTATAATAGTTTACATGATGTTGTAATTTTATCTCTAATCCAGAAGCCATTCCAGTTAATTAAATTAAAATGGTAAAATACATGTCTCTTTGTTTTGAGAGACGTGTTTCTTGTGGACCTGCCAGTTGAGCACAGAGGCCGAACTTTATGACGTGCAGACTGGGGATTAATAGTTTGTATCAGGCCCTGGGTAAATTTCTTGCGTTGGGGAAGTGTTCAAACCAGATTCTGAATTTTAATTATTTAGTGCTGTTTAAAATACGAGCCTCTCTTCCCAGTTGAAATACCTTTTAAGGAAATAAATAAACGCATGTTTTTGAAGCATCATGACTGGCCTGTCAGTGACAGGTAGTGGCCCAAAAAATGAGGGAGACAATATGGTATGTTCTCGTGAATATCCTAGTGGACGCCAACAGAGAAACATTAATGGAGACTGGACGAAGAGGCCACTCGTTATCTTGGTTAAAAGTAATAATGTGAAAAAGTGTAGTGTGATAAAAATGAAGCGCTCTTTTAACAGATTGACAAATTGGTTATTAAACCAAGTTCATGTACATACATAGGTGTAGGTCAATATTCTGGTGATTGACGTATAGTTTGTGCATTTTATCAAGATACAGGAGATTCTATGCCAAATCATAAAGTTGCTTCATAAAGATACAGGTCCTTTTCAATACTACCTTTCCTTTAATGCCGTTGGTTATGACTCATAACAGTCGGGTAATGGAGCCTTTTCCTGATTTGATATGAAATGCAAAAAACTCACAAGAGATGACCATATGAAAGGGCCCTTTGACCATACCTGTTTTCTCTTCAACTGAAACTGTTCTCTCAAATTAAACCGGTTTAAAAATGTATCACTCTATACTCTGAAATGGAGCAATAATTTTTGCCTAAGTTAAAGACAAGGTGATTCAAAAACACTGCTTCCTTTATTACAAAATATCTTTCCAAAACAAATTATATCCGGACCAACCTGATCTATGGTTGAATGTTACAACTGGCCTCCGCATCCTGGGATAGAAAAGGTCAAAATAGCCGATGATGCATATAGAACGAATTGTGCTGGAAATGCACTTTGTGACGGTTGGATGAAGACATAAATGAAATATAAATGAGCACTGAGAGACTATTTGTTTGGGTGAGGTAGGGAAGGGTAATCGCACCAATAGATGTTGCCATAGCAAAATAAAGCATTCAGAATACGAGAGCAGAAAGTTAGGAAGGGGGAGAAAGACTTGAACAAATATGGTTTTGCCTGTTTAGCATTCTTTGATTCTAAAATTAGAGACCCCTTTTCAAAACTAAAAACAATTATTGTCAGTTAACAGTTTATTTTCACTGTTAATACAAAATTCAAGAATCATTTCTACAATTTCATGTGTGTTTATTTATTTGCATTCTCTGTTTGCAGGTTCATTTTACTTACACTCTGGAAGTGTCGTTAGAAAGTCTGAAACCATTATTCAGGCAAACATGAAGGTTGAATTGTTGCCAGCACTGGCTGATAACTATATGTATCTCCTCATTGATAATGAAACCAAAGAAGCAGCAATAGTGGATCCGGTGGAGCCACAGAAGGCAAGCAGGAACAATAAACTATGTAAAATATTTTAGCTAGTTAGGTGTTGGTATACTTTCCTATTTGATTATAATGCTGTTAAAGCAGAGCAGAAGTTCTCTCTTGTTTGTGCTTTGTTTATGGCTGCAACACAAAGGGACTGGGTTTATGATTCAATTCAGCACTTGGATGATCTTACAAAAGCCAACTCAATTAACACTGCATAACCACAGTTCTGTCTTTTAAAAAATAAATTTAGAGTATGCAATTGTTTTTTCCAATTAAGGGGCAATTTAGCATGACCAATCCACCTAACCTTCGGGTTGTGGGGGTGAGACCCACTCAGACACTGGGAGAATGTTCAAACTCCACAGACAGTGACCCGGAGTCGGGATCGAACCCAGGTCCTCAGTGCCGTGAGGCAGCAGTGTTAACTACTGCGCCGCCGTGCCGCCCCCACAGTTCTATCTTTAGCATGAATGACACAGCACCGGTTGAGTATCAATTAACCCAAAACTCATAAGTATCTACTTGCAACAGTTTTATTCTGCTGCACCTGTAACACACTAGAATTATTACAGGGTTTGATATCAGCCCTTACAGAAATATTTCATAGAATTTACAGTGCAGAAGGAGGCCATTTGGCCCATCGAGTCTGCACCGGCTCTTGGAAAGAGCACCCTACCCAAGCCCACACCTCCACCCTATCCCCATAACCCAGTACCCCACCCAACATTCAGGGCAATTTTGGACACTTAAGGGCAATTTAGCATGGCCAATCCACCTAACCTGCACATCTTTGGACTGTGGGAGGAAACTGGAGCACCCGGAGGAAACCCACACAGACACGGGGAGAACGTGCAGACTCCGCACAGACAGTGACCCAAGCCGGGAATCGAACCTGGAACCCTGGAGCTGTGAAGCAATTGTGCTAACCACAATGCTACCGTGCTGTCCTATATTTTAAAATATATATTTTTTTTAAACTTGACTTGTTAATTTGGTTCAATTTATCAGTTGGCAATACGGCATTTAAAGTTCAAATTACAGTAAATTAAATTTATAGTATCTGCTTGGTAAAGTTATTTTTTTGCATGAGGGGAGGTAATAGCAAAGTGGAAATTTGCTGTCATTACCTGGACTAGCCTGCACCTGACTCCAGACCCACAGCAATGTGGTTGATTCTGTAAAAATGGCCTAGCAAACCACTCCGTTGAGGGTAATAAGGGATGTGCAACAAATGCTGACCCATGAGCGAATATTTATTGATGTATTTCCACCATTACATTATAATTTAGACAACTTTGCTACGCAGGCATATAACTTTGGATAGCAGGTTAACTGATTAAAATTGGCTGTCAAGTCTTCTACAAAGCAATACTTTAAAGTATTTCATTATGAAACTGTAAAGGGCTTTGGGATATTTTGAAGTCATGAAAAACACTATAAAAATGTAATATATTGACGATTGACCAATTAAACTGCTGAAACCTTTACAGTATTCCTGTGCGCAATAAGAGAGGGCCCTCAGCTTTGACTCTCACCAACCTGTGCCTAATAGCTTTAGAACTAGATTCCTATGGGGAAATGATGTGCAGTCCGCATCATGCTTATCAGAATTCACTGACCCAAAAAAATGAATGTGTGTAATAATACAACCTGAATGAAGAAAATGGAACATTCTGATTAATTTTATAAATAGTATATGAAAGCCATTATTTCCCTTGATTTCTACATCAGATCACTAGTGATTTACTTCTCCCAATTTTCTCTATAAATTATGTAATTATACTGCATAACATTAATTTACCAAATTACTGAAGTACATTTTCGAAGACCTATGCTTTGAAAGTTGCAAAAGGAGTTTAGTTCCAAGTGTGTTATCTTTGTTTTATTGTCTTTCAGGTAGTTGAAGCAGTTAAAAAGCATGGAGTAAAACTGACTACAGTTCTTACCACACATCACCACTGGTAGGTGTGTGTGTTTTAAAGTGAATTTTAAACATCAGAAAAAGCACCTACTGTAGCCAGCATAAACCTGCAATAAAACTCTGGCATCAAGCTGAATGTTGATTTTGGGTTGTTATCTCAGTGTATTTCTGCAGGTGATTCTATATTCGGGTTTGGACTCAGAAAAAAAAATCAAAATCTAGAGTACAGTAGTCTACATTGTGTGTTTTTAACACCTAAAACACCCCAACAGTCATAGAACATAGAGAAATACAGCACAGAACAGGCCCTTCGGCCCACGATGTTGTGCCGAACTTTTGTCCTAGGTTAATCATAGATTATCATAGAATTTTGGACACTAAGGGCAATTTATCATCGCCAATCCACCCAACCTGCACATCTTTGGACTGTGGGAGGAAACCGGAGCACCCGGAGGAAACCCACGCACACACGGGGAGGATGTGCAGACTCCACACAGACAGTGACCCAAGCCGGAATCGAACCTGGGACCCTGGAGCTGTGAAGCAATTGTGCCATCCACAATGCTACCGTGCTGTCCTTGAGAACAAATTAATCTACACTCCATTATTCTACCATAATCCATGTACCTATCCAATAGCCACTTGAAGGTCCCTAATGTTTCCGACAACTACTTCCACAGGAAGTGCATTCCATGCCCCCACTACTCTGGGTAAAGAACCTACGTCTGACATCCCCCCTATATCTTCCACCATTCACCTTAAATTTATGTCCCCTTGTAATGGTTTGTTCCACCTGGGGAAAAATTCTCTGACTGTCTATCTATTCCCCTGATCATCTTATAAACCTCTATCAAGTCGCCCCTCATCCTTCTCCGTTCTAATGAGAAAAGGCCTAGCACCCTCAACCTTTCCTCGTAAGACCTCCTCTCTGGTAAATTACCAAGTTTTGTACAGCTGCATCATCACCTCATGGCTCTAAAATTCAACCCCTCTGCTAATGAACGCGAGCACACCATAGGCCTTCTTCACAGCTCTATCCACTTGAGTGGCAACTTTCAAAGATCTATGAACATAGACCCCAAGATCTCTGTGCTCCTCTACATTGCCAAGAACCCTACCGTTAATCCTGTATTCCGCATTCATATTTGTCCTTCCAAAATGGACAACCTCACACTTGTCAGAGTTAAACTCCATCTGCCACTTCTCAGCCCAGCTCTGCATCCTATCTATGTCTCTTTGCAGCCGACAACAGCCCTCCTCACTATCCACAACTCCACCAATCTTCGTATCATCTGCAAGTTTACTGACCCACCCTTCAACTCCCTCATTAAGTCATTAATGAAACTCACAAACAGCAGAGGACCCAGAACTGATCCCTGCGGTACACCACTGGTAACTGGGCTCCAGGCTGAATATTTGCCATCCACCACCACTCTGACTTCTATTGGTTAGCCAGTTTGTTATCCAACTGGCCAAATTTCCCACTATCTCATGCCTCCTTACTTTCTGCATAAGCCTAACATGGGGAACCTTATCAAATGCCTTACTAAAATCCATGTACACTACATCCACTGCTTTACCTTCACCATATGCTTGGTCACCTCCTCAAAGAAGTCAATAAGTCTTGTAAGGCAAGACCTACCCCTCACAAATCCGTGCTGACTATCCCTAATCAAGCAGTGTCTTTCCAGATGCTCAGAAATCCTATCCCTCAGTACCCTTTCCATTACTTTGCCTACCACCGAAGTAAGACTAACTGGCCTGTAATTCCCAGGGTTATCCCTATTCCCTTTTTTTTTAACGGGGGCACGACATTTGCCACTCTCCAGTCCATAGAGCAGATGTGACAGATGGTGGAAGATTAAATTAGATGATCAAAAGCATGGGCAAAAATAAATGTTTTGACTAGGTGATTAAAGGCTGAAAGGGTATGATAAACTTTAAGGAGGGAGTTCCAGAGAGTAAGGCTGAGACAGCATAAAGGATCTATCACTGATGCTGGAGCATTAAGAAGGGAGTGATGCGCAGGGAAAGTCTGAGAACCAAAGGGTATTGGTTAAGAGGTAAGATTGGTAAAGACTAGAGGTATGGAGAGCAAAGACCGTGAGTAATAAACATTTTAAATTGTTGGTTACAGAGAGATAACCAACCTTATAAGCAGCAGAGGATGGGGGAGACAACATTTGGAGTTTGAGGGTTGGGATTTGGGAAGTTAACAAGGGGGATCTTGGATGTGTCCAGAAGTGACAATGGTATGGATAAGATATTCAGCAGTGTTGGGTGTGGAAGTTAGAGGACTTAGTGACAGGTATGCTGCTGATGCTCAATTGGGCTGAACGGGATACTGAGATTTGACATTGGCAAGAGACAAGAAGGGGATAGAATTGGTGGCAAGGGCATGAATACGTTCTTTGACCTCATTTGAATCAATATGCTGATGGGAATAGTTAGGGAAATACAGAGAAGAATATGGTGATGACATGGGAGTTGCTGAATAATATACAGGGTACAGGGCCTTGGGAGTTATGGTGCATCGCAGAAAGCAATACAAAATGCAACCAATGGCAATGAGATGGTGTTCCAATGCAAAAGTGGCGGGAACAGCGGCAATGGGTAAGGAAAGCAATGCCACTAAGGGGACTATCAATAAAAAGGGAGAGATTTCAACTCCAGATCAAAGTACAACTGATGCAGTCTGGTTATAGAGAGAGAGTTTCTGTCAGTGGGTATGTACCATCTCCCTCCCCATTCACCCCACAACTGTGCATGCATGCATTAGCTGCTTTCCTTCATGATTTGATACCTAGTTTTGATGATATTGTTCTGCTGTCTTGTATCCAGGGACCATGCTGGAGGTAATGAGGAGCTGGTGATGAAGGTACCTGATCTTCAGGTCTATGGTGGTGATGATCGGATTAGAGCTCTCACTTGTAGAGCGACACACAAAAAAACATTCAAGGTACATCACCAAAATTTGAGCATGTCCTAACTAAAAAGATTACCTGTAAGTAAGTTTATTTTGCTTTCAGTCTGCCAGCCATAGCTATATTATGTAAATTAATTTCAATAGAATTTAGGAATTTATAATGAGTTTAGGGATTAGATTCAAAATTATTTTAACTTTGCAGTATCAAATTTCCACGACAAATAATTGCCGCCGCATTAAAAAAAAAATGTCCTTTGCTGTCTTTCATTTCCGTGGAGACTAATTGGCCAGCTTAGAGTGATTTGGGCTATGGACTGCTTGATGACTAACTGGGTTCCCAGGAGATAAATGTGGATGCGGCAGATTGAGTGAGTCATCTTGTCCTCTCTCTTCCTCCTTTCCCCCCCCCCCAGTGATGTTTTGCCATTAATAATAATAATCTTTAGGCTTACATTAACACTGCAATGAAGTTACTGTGAAAAGCCCCTAGTCGCCACATTCCAGTGCCTGTTCGGGTACACACAGGGAGAATTCAGAATGTCCAGATTACCTAACAGCACGTCTTTCGGGACTTGTGGGAGGAAACCGGAGCATCCGGAGGAAACCCACGCAGACACAGGGAGAACGTGCAGACCCCACACAGACAGTGACCCAAGTCGGGAATCGAACCTGGGACCTGGACTGTGAAGCAACTGTGCTAACCGCTGTGCTACCTTGCAGTCATGCAGGATGCTCCTTAAATCTCTGCCATCCGAGGGCAAGTATTTGGTGACCCTGCATCTTAGAATGTGCCCATTTCATCCACTAACTGTGCCCTGTGCAGTGCCAGATTTTGCAGCTGTTGTGCTACTTCTAATAAGGACTTTTTTTGCACAAAAGAAAATGAATTATATATTGTCCTCTGTATGTTTTACTAGTCTATATATAAAGCTCAGTCATAGTTTAACTTTATGAAATCAACATGGAAAAGAAATACGATAGAAAGTTAGAGAAATAGCTAAGTCATTCTTAGAGTGCGTAAAACAGTGTTTAAAAATTAAACTAATGACAAGACGTGATGTGCTTAACCATTCAGGTTGGCTCTTTGAATGTGAGATGCCTCTTTACACCCTGTCATACATCAGGACATATCTGCTACTTTGTGACAAAAGAGAATAGCAGTGAAGCACCAGCTGTATTCACTGGTGAGTGTAGCTGAAACCTCCCTCTACAGTGTAACAAAATAATCATTAAACATATAGATAGCTGTAGCCTGTACTGAATACTCGATGGACATGCTTTGATTTTTCAAGAGTAATCCACATTTGCCTCTGCTGAGGGAGGCTTTTTGAGTACAAAGCAATCTTTATATGTAATAAGGCCTCATGGCTTTCTATTAAAGTTTCTATAGACTAGGTTAGATCTGAAACATTCTTGACTGCCTATTGTATTGACTCTATTTGCATTTGTTTGGATAGAAATCTCAAGGTGTTAGTTTTGATTAACCAAGTTTATGAATTTTCAAATTAAGATATACATTTGGGCGCACCCATTTTTTGGATATTTGGGTGTGGGTGCACAGTGCAAGGAACTGACTCTGTGCCAAAAGTTTTAAGATACTCTCCATCCAAGTCTCGAGCCTCGTTTACACTGAGCTGATGAAGCCCCCGCGATGCTTGGTCAGGTAAGTGGGGAAGTGAGGTAGCCA
Organism: Scyliorhinus canicula; assembly: GCF_902713615.1. Lineage (NCBI taxonomy): Eukaryota > Metazoa > Chordata > Chondrichthyes > Carcharhiniformes > Scyliorhinidae > Scyliorhinus > Scyliorhinus canicula. The sequence continues at coordinate 63,250,948 of NC_052160.1, read as the reverse complement.
GGAAATGGTGGAGGTTCAGGGTGAGGGTAACTAGGTCAGGCAGTTGGGGTAGCTGGAGGGAGGGGGCAGTTAGAAGGAGCGATTAAAATGTAGTTAGTGGCAGTGTTTGGGCTGTGGGGTGGGAAGGAAGAATTAAGAGCAGTAGAAGGGGAACATTTGATATACAGACACACACACATTGCATGCACCTCCAATTCAGCAGTAAAAGTTTCAGCCTGCTCCTGTGTTTATGGGCACAGTTAAATCCCCATCACCTGAATACAATGAAACCCCAAATATTCAATTAGTAAGTGATGGTGCACAAGAGCAGGGGACTGCTTGTCGGTGATTTATGGGATAGAGTGGGTTCACGTCTGTAATGTCTGTGTGGGATTGAACTTCAGTGATAGGAAAGGGGCAGCAACAATTGGGTAGGATAGACCCTGATGACCTCAGAAACCCACTTCACCCTGACTCTTCAATCTGAAGGGTATGTTTCAAAAGCTTATCTTGCCAGGAGCTTTCTACAGTACTTCCTTTAAGGACCTTCAGTTCAAGGCCACAAGTAGACCTGATTTTCCTGAACGCAGCTACCAACAGCAAATAGGCATGAGGCCCCTTCTCTGGACCTGTGTGGAAAATTCAGAACAAATTTTCTGGCCTTTATCAGTATGACCTCTTACTGAGTGATCACTTCCTGCCAGCAATATTGCTGTTTAGCACCCGTAATGCACCTTTTCTGCTTCCCTGCTAAATTTCCAGGCCATGTTGTTTCAAGAAACATCTTATCGGTATTTTGTAAGAAGTTATTTGACATAAGCATGGTGAGTTTCAAGGGCTGTTTGGACTTTTAATTCGCATTGCCTCTTAAAATCTTATTTGAATTTTGAAAAGATCAAGAAAGCAAGAATTCAAGATGCCCTCCATCAGTAACTGTGGCCTTCTTTTAAATACCACCCTCCTGTAGAGTTACTTACTGTAGCATTGTGACCCCCCAACAACATCAGCCTTTTTCTATGCAGCCAGAGGTAGTGCAGTAAAAAGGAGACTGGTGTTTATATCGTGATGTTTCCATCCTCGGACATAGTGCTTTATAACCTCATTGGGGCTTTTTGAAGTGCAAACTAAGATTATGGTTTTAGTAAAAACCCTTGAAAGAACTACACCTTGTTGAATGAGATGTAACTAATTTTTAATAGCATAATATGTTCACAATTATTGCAGAACGGTCTCACAGATCCTGAAACAGTAGTTTTAGTATTTTACTTATTAAATTTCTCTAATATGATATAAAATTCCACACTTTAATAAAAGTTTAATTTCTCCCATTACTCCCATGGACTTGTTCCAATTCTCCATTTTGCTACATGTAAAATTTTAAAAATCAGCAAGTAAAAGAGGCTGCATGGTGGCACAGTGGTTAGCACTGCTGCCTCACAGGGCCAAGGACCCAGGTTCAATTCCGGCCTTGGGTGACTCTGTGGACATAGAACATAGAACAGTACAGCACAGAACAGGCCCTTCGGCCCTCAATGTTGTGCCGAGCCATGATCACCCTACTCAAACCCACGTATCCACCCTATACCCGTAACCTAACAACCCCCCCCTTAACCTTACATTTATTAGGACACTACGGGCAATTTAGCATGGCCAATCCACCTAACCCGCACATCTTTTTGACTGTGGGAGGAAACCGGAGCACCCGGAGGAAACCCACGCACACAGGGGGAGGACGTGCAGACTCCACACAGACAGTGACACATTCCTACCATGTCTGCGTGGGTTTCCTTCGGGTGCTCCAGTTTCCTCCCACAGTCCAAAGATGTGCAGGTTATGTGGATTGGTTATGGTAAATTATCCCCTAGTGTCTGGGGATGTGCAGGTTAGGTTACGAGGATTGTGTGAGGTAGATGGGAGAGTGGACCTGGGTAGAGTGCTCTTTCAGAGGGTCGGTGTAGACTCTCTGGGCTGAATGGCCTCCTTCTGCATTGTAGAGATTCTATGAATACAGTCATTTCACTTATGACATTTCACTTCTTAGTTTGCTGCCTGCAGGATTACTTCAATTTGCTTACCTTGCTTGATGGCATCATTGCTGCTGGCTGCCAGGAGATCTTGAATTGGCGCCAGATTAAAATCGATGTGCAAAAAAGAGAAAATTGGACTTCCGGTGGCGGCGATGTCCGAGTGAGCCGCACATTCGGCGGGCTCTCACTCCGGTGGGCGTTTAGGGGCTGATTCCCCGCGATAGTGGGACCACGGAACTGAAGGAAGGCGGCAGTGAAAGTGCTGAGGAGCGGGCTGCGGCACATGGAACAGCGCGAGTCCAGGAGGCAGAAGAAAAGAGAGAAAAAGGGACAAAGACAAGGAGCTGAAGAAACTTACCTGGAACCTAAGATGGCGGACACACGGACCCGGGACTCAGCAATCCAGCAGGCGCTGGATAACATGCTCCAGGTAATGAAATCCAGTTTTGAGTCGCTGAAGCGGGACAGCTTGGACCCACTTCAGAAGGCAGTGGATCAGTTGAACCAGAGGCTGGATGCGCAAGATGTTAAAGTTAAGGAGCTGGGAAAGGCGGTGGAGGAGCAGGCGGATGCGCAGACGGCTGCGGTGCTAGAAGTTGACGGGCTGAAGGAGCGGCAAAGAAGACTACTGGACAGAGTGGAGGAGCTGGAGAATAGAGCCCGCAGGAACAACCTGAGGATGGTCGGCCTCCCGGAGGGGGCTGAGGGAGCTGATGCCGCAGCGTTTGTAGCAGACCTGCTGAAGCAGCTGATGGGGGCCGAAGCCTTTCTGCGACCGCCGGAGCTGGAGGGGGCATACTTAGTGCAGGCGAGGCAGGCGCGGCCGGGCGGACCCCCCCCCCCCCCCCCCCCCCCCCCCCCCCCCGCCCCGCCCGATGGTGATTAGGTTCCACAGGTTCGTGGACAAGGAACGGGTGCTGCGGTGGGGAAAGAGCGCCAGGAGCAGCACGTGGAACAACAGTGTTCTCCGCATTTATCAGGACCTAAGCCAGGAGGTGGCTCGGCGGCGAGCAGCCTTTAAACAAGTCAAGGAGGTGCTGTTCAAGAAGCACGTGAAGTTCGGTCTGCTGTTCCCAGCTCGGCTATGGGTCACGCACCAGGGTCAACACCACTACTTCTCCGAGCCTGAAGAAGCGATGGACTTTGCGAGGGATCAGGGGCTGGTCCCAACAGGCCCCGAGGGCGCGAATTAGGGCCCGAGGACTACTGTATGAAGGCACTGCTGTTCAACAGTTTGCTGGGTCAAAGGTGCCAGACGGAACATTTGGGACTCTTTCCTTTGTTCATGGACACTGGTCTGTTTTTTTTTCTCATGTTTTTGTTTTTTCCTCTTTTTTTTTTTTCTGTTTTTTTTTCCTTTTCGGGCGGATTTTTACTTTTTGTGCGGCTCGCGGAGGACACTGGAGCCGGCACGGTAACTAAGGGGGGCCGGTCAGCAAGGGGGGCCAAGGACGTGGGTTGGGGGGTTTTTGTTTTGTTGATGTCCATGCCTTCCTGTGCCAGTGAGTTTGCTCCAGCGGGTTGGAGAGGGGGATGGGGCGCTGGGGAGTGGGGATGAGGACTGGGAAACAAGGGGAATGAGACAGGAGGGCGCCAGAGTGATGAGTCACCGGGCTAGCAGATTGGCTAGTCAAGTGAGTCAGGTGGTGGGGGGGGGGGGGGAGATCACAGCCAGTGGATGGCAGGGGTGGGGGTATCGGGGGGTGTTGTTAGGGGGGGGGGGTTGTTCTGCTGGCGTGGGAGGGACTTGAAATAGGCACTGGAAAGGAGGTCGAGGGTGGAGGCAGCCAAGAGGCGGGCCAGAAATGGCACGACGCACGGGCCAGGGGCCGGCCCGAGAAAGGCTATGGCTGACCAGCGTGGGGGGGGGGGGTACTAGTGCCCCCCAACCAGGCTGATCACCTGGAACGTCAGGGGACTGAATGGGCCGGTTAAGAGGGAGCAGGTGTTCGCGCACCTGTGGGCTCCGGACGTAATTATGTTGCAGGAGGCACAGCTGAAAGTGTCTGACCAGACCAGGCTAAGGAAGGGCTGGATTAGCCAGGTCTTCCACTCGGACTTGGACTCGAAGTCCAGGGGGGTGGCAATCATGATCATCAAGCGGGTGCAATTTGAGGCGGAGGGCATAGCCGCAGACGGGGGGCAGATACCTGATGGTTCGGGGTAGACTGGAGGGGAGAAGAGTGGTGCTGGTGAATATATATGCCCCGAACTGGGATGACGTGGACTTCATTAAAAGAGTGCTGGGGAAGATCCCGGACCTGGACTCTCGCAGACTAATAATGGGGGGGGTCTTTAACATAGTCCTTGACCGGGGGCTGGATCGGTCGTGTCCCAGAACGGGTAGACTCCCAGCAATGGCAAGGGAGCTGAAAGGGTTTATGGAGCAATGGGGGCAGTGGACCCCTGGAGAGCCAGACAGCCGACAGGAAGGGGCTACTCGTTTTACTTGCACGTCCATAAAGTATATTCTAGGATAGATTTTTTGTACTAAGCAGGGATTATATAGGGGAGGTAAAGAACACGGAATATTCGGCAATTACTATCTCAGACCATGCCCCGCACTGGGTAGACCAGCAGATCGGGGGGGGCGAACTACCAACGTCCGCAATGGAGGCTAGACGTGGGACTGCTGTCGGAGGAGGGGATCTGTGAGAGGCTTCGGAGGTGTATGCAAAATTACTTGCAGGTGAATGACACGGGGGAGGTCTCAGCGGCGACCCTGTGGGAGGCGCTAAAGGCAGTAGTGCGGGGGGAGCTGATCTCAATTGGGGCCCACAGAGCCAAGGCAGACAGGGCAGAGATGGATAGATTGGTCAGGGAAATGGGTTGGATAGATGAAGAACACGCGGAGTCCCCGGGGGAGGTTTTACTCAGGGAGATGCAGAGACTACAGGCGGAACTGGGGGCACTATCCACGAGTAGGACCGTGGAACAGCTTAGGAAGGCGAGGGGCGTGGTGTACGAGCATGGGGAAAAGGCTAGCAGACTGTTAGCGCAGCAACTCAGGAAGAGGGAGGCGGCCAGGGAAATAAGTAGAGTGATGGATGGGGAGGAGTGCAAAGTAGAGGACTCGGCAGGATTGAATAAGGTATTCCGGGACTTCTATCGCAAGCTGTATACTTCGGGGCTGCCGGGAGAACCAGAGGAGATGAAAAGGTTTCTGGACGGGTTAACATTCCCAACAGTAGGTGGGGGGCGAGTGGATGAGCTGGGGGCCCCGATTAGAGTGGAGGAGGTATGCAGTCGGAAAAAGTCCCGGGGCTGGATGGATACCCAGTAGAGTTTTATAGGAAGTTCTCTGAGCTGGTGGGCCCGGTCTTGGCGAGGGTTTTCAATGAGGCAAGGGACAGAGGGACCCTGCCGCCGACAATGTCGCAAGCCACTATATCACTGATATTGAAGCGGGGTAAAGACCCGGAGGCGTGCGGGTCCTGCAGGCCAATCTCCCTGATTAATGTTAACGCCAAGCTCCTGGCCAAGGTACTGGCGGTTAGAATTGAGGACTGCGTACCGGAGAACCAAACTGGGTTCGTGAAAGGTAGGCAGCTGGCGGCCAACCTGAGATGATTACTCAATGTGGGCAGGGAGGTGGAGGTAGTGGTGGCGATGGACGCTGAGAAGTACTTTGACCGGGTGGAGTGGGACTATCTATCTATGGGAGGTGCTCGGACGGTTTGGGTTCGGGGAGGGACTGGTGAATTGGATCAAATTATTATATCAGGCCCCAAAGGCCAGCGTCAGGACTAACCGAGAAGTGTCGGAGTACTTTAGGCTGTACCGAGGGACCAGACAGGGCTGCCCGCTCTCCCCGCTGCTGTTTGCGCTGACCATAGAGCCGCTGGTGATTGCGCTGAGAGCCGCAGAGGGATGGAAGGGGATGGTGAGGGGTGGGGTAGAACATAGGGTCTCTCTTTATGCGGACGACCTGCTCCTGTACGTGTTGGACCCAGTGGCCGGGATGGGAAGTATACTGGGAATGTTGGGGAAGTTCGGCCAGTTTTCAGGATACAAATTAAATATGGCCAAGAGTGAAATGTTTGTGGTACAGGCAAGGGGCCAGGAGAACAGATTGAGAGGGCTACCATTTAGGCTGGTTGTGGAAAATTTCCGGTACTTGGGAATCCATGTGGCACGAGACTAGGGCAGGCTGCACAAGTTAAATTTGGCCAGGGTGGTGGAGCAAATGAAGGGAGAGTTTCGGAGATGGGATGCACTGTCGCTGGCAGGGAGGATGCAGACTAAAGATGACAATCCTCCCTAGATTTCTGTTTGTTTTTCAGTGCCTCCTGATCTTTGTCCCACAGTCCTTCTTCAAAAGAGTTAACGGGCTGATCATGAGCTTTGTCTGGGCGGGAAAATCCCTGCGGGTGAAGAAGGCGATGCTGGAGAGGAACCGCAGCGAGGGAGGGCTGGCTTTGCCGAGTCTGATTAATTATTACTGGGCGGCCAACATCGCTATGATAAGGAAGTGGATGGTGGGTACGGGGTCTATCTGGGAGCGGGTGGAGGCGGTTTCGTGCAGGGGCTCCAGCCTGGCAGCCCTGGTCATGGCTCCTCTACCGCTGCCGCCGGCCAGGTACTCCACCAGCCCGGTAGTGGTGGCGACCGTGCGGATATGGGGCCAGTGGAGGAGGCATGTGGGGGAGATGGGGGCGTCTGTTTGGGCGCCAATCTGCGACAACCATCAGTTTGCCCCCAGGAGTATGGATGGGGGGGTTTCGAGCATGGCGGCGGGAAGGGGTGGGTAGGGTGGGCGATATGTTCCTGGAAGGGAGCTTTGCGAGTTTGAGGAGCTTGGAGGAGAAATTTGGTCTGGTAAGGGGAAATGTTTTCGGGTACCTACAGTTGCGGGACTTTGTCTGTAGACGGGTCCCATCCTTCCCACGGCTCCCGCCATTGGGGATCCAAGACAGAATAGTCTCTGGAGGGGAAGGAGGGGAGGGGAGAGTCTCTGATATTTATTTATTTATTTATTTTAAAAATAAATTTAGATTATCCAATTATTTTTTCCAATTAAGGGGGCAATTTAGTGTGGCCAATCCACCTACTCTGCACATCTTTGGGTTGTGGGGGCGAAACCCACGCAGACACTGGGAGAATGTGCAAACTCCACACGGACAGTGACCCAGAGCCGGGATCGAACCTGGGACCTCAGCGCCGTAAGGCAGCTGTGCTAACCACTAGGCCACCGTGCTGCCCAATCTCTGATATTTATAAGGTGCTCATGAGGGAGGAAGGGTCCCAGACGGAGGAACTGAAACTCAAATGGGAGGAGGAGCTAGGAGGGGAAATGGAGGACGGGCTGTGGGCAGAGGCCCTGAGTAGGGTAAATTCGACCACAACATGTGCCAGGCTTGGCCTGATTCAATTTAAGGTTGTTCACCGGGCCCACATGACGGTGGCTCGGATGAGCAAATTCTTTGGGGTAGAGGACAAATGCGCTAGGTGCGCAGGAGGACCAGCGAACCACGTTCACATGTTTTGGGCATGCCCTAAGCTTAGGGGGTACTGGGAGGGATTTGCGGGCGTCATGTCCCGGGTGCTAAAAACAAGGGTGGCGATGGGTCCAGGGGTGGCAATTTTTGGGGTTTCGGAAGACGCGGGAGTCCAGGGTGAGAAAGAGGCCGATGTTTTGGCCTTTGCTTCCCTGATAGCCCAGTGACGAATACTATTGGCGTGGAGGGACTCAAAGCCCCCGAAGACTGAGTTGTGGCTTGCGGACATGTCGAGTTTCCTGGGTATGGAAAAAATTAAGTTCACCTTGAGGGGATCGGTACAGGGGTTCGCCCGAAGGTGGCAACCATTCATTGACTTGTTTGCGGGAGAGTGAGCGTCAGCAGGGGGAGGGGATGGGGGAGTGTAGAGTAGAGTAGAGTAGGAGGGATAAATTGGCGGGTAGTACCGGTGGGAGAGGAGCGGGCTTGTGCAGTAGGTTACGACTGAAGTATGGAATGTATGTGGATGTTTGCACATTTTTGCCTTTTTTGCTTTCTTTCTGTTAATGTCTGTAACTGTTTACAAAGCCAAAAACTGCCTCAATAAAATTGTTTATTTTTAAAAAAAAAAAGAAAAGAGAAAACTGCGCACAAGCTCACTAGATCTTTGTTGGCACCTTTCTTCAAGATCATCAGCGAGTACTGTTGCTTTACTGCTGACCACAAAATCCCGCCCAAAATGCTTAGTTCTTTTGCCAGTTCCCTTCGATCTAGTTTTCTCTTCTTATTGACCCTGCTGTCACTGGAAACGGTTCCTCCCCATGTTCCCAATCAAAACCCTCCATAGTTTTATTTTTACAAAGCAACTTTAAATCTGTATAAAGGCACTCTTGTCATTCTTTCATGGGATACGTGTGTCACTGGCAAGGTAAGCTTTTATTGTCTATCCCTAATTGCCCTTGACCAGAGTGGATCTGGAGTCCCATGTCAGCCAGACCAGGTACAGATGACAGATTTCCTGCCCTAAACGTGGAGTGAACCAGATAGGTTTTTACAACAATCAATGGTTGATTTTAATGGTCACTATCACTGGTGATTAGCTTTATATTGCAGATTTTATTAACTTACTTTGTCAGCTGTCATGGTGAGATTTGAACCTTTTTTCCCCCGAGAACATTAGCCTAGGCCTCTGGATTGCAAGACCAGTGACGTTGCCACCACACCAACATTTCCCCTGTCTACTTATTTATTCCCTCCTGCTTTTCCAACCTTACCATGGTACAACTGGTAGCCACGGTCTTAGAAATCTTTTTATCGCAATGCATACAATGGCCAAAAGAGCCAGGGTGTCTTAACTAACCCATGTTTTTACTGGTGTGCTACTTTTTGAACCATGAAACCTTGCGTCTTTGAACTGCTAGTTTAGTAGATTTAACCAGACTGATTTCTGGGATAGTAGAATTGTTGTGTGAGGAGCGATTGGGGCTGACTCGGCCTGTATTCACTGGAGTTCAGAAGAATGAGGGGATCTCACTGAAACATATTAAATTCTGATGGTGCTGAATGGGCTGGATGCTGGGATGATGGTTCTCCTGATTAGGGATGTCTATGACAAGGCACACAGTCTCAGGATACAGTTGAGCCATTTAGGACTGGGATGAGGAGAAACCTCTTCATTTAGAGGGCAGTGGACCTGTGGAATTCTCTACCACAGAAGACTGTGGAGGCCAAGGGCAGAATCTTACAAGAATTTGGCAAAGGGACAGGCTCAGACTGAAAACTGGAAGGGTAACTCTCTAGTCGCACAGACCAGTATTCTCTCCAGATCTGGAGCCTCCGAAAGAGTGGCCATGGTTTACACAGTCACTCTGGTGGGATGGGGCCTGGCTATAGAGCTGGGACCTGGCTCCACCGAAATTGGGGTGCCATCTTTAAAGGGCACCCAGATCAGCGCTACTGACTAATGACCCCAACACTCATCACGGTGGCATCGGCCCCCCTACCCACTACAATCATCGTCAGAATTCCTCCCCCCACAACCACCACTTTTAAATGAACCCAACCCCCCAATGGGGCTCCCACTAGGGCCAGCCCCTGGCACAGGTTGGCACTGCATAGGTTTGCACTGCCAGGTTGTTACCGTACCACCATGCAGTGTCAACCCATGCCATGGGGCAGTGTTAGGGAATTACGCAGGCATGTCTCTCTCTTCAACCTCCCCCACCCCGTGACCCCGGAGGGATTCCCTCAACTGATTCCAGTTTGGCCAAACCTGTTGTAAACCTCGGCGAGGTGTGAATATTTAGTGAGGGCGGATGATGTGGCAGGGGGTCTGTTAATGGTATTTAAATTCAATCAAATCTATTTAAATGAGGTTCCCTTTATGAATCGTGTGACATCACAGGCAAGGAGTGAGGAAAATTGGGAAACGCAAACTTTCTGGAAAGAATCCCGTTTCTCGATTCTCTCCTAATTTTCCGCCCGCATCGCCGACCTTGCATGTGGGCTCAAAATCGCCCCCAAGTGACTGAATGTATTTAAGAATGAAATAGATTTTAGAGACTCTAAAGATATCAAAGTCTGGTGATATGCATCACTGTAAATACACAAGGGGTTAATGTAAATACACGTATACTAGATCAGAGAGAGCACCAGAGACATGACACACAGTCATTCAACCAATAGGTCAGTAAGATAGGACACGACCAATGGGCATTCACGACACACAAAGAGGTGACACTGCCACAGGAGGGCATTACACCAACCCATATAAAAGGACACAGCGCACATGATCTTCCTCTTTCCAGTGGCGACACTCAGTCAGTACACAGGGTTGATTTGAAATACATCACACCCACCACCTGGATTGTAGCAGACTGGTTCGTCAGTCTGAGTAGCTATAGCAGGATTAACAGGAGAGTCAAATCCAAGTAGGAGAATTGTTAACAGTTTAAATAAATGTGTTGAAGCTATCTCCAAGTCTGAACCTTCCTTTGTCAGAGTGCACATCAAGGAAGCAGCTTATGCCACGTCAAGAGCATAACAAAACACACAGATTTTGGGGAGAGAGCAGGAGTAGACACGGCAATAGAGGATCAGCCATGATACTATTGAATGGCACAGCAGGCTGGAAAGGCTGAATGACTTCTTGCTCCAATTTTCTGTTTCTATGAACAAGCATAAATTGATTTCTCAGAAACACTCCATGACTTTTGGTTGCAAATGAATGGGTTCCAGACTGATCACTCACACCCCAGCTTCACTGTTCTCTTTACATGTTCTCCCAATGGCCTCTGATACTCCGGCCCAGGCCTTGAGTACCTGAAGAGGTACTCAATTTTCCCCTGGCCTCATAACTAGAGCCCAATAAGAGACCTTAGCTTCCGTCTATTTAGTGCCCACAATCTGTAAATTTGCTGACCTGTCACACACATCAAGCTGATCAAATACAACAGACAGGAAACCAAGAAGCAAGTTGTATTTCACATACTGAGACAAAAAGTGAGAAAGTTTAGGTTGTGATTTGCACTTGCTGTTTGTAAAATCATTGCTCCTCAGTGGGAATGAAACTACCATTAAAAATAAGAATGTGACACAAATATAATGAAAACCCAAATCAAAGGGGAATTTTACCATGAAGTGGAAGAGATGGGGGTGGTGCAATTTTCCCAAAATTTTTGGATCAGGCAAGAAAAGCTGTGTGATTTTCTCGCCTGATTAAACAGTGCTCTGCGGTTTCAAAGTGCTGGCAACCATCACACAGACTAAACACGCCGGTGAAGCTGGGATTCTGAGATTGAGGTGCCATTTTATAGGGTGCCCTGGTCTCAATGTTAAATTTAAGGAACCGTCCCCCTCCCACAAAGATATGGGCCCCCTCCTTCACAGGCATCGGGGTACTCCCAACTTCCTTCTCCAACCCCCACCCCATAGGCATCAGAGCTCTCCCCTCTACCCACCACCTCACATAAGAGGAACCTTGCTCCAATAGAAGAGGTAACCCCCACCCCACAAAAGCCCCCTTGATGTGCCCCCCTGGCACTTCCCTCTTGGCATCTACAGGGGGCAATGTCCAGCCTTGTCCCTCAATTTCCAGGACCTACAGGCACCTCCGCGTCCAACATGGTTATCAGGACTGGTTTTAGCTTTTGAAAACCAGTAGTGAATTACGCTGGCATGACATCCGTCGCAAGGAGCGGAGGATGCATCATGGACGTCAAGCTCGGTAATCACATTTAAATTTATTAAAATATATGGAAATCAGGTTCACGCTCTTTCTGTGATGACTAAATCACCGCTGGGAGGTTTCGGGAAGATCTCAAACAGATCTCACGGGTGCAGATCCCATTTCTGGCTGATTGTGAGATTTAGTGGTCAACACGGCACAGTGATTAGCACTGCTGCCTCACAGCATCAGGGACCCAGGTTCAGTTTCGGTCGTGAGTGACTGTGTGGAGTTTGCATGTTCCCCCCATGCCTGCATGGGTTTCCTTCGGATGGTCCAGTTTCCGTAGGCTTATGATAATACTGCAATGAAGTTACTGTGAAAAGTCCCCAGTCGCCACATTCCGGCGCCTGTTCGGGTACACAGAGGGAGAATTCAGAATGTCCAAATTACCTAATAGCACGTCTTTCGGGACTTGTGAGAGGAAACTGGAGCACCCAGAGGAAACCCACGCAGACACGGGGAGAATGTGCGGACTCCTCACAGACATTAGCCCAAATGGGAATCGAACCTGGGACCTGGAGCTGTAAAGCAACAGTGCTACCCACGGTGCTACTGTGCTACCCAGGAGGATCGGCTATGATCAATTGCCCCTTAATGTCCAAAGATGTGCAGGTTAGGTAACCGGGTTGCAGGGATAGGGCGGGGGAGTGGGCCCAAGGACGGTGCTCTTTCGGAGGGTCGGTGCAGACTCAACAGGATGAATTGCCTCCTTTTACACTGTAGGGATTTTATGAAACAAGATTTGCACCCACAGCTAACGGGGCCGCTAGATCACAGCCATGTTATACACTGACTATTGTTTACATCCATTGAGCTTGTTTTTTAATGACCTCTGTTGATTGTTCTAATTGAATATCAAGGGTTTCTCTTGTATTAGGTCTGTTTAGAATATTAAGGGCATTGGGTTTCCACTGTTTAAAAGCTAATTGTTACTCTTTGCCTGTGACATGTTTATTTTTACTTATACGTATTCACAGAATCTACTTCAAGGCCAAGTATTGTCCCTATAATGATTTAAGTTGTTGTCATTTCCCCACAGGTGATACATTATTTGTTGCTGGCTGTGGCAAATTCTTTGAAGGATCTGGTGAGGAGATGTACCGAGCTCTGATTGACATTCTCGGCAGCCTGCCACCTGAAACGGTAAATGTTTTTGCCTTTGAGTAATGATTCTAATTGTTAACCTGTTATTTTGGACATTCAACACTGATGTCAGCAGTGCATTTTGACTTGTATGTTTACAATTTTTAAAAAGAAACCTACTATCTGTTTCCAGTCACTTAAATTTCTGTGATCCTCTTTTCCTGATATTTTATTCCTTATTCCTTTTCCTGCCCTTGTATTTGTTCTTTTGCTTCCTCCACGCCTGAAGATATGAGGTGCTCAATAGTGTCAGAAGACTATATTGTAAGGATTCTGTGAGAATTGAGTCATTTTTAAAATAAATTTATAGTACCCAATTATTTCTTTTCCAATTAAGGGGCAAATTAGCGTGGCCAGTTCACCTACTCTGCACATCTTTAAGTTGTTGGAGTGAGACCCACAAAAACACGGGGAGAATGTGCAAACTCCACACGGACAGTGACCCGGGGCCGGGATCGAACCCGGGTCCTCAGCGCCGTGAGAATTCAGTCTTGCCCATAGTTCTACCTTAAACTGTCTGTAACTTGGAACTGAATTGGTAATTTAATTCCATAAGATTGGCTAATGCGAGAATAGAGCATTGCTGAAATTAAATAAAACAGACGATGCTTTTCAGAAGTGTGAATAAAGAAACTGCCTTTACAAAGCACATTGTCACCCTCTCAGTCGAGAGAATTAATTAACTAATTAATTAATTAATTAATCACATTTCAGGTGATGCTGCTGTTGCTATATTGGCAGACACCTCATCCAGTTAGTGTATAGTAAGGCCCTGCAAACAGGAATTGAGGCAAGTGGCGAGTTCATTTGTTTTTGTTAGGGTCGGTTACAGGAGAAATGTTGGGCGAAATTCTCCCCCCCCCCACGACGGGTGGGAGAATAGCGGGAGGGCCTTCCGACTTTTTTGACGCCCTCCCGCTATTCTCCCCCCCCCCCCCCCCCCCCCCCCCCCGCCGAAATCCCGACACGAATCGCTGCCGCCGTTTTTTTACGGCCGGCAGCGATTCTCAGCTGTTAGATGGGCCGAAGTCCCAGCCCTTTACGACCTTTTTACGAACGGCAAACACACCTGGTCCTGCCGTTCGTAAAAACGTCGTGACAAACTCGCAAAAAATAACCATGGCACCGATTGGCACGGCAGTACCACGGCCGTGCCAAGGGTGCCATGGGCCCGCGATCGGTGGGCACCGATCGCGGGCAGCGGGCCCGATGCCCGCGCACTATTTGTCCTTCCGCCGCCCCGCAGTATCAATACGCGGGGCGGCTGAGGGGCAACCCGGCCCGCGCATGCGCGGGTTTCGCGCAAAAACGCGATGACGTCACATGCGCGGGTGGAGTCTTCCCACCTGCGCATGCGCGGCTGACGTCATATGACGCGTCAGCCGGCGCTAACTCCGGCAAGCGGGCTTAACGATTTTCGTTAAGCCCGACTTGTCGGAGCCTCCGACGTCGGGCTGCTAGCCCCGACGGGGGACCAGAATCGGTCCCCCGTCGGGAAGGGGCGCGCTGCCGTAAAACCCGCCCGGGTTTTACGGCAGTTTTACGATTTCTCCCGTTTTGGGAGAATTTCGCCCGTTGTTCTGGACACCGCAAGAACTTCCTGCTCTTTAAAGGATATCATGCAATCTGCTATATTCATCTCAACCCCCAAGATAGGTAAACTGGATCTTGGTTTAATCTCCCACCTGGAGGAGGGGGGATTCTCCGTTGGCTGAAGCCAGAATCGGGAAACACGATTGGGCTGAGAATCGCACGTCACCCACAAATTGAGGCCTGCGCCGGGTGCTCAACGGAACACAATGATCCAGTGCCTCGACAGCGGTGTGAATGCGTTCTGAACCTCGGGTACAGGAAATGCCGTTGGCATATCATTAACAGGCCCGTCCCAGTACTCTCCAGGGCTCGCGTAATGATCCGCCTCCGCCAGGGAATTGCCGACTGCGAGGTGCTCCTGGTGCTTTACAAATCTGGAAACAGGCTCAGTGGCTGCTGAGGGAGAGAGCGGAGGGCGGCCTGTTCCCAGAGGCATGGCTGTGGGCTGCTGATCATGGCTGGCTGGGGGGGCTTAAGCCAGGGCTGGGAGGAATAGCGAGGGCTGACCAAGGGATGGATCGGAGGGTTGGGGTGTCCCCCCCCCCCCCCCCCCCCACCCCAAGACCAGGGTGTCCAGGCACTGACCGCCATTGCTTCACCCTGCAAAGCAGCCAACCTGCTGCGCACCCCACTAACCACCCTCTGTGGCCTGTGGTTGCATAGCGCGACACTGGCTATTTGGATGCACCCACCCTGCCCCAACCCCTCCCTACAGCCCACCAATCCATCCCCCCTCCGCTAGCCACAACTGAGCGCCACCCAATGGCAGGCCATCACTCAGCCCACCCAAGGGCAATGTCCACAGTAGCCTCAATAGTAGGGCGCTGGATGGGGGGTCGGAGTGCATACCGCTGACATGGGTCATGGTAGCCATCGGTACCCCTGCCAGCAGGGATGGGTGCCATAGCCAGAGGCCCTTATGGTGCCATGCACCGATGGGGCCAGAGGTGTGGTGCGGAAGGCAGAGTGCCAGGGAATGATCGGGGTGGGTGTGGGGATGGGGAATGAGGGAGGGATCAGAGGGGGATATGCAGAGGCAGGCACTACAGCGCAGACCATATCCAAAGTGTAGCCAGTTGGACCTGGTTGGGCACGGGATACGCACCAAGCTAACATGTCTGCCTTTCACCCGCTGCAGACAATGGAATTCAGAATACAACCAGGAATGGTTGCCATCTGCCTTGCCACTACAGCCGTGGGGGATGCACTCAAGCTGTCCGAGCAGCAGCTGCTCTGGGAAGACTCTGCACTAACAGGGGCCAGCAGGTGAGGATGGAGAGCCGGACTCCCAACAGGCCAAGGAGGGGGTGGGAAGGAGGCGCTGCATTAGGCCTTGTGTGTGTACCTGCAGCGCCTGTCATTGGAGGACCTGCTAGATGGGCACGGCTGAGCTGGGGGATCGTACGGTATATCTGCTGGATCATGAAGCACCCGGAACCGCGGGCCTATGGGCGAGGACAGCCGCTCCCGGTGGCAGTCACCCTGAACCTTTTCACCACGGGGTCCTTCCAGACGCCGAATGAGGACCTGTCTGCGTTCTCGCTGACCTCAGTGCACAGGTTCATCTGCGCCGTCACGGAGGCCCTGTAAGCCCGCTCAGCACAATATATTAGCTTCAATGTGGACTGAGCCCATCAGGATGCCCGAGCAGCAGAGTTCGCCGCCATCGCCGGGATGCCCCAGGTTCAGGGGGGTGTCGGCACGATGCATGTCCTCCGTTAAACTCTACCACAGGAGGGGGTGGTTTTCACAAACTAAAAGGGGTACCACTCCATCAACATGCAGCTGGTGTGTGACCACGAGATGCACATCTGCAGCCAATACCTAGGAGGCGTTCATGCGCCTTTATCCTGGCACACTCGACGGTTCCCGACAGCTTCAAGGTACGCCCCCGGGTGAGATTGGCTTCTGGGCAACAGGGATTATCCGCTGCAGTCATGGCTGATGATGCATATCTGGAAGCCGCAGACCAACACGGAGACCTGCCCAACAATGCCCAAGGCGCAACCAGGGTCATAATCGAGCAGTGCATTGTCGTCCTGAAGATGCGGTTCAGGTGCCTGGGCCGCTCTGGAGGAGCCCTCCAAGATAATGCTCGGAGAGTCTCCCATATTATGGTGGCCTGCTGCGTCCTCCACAACATCATGCAGCAGAACGCCGACATGCTGGAGGAGGAGGATGAACTCCAGGCCTCGTCCGACGAGGAAGATGCGGGGGAGGGCCAGGATGGTCAGGGCATGGTGCCCAGGCAGGCACAGGAGGCTACGCAATGTGCCTCCAAGTTTGCCGATTGGGGGCTTGGCTGACAGTGGCACGAACATCCCGTCCCCTCCCCTAACCCCAGCTGATCACCCCCTCCCTGCACCAACCCCCGCGCCTGCAACCACCTTTGTGATTCCTACCTGTCTCGCTATGTGATGATGTGATGCGGGCCCTGGATTGGCAGTAACAGCAGGTCTTGTCCATGGGATGAAGGATGATGGTGTCCTCTCCCATAGGCCTGCTCAGGTGCTCCACATCGTTTGACAATTTCTGACTCCAGCCCACTTTCCACCGTCCAACTGGGTTATCCCTACATGCGAGCTGGCAATACCATCACATGGTCCCACCGAACCCGTGGGGCGATGGTGGGGGGATGACTGGGGTGGAGAGGGATAGGAGTGGGTCGAGGTATCGGGACGGTCAGCGGCAGTTGACCCCAGGACCCTGGCTTGTGCCCTCCTCCAGCGGCCACACATCCACACGCCCCCACGGCAGCCAGCCAGCCCAGCCCATCCCTCACACCCTCCTGATGGAACACCAGGTAAGTTGAAACACTTGTGAACAACAGGTGTTTATTGTGAACAGGTGACCATGTTTGTGCCCTAGCCCTTAATGCTATCCTGTATGCTGCACCTGTACCAAATTAACTAGTGTTTAACTTTCTAGCCTGCTGGGACCCAACGCTACGTCTGGGTGGATCCCCAGGTGGTACATCAGGGGTGGAACCGGTCTGCTTTGATTCCCGCCCTATGACCTGGGTCCCCTTTGGCAGCCGTCCTCTGGAGTGGCCGGGCCTGAACTGGCCCGGCGATCTCTTTGGTGTCGCAGATGCCTTGCTGCCACCCTGTTCTGCCCACTGCCCATCAGATGCACCAGGGACAGGAGGGGGAGGGGGTCTGAGTCGCTGTGGTGTTCGAGCCCCTCCCCTGCAGGGATCTCTGACATGGGCGCCATTACCACCTCCTCCCTCAGGGTGCATGATGGCCTTTAGGCTACTCCTTGGGACGAGGTGCCGCCGGAGCGAGCTCCCCTGCCACCTGGCGCTGCCAGTCCTGGAGGCCCGCTCTCGTCTCAACTGGGTCTCAATGCTCGTGGACATGGAGCACAGGGACTGGGCCATGTCCCTCTGAGACTGTGCCACATCACTCTGAATGATTTCAGGTAAGTCAGCACCCGGGCAATGCCTTTGACGACCGCAGCCATGATCCGTTGTGACTGGGTCAAGCTCTCAGCACTGCTGCAATGTCTAGGTGGCCCTGTACATAGCTTCCTGACATAGGGCAGCCCTGTCCTGTGCCTCAACCACCGTCCGAACAGAGTAACCCATGGCCGATACCTTTAACCTCCAGGACTTCCACCGCGGACACTATCCTTACAGTGTTGACATGGATGGCAAGCATGGTCGGCACTGTCTCCTGCCCCTGCAGATAGTTGAAGTCCTCCAACTGCACCTCCAGGCACCGGATGGCTGCTGACAACCCGCCATGTCGTCCCTGGCTCTGTGACTGCATTTCCAGCATCGATGGGATTGCTCTTTCCAGAAGCCTGGGACACACCTGAACGGCAGCTAGTCCCTGGTGTCGGACCACCCTCCGACCAATTGTCTCCTCGGGGGTTTCTACCTCTACCTGATGTACCACAGCATGTGTGTGGTGTGCACCAGATCGTGCCCCAGAAGTTTCTTCACCAAAGTGCCCAACCGAGGTGAGTGTCTCTGGGATGGTGGAGGGTGTTGGAGACAGCTGTGACGGAAAGCCGGTGTCATTCCTGGACTGGTGCACCGGGGTGTCGTGGGATGCCATTTGGGGACACGCGTTGCTGACTGGTGCTGCCTCGTCACTGTGTGTCCTGGGGTTGTGGCCAGAGGCGGGGGCACCAGAAGGGCCTGCCTCATCGCCAGGTGATCCTGCAAGACAAGATGCATAGTTGGACTGCGCATGGGTTGGGGTGGTGTGGGGTGATGTGGAAGTTGTGGGGGGGTGGTGTGGGGGGGGGGGGGGGGGGGGGGGTGGTGTGGGGGTTGTGGGGGGGGGTGGTGTGGGGGTTGAGCCACGTGTGCCATAGGGACACCAAACCTCAGCGGGAGCTCACTCGGTCCCCCAATGCTGACCGCCTCAGCGAATGCCCTCTCTGCAGGCCTATCGACCAGGTCCAGTGCCTGCCAGTCTTCTCTCTATTCCCCCTGCAGTTGTGTGTTGCCTTCTCAAGGGGAGCTGGTGGGCTGCTGGGAGACAGAAAATGCACATGTTAGGCAGTCGGACACGGCAGCAAAGGGGGTGGGCAGGTGGTGGGCTTTGCGAACAGGGCACGCGGCCATGGCGGGCGGTATGCGTGCTGGATGTGGTGCAGGGTGAGGTGTGAGTAGACTGCTGGCATGCGGGGTCCATTCACCCTCCAGGTGGTGGGATGGGTTATGGGTTTGTTGGAATGAGGTTGGTACCAGAGGCATGGTGCTGGCCATTGACCCTGGCTGCCATGAGGAGGTCATGCAGCTTTTTTCAGCATTGCTGGCCGGTCCTGGCAGTTAGGCCCACGGCGCTCACAGCCTCTGCCACCTGCGCCCCGGCCACTGTACGGTGACACTTGGCAGCCTCCTTCCCACTCCAGGGTGCCCCGCCTCTTCTCATCGGCATACAGCAGGGTCTCGAGCTCCACATCTGCAAAATGGGATGCTGCTCTTCAGGCTGCCTTCTTGTTGGCTGGAATGAGTGTGTGTGGGGAGTGGAGTGCTTGTATCCCGTTGCAGCGCGTCAGCCTCTCGAGTGCCAATCCTGAGCCTGGCGAATCGGACATAGTTTTTCATTGGAATTGCTCTAGTTCCACGTGGCACCAGTGCCAGCCCATTAATGGATCCTGAATTACTCAGGGACTGGCGCCGCTTCTGTGGTGGTAGAACACCACCGATTCAGTCCCAGCATCAGCACGTAGTCTCTCAATCTGAGAATTTGTCTGGGATTTCCATCAGGATTCCCTCCGTCTGGCAGCAAAATGTATCCCAAAAATATGTGCAAAGTCCTGGCCCAGGACTTGGGCCTACTATCCTCTGGCTCAAAGACAAGAGCCCCACCAAATCAGCCAAAGACACAAAAGTGCAGGCCCATTGTTGATGGAACTTTGGCACCATTAGGTTGGTCAGCACAAATATTTACCTATATATCTGAATTTTTAAAAAGGAAATTAATGAAAAGGTACTGGAACATAGGAAAGAAACATTCAAAGTTTTTAACCCCTAGTTCAGATCAGTAATATCTGGAATTTTATTTTAAGATATGCAAGACCAATTCGGACAATATTGGTACTTTTAATTTCCATAATTTACTGCTTTTTCCTTTAGAACTACTACGGTATACTCTGGATGAGTTTCTGCTACCACACCGAGTATTATGAGGAATTATGATGAAATTTGTGTTTTTAAATTTCAAATTTTTATATATGAGATATTAATGTTATATTTTGTTTTTTTAGAGGGTGTACTGTGGGCATGAGTATACCATCAACAATCTCAAATTTGCCCGACATGTTGAACCAAACAATGCAGCAATCAAACAGAAATTAGCTTGGGCAAAGGTATGTGTTGCAAGTCATTAGAATGAAGCATACATGGAATTTGATACATAAGTGAGTGAACTGTCCACTTCCATCAAATGATCAATTCCTGATCTACTAGCCATTATAATTAGCTGGAATCATAGAATCCCTACAGTGCAGAAGGGGGCCATTCGGCCCATCGAGTCTGCACCAACCTTCCGAAAGAGCACTCTATCTAACCCAATCCCTGCCCTCTTTCCGTAACCTGACCCAACCCCTGGACACTAAGGGGCAATTTAGCATGGCCAATCCACCTAAGCTACACATATTTAGACTGTGGGAGGAAACCTGATCACCTGGAGGATACCCACGCAGACACAAGGAGAATGTGCAAACTCCACGCAGACAGTAACACCCCCCCCCCCCCCAGGTCAGAATCGAACCTGGGCCCCTGGCGCTGTGAAGCATCAGTGCTAACCACTGTGCCACCATCCCACCGAATGAAATGTAGGTTTGACTTCTAACATCTATTGAGTTCAATGCCACATACACAGATGGCCCACGACAGGTTTTCTGCCTCAACCATTTGAAAGAACAGGTCTTTAAAATATAAGGCTTAATGTTTCATGGTAGCAGACCTGATTTAACCATCTCCCTAAATGTAGTGACTATATTCTTTGCATGATGCAAGAGGCTGGTATTATTTGTTGTATTGCATAGCCTATTACCATATGCACCTTACATCCTTCACCATTGCTTGAGTGAACACCACTTAACCATATGCAGAGAAATATTTCCCTTTAGTGATGGTGCAGAAGCAAATTAGAACTGACCTTGTCTATACTGCCAGTAACAAATCAAAATAAGAAGCAAAATGACCACCAATTGTGCTAACCCCTGTTCCCTGTGTCTGAGTCAGTACTAGGAGTTCTGATGGGTTCTATACAAGACTGTGCAGCAGGCCACCATGTAGGGAAAAGATGTGCTTAATGACCTAGACACACAAATTGCAAAGATCATTGGCAGGAAGAGTGAAAGAAAGATTTGTATTTATATCATGCCTTTCACAACCCCAGGGCATCCTAAAATAGTTTACAGCCAATGAAGTACTTTTGAAGTGTACTTTTGAAGTGTAATCAATGTTACAATACAAGAATAATGGAAGCCAATTTATGCACAGCAAGCTCCCACAATCAGCAATGTGTTAAAAACCAGATCATCTGTTTTGGTGATGTTGGCTTAGGGATAAATATTGACCATGACACTGGCGTTCCCCTCTTCTCAAAATAGTGTTGTAGGATCTCTTACATTCAACTGAGATAGTAGATGGGGCTTCCATTTAACGCCTCACACCAAAGACGGCACCTCTGATCCTGCAGCACTTCCTCAGTATTGCACTGGAGTGTCAGCCTAGATTTTGAACTCAAATCTCTGGAATGGAACTCAAACCCACATCTTTCTGGCTCAAAGATGAGAGGTTAATACGGTGGTTAGGCCTCCTCCCCATTTCTGAATGACAGCAGTAGGGAGACATCATTAGTTAAAGTCAGAAAGGAGAGTGAGGCTTGGTAAATGGATAGGAAAACAAGATGTAAACTGAAAGTGCTGGAAAAATGCAACAGGTCTGACAGCATCTGTGGAGACATAAACAGAGTGAACATTTTGATCCAGTATGTCTCTTCTTTGTGACTGGCTGGAAATTGAAGTAATTTACAGCAAGATTTCTTACTTTCTTTTAGGACTGGATCCTCGGGTTAAGTACCCAAAGTATTCTGCATAAGTAGCTAACTGCTATAATGCATTAATAGCTCATTACCAAATTTTGGGAAATCTAAATCTTAGACTCTTAGCTGTGTTTTTTGTGCTTATTTTTAGGAACACTATGGACTTGGAAAACCTACCATCCCATCCACCATTGGAGAGGAGTTCAGTTACAACCCTTTCATGAGAGTGAGGTATAGTGAAATCCATGTTTAACTTCTCTAAGACCTGAGGGGCGGGGGATTCTCCGTCAGCCAGTGCCGAAATTGGGAAAGGTGATTGGGGGAAAATCGGTATTCACGCCAAATTTCAATTCTTTGGTCCCTCGACAGCGGCGTCAATGCTTTCCCCTCTATCTACAGTAAATGCCGTTTGCATATCATTGGCGGGCCTGAACCGGTATTCTCCGAGCCCTCCGCAATTCTCCACCTCCACCGGGGGGGGGAATTCCTGATGGCGTGGTTTAACTCACTCGGCTAAATCGCTGGCTTTGAAAGCAGACCAAGCAGGCCAGCAGCGCGGTTCGATTCCCGTACCAGCCTCCCCGGACAGGCGCCGGAATGTGGCGACTAGGGGCTTTTCACAGTAACTTCATTGAAGCCTACTCGTGACAATAAGCCATTTTCTTTTCTTTTCATTTAATTTCATTTCATTTTCATGTACCAGTCTCTTGTCATTCGAGGACCTGTCGCACCAGGCATGCCGGCAAAGACTCCGGCTGAGCAGGGATGCCGTGCGCAAATCTGCCAGTCCACCTGGCACCGTAGGGGGAGGACACACGCTCTTTGTACCCGTCAAGGTGACGTTCACCCTGAACGGTTAAGCTACGGGGTCCTTCCAGGGGCTGAGTGGGGACCTGCCCGGAACCTCGCAAAGCTCGGTGCACAGTTGCATCCACGCTGTCATGGAGGCCCTGTATGCCCAGTCAGCACAATACATAATTTCAATGTGGACCGAGCCCATGGACCATACCTGCTGTTACTGCCAACCCAGGACTCACACACTGTATTGCAGCAGGTATGTATCACAGAGGAGGTTGCGGGGGCGTCTACAGATGACGGGCCGCTCTTCACAAACTGAAAGGGGTTACACTTGATGAACTTGCATGTCTGCACCCATAACCCGGACATGGAGCCCAGACAGGCACAACGTGTGTACCAAGACCAATGCGCATGGGATGCTCTGATCGCCTCCAGGTTCACCGAGTTGGAGAGTGGGGGCGGGTGTTCTGGCCAGGGCTCTCTGTCTCTCTCTGTCTCTCTCTCTATCTGTGTCTGTCTGTCTGTCTGTCTGTCTGTCTGTCTCTGTGTCTCTCCTCTCCCCCCCCCCCCCCCCCCCCCCCCCCCCCCCGCAACCTCTTCTGTGATACATACCTGCGGCACTACGGTGTATGAGCCTTGGGGTGGCAGTAACAGCAGGCATGGTCCGTTGGATGGAGAATGATGATGACCCGCTCTCCGATGAGCTCTGGTACTCCGCATCGTTTGAGAACATCTGACTCCTACCCCCGGTAGCACCTGAGTGATCCCTGCATGCGAACTTGCCATCCCTCACACAGTCCCATCGGATCCCTGGGGTGACAGAGGTGGTGATGGTGAGATGTTGGGGTGAAACCCCGGAGCAGTGAGCGCTGGCAGATCGGCGGTCCCTCAGCTAAGTCCACCCTCAATATCTGCCCACCCGTCACACTCTTCTGACAGAGCACCGAGGCAGGTTATAACATTGTGCACAGGTGTTTCATGTGAAACCATATATACAGATTTGTGCCCTATCCATTATCGCAAACTGTGCCTTGCACCCATGTTGGTATCTACTTTTCTGGCCTTACGGGCCCTTATGCTACATCTAGGTGAATCCCTAGACTGTACATCAAGAGGTGACCTGCTGTGATTCCCGCCCTGTGACCTGCGTCACCTTTGGTGGCTGTCTTCTGGGGCGATTAGGCTTGGATGGGCCTGGTTTCTGCTCAGGTGTCCTAGGTGGTGTGCTGCCACCCTGTTCTGCCCGCTGCCCATCTGATGTGCCAAGGACAGGAGGGGAGCAGTCCAAGGTGCTACAGTGTTCCGCCACCTTCCCTGCGGGTGTTACCAGCATGGGTCCCATCATCTCCTCCTCGCCTGGGGTGCCCGATGGCCCCCGGGCTACTCCATGGGATGGGGGTCCAAGCGGAGTTAACCCCTGAGGCGCCATTACCACATGGCGCTGCCAGTCCTGGAGGCCCATTCTCGTCTCAACCAGGTTCTGCATGCTCGTGACCATGGAGCACAAGGAGTAGACCACCTGTGTCTGGGACTTCGCCACCACCTTCTGGATCTATGCCACATCTGCCCGTGACAGCGCCATCTCCCATTGGGACTGAGCCACCTCCCTCTGGGTCTGTGCCATGTCGGCCAGCGCCTCGGCAATGCCGACGACGCTGTCCACCGTCGGAGACTGGGCCACGCTCAGGAGCATTGTTGCAATAACCAGGTGGCTTTGGCACATGGCTACCTATGAGAGGGCAGCCATGTCCTGGGCCTCAGCCACCACCTGCACAGAGTGCCCAATACCTTGGACACGCTGATCCATTGGCTGAAAACCTCGCCCCCAAGGCCTCCACTGCAGATGCCACCCATGCGGTGTTGACCTGGATGGCAAGCATGGTCGGCAGAACCTTCTACTCCTGCATGCGGTTGGACTCCTCCAACCAAATCTGCAGGTGCTGGATGCTCACCGATAACCCCTCATGCAGTCCCTGGCTCTGTGACTTCAATCTTCATGATCGACGGGACATTCCATTCCAGAAGCCTGAAACCCATCTGGATGGCAGCTAGTCCCTGGGGCCGGCACGCCCTTTGACCGTCCAACCCCTCAGGAGTTCCTACCTCCACCTGCTGTACCAGAGCTGTATTGCTGTATTGCATTAAATTGCCCAACTGAGGTGACTGTCTCTGGGATGATGGACGGCATTAGAGACAGCTGTGATGGGAGATGTATCATACCCAGACCCGAGCTCCAGGGTGTCCTGGGATTCGGGCCGATGGCTCCCGTCCATGTCGGTATTGTCCTCGTTGCTGGTCAGCACCTGGGTTCTGGCTGTGGCTGGGGACAGGGGCGGAGAACACCTGAAGGGCCCGCTCCAACAACAGCAACTCCTGCAAGACAATACATGATTAGACTGCAGGCCAGGGAGTGAGTGGGTGTACAGGCGGTGTGTTGAGGAGGTGACAAGAATTGTATTTGGGTGGGGCTCAGTAGCGATGGTGGTGTGGCTGTGAGGGTGGTGTGGGGATAGTGGTGTGTATAGGGGTTGTGGTGGGTGTGAGGGTCATGTGGGGATGGGGGGTGACACACGTGACACGAGGAACTGCAGCTCAGTGGGGTCTCATTTCCTCGCCCAATGCCAACCACCACCCCAGCGACTGCCCTTGGGGCCCGCCGACCAGATCCCGGGCCCTCTGCTCTGCTGCCCTGAGGGGCCACAGGTTCGCGGGACCCCCTCCAGTCTTCATCTGCTCCCAGAGGTTGTAGACGGCGTTCTCCTGGGGTGAGGGGAACACAGTCCAGAATGTGTTACTTAAGACGCTGACCACCTCTGCATCCTGCACCCAGGCCCGGAGAACAGCGCCAGCCGCAGCTTCCTTCCCACCCCGAGATACAGGATCGCCCATCTCCCCTCTATGGCGTCTAGCAGGGTTTGGAGCTTGACATCTGAGAAACAAGGTGCCAGTCTCCTCGCTGCCATGTTGTTGGCTGGGATAGTGCATGTGGGGAGTGCAGTCTGTATATGCGGCTGCAGCTTGTCAGCGTCCTGCTTGTCAATGTGAACTTGCCGAATCCCGCACCATTTCCCATTGGAATTGATTGAATTCCTCGTGAGCTGGTGCTAGCCCCTTAACGTTCGTTGAACCGGCCCAGGTGCAGTGCCAGTTTGCTGCCGTAGAAGTCCACGAATCCTGTCCCGGCACTAACACTTGGTCTCTGGAATGGAGAATCTGGCCGCTTGTCATTCTTCAGAATTTAGACTTGTTGCCGAGGAAGGAAGAGAAAAAGAGCGAGTTGCAAAAAAAAATTAACTTCCTTTTATTAAGCTTTTGTATTTTTTTAATGATTGACATCAACGTAAATGAGCATAATTTTGATCTTGGAAAGGGACATCTTTCTGTCACCAACACCCTCCCAACTCTGAGAATTTAGGGTCACAGTAATCATTGCTTCACTCCTTCATTCTTTCCTAGATTCCTTCATCCATCCTACCCTTTGGAGTTTGTGTGCAGCTCTCCGTTATCCCAGCAAAGAGTTCATCTGCTACACCAAGCAGCATATTTTACAAATTACCTCCTCTTGCTCACGTAATTATTTGTGTTGTTGCGATTTGAGCACAGGATTCCTGTTCACAATTGGGATTGAAGGAGTGCTAAATTCTAAACAGCAACATTATTTTTACAGGGAGATGAGTGTACAAGAGCATGTTGGAATGAAAGATGCAATTTCTACAATGGATGCAATCAGAAAAGAAAAAGATCAATTTCAAGTACCAAAAGATTAGCTATAGCATGCATTAACACTTAACTCAAGCACAGCATCTTCTAGTGTGCTTGGAGTAGCAGTGGCCTGCAAAATATGTGTTCAGCAGTGAATATTCCTTTAAGTAAATTAAATCACTTTGCTGGCGGAATATGCAAAATGTATATAGACTTTCATGTGTTGCAAATCATTTATGATTGTAATTTTTTTTTAGTGTATAGGGCTTTAGTCTTATCATGACTGACTTTCTTCCATTTCTCTCTTTCATCCCCCAATCCTCCTGCCCCCTCCCAGATGTTCAAGTAGAACATTACAATTTGAAATCCTAGTGTTAACTTGCCACTTAGGCTTGACAATCATGTACTACTGAGTGATGAATACCAAGCATTTGCACAGAATATCTATTCCCGCTGATAGGAAAAAATATAACTCGGCAACTTGGCCCACTCAAATTCATCATAAATCCATCATAAAATTCTGCTCATGGTGGTTAAAAAGCTCTTTTATTAACAACAATTGGAATTTGTTTCAGATTAAGTCACTCGGTTTTTAAAATCTATCATTTCTGCCTTGGGTTGTGTACTCCATCCAACTCCCATTTTGACTTCCCATCACACATTCTATTAATTCATTTCTGAACTTTGGAAATTGTGAAATCCTCTTTTAGATCAGATCATTCCCCTCTTGGTTAGTTGTAGACGATGGTGATATTAAATGGGAAATGTTAAATTGTGTTTTAAATAATAAGATATTTTGACTTATTTTATGCATATGATGGATAGAATTAACTTTCAGTTAAGAATTTGTCCATTAGAAGAATCAAAACTGAATTAATTAAATGGCCCGCACCTTGTCAATTGTGAAAGGTTCACACAAATTTGGAAAGGTGAACACCAGATTTGTTTATCTCCCTTTGTGACAACACTGCGATTAATCGAGTATACATATGCTTTTCTTAACTACATGGTGGCACAGTGATTAGCACTGCTGCCTCACAGTGCCAGCGACCAGAGTTCAATTCCAGTTTTGGGGGACTGTCTGTGTGGAGTTTGCACATTCTCCCTGTGTCCGTGCGAGTTTCCTCCAGCTGCTCCTGTATTCTCTCGCAGTCCCAAGATGTGCAAGTTAGCTGAATTGGCCATGCCAAAAACAATTGCCCCTTAGTGTCCGAAGATGTGCAGGTTAAGTGAGGTTACGGGATAGGGCGGGGGAATGAGCACAGTTGGAGAGCTCTTTTGGAGGATCGGTGCAGACTCGATGGGCTGAATGGCCTCCTTCTGCACTGTATGGATTCTATGGAATGTAACAATTCCTGTTTTATTGCACATCACATTTAATCTTTGCCCTCCTTGGAGATCTTTGATCGTGTGGAGGATCTGTATTTGGGAATTCCTTTTTGTAAAGTCAAGGGCCATTAGGGATATGTAAAGAATGTGAGAACCCATTGTGATGGCCACAACTAAATTATTTTGTGATCTCTGATATGATCTAAAAGCTGAGGCTAAACCAGGTAACGATGCATTGATTTAGGATTTGAACCCAAATTAACTGCTGCGTTGTAGATTTGTAGACTTGTAGCTAAAATGATTGAATTTATTTATATTACACCTTGCTTATTAATCCAGAACGTTCCACTTTAGCATAGTTGCCTGTGTAGGCAGTCAATAATGAGATCTTGATCAAAACAAGAAGTCAATATGAAATATGATGTTGACTGTGCAACATTGCGTTTTTAAAATTACTCCCAACTCTTCCCTTCAACGTTGGAATTGGCAAAATGACTTGTTGTCTGCTCCTTCCTTCTTGGCTTCCTCTGGTGGAATTTCTGTACTAATAAGCTTCTGAGTTGACAGGTAAACTGTATATCTGATGATTGTGCTTTTGGTTTTAGTGGCATTCTTGGAATTGTCGTGTTAATTTTGCAGTTATTCAATAAAATATATTGGGGAAAAAAATGCTTTCTGTGGTATTCATTTGGTTTACACGGAACTCAAAATAACTGATTCAAAGATGAACTGCATTTTATTACAAGAAAAATGTCAACTTTAAATTTTCTGAAACATGAAACAATTTTACAAAGAGTAGCAAACCATGGGGTAGCAGGGTGGAGCAGTGGTTAGCACTGCTGCCTCACGGCTCCAATGACCCAGCTTCGATCCCTTAGGTCACTGTCCGTGTGCCCACTCTCCCCATGTCTACATGGGCCTCGCCCCAAAACAATGTGCAACGTAAGTGAATTAGTCAAGCTAAATTGCCCCTTCATTGGAAAAAAAGAATTGGGTACTCTAAAAAGTTTGTTAAAATTTCTATTGTACCAGTACATCTGCGCACGAGTTTATTTTTCAAAGAAAGACTCTCGTTTATATGGTGCTTTCCACGAACACTGGACACATCAAAATACTTCACAACCAATTAAGTATTTTGAAGTGGAGTCACAGATGAAACGCAAAAGCCAAATTGCGCACGGCCAAGCTCCAACAAACTGCAATGTGACGATGATCAGATAAGGGCCGGAATTCTCCAGCCGTTGGGATTCTCTATTCCTGCCTGCAGTGCACCCCAGCCCACAGTTCCCCGGCAGAGTGGGGTGGCTTCAATGGGAGATTCCATTGACAAGCAGCGGAAGTAGAGAATCCCACCGCCAGTGAACGGTACACCGATGAGAAACACGGAGAATCTAGCTCAAGCTTCTTTTTTTATTACGTTGATTGAGGAGCATATATTCAGATCACCAAAAAGAACTATCCTCTTCTTCAAAATGGTGTTGTGATCTTTTAAAACCACTCGAGCAGGAAAATGGGGCCTTGGCTTAAAATATTTTATCCAAAAGACAACACCTTCAACAGTGCAACACTCCATCAGTACTGCATAGGCCTTGCTTTTGGTGCTCAGACCTGAAGTGGGACTTGGAGCCAAACTTTATGACTCGGAGGCAAAGCTGTTACCCACTGAGCCACTCAGTGCTAAGAATGGTGAACTTTCCAGTTCTTTTACCTTGGTTTCTTAACCCAAAGTAGTATCCTTTTCCAACTAAAATCTATCAATCATAATTTTGACTTTTTTCAATTCAACCCCAGCTTCAACACCTTTTTGAAGAAGTTCCAGATTTCCACTGCACTTTGTGATGGTTTCGCTCTAGTTTAATTGCTGAATTTTCTTGGGTTGCTGCACACTTGCAACTGAAAATGGGGTTGTGAATTAAGAGAGTTAAGTTCCCAATTAAAAATAACTTTGGTACATTTGAGAATCACTGTCCCTATTCCCTGTAACAATGAGATTTTTAAATAGTTTTTTTTTAGAAAATATTTTATTGAAGCATTTGTAATTTTCACAGTTTAAAACAGTAACATTTCTTAAACGACCCTGCGGGCTGACACACAAAAAACACCTAAAAAACAGTAAATAACATCCCCTCGTACCCCCGTCCTATCCCCTAATTACCCGTATACTAAGTTTCCTGTCCTTAACTAACATTGCCATGCCTCCTGTTTTCCTTGAAGAAATCGATGAACGGCTGCCATCTCTGGGCGAACCCCTGAATTGATCCCCTCAAAGCAAACTTGATTTTTTTCCAGACTGAGAAACCTGCCATATCGCTGACCCACAGTCCTGACTTCATTAATAACTTTGACTTGGGAATAATGTTCCCACTAAGCTACATGTGTGCACTGCAAGGTACCAGACGGGCCTTATTAAATACAGAAAGTGGATAGCAGCCATGCAAAAAAAGAAAATTAAGATTTCACAGACTTGAAAAACTAAACCGTGCACAATAATAATATTTTAAAGGGAATTACTTGGGGATTGTCACACCAGCGCGATATTAGGAAATTGGGTCCAGAAATGAGACCCAACGTATCAGGCAATTTAGGGGTTAAACAGACTGAGGGGAAAAAGCTTCCTAGCATAGAGTCAAAGGGATACGTCCACACATGGCCGGGTTACATTGACCCAGTCAGATTAAAACTCATTTGTGGAAATACACAGGGTGCCTCAGATCCATTCATCTTTGGGATCATCCTGTCTGACCAGCTATTAGTCCATTTGACCAGCTATTACAGAGTCTGATGCTCTCTTTGCTTGTCAATGGGAGATTAGTTGCATATCAATAACATGGCTCTATTCTTTTGTAAAACAGCCAAGAAAATGCTGATGGGTTCAAGTCTGGGCACTCAGAAGAGAGAGAGCCTTTGTTTGAGGTGTGGGGGAAGCTCCGAGAGAGAGGGAGTGGTGGAATCCTGGTTTGAACAGGTACAAGATAATTATTTAAACAGCTACCAAGAGAGGTCGTGAAAAGCTGCTCCAGATACCAGCTTTCAAAAAGTGTTCTAAAAACAGAAAATTGCTTTGTAAATGCCTTTGAAAATGGCATGAGAGCTGCTTGTTCTGTCACAGTGTTGCTTAATGGGAATAATGTGTTAAGGTTAAGAAACTGCATGTAATCTGTTATTGTTAGGGTTGATGTTTAAAAGTTTAAATACTTTTTTTTCAATAAAGTTTGTTAATAAAATAACCAAGCCCTATTTCTTATATTATCACTCCTGGAAAGAATCAATCTCTCCGCACCATCTTAAAACTTAAAAAAGTTATGGTCATTACCCTCTTAGCCACTGTTGAGATCTGACTGGGCATCTATAACAGGGGTACAGGGCACAATTTCAAAATTTGCAGATAACCCAAAACTTGGATATGTACTAAACAGAAAGTAAGACAGTAATAAACAGCAAGAGGATATAGACAGGCCAGTGGGGTGGGTGGGCACATGGCAGATGAGATTCAAGATAAAAAAGAGTGAGTTGATACATTTTGGTAGGAAGATTGAGGAGAGAAAATACAAGCTAATTGGTCCAATCTCAAGGTGCAAGAACAAAGATCCTGGGTGGTGGTGGGGAGGATTTGTCTACAAATCTGTGAAGGTAGCAGGGCAGTTTATGAATGAAGCATAACAGATCCTGGGGTTTATAAAGAGAGGCGTAAAGTACAAAAGCTAGGCTGTGGGATTCTCCGTCAGTGGGATCCTCCACTTCGCCGACAGCGCCTTCATTCTGCGGGTTTACCGATGGTGTGGAATGGCCACAATGGGAACCCCCATTGGCAAGCTGCCGGAATGGAGGATCTCACTGTGGGCGCGTGTCCTGCTGGATCCAACTAAATAAGGAGAAATTGTTTCCAGTGGCTGAATGATTGATATTCAGAGGGTGCAAATTTAAAAAGATTGGGGAAAAAAATCAGAGGCAACTTGAGGAAAAATCTATAAATGCAACAAGTGATTAGGATTTGGAATGCACTGTCTGAAGGGATGGTGGACAAAGATTCAGGGCACAATTCTCCGGAAAGATTTCTAAGTGCTGTAGCCAGCAGGAACTGCCGCGAGCTTCCCGCCGCTCAACCTCGCAAAGCCTGCAATGCTATTCATCGTTAATTTGTCGACTTAACGAGGCTTCTCACCTTAAATGAAGGCTCACCAGCCAATTTGCCACGACTGCCAGCCCCCGCGAACAAGGTCGAGCAGCACTTGCTCAGCCAACCCCAACCAGCTCACAACAATGGTGCCCAGGAGACTGACCCCATGATTCGGAGATGCTGACCTGGAGAGGCATCCAGGCACAGTGGAGGCCAGGAGGGATGTCCTGTTCCCCCAAGGGTCGCGGAGGGTCAGTGACAGGACAGCCAGGGCTGCCTGGGATGAGGTGGTGACGGCTGCAAGTTCTGGGACTGTGACCAGGAAGACCCGCCTCCAGTGCCGAGAAAAGGTCAACGACCTACACCAGGCAGCATGAGCGAGTGGACTCCAAAGCCTCCCCCCACCCCGCTGAGACCTTTCCACCCCATGCGAGCATCCACCCCCCCAACTCTCCATGCGACCTCGACCCTCCCTGCACCACCCTCACTCTTCAACCCCCCCCAACCCTTCACAGACCCCCAACCCTTAACACCACCACCCTACCACTGTGAACCACGCATGTGGCTAACGATGCCCTCTCTGTGTCTCCTCAGGGAAAGCTCTCCCACAATCACCGGGAGAGGGCCCAGACTGGCGGTGGGGTGTCGGACTTGAGAATCCTCACCTTCTTCGAGGAGCGGGCCCTGGAGATGACTGGGGTGGTCGAGGACATGGCGGTCACCCACATAGGTTGGTCACTGCAGAGTTCACCTGTCAAAAGTGAGTTGTTATTACCTTACTGACTGACCCATCCCTCCCACTGACCACATGTCCATTCTCCCACAGGTCCTCCAGCCCATGGTGCCAGCTTTTCTCGGGTGGTCCCCTCTCCAGCCTCCCAGGAGAACACCTCAGAGAGGAGCTCCGAGGAAGACACAATCGAGACGTCACAGCCCCTTCCACCAGCGTAGATACATGCACCTCGGTGGAACATAGGGAATTGTATAACACATTAAACAGCCTTATGCACAACCAGTATGACACCTCTGTCACTTTCGTCTGCAATACGGGCTGATCTCCGAACCCTTGACCCATCTCTCCAGGCTTCACATTCTCCCACCCCGGGCATACCGTTGCAGGTGGTAGGTGTGAGCGAGCACTCAGCAGACAGGCAGGGTCAGACTATGGCATAGATTGAG
Source organism: Scyliorhinus canicula (assembly GCF_902713615.1). Lineage (NCBI taxonomy): Eukaryota > Metazoa > Chordata > Chondrichthyes > Carcharhiniformes > Scyliorhinidae > Scyliorhinus > Scyliorhinus canicula. The sequence continues at coordinate 63,217,901 of NC_052160.1, read as the reverse complement.
GAGCACTGACGCTCAGCTCCCTGCTCGTTATCATCACTCCCCTGCCTCGACGGTGACCCACTAAACGGTGCCGACAGTACCCTGGAATGATGTGACACATACCCTGGGAGGGTGGGAAATGAGGTGGGGTGTGGGTAAGGTAGCGATGATGGGCCAGGCCACGTCCTATCTGAATCGGACAGGTTTGAGGGCCTCCCTGGCCCTCCGAGTTTGCTGGGCCTTTGCCACTCTCACCTTTCCTACAGCCTCCGGCTGGTCCTCCAGCCCCTGCTTGTCCGGCGCCGCCTAATCATCTCAGTCTTCCTCCCCCTCCTTGAAGATAGCAACATGTTCTTCATCCCCAACCTCCATGCTGTTGCCCCGCTGCTGTGCGAGGTTGTGGAGGACACAGCAGACCACCACAAAGCGTGTGACCCTCCAGGCGCTGTACTGGAGTGCACCACTGGAGCGGTTGAGGCATCGCAACTCATCTTGACGAGCCCAATGCATCATTCAATGATAGTCCGGGTCGCTGCATGGGCCTTGTTGTACTGGGTCTCCGTTTCGGTCTCCGGCCTCCACACTAGCATCATTAGCCAGGTCCTTCATGGGTACACCCTATCCCCAAGGAGCCATCCTGGGGTGGTCCTTGAAGAGGCCAGGGATGACCGACTGCCCCAGGATGTAGCTGTCATGCACACTCCCCCGGGAAGCATGCACACAGGTGTATGATCTTCATGTGGTGTTCGCACACAAGCTGTATGTTCTGGGAGTGGAACCTGTCATGTGAGAGCGCCTTTAAGAATGGGATGTTTAAGCAATGTACCTTTAAGAAATGAGGCGATGTCAGAGTGTGGGTGGAGCTGGGCTTCAGCTCGGCCATTTTGAAGTTTTTAGTTTCAGTTTTGAGGGAGAGCAGCTGAAAAGTGCCTGGCTGGTTTGCTGTGAGCTGCTTGAAAGGAGAAAAACAGTTTGAGGAGAAAGCTGGGAGTGTCTGTGTGTTTTGCAAAGAGCTGCAGGAAGAAAACACACCTGGTCTGTGGATGTCTGCAAATCTAAAGACTATAAATATATTGAATGTAACCTCATGTCTGTTTTTGAAGGTGAAGTCTTTGGATGTTTAAAAGAACAGTGTGAAGGATTATTTAGTGATGTAGTCTTTTGGGGTTATCTTTGAAGTAAGGGGTGTTAAGAGATCCAATGTTTATTTAAAAGGTTAATCTGAGTTCATGGAATAAACATTGTTTTGTTTTAAAAACCATGTGTCCATAATTGTAATACCACACCTGGGGAACAAGCCGTGTGCTTCAAAAGCTAACAATCCATTAAAGGGGGAGGTTGGTTGAACTCCATGATACATTTTGGGGTTCTGAAAACACCTCTCCCATAACAAATCCCTTTCTGTTAATGCAGGGCACTCCCAGTGCCCGGAGAGCGCAGGGCAACATGCGGGCCATCCACTCTCCCCTGGACTTGGGGCATGCCGGCATTCTGACAGAGAAACTTGCTGCCCGGACATCCTGTTGGGCTTGGTCATGTCGAAGTTGATGCAGTTTTCTGCCCAGGCAAATAGGGCATCTGTGACCTGTCGGATGTATCTGTGGCCTGCGAGGTGCCACACAGGACCCTGCTTGAGTCCTGGAAGGATCCTGAGGCATAGATGTTCAGGGCTGCAGTGACCTTGACGGCCACCGGGAGCAGGTGTCCTCCTCCTCCTCCATGTGGTGCCAAGACCTCGAGAACATGGCACAGATGCCGCACTGTCTCCTTGTTCGAGGCGGAGCCTCCTGAGGCACATGTTGTCCATCATCTGTTCGAATTACCAGCGATGCCTGTACACCCTGGGCCGGCGCAGGACTCTCCCTCTGGGTCCCTCCCTGGCCTGGTGGGTGGCCGGGTACTCAGGGTGTAGGATAGATCGGGCACATGATTCCCCACCTCGAGCATCTTCTGATGCTGCTCCAGCGCTCGGCCTAGCAGCTGCACCACTAGGGAAAGTTCTGCTTAGTTCAAAATCCCTGCCATAGTGTTCAGTATAGGTAAGGTGTTGGGAGAGGGTATTAGACTGACACCCAACCCCCTGCCCCCCGCCAGTGCCACACTCCCCCTCCCACGGTGGCCCACCCCTGTGCTGGGTCCCCTACCCCCAGCCAATGTTCTCCACCGCCAGCCAATGGTCCCCATCCCCTGCCAAACACTGGGGCGACAAAGATGGCTACTCACCTCCCCTGCTCCACATAGTAGCTCTTTCACCAGGTTCACGTTTTTAAAAAGGAGTTGTGGTGATTGTATTCACCATAATGCATGCATGATACCATAACCTGTGACCTATGACCTGGAAGTGGTGATATGAACTGCTTCCAGGTACTGTACTGGAATCTCGGCATGACTTCGCCTCTGGCTCCACCCACACCAGGGCCATATATAGCCTGGCCTCTTGTGGGCGGCATTCATCTGTACTACTTACTCTGGCTAGGCAAGTTCATGACTAATAAAGCCTACTGTTCACTCGCTCTCTCTGCCTCACTTGAATTGAAGGTATATCAATTTATTAGTCATAGACAGCACTATGGAAGCCGCTCTAAAGCCAGACAGGCTCCAACTCGATGCCTGCACGTCTGAAGCCAAGGAAATATTCAAACATTGGCTCTGATGCTTCGAGGCCTACCTTGACTCCTCCACAACGCCTCCCACAGAGTCACTTAAGCTGCAACTCCTCCACGCCCGGGTGAGCCATCAAATCTCTGCAATGATCGAGAAAGCGGCCACGTACGAGGCGACGGTCGCAACTCTCAAGGCACATTTCGTGAAGCCCGTAAATGAGGTGTTCGCCAGACACCTCCTCACTACTCGCCGTCAATGCGCTGGAGAATCGCTGGATGAGTATCTCGAAACCCTGACTCTATACGCGAGGAACTGCAGCTATCGGGGTGTGACGGCGGAGGAACACATGAACTCACAGATCCGGGACACCTACAGGGGGGGTCCACTCGAACTATATCAGGCAGCGCCTGCTGGAAAACGGGACCTGCGGGACACGGTAAAGCTAGCGGCCTCGCTAGAGGTGGCCTACCAGAACCTCAGCGCGTTCCCCGTGGACCTGCCGAACCCTTCGTGGACACCCTCGTCGCAACCCCCGTTGGACTCGACTACGTCGCAGGCCTGTGCCGCGCGTCTGCCAGCCCAGCCCGGGGAACCGCAGTGCTAGTTCTGCGGCCAGTGTCAACACACCCGGCAGCGCTGCACAGCAACGTGTAGCGATTGCGGGAAAAAAGGGCACCTCGCTAGAGCCTGTCTGGGCCAGCCTAAGGCTCAGAAATCGGAAACGCACCAGGCCCGACCCATGGACTCGCAGCCCCACAGATCCCCCAATGCGGCTGCGTGCCTGCCCGGAACGCCAATGTCAGATGCATCATCGGCATCGTGCGACTCATGGCGGCCGCCATCTTGGTCGCCGGCCCCAACGCCGATTGATACATGCGACTCATGGGGGCAGCCACCTTGGCTGCCTGCCCGGCACTGACTAACACGTGCGACCGATGGGGGCGGCCATCTCGGTCACCATCTTCGCCCCAGCCCGACACGTGCGACTCATGGGGGTCGCCATCTTGTGACTCCACCGACCACACAGACTACCCGCAGCTGGGCGCAGTCATCCTCGACCAGTCGCAGCCAAAACAGCTGAAGAACTCCATGATGGTCGTCAGGGACAACGGGCACAAGACCTCCTGCCTTTTCGACTCCGGGAGCACGGAGAGCTTTGCCCACCCCGACACGGTAAGGCGCTGCTCCCTCCACACCTACCCAGCCTCCCAAACAATCTCCCTTGTCTCCGGGTCCCATTCGGTTCCGATCCGGGGGTACTGTATCACCAATCTCACGATGCAGGGTGCAGAGTACGCTCGTTTTAAGCTCTACGGTCCTCCCCCACCTCTGCGCCCTCCTACTGCTCGGATTGGACTTTCAATGTAACCACCGAAGCCTGACCCTACAGTTCGGCGGACCCTTGCCCCAGCTCACGGTGTGCAGCCTCGCGACCCTCAAGGTCTCCCCCCCCCCCCCCCCCCCCCCACTCCTAACTGTAAGCCCATCACCACCAGGAGCAGACGGTACAGTTCGCTGGACATGACGTTTATCAAGTCGGAGGTCCAGCGACTGTTGAGTGAAGGGATCATCGAGGCCAGCAACAGCCCTGGAGAGCACAAGTGGTGGGCGTCCGGACTGGGGAAAAGAATCGGATGGTTGTGGACTACAACTAGACCATTAACCGGTTCATGCAACTGGATGCGTATCTCCTCCCCCGCATTGCGGAGATGGTCAACCAGATCGCGTAGTACCGTGTGTTCTCCACGGTCGATCTGAAATCGGCCTACCACCAGTTCCCAATCCGCCTGGAAGAGCGTCACTACACTGCTTTCGAGGCAGCCGGCCAGATCTTCCACTTCCTCAGGGTGTCCTTTGGCGTCACGAACAGAGTCTCGTTCTTTCAGAGAACGATGGATCGAATGGTGGACCAGTATGGTTTGCGGGCTACATACCCATACTTGGACAATGTGACCATCTGCGGCCATGAGCAGCAGGACCATGACGCCAACCTCCAGAAGTTCCTCCAGGCCACCCAATCCCTCAACCTCACATGCAACAAAGAAAAATGCGTCTTCCGTAATACCCAGCTAGCCATCCTCGGCTACGTCGTAGAGAATGGTGTCCCAGGGCCCGACCTCAACCGTATGCGCCCCCTCACAGAACTCCCCCCTCCCCACAGCCTTAAGGCCCTCAATTGATGCCTGGGGCTGCTCTCCTACTACGCCCAGTGGGTCCCCAACTATGCGGACAAAGCCCGCCGACTTATTCAAACAACCACTTTTCCCCTGACGGATGAGGCCCGCGCGGCCTTCAGCCGCATCAAGGCTGATGAGTCCATCCCTTTTCAGGTAGAGAGCGACGCGCCAGACGTCGCACTGGTCGCCACACTCAACCAGGCGGCAGGCCAGTAGCATTTTTATCTAGGACCCTCCACGCTTCCAAAATTCTACACCCCTCAGTCGAGTAGGAAGCACAAGCCATAGTGGAAGCCGTGTGGCACTGGAGGCACTACCTAGCTGGTAGGAGGTTCACCCTCATCACCGAACAGCAGTCAGTAGCCTTCATGTTTGACAACGCACAACGGGGCAAAATAAAAAATGATAAAATCTTGAGGTGGAGGATCGAACTCTTCACTTACAACTACGATATCAAGTACCATCCTGGGAAGCTCAACGAGCCCCCAGATGCCCTGTCCCGCGGCACATGCGCCAGCGCGCAAGGTGACCGACTTCGGGCTATCCACAATGACCTCTGCCACCCGGGGGTCACCCGGCTTACTCACTTTATTAAGGCCCGCAATCTGCCATACTCCACTGAGGAGATCAAGGCCATGACCAGGGACTGCCAAGTCTGCGCGGAGTGCAAACCGCACTTCTACCGGCCAGACAAGGCCCACCTGGTAAAGGCCTCCCGGCCCTTTGACCGCCTAAGCATTGACTTCAAAGGGCCCCTCCCCTCCACCAACCGGAATATATACTTTCTCACCGTCATCGATGAGTACTCCTGCTTCCCCTTCGCCGTCCCCTGCTCCGACATGACCTCAGCCACCGTAATAAAGGCACTGCACAGCATCTTCACACTGTTTGGTTTCTCTGTGAACGTCCACAGCGACCGGAGCACATCGTTCATGAGCGATGAGCTGCGTCTGTACCTACAAAGGCATCACCTTGAGCAGGACTGCGAGCTATAACCCGCAGGGAAACGGGCAGGTGGAGAGGGAGAACGCAACGGTATGGAAGGCCGTTCTTCTGGCCCTTAGGTCTAGAAGTCTCCCCATCCCCCGCTGGCAGGAGGTCCTCCCTGACGCCCTCCACTCCATCAGATTGCTCCTCTGCATGGCCACAAACAAGACCCCTCAGGATCGTTTGTTTATCTTCCCCAGAAAGTCCATCTCCGGGGTCTCGCTTCCATCTTGGCTGAAAACTCCGGGATCAGTCCTTCTCCGGAGGCATATGAGGAGCCATAAGACCTACCCCCTGATCGAGAGGATCCAGCTGCTCCACGCTAACCCCCAGTATGCCTACATCGCGCACCAGGACGGACAGCAAGATATGGTCTCCCTATGGGACCTGGAGCCAGCTGATTCCCCCGCCAACACGCGCCCCCCCCCCCCCCACCTACATCCCCCCCTTCCTGCTGCCCGCCACGACTCACAGTGCCCTGGGTCTCCTGTATTGTCCCGCGCCGACACTGCCGCCACCCATCACCCCCCCCCCCACCCTACTCCCGCACCCCAACCATCTCCGACACCCCGGACTGAGGCTCAAGCTCCAGACACAACCCCCCCTGGAGTCACCACCTGCCACAACTGTGCCCGCCGCACCGCCAGAGCTGAGGAGATCGAAGAGAACGATCCGGCCTCCAGATAGACTGATTATGTAATGATCCCACGTCACCCCGCTGGACTTGATTTTTTTAACAGTGGGTGAATGTGGTGAATGTATCATGCATAATGCATGCATGATACCATAACCTGTGACCTATGACCTGGAAGTGCTTCCAGGTACTGTACTGTAACCCCGGTATGGCTCCGCCTCTGGCTTTGGCCACACCTGGGCCATATATAGGCTGGCCTCTTGTGGGCGGCATTCATCTGCACTGCTGACTCTGGCTAGGCAAGTTCATGACTAATAAAGCCCACTGTTCACTTGCTCTCTCTGCCTCACTGTGAATTGAAGGTATGTCAGGCGTACTAATTATCGCCAGCGTGAGCACTTGCTGGGAGGCCGATTAATCACGGGAGGACATTGGATAAGGGGGGGGCCCCAATTAACAGTATGGAAGTAGGGCTTGAGTGGTGATAGTTTGTTGCTCGCCATGCTACAGTGATATCCGGGTATTGCCTCCGGGAGTAGGGCGGTTACATTGCAAACTGTTTGGCGCCTGGCGGCCTCGCCCGCTATTCATCAGCCTTGTTTCCCTCGAGCAAGAATACAACAAGCCAGAGATCACACCCTCAGTGTTAGCCTTCAATAGGAAATTGGATTAATACTTGGAGAAAAATCGAAGGGATTTGGGGAAGAGTGGGCAAGAGGAACTAACCGGATTACTCTGTCAAAGAGCTGACAAAGACTTGATGGGTCAATTGTTCTTTCTTTGCTGAACTACTCCATGATTCTGGGAAGAATCTTCCAGAAATAAGGGTTATGGTAGCTAAAAGCTATTCCATCTGTACTGGGGTTGGGAAAGCTGGGGTAATGTGAGAATACACAGTAATTCAGACTCTCAAATAGATGTGAGCTGGGTGTGGGATTGGAAGAGATTGCAGAAGTAGAATGGAGTGAATTTAATAAGGTATTTTTTAATAAGGATAGGAATCCTGAGGTTGCCTGATGGGTTGTTGATGGAAGTCAAACAGGACAAATACGGGGTGGGACTCTCCGTCAGCCGATGCCAAAATCGGTACACGCGATTGGGCGAAGACTCAGTTTAGACGCTGACAATGTGGCGGCACCGGTTTCATGCCAAAATCGTAATTCTCCAGTGCCTCGACAGCAGCGTCAGTGAGTTGCACTCCGCACGTACAGTAAACACCCTGACCCGATATTCTCCGGGGCCACCGCGATTCTCCGCCTTCACCCGGGAGCTGCCAGCCAGGTCGGGAGCGAGGTCCCTGAGGAGGACTTCCTAGGGAAGACAAGGAGACGTTCATGAGGCATTTGGTTAGTTGCAGTGCAGAGCAGAGACCGGATGGAGTGGAGTGCGTCTGGGAGGACCTCCTGCCAGTGGGAGACTGGGAGATTCCTGGACTGTAGGGTCAGTAGGACGGTCTTCCAGACCGTTCCGTTCTCCCTCTCTACCTGTCCGTTATCCCGGGGGTTGTAACTGGTCATCCTGCTCGAGGCGATGCCCTTGCTAAGCAGGAATTGACGCAGTTCGTCACTCATAAAAGAGGACCCCCTATCATTGTTTATGTAGGCAAAGAATCCGAACAGGGAAAAAATGCTGTGGAGTGTTTTGATCATGGTGGTTGTGGTCATGTCGGGGCAGGGGATGGCGAATGGGAATCGGGAGTACTCGTCAATCACGTTGAGGAAGTACGTGTTGCGGTTGGTAGAGGGGAGGGGATCTTTGAAGTCCATTCTGAGGCGTTCAAAGGGACGGGAAGCCTTTATCAAATACACTTTCTCCGGACGGTAGAAGTGCGGCTTGCACTCCGCGCAGATGTGGCAGTTCCTAGTGACTGTCCTGACCTCCTCGATGGAGTAGGGCAGGTTGCGGGTCTTTATGAAATGGAAGAAATGAGTGACCCCCGGCTGGAAGAGGTCCTCGTGAAGGGCTCGGAGGCGGTCCACTTTTGCGTTGGCACATGTGCCGCGGGACAGGGCATCGGGAGGCTCGTTTAGCTTCCCGGGACGATACAGGATCTTGTAGTTATAGGTGGATAATTCGATCCTCCACCGCAAGATCTTATCGTTCTTGATCTTGCCTCTCTGTGCATTGTCGAACATGAAGGCTACCGACCGTTGGTCCGTGAGGAGGGTAAACCTCCTGCCGTCCAGGTAATGCCTCCAATGTCGCACAGCTTCTACTATGGCCTGGGCTTCCTTCTCGACCAAGGAGTGGCGGATTTCGGAAGCATGGAGGATACGAGGGAAGAAGGCCAGTAGTCTGCCCGCTTGGTTGACGGTGGCCGCCAGAGCTACATCGGACGCGTCGCTCTCGACTTGGAATGGGGGGGACTCGTCGATGGCGCGCATCGCGGCCTTTGCAATGTCTGCTTTCATGCGGCTGAAGGCCTGGCGGGCCTCCGTCGACAGGGGGAAAGTAGTTGTTTGGATGAGAGGACGGGCTTTGTCGGCGTAGTTGGGGACCCACTGAGCATAATAAGAGAAGAACCCAAGGCAGTACTTCAGGGCCTTGGAGCAGTGAGGGAGGGGGAACTCCATAAGGGGGTGCACGCGTTCTGGGTCGGGGCCTATCACACCATTTCGCACTACGTAGCCGAGGATGGCTAGGCGGTCGGTGCTAAACATGCATTTATCCTTGTTATACGTAAGGTTAAGGATCTTCGATGTCTGGAGGAATTTTCGGAGGTTGGTGTCGTGGTCCTGCTGGTCGTGGCCGCAGATGGTGATATTATCGAGATACGGGAATGTTGCCCATAAACCGTCGCGGTCAACCATTCGGTCAATCTCTCGCTGGAAGACCGAGACCCCATTAGTGACACCGAAAGGAACCCTTAAAAAGTGATAGAGCCGCCCTTCTGCCTTGAAGGCAGTGTACTTGCGGTCACTCGTGCGGATGGGGAGCTGGTGGTAGGCGGACTTAAGGTCCACCGTGGACAAGATCTTGTATTGCGTGATCCTGTTTACGAGGTCGGATATGCGGGGGAGAGGGTACGCGTCCAGCTGCGTAAACCTGTTGATGGTCTGGTTGCAGTCTATGACCATCCTATTCTTCTCCCCGGTCTTTACCACCACTACTTGAGCTCTCCAGGGACTGTTGCTAGCCTCGATGACCCCTTCCCTCAGGAGCCGGTGGACCTCGGACCTGATCAACGTCCGATCCTGGGCACTGTACCGTCTGCTCCTAATGGCGATGGGTTTGCAATCCGGGGTGAGGTTTGCAAACAGGGAGGGGGGTCGACCTTGAGGGTCGCGAGGCTGCAGACAGTGAGAAGGGGTATAGGGCCCCCGAATTTGAAAGTTAGACTTTGGAGTTTGCACTAGAAGTCTAACCCTAGGAGAGTGGCTGCGCAGAGGTGGGGGAGGACGTAGAGCCTGTAATTCTTGAACTCCCTCCCTTGGACCGTGAGGTCCGCGGCAGAATACCCTTTTATTGCAACAGAATGGAAGCCAGAGGCCAGGGTGATATTTTGATTGACGGGGTGGACAGGAAGAGAACAGCGCCTTACTGTTTCAGGGTGTATAAAGCTCTCCGTGCTCCCAGAGTCGAGCAGACAGGACGTCTCGTGCCCGTTGATTAATACCATCGTCGTTGCTGTGGAAAGGGTGCGGGGTTGAGACTGGTCCAAGGTCACTGATGCCAATCGTGGCAGGAGTTCAGAATCATCTTCGGGTGGTGTGTGGTCACCCGTGCTGGGGTCCTTGGAGCCGGTCCAAGATGGCGGCGCCCACTGGTCGCACATGGCTGGGGGTGGACAAAATGGCGGCGCCCATCCCCCGCACGTGGCTTCGGCAGAGCAAGATGGAGACGTCTGGAGGCCCCATGTGGAGTTGGGGGAGGAAGCTGGTGATGTTGGTGGGTTGCTCGGGGCCCGTGGAGAGGGTTGAAGCGGCGATCCACACTCGCCGCCCGGACCGCAGCAACCGCCCGGGTCTGGCAGACTGCCATGAAATGGCCCTTTTTGCCGCACCATTTACACATTGCCGAACGGGCTGGGCAGCGCTGTCGGGGGTGTTTCGCCTGCCCGCAGAAATAGCAACGGGGCCCAGCGGTGTTGCCGGGGCGTCTCGCAGCACAGGCCTGAGGCGATTCAGAGTCCGCTGGGGGGGGGGGAGGATTCCACGCTGCCCCGGGCGCCACCACGCAGTCGGGGGCGTAGGCGCGGGCATTTCGGGAGGCCACGTCCAGTGAATTGGCGAGGGCCCGTGCCTACTTGAGGCCCAGAGTGTCTTTCTCAAGCAGTCTCTGGCGGATTTGCGGGGACTGCATACCCGCAACAAAAGCGTCCCGGATCAAAAGTTCGTTTGCCAAAACTTGTGGGCAGCTGCAGTTTCTCCCTAGCACGAGGAGAGCAAGATAGAACCCGTCTAGTGACTCACCAGGGCTCTGCCGTCTCGTTGCCAGTAGGTGCCGGGCGTAGACTTGGTTTACTGGGCGGATATAATGTCGTTTGAGTAGTTCCATTGCGGAATCATAGTCCGTAGCGTCCTCGATGAGCGTGTCGGTGTCCGGGCTCACTCTCGAGTGCAGGATCTGTAGTTTCTGTTCCCTCGTAGGTGTGCTTTCTGCCGTGCCGAGGTAGCCGTTGAAACATGCTAACCAGTGTTTAAAGGTTGCTGCTGCGTTAGCTGCGTGGGGGCTGAGTTGTAGACACTCCAGCTTGATGCGGAGCTCCATCCTTTAAAACTTGTCTATTAAATTGATGCACTATCGATGACCACAGAAGCGAGGTTGTAGTCTGAAACTGAAGGCTTTAATAGACAAGATGTTTCCCCAGCACCACAGGTACAGAAAGGAAGCTGTGGGGAACACACGGACTCTTATACCCCGCATTACAGGGTGGAGCTACCTTACAGGTCTAAACAATGGGTGACTAGTGTTACATACCATTGGGCCAATGGGCAGCGAGCCTTCTCCACCAATGGTGTCTCGGCATTGCTAGTTACTGTAATACCTCTAGTCATACTACCACACACAGAAAGCAAACAAACCAGCCACTTAAGGTCTAGGCCCACCCCTCCCCCTTTACAACATCTTATCAATCCCATCACTTTCAAACAAAGCCCCAAACAATGGAAGTTTCAAATTCCCAGAGGTGCACACCTCCAAAAACCTGTCCTGGTCCACTCACGTCGGGTGAAGATATGTGAATACAATATGTGAATGTATTGTGACACAAAAGAATCAAAGAAAAAGACACATTCAGTTTGGTCTTTAGCACTGTTCATAGAATCCCTACAGTGCAGAAAGAGGCCTTTCCACCCATCGAGCCTGCACTAACCCATTGCAAGATAATCCTACCTATGCCCAGTCCCCGCCCCCTGTAACCCCAGCCTCAGCTGCAATTTATCATAGTTCAATCCGCATCACCTACACATCTTTGGACTGTGGGAGGGAACTGGAGCACCCGGAGGAAACCCACACAAGGAACGTGCAAACTCCACACGGTCACCCAAGGTCAGAATGGAACCCGGGTCCCTGACTCTGTGAGGCAGCAGTGCTAACCACTGTGCCGCCACGCCACCTTCCTGATACAATGGTCTCAGTCAAGATAGATGTCACATCAATGTTAAAAGATGATTTCCAAAGGTGGGACACGTTCCCGTTGTCACGAGCTGGGAGGGTGCAGACAGTGAAAATGACGGCCCTCCCGAGATTCCTGTTTGTGTTTCAGTGTATCCCCATCTTTATTCCATGTTCCTTCTTTAAGCGGGTCAATAAGGTGATCATTGGCTTTGTATGGGCGGGTAAGACCCTGCGAGTAAAAGAGGGGATGCTGGAGTGGAGCCGGGGGGACGGCGGGCTGGCGCTGCCGAACTTTAGTGATTATAATTGGGCGGCGAATATAGCCATGATTAGGAAGGGGGTGGTGGGGGGGGGGGAGGTTGGTGTGGGATCGAGTAGAGGCGGCATCATGCAAGGGCACCAGTTTGGGGGCGTTAGTAACAGCACCTCTGCCGTTCTCGTCGGCACTCCACCGTGATGGTTGCAGCCCTGAGAGTCTCGGGGCAATGAAATGAAATGAAAATTGCTTATTGTCACGAGCAGGCTTCAATGAAGTTACTGTGAAAAGCCCCTAGTCGCCACATTCCGGCGCCTGTCCGGGGAGGCTGGTACGGGAATCGAACCGTGCTACTGGCCTGCTTGGTCTGCTCTAAAAGCCAGTGATTTAGCCCAGTGAGCTAAACCAGCCCCGAGGGAGAAGACAGGTGGGAGCAGAGGGAGCATTGGTTTGGCCTCCAATCTGTAATAATCACCGGTTTGCCCCGGGGAGGCTGGATGGAGGGTTTTGGAGATGGCAGAGAGCAGGGATCAAGAGAATGGGAGATCTGTTCATAGAGGGGAGCTTTCCCTGCCTGAGGGAGTTGGAGGGGAAATTTGAATTGACGGGAGGGAACGAGTTTAGGTACCGAAAGACGCGGGACTTCCTCCGCAGGAAGGTCTCAACCTTCCCGCTCCTATCGCCAAGGGGGGTACAGGACAGGGTAGTTTCCAGAGTATGGGTGGGAGAAGGGAGGGTTTCGGACATTTACAAGGAACTCATGGGGTCAGAGGAAATGCAGACTGAGTAGCTGAAATGCAAATAGGAAGAGGAGTTAGGAGGAGAGTTAGAGGATGGTCTCTGGGCGGACGGGTTGAGCAGAGTCAACACGTCCACAACATGTGCCAGGCTCAGCCTGATAGATTGTTCACCGGGCCCACATGACAGTGGCCCGGATGAGCAGGTTCTTTGGAGTGGAAGACAAGATGTACGAGAGGGTCAGCGTACCATGTCCATATGTTCTGGGCATGCCCAAAACTTAGGGGATTCTGTCAGGGGCTTGCGGATGTCATGTCCAAGGTGTTAAAAACAAGGGTGGCACCGAGTCCAGAGGTGGTGATTTTTGGAATGGCGGAAGTCCTGGGAATCCAGGAGGAGAAAGAGGCAGACGTTCTGGCCTTTGTTCCCTGGCAGCCTGGAGACGGATACTATTAGTTCGGAGGGACTTAAAGCCCCCAAAGTCGGAGACCTGGTTCACTGACATGGCTAACTTCCTCTGTTTGGAGAAAATCAAGTTTGCCTTGAGAGAGTCAATGTTAGGGTTCACCCGGAGGTGGCAGCCGTTCGTCGACTTCTTTGGGGAAAATTAATCATCTGCAGAAGGTGGGGGGGGGTTAGGGTTTAATTTAGTTTAGAGTAGGGGGTTAGTAAAGGTGGGACCCGTGAGGGAGGAAGACGGCTTTTGCACTTTGTTTATTTGTATGTACATTGCTTCTTCTGCTGTTGTTATAAAACCATAAATACCTCAATAAAATGTTTATTAAAAAAATGAGTTGAATGGGACACTTTCTAAAATATTTCATCACAAGTTTTTAGTCCCCAAAATATTTCTAATTGAAAGAACTGGGGAGATGGACCATTCAAAGGAAACCCAATAGTAATTAAGCAAAACACCCAGTGGATTAAAGAATGATGGTGCAGCGGATGAGAATGTACAGCCCAGGGTCGTGCATGGGTTTAGCGTTAACCCAGACTGATGGATAATAGAATGTGCGAGTCCTAAAGCAAATCACCTGGGAATTGGTGGGAGGTTCACAACCTTAATGAGATTGAAATTAATGTTATTTTAACGATAGCTGCCTCAGGAAGATCAAATATCTTATGGTGTTCTGGAGTTGTCTTTTGAGGCATTTTGTCAGAGCAATTTGGGGAAACTTTGCCTTCTACCCAGGGTTTGCTGCCTTAATCTGGCAGTGATTGGTGCTGGAGCTGGTTCAATAAAGGTCAACTGCTCAGCAATGAACTTTGCTTCCTCAGACAACTTGTATTGTGTATTCACAAGTAAATAGGACCAGCTGGACCATATTGAAGGGTACTTTGGACTCTGAGCGTAATAGGTGGTGCTGGTTGAAAAATTTAACCACTCATTATAGATTGGTAGTAAGAGATTGAAAAAAGTTAATTTTTCTTCTGTTAAAACAAAAGGTCAAAAGTGCAATGATCGGAATTCTGGATATGTTAGTTTGCGGCCTGCATTGGGACGATGTGGTGGAGCCAATCATTAAAGAAATGATTCAAGAGGATCGATTATATAAAAACAATATATTCAGTCAGCGTGTATTGATAAAGGAGAGTAATATCTAACAAATGAGGAATTGAATTGGAGGGAAATTATGATTTATGCTATTGCCTGACATTCCGAAAACATTTGTTAATCCTTTCACAGGAGACCTAAGGCCAAAGTGACCATAAGGACCAAGGAGGAAGTAAAAAAATGGATAACAAATTGGTTAGATAATAGGAAACAGAGGGTAGTTATCAATAGTAATAGTTGTAATTGGGCTGCTGTGACCAGCCAAGGATTCCAGGGATCAGTTCTGGGACCCAGCTGTTCATACAGTTTAGAAATTATCCCGATAAGAGTTTTGCATTCATCATGTTTGGATTTTGTGGCTAATTGTGTGGGAAAGCTGGATGTTCAGAGCAGGATGAAGAGGTCTTTAGAGAATTAACGATTGGACAGGTGAATGTCAGTCCTCTGATGCTAAAATAGCAGATTTGATGACCAGCTGAATTGCATGCATCACTAAATAGGACAGATGAGGGGAAAATGATTGATGCGAGTTTTGACTAAATGCTGACACTGTTGCCTCATTTAATTGCAGCAATTACTGAGACAAATAGTGAGCATGAGTAGAATCTATGTCAAAAAGATTATCCATAATGTTCTATTAAATACAGGTGAGACCACATGAGGAACATTGTTGTTTTTTTATGCTCTTGACGTAGCATAAGCTGCTTCTTTGATGTGCACTCTGACAAAGGAAGGTTCCGACTTGGAGATAGCTTTAACACATTTATTTAAACTGTTAACAATTCTCCTACTTGGATTCGACTCTCCTGTTAATCCTGCTATAGCTACTTAGACTGACGAACCAGTCTGCCACAATCCAGGTGGTGGGTGTGATGTGTTTCAAATCAGCCCTGTGTACTGACTGAGTGTCTCCACTGGAAAGAGGAAGATCAAGTGTGCTGTGTCCTTTTATATGGGTTGGTGTAATGCCCTCCTGTGGTAGTGTCACCTCTGTGTGTGTCGTGAATGCCCATTGGTCGTGTCCTATCTTACTGACCTATTGGTTGAATGTCTGTGTGTCATGCCTCTGGTGCTCTCTCTAGTATCTGTCTAGTCTACGTGTATTTACATTAACCCCTTGTGTATTTACAGTGATGCATATCACCACAATTGTGTCCAGTTTTATTCAGCATTGTTATGAAAACGAACTATGGAAAGAATTCTGAAAGTGACTACTTAGCTGATGCTCAGTTTATAGACATTATACAGAGAGAGGGCAAGATCTTCTTGCTCTTCACGCTGGCGGGATCCTCTGATCCCGCTGACGGTACGTCCCCTCCATGGGATTCCCGGCGGCATGGGGTGGACTCAATGGAAATCCCATTGACAGCAGGAGTGGGCCGAGGTAGAGTGCTCCTTCGGAGAGTCGGTGCAGACTCGATGGGCCTAATGGCCTCCTTCTGCACTGTAGCCATGCTATGAATATGCGTTTGTATTTTCACTTCCTCAGTTTTTCGCACTGTTCAACGCTCACTAAGAATAACAGTTACACGTGATCCGTTTACACCATTTAAGTGGATCTAAAGCACACAAGACCTTTCCTCTCATTACTGTCGTTATCAATGTTTACACTAGAGCCAAAGCAATAATGCATCTATTAATTAAATTTGTCATCTTGACTTAAAGATGAATGAACTCAATTTTACACAAACCTCTCATAAAATTGTCCTTTATTTGGTATGGATTTCCAGTTTAAAGTGAGTATGATAGGATTGGTGCATTTCTTGTTTTGTGCACAAAACATAATAAATGATTTATTAACTGAACTTGTTGTGAAGTTGTCTGAGTTACCTGCAGCAGTGTGCAACTGAGTCACCAGTGAGCTGAACTCTCAGGATGAAGGAATCCACTTAACACGGAACCTTGATCCCTGTGTTTTTTCCTGTGCCTCAGCAATGTCTTTCATGGAAGGGTGAGCTGACCCTTGCTTCTTAGTATTTTTTAAATAAATTTAGATTACCCAATTATTTTTTCCAATTAAGGGGCAATTTAGTGTTGCCAATCCACCTACTCTGCACATTTTTGGGTTGTGGGGGCGAAACTCACGCAGACACGGGGAGAATGTGCAAACTCCACACGGACAGTGACCCAGAGCCGGGATCGAACCTGGGACCTCAGCGCCGTGAGGCAGCTGTGCTAACCACTAGGCCACCGTGCTGCCCTTGCTTCTTAGTGTTGAAGGAACTTATTCAGAAATAGCTACCAAATTTCAGCTGCTAGTCAGAACTCCCCCCCCCCCCCCCTCCCCCCACCGCCCCAAGGAATGGAAATGTTCAGTTTCTGCTCCAGCTCATTCGACCACATCTGCTCATTAACTTGGCGTTGTATTATATTACTTCTCCTGGTAGCATGTTATGTTACTTGAATTAATAAATGTTACTCATTTGTTTATGCTGAGTTCTTAAACTTGATGATGATGAATACTCAAAGTCATCCAGTGATAACAAATAATTTATTGAGTAACTAATCAATTAACTTGTGAGTTTGATTCTTCAATACTTTTACTAGCTATTAAATTAAACAAGGTAGAACTAGAATGAACGATGATTAATTATACTTGCACTCTGAGATACACCTCTGTTCTCTAGTCACAATGCACCCGAAGAGAGGCGGGAAAGCAGATTGAGCCTGTATGTATACCCCTTGCTAGTGTCTCACTCTAATGATACTTTAACTGTAATGATTATACATTAACCCCATATGTATATACAGATACAGAGATCACAACACTTGGTAAAAGTCATAGTCATCCTGGAAGACAAGTACATGTACCTGGTGATTGAAGAGGCAACCAGAGAGGTTACCTAATTGGCGACTCTAGTTCCCAAACTGGTAAAACTCAGCCATGAGATACAACTAAAGAAAACAGTATTTTTGAAATTTAAAGGATTAAAAAAAACACTTTAATATGTTCAGGTATGGAGAAAATGATCATACGTAAGGACAGCCAAAGCAAAAGGCCCCATTGTAGTTCAAATACTTTCCTCATATGACCATTCAATGTTACTATAAGATTTATGGAAATGTAACTGTTAATTCATTTTCAATATGTTCATGTCATTTGTTTACAAATAGTTTTGCCTGCACAGATTCATTTTCTATCTTTTCTAATAAAAAGTGGTTTGTAAAATACTTTGAAGTGAGAAGTACCATATCAATCATTTATTATTTATGAAAGAAAGAATTCCAAACAAATAGGATGTGAGGACATTTTATTCAAGTTTAAGTTGTTATCCTTTTTTTAATCAATATTTTTTATTGGGTTTCTGAACAAAGTATATTTACCGTTATGTACGCAGGATAATATATATATATATATATAGAAGAGAAGAGCACACACAAACAAACCAAAAAATAAAAAGTAAAATAACTGGTAGGGTATTATGCACTAGCTCAACAACAGCAACTCTGTACAATTGGCAATATTATTTTTAACACATATCTGTTTGTGGAGGGGGGGTGGAAACTAGGGATGTATATATACATTTGAGTGCCAGAGAAGCAATTACAGAGGACAATACGCGAATGGATCTGGTGTTGCTGTTGTCACTTGCTTCTCCCAGACAGATTTTGCTGCTGTTGTTGTCTCGCGTTCACCTCTGCTTCGGCCGTTCATCCTGTCTTTCGCCCGGATGTTCCTTGCTCTCTGTTCCTGTAGATGCCAGGTTTGTTATCGTTTCCTGTGCCGTCCTTCCAGCTATCATTCCTCTGCCTCTCCCCCCACCTCTCACCTATTGTTCCCTGTCTCCTCACTCTTCTCCCCCCCCCCCCCCCCCTCCTTCTCCCCCCCTTCACCCCTCCCCTTCGCCTTTCTTTTCTTTTAGGCTTAGCTGTCAGCTGTCATCCCCCCCCCCCCCCCCCCCCCCCCGCTATACCGGTCTATCCCTCCCTCTCATGCCTTGGCTACCTTCCCCTGATTCTTGGCTACCTGGCTATTCTTCTGCTTGTTTGTTGGCCACAAACAGGTCCCGGAACAATTGGGTGAATGGCTCCCATGTTCTGTGAAAGCCGTCATCTGACCCTCGGATGGCAAATTTGATTTCCTCCATTTGGAGAGATTCTGAGAGGTCGGACAGCCAGTCTGCAGCTTTGGGTGGTGCTGCTGACCACTAGCCGAACAGGAGTCTACAGCGGGCGATCAGGGAGGAAAAGGCAAGGGAGTCAGCCCTCCTCCCCAGGAATAGATCTGGCTGGTCTGAAACCCCGAAGACCGCCACTATCGGGCATGGCTCCACCCTCACCTCCACCACTTTGGACATAGCCTCGAAGAAGGCTGTCCAGTACTCCACAAGTCTGGGGCAAGATCAGAACATGTGGGCATGGTTGACCGGGCCTCCTTGGCACCGTTCACATCTATCCTCCACCTCCGGGAAGAACCTACTCATACGAGTTCTTGTTAAGTGGGCTCTATGTACCACTTTTGGTTGCTTCAGGCTGAGCCTTGCGCACGTGGAAGTGGAGTTGACCCTATGCAGTGCTTCACTCCAGAGTCCCCACCCTATCTCAATCCCCAGGTCGTCCTCCCATTTCTTTTTTGTTGCTTCCAATACGGTGTCGACCCTTTCTACCAGTCGGTTATACAAGTCGCTACAGTTCCCTTTCTCTAGGATGCTTGCGTCCAGTAACTCTTCAAGTAATGTCTGTCATGGCGGTTGTGGGTATGTCCTTGTCTCCTTCCGTAGGAAGTTTTTGAGCTGCAGGTACCTTAGCTCGTTCCCCCTGGCTAGCTGGAATTTCTGTCAGTTTGTCCAATGTTGCGATCCTGCCGTCCGTGTATAGGTCCCTGACTGTCAGTGTCCCTCCGTCCTGTCCCCACTTTTTAAAGGTGGCGTCAGTCAGTGCTGGTGTGAACCTATGGTTGTTACAGATGGGAGCTTTTCTGACATTTTGGTCAAGCCAAGTTGCTGCCGTAGCTGGTTCCAGGACTGGAGGGTGGCTATCACCACTGGGCTGCTGGAGTGTTTTTTGGGTGGGGATGGGAGTGCCGCGTGGCGAGGGCCCGGAGGGAGGTCCCCACACAGGAGGCCTCCTCCGCGCGCATCCACTCAGCTTCTGGCACCTTGATCCTGTTGCACGTTTTGCTATGGGTGTAAAACGCGTTTATTGGGGTGTATTAACTTGCCTCTGTTAAAGGCCGTGTGCTTAACACCACTAGGCTCTGTCTATGTATTTTTCAGCTCAGGAGTCGCCAGTTGCCGTATAGACAACTCACATATATTCCAAGGTCAGGTTCAAAGTAATAAAACGATACACCGATTAGTAAGTTCCAAACGATCAATATTTATTATACAATTATAATAAATACGCATGCACACACTAAGGGACTAAGCTATGACTAAACTAAGCAATCAGAATACTTAACTACACAGGAACAGGCAAGGTCAGGGAGCGAGGCCTTCGTCCCGGTCTTGGTCTGCAACCTTCAGAAAGCGTGCTGGTCACTGGGGGTTTAGAGGGCCTGGTTCGCGTAGCGAGCATCGTATTGGCACTTACGGTTCGGCGGCTGGTGCTCAACGGCTGGAGTCAGGATACACGTTGGAGGTCTTGGTCAAAGCCGGAGCACGAAACAACAGACAGGACCATGTGTGGGGGTCTATATTTATAGGGGTCCCCAATGTCCTTCCCTCTTCCTGGGCGGGCTTTACCTTTAGGTATCGATTGGATCGCTTCCAATCGATATCTTTTGAATTCCTCCAATGTGAGGGTCTTTCTCGATGGTGGGGGCGGTTTCTATAGTGGATACTTCTGGTGCCGCTCTGTTTGGACATCCACTTAAAGTATCTTATTCAAACCCAAATGTTGCCATTGTGTGTGCCTAGATCTGGACTGCCTCATTAGTATGTAGAACGTTCTGCCATTATCACCTTTGGTTGGAGATCTTCCACCTGGCCAGAAACTGGTTTTGCTGCTTGCAAAATGCTAATGAGTGTTTGCAGGCTGTTTGCCTTGGCTAAACTGTTTTTCCCTACAGTCTTAGCGATTCTCCATTTTGTTTGGTTCAGTGTCCATTTTAGGTGGCTACAGTGGCTACATTCCATCCTCTTAGTCGCTCGGCTGTCACCGCCCAAACCGCTCCAGTACCTCTATGAGGTATTTCCATTCGACCCTGTCGAAGGCCTTTTCTGCGTCTAGGGAGACGATCACCTCTGGTACTCTCTCCCCAGAGGGGGTCATTATCACGTTCAGCAGGCGCCTGATGTTCGAGGTGAGCTGTCTACCTTTGACAAAGCCCGTCTGGTCCTCTGTGACCACCTCAGGTACACAGTCTCTAGCCTTTTGGCTAGGGTTTTGGCCAGTATTTTGGCATCTGCGTTCAGCAGTGAGATGGGTCTGTATGACCCACATTCCATTGGGTCTTTATCTTTCTTAGGTATCAGCGAGATTGAGGCCTGTGCTAGCGTAGGTGGCAGTGTGCCCCGAGTTAGTGAGTCTGTGAACATCTCCCGCAGGTGCGGGGCCAGTGCTGTTGCAAATTTTTTGTAGAAGTCCGCCTGGTCCCGGCAACTTCCCCAGCTGCATGAAGCTAATGCTGTCCATGATCTCTCCCAGTGCGAGTGGTGCTTCCAGGCCCCGTTTTCTGCCCTCCCCCACGACTGGAATGTCCAGTCCATCAAGGAACTGTTTCATCCCGGACTCCCCCATTGGGGGCTCTGAGGTGCACAGCCCTTGGTCAAAGGCCCTGAAGGCTTTGTTGATCTTTTCTGGTTCTGCTTCTAATGTGCCCCGAGTATCCCTGATTTGCGCAATTTCTCTGGTGGCTGGCTGCTTTCTCAGCTGGTGTGCCAGCAGGCGGCTGGCTTTGTCTCCGTGTTCGTATGGGGTCCCCAGTGCCTTGTGGAGTTGATGCACTGCTTTCCTGGTGGAGAGCAGATCGAAGTTCCTTTGTAACTCTTTCCTCTCCGCTAGGAGCTCTACAGTCGGGGCCTTGGAGTATTTCTGGTCTACCACCAGTATGGAGTCGACCAGCTGCTGCCGAGCCGCCCTTTCCTCCCTATCTCTTTGCACTTTGAAAGCGTTAATTTCCCCTCTTACTATGGCCTTTAGCGCTTCCCAGAACGTGGAGGGTGAGACCTCCCCATTCTGATTGTTCTCCGTGTATTCTGCTATGGCCTGCGATATCTTTTCGTTGAAGGCCTTGTCAGCTATCAGGGCAATGTCCAATCTGCATGTGGGGCATTGGACCCTGCCCGTCTCCAGCCTCACGTCCATGTAATGTGAAGCGTGGTCAGATATCACAATTGCGGAGTTTCCATTTGTCTATCCCCAGAAGCACCGTTTTCCCCACCACAAAGAAGTCAATTCTAGTGTATATATTGTACTGGGGAGAAGAAGAACTCCTTCTCCCCTGGGTGGGTGAAGCTTCAGGGGTCCACCGCTCCCATCTGTTCCATAAAGTGACCGAGTTCCCTTCCCATGCTTGAGGTTTCCCCCGTTTTGGAGCTTGATCTGTCAGTCGTTGGATCCTGTACACAGTTGAAGACCCCCACCCACCATGATTAGTCGATGCGTCACTATGTCAGGGATTTCTGCCATGGTCTTCTTGATGAAGCTCGTGTCGTCCCAGTTGGGCGCGTACACGTTAACTAGTATTACCGGTGCCCCATCCAGGGCACCCCTGGGTCCGTAACCGTCTTCGTCGCCCTAAACATCGTCTTCTTGCCGATCAGTATTGCCACCATCCCTCGTCCCATAGCAGGAATGGTAGGTCTGTCCCACCCAGCCCTTTCTTACCCGCAGTCGGTCCTGCTCTCTCAGGTGTAACTCTTGGAGGAAGACTATGACGGCCTTCATGTTTCTGAGGTGGTGAGGACTCTGGATCTTTTCACTGGACCGTTGAGTCCCCTTACGTTCCAGGTGACTATCCTTGTGGGGGGCTTCTGTTCCCTCGTTCCTGTGGGATTAACCATACTTACCTGGTGGACGCGCCTCTGCCCTCCGGGGTCTCCCTTTGTTAGGGGGCCGTCCAGGATGGCCGCTGTCACTGCTCTCTCCATGCGGTCAGGTCCCAGCGCTCCGTTGTTTCCCTTTGTCCAGGGGGCACCTGTGCGTCCGCCACGCGTGTAGTCCCCTGCACTCTGGGGTTTCCCTTCTCCCAGAGACCGTACTGAGTGGGTGCTTGCAGTGATTCCTTGTTCCAAGCCCTTGATTGTGGCACTTTGTATCCCTATTGCTATTCCTTTTCTAGCCTTGTTTGTCCCTCCTTCCCTGTGTCCGCCTCTTCCTGGTCACTCCCTTTCCCCCCCCCCTTTTCCCCCCCTCTTCCGTATACCCCTCTTATGTCCCTCTTTCCCCTGTTCCTACCCCCGTTTGCTCTCCCACCTCTGTTGAGTGGTCCCCCCACTCAATTTTAGACCCAAAATCAGGGAATCCAGCCCTCTGTCTTTTAAACCAGGGGCTGGATTCTCAGATTCTGCGACTAAGTGCCGACGCCGGCGTAGGAACTGTGGCGTTTTACAATGGCAAAATCGGCACCGAGCCCTCACCAATTCTGGGCCCGGTGAGGGCCCAATAGCAGCACCAAAACTCCCAGCTCCTACCCAAAAAATAACCGGAGAATGGCCGGGTCCGTGGCCGTGCATTCGCAAGGCGACATCCAGCAGCGGTCGCACCGTACAACATGGAGCCGCCGCGCACGGACCCGTCCTGCCAAGTACTCCCCCACAGGGCAACTGCTGGCCACCCCCCACCAGTCCCCCCAGTCCTCGTGGAAGCCCCTCGGCCAGCAGTACGGCTCCCCCCAACTGTGGCGGCGTTGGACGCAGTCCCTGGCCGCCACGCCATGTTCCCGACCACTCAGATCACATGTCAACTGCGCGGTCAGGAACTCGGCCAATTGAGGGCGGAGTATTGGGGGAGTGCCTTCCGATGACACGCCAACTCTATTCCAATGGCGTGCGGCATGTGACGCGGTGCTGCCATTTTGGAGGGGGCGGAGACAAGAAAGGCGGGATCAGACCGGCACTGCCGACAGTTTAGCCGTTGGAAGGGATTCTCCACCAGATCGCCAATTCCGACATCGGTGTCGGGCAACGGAGAAACTCACCCCAGGACTTTTAAAAATACTGCCGCAGCAGTCAAACACACACTTACCCAGGCTTTTACCCTTACTGCACAAAATACCTATAATACAATACATTTGAAATTCATACATTCATCACAAATTATAGTATTAAAGACTGAGGACATGAGTGAACCAAATGGGAACTATGTCCCATAGTGAGCATGTTTAACCATGTGTTTCCCAGTGCTCGCAGCACCAACAAACACAACACTATATCACATCATTCCGGTTAGATAGGGGGCCTCAGCAGGGAATGCTCAGCTGAGGCCACACAATCCTGTTTCCTGCACTGAGCAGCCCCGCTCGCTGAAACTCCTCAGTACAGGGAGAGATCGTTTTAAATGGCATCCCAATCTCTCGAGTCCTCAAACACCCCCCAAGCCCCAACTCACTGTAAGGGGGTCCCCGCGCCTCCCACACCCACGCAGGGCACCCCAGACCCGCTCACCCAGATGGTAATGCCACAGTGCCAGGCTGGCACTGCCAAGGTGCCCATGTGGCACCAGGAGTGCGAGGGTACCACCCTGCCCAGAGGGCAGACACCAGGAGTGCGAGGGTACCACCCTGCCCAGAGGGCAGACACCAGGAGTGCGAGGGTACCACCCTGCCCAGAGGGCAGACACCAGGAGTGCGAGGGTACCACCCTGCCCAGAGGGCAGACACCAGGAGTGCGAGGGTACCACCCTGCCCAGAGGGCAGACACCAGGAGTGCGAGGGTACCACCCTGCCCAGAGGGCAGACACCAGGAGTGCGAGGGTACCACCCTGCCCAGAGGGCAGACACCAGGAGTGCGAGGGTACCACCCTGCCCAGAGGGCAGACACCAGGAGTGCGAGGGTACCACCCTGCCCAGAGGGCAGACACCAGGAGTGCGAGGGTACCACCCTGCCCAGAGGGCAGACACCAGGAGTGCGAGGGTACCACCCTGCCCAGAGGGCAGACACCAGGGGACTCCAGTCCCCTAGGAGACCTACATGAGTGGGTGGCATGGTAGTACAGTGATTAGCGCTGTTGCTTCACAGCTCCAGAGTCCCAGGTTCGATACCCGGCTTGGGCCACTGTCTGTGTGGGGTCTGCACATTCTCCCCTTGTCCTCCTGTCTGTGTGGGTTTCCTCCGGGTGCTCCGGTTTCCCCTCACAGTCCAAAGATGTGCAGACAAAGTGGATTAGCCATGCTAAATTGCCTTGTGTGTCCAAAAACATTAGATGAGGTTACTGGGATTAGGTGGGAGGTGTGGGCTTAGGTAGGGAGCTCTTTCCAAGGGCTGATGCAGACTCGATGGGCCGAATGGTCTCCTTCCACACTGTAAATTTTACAATTCCATCTGGGTCCTGTTTGTGGAGACCAACATTCGCCCAAGGTCTCCAAGTCGGGGGAGTTAGATACCAAGGCCTTTATTGCCTCAAGGAACTGCATATTAGAGTGAGACTAACTGTCTTGCTCTAACATGCAGATTTGCCAAAAGTGATCCCGCCCACAAAAGGCAGGCTTCACATCGCGGTGTCTCACAGGATCAAGTTGGAACTCGTGAGATGTTGCGAGCCATGTAGATTCCGGGAGCCTTATTTACAAGCCATATTCCGCTGCCTTTCAGGTGCAGTGTGGTAGATTGCACCATAAAGCTTTGGTCTAGAGTAGGTGTTAGTCGCAGAATAAGCGTCATTTCTGTCTGAAAGCAAAAACAAAAGGACAAGTGGCAGGATTCACTGTTTTACTTCAAAAAAATCGGCGCCTTCCCCTCACCGATCCTGCGACTGGTGAGGGGCCAGCGGCCGCGCAGAGTAAAACCCCGGCTCCCAGGATACAAAGGGTTGGAGAATGGCCGGGTCCGCGGCTGCACAAACGCACGGTGATGACTTGCAGCGGTTGCGTCGTAAAACATGGTGCTGGCCATGCGTGGACACGACCTGCCAAATAGTGCCCTCCTGGCCGGAGAATCCTGCTGAATGAGGGGCATAGATAGGGTGGATAGGAAGGCACTAATGTGGTATGTGGTGAACGTATTGCAGTAACCATTCACCATGTATATAACTGTACCTCGCTGTTGCCCATGAGGGCTCCACCTATGGACCATTTTAAGGTTTTAACTGTGATGTATCATATTGGTGCCCTTGTGGGCTCCGCCCCAGGCTCCTCCCCTTGAGAGGAGGTATAAAGAGCAGTAGCTCTACAGGTGGCTTTCAGTAGCAGAGCAGTCGCAGGCAGCCACTGTTCTAGTCGATTAAAGCCACAGTTTACATCTACTCTCTGTTTCGCGTGAATTGATGGTCGCATCAATTTAATTGACTACAACACCATTATGGAATCTACCCTCAAACCTGACCGACTGGAACTCGATCCACAGGCCGCGGAAACCAAAGGGATTTTTTTGCACTGGCTCCGCTGTTTCGAGGCCTACCCTACCGCTTCCACCCCGCCTTCCGTCACCTACGATCAGAAGCTGAGCCTTCTCCACGCCCGGGTGAGCCATCGAATCTCTGTTCAACTAAAGGAAGCCTCCACCTACGCAGACATCCTCGCGATGCTGAAGCGTCTATACGTAAGACCCGTGAATGAGGTGTACACGCAACACCTTCTCACTAGGGGAATCGCTGGAGGAGTACCTACGTGACCTCAAAGTCTTTGCGCGAAGTTGCAACTACCAGGCCGTTATGGCCACACAACATATGGATCTCGCAGTCTGGGACACCTACATGGTGAAGGTGAAGGATGCCCTGGACTTGGAAAAGACGGAAAAGCTACCCTCCTCCCTAGAAGTAGCGTTCCAAAGCCTCAACGCTTTCCCGTCTGATCACGCGACCCCCTCATGGACCCCTGACCAAAGAGTACCCCAGGCCTGTGCCGTGCGGCTGCCCGCCCAACACGGGGGGGCTAACCTGCTATTTCTGCGGCCAGCATCAGCACCCCAGGCAGCACTGCCCGGCCCGGAACGCGAACTGCAGCAACTGCGGGAAAAAGGACATTTTTCTAAGGTTTGCCTGGCCAGGTCCAAACCGTCAAAATCGCAGGCCCGACCCTGAGACTCACAGGCCTGCAGATCCCGCAGTGTAGCAGCTTTCCTTCCGGGTCCACCCCCGGACGCATCATCGGCCTCATGCTGTCCGTGGGAGCAGCCATCTCCAAGCCCGCACAACAGGTGCGACTCATGGGGGCCGCCATCTTGGCCATTCCCGCCCACGCGGCCTGCCACATGCGACTCATGGGGGCTGCCATCTTGGCCATCCTCGCCCACGCGGCCCGCCACTGGCGACTTGTGGGGGCTGTCATCTTGGACGCCATCTTCCTCGCCGCCTGACACGTGCGACCGACGGGGGCAGCCATCTTGGGACCACCCCAGCACCTCCGACCACGCCACCTACCCACAACTCAGCGGGGTCACCCTGGACCAAACACCTCCGGAGCTCCATGATGACCGTCCAAGTAAATGGACATGAAATGCCTTGCCTGTTCGAGGGAGCACGGAGAGCTTCATTCATCCGGACATGGTAAGACGCTGCTCACTCCCAATCTTCCCGGGCACCAAACCATCTCCCTCGCTTCTGGGTCACACTCCATGCAGATTCGGGGGTGCACTACCGCAACCCTCGCAATACAGGATGCCGAGTACGCCGATTTTAAGCGATATGCACTCTCCAACCTCTGCGCTCCTCTCCTGTTGGGACTGGATTCCCAGTGTAACCTCAAGAGCCTAACCCTGAAGTTCAGCGGGCCCCTACCCCCACTCACCTTATGTAGTCTCGCAACATTAAAAGTCAACCCTCCCCCGCTCTTCGCAAATCTCACCGCCGACTGTTAGCCAGTCGCCACCAGAAGCAGGCGGTACAGTATCCATGTCAGGACTTTCATCTGGTCCGAGGTCCAGCGATTCTTACAGGAGGGGATAATCGAGGCCAGCAATAGCCCCTGGAGAGCTCAGGTGGTGGTCGTCAGGACCGGGGAAAAGAACCAGATGGTTGTAGATTACAGCCAGACCATAAACCGGTACACGCACCTCGATGCGAACCCCCATCCCCAGATTGCAGACATGGTTAATCAAATCGCGCACTACCGGGTGTTCTCCACGGTGGATCTGACGTCTGTGTACCACCAGCTCCCAATCTGCCCGGAGGACTGCCACTACATGGCCTTTGAGGCAGACGACCACCTTTTCCACTTCCTCAGGGTCCCCTTCGGCGTCACAAACAGGGTCTCGGACTTTCAAAGAACCAGGGACCAAATGGTGGACCAGTACGGGCTGAGGGCCACATTTCCGTACTTGGGCAACGTCACCATCTGCGGCCATGATCAGCAGGACCATGATGCCAACCTCCAGAGATTTCTCCAACCGCCCAAACCCAGGGGGCCCGGGTAGTGTTGGTGAACGTGTATGCCCCGAACTGGGATGGTGCGGAATTCATGAGGCGCATGTTGGGTACAAAACCGGACTTGGAGTCAAGTAACTTGATCATGGGGGGTGACTTTAATACAGTCTTGGATCTGCCGCTAGACCGGTCTAAGCCCAGGTCGGGAAAGAGACCGGCGATGGCCAGGGCCCTGTGGCAGTTCATGGATCAGATGGGGGGCGTGGGCCCATGGAGGTTCGCGCGGCCAAGGGCGAAGGAGTTCTCCTTTTATTCCCACGTCCATAAAGTCTACTCGCGGATTGACTTTTTTGTGTTGAGCAGGGCGTTAATCCCGAGGGTGGAGGGGGTCGAGTATTCGGCCATTGTGGTCTCGGACCATGCCCGCATTGGGTGGACTTGTGACTGGGGCGGAGGGAGGGCAGCGCCCTCTCTGGAGACTGGATGTGGGGCTGCTGGTGGATGAAGAGGTGTGTCGGTGGATAAGGAGGAGCATTCAGAACTATGTGACAACGAATGACACAGGAGAAGTAACAGCAGCAGCGGTTTGGGAGGCTATGAAGGCGGTCATCAGAGGGGAGTTAATCTCTATTAGGTCCCACAGAGGGAATGAAAATGAAATTAAAATCGCTTTATTATCACGGGTAGGCTTCAATGAAGTTACTGTGAAAAGCCCCTAGTCGCCACATTCCGGCGCCTGTCCAGAGAGGCTGGCACGGGAATCGAACCGTGCTGCTGGCCTGCTTGGTCTGCTTTAAAAGCCAGCGATTTAGCTGAGTGAGCTAAACCAGAAGAGGGAGAGGGTGGAGAGAGAGAGGCTGGTGGGAGAGATGCTTAGGGTAGACAGGAAGTATGCGGAGGCCCCCGAGGGGGGGCTGCTAAAGGAGTGCCGGAGACTGCAGGCGGAGTTCGATCTGCTGACCACGGGGAAGGCGGAGGCACAGTTGAGGAAAGTGAAAGGGGCAGTCTACAAGTATGGGGAGAAGGCAAGTAGGATGCTGGCGCACCAACTTCGCAGGAGAGAGGCGGCCAGGGAGATCGGGGGAGTGAGGGATAAGGAAGGTAATACGGTGTTGAGCCCAGAGAGGATCAACAAAGTCTTCAAGCAGTTTTACGGGAATCTGTACAAGTCAAAACCCCCGAGGGGAGGGGAAGGGATGAAGCAATTTATGGATCGATTGAGGTTCCCAAGGGTGGACGAGGATCAGGTGGAGGGACTGGGGGCCCCGATTGAGTTGGAGGAGGTAGTCAAGGGGCTGGCAAGTATGCAGTCGGGCAAGGCCCTGGGTCCGGACGGCTTCCCTGTAGAATTTTATAAGAAGTTCTCGGAGCTACTGAGCCCACTCCTGCTCAGAACCTTTAACGAGGCGAAGGAGAGAGGAACCCTCCTCCCAACGATGTCACAGGCACTGATATCGCTCATTTTGATGAGGGAGAAGGATCCGCTTCAATCTGGGTCCTACAGGCCGATATCGCTCCTGAATGTGGATGCCAAATTGTTGGCAAAAATTCTGGCTACCAGAATAGAGGACTGTGTCCCGGGAGTGATCGTGGAGGACCAGACGGGTTACGTCAAGGGCAGGCAACTGAACACAAATGTGAGGAGGCTCCTGAATATTATTATCATGCCCTCGGAGGGAGGGGATGCAGAATTAGTGGCTGCAATGGATGCAGAGAAGGCCTTTGACAGGGTGGAGTGGGAGTACCTGTGGGAAGCGTTAGATAGGTTTGGGTTCGGGGAGGGATTAATAGGGTGGGTCAAGCTACTGTATCAGTCCCCCATAGCAAGTGTGTTCACGAACCGGCTGAGGTCGGAGTATTTCAGGCTGCACCGAGGGACGAGGCAGGGGTGCCCCCTATCCCCGTTACTATTTGCCCTGCCAATTGAGCCATTGGCCACAGCGCTGAGGACTTCAAGGAACTGGAGAGGGCTGGTCCGGGGAGGGGGGTGGGGGGGGGGGGGGGGGGGGTGAGGAGGAGCACCGGGTTTCCCTCTACGTGGATGCCCTGTTATTGTATATTTCGGACCCGCTAGAGGGGATGTCATGTGGATCCTAGGGGACTTTGGGAGCTTCTCAGGATACAAGTTGAACAGGGGGGGGGGAAAGGTGAGCTGTTTGTAATCTATGCTAGGGGTCAGGAGGAGAGAATGGGGGACCTCCCGCTCAAGATGGTGGAGAGGTGCTTTCGTTATTTAGGTATTTAGGTATACAGGTGGCTAGGAACTGGGATGCCTGACGCAGGCTCAATTTATCTCGGCTTGTAGAGCAGATGGAGGGAGACTTTGAAAGGTGGGACATGCTCCCGCTTTCCCTGGCAGGAAAGGTGCAGACTGTGAAGATGACGGTTCTTCCCAGATTCCTGTTCGAACATCTGTGGACACTAAGGGTCAATTTAGCATGGTCAATCCACCTAACTTTGAACTATGGGAGGAAACTGGAGCATCCTGAGGAAACCCAGGCAGACAGGGAGAGAAAGTGCAAACTCCACACAGTCACCCAAGGCCAGAATTGAACCCGGGTCTCCGGCTGGTTATATTTCCTGTTCATGAATGCATTTATTACTGAAGTGAGGAAAATGCTTTATTGTTATTTCCGGCTGGAAACACGCATCTTAAAAAAAACCATTGTTGAGAATAGGACCGAATGTCAGTACTCTGGTGTGTCACACTCAGAAAGAATACAATTCAGACTGGCAATCGACTGTTCTTCACCTGGCAGAGTTCCCGATCCAGGCTGAAGGTGGGTTGCAGATGTGAGGCTAAAAGACTTCATGCAGAGGGGGGAAAGCACGCAGGCAGGGAGGAATACTGCTGCTGATTAAGCCAAGAGTTTACATGTTTCTTGTGTTTAGTGCACTTCGAGCCAGATGAAATAACATTCTTAGGTTAGTTCGTTTATACTGATATTTGAATGTTTACTGAGACAAGGCAGGCAGATTCATTTAATTTGCTGGAGCATTTAGTCTGGCATTGAGGCAGAATTAATGTTAATTAGATGCAGTTTGAAAAGGCTGTAAGAATGTTAATGTCAGCAGGATATAACCATCTGCACAATGTTTATTTTTCCAGCATCAACCATTAATCAGTAATAAAGTTAATTGAGCATATCTAATTTTTGTATTTCAAATATTTAATTAGAATATTTTTGCGTAGCACTGCAGGCATTTGAGATGGTGGATGTTGCTGTAATAAAGCTATTATTGGTACTAATTGGCGCTGCGTTCAACACCAAAATTAAAATCATTTATCTTGAAGATGCCTAGTTCCCAGGAGTTGCGCACACATTGGAGAACAGCACATTTTGTGCCACTTCTAATTAGTTGTAATTGCTTCATATCTGTGGGAAGATGGTACAATCATGTGCCACAGAATCCTTTTTTTAATATTCATATACAGGTTGTGGGAGTCGCTGGCAAGGCCAGCAATTATTGCCCATCCCTAGTTGCCGTTGAGAAGGTGGTGGTGAGCTGCCTTCCTGAACCGCTGCAGTCCCTGTGGTGTAAGTACACCCACAGTGCTGTTAGGGAGGAAGTTCCAGGCTGTTCTCCCAGTGACAGTGAAGGAACGGCGATATATTTTCAAGTCAAGGTGGTGAGTGATTTGGAGGAGAACCTCCAGGTGGTGTGTTCCCAGCTCTTGTCCTTCTAGATGGTAGTGGTCATGGGTTTGGAAGGTGCTGCCCAAGGATCCTTGGTGAGTTCCTGCAGTGCATCTTGTACATCAATGTTTTTCAAACTTTGTTTCCAGCAACCCACTTTTACAAAATGGAGGACTCTCACAACCCACGCCACGTTCACAATAGATTCTTACTTTTAAAAATGTCGCATTCATTGTTGGCACTTTATATTTTTAATTGTAAAAATTGTAAATAAAAATATCTTTTCTATTTTTTTTTGGATAACTTGTGATAAGAATGTCTGAACAGGGGTGGCATGGTGGCACAGTGGTTAGCACTGCTGCCTCACAGCACTGAGGAGCCGGTTCGATCCCGGCCCCGAGTCACTGTCCGTGTGAAGTTTGCACATTCTCCCCCTGTCTGTGAGAGTCTCACCCCCACAACCCAAAGATGTGCAGGGTAGGTGGATTGGCCACGCTAAGTTGCCCCTTAATTAGAAAAAAAATAATAATCGGGTACTCTAAATTTAATTTTCAAAAGTCTGAACAGATGCATTTGTCCCTCAACTGGGATGGATGGAGTTCCCAAACCCACATCCGTCTTCCCCCAGAGCTGAGTTCAGAATGGGACAAACATGAATTAGATCATAACGATAGATCAATTGAAAAGCGAGGAGATCCCCACAGGATACACTGGAATCTTTATTTATGGGAGTCGTCCGGCTACGAGTTGCTGACAGGGATACTTGTGGAAACATATCCCAGGAAATATTAATTTGGTTTTGTGTGAGAGATGAAGAAGGAGTATCTTCAAGAAAGAAATTTAAAGAGAATTGTTTTTTCTTTTAAACCCTTCAGTTTTCGTTGCAGGGGTTGACTATCCTGACCAATCAACTGCTGAAGAAACGGGAGTCGCTGCTGGAGGCTGTGTCGGTGGTCCAGGAAGGCAGGAAATTCCACACGGCTCCAGCTTCCATGTCAGCCTCATGTGGTCGTACACTGTAATGCAGTGCAAATTTATCCAGAGAGAAAACGGCAAAAATGGTCAGGCGATCTTTTATTGATCCCTTTTGATGATCTATTTTATACCATCCCGCGACCCACCCGCAGATCGTGACCCCCTACTTTGATAAACACTGCTGGAGATGGTACACAAGGCTGCCACTGACCGTCGGCGTGGAGTGAGTGAATGTTTGTGGAAGTGAGAGCAATCAAGCGGGCTGCTTTGTCCTGGATGGTGTTGAGTGTTGTCAGAGCTGCACTCATCCAGGTAACTGGGGAGTATTCCATCACACTCCTGACTTGTACCTTGTAGATGGTGGGCAGGCTTTGGGGAGTCAGGGGGTAAGTTACTCTCTGTCCGATTCCTAGCCTCTGATCTACTCTTGTAGCCACAGTATCTGTATGGCTAGTGCAATTCAGTTTGTGGTCTATAGTAAGCCCAGGATGTTAATCCCAGTAGAATGAAGGTTTTCAATGCATTTCGTACATACACATGAAAATGATAATTTCTGGAAATCAATGATTTAAAACTTTTCCATCCCTTTCAGCGTTTCGAAAGGACATGACACCATGGTAACTCTTCAATGACCCCAACACCCTCTTCGCAGTCAAGCGCGGGATACATAACACCTCCTCCCTTCTTAACGCACTAACCACGGTCATTTACTTCTTTCAGTTTAGTACACTACACTCACTGCTCACAAGGTGGTCTCCTCTCTCTTGGGGAAGACCAGTCACGGTTTGGATGGCTGCTTTGTAGAATTCCACAACATAAATACAACTTGCATAAGTACTAGCTGCTGTTGTTTTCAAATGTCAGTCCATATTTGCTACTCGAAACTAGGCATCCATGAGGCACTGTGAGTCATCAGCAGCAGCAGAATTGGATTCAACCACAATCTGTAACTTCATGGCCCAACATATCCCTTTTCTACCATTACCAGTAAGCCAATAAATCAATGCTGGTTCAATTAAGAATGCAGGAAGGAATGCCAGGAGCAGCACAAAGCCACTAAACCTGTTGAAGATACTTGCAAGTGAAACAGCAGAAGCAGAATATGACAGACAGAACTAAGCGATCCCACAACCAATGGATCAAAGTTCTGCATTCCTGCCATAGCCATTCATGAATTGTGGACAATTAAACAACTAAACAGAAGAGAAGCCTCCATAAATATCCCTCTCCCAGTGATGGGGAGTCCAGCACATTAGCACAAAAGATAAGGCTGAAGCATTTGCAACGATCTTCAGTTAGAAATGCCGAGGGGATGGTCCTTCGCGGAGCTCCCCAACATCGTAAATGCAACGATCTTGAACAATTTCAAATCTCTCTGCGCGATATCAAGAAATGGCTGAAGGCACTGGATGCTGAAAAGACAATGGGCTCTGACACTATCCGAGCAGTAGTACTCAAGACTTGTACTCCAGAATTAGCCACTACCCAGCCAACCTGTTCCAGCTACAAGCTTAAGCTGTACAGTTCACAATGTAGAAAATAGGGTGGCACGGTAGCACAGTGGGTAGCACTGAGGCTTCACAGCGCCAGGGTCCCAGGTTCGATTCCCGGCCTGGGTCACTGTCTGTGTGGAGTCTGCAAGTTCTCCCCGTGTCTGCGTGGGTTTCCTCCGGGTGCTCCGGTTTCCTCCCACAAGTCCCGAAAGACGTTCTGTTAGGTGATCTGGACATTCTGAATTCTCTTTCAGTGTACCCGAACAGGCGCCGGAATGAGGCAACTAACTTTATTGCAGTATTAATGTAAGCCTACTTGTGACAATAATAAAGATTAGATTATATTATAATTTCCCGGGTATGTCTTGTTCTCTAAAGCCCAGCCAAATCCAATCCAGCCTCATCAGTCTACTCTCAATTATCAGCAAAGGTATAGAAGGAGTCATCAACAGGTCTATCAAGTTGTACTTACATAGTGATAACCTGCCCAGTTTGGATTCTGCTCGGGCTCCTGACCTCTTTGCAGAATTTGACCAAACATGAATAAAAGAGTTGAATTCAAGAGATGAGAGTGATTGCCCCTGATATCAAGGCAACATTTAACCAAATATGCCATCAAGGGGCCCTAGCTAAACTGAGGTCAATGTGAATCAGGGGCAAAACTCTCCACTGCTGTCATACCTAGCATGATGGTCGTAGTTAATGGAGGCTAGGGCAGGACATTGCTGCATGGTTGTCTCCAACAAGAGAGAATCTAACCACCTTCCCTTGACATTCAACACCGTCACCATCACTGAATTCCCCACTTTCACGATCCGGGGTGGAGGGATGGTCACATTTATCCATCCATCTACAGGGCCCAAATCAGGAGCGTAGTGGAATACTCTCCACTTGCCTGGGTGAGTGCAACGCCAACAACGTTCAAGAAGCTCGACACCCCAGGACAAAGCAGCCCGCTTGATTTGCGCCTCATCCACCACTTTCAACATGCACTCCCTCCACCACTAATGCACAATAACATCAGTGTATCCCATATGCAAGATGCTCTGCAGGAACTCACCAAGGATCCTTCGACAGGACCTTCCAAACCCATGACTTCTACCACCCAACGGCGGCATTCACATGGGAACACCACCACCTGGGTTTCCCTCCAAGCCGCTCACCACCCTGACTTGGAAATATATCACCGTAACATCACTGTCACTGGGTCAAAATCCTGGAACTCCCACTCCCACAAGGGCAATTAGGGATGCACGATAAAGGCTTGACTTGCAGTGATGCCCACTTCCCAGGAAAGAATTGAAAAAAAGAAAGGTGCCTGTGCTTTCAATTACCTAGATTGTGATCTCTGGAATTCCCTCTTTAAACCTCTCTGCCTCTCTAGATCACTTACCTTAAAACCAAACTTTTGGCAACTGCCCTAAGAGTTATGTAGCTTGATGCCAGATTGTGTTCAATAGTGCTCCTGTGAAGTGCCCTATGATATTTTTAAAAGTATTATATAAATACTATGTCGATATATGTCAAGTTTTGCTGATATAAAACATGGTGGATTTATGTAACTTTAACAAAAAAGGATCAGAATTTCTTCCATGATTTACTGGTGACGAGACGGCATGGTGGTTAGCACTGCTGCCTCACAGCGCCAGAGACCCGGGTTTGATTCTGACCTCGGGTGCCTCCCTACGTGGAGTTTGTGTGACCTCCCCATTACTGCGTGGGCTTCCTCCGGGTGCTCCAGTTTTCTCCCACAGTCCAAAAATATGCAGGTTATGTGGATTAGCCATGTTCAATTGCCCTAAGTGTCCAAAAGTTAGGTGAAGTTAAGGGGATAGATTGAGGGATCGGGCCCCGGTAAGGTGGTCTTTCAGAGTGTTGGTGCAGGCTCGATGGATTGGTGGCCTCCTTCTGCACTGCAGTAATTCTATGACACAGTAATTGGGTTCTCTCTGGCCTGGCGAGTCTTGTTACAATAAGGATTTTGCACTTGCCAGGTCTGCCATTTTGTTTTTTTATTCTTAGCTGTGCTGGCTGGCAAACGTCTCAGAAAGATTGTAAATACCATCCAGGCTCTCCAATTCACAGCCTGCCTGACTGTGAGATACCGACTAAACTTTGGATGCTCTGCTTCCTCTACTTTTTACCCTTCAAGAAATAATAGGCAAGAGGGCAGAAACCTCCACATAGTGAGCAAAAAGGCCTTGTTGGAGTTGATTTCAGTTTGATATACGTTGTTATATTTATACTAGCAAAGAGCACTTCATTCATTCATAATGTTCCCTTGCTTTTTAAACTTTGAAATCCACCTTCCTGAACCTTCTCTTGACCAAAATATTCTTCCGGTTTAAAATAGCTTCCTTATTAAATTTAGTCTTAAAGAAAATAGAAATATTACAACTTTGTTCCATTGATGTTTTATTCAATTAATTTGCAGTTAAAAAAAAACACCTATGAAGATTGTGCTTATCTAATTGCTGTGGAATTGAAATGGTTCTATCTGTCAAGTCAGCACTTGTCTAGATTGAGAAAGAGCATCTTCCTCCCGTGGACAGTAAATTATAACTGGGTCATTCCTGTGCACATGGAGATGATGTGATATCTGGGAAATCCTCCATAAATTCTTTCTGAACCAGCATATCATCGACAGCAGAGGTTTCCAAGCTACAGTCCATGGGCCAGTCAGTGGGTTCTGACACTGTAGTCCTCAAAACCAAGCACCCTTTGTTCTATCTGAGTGTGCAGTCCCTGTTTGAGCAAATACTTCCTGTTTACCTTTGTTTCGATCAGGGGTGTGGGCAACACTGCTTTGCAGTCGTTACCGCATTAGTGGATTAACGCTGAGTGGTAGTCACCACTGATGTATAAATTGTATATATAGGATGTTGATATAGGTGCTTTACGGTAAGGCCCCTGTACTACAGGTACGGGGGTAGACCTCTGCCTGCTGGCTCCGCCCAGTAGGCGGAGTATAAATATGTGTGCCTCCCGTACAGCAGCCATTTCGTCAGCTGCTGTAGGAGGCCACACATCTTAGTGTCATAAAGCCTCGATTACATTCTACTCTCGTCTCGTCGTAATTGATAGTGCATCAATTTATCACACTGAATTTTTCAGAGATGGACCTCCGCATCAAGCCGGATCGCCTGCAGCTGCCTCTTCAAGCAGACAATGCCAAAAAGGACTTTGAACATTGGCTAGCCTGTTTTGAAGCGTACATCGGGTATGTGCCAGACACAATTCCAGAAGCACAGAAGCTCCAGATTCTGTACACGTGGCTGAGGTCCAACGTCTTTCCACTTGTCCAGGACGCGCCGACCTATGCAGAGGCCAAATTTACTGTCCACGGGAGGAAGATAAGCACGATCTTCATATGTGGTTTTTTTTAACTGAAGGAAAACTACGCTCAGCGGACTAACAAAATCTATGCCAGACTCCTCCTCTCCACGTGGCGCCAACTAACCGGTGAGTCAGTGGAAGATTTCTGGCTTGCCCTGCTCGCCCTAGTTAGAGACTGTGACCGTCAGGCCGTTTTGGCCACGGAACACTCGAATTTGCTATGAGAGACACAATTGTTACGGGCATAGGGTCTGACTACATCCGCCAGCGCCTCTTAGCGGGGGCCACGCTCGACCTCGCGGTGACCAAAAAACTAGCGCTCTCACTTACAGTCGCCTCACACAACATTCAGGCCTATGCCCCCGACCGTGCGGCCCACCCCCCCTGTGCATCGTGGACTCCACAGACGGCCTCCCCATCGTGGACCCCATCAGCGACCGCCCTCAGCCAACCCCATGCCTGTGCCACGCGGCAGCCAACCAACCTCAGGGGATGCAAATGCTGCTTCTGTTGGCAGTCAAAACACCCCCAACAGCGCTGCCCGGCGCGGAGCA
Organism: Scyliorhinus canicula; assembly: GCF_902713615.1. Classification (NCBI taxonomy): domain Eukaryota; kingdom Metazoa; phylum Chordata; class Chondrichthyes; order Carcharhiniformes; family Scyliorhinidae; genus Scyliorhinus; species Scyliorhinus canicula. The sequence continues at coordinate 63,180,015 of NC_052160.1, read as the reverse complement.
CCTTCTGCAAGGCCTGTGGCAAGAAGGAACATTTCGCTGCAGTGTGCCAGGCCCGCTCAATCACCACTATTGTCCCGGCACACCCCATGGCAGCCAGTGGGCGCCGCCATCTTCTCCTCCTCGGACCACGTGCAGCCCATGGTCGCCGCCATCTTGTTCCTCCTCAGGACCAATGGGTGCCGCCACCTTGCCTCCCCCACGACACGTGCGGTTTGTGGACGCCGCCATCTTACACGACTCAGGACCCCTGCCCATTGGGTACCTCATCAGGCCGCTCATCGCCTGCAACCGCCGACGACCAGCCGCGTCTCGCCTCGGTCACAATTGACCAGTCTCGACCACACAACCTCACGACTGCTTCAACTAAAGTGAAAGTCAACAGACATGAGATCTCACTGAGAGCTTCATTCAGCCCGATACAGTAAGGCGCTGCTCCCTCGCGGTACACCCCGCTAACCAGAGATTCTCCCGTGATGATCCGGGGGGGTACTGCATCGCCACTCTCACTGTCCAGGGCGTGGAGTTCTGCGGCTTCTGGCTCTACGTCCTCCACAACCTCTGCGCTGCCTTGCTACTCGGCCTAGACTTCCAGTGCAACCTCCAGAGCCTAACCCTGAAATTCGGCGGGCCCCTACCACCCCTTACTGTGTGCGGCCTCGCGACCCTTAAGGTCGACCCACCTTCCCTTTTTGCAAACCTAACCACGGATTGCAAACCCATTGCCACCAGGATCAGACGGTACAGCGCCCAGGACAGGACCTTCATCAGGTCTGAAGTCCAGCGGCTGCTTCGGGAAGGTATCATCGAAGCCAGCAACAGCCCCTGGAGAGCCCAAGTGGTGGTTGTCAAAACTGGGGAGAAAAACAGGATGGTCGTTGACTACAGTCAGACCATCAATCGGTACACGCAGCTCGACACCTACCTCCTCCCTCACATATCTGATATGGTCAATCAGATTGCACAGTGCCAGGTCTTCTCTACAGTGGACCTGAAATATGCCTACCACCAGCTCCCCATCCGCAAGGCAGACCACCCATACACTGCGTTCGAAGCAGACTGCCGCTTTTACCCTTTCTTAGGGTTCCCTTCGGTGTCACCAACAGGGTCTCAGTCTTCCAATGGGAAATGGACCGAATGGTTGACCGGTATGGACTGCGGGCCACCTTCCCTTACCTGGACAATGTCACCATCTGTGACCATGATCAGCAGGACCATGACGCCAACCTTGCCAAATTTCTCCACCGCCACTCTCCTCAACCTCACTTATAACAAGAAGTGCGTGTTCAGCACGAACTGCTTAGCCATCCTAGGCTATGTAGTCCAGAACGGAGTTCTGGGGCCCGATCCCGATCGCATGCGCCCCCTCATGGAACTCCCCCTTCCCCACTGCCCCAAGGCCCTCAAACGGTGCCTGGGGTTCTTTTCGTATTACGCCCAGTGGGTCCCAAACTATGCAGGCAAGGCCCGTCCACTCATTCAATCCACTGTTTTTCCTCTGACGGTCGAGGCTCACCAGGCCTTCAACCGTATCAAGGCCGACATCGCCACGGCCGCGATACACACGGTCGACGAGACGTTACCATTCCAAGTGGAGAGTGATGCATCAGACGTCGCTCTGGCCGCCACCCTCAACCAGGCAGGCCCTTGGCATTCTTTTCCCGCACCATCCATGCCTCTGAAATTCGGCACTCCTCCGTCGAAAAAGAGGCCCAAGCCATCGTTGAAGCTGTGCGGCATTGGAGGCATTACCTGGCTGGCAGGAGATTCACTCTCCTCACTGACCAACGGTCGGTTGCCTTCATGTTTAATAACACACAGCAAGATCAAAAACGATAAAATCTTGAGGTGGAGGATCGAGCTCTCCCCCTACAACTACGAGATTTTGTATCACCCCGGTAAGCTCAACGAGCCCCTCAATGCCCTATTCCGAGGTACATGTGCCAGTGCACAAGTGGACCGACTCCGGACCCTGCACGACAACCTCTGTCACCCAGGGGTCACACGTTTTTACCATTTCATCAACCCGCAACCTGCCCTACTCCATCGAGGAAGTCAGGGCTATCACCAGAGACTGCCAGGTCTACGCGGAGTGTAAACCGTACTTCTACCGGCCAGACCGTGCGTGCCTGGTGAAGGCCTCCCGCCCCTTTGAACACCTCAGCGTGGACTTCAAAGGGCCCTTCCCCTCCACCAACTGCAACACGTACTTTCTCAGTGTGGACAATGAATACGCCCGATTCCCCTTTGCCGTCCCATGCCCCGACATGATGTCTGCCACCGTCATCAAAGCCCTCAACACCATCTTCACTCTGTTCGGTTTCCCCGCCTACGTCCACGCAGGGCCAGGTGAAGAGGGAGAATGGGACGGTCTGGAGGGATGTCCAGCTGGCCCTATGGTCCAGAAATCTCCCGGCCACCCGCTGGCAGGAGGTCCTCCCCGACACCCTTCACTCCATTCCGTCTCTCCTATGCACCGAGACTAATGAAACCCCCCATGCACGTCTCTTTGCCTTCCCCAGGAAGTCCACCTCCGGGGTTTCGCTACCAACATGGTTGGCAGCTCCAGGACCCGTTCTCCATCGACACGTTTCGACTCCACAAGGCGGACCCGATGGTTGACAGGGTACAGCTACTTCACGCCAAACTGCAGTACGCTTACATGGAGTGCCCCGACGGCCACCAAGACACAGTCTCCCTCAGGGACCGGGCACCAGCTGGTTCCCCACACACCTCCCCCCCCGACCCGGCGCCACCCTCCTTTCCCCCGGCGCACCCCACCGCAGCCCCTGCTCCGGGACAATCTGTCCTCCCCTTGCCCACACCCGGGGATGAAGAGGTTTTCGACACGCTCCAGGAGTCACCAAAGCCCAAGCCGCCGTCGGAGTTGCCACCAGCACTGCGGCACTCTCGACGACAGATCAAGGCACCGGACCACCTGAATTTGTAAATTATCTGTACTTTTAAAACACAATTTTCTGTATATAGTTCTCCACCACCCCCGTCGGACTCATTTTTAACAGGGGGTGAATGTGGTAGTCACCACTGATGTATGTATTGTATATAGAGGATGTTGATATAGGTGCTTTATGGTAAGGCCCCTGTACTACAGGTACGGAGGTAGATCCCTGCCTGCTGGCTCCGCCCAGTAGGCGGAGTATAAATATGTGTGCTTCCCGTACAGCAGCCATTTCGTCAGCTGCTGTAGGAGGCCACGCATCTCAGTGTAATAAAGCCTCGATTACATTCTACTCTCGTCTTTGCGTAATTGATAGTGCATCACCCTGAACCAGACCAACTAGATCTGTTTGCCCCACAGCTTCAGACAAATGTAAATGTGATATAATGTAAGAGCTGAACCTATTGGGATGCTGTTGGGAGTGGGGAGTTATATGTCTAACTGCCTGGCCAATTAAAGAAGAGTCTCCATGTGAGTCAGTTCAAAACATCACAGAAAGATGGCAGCCTGGGTGGAGTGGAACCTCTTTCCCCCTATTTGCATAATCAAGGACCAGGGAATAATGTGACACACTTTGTCGCAACTTGTATAGTCAATTTTGAGGATGTTTTGCGCTCGGGTTTCCCAAACATTTGGAAATCCTAGTGACCTCCCAAGTGCATCAGGGAACCCCAAGTGTTGTCATCATGTCAATGCCCCTTTTTGCCATGAAATCGGTGCAAACACAGGAATCAGATGGAAACAAGTCTTTTCTAGCTATATCTGTGCATTTATTATAATCATGAAGAGGCACACAGTCACAAATACATTCACCAGTTACATGACCCCCTCACATTAACCCCTGACCAACCACCTTCCCATGGCCCTTTCACATTGACCCCTGGAAGTAGCACCCACTTTAGCAGTGGGTAACATATTTAAAAAATTAAAATTTTACCTTTTGTCATTTTTAATGGGAGGACTGATGCTGGAAGGGCGGCACTCATATCGGACACACTTGCCTCTCTCGCTCTCTCTCACACACACATGTCCCCCCCCTTGCCTCCCTCTTCACCCCCCCCCCCCCCCCCCCCCCCCTCCCACACACCACTCACTCTGTTTCTCTTGTTCCATGGCCCACTTGCACTTCTATCTCCTGCCCTGAGGCCTGAGCTCAGGACTGCCCTACTTGGCGACCCGACCCCCCCCCCCCCCCCCCCCCCCTTCTATCCTGCGCTGTCTGACTATAAGATCAGAGCTGATCGATCTGATTATATACTCAACTCTACTTTCCTGTCTGTTCCCAAATGTGTCACATTTGCAATTTCCCAATCTGGGATCCTTCCAGAATCTGGGGAATTTTGGAAGAATACAAGAAATGCATCGACCATCCCTGCAGCTGAAATTATATGGCCCTAAGATGCAGGCCATCAGGTCCAGGGGCCTCATTAGTCTTTAGCAAGTGGTTACGTGTTGAGTTTACGCTCAAAGCCAAAACAATTTGAGAAGTTGGTTTGAAATTTATGGGTTGTCAGAGGCATCCATGTCAGATAACAGTTCACATTTAATGTCAGAAGGCAGGCGCATGGGGTGTATTCTGTCACACTCCTGACTTGTGCCTTGTAGATGATGGACAGGTTTTGGGGAGTCCGGAGGTGAGTTATACGCTGCAGAATTCTCAGCCTCTGACCTGCTCTTGTAGCCACAATATTTATATGGGTGGTCCAGTTAAGTGTTTTGGTCAATGGTAACCCCTAATATGTGAATGGTGTAGGAATCCAACAATGGTATGATCCCATTGAAAGTCGTGGGGAGATAGTTAGACTCTCTCTTGTTGGATGATCACTGCTGATACTTGTGTGGTGCCTATGTTGCTTGCCACTTCTCAATCCGAGCCTGAATATTGTTCAGGCCTTGCCACGTGGAGGCAGAGTCTGCTTCAGTACCTGCAGAGTTGCAAATGCAATTTAACACTGTGAAATCATCAGTGAACATCCCCACTTCTGACTTTATGATGGAGGGAGAATTATTGATGAAGCAGCTGAAGACACTAAAACCTGAAGAACTCCTGGGGCTGAGATGATTGAACTCCACAATGGGAATGATCTTTGTGCTACGTATGACTCCATCCAGTGGAGAGCTTTCCTCCTGATTCCGATTGGCTTCCATTTTACTACATCTCCTTGGAGTCATGCTTGGTCAGATGCTCTTCCTGCCTGTTACAGATGGTGGGATAAAGTTTCCTCTTTCTTTTCACCTCTCTGCTATCCATCTGCAGCTAGATGTATTTTAGAGGGTGTGTTTTAAATTATTTTGTTGCGATTCTCTGTAATAAACATGAAGGGGACTTTCAGCTAAGTTGGAATCAAAAGAAAGAATGTAGTTTATATATACACCACCTCAAACATAAGCACAATGAGACACACACTCCCTCATGCACACAAGTAAAGATGGGTTTGAGAGATAAAGCATGTGTTTAGGGTATAATAATAATAATCTTTATTAGTGTCACAAGTAGACTTACATTAAAGCACATCTTTCATGACTTGTGGGAGGAAACCAGAGGAAACCCACACAGACACGGGGAGAATGTGCAGACTCTGTACAGACAGTGACCCAAGCAAAAGGGTATACAATAAGTAAATCACAGCCCCTTAAAAAATGTATGCATCACAGACCTGAATGGGTTCTTTCTCATGGTTGATTGGATCGCCAAACAAAGTGGCAGCTAAATTTTGCGGAGGTGAGGCTTTGCAGGTGAAAAATCAATCAGATCCTCGCTCAAACGGACTGGATTGACTGGTTGCCGATTGAGTTCTGTTCGGCAGCACGGTAGCATTGTGGTTAGCACAATTGCTTCACAGCTCCAGGGTCCCAGGTTCGATTCCCGGCTTGGGTCACTGTCTGTGCGGAGTCTGCACATCCTCCCCGTGTGTGCGTGGGTTTCCTCCGGGTGCTCCGTTTTCCTCCCACAGTCCAAAGATGTGCAGGTTAGGTGGATTGGCCATGCTAAATTGCCCTTAGTGTCCAAAATTGCCCTTAGTGTTGGGTGGGGTTACTGGGTTATGAGGATAGGGTGGAGGTATGGGCTTGGATAGGGTGCTCTTTCCAAGAGCTGCTGCAGACTCGATGGGCTGAACGGCCTCCTTCTGCACCGTAAATTCTATGAAATTTTCTCTAGAGGATGGCCCCTCTTGTCCCTCCTGGCTTTTGGAGTAAAAGATGTTTGTGATTGGAGGTCGGTTTCAATCACATGAACCGCTGCCCACCCCCCCCCTCCCCCCCAACCTTCCACCATGATCAATACCTCTACTGTCCACATAACTGGTTCATAGTTGGAAGTCACTGCCACATATTGGGATTTTAATGGTTGCTGTTCAGATCAACTGGTTTCTTTGTACCTTTCATTGTCAAGGGCCGAATTCATAGATGCTACATTGGGGAGGGCTATTGATTTTGAGTTTCAATAAATAGAAGATACAAATTCACAATTAGTTTCATATTTTAAATCTCTATACAAGGGAGGACATTCCACTCGAAAATGAAAATCACTTATTGTCACGAGTAGGCTTCAATGAAGTTACTGTGAAAAGCCCCTAGTCGCCACATTCCGGCGCCTGTCCGGGGAAGCTGGTACGGGAATCAAACGTGCTGCTGGCCTGCTTGGTCTGCTTTAAAAGCCAGCGATTTAGCCGAGTGAGCTAAACCAGCCCCTCACTGCTTCACCACTCACTGTCATTTACACTTTACGAACTTTCCAGAAACATGTTCAGACGAGTTAATCCTTTGTGTAGAAATCCCAGAAGATCACCTGACCCTGGTGGCCATCTTGAGCAGCATTATGACCGTTAAAAAAAAAAGTCTATTTTCAAAAGCCTGCCTTGACTAAAGTCTGTATCTTGAATGTTAGGAATATGATAGCCTTGCAGACATGTTGTGACCACCACTTGCCCCACCAACACATATAGCTAAGAAAAATGCCTCTGATCACTCTGCCAATGAATCAGGTCCATCTTCTGGATTGACTGCACCACTCGTTATTGGTCTATACGTGCTGTTTGTAAAATAGATGAGAGGTGATAGAATAAATGTTTTATCTCTCATTCGCACTCTCTACATTTTTTCTGAGCTTCATATTTAATTATAAAACAAACTGTAATGTGCAAATTAAGAGATTTTATTCAGTTCATGAAGGATTAAACATGCAGTTGGTGAGACAGAAGTGTTCTCCTGTGGGAGTTCCTCTGATTTATTAACATTTCAGCAAAGCAGCTAACTTTAATAGCCTACCTGGACCAGTCAAAGACTAACAGATGCACCATATGTGAGGTATTAATGAGTTACTGACAGTACTCAGTGTGGTAATGATGTCTATGAATAGGACCATCACAGTATCACTTTTTAATGATCTAAAGCTGGTGTGCTGCTCTGAATTTCAGCCTCTACAACTCCATACCTTCCTTACCCCACCCCACCTTAAACTAATTACTGTTAATTAGTTACTTTATTTCATAATGTGCTGAGCAAATAGAAATGCGACACTCCCACGCCAGTGTTGCTGTGTTTGTCTAAAAAGTAAACAAGCAGAAATGATGGCGATACATTACAATGATTTATGATCTTGGGTTGCTCCAGGGCAATATGTGAGTGAGTGACTCAGCCTAAAGCTATCAAGCATAACCTCATAAAAAACAGTGTTTATAAATGAAAGGTCAGCCAGTTATTCCGAGTCTGGCCGGTCAGAGTCCCATCTGAAATGTTGATCTATATTTCTCTCTCAATCCTTATCACCTTCTTGCACTGTTATTTCTGTTTTAGTCAAATTTACTGGCTTTTTCAGCTTTTCCCCCCTTTTCCGTTCCGTTTACATGTTAAGAATAAATATTTGTACTATTTTGTCTTTAGGAGCTGTGCTAAATGTATTATTGTCAGCACTCTGTTGTAGAACATGGATATTTCCTAGACTTTCTCAGTCGATAGTGAGTTTAGTGCAGACACAGCATGAGTTTTAAATGTAAACAATGGTGATTACATCTGATTTGCGATTACATGGAGTTCAGAGATGTAAAACTCCAGGGCCTGTAGCATTGGGGCCCAAATATTAATGTTCTGGGCTAAGGGAGAAATATGTGCATTAATCCCCAAAGTAAAGTCAGTGGGTCAAGTTCCCTGATGGAATAGTTAATCTTTTTCCTCTGGGTGGCGGACATGATTCTCACCCACCTCCTGCAATTTGATGTCCAATGTGATGGGCCAACTCCAGAATGGAAATTGGAGAAGACAGGAGATGTTTAGGATGGATTGGCAAAGAGCAAGAACAGTACCAAGTGTCAATGATGCTTCCCTGGAATGAGTGTAGTCAGAATCAAGAGAGGCATACTACTCCCCAGCAATGGGAAACTTGTCATCATCACCAAGAAGATCTGGTTGGACATAGCTGAGAAGGTGAGGAGCAGGGGATTGATGCCCTGGTCTGATACAGTGCAGAGGAGTTTGATGATTTAATCAGTTCAGGAAAAATGAGCACATTTGCTGATTCCAATAATGTAAGCCCCCAATCACCTTTCACTCTGTCTTGTTGAGCACTTTCTGACACATCGCTCCTGATATCCACTTCAGTTTCAGTATCACACGTCCTTCACTTCCTCAATCCCTATGTGTCCATTCATAATTGCCACTCAACATTATCCTTACGCAATGTGGTGTCTGATAGTCGCTGTGATAACCTGCAAATATCTTACAGGGGGGAACAATTAACTTCCCCGTGAACCTTTCAGAATATGAGCTCCCCCATTAAGGGGACGGGGGACTTCAAAACAACATGTAATTGGATGGTATATAAAGCCGGTCAGTTTAGCACCAGCAAGGCAGATCCAGTTGAAATCTACTGTGTGATGTATATAACAGTTATTGTAAATAAATTAAGTTTCTTTGAAATACTGGGTTTGGACTCCTTTGTGGCCTTATAATGAATCCTTCATTTTCAACAGGTCTGTTTTTTGCCTATTGTAAAAGAGAACAAAGAACAATAGAGACATTGAAGAGGACAGGGTGACACGGTGGCACTGCTGCCTCACAGCACTCGGGACCAGGGTTAGATTCCTGCCTCGGATAACTGTCTGTGTGGAGTTTGCACTTTCTCCCTGTGTCTGCGTGTGTTTCCTCCAGGTGCTCTGGCTTCCTCCCACAGTACAAAGATGTGCAGCTTAGGTATTGCGGGGATAGGTCAGTGCAGATTCAATGGGCCAAATGGCCTCCTTCTGAACTGTTGGAATTCTATGATAATGTGCAGCTGACAGAAACAGAGGATATGGTCACGTTGTGGCACAACTACATCCCTCTCAATCAGAGATGAAGTGACAGATTACAGATTTTTCTGATGCACATGCTGGCTTTATTCAACATGATCATGATTGACAATCTGGTTGTCCTGATGACCACAATCCCCACAGCTGAACTCGCAAGCACACAAACAAGTATTTGTTAATCCCTGAAACAGGCAAGTTGGAGTTGTGTAGTGCTTCAATATTTACCCAATCGAAGTCCAGCCACGCTTGGGTGTAAACGCCCCCTCCAAGGAATCTAAAATACAGACCATTCAGCCCAACCTGCTCATACTGGTGTTTGTGCTGTTCACCTCTCTTCACTTTGCCTTTCCAGTGGAACGTTCCATTCCTTTCGCCCTCACTTTTTCCCCAGTTTCCTCTTGAACTATTCCAATAGCCTCAACTAGGAGATACTAAATTCCACATTCTTACCACTCTTTGCATCAATAAATTTCTCCTGAGTTCTCTGTTGGATTTATTTTATATTTATATCCATTAGGTATTTATATTATAATTTGCATGTGGGCGTATCTTAAATGGCTATTGATCATTACCACCTTGACACAGAACGTGACGTAGTACACCCAAGACTCTAAACTCAAGTCTACAAGCAGCAATGCCAAAGGTCAGCTGTGTTCATAGTCTCCTCATTAGTGCGGTTTCATCTTTAAATAGAGAACCCACATTACTGATCACTAATCCTTGTCATGTGAGGCTACGACTGGAGTGTTCTGCACAGTTCTGGTCACTACATTACAGGAAGGACGTAACTGCACTGGAGAGAATGCCGAGGAGGTTTACGAGAATGTTGCCAGGGCTAGAAAAGTGTAGCCACGGGGAGAGATTGGATAGGTTGGGGTTATTTTCCTTGGAACAAAAAAGGCTGTGGGGTGACTTAGTTAAATGCACAGAATTATGAGGGGATAGAGTGGACAGGATAAAATTGTTTTCCTTGGTGGAGAATTCTAGAACTAGGAGACATAGATTCAAGATAAGAGGCAGAAGGTGTAGAGGGGACATGAGGAAGAACATTTTTACGCAGGGTGTCGTGTGAGTCTGGAAGTCGCTGACTGAGTTGGTGGTGGAGGCAGAGACCCTAAACTCTTTTAAAAGGTACCTGGATCTGCACCTTAAGTGCTGTAAGCTACAGGGTTATAGACTGGGTGCAGGAGGGTGGGATTAGAAAGGGCACCTGGGTGTCCTCGGGCTGCCATGGGCAGGATGGGCCAAATGGCCTCCTTTGGTGCTGTAACTTTCCTATGGCTCTGTGTGAATGGTACATTTACATTGAATAGAAGAACATAATGTTTGCCAGTTGAATATTTCATGCATTTGACCAACATTTCCGTAAACATTACTGGAAAAGTTCAACCGTTTGCAGTCTACCTGTAGCTGATGCCTTGAGGGATTAAGCAAGAAGCAAGGAGGAACTGCAAGCAACAGCCGAACTTGATGAAACAATCGGTGCTTTCATAGATAAAGTCCACCACAATCTGAAACTGGAGGTCAAAGACCCAAATGAACCTACTGAATAGGGTGGAGAAAGTCCAAATGGTCACCTGCTCCCCGTGTCCCAGTCTAATCAGAGCATTTTCTACCAGTGTAATGTTCAAGCCTTTTCTCCTACCAGTGGCTATTTGGGCTTTGACTGTCTGTTATCTAGTTATTAGGAATAAGAATTTCAATTAATATTAGCGGAGCTTCTCAACATTAGGCACATTATTGGTGTGAGGTTTTCAGTCACACTGTACACCTCGAGCATTGCCTCACACCAGATATATGGGGCGGGGTCGGCAGAGAATCCTTTCTGACGCCCAAATCGGGCGGCGCCGGTTTGCCGCCAGTTTTCTATTCTCTGCTCCCTCCGAAATGGCGGCGTCACTTTGCGCGCCGCACGCCATTGGAATGCCGTTGCCGCGTCACCTGAAGGCCCCCCCGATGCTCCGCCTCCGATGGGCCGAGTTTCCAACCGCATGGTTGACGTGTGGTCTCAGCGTTCGGGAACCCAGCGTGGCGGCCGCGGACTGTTACCAGCGCTGCCGCAGTCAGCCAGGAGTCGTGCTGCTGGTCGGGGAGGGGGGCATTCGCGAGGGCTGGGGGGGCTGGTGGGGGGGTGGCCAGTATTTGGCAGGTCCGGTCCGTGCACACCTGGTGACATGTTGTACGATGCGACTGCTGCAGGTCGTCACAGTGCGCATGTGTGGCCACGGACCTGGCCATTCTCTGCCCATTTTTGACATGGGAGCCGGGAGTTTTACCCGGCACGGCTGCTAGCCCCTTGATGTGTCATCAATTATACAAAGACAAGTTGTGGAATGAAACTGTGGCTTTAATAAACTAAACGAGAACCTGCTGGCAACTGATCCCAAACTGGGGCAGGGCCAGAGGTCAGCCACCTTTATACAGATCCTGAGGGGAGGAGCCACAGGCGGAGTCAGTAGAGACAACAAACAATATATACAATACAGTAACAGTGGTTTACCAGAATATATATAATACAGTAACAGTGGTTTACCACATTCACCCCTGTTAAAAAAAAGAGTCCGGCGGGGGTGAAGTGGACTTAAAGATCGAGTCTGTCGGGGGCCTTGACCTTCCGCTGTGAACACCTCAGTCCCGGCTGTGGTGTGGGCACTGGTGTTGAGACCTGCGTGAGTGTGTCGTCGTCTTCTTCGTCCAGTAATTGAGTCGGTGGAGAGACTGTGCAGGGCGTTGATGACAGTGGCAGAGGTCATGTCAGGGCATGGGATGGCGAAAGAGAAACGTGAGTACTCATCAATAATGTTGAGGAAGTACATGTTACAGTCAGTGGAGGGGAGGGGCCCTTTGAAGTCGATGCTACGGCGCTCAAAGGGGTGGGAAGCCTTTACCAGGTGCGCTCGGTCTGGCCGATAGACGTGTGGTTTGCACTCCGCGCAGACCTGGCAGTCCCTGGTCACGGTCCTGACCTCCTCGATGGAGTTAGGCAGGTTGCGGGCTTTGACAAAATAAAAAAACCGGGTGACCCCCGGGTGACACAGGTCATTGTGGAGGGCCCAAAGTCGGTCTACTTGTGCGCTGGCACATGTACCGCGGGAGAGGGCATCTGGGGGCTCATTGAGCTTCCCGGGTCGATACAAGATATCATAATTATAGGTGGAGAATTCGATCCTCCACCTCAAGATCTTGTCATTCTTGATCTTGGCCCGCAATGCGTTATTAAATATGAAGGCAACCGACCGTTGGTCAGTGAGGAGAGTAAATCGCCTGCCGGCCAGGTAATGCATCCAATGTCGCACAGCTTCCACAATGGCTTGGGCTTCCTTTTCAATGGAGGAGTGACGAATTTCGGAGCTCTGAAGGGTACGGGAGAAGAAAGCCAGGGGCCTGTCGCCTGGTTGAGGGTAGTGGCCAGGGCAAAGTCAGACGCATCGCTCTCCACCTAGAACGGGATGACCTGGTATACTGCATGCATTGCGGCTTTGGCAATATCTGCCTTGATGCGGTTGGAGGCCAGGCGGGCCTCAGCCGTCAGGGGAAAAATGGTAGATTCAATGAGTGGCCGGGCCTTGTCCGCATAATTGGGGACCCACTGGGCATAATAGGAGAAGAAACCCAGGCACCTCTTCAGGGCCTTGGGGCAGTGGGGGAGGGGAAGTTCCAGGAGGGTCCCCATGCAGTCGGGGTCGGGCCCTAGGACCCCGTTTTCCACAACGTAGCCAAGGATGGCTGGGCGGGTTGTGCGGAAAACGCATTTCTCCTTATTATATGTGAGGTTAAGGAGCTTAGTGGTGTGGAGGAAATGTCGGAAGTTAGCATCATGGACCTGCTGGTCATGGCCGCAGATGGTGACATTATCCAGATACGGGAACGTGGCCCGCAGCCCGTACTGGTCAACCATTCAGTCCATCGCCCGTGACGCAGAAGGGGACCCTGAGGAAGTGGTAGAGGCGGCCATCTGCCTCGAAGGCAGTGTATTGGCGGTTCTCCGGGCAGATAGGGAGCTGGTGGTACGCAGACTTCAAGTCGACTGTGGAGAAGACTCGATACTGCGCAATCTGATTGACCATGTCAGATATGCGGGGAAGGGGATGCGCATCGAGCTGCGTGTACCGGTTGATGGTCTGACTGTAGTTGATGACCATCCAGTGCTTCTCCCCAGTCTTGATGACCACCACTTGGGCTCTCCAGGAGCTGTTACTAGCCTCAATGATTCCCTCTCGTAGGAGTCGCTGGATCTCTGACCTGACAAAGGCCCTGTCCCGTCTGCTGTACCATCTGCTCCTAGTGGCGACGGGCTTACAGTCCGGGGTCAGGTTAGCGAAGAGCGAGGATGGAGCGACCTTAAGGGTCGCGAGGCTACAGACAGTGAGGGGGGACAGGGGTCCACCGAACTTCAAGGTAAGGCTCTGGAGGTGGCACTGAAAATCAAAACCCAGTAATAGGGCAGCGCAGAGATGAGGGAGGACGTAGAGCTTGAAATTAGCGTACTCTATGCCCTGTACCGAAAGGGTTGCGACACAGTACCCCAGGATCTCCACGGAATGTGATCCAGAAGCCAGGGAGATTTTCTGGGTCGCGGGTAAAATTGGGAGGGAGCAGCACCTTATCGTATCTGGGTGAATGAAGCTGTCAGTACTCCAGGAGTCGAAGAGGCAGGTCGTCTCGTGCCCGTTGATCTGGACGGCCATTATGGATTTAGTGAGGTGATGAGGTCGAGACTGGTCGAGGGTGATGGAGGCGAGCTTCGGAAGGTGGGTGGGCTGGTCGAGAGTAGCTGAGGCCAGCGTACGACTGGGTGAGCAGAGGTTCTGGAAGGCGGCGGGATGATTCCAAGATGGCGGACCCCACGGGTTGCATGTGGCGGGTGGCGTCGAAGATGGCGGCCCCCACGGGTTGCACGTGGCGGATGACGTGGTAGATGGCGGCCCCCATGGGTTGCACGTGGCGGATGACGTGGTAGATGGGGGCAGTCCTGACAGGCAACATGCAGCGCTGCTGCTGCTGGGTCTGGAAACTTTAGGAACAGGTTGGGCCTGGCAGACTTTGGCAAAGTGGCCCTTCTTTCCGCACCCGTTGCAGACGCGCTCCGTGCTGGGCAGCGTTGTCTGGGGTGTTTACCCTGGCCACAGAAGTAGCATCTCGGGCCTCTGGATTGGCAGATTGATGTGCGGCACAGGCTTGCGACGCACCCGGGTTCGGTGATGGCTTCGCCCACGACATCCACGAGGGTGCCACGTGGTCGGAGGTGAAGGCCTCCATGTTATGGAAGGCCACTTCCAGCGAATTCGAGAGCTGTACTGTCTCTTGGAGGCCGAGTGTACCCCCTTCTAGCAGGCGCTGGCGGATGCAGTTAGATTTTATGCCAGCGACATAGGCATCCCTGATCAGCAGCTCCCTGTGCCGGACAGCAGATATCGCCTGACAACTACAGTTCCAGCCGAGTACCCATAAGGCGCACAGGAATTCGGCCTGTGATTCTCCAGGGCGTTGACGCCTCGTGGCAAGGAGATGCCTGGTGTACACCTCATTTACTGCCTTTACATACTGACCCTTCAGCAGCGTTATCGCCTCTGCGTACGAGGCAGCGTCCCTGATAAGGAGGAAAATCTGCGGGCTCACCCGGGCGTTGAGAACTCGAAGCTTGTGGATGTCGGCGACGGATTTGGCGGCAGATTCGAGGTGAGCTTTGAAGCAGCTTAGCCAGTGCTCGAATGTCGCAGTGGCGTCAGCTGCTTGGGGGTCCAGTTCCAGGCGATCAGGCTTGAGTGATGCATCCATCTTAACCGTTTAGTTTATTAAATTGATGTGCCACCAATTATACAAAGACGAGTTGTGGAGCGGAACTGTGGCTTTAATAAGCTAAACGAGAACCTGCTGGCAACTGATCCCGAACTGGGGCAGGGCCAGAGGTCGGCCACCTTTATACAGAGCCCGAGGGGAGGAGCCACAGGCGTAGCCAACAAAGACAACAAACAATATATACAATAAAGTAAGTGGTTTACCACAATATATATAATACAGTAAGTGGTTTGCCACAATATATATAATACAGTAACAGTGGTTTACCACACCCTCACTAGTCCCAGGATCGGTGAGGGTTCGGTGCCGATTTTGGCATCGTAAAATGCCACAGTTCCCACGCCGGCTTTGGCACTTTGCCACACAAACGGAGAATCCAGCCCATGATGTGGGTAAGAGTGACAAGCTGACTGCCACACGGTCCACAGATAAGGCTGAGTGGCACAAGCAGCATTTTTCTTTTCTGTGCTTCTCTCTCGACTTGTTTCCCTTTTCACAGTTGCCTAGATACAGAAAAGACAAGATAAATGCTCAGGATTATTGACGCAGTCCACGTGTGTGTGAGAGATCAGAAGGCACCACCAAAGTGGCTGGTCACTGGAAGAGGCTCTTGCTGGCTCTGGGACCAGTCTTGGGCTTGTATTCACTGCCTAGAAGATGAAACCAATGGTATATTTTTAATCAACTATTAATGTCAAATCTATCAATTACTTCCATTTTGTTCGAAAAGCCTGATTTCTTTGTTTCAGCATTTTTCGTGTTCCATTAATCTTTACTTGCAATTCCACAACCAGCTGAATAAAGCATATTTGAAAAGAAAATGAAAATCACTTATTGTCACGAGTAGGCTTCAATGAAGTTACTGTGAAAAGCCCCTAGTCGTCACATTCCGGCGCCTGTCCGGGGAGGCTGGTACGGGAATCGAACCGTGCTGCTGGCCTGCTTGGTCTGCTTTAAAAGCCAGCGATTTAGCCCAGTGAGTTAAACCAGCCCCTATTTTATCTGCAATGTGGAACATTGAACAAAGTGACCTTCCTTGAACTGCTGTCACACCCCTACCACACGGCCAGTTACAGAGTAGCTTCGAGATCCTGCCTACCATACAGAGTCCATCTACCTCAACAGGACCCGCTTAACATAAGGGAGCCCATCTGCCATTGAGAAACACTCTGCTGGGAAGACAATACAGTAGACTGCACAAAAAAAATCTCGAATTTTGTAGAGCTGTTTTACATATGATCAAAATTTAATGTGATTGAGACTGGGTAATGTTTGCACTAAATTATGGATTAATGTCTGCTTTCTACACTCAAATTATCCACAAAACCATTCTTGCTGTGGGGAAAAAAATGTTTCTAAGGGCAATGAGTGGATTAAACTGTGAATCCTCGGATATTAGACAAGGGTTTTGTCAAATTTTTAAAGTTAGAGATGCCATCTAGTGGATTAATCGAGAACTGATTTTCAAATGAGTGAGGAAACCTGGAGATAATTCCTGTCTCAAGATGTCAACAACATCATCTCCATGCATCAGTGGCGTGCAGAGGGGGGGGGCCGACGGTGCATTGGCCCCGGGCATCCATTGTATGGGGGCATCCAATCAGAGAAGGAAAAAAAAAATTTTTTTTTTTAAATTTTTTAAAAAAATTTTTTTTTTTAAATTTAGATTACCCAATTATTTTTTTCAATTAAGGGGCAATTTAGCGTGGCCAATCCACCTACTCTGCACATTTTTTGGGTTGTGGGGGCTAACCAACGCAGACACGGGGAGAATGTGCAAACTCCACACGGACATTGACCCAGAGCCGGGATCGAACCTGGGACCTCAGTTCCGTGAGGCGGTTGTGCTAACCACTAGGCACCGTGCTGCCCCAGAGAAGAAATAAGATAGTAATTTTAAAATTTCAGCGGTGATAAATCAATTTTTGGAGGCTCACCACACTGCAGAGGCAGTTGTTAGCCCTTTATTCCTTTAACATGGTGTACCCTTTCTGTCTAGAGAAAATGGTCCTTCTCCCCATCCCCCCACACGCATGCGGATGATGTACGTGGTGCAACCATCAAAAGCAACAAACAGACATGGCTGTTCGTTCCTGCGTTTCCTCGAGTCATAACTCGTCTTTTCTTCAGCTTTTTGTGCATCGAGATTAGTTCTTTTACCTACTCATGTCAGTGAATAGCTCTAGAACAGGTGTAACTACGGTTTTTATAGGTTTTTTGGCGATATTTAATGAAATATTTACGTGGGATGTAGTAAGAGTGAAGCCTGGATGATCAGAGGACTGCTATGGCATTTAATCTCGGAATAGGAGACATTTATTCCTTAACATGCTAATATTCGAATACAGATACCACTAATTGCAAGTCTATGATATAAATTGCACAAAGTTATCAGTGGAGAATCAGTGTGAAATAATTTGATACGAAGGAACAAAGAAATGAAATATGGTTTATCCGTCTGCAACTGACCGATTGTTTACCATTTTCTTCCCATTTTCTCATGCGGCTTACGGTTTTTGAGATAGAAAATGAAATGTTACGAGTATTTCGTGTACAACGAGTGGAGCACAGAACAGGAAAAAAAAGAGGGCCAGAGTCGAAGAAGAGTCCCATCAAAGAGGGGCATTAGATGCAATGGATAAAAAGAAGTAAAGAAGAAGTAGGAGAACCTGGAGAAGTAAAGATGATGTGGGTGCAGAGAAGATTTTTCTGATACGGATTCAGCTCGGTCAGAACATAATACTCTCTCTCCTCAGTCTCATTGTCAGGATGATGATCCATGTGAAGAAAATAAAGAAGATTTTTGCATATTTTTGCAAAGAAGCGATTTGGCTGTTTGAAGAAACCGATTCCAGATCATTTGAAGATGACAATATTACAACATGGCCCTGAAAGATATCAGAATAAAGTTGCCCATTTGCTGAGAAGGATGGGAGATCATTTTCCAAACAGTGGTTTGATAAAGTTTCCACAAACGGAGAAATTGTGGAGAGAAATAGTTGTTATACTCTCCATATCGGAAAGCATGCTACTGTTTTGTTTGCTTTTTGTTTTCAAGGAGCATTTGTCGTCTGTGTTAAACTTTGGAAAGGAAGACGGTTTCTCCACTTGGAGAAAATTAAATCCAACAATACCTGACCATGAAAAAAAGCCCTTCTCATAGAGCTCACATGAGGGAATACCTGAACCTCGTAGTTCGACTCCATCATTCAACTACAATAGATGCTGAACTTCAACAGCAATGTCTGCTGAAAAGAAAAGATGGAAAGCTATAACTGAACGGATTGTCGAGGTTATATCCTTTCTGGCAAACAGAATCTGGCCTATCGTGGACATCAAGGAGAAGGAATATCTGGGTTATCAGAGCCAGGGGAGACAGTCAGTGAAAATACAGAAAACTTTCTAGCAACAATCAGACTTGTGGCCAAATATGATGACATCTTAGCAAAACACTTGCAGAGAGGGAAGAGAAACCAAAAGTGTCACCTACTTGGTCCAACAGAATTCAAAACAAAATAATCAATCTTCTTGGTGAAACTGTCAAGAAAAATATAATGTCCGAATTAAGGATGCAAAATATTTTAGCATAATGCTGGATTCAACTCCAGATATTGCCCATGAAGATCAGGTTTCTGAAATTCTGCGTTACGTTCATATTGATGAAAACAGAAAAGTAAAAATAAAGGAGACATTTCTGGGATTTTTTCAAGTCAACAAGAAAGATGCAGTCAGCCTGGTAAATAAAATTCAGGAAAAATTGGAAGAAGACAAAATTTCCATGAATGACTGTCGTGGTCAAGCATATGATAACGCAGCAGTTATGGCTGACGTGAGAGGAGGTGTTTCAACAAAAAATTCTTGAAGTTAACCCAAAGCTGTGTTTGTGAACTGCGAGAACCACAGCCTCAATTTGTCCTGTGTCCATGCAAGTGAGGAGAAACCTGTTGTTACATTTTTTGGCATTCTAGAAAAACTCTTTACTTTTTTTTTCTTCATCTACTTCTCGTTGGGAAGTGTTAAATCATTTGTCACTCGGACTGTGAAAAGACAGTGTGACACAAGATGGAGTTCCAGCCATGATGCTGTGCAAGTAATCCACGAAGAGTGTGACAACGTTATTGCAAGCCTTCAACACCTGCTGGAAGGAAATTTTCAAGGGAAACTAAATCTGATGCAGGATCGCTACTGAACTCTATTCAACAGTTCCCGTTTATAGCTTAAATTTTTGGTACTCAGTTTTATCATCAGTGGATAAAGTCTCAAAACGTTGCAGGATCCGAAAATGGGGTTCCATGAAGCTTCTTGTGATCTGAGAGGACTTAGTCATATCTTGAATTTGAAGAATGACGAAATTATCCACAATGCAATAGATTTAGCCAATGAATATTGTCAAATTGGGGAATACCAATTGCACGAACAAGGAGAAGAAGAATAATGCCTGGAGAGTCAGCAAGAGATAGTGGACTGACAGCACAAGAAGAAATGAATAGAGTAATGGTAGAGATTGTGAACAGATTAAAAACTGAAATTGAAGACCGCAGTGTCCGTCTTCAAAGACTCAGTGACCGATTTTCTTTTCTTCTGAACTTGAATGCAGGAGTGATTGAAGATGAACAAGAAAGAGAGAAATTAAAAAAGGAATGGTTCAGACTTTGCAAATTTATTATGACAAATGATGTGGTTGCAATTCAGTTATATGACAAAATTATTGATTTTGTGATGCTCCTTCGAGCTGGAGGGAATAGAGTTCCCCCTGATCCTAAAGATGCTCTGGAGTCTTTTCGCAGTATTGGAGGGATGTCCTTTCCGACGCTGTGTGTTTCATACAGATTACTGCGTACAATTGCATTTTCAGTCGCAAGCTGTGAAAGGTCATTTTCAAAACTGAAATTAATAAAAACATATCTGAGGTCTTCTATGTCACAGGAGCGACTGACCAACCTGGCTTAATAAGCATTGAAAAAGAATTTCTCACAGCTGATGTAAAAAGTGAAGTAGTTCAGGTATTTTGTGACAGGAGGTATCATTTGGGGAAAAGAACTTAATAAATTTGATTGATTTATATTAAAATCGAATAAAGCGTTTATTTCATGTTTCATCTGTGTTTATATATTCAAAATGTTTTCCTTTCTCACAATATTTCTCAGTAATTAGGCCTTATACTTGAGTCTTTGGGGCATACAATCAAGATTTGCCCCGGGCATCACCAGACCTCTGCACGCCACTGCCATGCATTTTCATACCTTTGATACAGGATATGCCACAACTTTACAGAGGGGGAGCCAAAAGTAAATAGATAAAAGGAATAATGGAGTGACTGCGAGGGAAGGTAGAGAACTATGGGCAACATGGTAGCATAGTGGTTAGCACTATGGCTTCACAGCGTCAGCTTCGATTTCAGCCTTGGGTCACTGTCAGTGTGGCGTCTGAACGTTCTCCCTGTGCCAGCATGGGTTTCCTCCGGGCGCTCTGGTTTCCTCCCATAAACCCTGAAAGAAGTGCTGTTTGGTGAATTGGACATTCTGCATTCTCCCTCTATGTACCCGAATAGACCATAAGACCATAAGGCATAGGAGCGGAAGTAAGGCCATTCGGCCCATCGAGTCCACTCCACCATTCAATCATGGTTGATTTCAACTCCATTTACCCGCTCTCTCCCCATAGCCCTTAATTCCTCGAGAAATCAAGAATTTATCAATTTCTGTCTTAAAGACACTCAACGTCCCGGCCTCCACCGCCCTCTGTGGCAATGAATTCCACAGACCTACCACTCTCTGGCTGAAGAAATTTCTCCTCATCTCTGTTCTAAAGTGACTCCCTTTTATTCTAAGGCTGTGCCCTCGCGTCCTAGTCTCCCCTGCTAATGGAAACAACTTCCCTACGTCCATCCTATCCAAGCCATTCATTATCTTGTAAGTTTCTATTAGATCTCCCCTCAACCTCCTAAACTCCAATGAATATAATCCCACGATCCTCAGACGTTCATCGTATGTTAGGCCTACCATTCCTGGGATCATCCGTGTGAATCTCCGCTGGACCCGCTCCAGTGCCAGTATGTCCTTCCTGAGGTATGTGGGCCCAAAGTGCTCACAGTATTCTAAATGGGGCCTAACTAGAGCTTTATAAGCCTCAGAAGTACATCCCTGCTTTTATATGCCAAGCCTCTTGAGATAAATGACAACATTACATTTGCTTTCTTAATTACGGACTCAACCTGCAAGTTTACCTTTAGAGAATCCTGGACTAGGACTCCCAAGTCCCTTTGCACTTTAGCATTATGAATTTTGTCACCGTTTAGAAAATAGTCCATGCCTCTATCTTTTTTCCAAAGTGCAAGACCTCGCACTTGCCCACGTTGAATTTCATCAGCCACTTCTTGGACCATTCTCCTAAACTGTCTAAATCTTTCTGCAGCCTCCCCACCTCCTCAATACTACCTGCCCCTCCACCTATCTTTGTATCATCGGCAAACTTGGCCAGAATGCCCCCCCTCCCCGTCATCTAGATCGTTAATGTATAAAGAGAACAGCTGTGGCCCCAACACTGAACCCTGCGGGACACCACTTGTCACCGGTTGCCATTCCGAAAAAGAACCTTTTATCCCAACTCTCTGCCTTCTGTCTGACAGCCAATCGTCAATCCATGTTAGTACCTTGCCTCGAATACCATGGGCCCTATTTTACTCAGCAGTCTCCCGTGAGGGCACCTTGTCAAAGGCCTTTTGGAAGTCAAGATAGATAACATCCATTGGCTCTCCTTGGTCTAACCCTATTTGTTATCTCTTCAAGAACTCTAACAGGTTTGTCAGGCACGACCTCCCCGTACTAAATCCATGCTGACTTGTCCTAATCCGACCCTGCACTTCCAAGAATTTAGAAATCTCATCCTTAACGATGGATTCTAGAATTTTGCCAACAAACGAGGGTTAGGCTAATTGGCCTATAATTTTCCATCTTTTTTCTTGTTCCCTTCTGAACAGGGGGGTTACAACAGCGATTTCCAATCCTCTGGGACTCTTCCCTGATTCCAGTGACTTTTGAAAGATCATAACTAACGCCTCCACTATTTCTTCAGCTATCTCCTTTAGAACTCTAGGATGTAGCCCATCTGGGCCCGGAGATTTCTCAATTTTCAGACCTTTTAGTTTCTCTAGCACTTTTCCTTTGTGATGGCAACCATATTCAACTCTGCCCCCTGACTTTCCTGGAATTGTGGGGGATATTACTCATGTCGTTTCTACTGTGAAGACTGACGCAAAGTACTTATGAGTGTTCCTCAGCTATTTCCTTGTTCTCCCATCACTAGATTACCAGCGGCATTTTGGAGCGGCCCAATGTCTACTTTTGCCTCCCTTTGTTTTTAATGTATTTAAAAAGAAATTTTTTACTATCATTCCTAATGTTACTGGCTAGCCTTACCTTCATATTTGATCCTCTCCTGTCCTTATTTCTCTCTTTGTTATCCTCTGTTTGTTTTTGTAGCCTTCCCAATCTTCTGACTTCCCACACTTTTGCACATTATAGGCTCTCCCGTTTTGCCTGATGCATTCCTGACTTCCTTTGTCAGCCATGGCTGCCTAATCCTCCCTCTGATACACCTTTCTTTTCTTTGGGATGAACCTCTGCACTGTTGTCCTCAATTACTCCCAGAAACTCCTGCCATTGCTGTTCTACTGTCTTTCCCACTAGGCTCTGCTTCAGTCGATTTTCGTCAGTTCCTCCCTCATGCGCCTGTAATTACCTTTATTTAACTGTAAAAACTTTACATCTGTATTCTACCTTCCTTCTTTCAAATTGCAGACTGAATTTCTACCATATTATGATCACTGCTCCTAAGTGTTCCCTTACTTTAAGCTCTTTATCAATTCTGGCTCATTACATCACACTAAGTCAGAATAGCCCTGTTCCCTCGTGGGCTCCATCACAAGCTGTTCCAAAAAGCCATCCTGTAAACATTCAATGAATTCCCTTTCTTTGGGTCCACTGGCAACATTATTTACCCAGTCCACCTGCATATTGAAGTCCCCTATGATCACTGTGACCTTGCCTTTCTGACATGCCCTTTCTATTTCGTGGTTGCATTTTTGTGCCCCTGGTCCGACACTGTCAGGAGGCCTGTACATAACTCCCATTATGGTTTTTTTGCCTTTGTGGTTCCTCAAACTGTACCCACACAGACTCCACATCGTCTGACCCTATGTCGTTTAGTGCTATTGATTTAATTTCATTTCTAATTACAAGGCAACCCCGCCCCCCTCTACCCACCTCTCTGTCTTTTCGATAGGTTGTAAATCCCTGGATGTTTAACTGCCAGTCCTGAACCCCTGCAACCACGTCCTCTGTGATGCCTAACACATCATACCTGCCAGTCACAATCTGGGCCACAAGCTCATCTACCTTGTTCCGTACACTGCGGGCATTTAAATATAGCACCTTTAATTCCCTATTGACTGTCCCTTTTGTGTTTCTTAGTGTGGTGGACCTTGGTTTACTGAGCCTTTCCATACACTGTGTCATATTTTGTGAGATGGGGACTATCGTAACCTCTCCTGAGCTCTGTCTTTTCGTGATTTTTTGTAATCCTAAGCAGCTACGCTTTCCACTGATTCCTTCACCTCTTGGTTCCCTGACTTTCCCTTCCCCCCAATCTCTAGTTTAAAGTCCTATTGACCACCCTATTTACTCTTTTCGCCAGAACACTGGTCCCAGCTCGGTTCAGGTGGAGACCATCCCAACGGTATAGGTCCCCCCTGTCCCAAAAACGATGCCAGTGTCCCATGAAAAGGAACCCCTCTTTCCCACACCACTCTTTCAGCGCAGTGTTAACTTCCCTTATTCTTGCCTCCCTATGCCAATTTGCACGTGGCTCGGGCAGTAATCCGGAGATTATGACCCTTGAGGACCTGTTTTTTAATTTGAATCCTAGCTCTTTATTAATCTCTAAACAGGTCCTCTTTCCTAGACTTGCCTATGTTGTTGGTACCAACATGGACCACAACAACTGGATCCTCCCCTCCCTCTCCAATATCCTTTCAAGCCGTCGGAATAGGCGTCGGAGTGTGGCGACTAGGGGCTTTTCACAGTAACCGTCATTGCAGTGTTAAGTAAGCCTACTTATGACACTAATAAAGATTATTATTCTTGACTAAGAGGTCAGACTGTAAGCATGCTTGCTAAGATAGATTTTGAACAAGTTGATGCGGAGGAAAATAGTGGGAGTGACAGATTCAGGGAGGGAGTTACAGAGGTTAAGACCAAAATGTCAAACGCTCTGCCCTTTGGGTTGGGTTGATGAAGGGACAGAGAATCTACAAATGGTCAGGTCAGAGGGATAGAAGAGGTGGTGGGTTGAGAGCAGATGTTGCTGTATAGGTTTGCATGGCCAAGGTAGGATATGTGAAGACAAACATTTAAATTCAATATAAGAAGCCAGTGCAAGGTAATGAGAATAGGAGTGATGGATATGTGGGATACTGGGAACTAATCTTTGAACAAGTTAGAGCCATGGGGAGGAATTCTGGTGGCAACATAAAGGTGGAGGTTGCACATTAGGTTGCTGTTGCTAGAGTCTCTGGTTTTTGGACTTTTATGCCCGACTTCAGGAGTGAGTTGAAATGATAAGGATTTGGGAATGTCAAAGGCCCAGAAGAAAGGTCCTGGAAAGAGGGGGGCGACGCGAATGTCCGCTGGCACTGGCGAGTGATGCTGTGAGTCCCTTAGGGAGAAAGATGGGGGGGACTGTGGCCATCAGGTGGGCCGCTCGCGACACAGCTAAAACTCTGACCGAGGTGATGTCAGTGGAGCGTGAAAGGCTGTTTGCCAAGCTTATGGAAGTGCTGCGGAGGGAGACGACGGCTTCGCTTAAAGAGTGGATGGAGGAGGCGATTGCCCCAGTAAAGTTGGCAGTGACAAAGATGTTGGTTGAATTGCGGGAACAAGGAGAGAAGTTGAAGAGGGTGGAGGAGGCATTGTCGCAACACAGCGACCAGCTCACTTCGATGGGTAAGGAGCTGCAGAGGGTGGCAGAGGTCAACAAAGGGCTCATAGCCAAGGTGAGGACCTGGAGAACAGTTCGAGGCAGAAAAATGTAGAATCGTGGGTCTGCCCGAGGGGGCAGAGGGTTCGAGGCCGACTGAGTACTTTTCAAAGATGTTTGTCGAGTTAATGGGGGAGGGGCAAGAAGCTTCCGCTATGAGTTTGACAGGCACATCGGTCGCTCAGGCCGAAGCCTAAAGCGAATGAACCACCAAGGGTGATCATATTCTGCTTCCATAGCTACCACGTGAAGGAGACGGTCATGAGCCAGGCGAAGCAGAGGCGAGAAAGAAGAGCGAAGGCGGTTGGTATAAGCAAACACCAAGATCTGACGCAGAGTTGGCAAGAAGGCGGGCAGCCTTTGGTCGGGTGATGAAAGCGGCACTGTACAGCAGAGGAGTGAGGTTAGGGGTGGTCTATCCAGCGAAGCTCAGAGTGATTCACAACTTCAAAGGGCTTTTATTTTGAGATGGTGGAGGCAGCGGACGCATTCATTAAGGCTGAAGGATTGGGACTGAGATGAGATGAGAGTTTGGATTTGGACTTTGTCGTTGGGGACGGGGAATGTTTTTCTTACTGAATGTTGTTTCTATGGATGGGGGTTTTGTTTCTGTCTCTTAAATAGTGGGGGGAGGGGGGGTGTTAGTGACATGTGGGTCTTGTTTTTCGTTACGGGTGTGGTTCCTTTTGTCTCTTGGTTCAGGGGGATGGGTTTTGGACACGTGGGGCCAGGTCACTGAGGTTGGGAGCAGGGCAGCTCTGGCGGGGGTAACCGTGCTAGCTAACAAAGATTGGCTAGTGAACAGGAGTGTGGTGGGGGGTGGGCCTGCGGTCGTTGGAGCCTGGTCGGGCAGGTTTTTGATGGACCTGGGAGGTGTGAATGGTGGGGGGAGGGGATTGATATTGGCTGAGGTGTTTGCAAGAGGAAATGGATGAGGGGTGTCTGGGAGGGGGTCGACGGTAACAAAAGGATAGGGCAGGTCCAGCCTGATGGGCGGAGCCTGGGGTAATGGTGATGGCGGATGGGAAAGGTGGCAGCGGGTGGAGAAGAGAG
Organism: Scyliorhinus canicula; assembly: GCF_902713615.1. NCBI lineage: Eukaryota > Metazoa > Chordata > Chondrichthyes > Carcharhiniformes > Scyliorhinidae > Scyliorhinus > Scyliorhinus canicula. The sequence goes on along the minus strand of NC_052160.1, from coordinate 63,153,885 downwards.
ACCATCGGTCAGAATGGTGACGTGTAACGTGAAGGGATTAGGGGGACCAGTAAAGAGAGCGTGAGGTTTTGCAGAATTGAAGAGTTTAAAAGCTGATGTGGTGATGCTGCAGGAGACCCATCTGAGGTTGAAGGATCAGAGGAGGCTTAGGAAGGTCTAGTTGACTCAGGTGTTTCATTCGGTGTTTGATAGTCGGGTTTGGGGGGGTGGCGGATTTGGTGGATAAGCAGGGTAAGGTTCCAGATAGGTGGCGAAGGTGGTGGCGGATCAGGGAGGCAGGTCCGTGATCATAACGTGTGCGTTGGAGGGGAGGTTGGTGGCATTGGTCAGCGCATATGTCCCCAATTGGGATGACACGGGGTTCGTGGAGAGAACACTGGCTGCCATTCCGAATCTGGATACCCATGAGTTGATGGGGGGGTGGAACACAGCGCTGGAGCCGAGGGTGGACAGGTCCAGCCTTGCTAGGGGAGGGGGGGAGCACTGACAGGGAGATGGGGAGAGTTGACCCGTGGAAAGCTTTACACCTGAGGAACAGGGATTATTCACTTTTCTCCCCGGTGCACAAGGTGTGTTCAAGGATTGACTGTTTTGTGGTGGGGAATGTGTTGTTGGCTGGAGAGAACACAGTACTCGGCAATTGTGATCTTGGATCACGCTCTGCAATGGATGTGCATGGTACTAGAGAACGGGATGTCCCTGAAGCAGGGGTGGAGGATGCATGTGGGGTTATTGGGGGATCGGAGCTTTTGTGACAAGATAGGGAAGGTGAATGAGGAGTATGTGGGATTCAATTGCACGGGGGAGGTCTTGCCGCCAGTGGTCTGGGGGATTCTGAAGGCGGTGCTGAGGTGATCTCGTTTAAGGCCAAGGTGGTTAGGGGGGAGTGGGGAAATCAGCACAGTTGATAGAAGAGATTTTGGAGGTGGCTGGGATGTATGCAGGGGACCCTAATCTGGGCCTCCTGGCAAAGAGGAAGGAGTTGCAGGCGAGGTTCGACCGACTGTACACGGGGAAAGTGATGCGTCAGTTGAGAAGGGTAAGTGGGGATGTTTATGAGTATTGGTACGTCAACTCCATAGGGAAGCCGCAGTGAGGGAGATAGTTCAGGTTCAGGACAAGGCAGGAGAGTTGGTCGTGGCTCTGGAACAGATTAATAAGGTGTTTGAGCAGTTTTGTAGGAACTTGTATAAGCCGGAGTCACCAGAGAATGAACGGGAGATGAGGGAGTTCCTGGGAGGGTTAGAGTGCCTGAGGTTGGGTGAGGTGGAGAGGGCGGGCTGCAGGAGCCAATGAGGGTAGAGGAAGTGAAGGTGGCAATCAGGAGGATGCAGGGAAGGCGGTGGGGTCGTATTTTATAAAAGATTTAAGGACAAGCGGGTGCCATTGATGGTGGAAATGTTCGAGGACCCGATGGACAGGAGGGTCTTGCCGAAAATGATGGGGCAAGTCTCGATCTCACTGTTGCTCAAGATGGGCACAGATTCGGTGGAGTGTTGGTCATATAAGCCCATATCTCTGCTGAATGTGGACACCAAGGTATTGGCAAAGGTGCTGGTGTTAACGTTGGAGGTGTGCCTTCCAAGGGTGATTGGAGAGGATCAGATGGGGTTTGCCAAGGACAGACAGTTGGCATTGAATGTGAGGAGGCTGTTGAATGTGATACTTTTGCCGGCAGAGGAAAGGGAGATGTAAATGGTGGTGGCGTTAGATGTGGAAAAGGTGTTTGATCGGATGTAGTGGGATTGGGCCGAAGTTTGTGGCATTGGTGCAGCTGTTGTATAAGGAGCCGATGGCAAGTGTAGGCACAAATAATATGAATTCAGAGCATTTTGCATTGCACCAGGGAATGAGGCAGGGATGCCCTAAGTACCCCCTTCTGTTTGCATTGGCCATTGCGGTGAGGAGCCCAGGACTGTTTGAGGGAGGTGGGTGGAGCATAGGGTGTACTTGTCTCCGGATAATCTGTTACATATTCCGGAGCTGGGATCCTCGGTGGGGGACATAATGGGTTTGCTTCAGAGATTTGGGAGGTTGGGGGCTGGGGGGGGGGGGGGGGGGGGTTCAATTTTACTAGCTTGGTGTGGAGGGGTGAAGGCAGACTTATTGGTGTGGGACAATCTCCCTCTGCTGTTGGCAGGCCACGTACAGACAATAATGATGAATAGTTTATCGTGATTCTTGTGTTTGTTTCAGTTCCTGCCGGTCGTTTTGCCAAAGGCATTTTTCAGGGGGGTGGACAAGCTGATCTCCTTGTTTGGGCAGGGAAGGTGGCCAGGATTAGAAAGGTCATACTGCAGAGGGAACAGCAGGCCTACCAAATTTTACAGATTATTATTCGGCGCCAAATGCAGAGAAGGATGGAATAGGGAGGTGGGGGCTTTGTGGGTGAGGATTGAGGTGGGTTCATGCAGGGGGTTGGGGTTGCGGGCACTGGCAATGGCACCGCTCCCGATGGCCCCAGAGAAGTATTCAGTGAGTCCAGTGGTGGGGCCACGTTGAAGATCTGGAGGCAGTTTCAGCAGCATTTTAGATTGGGTGCAATCGGGGGGGGAGGGGTGCCGATTAGGGGCAATCATGGGTTTGAGCCGGGAAGGATGGATGCGAGGTTCCGGGAATGGGAAGAGAAGGGGATTAGGGGGATGAAGGATCTGTTTCTGGGAGAGTGGATTTTAGAGGAGCTGAAAGAGAAGTTTGGGTTGGCGTGGGGCGAACATTTCCAATATATGCAGGTAGGCGACTTTGTGAGCGCCTGCCTCCTCGTTATTGGAGGCGGTGTATCAGCAGGGCCGGGGCGGGGGCGGTGGGGCGGGGTAATTGGAAGGGGGCTGTCTTGGTGATTTACAGGAGGAGTTTTGAGGAAAATGGGGTGTCTATGGAGGGATTAAGGCAAAGTGGGAGGAGGAGTTGAAGGGTGGCGCTGGGCGGGAGATTATGGTGCGATGCGCAGGTTAGGTGGATTGGTCAAGCTAAAGTGTCCCATTGTGTCCAAAAGTTAGATGACGTTGCTGGGTTACGGGAATAGGGTCGAGATGTGGGCTTAGGAAGGTGCTCTTTCGAGGAACTTCCTGTGACGGCGGGCAGGAAGCAGCCGCACATTGGAGGGCTCCCGTTCGGGAACGGCATCTTCGGGGTTTAACGCCCGATTCCAAGGGCAACGGAGGCAGCAAAAGCAGGGGGAAGGTAGAGTGAAGGGGAATGTCGAAAATAAGTACAAAAAACGGCCGTGAAAAAAGAAGCTGAAAGTCCGTCGGGGAGTGGAAAGGTCACCGCGGGGACGGCAAGAAAGGTGGAGGCTGGGGCACCAGGGGAGGCCGCATTGCCCACGGCTGAGGAAATGACTAAGGTGATGGCCGTGGAACTCGAAAGGCAGTTCACAAAACACATGGAGATGATGAGGAAGGATATGGGGGCGGTATTGAAAGTGCTGGTGGAGGAGGCGATTGCCCCGGTGAGGATGGCGGTATTGAGCGCAGTGGCGGAGGTGCGGGAGCAAGGTGAGGCGCTGAAGGAAATGGAAGAGACATTATTGTAGCAACTAACCTCGATGGGGAAGGCGATGCAGAAGATGATAGAGCAGCGGAGGAGTTTGCGAAGGCAGAATGACTGTGGCTGAATTGAGAAATGGTCATGTACCGATATAGCCTCAGCCAACGTTGTATATATTTGGACAAGTGAGGAGACGGGACTTTCATTTGCAATGATGGTTCTTTGGGGCTTGGGTGTGTATGCGGGGTTTGTGTGCTAAAGGGGATTTCTTGGTTTTCCTGGGACCGGGCAAGGGGGAAAAAGACCCAGGCGGGGGCCTCCACGCTGGCCGGTTTAAGCCGCCCAGTGAACGGGAGTGAGGTGGGGGGGGGGAAGGGCTGCGGCCATCGGAGCCTGGCAGAACAGGTTCCAATGAGTCTAGCCAGGGTGGAAAGTTGGGGGAGGAGTTTTATAAGAGGAAGTGGAGGGGAGGAGGCAGGGAGGGGAGGGTTTAATAATTCATGGGTGTCGTTTACGGTACTTTCTCGGGGATTGGATGGCATTGAATGTTGGGGGGGTGGACTCTATAGGCCAACGGTGACCATAGGCAATTCCTGATTCCTTTTTCTTTTTTTTTTCCTTTCTTTTTCCCACCGCTGGGAGGGTTTCTTTTATCTGATGCTTATATTGTCAGGTGGGTCCGCTGTTTGGGGGTGGTGGGTGGATGGGATCGTTGTTGTTGATAAGGGGATTGACTTTGTATATGTTACCGTTTACTGCTTGTTGGTGGGGTGTAAATTCTGAAGAAATATGAAAATGGAGAATAAAAATATTTTCCAAAAAAAAGGGAAGGTGCTCTTCAGGGGCCGGTTGTAGACCCGAGGGCCGAATAGCCTCCTTCCTGCACTGTACGTTCTATGATTCAGTACCATTTTCGGTGGGGTTCTGCATCTGGATGTGGAGCCCAGTCCCCTCGAAGCAATATCCGGGCATCGGACCGGCCGGAGCTGCAGGTGGGTACAGGGCAGATGTCTTAGCCTTCGCCGTCGTTGATTGCTCATAGGCGGGTCTTGTTTGGGGGAGGTCAGCTTCTCGCCCTGTACCTCGCATGGCTGGGGACCTGCGATGGGGTTCTATAATAGTTTGGGTTTGTTCATCTTGCATTTTGGGAGGTGGTTGCCGTTGACTGTTGAGGGAGGGGTAATTAATATGGTGGGGTGGGGGGGGGGGGTTTGTGTTTGTTGTAAATTGCAAAAAATGTTGCAAGTATGGAATAAAAATACTTTAAAAAAAGTTGTCATAGGGGAGAATATAATGAGTGCAATGGAGATCTTGCCCACCAATTGGAGAGCCACTGGGAACTTGCATCCCTTCTCTCTAGCTGGCGTGATGTAATTACAATGCAACCAAGCCCCCATTAGGGTGGAAATCCCAAACCCAAGAGCTGCTGAGCAAACAGAGGCCAGCAGCTGCCCAGTACAGCAGTGTTACCAGGGAGTGATGGCCATTACCAGTACAATATTCACTGGGTGGGATGGTTGTCCCAGGGAGGAGATTGACAGTAAGGGGTGGAACTCCCCTTCCCCATGCCTGTCCCTCAATTGGGCACAGAATGCCTAAGGAGGAGGGACTCTCCCCATCCCACTGCAGGTTACAGGCAAACCCAATAGGGTTTGCCGGGTTGCCTCCCTGCATGGCAAGACCGCACCTGACAGCTGGTTAGATACCAATGTCAAGGTGAGGTTGTGAAGTGACCCCTATCCTGAAAGACCAATTGGTATCCGAGCATCAAAACCGTCCTCCACCCATCCTGCCCTGTGTTTGAATGGGGGGGGGGGGGGGCACGGGAAGCAGAAAGGTCGTGGGATCCCTCCCCCATACCTCACCCCACCTTTACGGTAGCACAGTGGCCAGCACTGTTGCTTCACAGCACCAGGGTCCCGGGCTCGATTCCCGGCTTGGGTCACTGTCTGTGTGGTGTCTGCACATTCTCCACGTTTCTGTGTGGGTTTCCAATTTCCTTCACAAGTCCTGAAAGAAGTGCTGTTACGTAAATTGCACATTCTGAATTCTCCCTCAGTGTACCCGAACAGGCCCTGGAGATGGCGACTCGGGGATTTTCACAGTAACTTCATTGCCAGTGTTATGTAAGCCTACTTGTGACACTAATAAAGATAATTAGAAATCACCTCCAGGGTGGGGACACATTCAATTCCGCCAGTTCATAACACAGGCAGCCATTTCGGGGTCACGTGATCTATTCTAAATTTTGCTGATACTGAACCTGGCTGTCTTGATTGTTCAGACTAAAGCAGGGCCCAGGTTGATTTACTGGGAATAAGGTGTTGATACTTGTAGACAATGGCAGATGTACCTATGCTGTGGACAGTCTTTTCATTCAAGGGATCTGGGCATCACTGGCTAGATCAACATTTATTGCCCATCCTTAACTGCCTTTGAGAAGGTGAGCTGCCTTCTTAAACCGCGGCTGTCCTTGGGTAACTGGGCTGCTCCAGGATTCAGTGACAGCAAAGGAACAGCGATCTATTTCCAAGTCAGGACGGTTAGTGACTTGGAGGGGAACTTGCTGGTAGTGACGTTCCCATGTATCTGCTGCCGTTATCCTTCTAAGTCTTGCAACGCCAGGTTAAAGTCCAACAGGTTTGTTTTGAATCATTAGCTTTCGCCGTGCAGCTCCTTCCTCAGGTTTAACCTGGTGTTGTAAAACTTTTTCTTTTAGAAAATATTTTATTGAGCAATTGTAATTTTCACAATTTAACGTATTGACATTTCAAAAACAACCGCATGGGTTGCGCACAAAATACCCTCCAAAATAACAACAAACACTTCACCCGCCCTATCCCCAATGACCCGTATACTAAATTCCCTGTCCTTATTTAACATTACCATGCCTCCTACTTTCCTATCCCCACTTTTTCCCTTTTCCCCCCTTACTGCTGACATTAAGTTTTTGTTAAAGAAATTGATGAACGGCTGCCAACTCCGGGCGAATCCCTGTATTGATCCTCTTAGAGCGAACTTGATTTTCTGAGACTGAGAAACTCGACCATTTCGCTGACCCACACTCCTGATTTCGGGGGCTCCGAGTCCCTCCATCTCAGCAAGATCGGTCTCCAGACCACCAGGGAGGAGAAGGCCACGCTATCGGCCTCCTTCCCCCCCCCCCCCTTGCTCCTGGATCCTCTGACACCCCAAATATTGCCAATTCTGGACTCGGGAGTCATCCTATAACCCTACCTTCCTGGAGTTCGGACATAACACCCCCAAATCCCTGCCAGAATTCCCTCAGTTTCGGACATGCCCAAAACATATAAACACGGTTGGCCGGGCTACCCCCACACCGTCCACATCTGTCCTCGACCTCCTCGAAGAACGTACACATCCGAGCTACCGTCATGTGGGCCCTGCGGACTACCTTGAACTGAGCACAGGACGCATGAGGATGCATTTACCCTTTTCAAGGCTTTTTCCCCACAGTTCAGTTTCTGGCTCCCCTCCTAGCTCCTCTTCCCACTTCCTCTTCACCTCTCTGATAAGGGCCCCTTCCCACTCTAACAATTCCATGTATATGTCCGGAACCTTCCCACCTCCAACCCCTGTTTTTGACAGCATTTTATCCTGTAGTCCCCTCAGGGGGAGTCGAGGAAAGCTTGGAAACTGCCTCCGTACAAAGTCCCGCACTTGAAGATACCGAAACCCATTCCCACCCGGCAAATCAAATCCTTCGCGAATGTCTCCAAGGTCGGAAAGCCCTCCTGGATGAATAGATCCCCAAACCTCCCAATCCCTGCCCGCTGCCATACCTTAATGCCCCATCCAGCCCCCGGGACAAACCGGTGATTGTCACAGATCGGTGACCACACTGACGCCCCCTCCAGTCTCATGTGCTTTCTCCATTGCCCCCACACCCTGAGGGCTGCCACCACCACCGGACTTGTGGAGTACCGAGCCGGAGAGAACGGCAGGGGCACCGTCAATAAGCCTCCAGACTTGTACCTTTGCAGGATGCTGCCTCCATCTGCTCCCAGACCAACCCCTCCCCCACTACCTACTTCCTGACCATCGATATGTTGGCAGCCCAGTAATAGTTAATAAAGCTCGAGAGAGTCAAGCCTCCTTCCCCGCAGGCCTGTTCCAGGAGTGTCCTCTTTACTCTCGGGGTTTTACCCACCATATAAACCTCAATATCGCCGCATTCATACTTCTGAAAAAAGCCTTTGGGACAAAAAACGGGAGACACCGAAAAAAGAAAAGCAGTCTCGGAAGGACAGTCATCTTCACCGTCTGAACCCTCCCTGCCAGCGTCAGTGGGAGCATATCCCATCTACAAAAATCCCTTCTCACTGCTTTGCCCAAATTTATCTTGTGAAGCTGCCCTCAATCCTTGGCCACTTGAATCCCAGATACCTAAAACCCTTCCCAACCACTTTAAAACGTAGCTCATTCAGTCTCTTTTCCTGCCCCCGTGCCTGGATCACGAACATCTCGCTCTTTCCCATATTTAACTTATAGCCTGAAAATCGCCCAAATTCTCCTAATACCTCCATGATTTTGGTCATACCCCCCCACCGGGTCCAGGATGTAAAGCAGCAAATCGTCCGCATAGAGAGAGACCCTGTGTTCCAACCCCCGCTCACTATACCCCTCCAGGTATTCGCTGCTCTCAGAGCCATTGCTAAGGGTTGTATGGCCATGGCAAACAGTAATGGGGAGAGTGGGATTCCTTGCCTTGTCCCCCGACAAAGACTAAAGTATTCTGACTGAACTCGGTTAGTTCTTACATTTGCCACCGGGGCCCGTACAATAGCCGGACCCCACTCCCCAAATCCCTGCCCAAACCCAAACCTACCTAAAATATCCCATAGATACTTCCACTCCACCCGGTCGAAAGCCTTCTCTGCGTCCATGGCGACTACCACCTCAGCCTCACGCCCCTCCGCTGGCATCATAATTACATTAAGAAGTCGTCTAATGTTGGATGTCAAGTGTCTGCCCTTTAAAAATACCGTCTGATCCTCCCCAATTATCTCCGGGACACAATCCTCTATTCGAGTGGCCAGGATCATTGCCAATAATTTGGCATCTACATTCAAGGGGGAGATTGGCCTGTACGATCCACAGTTCTCCGGATCCTTGTCACGCTTCAGGATGAGAGAAATTGATGCCTGTGATAACGTTGGGGGGAGTACTCCCAGCTCCTTGGACTCGTTAAAAGCCTTAACCAGGAGCGGCCCCAGTAACCCAGAGAACTTCCACTGGGAACCCATCAGGTCCCGGGGCTTTTCCCGATTGCATCACCCCCAGTCCCTCTATCATCTTCCCAGGCCCAATCGAGCCCCGCAGGGCCTCTACCAGCTCCTCATTTACCTTCGGGAACTCTAGCTTCCCCAGGAATTGATTCATGTCCTCCTCCCCAACCGGGGGTTCTAACTCGTATAGCTGGCTATAAAAGTCCCGGAACTCTTCATTCACCGCCCCCGGATCCATCACCGTCTTCCCCCTCAAATCCTTTATTTTCCCTCTTTGTCTCACTGTCTCCTGTTTCCTCAGCTGCTGTGCCAGCATCTTGCTAGCTTTCTCCCCATGTTCATGTATTGCCCCTTTTACCCTCCTCCGCTGACCCTCCGCCTTTCCTGTGGAAAGGAACCCAAACTCCATTTGAAGTCTCTGACGCTCCTTCAGGAGCTCCTTACTTGGAGACTTTGAATATCTCCTGTCCACTTATAAAATTTCTCCTACCAACCTGTCCAGCTCCGACTGCTCAGTTTTATCCCTGTGGGCTCAAATCGATATACATGACCCTCTAATGATCGCTTTGTGCCTCCAGACCACCCCAGCTGCAGTCTCTCCCATGCCATTGCTCTTTATGTATCCCCGAATGAAATGAATGAAATGAAAATCGCTTATTGTCACGAGTAGGCTTCAATGAAGTTACTGTGAAAAGCCCCTAGACGCCACATTCCGGCGCCTGTCCGGGGAGGCTGGTACGGGAATGGCCTCTCTCACGGGTCTCCTCACCCGCTAACAGCCCTGTATCTAGTCTCCACTGTGGGCGCTGGGGCATTCCCGTGCCTGCCCGTAGGTCTATCCAGTGCATGATCTGAGACCTCAGTTGCCGAGTACTCAGTGTCCTCAGCCCCTGCTAACAGTGTTTTATCGAGCACAAAAAAAATCTATCCTGGACTACGCCTTATGTACATGGGAGTAGAATGAATATTCCCTGCTCCTTGGTCTCTCAAATCTCCATGGATCCACCCCTCCCAAGCGCTCCATGAGCCCCCACAGTTCCTTTGCCATTGCTGATAGTTTCCCTGATCTAACACTCGACCGGTTCAATCTCGGGTCCAGGACCGTATTAAAGTCACCCCCCATGATCAGCTGGTGCAAGTCAAGGTCTGGGATCTTTCCCAGCACCTTCCTGACAAACGCAACATCATCCCAGTTTGGGACATATATATTCACCAGCACCACTGCCATTCCCTCTAACTTCCCGCTAACCATAATAAATCTGCCTCCCGGGTCTGCCTCTATCCTTCCCACCTCGAATGTCAGCCTTTTGTTAATCAGGATAGCCACCCCCCTTGTTTAAAGTCCAGTCCTGAATGAAACACTTGCCCGATCCATCCCTTCTTTAATCTAATTTGGTCTCCCAGCTTCAAGTGTGTCTCCTGTAACATTGCCACGTCCGCTTTTAACTGTTTCAGGTGTGCGAACACACGAGGTCCCTTAACTGGCCCGTGCAGTCCACGTTCATTCCATGTAACCAGTCTGGTCGGGGGGGTGGGGGCTTTTGCCCCCCCTCCCCTGTCGGTCAACCAAGACCTTTCCCAGGCCAGCTCCTAGCCCGTATTCCGCACTTCACTTGAACCGCCCCTCGGCAGCGACTGCCATCAGATCTCCATCTCCAGTCTCCTAACTGTCCCTTCCAATCAGCAGTACCCTCCTCCCGCCCTCCCCTCCACTTCGTCTTTCCTCAGCTCTCCCCCTACTTTGCTCCCGTGAACCAGCTATCCAGCTAGCTCAGCATCTCCCACCCTCTGGCATCAAAAAACCTGCCAACTGCCAGATTTGATCACACCTAGCAATAACATGAGCACTCAACACAGTAACAACAATCCCAAAAAGCAAACATACCATTCCCCAACGCGCAGGCAATGAGGCAAACCCCTCTCCCTTTAACCAATTCTTATCAGTCCCATCACCTTCAAACAAAATCCAACACAAAAGAAAAAGCTTCAAGCAGCTTAAGCGAAATTATGCATGCAAAAATCAACCACCCTTCTTGCAGAAACTAAAACACCCCATCGCATCTTAAAAGTTCTTCCCTCTGTGATCCAGAACATGAAGCAATAACTCAAAAATCAAATTACACGAGAAGCGAGGGAAGATAAAAAAAACACCAAAACCCTTTTCTTCCCAAACTTTGCAACTTAACTCACAGAATTAAAAGACCGAAATTTTAAACAAGATATAGCAAAACAGAGAACTATTTTTCTCACCTTCCGCCACCCTGTCCCTTCCCCCAAACTCAGACCACCATAGTTTGAGTTCAAAAGTCATTGCACCAGATTGCCAGGTTCTACCCCTCCCCCTTTGACCGATTCTCATCAGTCACATCACCTTCAATGAGAATCAAACACAATAGAAGAAGCTTCAAGCAGCTTAATCAAAATTATGCATGCAAGAATCAACCATCTTTGTTTCAGAGAATAAAACAAAAGCAAATTACACAAGACAAGAGAAAAGAAAAGAGAGAAAAATATTTTTTAAAAATAAAACACCCAAAAGCTTTTCTTCCGGAACATCGCAACTTCACTCACAGAATTAAAAGACTGAAATTTTAAACAAGACAAAGCAGAACACAGAACCATTTTTCTCTCCTCCCCACCACTCCATCCCTTCCCTCAAACTCAGCACACTACGGTCAGAATTTAAGAGTCCTTAAGCCAGATTATTCTTTCATGAAAGTAACCACCTCTTCCGGAGAATTAAAGTACGGCTCCCGGTTCTTGTAGATCACCCAAAGACGCGCCGGGTATAACGGTCCAAATTTAATGTCTTTCTCAAACAGGGCCGCCTTAAGTTTGTTGAAACTTGCTCTCCTCTTTGAGAGTTCTGGCCCCCAGTCTTGGTACACCTGGATCTCTGATCCTTCCCACGTGTACTGTTTCGTCTGCCTGGCCCACTTCACGATACGCTCCTTGTCAAGGAATCGATGTAGCATCACCACCATGGCCCTCAGGGGCTCATGGTCCTGGGGCTTACGTATGAGCACCCTGGGCGCTCGGTCCACCTCCAGCGGCTAGTCAAACACATCAGCCCCGACCATCTCCTGCAACATCTTCCCCACATACGCTCCTGCATCTGATCCATCCTTCTCCTCTGGCAGCCCGATGATTCGGATATTTTGCCTGCGAGACCGGTTCTCCAAGTCTTCCACTTTATCCAGCAGTTGTTTCTGGTTGCCCTGTAGTATGCTCATTTCCAAAGCCATCGCAGTGGACTCCTCCTCTCGTTCAGTCGCCAGCTCCTGCAACTTCAGAATCTCCTGCCCTGGGTTGTCATTTTCTCCTCCACCTGGTCAACCACCTCCTTAATCGAGGCTATCATCTGGGTTACATCTTCTGTACACTCCTTGCAATGCCGGGCGAACTTCTCATCCAGGTACTCAACCCATTGCTCCATCGACCATTGAGCTGGCATGGACACGCTTTGTCGCATTACCATTGAGCTCAATGACCTCTGATTCTTGCTTTCACTCATCTTTTGATTTCTTCTTTTTCGACTCTTATTTGGACACGATTCCATAAATCGAGGGTCACCTCCTTTTCCTCTCCCTTCGATCAACTTATGTTGAGAAATTGTCTGAAAAATCCGGCTTAAACACCATTAAAAAAAACACTAAGAGCGAGAGCTGCTGAATGTACGACCGTTTACTCCATGGCTGCCACCAGAAGAGTTGTAAGACTTTTTACTGTGCCCTCCCCAGTTCAACGCTTGCATCTCCACATCATGGTTATCCTTCTAGATGTGACATGGAGTTGCCGGCGTTGGACTGGGGTGAGCACAGTTAGAAGTCTTACAACACAAGGTTAAAATCTAAGAGGTGACTTCCGTTGATGGCGGGCGGGAGACAGCCGCACATTGGAGGGATCCCGTTCGGGAACGGCATTTTTGGGGTTTAACGTCCGGCCCTCAGGGCAACAAAGGCGGCAAAAGCAGGGAGAAGGCACAGTGAAGGGAAATGTCAAAAATAAGTTAAAAACGGCCATGAAAAGAGCAGCTGAAAGTCCGTCGGGGAGTGGAAAGGTCACCGCGGGGACGGCAAGAAAAGTGGAGGCTGGGGCACCAGGGGAGGCCGCATTGCTCACGGCTGAATAAATAACTAAGGTGATGGCCGTGGAACTCGAAAGGCAGTTCACGAAACTTATGGAGACGATGAGGAAGGAGATGGGGGCGGCATTGAAAGTGCTGGTGGAGGAGGCGATTGCCCCGGTGAGGGCGGCGGTACTGAGCACAGTGGCGGAGGTGCGGGAGCAAGGTGAGGCACTGAAGGAAGTGGAAGAGACATTATTGCAGCACAGTGATCAACTTACCTCGATGGGGAAGGAGATGCGGCTGGTGACAGAGATCAACAAGGGTCTGCGAGCCAAAATGGACGACTTGGAAAACAGATCCAGGCGACAGAATCTGAGGATTGTGGGTCTTCCCAAGGAGTGGAAGGCCGGAGGCCGACTGAGTATTTTGCCACGATGTTGGCGAAGCTATTGGGGGAGGGGGATGATCCCTCCTGATATGAACTGGATCGGGCTCATCGGTCGTGGAGGCCTGTACCAAAGGAGAGTGAGCCGCCAAGTGTACGGACGCTGTGTTTTTGCAGGTACAGTGTGAAAGAGAAGGTCCTGTGCTGGGCAAAGCAGAAGCGGGTGGTGTAGGATCGCTGAGCATAAACTGATAGCCAAGTTCCATGAGTATGGCCTCAACCAGGACCTTGGATTAATGTTGCATTACATTCTCACCCCCCCCCCCCCCCCCCCCCCCCCCCCCAAATCTGGCACGGGCTTGCGAAATCCTGCCAACTGTCCTGGTTTGAGATAATTCACACCTCTTTAACCTGGGGTTACCCCTCTCTCTGGCTCTGTAAAGACTTAATTACCTGCAAATGCTCGCATTCAAAGTATCGTCTTGCATCTTTGACTTTGTCTATATAAATGTTTCCGGAACCTACCTCTTCATTCACCTGAGGAAGTAGCAGTGCTCCGAAAGCTAGTGATTTCAAATAAACCTGTTGGACTTTAATCTGGTGTTGTAAGACTTCTTACTATCCTTCTAGATGGTAGAGGTCACATGTTTGGAAGATGCTGTCAGAGTAGCTTTACTGAGTTGCTGCTGTGCATCGTGTAGATACAGTGGACATTGGTGCTGGAGGAAGTGGTGCTGAGCAATGTGCCAATCAAGTGAGCTGCTTTATCCTGGATTGTGTTGAGCTTCATGAGTTTGTTGGGAGCTGCACTCATCCCGGGAAGGGGAGAATGCTTCATCACACTCCTTTTAAAAAAATGTATTTTATTCCAAATTTTTATAAACGTTACAAAACATAAACAATTCGGGGAGCAAACTCCCCAACACACACACAACTGTAGTTTGTACAAATGTTTCCCCTTTTTCATCCCCCTCTTTCCCCCCCCCCCACCCCTCCATGATGAACAACCCCTCAAACATCCCCCAGCTTGCCACAAAGCCCTCCGCTGAACCCCTGAATTCGTATTTGATCTTTTCCAGATGGAGAAATTGATGTCACCCAGCCAGGCACCATCCACGGTAGCGTTGCTGACTGCCACTTCAACAGAATTATTCGATGGGCAGTCAGAGAGAGACGAAGGCCACAGCACCAGCCTTCCTCCCCTCCATCAGCTCCAGCTTCTCCAATATCGCCACCAAAGGGTCCGGCTCAACCTCCTTCCCCCACTACCCTTGCTAGCGCCATGAACACTCCTGCCCAGAATCTCTCCAACGTTTCGCAGCCCCAGAACATATGTGCATGATTCACTGGTCCCCGCTAAAACATCTCACACCCATCTGCTACCCCCTGGAAGAACCCACTCATTCTTGCTGAGTCTGATATACCCTGAGTATCAGCTTGAACTGTATCAGGCTCATTCTTGCGCACGAGAAATTCGCATTTACCCTTCGTAGCACCTCACTCCACACTCACCAATTTATCTCACCTCCTCCCAGCTTCCCCTCCCATTTTCCTCGATCTTCACCACTGCTCACTTCCCTGCTCTCCCAGCCACCAATAAGCGTCTCCAATCCTGTCCTCCCCTTCCACATCTGGAAGCAACAGTCGCTCCAACAGGGTGTACCTCAGTAACCTGGGGAACCTTTTCCAAAGCTTCCGCGTGAAGTCCCTTACCTGCAGGTACCTAAACTCACTTCCTGTCAGGAACTCCACCCGTAGTTACTTCAGTTCCTCCATACTGGCAAACCCCTCTTCCAGTACAGATCTCTCACCCTAACCAGCCCCACTTCACTCCACTTCCTATACATACCCTCTATCCCCACCCCCTTCCCCGGTTCGAAACCGTGGTTTTCGCACAATGGTGCCAACACCGACATCCCTTCTGTCCTAAAACACCTCCTCAGCTGGTTCCAGACTTTTACTTTGGACTGCACCACCGGGCTCTCCGCGTATTTCCTTGGTACCATTTGCAATGCCACAATCACCACAGACCTCAAGCTGGATCCCCTACAGGATTCTTCCTTCATCCTAACCCATTCTGCCCCTTTCCTTCCCACCACCACCTCACCTTGTCCACATTCACCACCCAGTACTAATGCAGCAGGTTCGACAATGCCAACCTTCCTTCTGCCTCTGTCACAGTGTCCTCTTCCCTGCCCATACAAAGTCTGAGATAATCTTATCCAGTTTTTGAAAGAAGGCCTTTGGTACAAAGATCGGAAGTGTCTGGAATATAAACAGGAACCTCGGCAAAATGTTCATCTTCACCACTTGGACCCTCCCTGTGAGAGTCAAGTGCAGCTTGTCCCAACTCTTCAGATCCTCCCTGACCTCCTCCACCAGCTTTGTTAGATTCCATTTATGTAGCAACGCCCATTCCATCACTACCTGAATCCCCAGGTATCTAAACCCGTCTCTGGCCATCTTGAATGGTAACCCCCCTAGGTTGGCTTACCGACCCAACTCATTCACCGGGAACACGTCACTTTCCCCTACGTTTAGCTTAAATCCCGAGAATGTCTCGAACTTCCCCAACAGGCCCATAACCCTCTCCAAGCTCTCCAGAAGGTCCGACACATACAATAGTAGGTCGTCCTCAAATCGCGACACCAGATGGTCCCTTCGTCCCCTCTCAATCCCTCGCCATCTGTCAATCCCCTAAGAGCTATTGCCAGACGCTCTATTGCTACTGCAAAACAACGGCGAGGGCAGACACCCCTGCACATTTCAAAGTTTTGGGAACACACATTGTTGGTCTCCACCAGTGCCACATATAACAGGCGCATCCATGCCACAAACTTGGGACCAAACCCGAACCTTCCCAGGATTGCAAAACAGGTACTGCCACTCCACACGGTCAAATGTCTTCTCCGCCTCCATGGACACCACTATCTCTGGTACTGAGCTCTAGACTATCTCTGGTACCTGAGCTGTCAACGGGATCATGACCACATTTAAATGCGCCAGGGACCCAGCTTCGATTCCTGGCTTGGGTCAGTGTGTGTGGAATCTGCACGTTTTCCCCATATCTGTGTGGGTTTCCAATTTCCTGGTCCAGTACAGTTTCTGGTCAACGGTAACCTCCAGAATGTTGATGGTGGGGGATTCAGCAATGGTAATACCATTGAATGTCAAGGGGAGATGGACTGTTCGTCTCCAAAGACCAAGGGAGATGTTAAGAATGTCAGGCTCTGTAAACAGTTATACTTTAACTGTCTATTTAATTCCATAATAAAATTTAGTCTGTTTCTGGTTTAATAATTTGATGCAGCTTTAATAAGTATTGTGCACTTTTTAAACCATGTAGAATAATTAAATAAATTGTACACTTTCTTTTGAATGTTGAAAAATAATTACATTTATCATTTAGAGTTACATAATGTATTCCTGACTGGCACACTGCACACCACCTTTCACAGGTTTGTACACAAATCAAATATGTAGCAATTTGTAAAATAAATCAGAATTAGAAACACACATTTGCATTTTTCCCGTTTTAAAAGTCCCCTTTCAGCAACATTTTCCTTTCCCTCCTCTCACAACAGACGCCATTAAAAATGTAGTTTATTCATGTAATTCCACAGGCTAGATTGAAAATGGGGAATAAATACCAGAACAATTGTCACCCTCTTTATCCAAGGCTGCAGTCAATGTTTTTAAGAATATGAATTTATTAGAATAACTGCATATGCTGAATCTTGGACTTTAACCTGATTTTGCAAATGATCAACAGGTTTGTTTCAAACACTATCTTTCGGAGCACCGAAAGCTAGTGTTTGAAACAAACCTGTTGGACTTTAACCTGGTGTTGTAAGACTTCTTACTGTGCTCACCCCAGTCCAACGCCGGCATCTCCACATCATTTACAAAATCGGTCGTGATTAACATGAAGAAATGTTTCCCAAGACAATTCTAATACTTTAAAGAATTTGCTCACAACCTGTCCACTGTGATCAACATTAAGGCACTGGCTTATTGTCAAGATAGGTGCAGGGATACCTCAGGTAGTGGCAGTTGACACAGAATCTTTCCAGCAAGGTCTCTCTCTGACTGTGATCCAGTACCAGAAAACAAGCAGATCTACATTTTCAATGGATCTGCTTGCCGATGGACACTGTCTCAACATTCTGCCTGCATGTCAGAAGAGGGGAAAGGAAATGGAAACCGCCATTGATTTTTCAGGTGACCATTTCCTCTGGTGTGTCAGATGAGTAGCTCACCCAGAGGGCTGAAAATCGGAGGGCAGAAAGCTGGACATTTTAATCTGTGTGGCCAGGAGGCCTAATGCTCCCCCTGACCAACAAAGATCAACTTTAAACCTTCGAGTGGACTTTCGTAAAATTAGACTAAAATTGCACGAGGGTCCGAGTGACATTTACATAGGCCAATTGACTCCTGCTTGTTTCTGGAGGCAAGTGTTTCAGACCGCCACCTAAACAGCAGGAGCTGAAGAAGTCATAGAAACAAAGGTACCAGTGCTGACAATTTATCACGTCATCAGCCTATTCCCACTTGGTGAAGTGAAGAATCAGCCTAGTGCAGAAAACTGTTTAATTTACTTCAGTGGCAGAATACTTCAGAAATATTTCCTCCTCCTTGTAACTTACTTGAGGTTTAAAAGTGGGGGAGGGTGTGTGTGGGAAGAGGGGTTAAATCAGAAGGGGCATCAGATTGTCCTGCTCCTGATTATAGTGAGCCTTCGAGGCATACTTATTTTCCTTCCACTTATGACTGGCAGGAAGTCAGTTCACATTGCACACTGAACATTTATCGCAAATTGTAAGTCTATTCCTTCAACATATTAAGGCTCCAAAACAAAAACAATTAATCAATGTGCCTTTTGCAACAAAGGTTCCATAGCAGATCTTGTTAATGCCCAGTATGTGCTTCCAGTACAGATTCTGATGTTTTCAATATCCCTACCATTTAATGTTCAAGGCATTATTCATTTTCTCCACAGCGTGGTACTGTGTGTGCAGCATTTTCAGAGTTTTGCTGTCAGCATCTCCAAACCACTGCTCATAGAGCTTCTTAATGGATTCATTGGCTTCTGGTGCCTGGACCGTCACACTTGCATAAAGTTCCTCAACTTGCTGCAACAAATCCTTACTGGATTCAGATCCTTCTGTTCGTATTTGGCCACCACCATTGAGACAACCTGCAGGCAGCAAGAGATCCGATGAACTAGTAATTGATTGTCAGGGGAAATTAGTACATTTAATCAAGCTCTGAAATATATTTTAAGGATCAGAACTGAATCCTTGGGCATTATTTTTAACCTTTGGATTGATTTTCAGATAATTACATTCAAGTTTAAATGTCAACTGTTGTATAGTTGTACCTGGTCTGATTGGTCAATTAAAAACCATGCCCCAAAACTAAAAATGGCATTGCTGATAGGAATCTGCTGAAAGTGTTAATTTTTATAGAAATATTAATAAAACTAATCTATAACTAATAATCTTACATGTACACACTTAGAACATACAGTGCAGGAGGCCATTCAGCCCATCGAGTCTGCACCGACCCACTGAAGCCCTCACTTCCACCCTATCCCCGTAACCCAATAACCCCTCCTAACCTTTTTGGACACTAAGGGCAATTTAGCATGGCCAATCAACCTAACCTGCACATCTTTGGACTGTGGGAGGAAACCGGAGCACCCGGAGGAAACCCACGTAGACACGGGGAGAACGTGCAGACTTCACACAGCTAGTGACCTAGCGGGGAATCGAACCTGGCGCTGTGAAGCCACAGTGATACTCACTTGTGCTACCGTGCTGCCCACCTACACACTTCTTGTACATTGAAAAATTCCTGTGTTTCCATGGTGGGCCAGTGAGCGTGTGGGTCTTGTTCCTGCTGGAACAGTTACTAAAATATATAAAACTTCACTTCCTGTCAACTTTTGCCCATACAAATTCCAATGTCCACATTTAGAATAGAAACTGGCCATTGCAAATTGCCCCCGGTAGTACTGCATAATTACAGCACAACAATTTTACACAAGCAGTTTTAACTATAATGTGGATATCAGGAATTAATATCAGAAATATGAAAGCAAGGATAGAATGTATGACTTTAATATGACAATTGATTTCATAGAATCATAGAATTTACAGTGCAGAAGGAGACCATTCGGCCTATTGAGTCTGTACCAGCCCTTGGAAAGAGCACCCTACTTAAGCCCACACCTCCACCATATCCCGATAACCCAGTAACCCAAGCTAACTTTGTTGGACACGGAGGGCAATTTAGCATGGCCAATCCGCCTAACGTGCACATCTTTCGAATGCGGGAGGAAACGGCGCGCCCAGAGGAAATCCAAGCAGGCACGGGGAGAACGTGCAGACTCTGCACAGACAGTGACCCAAGCCAGGAATCGAACCCAGGTCCATGGTGCTATGAAGCAACAGTGCTAACCAATGGGCTACCATGCCGCCCAGTAGCTGCCCACTTTCTAACCCAGCTGGACCCAGTTCCTTGTGTGCCATGTCATGGAAAATTCGATCAGTGGTTTGGAGGGAAAAAAACTCAGAAGATCAAAAATCTTAGAGGATATGAAAATGCACAGAAAGAAATCCTGAGAGTACAAGACATCAACCGAACAGTATATTGCATTTCAAAATAAATCTCCTATAGACTTAAGTGACAAAAATTGTTTATTTTTCCAACACAGCAAGCATTTCTCATACTGCACCTTACTTTGCATCTCTTCCTTCCAAAAAAGTTTCCGTAAAGTTTTACCTGAAGGACAAGCCATCACTTCCACGTAATCATAGGTCAACTTTCCACGTTTCAACTTCTGCACTAGGTTTTGAATATTCCTAAATCCGTAGGCTAGTGCAAAGCGGAGCAGAATCCTCCCATCCCGTTCCAACATTACTTCCTGGAAATCTTTATTCCTACAGAAAGAAAAGATTATTTTCCCAATAAACAGTTATACAAAAAATCCAATGCCAAGATGGCAAAACATATTCTAAAGGTACTCAATTCTTCCAGGTGCTCTGAAGAGACGGGAGCAGGGCGATTTCTGCAAAATTACCAACTGTTAGGCAAAAGGTCCAGCAATTGTTGGTTAGTTTGAAATATGCTCAAATATACATGTTTTCCTCAACAGTTAAAGATCAGGTAGGTGGGGTACTTTTGAATGTAATGTGATTTTTCTTTACAGCACAAAATTTCTCCAATCTTTTATGGTCCTTGCTCTCACCTTAGACTTCACTGTTACAGGACAATCTTTGCAGGTTAAGAGGTTAAGAGGTTACCTCTTATGGGAGAGTCTGGAACTAGGGTACACTATTTTAAAATTAGGGGTCACCCTTTTATGACAGAGATGAGGAGAATTGTTTTCTTTCAGAGGATTGAGAGACTTTGGAACTCTGCCTCAGAAAGTGGGGGAAGCGGGGTCACTGAATATGTTTAAAAAAGGTCAAGGTAGATAAATTCTTGTTGGACATGGGAATCAAAAGGTTATTGGGGGTAGATAGGGAATCTGAAACTCAACTCAAACAGATCAGCCATGATCTTATTGAATGGCAGTACAGGCTCAAAGGGCCGTGTGGTCTACTTCTGCTCCTACGTTGTAAACACAAGAAATAAACATCAGTAAAAAGAGGTGAAACCACCTACCTGAGTGTTTTGTAGGTAATTTCATGTATTTCAATTCCAAAGAGCTCCTTCGCAGCATGCTTGAAAACATGTTCTAGATAGCCACCTGAACCCCCACCAGAATGCCCAATCACTTCAGCTTCTGGCCCACTACTGAACCTAAAAGACAAATTGAATTGATATGAATTCCCAAACTTCAAAGATGCAGCATTATTAGTGGTTCAAAAATTGAAACACTAACTCCCCATTGTGCCCTACCAGACATAGTGATCAGAGTAGAACATCATCTGCAAAGTTATTTTTAAACAAAATAATTGCTGCCCTTGACTCTATTCAAAAGACATCTGAAATGATATTTCTTCTCCGTGATAAATTTTTGTGCTCATCAATATGACTAATGGTCAGTTTCTCCTTTTTAAAATGGGGTGGGCCAGTGAGTGTGTGGGTCTTGTTCCTGCTAGAACAGTTACTAGCAGCAGCTAATAGCATGTTAGACTGAATACCCCGCCACGCCACAGTGTTGTGTTCCACAAAGTCAATGGTGCAGAATAACATACTCTGTCAAAGTTAGTGTTAGCATCTATCTTGTAGCGTTACCATGTGTGGTTATTCACACAAGTAGCACATAAACCGTACTTAGGTGAGGGGTGAAGGGAAAGGTGCAGGTTAGGTGTACAACATGGCTGCAAACTTAACATGGAGATCCACTTCCACAAAATAGCAGGAATACATGCAAACACAGCTCTAATTGAACTTGGGTAACCTTTATTATTTAATGTGCGAGGGTTCTAAAATTACTCAAATGTAACCAAACAGTACATAAAAGCCTCTGAACCATTATTGTGTAAACATAGTTAGAATGCATCATTACGCTAATGAAGCTGATCTAGAATAGGAAGGAAGAGCTATAAGGTGACCTGGTTCTGGGGCTTAATTGCAGATATTGAAGCTCCTTAAATTCTTAAGAGAACACAAATTATAGCCGATAAAAATGATAGCTGTAGATGCATATGACAAACAATCTTTAGCACCCCACATATTGTATTTGGACCCGCCTGCAGTTTGCCATTAATGACTGAAACCATTATTATACACTTTGCATTGGAGGTATGTTATAACGGAAGTGCAGTTTTTCATTTTTACATCAGTTCTCAAATCTTGTGACCATCTTAAGCCCTTATGGACCAACTTCAATGGATAATTCATAGGTAACAAGACATTTTAAGTCACTTAACGGACAGGCCCTGCTTTCTTTTATTTGAAGGTAGAAGTACTGCGTTCATTCTGGGTGTTTACGTTCAGCCGGTGGTAAATTTTAAACATTTAGTGAAACGTTAAGGTCATGTCATAAATAGTGAACAGAGCTGAAATTTACTGTAAAGTTAATTTCTGTAGGAGTTTGAACTCCACACAGGGAACTCAAGCGTTGCGAAGCATCTTCAATATCAACTACAAACTCACATCGGCACTGCGCAAGATTAAAACAAAAAATAAATCTGCAGAATTTTTTTTTTTAAATTATTACTGCTGGAGGACAGACTATCTTTTCAGATTTATTTTTAGCTGTAGCTGGCTTGTTTACAGGAAGCCTGTAATGTTAATAGCCAAGTGTGGTTCCCATCACGTAGCTGTGCGGAAATTATTCTCATCAATAAAAAACACCAGACAGGTCTGCTGTGATAAACTCAGAGTTTGGCATTTAGGGTCTGCTGTCCCAGCCAAATTCAGTGACTTTTGCTTACAAACTAATTAAGATATCAGCAGTAATAGACCGTGGAAACATTGCCTTTTGACTCGTAGGCTGCACCAAAAGAACCTCTGAAAGTATACAAAATTGCTCAGCTTTGATTGATTGAGTTATTTCTACTGATTTCAATCAACTGTATTGGCTAATAAAAGAACTCTTCCCAACATCAAAAAGATTTTAAGCTATAAATAAATAATTATGAACAAAATTGACCAAAGTGCAACATCCGTGCAAACTTCCTATTTAAGATTGACCTAACATTTTTACATTCCTTTTGCATGGATATGCGGCAGCAGAGCAAGGCAAAATGGACCTAGTGTGCACGCTTCAGCAAAGTGACTTCCCAACCCCAGCAACCACAAAAGTAGTCTAGTGAAGGTCCTTTCATGCTTAGTAACAGACCAATTTGCATTTATATAGAGCCTTTAATGCCGAAAAATGGCTAAAGGCACTGAGTACACACATACGGAAGCCAATATTGACAAGTCGAAGAAGATGATTTTAAGATAGGTGACTCGAAACTGACCACTTTTTCAAGCTTCTAAAAAGGTGGAAAGGGTTTGAGAATTTTAAAGGAAACTCCAGAGCCTTGACAGCTGAAAGCACGGCCATCAAAAGTGGAATGATTAAAATTGGAGAAATGCAAGAAGGCTGAATTGAAGGAGCACAAATGTTCCAGAGCTGATAGAAATTAAAGAGATATGGGGGAGCAAGGTGATGGGAGGGATTTGAAAACAAGGATGATAATTTAAAAATAATTGCCAATGTCAGTGAACAGAGGTGGTAAACACGACTTGGTACACGTTAGGACCAGGGCAGCAGAGTTTTGGGTGTCTTCTGGTTTAGACAGTAGAAGGTGGGAGGGCAGGTGGAGACGTTGGAGTAAATGTTCAGAGATCCCTGAAGGTAGCAGGACAGGCTGATAATGTGGTTAAGGCGGCCTATGGAACCCTTTCTTTTATTAGCCAAAGGCACAGAATCTAAGAGCGGAGGATATGCTGGAATTCTTAGTTAGACCATCATTCAAGTACTGTGTGTGCAGTTGTGGCCTCCTCACTACAGAAAGGATGTAATTGCATTAGAGAGAGTACAGAGGAGACTTACCAGGATGTTGCCAGGACTGGAAAACTGCAGCTAAAAAAAAAGGAAAGATTGGATAGGCTGGGGGTGTTCTCCACAGAATAGGGGAGCCAGAGAAGAGATTTGACTTATATGTGAAAAATAGTGAATGAGGGGCCTTGATAGAGCGGATGGCGAAGATGTAAAGTGATTGGTAGAAAGTTTAGAGGAGAGATGAGGAAAACGGTTTTTACCCAGAGGGTGATGGAAGTCTGGACTAGCTGCCTGAAAGTGTAGGAGACGCAGAAACTCTCATTCCATTTAAAAAGGTGTCTGGAAGTGCATCTCAAATTCAGGAATCTCAAATGCTAGGTAGTTGGATTAGGCTGGGTGGCTTGTGTTTCAACTGGCGCAGACACAATAGGCCAAGCTCCTCTGTGCTGTAAACTTTCTATGATTGTATTTTAGAATAGCCAACTCTAGGAGGTAAAGATGAACTGAGGCAGTGGCGGAGTGGATAATGTTATGGATAGGGAACTAGATATTCTGAGCGATGGCATAGATATTAGTCAGAAGCTCATCAGAGTCAAGTATGACACCATGGTTCTTGTGAACAGTCTGATTCGAAATCAGACTCAGTAAGGGATGAAATTTAGCTCCGCCCAATATTTTGTTGCGAGAAAATTTCTGCTCATTCAATTTTATTTTTTGGTTGACCCCTGGGATGCATGTCTCTGGCAAGACCAGCATTTAAGTTCCTTTCCTATTTTCTCATGAGAAATTGTTGGTGAGCCACTTTCTTGAACCAATGCGATCCATGTGATGTAGGTACATCCAGTGTTGTTAGGATGCTCCAGGATTTACAACCCAGTAACAGTAAAGGAACAATGATATATTTCCAAGTCAAGATGGCATGCGACTTGGAGGGGAATTTTCAGGTGGTGGTGTTCCTCTGCATCGCCTGCCCATGCCCTTCTAGGTGCGTGTTTGAAATGTGTTGTCAAAGGAGCCTTGGCGAGTTACTACAATGCATCTTGTAAATGGCACACACTGCTGCCACTATGCTTTGGTGAGGGAGTGAATAGTTAAGCAGGTGGATAGGTAGCAATTAAGTGGCTGCTTTATCCTGGATGGAAGAGAAAATGTTGGAAAATCTCAGCAGGTTTGGCAGCATCTGGGAGAGAAAAGAGCTAACGTTTTGAGTCCGATGACTCTCTTTCGTTTCAGATTCCAGCATCTGGAGTAATTTGCTTTTATCCTGGATGGGGCTATCAAGGATTGCAAGAGTTGCACTGATACTGGCAAATGGAGAGTATTCCATCACACTCCTGATTTAGAACATAGAACAGTACAGCACAGAACAGGCCCTTCGGCCCTCGATGTTGTGCCGAGCCATGATCACCATACTCAAACCCACGTATCCACCCTATACCCGTAACCCAATAACCCCCCTCTTAACCTTGCTTTTTACGACACTACGGGCAATTTAGCATGGCCAATCCACCTAACCCGCACATCTTTGGACTGTGGGAGGAAACCGGAGCACCCGGGAGGAAATGCACGCCCACACGGGGAGGATGTGCAGACTCCGCACAGACAGTGACCCAGCCGGGAATCGAACCTGGGACCCTGGAGCTGTGAAGCATTTATGCTAACCACCATGCTACCGTGCTGCCCATTTGTGCCTTGTCGATGGTGGACAGGCTCTGGGGAGTCAGGAAGTGAATTGTTCACTGCAGAATTCCCAGCCTCTGCCTTGCTCTTGTAGCTACTGTATTTTTACAGATAGTCCAGTTCAGTTTTGATCAAAGTTAAACCTCAGGATGTTGATGGTGGAAGATTTAGTTATGGCAATGCCACTGAATGCCATGGGGAGATGGTCAGGTTTGCATTTGTTGGAGATGGTCATTGCCTGACACATGTTTAGCATGAGTGTTTCTTGCCACTTATCAGCCCAAGCATGAATATTGTTCAGATCTGTGGATATAGACTACTTCAGTATCAGATGAATGGCAAAAGGTACTAAAAGCCATGAAATCATCAGTGAACATCCCCACTTCTGACCTTATGATGGAAGTGTTATAATATACACCAGTATATCATGGTGCAGACACACACTGATGGACACACACAGGGACCAATCAACATGTACAAACACCGCAGCCAATCACCAGTTAGAATACACACGCTCATTCTGGGTGCTGCCTCGGAGTGTAACAAGAACTCATCCAGCCCAGCACAGACTTGCAACACGTGCTGAGAGAATCAACTGGTTCGGACAAGGCTTAGGTCTCTAGTTTAAGTTAGCATCATTTAGACCAACAGTCATCGTGTGTTAGTTAGTTAGAAGTAGTTAATAAAATTGAGTTGAACCTTCATCAGTGTTGGAAGTGTCTGTTCATCTCTCAAGTCCACACTAGCCAACACTTCAGGAAGGTCATTGATGAAGCAGTTGAAGATGGCTGGGCCCAGGACACTACCCTGAGGAACCCCTGCAGTGATGTCCTGGAACGGAGATGATTGACCTCCTACAACCATATCCATCTTCCTTTGTGAGAAATACAACTCCACCAGTGGTGTATTTTCCTCCAATTCCCATTTACTCCAGTTCTGGTGAGCTTCCTTGATGCCACATTCAGTCAAATGCTGCTTTGATGTCATGGTCAGTCACTTTCACCTCACTTCTGGAGCTCAGTTCCTTTGTCAATATTAAGGCTGTAATGAGGACTGGAGCTAAGTGGTCCAGGCGGCACCCTGACTGATAATCAGTGAGCAGGTTGCTGCTCAGCAAGTGCAGTTTGATAGCACTGTCAATGACACCTTTGATCACTTTGTTGATGACAAGAGAGTAGAGTATTAGGGTAATAATCAGTTGGATTAGATTTGTCCTGATTTTTGCAGACAGGAAATACCTACGTAATTTTGCACCTTGTCAGGCAGATGCCAGTGTTGTAGCTGTACAGCTTGGATAAGGACACAGCTAGTTCTGGTGCACATGTTTTCAGTGCTACAGCCGGGGGATGTTGTCAGGGTCAGTTGTCGATTGAGAGTCAGTGAAGGGGTCAAGCCTTTGATAATAGCTGTGCTGCAGATGTAGCTCGATGAGCTTACCACGCATTTAAAAATGGAATGTTGTTGAGCATTTCTCGATTTGAAACAGATGTGTCCCATCATGTTCAATGTTATGTCTATTTGACTTTCCAAAACAACAAAAAAAACCCTGCTGCATTTGGTGTTTGTAGGACAAAGGCAAAACATTCTTGGCTTCTGTTGTTAGATGCCGAGACATTTTGGTATCTGCAATGAGGCTGTTTGCAGCTTCCGGAGGTTAATGACGTGTGACAGACTGCCACCGGTGCGCTTTTCCAACTCATCTTGTCGGGGAACACGGGAGTTCTGGGTGCAGCATCTCACGATATAATTTGTTTCTTTTTTTTTCTGCTGCAAGTGGTGCGTGTAAAGGAATGTTAAGATGGAAACTGCTTTAAATAGTCCAAAAGCAGATTGCACACAATACTCGAGACGGGTGAGCATTTCAGACTGGCAAGTGTCGTTCAAAGTGGTTTGACCTGAATTCAGCAATGCAATCCTGATTTGTTGATTTTCACTTTGAATATTATT
Source organism: Scyliorhinus canicula (assembly GCF_902713615.1). Taxonomy (NCBI): domain Eukaryota; kingdom Metazoa; phylum Chordata; class Chondrichthyes; order Carcharhiniformes; family Scyliorhinidae; genus Scyliorhinus; species Scyliorhinus canicula. The sequence goes on along the minus strand of NC_052160.1, from coordinate 63,126,616 downwards.
TCATGGCTACTATCCTCAGGTGTGGAATAACCTAATCTTGCAAGACATTAATAACATCATAAGCAAAACAAAAACTGAATCACAGCAGCAGAGAATGGTTACAGCACAGAGGCCATTCAGTCCATCATGTCTCTCATGATCAAGTGTGAACCGCGGCAGCAGGTAGTATTTTAGACTAAGAGAACTGCAAATTTTTATTCAGTAAAGGATTACGAATTAAATATTTTAATCATCTGCAAGAAAGGTTTCACAATTCCGGCACCAAAAATGCTGAAATATAAAAATACAATTTTTAAAAAAATTCAGCTCCTTGGTTGGGTCTACTGTTTTCATAGAGTCCCTACAATGCAGAAGTAGGCCTTTCATCCCCCTGAGTCTGCACTGACCTTTGTAAACGCACTCCACCATATCCCAACAAACCCTTAATCTAACCTACAAATCCCTGGGCACTAAGGGCAATTGATTCTGCCCAATCTAATATACCTAACCTGCATATCTTTGGACTGTGGGAGGAAACCAGAGCACCCTGAGGAAACACACGCAGACACAGGGAGAACGTACAAATTCCACACAGTCACCCAAAGCCAGAATTGAACCCGGGTCCCTGGTACTGTTATGCAGCAGTGCTAACATGCCACCCATTAGTTATGCTGATAAAAAGATGAGCAGACTGTACCCTTCAGTTCCAATCCCTCATGGGCTTACTTAATTTCCTAGGCAGGACTGACGCAATAACAGGCTTGCGTATTTTCTTATCAGGCACACCAAGTGCTTGGAAGTTAGGGAGTGGAAATTTGGGTCCCTCCAGATTAGGAGATTTTTTAACTGTAAGAATAAAAGCAGCAACCATTGCAAGAAAGAGTTCTGTATGAAATCATTTTAGGTAATAATTTTAGATTAAGGATATGGATTCATTGCAACGCCACCAGTATGGAAGCTTTTCATTGCTGCGTTATTGTGACTGTTTACATTACATGTTGAGGAAACTGCGGGCTTCCTGGAATTAATGACGCCTGAACTCCTGCATTATTACAGTGAAGCGCCCAGATGGTGAGATGGATAATAAAGGAAAGGGAGTATGCTTTCAAAATACTGTAAAAGGCTAAATTACACAATCCTTTGAATGAATTCTAGATAACGATCAAGGATTCGCTCATTTGACAAGAAATGTTTTCTTTTAAAATAAACATCATGTTTAAGTGAGCCACTGATCACAACCTAAAGACTCAGACTTTGACTTACAGCGTATCCAGTGGTACTGGATCCACATTCGTTAAGGAAAGACCCTCCTGTTCCAACATTTTCAACACTTCACCTTCAAAACAGAGATTCTATCATTAGTATATCGCAAAGCAGATCTTTAAAACAAGCAAACGACAACCTGAACAAGAATGGAGCCGTCTCTGTAAAACCAACCTCAAACTTGAATCATTTCATAATAAGGAATAACTGGAATTCCATCCAACGATTTCTAGAGTGCAAACTTATTTGTAAGTCACATTACCATCACAACAGGTCAAGAATCTCCAGAAGCAACACCAAGCAGATAACTCATAGGCTAGATCATCATCATGTGAAGATAGTAATGAGACCATTACTAGCCATGATACATATAACAGCTTAAAGTTTTGAGTTGAAAGTACTATGCAATGCTATTGTTGCCACGGCGGAAACCATAGCAATATAATATACTTCATACATTTCTCCATAAAAGTTTCGTGATAAAATTCCACCACAAGGAGTCTACTGAAAACATACACCCCGATAGAATAGGATAGCAGAATGATTCGTAAAAAGTTCACAAACGTACGGGTGTGAGACTTATATGCAAGTTTGACTTTTAGTCAAAATGTTTCAATTTTTTGACAAACAATTCAGCTGATTTGGTTTGACCCCAAGGAATAGCATTACAGACTGAGTATAAGTCTGAGTGAAAAGAGCGAGGGTGTAACAATATAATACAGGCAGGCCTTTCTCACCTGAAGTAATTACACAGTCCACATCTCTTGTGTGGTATTCTTCACTGAAGAAGTCTTCCCTTGAAGCCTCTAATTTTTTATCATAACATGGCATCACTGTTACATGGTATATCTGATCTGGTGATATATTCTGTGAGGAAAGCAGAATACATCATACTCTTCCTTTGTCCTCCTGCACAAGCATTTGAACGCTTACACTCTACAACTAATTCTTCAACATCCCACCTAACAAAGAAAAATACCAACTTTGAAGCAATATTTTTGAAAGGAATATAGAAGAGGATGTCAATCAACTCTTCAATCCTGCTCTGCCAGGTAATTAGATTACGACGGGATCTCTACATTAATTCTATATCCTTACCCAGACTACTCTCTCATTTTTGTTTTTGGAGAGCACAGCCAATTTAAGTGCACGGCCTCTTTAAATTACTTGGCGTGAACGTACTGCAACTTAAATGCATGGGAAGATTTAGGAGTACCCATAGTCTTCTGAAAGGGTTGCAGACTTCTACTAACCTGGGTGAAAATATACCTCCTGATTCGATTCCTCATCTTTAATTCCTCTAGCTTTAATTTCTAGACTTCTTCTGGATACCCCCATTTCCCCACCCAGAGAAAATCCCTTTATATTGTTACGGCCTCAATGACATCACACCTCAATTTTCTAACCTTGAGCTAAAGTAAAAAGTGCTAATGTCAAAGCTCTATTTTCAGAGATGAGCCATAGTACAGGTGATTCCAGGTTATGAGCATTGCCATGCAGTAGCCTGAACAAATCACAGTTATATCATCCCACTTAAACTCTCCAAAAATACATCAACTCCTCCTGGAAAAGGCACAACATTATGTGGTAGGCATTAATCAGCACATAATAGTCATGCAAGACTTGGAAACAAAATATTGAATCCCTTGGAGCAACAGCATTCATCTAAATTTCATCACACGTCCAAGATTGTAATTAACGTTTTCAACAAGCTCAGTGATGTATCATTTGCTGACAGATCATTTGAATTGAGGGAACTATGCTGCACACCAATGATCTCCCATCTGTGCATGTGAAAGAGATTTTAGCTCACGTTGCAGCAGTAAAGTAGGGAAAGCTAGAGAAAATTCACCCGCCCCAATGAGCACAATAATTACAATGGTTTAAGTGTGGTTGCTTTCTTTCAATCTACCCGAGCATCTATCAGGAGAATCTGAAGTTTGTCACGTCAGTTTAGATTCTGTGCTGTAACAATACAGATTTTCGTTGATGAGAAAATAATTATATTGTCACTTACCTGCCGCTGTGCAAAGTAGTCCTTGACTAAAGAGCCCATCACCTGCTGTGGGGATTTGGTTGTGCTGATATAGGGAATAATGTAACTGCCATGGGTTTTCTCAGCATAACAGATCCAACCTGAAAGTCAGATGTTGGAACATTACAAGAAATCAAATATTCCCATGTAATTTCACTAGATCATGTTTAGGAAGTCACTGCACTTGAAAAGCAGTTTCATGTAAAGAATATTTAGGAGGATTTTAGTATAATCAGGCAATGTGGAGCTGCATGCAACATTTAAGACAATTATTCTGTGTGAACAGTAAACCTAAACATAATTCAGTCAGCTTGGGTGAAACATGTCAGGAAGTAACTGAGAATGAGCTTGAGAATGAAGAAATTTGATGTGGAATAGAAGTGGAGCTGATTCTCTGTAAAATCATTTGGTGCAGTGGCAATTAACCAGCAGTCAGCTAACCAGATTCTACAGATGGCAACTTACTTCCTACTGCTGGTAGGGAATAGGAATGCAGGTCATGAGAAGAGTATTAGGTGTCAGAGTTAGCTCAGTGGTAGCACTCTCACCTCTAAATCAACGATGCGGAGATGCCGATGTGGAGGGCATCTTGAAACCCATCGTACAAGGAATGCCCAGCTTCTGTCGTGACACGACGGACACTTACAGAAGCTCAGCACCCATGAACTAGTTGAACCAGGAACATTCCTCGTCACAATGGACGTCTCAGCACTCTACACCAGCATCCCCCATGACGACGACATTGCTGCAACGGCCTCAGTACACAACACTGACAACTGCCAATCTCCAAAGGCAATTCTGCAACTGATCCGCTTCATTCTGGATCACAACATCTTCACCTTCGACAACAAGTTCTTCATCCAGACACACGGAACAGCCAGGGGGACCAATTTTGCACCTCAATATGCCAACATCTCCAAGCACAAGTTTGAACAAGACCTCCTCACCACACAGGATCTTCAACCGCCGATATACACTAGATACATTGATGACATTTTTTTCCTTTGGACCCACGGTGAAGAATCACTGAAACAACTACACAATGACATCAATAAGTTCCAACCCACCATCAGACTCACTATGGACCACTCTCCAAAATTGGTTGCATTCTTGGACACACTCATCTCCATCAAGGACGGTCACCTTAGCACTTTGCTTTACCGCAAGCCCACGGATAACCTCACGATGCTCCACTTCTCCAGCTTCCACCCTAAACACATTAAAGAAGCCACCCCCTCTGGACAAGCCCTCCGTATACACAGGATCTGCTCAGACGAGGAGGAGCCTAACAGACATCTACTGATGCTGAAAGATCTCCTCGTACGAATGGGATATGGCGCTCGACTCATCGATCAACAGTTCCAATGCACCACAGCAAATAACCGCACAGACCTCCTCAGAAGCAAAACCGGTACACAACCAACAAGAATACCCTTCGTAGTCCAGTATTTCCCAGGAACGGAGAAACTATGACATCTTCTTCATAGCCTTCAACACATCATAGATGAAGGCGAACATCTTGCCAAGGTAATCCCCACACCCCCACGACTTGCCTTCAAACCCGTTTGCAACAAACTACCCAGCCTTCAGAACAGCGACCACGACACCACACAACCTTGCCATGACAATCTCTGCAAGACGTGCCAGATCATCGACATGGGTCCCACCATTACAAGCGAGGACACCACCCACCAGGTGTGCGGTACATACTCAAGCGACTCGGCCAACGTTGTCTACCTCATATGCTGCAGGAAAGGATGCCCCAAAGCGTGGTACATTGGTGAAACCATGCAGACGCTGCAACAACGGATGAACGGACATTGCGCGACAATCGCCAAACAGGAATGTGCCCTTCCAGTCGGAGAACACTTCAGCAGTCAAGGGCATTCAGCATCTGATCGGCAGATAAGCGTTCTCCAAGGTGGCTTTCAGCACACTCGACAACGCAGAATCGCCAAACAGAAACTTATAGCCAGGTTCCGCACACATGAGTACAGCCTCAACCGGAACCTTGGATTCATGTCACATTACATTCACCCCCCCACCATATGGCCTGGGCTTGCGAAATCCTACCAGCTGTTTTGGCTTGAGATAATTCACACCTCTTTAACCTGGATTACCCCTCTCTCTGGATCTGTAAAGACTTAATTACCTGCAAATGCTCGCATTCAAAGCATTGCCTTAGGAGAATAAGACCACACTGCTCAATCACTCCACAAAGGACTGCCCTCTCAACCTAAGATCGATCTAGTGAGCATTCATTGCACACCCCCCCCCCCTTTCCTCTTTATGTAAGAAGACCGAAACTGCACACACTACTGCAGGCGTGGTCATAGATCATAGAATCTACAGTGCAGAAGGAGGTTATTCGGCCCATCGAGTCTGCACCGGCTCTTGGAAAGAGCACCCTACCCAAGGTCAGCACCTCCACCCTATCCCCATAACCCAGCAACCCCATCCAACACGAAGGGCAATTTTTGGACACTAAGGGCAATTTATCATGGCCAATCCACCTAACCTGCACATCTTTGGACTGTGGGAGGAAACCGGAGCACCCGGAGGAAACCCACACACACACGGGATGTGCAGACTCCACACAGACAGTGACCCAAGCCGGAATCGAACCTGGGACCCTGGAACTGTGAAACAATTGTGCTATCCACAATGCTACCGTGCTGCCAAGCTATATATAATTGCAGCAAGACTTCTTTACTCTTGTACTTCAACCCCCTTATAATAAGGGTTAACATACCAATTGCCTTTCTAATTGCTTGTATTTCCATATTACATTTCTTTGACTCCTGTAAAGGACCCCCAAAATAGTCCTAATAACTGATATTTACTAGTCTCTCACCTTTTAACAATTATTCACTTTCTCCATTCTTCCTCCAAAAATTGATGTGTTCAAGTCCTATTCTTGGGACACCAAATCTAGGCTGATCCATCAGATTGGAGAGAATCTCGTCACAGGCGATATCCTTCAAATCTGACCTAAAAAGGGGTGTGGAATCTAAAGATCCATGGTGCTATTTCAAAAAAGGGCAGAGGAGCTCTGCCTGGTGTCCTGGCCAACATTTATCCCTTAAATCGACATGCAAAATCAGAGCATCACACTGTTGTTTGTGGGACCTTGCTGTACATAACCTTTTCTATTATCTAATAGTGAGTACATTTTAATAAGTCCTTTGTTGACCATCCCGAGGCGGTACACAAGTGAAAGTTCTTTCTTTCTATTACAAATACCTGGACAGGCAGAGGCCAGCATTGGTAGAGCTTTGCTATCCTCCTTGTGCCTTTGGAAACGCTTAACAAACTCATGCTGACTCTCCAGCAAGCTGAAGTTTCTTGAGAAGGTCGTGTCAAACACGTAGTGAACACCTAGGAATATTTAGAAGGCAGAAAACGAGAGGGGGGCGGTTAGAGAAATTTGGAAGCTGCTCCAGGATATAATTAACTCAGAATTCAAACAACATATTTAAATCCATTTCTCATCATGTTAACACATTCACTTCTTGCACACATGTAATTATCTATACTCTCCAACTAATCCATATTCACCTATATATATATATATATATACACACACAACAATTGATTGTGTTGCAATTCCTTTAATGGAAAGCAGGAGAATGCCTAATAATTACCATGAATTACCAGAAAACAAACAACATTGGAATCTCAGAAACCACACATTTCAGAGCAGGGCAGTCACAATTCCTTTGATGGGTCATTAATCGAGAAAGAAATTAACATTCTCAAGATTTTTTGTTGAAGAAACAATTTAACCACCACACAGTCTCAGCAGTTTCCAGTGAACTGTTCAGACTTTTAGCTGATTTTTCCCATGAAGAAAATGCTCGTCATATTTAGAGCTGCTTGGTCGATGGGTTTTTATAGCGATTTTGCCTTCACTGTGTTCGAGATTTGCCGGTTCCTAGGCATTCCCAAAGTAGCTGATAAATAGAGGATATGTTAAGATCAACTAATGGGAAATGGAAATTATCCGCGTCCTTTATAGTGGCTGGGTGACCCACTCCATTGGATTACCGCTCATATCACATTCTCCATATTCCCACGACACATTTCAGGGCACTACTATTTTAGCATCAATGGACAAATCATAGATGTCCAAGGTTCCATCCAGGCAAGTGGAGAGTATTCCATTACACTCCTGACTTGTGCCTTGTAGATGGTGGACAGGCTTTTGGGGAGGGGGGGGGGGTTCATATGGTGAGTTAATTGCCATAGGATTCCTAGCCTTTGATCTGCTCTGGTAGCCACAGAATTAATATGGCTCGTCTAGGGGCAGCATGGTGGCTCAGTGGTTAGCACTGCTGCCTCAGTCCCAGGTTCGATCCCGGCTCTTGGTCACTTTCCGTGTGCAGTTTGTACATTCTCCCCGTGTTTGCGTGGGTTTCGGCCCCACAACCCAATGATGTGCAGGATATGTGGATTGCCCCTTAATTGGGAAAAAATGAATTGGGCACTCTAAATTTGAAACAAATATATGGATAGTCTAGTTTAGTTTATGATCAATGATAACCCCCATGATGTTGGCTCTGGGGGATTCAGCAATGGTTCTGCCATTGAATGTCATGGGGCGATGGTTAGATCTCTCTTGTAGGAGGTGGTCATTGCCAAGCACTCGTGTGGCATAAATGTAACTTGTCACTTATCAGCCCAAGCCTGGATATTGTCCAGGTCTTACTGCATTTGGACATGGACAGCTTCATTACCCGAGGAGTTGCGAATGGTGCCGAACATTGCAACTGTCGGATTGTTGTTTTGCACTTGTAATGAGGACATGTTATTCCTCTCTAGAATGTAGTAAAATTAAGTCCACTATCATGAATTCAAATCACACAATCAAGTCTTTGGAGTCTGTTATTTATTCCTATTTCCAAATGGTAGGCGCGGCCGAAAAGTATGCTGCTCTAAATAGAATATTCAGCTCCACAAATCTAACTATACACATTACAAAGATGCATTGGTTCTGTTGCTGGGAATGGTTTAATGAGCAGCCTCCTAGTTGGGTATGGTTTCACAGACTGCATCAAGCTTAACACTCCCCCGCTCAAATGAACAAACTCAGCAGAGACTGTGGATTGAATAGGATATAGGACTGGGAACTGCCTGGGAACTGCCTGGGTTGTATGACTCAGATACAACAACCTCAAACAATTGTGAAACCCCTTCCCTCTGTAATTTACTTTTCTTCCCCTGGTTTCATATTATCCAGTCGTGTGTGCACAAGATGACGTGTTCTCACAAGTCCTACAATGCTACAGAATCAAACACGATGAGGTGTACAACTGTTATACAGGGCGATTCACCTTTCACACAAAATGCTGCAAATACTCAGCAAAGTCAGAAAGCATCTGTGGAGAGGGAAACAGAGTTAACGTTTCAGGTGGAAAAGTTAAATCTAGTTCTTGCTCTGCAGATGCTGCCTGACTCACTGAGCATTTTCAGATTTATTTCAGACTTCCAAGCATCCACAGGTTTTGCATTTCCGTTCACCTTTCTTGCCTCTTTTCCCGCGTGAGGAAACCGAATGTCTGCTCAATGCTCCCCCGGATCAGTGAAAAGAATTAAGGTGTGCAGGTGAAAATTCAAGTTCCACTCTGGCATGGATCCAAAGACAGCAATCTCAGCTACTCTGATATCTGCACCGAACACCATTTAGGATTGGATTGATTGTATATTCACTAACTGGCTGTGCAAGTAAAGAACCTTATTCGGCCTCACCATGTTGTGAATGCACTCACCTAGGTTTTTGAAGAATGCTGTCAGCCGTTGTGCAGTGTCTGCAACTTGCAGTTGGTATCTTGCAGCCAACGATGCCCTGGATTGTGGAGAAACTGAAATCACCACCAGCTTCTGATTCTCGGATCCCGATACCTAATTAATGAAACAGCAGTTCTCAGGAAATATACTCAGCGCTACACTGTGGGCTGCTCAAACAGTGACCACAACCGAATGTGTTCAAAGAAAAAAAAGAGTTTAATTGATTATTTGCTGAGCCATTTAACAAAAGGAGAAAATGCAAAGCTCAGAGGAAGGCAAGACAATTGACCTCAGATATCCCGAAAGAAAACAAAGGAAAACCACCAAATATTTTACTCATGTTTGTTGTCCAGTGATCTCTGCAGAACATACAAAAGGTGTGAAGAGTCAGGTCAGATTGGGGCAGGTTCAACTGCGGAGTCTCTCGTTCAGGAACAATCCAACTCTCAATGATTGAAAGAATTGAGTTTGGCAGTGGAAGCTGCTAGCACCCGAGGAACGATATACCAGATGAGCTGGCATCATGGGAGAGGGATGTGACAGAAAAGATAGTAACAGTACTAACTTAAATCACACATCTAATTTATGCAGTCCATACACTGTGGGAATTGTCAGTCACACTGATAAGAACTAGAAGTTTGAGCGTTAATGTCTATTTCTTCCGCCAGATTTAGCAACATGTGCACAATTCCATATGCAGAGGTGAAGAGTAGGTTCAGCCTTTCTTTGCTATGCTAATATTAACATTTTATTTTGCGTCAGCTGTCACTTGTAGAACTGTTGCCTCTGAATGAAAGGTTCTGGGTTCAAATCCTACTCGGGTTTTGTATTCCAGTGCAGCACTGAGGGAGAGCTTTTAGAATCATAGAATCCCCACAGTGCAGAAGGAGACCATTTAGCCCATCGAGTCTGCACTGATCCTCCAAAGGAGCACATCACCCAGGCACTCCCCCACCTCATCCCTGTAACCCCACCTAACCTTTCTGGACACTAAATGGCAATTTAGGATGGCTACTCCATCCTACCCTATTGATTACTGAAGATCTGAGTACCGTGAGAGTGCTACACTATCAGAGGCATTGTCTTTTGGATGAGGAGTTAAACCGTGGCCCCATCTGCCAGCTCAGGTGGCTATAACAGATACCATGACATTATTTTGAAGAAGAACAGGGCAGCTACCCCTGGAGTCCTAGCCATTGTTCGTCTCAAATCAACATGACAAAAAAAAAAGAGATTATCTGGTCACCTTCACGTTGTATGTGGGAGTTTTCCACGTGCAAATGGTTTGGAAAGTGCTATATATTTATATATAAAAGTTTTATATATATATATATATATATATAAAACAAAGAACAAAGAAAAGTACAGCACAGGAACAGGCCCTTCGGCCCTCCAAGCCTGCGCCGACCACGCTGCCCGTCCAAACTACAATCTTCTACACTTCCGGGGTCCGTATCCCTCTATTCCCATCCTATTCATGCATTTATCAAGATGCCCCTTAAGCATCACTATCGTCCCTGCTTCCACCACCTCCTCATGCAGCGAGTTCCAGGCACCCATTATCCTCTCTGTAAAAAAACTTGCCTCGTACATATCTCTTCCAAACCTTGCCCCTCCCACCTTAAACCTATGCCCCCCCTAGTAATTGACCCCTCTACCCTGGGGAAAATGCAAGGTTTTTTGTGCTGAAACTAGGTACAGAATCAAAGAGTGAGTTATTTATCAATGTCGTCTCCATCAAAATGAATAACTAGGATTTTAGCTAAATTACATTCCAGGGCCTTCAGTTTCCATCACCACAACGTTTGCATAGTTTAGTCGAAGATGTCAAGTGACACCATTTCAAAGCAGTGCCAATACTCACACTGCAATTAGATTTCAAATCATAGGATCATTATAACAAAGCAGGAGTCCATTCAGCTTGCCATGCCTGTGTTAGCTCGCTGCGTGTTATATAGCACTTTCCACTATCAGTGGTCAGCTCAGCGATGTACATAAATGTCGGAATTGCAGCAGCCAATTTGCACACAGCAAACTCCCACATACAACAACGTTAAGGTGGCCAGATAATCTCTTTTTTGTGATGTTGATTTGGGATGAATAGTGCCTTTCCATGCAGCCCTGCAAACATTTCCTCCTCAGATACTTATTCGATTCTCTTTTCAAAGCCACCACTGAATGTCTCCACCACAGGCAGCAAATTCCAAATCCAAACATGAAAAGTTCTTCCTCATGTCGTCATCACTTCTTTTACCATTCACATCAACTCTAGTGTCCTCCGACTCTCAACCTTTCCACAGTAGCGGTTTTCTACAGGTTCATTATAACCTTCTTACTTTTGTAGTCTCTGATTCTATATTTAAAGCCCAAGATCCCATATGCCTTTTTAATCACTTTCTCAACCAGCTTCAATACTTTGACTACAGGTAACTTTGTTCCTGTGCCGTCTCTTAGAATGGGATCATTTATTTTATTTGTTTCTCCAACCAAAATGTATGATTGCACACTTCGCTGTATTCAATTCATCTGCTGCATGTCTACCCATTCAACCAGCCTGTCTGCATCCTCGAGAAATCCACCACTACCTTCCTCACAATTTACAATACTTGCAAATTTTGTGTCACCTGCAAAATTTGGAATGGTGCCCTGTGCACCCAAGTCTAGGTCATTAATATAGAATAGGAAAAGTGGAGGTCGAATGACAACCCCTCGGGAATCTCACATTATATCCTCCTCCAGTCCAAAAAACAACAGTTCATCACTACGGTCTGTTTTCAGCCACTGACTAATTCATATCCATCCTGCCACTGGCCATTTTATTCCATGGGTTTTAATTATTTTGGAAAACTATTACATGGGACATTTTCAACACGCCTTTTAGAAAACCATGTACACCACATCAACCACGATTCCTTAATCAATCCTCTCTGTTACCTCACCAAATTAGGCAAGTCAGTGAAACACAATTCGCCCTTATGCAGACTATACTTAATTAATCCAAATTTACTGATTATTGTTAATTTTGTCTCGCATGATCATTTCTAAAAGGTTCCCCACGAAGTTTAAACTGACTGGCCTGTAGTTGCTGGGCTTATCCTTACACCATTCTTTTTGATGAAAGGTGTAACATTTGCATTCCCCCAGTCCTATGGCACCACCCCATATTTAAAGAGGATTGGAAGATTACAGTCAGTGCCTTGTCAATGTAAACTCCTACCTCCCTCACCATCTCTTGGAGCACCCTATCCAGACCTGGTGGCTAAAAGTACAGCCAGCCCCTCTAATTTAAAAAAATCATTCTTGGGATGTGGGCGTCTCTGCCTAGGCCAGCATTTATTACCATCCCTAACTGTCCTGGAGAAGGTGGTGGTGAGCTGCCTTCTTGAACTGCTGCAGTTTATGTGGTGTAGGTGCACCCACTGTGCTGTGACAGAGAGTTCCAGGATTAAAACCCAACAACAGTGAAGGAACGGCAATATATTTTCAAGTCAGGGTGGCAAGTACCTTGGAGGGCAGCTTCCGCATGGTGATGATCCCATGTGTTGCTGCCCTAGTCCTAGATGGATTTGGAAGGTGATTGTCAAGTTTCTGCAGGACTTCTTGTAGATGGTGCATAACTGTCCATTGGTGGTGGAGAGAGTGAATGTTTGTGAATGGGGTGCCAATCAAGTGGGCTCTGTTCTGGATGATGTAAAGCTTCCGGGGTGCTGTTGGAGCTGCAATCATCTAGGCAAGTGGAGAGTATTAATGATACTCTTGACTTGTGCCTTGTAGATGGTGGGCAGGCTTTGGGAGGCAGGTGATGAGTTAATTGCCACAGGATTCCTAGCTTCGGACTTTCTCTTGTGAACACGAGATTTACATGGCTCGTCCAATTGAGTTTCTGTTCAATGGTAACTGCTAGGATGTTGGTGGTGGGGGATTCGGTATTGGCAATGCCATTGAATGGCTAGATTCTCTCTTTCTGCCAATGGTCATGTCCTGGCACTTGTGTGGCATGGATGTTGTTTGCCATCCCAAGCCTGGATGTTATCCAAGGCCTGCTGCATTTTGAAATGGACTGCTTCAATATCTGAGTTGCAAATGGCACTGAACAAACCTCCACTTTATCAAGACCACCCAATATCTCCACTTTAATCATTTTTAGCCCATCCAGTATCTGAACTACCTCCTTTGGCAGAATCTTCGTCCTAGGCAAAGACATACGCCATTTACTCATTTGGTACCTCAGCCAGTCTCCTTTTTGGTCCATTATACTATTTATATACCTAGAGAAGAATTTTAGGTTCCCTTTTGGTATAAATTTGAACAACCTCGAAAAGAAATCCATTGGAAAGGCTCATAGCTGGACAATATGTTGGGAACAGTGCCACAGACTATTTGCCCCACAGAAACATAATTGAACAAAGTGGGAGTAAATTGGCAGAAAAACAAACAATAATGGGGAATGAAACTAGTTTTTGCTATCAATGCAAAACAAGTTCATAGCAATTTAACAGTCTGATTTACAACATGCTCATGTCTCATTTAATTGATTTCAATGTGCAGTGTAAAACAGACTTCCAGGTCGATAGGAGTCAGTTTTGCGATACTGGTGGAAACCAATTTCACAACAAATGGCATTTAAGAGAGTAAAACATCCCAAAGTGCTTCATATGCAAGAGGGCAACATTTAACACTGAGCCACACATGCAGACAGTAGGACAAGTCACTAAAATCTTAGTCAAAGAGTTAAGCTTTAAGAGTGTATGAAAGGAGGACAATAAGTTTAGGCCATGAATTTCAGAGCTTAATAGCAGTGCAGGAAAAAAGTCTGTGACGTGTAAGATGCCACAATTGAATGCGGCAGATTCACAGAATTCCTATAGTGCAGGAGGCCATTCAGCCAATTGAGTTTGCACCAGCTCTCCGAAAGAGCACCCCACTGCGGCCCAATCCCTGCTCTCTCACCGCATATTGATCATGGCCAACACACCTAACCTGCACATCTATGGACTGTGGGAGGAAACCAGAGACCCCGGAGGAAACGCAGACACATGGAGAACATGCAAACTCCACACAGACAATTAGCCAAGACTGTAATCAAACCCGGGTCCCTAGCGCTGCGAGGCAGCAGTGCTAACCACTGTTAGCCCCAAAATCTCCGATGTTTATAGCATTGGGGAGATTCTCGATAGGGTGGCGGTGGAGCTGGACCTTGGAGGGACTTGAAAACAAAGACAGAAGTTTAAAAACCAGGGCTTTGCTGGACTTGGGGCCCATGCAGATCAGCAAGTACAAGCATGATGGGTGAAGAGGTCAGCCAGCAGGGTATTCAAATAGTAGAGACCAGCAGTTACCAAGTCTTGGATGAAGATTTCAGTAGCAATTCAGCTGAGGCGAGGACAGAGACAGGTAATTTTACAGGTGTAAAAGTCAATGTTCCAATATTTGTCAGTCAATAGGTCGTGACTTAAGTGATATACAGTAATATTTTATTCAGTTTCTCACTTGTGCTACTGTGCGGGGCAGCACCATAGCACAAGTGGATAGCACTGTGGCTTTACAGCACCAGGGTCCCAGGTTCGATTCCCCTCTGGGTCACTGTCTGTGCAGTCTACATGTTCTTCCCGTGTCTGCGTGTGTTTCCTCCAGGTGCTCTGGTTTCCTCCCACAGTCCAAAGACGTGCAGGTTAGGTGGATTGGCCATGATATATTGCCCTTCGTGTCGAAAAAGGTTAGGAGGGGTTATTGGGATAGCGTGGAAGTGAGGGTTTGGGTGGGTTGGTGCAGACTCGATGGGCCGAATAGCCTCCTTCTGCACTGTATGTTCTATGTTCAACATCTATGACCCTCAGAAACCCAAGAAGCTCTTCCGATAAAAAGAGAGCATACAGGTTTGTATGAGAGACTGTGATGAGTGTATGTTGAACAAAACACAATGTTCATTAAGCTTTATTTAAGTTTGAACTTTGGGACTGAATTGTCACATCTTTTGAACCCTTTCTGAAACAGTTCAGTACAATCCTCAACTAGTCAACAGAAAACAGAGTGCAGAAGAAACTAGAAGTTTTACCCTCTGCATTTGTGAAACACTTTCATGGACCACTTAAAGCATCAGCATTCAGACTGCAATATCGGAGTGGTTACATCAGGCACAACATTGAAACATAGGAAGAAATTATCACTAAACATAGTGTGCCACCCTGATCTTACAGCACTATCCAATCTGACCTCAACCCATTAAAATCCTGCACCACACTCGTATCACTCTCCTTCCTGCTAAATCAGAAATTAAGTTTCTATGTACTGCACTACAAAGGTGGTTCAGTTAAATGACTAGGCCTGGAAAAATTACCACTTCAATTATACCTAGCCTGTGGCTTTCTCAGTTCATAAGGTTCTCTGCTTCTCTTATCCGAGCTTTGCAAAATCTATCCTCTACATATCCATCTTTCTGAATTCCCTTTATATTAATTCAAAACTTGGTTTATTGCCCTCTCTACATCTTTATAAAACAAAAGACATTAAACTCCCTTCACATGACCCCAAACTAATCATCGAAAATGAAGCATCTATGTCTTGTGTACACTTTGACAATTACAACAAAGCCCCGCACTGAAATATTCTGCACACCTGCTACAAGAAAGCTGTTGTCTTACTTTGTTTTGGTTCAGAACTTTGTACAATTCTTTGTGGCTTTGTTGTGTGATCAATACACTTTCTGCTGATGTGATGCAGCCACTGCAGGCCAAGCAGTCATTCAAGGTTATTTTTGCTTTTTCAAGTTTCTTGACACCTCCATCCTGAAAACGAAAACACAGCGAGGTAACAGAACAAATATGCAAAATCAACACTTTCTTCCCATCTTGTACTGCATTTAACAAGGGATCACCCGAATCAGAATAGAACATATGGAACATAGAACAGTACAGCACAGAACAGGCCCTTCGGCCATCAATGTTGTGCCGAGCCATGATCACCCTACTCAAACCCACGTATCCACCCTATAGCCGTAACCCAACAACCCCCCCCTTAACTTTACTTTTATTAGGACACTACGGGCAATTTAGCATGGCCAATCTACCTAACCCGCACATCTTTGGACTGTGGGAGGAAACCGGAGCACCCGGAGGAAACCCACGCACACAGGGGGAGGACGTGCAGACTCCACACAGACAGTGACCCAGCCGGGAATCGAACCTGGGACCCTGGAGCTGTGAAGCATTTATGCTAACCACCATGCTACCCTGCTGCCCCTAGAGTAGACAGTTAGAAACTTCCTCCCAAGCATATTCCCCCGAGTAGAAATATAAGATGCTCTATAGGTCCATTCGTTTTAAATAAAGAAAACCATTTCAGCTTTAAGAAAACATTTTTTTTTAAATAATTGCCCACATTAATTGTTCAGAGCTTGTTTTAGGTGATATCGCTCTTCCTACATTAACCTGATTTCAACTACAATAGCTGCACAAGAAACAGTAAAGAATTAGAAAGTTTTCTGTGCGTCGACATTAGCTCCACACAACTATTGCTGAACATAGCAACTTGTTGGTTTTACCTGATTCAGCTGAGTGTAACTACCATCGGCTTCAATTCGGATTATACCAGAGCTTTTCCCTGGCTTCTTTTCCACTTTCACTGGCTTCACACATTCCTGTAAAAACAAAGTAATAATAATAATAATAATCTTTAATAGTGTCACAATGAGGCTTACATTAACACTACAATGAAGCTCCTGGAAAATCCCCATAACTTTGAATTCTGATTTCAAATGGGGCAGGCTCTGCCCTCAGACTAGTTCAGAGATGTTTGGTAACACACGCATTGTGATCCTTTTGGTAGCAACAGGAGAGGCCGGACAGCAAAACTGCCCCCTGCAGGGTATATGCCTTGACCGAAGCTACAAGCAATTTCTTTTAACACTGGCAGCAAAGTTTGGTGTGAATTGATAACCGAGGAAAGTTGGGTATGAAATTCAACATGAACAGATTGCTAAACTGAACAGAAAGTCACGACAAGAACTCGGGAATCAATAACCCTGCAATTTTGGAAAGATTAAGAAAGTGCCGGCAGCGTTTATTGTGGAGCACACTAGGCAGAACCCATCTCACCAGACACACAAAAACAACTTCTTTATAACAGACTTGCATATTATAATAAATTAATTAGCACATACAGAGAAGGCACATGCAATAGAAACATAGAAACTTGAATGTGGGACCATTTTACAGCACCGTATTTTCTGTATTTTGATAGGCAGCGCAAAACGTTCATGTATAAAACACTCCGTTTCTGAAACAGCAGCGAGGCTCCTTCACAATGAGTGAATGGTCCCACTGACCCATAGGAAAACACTATCGCAGGGCATTCTTTCCAAGGGAATCCCCAGCTAATGTGCTAATTTTCTTATAGAAAGAAAAATAACACTCTGCAATGTAGTTAGTCGAAATACTGTCCCGTCACTTTACATCTACATTTGAGAACCACAAACATGCACGATATTGACAGATCAATGTTACCTCAAAGAATGAAGATACATTCAAGATAGCTGAAAATCAAACTTCTCCCCATTATTTAATACTGTACGATTACTTCCACTAACAAAACAACATTCCTCCATGAGGTACACAATGACTCATTCTTACCTGTCTGAGGCAGTTTGCACATTTTTCCAGCTTCATGGCAAAATAAATATGTCGGAAAGATCCTTCTATGAAGTAGGTGAACTTAATAATACAATGTCCTCACCCCCCCTTCAGCTGCTCTCAGCTTTTTCTTGGGTGTTACTTTCTGTCCTGCAACCCAGTTTGTGAAGGCGTGGCTAACTGGAGTATGGTATTAATCAGCTCGGGGGTGTGGCTCGTAGCACTGCGTATAAACGCTGCAGGGACGTGAGCCAACTTCCCTTACTTTGGATTTCAGTACAAAACAAAAAGGAATGCACAATTCCTTCGGTTAAATAAAGGCAACAAGCACATATCAGTGGCATAACAAGGCAAAGTTCAGGCAGGGAATGTGGGAAAACAAATATAAATTAACCACCGAATTTATTTGAGTTCCTGGCAAAGAGTATACTAACGAGAAATACGATAATGAAAAAGATCAAGGAATTATGGTTATCCAGGAGTGATTGCACGGCTGAAATTTAACCTGGGTGTCCACATAAATTGGACATTTGGAATTCTCCCTCAGTGTACCCAAACAGGTGCCGGAGTATGGTGACTGGGGGATTTTCACAGTAACTTTATTGCAGTGTCAATGTAAGCCTACTTGTGACACTAAGATTATTATTATAATAATGCAGTCAGGAAGATAAAACTCTCTATTGTAGATCACGTCACGGTATCATTTGCTACAGTGTGGAAAGAAATTTAACAATAAGAAGCCCTGAGTGCATGAGGAAGGCAATGGAGTGTTTCAGGTAAGATAACAAGGTGGTAGGAGACAGGGAAACTCAGGGAGTTGTGAATTTATACCTCTGTCAGAGGACCAATTATACAAAAAAAGATTCTAACCTGAAACCTGGTAAAGGTTTCACTAAAACACTGCTAAATGGAGACCTACACAATTCTTTAGATCTGAGTACATTTTTACAGCATCAGTTACATTAAAGTTGAACAGCTTCCATGACATTGTCTTAAACATACTGTACTTAATGGTGCATGCATAAAGGATGGTTTGATCATTTGTACACATAAGACATCCACCTTCCTTATCATAGAATTTACAGTGCAGAAGGAGGCCATTCAGCCCATCGAATCTGCACCAGCTCTTGGAAAGAGCACCCTACCCAAGGTCAACACCTCCACCCTATCCCCATAACCCAGTAACCCCACCCAACACTAAGGGCAATTTTGGACACTAAGGGCAATTTATCATGGCCAATCCATTGTGGCAGGAAAGATTCAACACATTCACACTGTCTCCAGGTCAAGAGATTTGATAGTATATATATATGACGAGATTTCAAAACTTGTGTGCACACATTTCTGAAAGAATGTCATATTTTCCTGTGCATGGTTGCTGGCATTAGCATCCTAGTGTTTCTTTTAACTATTTGTAAGTTTAAGAGAATGGAAATGGGAAAACCAGGTGATGTTCTCCCTTTAATGAATTTCTAAGTATCAGTAAAGAATCTACACTTGCTGTAACATGGTTTACTTTTTTCCATGGAGGTCAAGGCTAGAAGACAATTAATCTTTATAAAGAAAACTCTGTGTACGAAAGAAACATGCTAATGAGTGCACTTCTTACAACCAAACAGAAGTAAATATTTGTGGCAGCACAGTAGCAAAAGTGATTAGCACTGTGGCTTCACAGCGCCAGGGTCCCAGGTTCGGCCACTGTCTGTGCAGAGTCTGCACGCTCTCCCAGTGTCTGCTTGGGTTTCCTCCGGTTTCCTCCCACAAGTCCAAAGACATGCAGGTTAGGTGGATTGGCCATGATAAATTGCCCTTAATGACCAAAAAAGGTTAGGAGGGGTTATTGGGTTTCAGGGATAGGGCTTAAATGGGTCAGTGCAGACTCGATGGGCCGAATGGCCTCCTTCTGCACTGTTTCTTCTACGTAGAATTCTGTTTTCAGTACCCGATTGTGAAAATACACAATCTGGAGCAGGTGCCAGTCCAAATAATATTTACAGCTACTTTCATTTTGAAAATGTTTGATTTAAGCAGAAACTTTAACACTATTAATAGCATTTTCCTGGTGGGCCCTTTTGCATCTTGCGCCGAAAATCTCATTAGGTGCAAGTTAAGTTGTTTTGTTTTTAAAAGAGTGAACTGTTTCACAGATTCCAGAGTTGTCTCTGTTAGCTCTCCCCTTCTGGATGGTGTGGTCCTCAGCACAACTGCTCCTGGACCCAAGAGCTTCAAACCCATGCAATCGTGACAACACTGGGTATTATAGCACCTTCCAACATAAGCCAGGAACTGGTCTGGCCACTCAGCCCATCATTACCCATTTACTCTGAAAGACCCAGACATTCTCCTCTCCTGCCCTGTCTCCCCTCTCTCTCTCTCACTTCCTCCTGGCCACTCAGCCCATCATTACCCATTTACTCTGAAAGACCCAGACATTCTCCTCTCCTGCCCTGTCTCCCCTCTCTCTCTCTCACTTCCTCCTGGCCACTCAGCCCATCATTACCCATTTACTCTGAAAGACCCAGACATCCTCCTCTCCTGCCCTGTCTCCCCTGTCTCCCCTCTCTCTCGCTCTCTCTCTCACTTCCTCCTGGCCACTCAGCCCATCATTACCCATTTACTCTGAAAGACCCAGACATCCTCCTCTCCTGCCCCGTCTGCCCTGTCTCCCCTCTCTCTCACTTCCTCCCCCTCTCACTCCCTCTCGTTTGACTCCAGTTTTTCGCCTCGACTCTGCTGGAAGTTAATTGAATAAATCTATTAACAGGACTAAAGCAGCGAGTGGTCCAGGGCTCTAACCCAGGCCGGTCGGTCCCCATTAGAACCGCTTCCTTACCTGGGACGGGGTAATAAAATCATCCAAATCCGTCAGCTGCAGCACCCCGCTGAACTGCGACACCATTTTAACCATCGCCCGACAGCGCCGTACACTCGCTGCCGTAAAGTGTGCGCTGAGACTGCATCTGCGGCAGTGAGGCAAGTGAGGTCAACTCCTTCTCCAGGCCACTCTGCCCTCATTCTGCTGATTCATCCGTTCTGTTTTAATGCTGTCTCACTCCAGAAAGTAATAAAGCACCCCGTTGACACATTTAAACATGGGTTTGTGAACTGTTAACACTTTTTTTTCATAAAGCGAATTTATTTCCAATTAAAGCTGTGAAAAAGTGCAATTACCACTGCTAAAATTTTCATAATTTTTTTTAATTTATTTTGTAACCCTTGATGTGCAGCAGAATGGTTACTGCAGGAATAAGCACATTCTGACAAACAGTGTAATTGCTTACCACTTGTTAATTCCCAAAGCAGAGATTAGCAAATTTCCATCATAGAATCCCTACAGTGCAGAAAGAGGCCATTCGGCCCATCAAGTCTGCACCAACCCTCCAAAAGAGCACCTACCTAGGCCCACTCCTCCACATCTGTGGACAGTAAGGGGCAATTTAGCATGACTAATCCTCCTAACCAGCACAGCTTTGGACTGTGGGAGAAAACTGGAGCAGGCGGAGGAAACCCAAACAGATGATTTGTGGGGGGGGGGGGGGGGGGGGGGCGGTGGTGAGAGTGCAAACACCATGCAGGCAGTCACCCAAGGCCAGAATGGAACTTGGGTCTCTGGCACTGAGGCAGCAGTGCTAACTACCGTGCCACATCCAATAGGATTCTAAAATCTCTCCATTGCAGAACTTCTGATTTATCAAATAATTCCAGTGTCTTTGTTTCCACTGCTTTAGAAGTCTAGTCCACAGGGGCAGCTGAATGGATAGGGTTCAGTCAGTATATGGACTTGCTACAGTCAGTGGGAATGCTGAACTGTAGCTTGATAACATGGACAGTCATAGAATTGTTCTGTGCAGAAGGCAGCCATTTAAACTGCCTCCACCACACCCTCAGGTAGTCCATTCTAAACTCTAATCACTCATTACATAAACAATTTTCTACTCCTTTCACTCTTGTTTCTTTTACTAATTATTTTAAATCTATGCCCTCTTCTTCTTGATCCTTCCATGAGTGGGAACAGTTTCTTCCTATCTTCAAACACCTCATGATTTTGGATGACTCTGTCAAATCTCTCAACCTTCTTTACGCCAAACAAACCAATCCTAACTTTTCCATCCTATCTTTATAACTGAAGTTCATCATCCCTGGAACCATTCTCAGGAATCATTTGCACATTCTCTTTACATCCTTCCTAAAGCGCAGTTCCCACAACTGGATGCAATACTCCAGCTGAGGTTGAACTAGTGACCTCCTTGTACTCTCTGTCCTTATTAATAAAACTCAGGATATTGCATGCTTTTATTAACTGCTCTCTCAACTGTCCTGTCACTATCAATGACTTATACATATATACACCCAGGTCCATCTCTGCTCCTGCACCCGCCTCAGAATTTTACCTTTTGATTTATATTGTTTCTCCATGCTCTTTCTTACATAATTAATCAATTTTCAATAGGGGCTGGTTTAGCTCACCAGGCTAAATCGCTGGCTTTTAAAGCAGACCAAGCAGGCCAGCAGCACGGTTTGATTCCCGTACCAGCCTCCCCGGACAGGCGCCGGAATGTGGCGACTAGGGGCTTTTCACAGTAACTTAATTGAACCCTACTCGTAACAATAAGCGATTTTCATTTTTCATTTCATTTTCAATTTATATTTCTCTGCATTGAACTCCATCTGCCACCTGTCTGCCCACCCACCAACATGTCTATGTCTTGAAGTTCTACACTATTCTCCTGTGTTTACAGTGCTTCCAAGCAATTGTATCACCTGAAAACTTTGAAATTGTGCCCTGTCCACCAAGGTCTAGGTCATTAACACATATCAGCATAAACAAGGATCCCAATACTGACCCCTGGGGAGCTCCATTACAAATCTTCCTCCTGTACAAAAAGCATTATTAATCAATAATCTCTGTTTCCAGTCACTCAGCCAATTTTGTATCCATGATACCACTGTCCCTTTTATTCCATAATCTATAACATTGCTCACTTCTCTGTTGTGTGGCACCATATCAAATGTCTTTTGGAAATCCATGTACACCACACCAACAGCATTGCCCTCATCAACCCTCTCTGTTAACTCTTCAAAAACACTCTGGCAAATTAGGTAAACTTGATTTTCCCTTAAGAAATCCATGCTAGTTTTCCTTAATTAGTCCATGCGACTATCAATTTTGACCTGAATTATTGCTTCTGGAAGTTTCCCTAGCACTGGGGCCTGTAGTTGCAGGGTAATCTTTATAACCATTTACTTGAACAAGGGTGTAATGTTAGCAATTCTCCAGCTCTCTGGTACCACCCCTGAGTCCAAAGAAGACTAAAAACTGATGGCCAATGCCTCTGCAATTTCCACTCTCTCTTCCCTCCGTATCCTTGGATGCATCGCAAACAATTTCAGTGCCTTATCAACTGTATGTACAGATAACCTACCCAATACCTCATCCTTTTCAATTTTAAACCCATCTGGTGCCGGAATTACCTCCTCTTTTACCATGGTCTGGGTACTATCTTCCTCAAGAAATTTCAAATTATTCATTAAGTACCTCAGCTATGTGTAAATCACATTTTTGGTCCCTAATCAGCCCTACTCCTCTTTCCACCCTTTTACTATTTTTATGCCTGTAAAATACTTTGGGATTCCTTCTTGTGCTAGCTGCTAGTCTCTTCATACTCCTTCTTTGCTTCTCTTGTTTGCTTCTTCATCCCTCCTCTGAACCTTCTGTATGTAACTTGATTTTCATTGTATTTTCTACCTGACACCCGTGATAAGCATATTTTTTTATCTTTGTCTTAATTTTTATCTCCTTTGTCATCCAGGGAGCTTTGGATTTGTTTGCCCCACCTTTCCCTTTTGAGGGAATATATCTTGACTGTGCCCAAACTATCTGCTCTTTAAAGATCGTCTACCATTTTCCTGCCAACATTTGAACCCCAGTTTATTCGTTCTTAACCCGCTGAAGTTGGTTTTCCCCAGTTAATCTTCCTTACTCTGGACTGTTCTTTGTCCTTTTCCATAGTCAGCTTAAAACATATGATACAATGATCACTGCTTCCTAAGTATTCCTTTCCCGACACTAGATCCACTTGGCCCATCTCATTCCTGGTAATCAGCACTGCCTTGTCTCTCATTGGACTGAAAACATACTGGTGTAGAAAATTCTCCTGAACGCAATCGAGGAACTCAATTAAAATCACTATTATAACTACTCCATAATTTTTGCACCCATAATTTCTTTGCAGATTAATTCCCCTATGTCCTTCCCGCTAGTTGGTGGTCTATAACTCACACCAAGCAATGTAATTGCACCCCTTTTGTTCTTGACCACTAGCCAAATAGATTCCGTCCTTGATCTCTTTGAGACATCCTCTTTCTCCAGCACTACAACGCTCTCCTTAATCAATACTGGTGCCCCCTCCTCAGTTTTCCCCTTTCCTATCTTTCCTGGCACCTTGTATCCAGGAATGTTTAACACCCAGTCCCGCCTTTCTTTGAGTCTGGCCACAATTATTGCCAAAACATCATATTCCCATAATTGAATCTGTCCCTGTCCCTCCCCGATCTCATTTATCATACTAATCATTATTCAGAATTAAATATTGGGTGGAGAGAGGGTTGCACTCATGGGAGGTGCTCTACCTCCCTGTTCCTTTTTGACTCTTTGGTGGTCGCCCAACTGCTCTGTCCCATCATACTCTTAAATTTCCGGATATCCACATCTATAAGTGTGCTATCCACGTAACTCTCCTCCTCATGGCTGCTGCTCAAGTTCCACAGCCCACAGCTCAAGGTGATGCAACTGATGATGCTTCCTGCACAAATGGTTATTGAAGACATGGGAAACATCCTGGAGTTCCCACATAAGACAGGATGTGCACTCTCGAGGTTGGAGCTGTTTTGCCATTTCCCTACTAATTAGCTGATAGCGTATTACTGTGATTAAACCTTATGACTGGTAATAAATCTTACCAATATTAATAAAGATTTACCAACATGAAACTCATGCAAATGCAATGGAGTATGTTACCCATTAGGATGCTAAAATATCTGTAATCATCAATCCCTCAGCCAGTAGCCTCACAGGGCCCAATGGGAATAAACTCTGACATATGGAGAACAAGGTCTGAGGCATCCTGGGTTGGGACAGGCCTGACATTTACTCATGGGGTCCAAAAGAAGCACTCTCCTTTCACACACTCCTCTACTCCTTGGGCCAAGAGCATCTTCACCTCAAATTGATAAGCGGCAGCTTTGCAGTCTGGATCCAATGAGTGCAGTAAGTTAAAATCAGGACATTTTCCTTTTGTCTGCTTGAACTAGCGGGGGTGGGTGTCAATGGCCTGCTGTTCCTGAATGTGTAACCTAATGTGTGCACCACCTCTTGTCTCTCACTTTCTCCCATTTCCCAGAAGATAACAATTAAAATGTGAAATGCTGATGGTGTGCATGGGAAATGTGTGATTCCACAGTGGGGGATTCCAGCGGTGATATCCACCCTCAGCTCTCAATGCAGCAGGTAGAGGCTGTGAAAGAGCTTCCTTGTCAGCCAGGTGGCTTCTATATCAAGGCCACAACTTTCCAGCCCAACATCAGAATTATTGAAAGCACAAAGGTGGAACGTTGTTTATCAAATTTAAATTCCACTTGTAAGTATTTCACACTATGTTGGCTTCACTTTATTCATGTGTGTATCTTTGTTAATTGTTGAGACTACTTTAACCAGAGATATAAATGTGCACACCTCATCGCTCACATGCATTTATGGTTACAGGAGTCTGGGATATTTCCTTTATTGTGGAGGAAACAATGTTGTTGTCTTTTTGTTCACTCTTTATTGAATGTTCATATTAGTGTCCAGTGTTGTACTGTGGGACATGGCTGAACATGAATGCTTATTAAATTAGCTGCTTGCTGGAGTTATATATATTGCTTTCCAAACTTGTGCCATACCTGCGGGAAGTCACATTGGTCTGAATCCCATTTGAAAAAGGGTGGTATGTACAGGTCGGATCTCATTTGCTCGAGACTGGAGGCAAGTGCAATGAAGTAGTTTACCTTACACAGCGCTGCGCCGATCTCATTGTGATATTAGTGGAACGCCACACAGATGGGGCTGGAGGGATGCTCTTCTCCTGGCGTTTGCTTCATGGTCACTAGGACACTGCTTTCAGATCGACCAGCATTGTGGCGGGTGCGTAGCTTGCTCCCAATGGGAGCCACCATTGTCCAAAATGACAGCACTGTGCAGTGGTACCCAGACAGGGCTCAGCAGTCAGAAAGCAGCATTCAATTGGGGAAAGAGTTTGGTGTTAAGGAGGGCAATGGCGAATGAAGGCTATGTAAGGGGATGGAGGGAAGGGGTCATGACGGAAGGCAGAGGGGCAGGAAAGCTTTGCAGGATAGCAGAGGAGGAGGAGGAATGATGGGAGGCAGAGGGCAGTCCAAGGGGTGGGGATCTGGAGCCCAACAAGGGTAAGTAAAATGCTAACAACAAGCGAGTTTCAGGGAAGCCACATTTATGAATGGGAGGAAATGGACACCAACTCTCGAAAGGAAAACTTTAGGTGGGGATTGGTGGTTGAATGTACCATAAGAGGGAAGGCCTGCATGCAAACTCATCAGATTGGGGCAGGGAACACTGGGAAGGGGCACAGTGCAATCTTCAGTCATCAGGGAAATGAACAATGACACGAAAGTCAAAGTCCCTGGTCTGCAGCTTGCAATCACAGAGCAGAGACACCTCACCTTAGTGAACCTCACTGTCAGCAATCTGACATGGGGTGAAGCAGACATGCTGAAGGAGTAATCATTGGAAGGTCAATGGAGGGGCAAGGGCTGTGTGCTCAGTAGGAATAATGCAGGGAAGTCTCACAGTCCCTGTCCATGGCCGTGTTTCTCTCTGCACTGAGCAGCAGATGGCAGGTGATTGCGATGGGAGGCAGCCTGTATTTGATGCGCAGCGGGTTGTGGGGGGGGGGGGGGGGGGGGGGGGCAGGGTGAGTGTGAAGGGTTGTGAAGCTTTTCTGGTTTCCTGGGGAGGTGCACACGGGTAGGTGGCCTTATTTACAACCTCCAGATAATGAGGGTAGAGGTACACGTGACATGGGCACTTCAGTAATGATGGGCTCAGGCAGGAGGGTAGGGTCACCCATCACAACATTACTGGGGGAGGCTGGAAAATAGTAGAGGAAGCTTTACCTCCACATCGTGAGATTCTAGGTAAGTATCAGGGACACAGATGTTCAGGGAAGGAGCGTTGAAGCTTGTTTTGACACAGTCGTCGAGAACCACCATCTAGCACCACTGGAGTTAGTGTCCATTTATAACTCGAAAAGGAATTCTGAATGGCCTGAGGCTGTGTGGGTGGAGTAGATTGCAGCACTAATAGGCCTTTTCTGTGGGGATGCCCTCCAACTATGATGCGATGAGGCAAGACTTAGGATGCATCGGCTGGAGAGGAAAACTGCAGGGGATGGACACAATGGAAATGTGGAGCATGTTCAAGGAACAGCTACTGCGTGTCCTTGATAAGTATGTACCTGTCAGGCAGGGAGGAAGTAGTCGAGCAAGGGAACCATGGGTTACTAAAGCAGTTGAAACACTTGTTAAGAAGAAGAGGAGGCTTATGTAATGATGAGACGTGATGGTACAGTTAGGGTGCTTGAGAGTTACAAGTTAGCTAGGAAGGATCTAAAGAGAGAGCTAAGAAGAGCCAGGAGGGGACGTGAGAAGTCTTTGGCAGGTAGGATCAAGGATAACCCTAAAGCTTTCTATAGATATGTCAGGAATAAAAGAATGACTAGGGTAAGAGTAGGGCCAGTCAAGGACAGTAGTGGGAAGTTGTGCATGGAGTGCGAGGAGATAGGAGAGGTGCAAAATGAGTATTTTTCATCAGTATTCACACAGGATAAAGACAATGTTGTCGAGGAGAATACTGAGATACAGGCTACTAGACTAGAAGGGCTTGAGGTACATAATGAGGAGGTGTTAGCGATTCTGGAAAGTGTGAAAATAGATAAGTCCCCTGGGCCGGATGGGATTTATCCTAGGATTCTCTGGGAAGCTAGGGAGGAGATGGCTGAGCCTTTGGCTTAGATCTTTAAGTCATCCTTGTCTTCCGGAATAGTGCCAGAAGACTGGAGGATAGAAAATGTTGTCCCCTTGTTCAAGAAGGGGAGTAGAGACAACGCTGGTAACTATAGACCAGTGAGCCTTACTTCTGTTGTGGGCAAAGTCTTGGAAAGGTTTATAAGAGATAGGATGTATAATCATCTGGAAAGGAATAATTTGATTAGAGATAGTCAACACGGTTTTGTGAAGGGTAGGTCGTGCCTCACAAACCTTATTGAGTTCTTTGAGAAGGTGACCAAACAGGTGGATGAGTGTAAAGCAGTTGATGTGGTGTATATGGATTTCAGTAAAGCGTTTGATAATGTTCCCCACGGTCGGCTATTGCAGAAAGTACGGAGGCATGGGATTCAGGGTGATTTAGCAGTTTGGATCAGAAATTGGCTAACTGTAAGAAGACAGAGGGTGGTGGTTGATGGGAAATGTTGAGACTGGTGTCCAGTTACTAGTGGTGTACCACAAGGATCTGTTTTGGGGCCACTGCTTTTTGTCATTTTTATAAATGACCTGGAAGAGGGCGTAGAAGGATGGGTGAGTAAATTTGCAGATGACACTAAAGTTGGTGGAGTTGTGGACAGTGCAGAAGGATGTTACAAGTTAGAGAGGGACATGGATAAGCTGCAGAGCTGGGCTGACAGGTGGCAAATGAAGTTTAATGCAGAAAAGTGTGAGGTGATTCATTTTGGAAGGAATAACAGGAAGATAGAGTACTGGGCTAATGGTAAGATTCTTGGTAGTGTGGATGAGCAGAGAGATCTCAGTGTTCATGTACATAGATCCCTGAAAGTTGCCACCCAGGTTGAGAGGGTTGTTAAGAAGGCGTACGGTGTGTTAGCTTTTATTGGTAGAGGAATTGCGTTTCGGAGCCATGAGGTCATATTGCAGTTGTACATAACTCTGGTGCGGCCGCATTTGGAGTATTGTGTGCAGTTCTGGTCGTCGCATTATAGGAAGGATGTGAAAGCATTGGAAAGGGTGCAGAGGAGATTTACCAGGATGTTGCCTGGTATGGAGGGAAGATCTTATGAGGAAAGGCTGAGGGACTAGAGGCTGTTTTTGTTAGAGGGAAGAAGGTTAAGAGGTGACTTAATTGAGGCATACAAGATGATCAGAGGATTAGATTGGGTGGACAGTGAAAGCCTTTTTCCTCGGATGGTGATGTCTAGCACGAGGGGACATAGCTTTAAATTGAGGGGAGATAGATATAGGACAGATGTCAGAGGCAGGTTCTTTACCAAAGTCAGTGTCAGTATCGCTGTCTCTGCTGTGGCAGCTTGTGGGCGTTTCGAGGCGTGGTCTGTTGTCAGTGGGCGGAGTCGTGGGCGAGTCCGATGATGAACTGGTCTGTGAGGGGGATGGTGGAAACGTATCTCTAGTGGGCGGGGCGAGATGTTCTGCTGCGTCTAGCAGGACATGGTGTGCGTGGTTAGACTGTGTTCCATATGCCTTCAGTTGGTTAATATGAAACCACGCAGTCTTACTGTTGGGGTATTTATCCTGTAAACTGAGGGGCTAATTTTGTCCGAAATTGAGTACGGGCCGGAATATTTTGGTGCCAAAAAACTGCTGGGGTTATACACAGATAGCATTACCTGTTGCCCAACCTGAAATTCTGTGGGGTGTACATTTTTGTTAAAACAAGCTGTGCTCTGTTTTCGTCGTTTTCCCAGTTGAACTGCGGCTGCGATCTGTGCAGACCTCACAGTCTCAACTAGGTCTTTAACAGCTTTCTCATGCGTGAGGGCCATCACTTCGGGGCTCGTCATGTCCAGTCCTAAAAGGAATTCTGTACCTTTCATAGGGCGTCCGGTCATGAGTGTGTGTGGGGTGAAACCTGTGGATGTTGGAACCGTGTTGCAGATAAACATGAGTGCGAATGGGAGTACTGAATCCCATGTAGAATTGTTTTCCTGAACCATTTTTCTGAGGGTCGATTTTAGGGTCCGATTCATGCGCTCTACAATCCCGCTTGACTGTGGGTGATACGCAATGTGAAAATTTTGTTTAATGCCGAATATGGTCAGGACGTTCTTCATGACATGTCCTGTGAAGTGAGATCCCTGGTCTGAATCTATACTTCTGGGTAAACCCCATCTCGTGAAGATGTGGTGGGTCAGGATCTTCGCAGCTGTCTTAGCTGTATTGGTTCTTGAGGGGAATGCCTCTACCCATTTGGTAAAGGTATCAATCACAACCAGCACGTATTTATAGCCATTCCTACAAGGGGGCAATGGTCCTATAAAGTTGATCTGGAGGTTTATCCAGGGGCCATTAACTGGTCGAGTATGCCGAAGCTGTGCCTTTTTGGAATACCTCTCCGGGTTATTTTGGGCGCAAATAAGGCAATTCTCGATGTAATGGGTAACATCGGTCCTTAAATTAGGCCACCAACAGAGTTGCCTGAGGTGCCTCGTGGTCGGGTCGATCCCTTGATGTCCATGACCGTCATGGAACAAGGCAATCATTTGATTTCTATCCTGTTGCGGGACCACATAAAGCTGGTCCTTGATGATCACACCCTCATGTCTGGTCAGAGCGTGTCGGAACTTATCGTACTGTGGCACAAAAGTCCCTTTAAAAATCTCCCTGAGATCTCCATCCTGCTTCTGTGCCTCGGCTAAATCTTTAATGTCCGTCTGTGAGACTTGAACTGCGCTCACAGGGGCGCTAGCTGGTGCGCTAGCTGGGGGTGTCCAAAAGTGTCCTCGCCTGGAACCTGCTTTTGCCAGTGCGTTGGCTTTTACATTTCCAGGGGGGGATGACCTATGGTGACTTCTAACTTTGATAATTCCAAAGGTCCTATCCTTCGCTTTGTCTAGGATGTGGCGGAGTAAAGGGGCTGATGGAAGGGGTTTCCCGTCTGCGGAGACAAAACCTCGTGTCCTCCATAGGGGTAGAAAATCCGTTAAACTGTTGCAGACATATAGACTGTCCGAATATATGTCTGCCGGGCTGGGGAAAGAATCGGGGTGGTCCACTATGTAAGCTATGGCCGCGAGCTCTGCTGCCTGCGCGCCTAAGTGACCTGGCAATTTTAATGCAATCTCCTCTAAAGCGCGACCCTGCGCGTCCTCGACATAGATGCCGCATCCAGTGATACGCTCACCATCTAAAACCGTGGATGAACCGTCCACGTATATTTTCAGTGGGCCACATGTGTCTGTGTGTTGGGGGCTTTGTCTTGGGTTCCCTATCTTCCTGGGGGGTGTCTTCGCTATGAAGGGTCCTGTGTTGTGTAGGGGTGCAACAATTTCGCATTCATAGGGCTGTCCTGGATATTGGAGGTTGTCGGCTAAAAATGTGTGTGTCCGGGTCCGTTTAACCGTAATGTCCCGTCCTTGTAAAAGTAATGTCCACCTTGCTGCCCTAATCTGGATAACTGAACCGTCCTTCAGTCGACCGTCTAGGAGTAACTGTGTGGGGGTGTGCTCGGTCAAAATGGTGATGGGGTTGAGTCCGGTAATGTAGGAAAAGTATTGAACTGCCCAGAAAACTGCTAGGAGGTGCCTCTCGCAGGCTGAGAATCCTTGTTCTACTGGGTCTAAAAGTCTTGAGGCATAAGCCACGGGTCGTAGCTGCTCGTGCCGTTCCTGGAGTAGTACGGCCGAGAGGGTTAGATCTGTGCTATCTACCTCTATTGCATAGGGGGAGAGTTGGTCTGGGACTTGTAGCGCGGGTGCTGCGCTAAGGGCTTTCTTTAAATCTTCCACAGCCTCTGTATGCTGCGGAAGTCATTCCCATGGGGCTCCTTTCTTAAGGAGGTCTGAGAGTGGGGCTGCCTTTGTCGCGAATCCATCGATATGGTTCCAACAGTACCCAACCAGTCCTAAAAACGACCGGAGGGCTGAAACATTCTGGGGAAGGGGCAATTTGACAATCGAATCAATCCTTTTGAATTCGATCTCGCGTTTGCCGTGCGTGATGACTGTACCCAAATACATCACTTTATTTTCCAATATCTGGGCCTTTCTGGGGTTAATTTTACATCCGATCGAGGTTAAAAGTTCCAGGAGCTCGGCCAGAAGCGTAATGTGCTCTGCCTTTGTGTCTGTCTGCAGTAATAGGTCGTCCACATACTGTACCAGACATTCGGGGCGGGAACATTTTACTAAACCATTTGCCAGCTGTCGGTGGAAAATGGAGGGTGAATTGTGGAATCTTTGTGGAAGGCATGTCCACGTATACTGCTGTCCTTTGAATGTGAAGGCAAATTTGTACTGGCACGCCTTTGCCAATGGGATTGACCAGAAGCCATTGCTAATGTCCAATACCGTGAAATATTTGGAGTGGAGTCCCTGTTTGAGCATGGTCTTGGGACTTGTTGCTACCGTGGGGGCTACTGCTGGGGTTACTTTGTTGAGCTCCCGATAATCAATGGTCAGACGCCATGATCCGTCGGGCTTTCTCACTGGCCAAATAGGAGCATTATTGGTCGAGGCTACTGTTCTAAGTACCCCTTGCTCCAATAAGCTATCTATTACTTTCCCTATTTCTCCCTCTGCTTCTAGGGGAAATCTGTACTGTTTCTGTGGTCGGGGGTCAGGTCCGGTAACTTGAACTTGTCCAGTCATTCTGCCGCAGTCGTGCCGGTGACTGGCAAATGCTGTCCTGTGTTTATTTAAAACTGCTCTCACTTGTTTGTCCGTGCTTAGTGTAGTCAGGTCGAAAGAATAGTCGCCTACTGCGCTAATCCGATTAGCATACTCTCCTACTGTGAGAGTAGCGGGTGCTCTGTCTGACCTTGCCATTCGCCAGACACACTGGTTTACTGGGTCGAACGACAGGCTATGGGCATTCATGAAGTCTATTCCCAATATGTGTTCTGCTGTACGGGGAAGATTTACTAAAACGACGGGGTGTTTGGTAGAGATGTTCCCTAGCTGGATTGCTACGGGGGCTGTAATGTGTCCCTGCTGTGAGTGTCCTGTAAAACCGCTAAGTGTGATGGTGGAGGTGGTCGGCCACGTGTCTGCCTGTGCCGTGGTGGTGGAATTAATTGTGGTGCGGGACCCTCCTGTGTCCCAAAGTAACTCTACGGGCTTCCCTCTAACTTTTGCTGTGACTACCGGTCTTCCGGATTGATCCCAAAGAGTGTCACAGACCCAAGTGGGGGAGCCCGAACACCGTCAGTCCGTCCCGTCCACATTGGTCTGTCCTGACTGGATCCCTATACTATGGATAGGCTTCGCTCTATTTCTGTTCAGAGTGCCTGTCTGTTGGCCTCTCTGTGATCTTTGGGGTGCATTGCATTCCTTTGCAAAATGTCCTAATTGGCCACAGTTGTAGCATTCGAGTGACTTCTCTGGAGGGCTGTTCTTCCCTTCATTTACCCATGCGGGGCTTTGGTGCGCTTTTACTGCTTGAATGTCCGCTGCAGCCTGAGCTTCCTCTGGGGTCTTTATTTTACTTTTGCCCTGAACCGATTGTTCCCAAGCGCGGGACAATCTTTTCAGAACCCATTTCTCGTTATGGGCCTCTTCTGAGGGGTCATAGTTATTGCAAGCACTCTGTCCTGCATCTGTGGCATGGGAGATTATGGTGCGCGTCCATTTGACCATATTGTCACGGTTCAAATGCGCTCTATCTAACTCGCCGAAAACTGCGGTGAAATGGATCCACAGCCTTCCTGCAAATGCTGTGGGATGCTCTGTCCTCTTTAGTCGGCACTTATTTAGTCCTTCGACTGGGTCTCCTCTATTGTATCCTATTGCATCTAAAATGGCGGTGTTCATTTCTTCTAGGGTGCCTCCGCCAACGTTCTGCGGGTCGGGGAGGGCTGCTACTACAGACGGGTCTAAGCTCAGAACCGTGAGCTTAACCTGCTCTCTCTCGTCCAGGCCGTACATGGTCGCCTGTTGTTTCACTTTCGCGAAAAATTGGTGGGGGTCTGCGGTGGGGAGAAACGGAGTGATTTTCTCACACGCGTCCCTGAGTTGGGTTACAGTTAAGGGGGTGGTGTAGGTGATATCGGGTGCGCCTTCTGTGGTCACTTTCCTTTGGGTGGTGACTGGATTCATAGGTGCGGTAGCTATTTGATCTGTGGGGGGTTGGGGTGCTTTCCTTTTCTGCTGTGCTGCTGGCGCACATGTTCCTTGAACATAGCGCTGCACTGTCTCACTCAGTTCTTGCCAGTCTGGGGCATTCTCCTCATCTAGCTGTGTTCCAAAAGTACTTTGGAACCCATTCTGTACAGAAAGCAGAGATTGCAGCTCCGCAATCTGCTTCCTACACTTGGCATGATCCACTGTGCTTTGTCTTTGTTCTGTGGTGGCAGCATGGAGTGCTCTTAAAGCTGCCTTAAGGTCAGAGCATTGCATCTGCAATGCCTCTACCTGCTTTTCCGATTCCTCTCTTATCAGGACGGCACGTTGCACGTCTTGATAGGCTTTTTTATACTGGGTCTGGGAACTGCTCAGATGGGCTAGACATGACTGATGTGCCCTCTTGGCATCATCCACCTCTCTACCCTTCTCTGCCAGCTTCCCTCTTAGTTCCATGTTTTCCTTTTCTATGTTCCTGACATCAACTTTGCTCATCCTATTTCTCTCTTCTAACTCTGCTCGGAGCGTCTGAACGACCTCCCCAGTGCCTCGCAACTGTGCCAAACAGGACACGATTACCATCGGCTTGCGTGATTTACTAAGATTTTTCTTATGAATTTGAGATCGGACCCCGGGGGGTGCCCCCACGGTGGCCAGGCCCGCGATCGGGGCCCACCAATCGGTGGGCGGGCCAGTGCCGTGGGGGCACTCTTTTTCTCCCGCCGCCGCCACGGCCTCCACCATGGCGGAAGCGGAAGAGAATCCCCCAGCGCACATGCGCCGGTAGTGACGTCAGCGACAGTTGACGCACTGGCGCATGCGCGAACCGGTGAAGGCCTTTTGGCCAGCCCCGGCGCCGGGCGTCAAAGGCCTTGGGGGCCGATTTTGGTGCCAGTCGGCGTGGTGTGAACTACTCCGGCACGGGCCTAGCCCCTCAATGTGAGGGCTTGGCCTCTAAAGGTGCGGAAAATTCCGCACCTTTGGGGAGGCCCGACGTCGGAGTGGTTGGCGCCACTCCGCTACGCCGGGACCCCCGCCCCGCCGGGTAGGGGAGAATCCCACCCTTGTGAAAAAGTCCACCACTTTCCAGTGGCTGCCCGCACATCAAGAAGAGTGGCTTGAGTTGAAAGCGAAGCTAACCACCGCTCCTGTTCTAGCCTTCTTTGACCCAGCAAGGGAGACCAAGATCTCCTCAGACCCCAGCCAGGATGGCATTGGGGCGGTGCTCCTGCAGAAGGACGACACCTTGTCCTGGGCTCCAGTGGCCCACGCGTCCAGGGCCATGATGCCCATTGAGCAACGCTATGCTCAAATTGAGAAAGAATGCCTGGGCCTGTTCACTTGCATTGTGAAATTCCATGATTATGTGTATGGTCTCCTGACCGTTACCATAGAGACGGACCACAGATCCCCAGTGCACATTATACACAAGGACTTAAATAACATGACACCCAGGCATTAGCGCATTCTCCTTCGACTCCGTAGCTATGATTTTGAACTGGTTTACACACCTGGTGAGGAGCTAATCATCGCGGATGCCCTATCCCATGCCATCACCTCACCATGTGAGCAGGTAGACTTCATACACGATATTGAGGCACAGGTGAAACTGTGTGCCAGCACCCTCCCGACATCCGACGAACGACTCAACATCATTTGGGATGAGACCGCCAAAGACCCTCTGCTGCAACGGTTCATCCATCGCTTCACAAATGGCTGGCATAAAGGGCAATGCCCCCAATACTATAATGTAAAGGATGACCTAACTGTTGTCGAAGGGATCCTTCTGAAATTGGATCGCATCGTCATTCCACGCATCCTCCAGAGCTTGGTGCTCACGCAGATACACGAGGGACACCTCGGTATTGAGAAGTGCAGGCGCAGGGCCCGGCAAGCTGTCAATTGGGCCGGCATCAATGAGGACATCTCAAACATGGTCCTCAACTGCGTGACATGCCAGCGGTTCCTGCCTGCTCAACCCAAAGAGACGCTCCACCAGCATGAGATCGTGACCTCTCCGTGGTCTAAAGTTGATGTGGACTTTTTCACGCCAACCGGCGTGACTACGTCCTGATAATTGATTACTTCTCCAGTTACCCTGAGGTAGTGAAACTATCGGATCTAACATCCCGGACCGTCATAAGGTGCCTTCAAAGAGGCATTCGCCAGGCATGGCATCCCGCTCATGGTCATGAGCGACAACGGTCCTTGTTTCTATAGTCAAGAATGGTCCAACTTCACAAAGCAATACCACTTCCAGTGCATCACCTCAAGCCCACATTACCCACAATCTAATGGGAAGGTTGAAAAAGGGGTCCAGGTCTTGAAGCAGTTGCTCTGTAAGGCTGCGGACTCAGCTTCGGACTTCAATCTCGCTCTTCTGGCATACAGGGCAACCCCTCTGTCCAACTGTTTATCTCCGGCAAAGCTCCTAATGAATGGTAACCTGCGAACGACTGTTCCGGCCTTTCATGTACCTGACCTGGATCACCTTCCAGTGCTGCAAAGATGCAGCAGATCAGAACCAGGCAAAAGATCACATATGATGCTCAAGCCATGGATCTGCCGCTTCTCTCTCCGAAGGACACTGGTCGCATTCAGTTACCTGGTGGCGGCTGGTCAGCTCCTGCTGTTGTGGTTCGACAGGCTGCTCCCCAGGTCGTTCGTGGTTCACATGGCGGATGGATCGATTGTAAGGCGCAACAGAAGGGCGCTACGCAAACTTGCCTGCCCACCACCGGATCTCACTTTCCCAGATGTCACTCTGCCTGACCTGGACACCTCGCTTCATGAGGCCACCAGCCTGGCTGCATGCCAACCGGTCAAGACACCATCATCTCCGCCTCCACCTCTCAGGCGGTCCACAAGAATACGTCGACAGCCTCAACAACTGGAGTTATAAATAATTTCCTGTATATATGCTGTTATGTTTCTGCACGCTAGATGCTTTGCATGTAAATATCCATGCACTCACCGATTTTGTATAGTTACTCTTGTAAATATGTCATTTCTGCACTAAGCAGCCGACAATTTTTTTTTTAAAAAGAGGAGATGTCATAATATGCACCCATACACATCATGAGGTAAAAGCAGGTAGTGACAGACACCCAGGTGAGCCAATCAATATACAGAACAGAACACGACCAATCACAAGACAGGACGCCAGAGGGAAGCTTACACCTATAAAACACACAAGGCATCAGCACTCTGCCTCTTTCCACTGGTGAGAGCTATAGTGATAGTCAGGGTGTACAAATCATTCAACACCTCCGACACATGGATCAGAGCTAGCCTGGTCTAGATAGTTAGCTTTAGTTTACTTAGGGTAGTAGAGAGTCAACCCACAGGCAGCTGTGTGTTTCGTTGCTAGAGTTCAATAAATCTCATATTGAACCAACACCTTCGTTTGGGGTATTCTTGATCAGTTAATTGCATTGTGTGCAATCCGTGTTAACAGAGGATGAACAACACGACAGGGGGGTTTTACAAAGGGATAGGCAATTAGGGGGCCTAGCATTGCCCAACCTGCTATACTACCATTGGGCAGCGAATACAGAAAAGGTGCAGGAGTGTAATGGAGGACGTAGTCCATGTGGGGATGGTTGGAGAGGAATGACTGTAAAGATACCAGTTTGAGAGCATTGGTTACGGTTCCCCTTCAGTTTTCCCAGCTAAAATGGACTGCCAACCCGGTGGTGATGGCTGCCTTGACGACAGTTTAGGTGACATTTTAAACTGGGTGCTATGTCGGTATTCACCCTAATTTGTGAAAACCATCGTTTTGTGCTGGCGGTTTGGACTCGTAATTTGGGGCTTGGAAGGAGGAGGGGTTAGAGCGGTTTGGTGACTTGTTTGAAGAGGGAATATATAGTTAGATTTGAGGAGTGACTGGAGAAGTACAAGCTTCTGAGAGTTAAGCAGTTTTGGCACTACCAGGTGCTAAACTTTGTATGCTAGGAGGTCGCTTCTTTCCCTTTGCTCCCCCCCAGTCCTCATTGATGGACAGAGCTCTTTCGGTAGTTGATGTAGGCGAGGGGAGGGTATCGGAGATTTATGGTCGCCTAGTGTTGATGGAGCATGTCCTGCTGGACAAGATTAAAAAGAAATGGGAGGAATTGGACCAGGAGATTTGAGAGGGGGTTGAGGCAGTGTGGAGCAAGACTCTATAGACTCAACTTTATCTCTTTGTGCACTAGGCTTGGCCAGATTCATTTTAAGGTGATGCTTAGGGCACATTTGACTAGGACAGGAATGAATGGGTTTTTCTCGGATGTAGAAGATAGGTGCGAACGCTGCTCTAGGAGCTGACGCATCATTAATACATGTTCCAGTCCTAAGCTTGTGAGCTTCTGGGTCTTCTTCTTCTGCACCATGTCGGGAATTCTTGAGGGTTGATCTGGAATCTTGCCTGGATCCATGCCCTTTGGTGGCTATTTTTAGGATTTGCGATTTACCGGAATTGCAGACCGGGACGAAGGCGGATGTTCTTGCCTTCGCTTCCTTAATAGCCCAAATGCGAGTTATGTTTGGTTGGAAGTCTTCGGCCCCACCCAGTGCCGTGGCGTAGTTAAGTGACCTGATGGAGTTTTTGTACTTGGAATAATCAAGTATGTAATGAGAGGGTTGGCTGAAAGGTTGTACCTGAGGCAGCAGCCGTTTATTTCTTTATTTCCTATTTCAAGGAGTTGGTCACTGTCTGATGTTGGGGGAGAGGGGTGCAGAGAGGATTGGTTGTTGTTTCTTTGAGGTTGAGGGGGTGGAATGGTTGAAATATTGAAATCTCTTGTATGTATATGGATGTAAAGATGTTATATTGAAAATTTGTTAATAAAAATATAGTTATTACAAAATTGCTTCAATTAATAAAACTGATTTCAAGTAATTATATAAAAATAATAAAATGCCACATCAGTGGATCATCTAGTTACTTAGTTTCTAACTACCATGATCTAATGGAATGGCAGAAATAGGTTGAATGACCTACTCCTGTTCCTACATACTTACGCTTGTTCATAACATGGTACCTGTAGTTATACAATGAAGGCCAACCAGTCTTAGATTGCCATCTAGTGTGGGTGCTCAGTAACTGAATAATGAATCGAACCATTCTGCAGAAGGGGAAATTGTAAATAAAGAACTGTCATCCTTTATTTATTGTTCCATTGTGTTTCAATGGTGTTGACTCCATCAGTTTCAGAGATTTTGTGCTCTGGTTCAAATTCTTTCCATTTTGGTGGTGAGGTTGGGGTTGGTGGTGGTGGTTGGAAAAGCAATCATTCCTATTTATTGCAAGCTGAGAGAAATGTAAATACAATGAATTATTTTCTGATCACTTCCCTTGCTATCCACTTTTTTTCTGCCAATTAGAAATTATCTTTCCTCAAAGGTTTCAGAGAGAGTCCTATTGAAACAACAGATAACAAGTACCAATAAAAAAATGACAATGACTAAGCAGTTTTAAAAAGTTGCCAAACAAGCAGTTTGTCACAAATTTGAAGGCACTCGTCTCTTGACTCTACTCGAACACAAGACAAACCAACCAACTAGAATTTGTAACATTTGTATCTGAATGTCTGAAACAGCTTACATATTTGTTTCTGCAATGATGTAACTTTTAAAGGAAAAACCAAAGGTATGTGCATAATTTAAAGAAAACACGAGTCTGCAATTTAATTTTAAAAATTTTATTTTAGGAAAGATTTTATACTGTGCTGAATTATTTAGTTATCATTAAATGCGAGTTGACATGTTATTTTCCATTGCTGTTTTTAACAAAATAGTAATTATATCCATCCAAATCAAAAGTATTGAATTCACTAGTCATATACAAATTGTTCACTTACTATTAATGAAAATATATCAATATTATTTACTCTTGCAATTTATATTAATAGTTTTCATATTAAAATATCATAACTTAAGAGACACCCAAAAACAAGAAATGACCATTTCACCCAATTGCTGTAGTAGCTTCCACCTCTTGTTATAAGATACAGCTATATTTTGAACAATGATTTTGCCTTTACGAGGTTAAGTGACAATGCATTCCCAAACATTTACATTCTGATTAATCGATTCTTCCTTATATCAGTTTTGTTCTCCTTAAATTATGTCCCTTGGTATAACTTTCTTGGTTCATTCATAGTCATAATCTGGCAAGCTTATTAATAGGATCGCACTTAACCACCTTCTCATATATACAGATGAGCTTATAAAGGATTTACTTTGAAAGTTAAAATATTATATAAACAATTTAAACCATATAGTAAATGTCAATGAATGGCATACTCAGACTTTGTTTACATCTGCTGAATGCATTAAGTACACAGACCAGACATCACTGAATTACTCACTGACATGGGTATTACAGATACCACTGAATACAATAACTCTCAATCTCTATAACCAGCGTTGTATTACAATGATTATAGTGCTGATAGATAAAGACTGGATTGTGCACAGAAGACAGTTCTTGGTGATAGAAGATGCTGATGACTCTATTTCTGAAAAGAAAAACAAATAATTTTAACCCCTCAATTACTCAACTGCTTTTAAAGTCTCAGAATGCATTTGTTGCCATTATCTTGAAATCGACTTGAAATGGACTCAACTTACCTTGGACAGATATTAAACCCGGGGTATTGGATCAGGAGTCCCTCAGTCAAGTCCAATTCTCAGGCTCCTCAACTTCACTTTCTGAATGTTTTGAATCCAAGCTTGCACTAATGTGGAATTTTCCAGCCTCCTTAACAGTTTGAAGATTAACTCAAGCAGAATTTTCAATTCGTAAGGACTCGTGCCTGAAAACCAAAAATAACTGCATTACTTCGAGGGGAAAACAGTTATTTTTGTACTCCTCGACTTGTCTTATATTCAGTTTCACATGCACCACTTTAGCAATGACCTCTAACAAAACCTCCTTCCAGTAATCCTCCAGCTTTTGGACAGGACCAAAACATATGAACGTGATTAGCAACCCCCCCCCCCCCCCCCCCCCCACACCAACAACACCTGCGCAACGTCACATATCTTCTACTCCTTCATGATGTGTTAGACAGGTTGGTTCGATGTGGACTGCACTCGATGCATGTAAGCTAGAAACACACGTCTAACACTGGTGAAGATCCAACACTGTTTTATTCAATGATAGAACTGATAAACATATTCAGCTATGGGTCGACTGTCTCAGTGGCTGGGTCCAGAGAGAGCGGGAAACCTAGTGCCCTCTGGCTTTATAGTGGTAGTGTCCTGTCTGGTGATTGGCTGCACTGTGTTGTGTGCTTACTGGTCACCCTGTGTGTCAGTCACTGCCTGTCTGCACCTCATTATATACATGAGTGGATATTATGACATCTCCCCATTTTTTTAGATAAATAAATACCAAGGTGTGCGTGCTATATATATATATATATATATACATATGCCTATGTATGTACAAAACGTGTCTAAATGAACGTATATACATAGGAAGGTGTCGATAGTGCAGATACATGGCAAACAAAACAATATTTACAGAGGTTAATTCGATGAAGTCACAAAATGTACAAAAGTTCAGTCTACAGATTCAGT
Source organism: Scyliorhinus canicula (assembly GCF_902713615.1). Classification (NCBI taxonomy): domain Eukaryota; kingdom Metazoa; phylum Chordata; class Chondrichthyes; order Carcharhiniformes; family Scyliorhinidae; genus Scyliorhinus; species Scyliorhinus canicula. Next base: position 63,085,196 of record NC_052160.1, on the reverse strand, counting down.
CTTTCTGGTGGGCAACGAATTCTTGTCGAGCGTCGCAGAGGTGGATCAGGAGCCGCCTGCACGTGGATAGGCGGGATCGCTGCCATCGCGATGGTCGCGGGGGCCGGCAGGATTGCTGGTAGATCGGTGGGCCTCGTGGCAGGGTACATCCGGAGGAAGCATCGTAGGTGGCGGGGCACTTGAGTCAGGTAGCGGGCGTTGGAACTCTTCGCAGTGCCCCGTCTGTTGCGCCGTAGCAGGGAGCCATCAGCTATGCGGACAAGGAACGATCTTGGGGCCACTTGTTTGATCACAACAGCTGTGGCTGACCAGCCACCCTCAGGCAACTGAACATGAACATGATCAGTAGGGGCCAGCTCGGGTAGATCCATGGCATGAGCATCGTATGTGGCCTTCTGTTAGGCCCGTGACTGCTGCATTTTCTGTAAGACCGTGAGGTGGTCAAGGTCTGGAACATGGATGGCTGGAACTGTGGTCCTCAGAGTGCAATTCATGAGCATCTGCACTGGAGACAACCCAGTGGACAGTGAGTTGCCCTGTATGCCAGCATTGCCAGGTTGAAGTCGGAGCCTGAGTCTGCAGCTTTGCACAGCAACCGCTTTACAATATGGACCCCTTTCTCAGCCTTCCCATTTGATTGCGAGTAGTGGGGACTGGAGGTAACATGACGGAAATTGTAGGACTGTGCAAAATCAGACCATTCCTGGCTGTAAAAGCATGGACCGTTGTCGCTCATTACCGTGAGCGGTATTCCCGTGCCTGGTGAACGTTTCTTTGCAGGCTTTGATTACCGCCTTCGACGTGAGGTCGGACAGTTTCACCACTTCTGGGTAACTGGAGAAGTGTCGACCAGGAGTACGTAGTGGAAAAGGTCATACACCTACTTTGGACCACGGAGAGGTCACAATCTCGTGCTGTTGCAGCGTTTCCTTGGGTTGAGCTGGTTGAAACTTCTGACAGGTGGGGCAGTTGAGGACTGTGTCGGCAATGACCTGGCTGATGCCCGGCCAATAGACCTCCTGCTGAGCTCTGCGTCGACATTTCTCGACCCCAAGGTGACCCTCATGGAGTTGGCCCAGCACCATAGCCTGCATGCTCTGGGAAATTATGATCCTGTCGAGTTTCAGAAGGATTCCCTCCACCACCATTAGGTCATCTTTTACGTTATAGAACTGGGGACATTGTCCCTTCTGCCAGCCATTGGTAAGGTGCTGCATCACATGCTGCAGCAGAGGATCCTTGGCCGTCTCCTCACGAATTTGGACCACCCGTTCGTCAGAGGCCGGAAGGTTGGTGGCACACAACTGCACTTGCACTTCTATGTGGCAGATTATGTCACTTTGTTCACACGGTGTGGTAATGGACCTGGATAGGGCATCTGCAACGATCAGCTCTTGGCCTGGCGTGTAGACAAGTTCGAAGTCGTAGCGGCGTAGCTTAAGAAGAATTCGCTGTGGGTGGGGGAATGTGATACATGTGATGTTACGGTATGGGGGGAATTGTGGGTGTTATGGGGCTGTTAGTTGCATATTACTTGCTTTTTGCTATACTTTTTGTTATATTTTCTGCAAAAAATTCCAATAAAAAAATTAAAAAAAAAAAAAAAGAAGAATTCGCTGTAACCGAAGTGTCATGTCATTTAAATCCTTCTGGATTATGGGGACTAGAGGCCTGTGGTCCGTTTCTGCCATGAATTTTTGGCAGGCCATAAACGTAGTCGTGAACTTGGCTATCCCTGTCAGGAGGCCCAGACACTCCTTCTCAATCTGAGCGTACCGTTGCTCAGTGGGCATCATGGCCCTGGAGGCAATATGCCACTAGAGCCCAGGACAAGGAGTCATCTCGCTGAAGGAGCACCGCCCCAATGCCGTCCTGGCTTGCGTCAGTCGATATCTGATTCATTGGTTGGGTCGAAGATACCTAGAACCGGGACTGTGGTGAGCTTTGCTTTCAGCTCACGCCATTCCTCTTCATGCGTGGGCAGCCACTGGAATTCCGTCGACTTCTTGACGAGATGGCGGAAGGCCGTGGTGTGGGATGCCATATGGGAATGAATTTCCCAAGGAAGTTGACCATCCCGAGGGAAGCGGAGGACCGCCTTCTTGTCCTTCGGGGTATTCATGGCATTGATCGCTGAGACCTTGTCGGCATCTGGCCGCACACCCTGCTGCGAATGTGGTCACCGAGAAACTTAATATCCGATTGACCAAATGAGCACTTGGCCCTGTTGAGCTGGAGACCATGTTCATGAATTCTCTGGAATACCTTCTTGAGGCGAGCGATATGTTCCTGGGGCGTTGTGGACCAAATAATTACGTCGTCAACGAATACTCGCACCCCCTCGATGCCCTCCATCATCTGCTTCATGATGCGGTGAAATACTTATGAGGCAGAGATGATACTTCAAGGCATCCGGTTGTAGCAGTACCGACCGACGGGGTTGTTGAACGTGCACAGATTGCGACTGGACGCATCCAGCTGTATTTGCCAACAAACCCTTGGAGAGGCATCCAGCTTAGTAAAGAATTTGGCATGAGTCATCTCACTGGTCAACTCTTCACGTTTTGGTATCGGGTAATGCTCCCGCATGATGTTGCGGTTTAGATTCTTAGGGTCAATGCAAATGCGAAGCTCCCCTGACGGCCCTCTTTATGCAGACCATGGAGCTGACCCAGTCTGTTGGCTCTGTGACCTTCGATATGATGCCCTGGTCTTGGAGGTCCTGTAATTGCTTCTTCAGACGTTCCTTGAGGGTGCCGGGTACCTGGCGTGGTGCATGAATGACAGGCATGAATGACGTTCGGCTTGAGCAGGATTTTATATTGGTATGGGAGCGTGCCCATTCCATCGAATACGCTGTGGTACTGCGTTGATAATGTCATCTATGTCGGCTTGCAAGTTTCCATCAGGCGAGGCCGTCGCCGGTGATGATGACATGGTGTGGATTCGCTGTACCAGGTTCAGGAGCTTGCAGGCTCGAGCACCGAGCAGGGATGGTCTGTCAGGCCCGACGATTTCAATCCGCAGTGTTGCCTCGATCGCCTTATTGGATACCCCTACTGACACGAGCCACTGGCAGCTATGCACTGCCATTGTAGTCAAGGGCTGACAGGTCAGTGGAAGAATGCTTGGTCTGGCGCGGATGGTGTCGAGGTCGATTTTTGAAATGAGGTTCGCCGATGCGCCGGTGTCCAGTTTAAATCGGATACGAGCCTTTTAACTGTGAGGACAGCACACCACTCGTCATGGGATCCACACTGAGGATCAATAGGCGTTTCGCTGTTGTGGTGGAAGGCAGCGCATGCTTCGTTATGATGCCCACCCAGTATGGGGACTTGAGGCACTCAGCATCAGGGTCTGTTGGGCTGTCAAGATCGGAATCTGGCATGCCTTGTTGTATTGAGCGGACACTTCTGCGCCTCAGCTGGGACCGCTGGCTGCTGAGCGGTGGAGCAGATCTGCAAAGGGCTGCGTAGTGGCCAAGCTTGCCACACTGGAGACACCGGTGTCCTTTTGCCGGACATTGCCGCTTTAAGTGGGAGGGGCCACAATTCGGACATGTCATGATGCCGATGTCAGTGCGTTCCGTGCCCCATCGCGCATGCGCAGTGCGGTCAGTCAACATACGCACCTGCGCAGTCGCGTTGTTGGTCTTTTCATCCACTCGGTCATGGCGCGCGTGCGCAGGGACTGGAGAAAAGCGCGCAAAACGGCCACTCTCCTCGATGTTCAGGCCCTGCATCTGTGCGATGGCCTGCACCCTTTCCGCCTCGTGGGAGGCCAGCTTTGCAGTCTCTGCTGCCCTGATGTGGGAAGTAACGATTCTTAGCATGCTCATGGACAACGAATGTCTCGATAGCGACAGGAGGGTCAACTGTTTGACTTTCAGGAGCTGCTGCCGAAGGGAGTCGGAGTGGACCCGAAAACGATCTGATCCTGGATCATGGAATCAGCCGTCGAGTCATAGTTACATGACTGCGCTAGGAGGCGGAGATGGGCCAAGAAGGACTGAAAAGGTTTATCCTTATCCTGAAGCCTCTGCTGGAAAACGTACTGTTCAAAGGCTCTCATTCACCTCAATGTCGTAGTGGCTGTCGAACTTCAGCAGGACTGTTTTGAATTTTGTTTTGTCTTCGCCTTCAGCGAACGTAAGGGAGTTGTAGATGTGGATGGCGCGGTCCCCTGCAGTGGAGAGAAATAGCGTGATCTTCCTGGCGTCCGATGCTGCTTCGAGGTCGGAGGCCTCGATGTACAAGAGGAACTTTTGCTTGAAGATCTTTTGATTTGATTGAAGATGCCGAAGTTGCCGGAGATGTGGAGCTGCGGAGGAGGCTGGATGTTTTCCATTTCACCGGATGGCTGCTTGCTGGTCAACGCTGATTCACATGAGGTAGGTCCGTCAAGATCAGTATAACTCTGGTACCATGATGTGTTAGGCAGGTTGGTTCGATGTGGACTGCACTCGATGCAGGGAAGCTAGAAACAGACATCTAACATTGGAGAAGATCCAACACTGTTTTATTCAACTGTGGGTCGACACTATACTGAACTGACTGGAGACCTAGTAGTAGCCTGACCAGACTTAATAGCTACCGCATGGTGTTTGCACTGGCTAGCTCACGGACTCTGACTGTCTCAGTGGCTGGGTACAGAGAGCGCGGGAAACCTAGTGGCCTCTGGCTTTATAGTGGTCATGTCCTGTCTGGTGATTGGCTGTACTGTGTTGTATGCTTACTGGTCATCCTGTGTGTCAATCACTGCCTGTCTGCACCTCATTATATACATGAGTGGATATTATGACACTTCAAAGAATCGGCTCATCTTCGTCCTCGTGGGGTTTGTTCTGTATACCACCTTCACTGTACTAGCCCCAACATTGCGCACGAGGTGGAGGCATTCACTCCCCGGAGCACCTCACACCAGAACGCCTCCTCCATATCCTCTCCCAACTCTTCCTCCCACTTCGCTTTGATCCCTTCCAGTGGTGCCTTCTCCTCTTCCAAAATAGCTCCGTAAACCGCTGACAGTACTCCCTTCTCCAGTCCCCTTGTCGTTAGCACCTCCTCCAGCAACGTGGAGGCCGGCTCCACCGGGAAGCTCTGTATCTCCTTTCTGGCAAAATCTCGAACCTGCTTGTATCTAAACATTTCCCCCTGCTCCAGTCCATATTTTGATTCCAGCTCCTTCAATTTTGTAAACCGACACCCAAGAAACAAATCTTTCAGTGTCATAATCCCCTTCACCTTCCGTTTCTGAATATTTCCATCCCATTTCCCTGGCTCAAATCTGTGGTTCCCCTGAAACGGCATTTCCCTTGACCCTGCCCCCAACCCGAAGTGTTGGCGAAACTGCCTCCAAATTCTCAACAAAGCTATTATTACCGGACTCCCTGAGTATTTCCCTGGAGCCATCGGGAGCGGCCCCTAGTTGTAATTTTAACCTATTTTTCACATTTGCTACAATATGGAATGATGCAATAACGTGGTGAAACAGCGCTGTGAATGATCATGGGCGGGATTCTCCATACCCGGCGGGGCGGAGGGTCCCGGCGCCGGAGGAGTGGCGTGAAACCACTCGGCGTCGGGCTGCCCCAAAGGTATGGAATCCTCCGCACCTTCAGGGCCTAGGCCAGCGCCGGAGTGGTTTGCGCTGCGTCGGCCAGCGGGAAAGGGGCTTGGTGCCACACCAGCCAGCGCCAAAGGGCCTCCGCCAGCCAGTGCAAGTTGGCGCATGTGCGGGAGCGCCAGCGTGTGCTGGCGTCATCCTAGTGCATGCGCAGGGGGGGGGAGGGATCATCTCGGAGGACCGCACCAGCCGACGCGGAGGAATAGAGTGCCCCCACGGTACAGGCTCGCACGTGGATCATTGGGCCCTGATCTCGGGCCAGGCCACCGTGGGGGCAACTCCTGGGGTAAGATCCCCCCGAGGATCCTGGAGGTCGCCCGCGCGGCCAGGTTCCGCTGGTAAGGACCTACTCTAATTTACACTGGCGGGACCGTCAAAATAAAACAGGTTGCCGCTCGGCCCATCGCGGGCCGGAGAATCGCCAGTGTGCCGCTGCTAGCGGCCGGCGCGGTGCAATTCCCGCACCCGCTAAATCTCCGGCGCCGGAGAATTCAGCAGCCAGCGGGGGCGGGGTTCACACCGCCCCTGGCGATTCTCCGACCCGGCGGGGGGGTCGGAGAATCCCACCCCATAACTTTGATTAATGTTATCCACTGTGTGCCACACTCCCACAACCCTTTTTGTAAAGGTGCAAACACATTGATGTGGAATCCAGAGATTACAGAATGTCATTGCCTGGACCGAGTAACCATTCTCTAAGCTCATATGTGAAGGAAAAATATTAGCAGAACATTTGGCCGTGGAAGGCATCACTGTAGAAGGGCAAACTCCTCTGCAGCCACAACCGCCCCCATGCCCAACACATGCACACGCAAACATGCACATGCAATCTTGTGCATAAATATTTTCTTTCTCCATACCTGTAATTCTTCAGGATTTAGTGCCAGGAATACATTGGGGTCCATGTTGATATTTCTGAAAGCAAGGGTCTGTATGTGAGCAGTTGTTGCACCACCTTCAGAAAATAAAATTAACTTGTTAAAAAGAATGGCATTGTACTTCTTGAGCAATTATATCATTCAAATCTACAGAACTCTAATAATTTTCAGTAATGATAATCAATATTTCTTAGTATGATTCTCTTCTCATGCGGAGATGAAGCATACTTATGCTGACAGCTGCTATTTATTTATATTAATTACAAATTAAAATTTTGCTTGTGGATTTATTGGAACTTCAAATCTAATCTCCGCCGACCGGAGCATCGTCGCAGCACCAGTCGGGGGCCACTGCGATTTTCTGTGGTCCACCGGCCGAACACCTGCCGAGTCCCGCTGGCCTGATTCCAACCTGGTACCACCCGGCGGGTACCAGTGGCTGTCCTGGTTGGGGGGGGGGGGGGGGGAGGGGAGAGGATCTGACTCCGGGGGGGGACCTCCACGGCATCCAGTCCCACGATCGGGGGTACCCCGCGATCTGGAGGGGGCCTACCTCTTTCCGTGCGGGCCCGCTGTAGACCTCTGCCATGTTGCAGGACGCCCGGCACGGAGACGGCCGTTGCGCACTTGTGTGGACCGCACCGGCCGTGCAGGGCCGCATTTCGGCGCCAGAGCAGCGCGCAGCACTCTGACGCCGTGCTGGCCTGCTGAGGAATGCTGAATCGCTGGGACTTTGATGCCGGCGTACACCACTCCGGTGTTTACGTCGGCGTCAACACTTGGCCGGGATTTCGGAGAATCCCGCCCATTGAGTTTCATTTTTAGTACTTAAGCCAAGATTGTTTGTTAAATCAGTATTTTACAGTCAGCCTCAAGTAACCATCAGTGTTGAATTCATTACAATGACAATGGGCGGGATCTACCATTGGGGTGGCATGGTGACACAGTGGTTAGCACTTCTGCCTCACAAGGCCAGGGGTCCGGGTTCAATTCCGACCTTGGGTGACTGTCTGTGTGAAGTTTGCACTTTTCCCCATGTCTGCGTGGGTTTCCTCCGGGTGTTCTGGTTTCCACCCACAGTAAAAGATGTGCTGGTTATGTGAATTGCCCATGCTAAATTGCCCCTTAGTGTCCTAAAGATTACGTTGGGTTACTGGGATAGGGTGGGAGCCTGGGCTAAGTAGGGTGCTCTTCCAAGGGCCAGTGCAGACTCGATGGGCTGAATGGCCTCCTTCTTCTCTGTAATTCTACTATTCTATGGCTATTCAGGCTGGTTGGAATATTCCAGTCCCACCCTGGTGCATGGGTTTCCCGGCGACGAGGGGTGCAGTCACCGGGAAATCACGTTGACCATTGTAGAAGGACTTTAGTTGGTGATTAGTTGCCTTAATACTCTGTGTTCATTTTAACTGGCTGCTTGACTATATTTCATGGAAATAGGCACTTGGCAAAGCATGATGGATATTTAGCATTATTTTTAGTCAAGACGTCCTGTATGAAACAGTCAGAAGGTCATACAATGTAAACAAGCATACAGCTGCACAGTGTTTTGCTGACAGCAGACAATTATTATTTTTCTTAGGTGAGGAACTCAAGGCCTGTTGTAAATTCTAACTCCGACCTGCTCGCTTTTCTGTCTTTTTGCTAATCTAAAGAATGCATTTTGTCCTAGATATTGCTTACTGTATCATATAAATTGCTTGCCTTACTTCTGTAAAGCGGGGACATTTGAAATGACTGTGGTCTCTCCAACCCCCCCACGAACTTCGTGTTAAATAAAGGACCTTTGGCGAAAACTCAAAGTGCTGACTATTATTTTCTTCAACAACCATGGTGGGGTCAGTAAATCCCGCTGGCAAGCCACCTCCGCCGCCGATAAACACACGGCAGGTTTGTCGGTAAATCGCACCCAATAAATGTGCAATCGGATTAGCATTGGGTAGGAGAGATAATTTCCCATATGAAAAAATTGCACAGTCCTTGATCACATTCTGATTAATTGTTTCAAAAATAAATTGGAGATTTCATTAGTCTTTTGAGAATTGTGGAAAAAAAGTCTCCAATTTGTTGTTTAAATCAGCCCCTGCAATTTGTACAATTTAGTGCAGAAAATAGTGCAGAAATTAATCAGAAGTTAGGACAACTTCCCTGTTGTGATACCACGGTCTTTGTATTACTTACCAAGCAATGTTTTCATCTGGCTATAGTAAGTGACTGATTCACTATTTTGCTTCTCGATTATGCTTTTTGCTTTGGTGTATATTAGGTTTTTCTTTGATTGAGAGCACGAAGAAATATTCAATGGGGTAGCATTGCTGTAGAAAAATCGTTACAATAGTCAACCAGTTATTTTGTGTTTATCATGGAAAATTATATTTTACAAGTCTAGCATTACACTCAACCAGTGAATTCTTTTAAAGAATTACTCAGTGTCCAGAGGTTTTATTAGACATGGGTACCAGTGGAAGTCACATTTCTGGGATGCTGATTTATCAACATTGAAGGTCGGCAAGGTCGCAATGGGATGGAACGTCAGGATTTAATAGTATCTTGAGTGGACGCCCAAGACCCGAAGCACTGGGGAGTGGGCTTTCAAGTTCTAGGAACACTAGAGGGCGGTTGCATTAGTGGCTTAAGATTTTGGATTACCCCAAGACAGGGATTCTGGGTGTAGGGTGGAAGAAGATGGAGCAGTGAGATCCTGAGCTTCAATAAGATTTGGCTGAGAGTTTGGGGGCACTGGGGCTTGTCCTGGCACTATTGGAGGCATCAGGGTATAACACATTTGTGGGGGAGGGATGGCCAGCAATACTGACCCCCTTTCCTTTACAAACCACTAACCATCCTCCAATATCATGCATCCTCATTGTCACTTTGTCCATCATCAACAGGTTCCTTTGTCCCCTCATTATTCTTTCATGGGAAGTGGGCGTCACTGACAAGGCCAGCATCTATTACCCATCCCTACTTACCGTTAAACTGAGTGGTTTGCTAGGCCGTTTCAGAGGGCAATTAAGACTTAACTATATTGCTGTGGACCTGGAGTCACATGCAGGCCTGACCACGGGCAGAATTTCCCACTTTTTGTTCCAGAGTGTTGTCTTGAGTGGGAAAGCGGAGGGCAGCCTGACAGCTGCATTGCTGGCTCTTCCTGCCAAATTTTCAAATTTCCAAATTGGAAGAGGCGGGACCCACAATGTCATGCGGTGGGGCCCTGCCAGCGACCTCGGCTCTTGACAGGATGAAGGGTGCCCAGATCAAAATACAAATTGAAAAAGGCATCACCCCCACCCCACAGCCCCCCCCCCCCCCCCCCCCCCCCCCCAGGGAGCCGACTCTCACTCTGACCTCCCCAATGGAAGCCCCTGTCCTGTCAATGCCCATGCAGGGTACTGCCCAAGTCTGGCCCTCTCCATCCTGTGAGCTGTACTTGACCGTGCCCCCGCCGCAGGGACTGTTTGCCAGGTCCCATATGGTCTAGGCCTATTGTAAACCCTGCTAATGTGACATCATGTTGGCAGAAGGGGGGGGGGGGTGGAATTCCTAACATGGGTGGTGGGATAATACAGCGTGGAAGCCTATAAATGATATTTAAATGGATGGTAATGGGGTTTCAACCTTTCATGGTGGAAACCCCTTTACGTCATGGTGGGGGGATGGATGGAGAGTGCGATGGAGACAATCGTGGGAAATCCCACTGCCATAAAAGTCATTTTGGGTCTCTTCCTTGATTCTCCGCACCCAATGGAGTTCAGTTACGAGTGGCGTACCACAAGGATCTGTTCTGGGGCCGTTGCTGTTTGTCATTTTTATAAATGACCTAGAGGAGGGCGCAGAAGGATGGGTGAGTAAATTTGCAGACGACACTAAAGTCGGTGGAGTTGTAGACAGTGCGGAAGGATGTTGCAGGTTACAGAGGGACATAGATAAGCTGCAGAGCTGGGCTGAGAGGTGGCAAATGGAGTTTAATGTGGAGAAGTGTGAGGTGATTCACTTTGGAAGAATAACAGGAATGCAGAATATTTGGCTAATGGTAAAATTCTTGGTAGTGTGGATGAGCAGAGGGATCTCGGTGTCCATGTACATAGATCCCTGAAGTTGCCACCCAGGTTGATAGGGTTGTGAAGAAGGCCTATGGTGTGTTGGCCTTTATTGGTAGAGGGATTGAGTTCCGGAGCCATGAGGTCATGTTGCAGTTGTACAAAACTCTAGTATGGCCGCATTTGGAGTATTGCGTACAGTTCTGGTCGCCTCATTATAGGAAGGACGTGGAAGCTTTGGAACGGGCGCAGAGGAGATTACCAGGATGTTGACTGGTATGGACGGAAAATCTTATGAGGAAAGGCTGATGGACTGAGGTTGTTTTCGTTAGAGAGAAGAAGGTTAAGAGGTGGTGACTTAATAGAGGCATACAAAATGATCAGAGGGTTAGATAGGGTGGACAGCGAGAGCCTTCTCCCGCGGATGGGGGTGGCTAGCACGAGGGGACATAGCCTTAAATTGAGGGGTAATAGATATAGGACAGAGGTCAGAGGTGGGTTTTTTACGCAAAGAGTGGTGAGGCCGTGGAATGCCCTACCTGCAACAGTAGTGAACTCGCCAACATTGAGGGCATTTAAAAGTTTATTGGATAAGCATATGGATGATAAGGGCATGGTGTAGGTTAGATGGACTTTAGTTTTTTTTTCCATGTCGGTGCAACATCGAGGGCCGAAGGGCCTGCACTGCGCTGTATCGTTCTATGTTCTAATGGCTTTCCCTTCTGCCAAAAACTGGGGAGGAAGCTCCTGGCCCAGGTAAGGATGACAGATTTCCGTTCCTAAAGGACATTCATGAACCAGATGGATTATTACAACAATCAATAATAATTTTATGGTCACTATGGTAACTAGCTGGCAATTCCAGATTTATTGATTGAATTCAAATTCCACCACTTGTCATGGTGGGATTTGAGTGCACATCCCCAGAGATTGGCCTGGCCCTGGATTCTTAGTCCAGCGACATTACCACTATGCAACCATCCTCCTAATCTTTATATTCGTATTTCCAAGTATTTAAGATTATATTTTCTGTGCATTAAAATGCAACATATCGGGCGCGATTCTCTGCTCCCACGCCGGGGGGAGAAGCGCGGGAGGGCCGCTCTGGCACCCCCCGCGATTCTCCCACCCTCCCCAAAATGGCGTGTTGCATTTTGCGACACCGCCGCCGGAGAATCGCGGGCCGCCGTTTCTCACGGCAACCCGCGATTTTCTGACCCGGATGGGCCGAGCGGCCGGCCGTTCCCGACTGGTTCACGCCCAGCGGTAACCACACCTGGTCGCTGCCGGCTGTGAACATGGCACCCAGCAGCTGTTCTGTGCTTGTGGGGGGCAGAGAGGGGAAGTGAGCACCACCACCGTGCTCGGGAGGGGACTGGCCCGCGATCGGTGCCCACCGATCGTCGGGCTGGCGTCTCAACGGGACGCACTCTTTCCCCACCGTCGCCCCGCAAGATCAAGCCACCACGTCTTGCGGGGCAGCGGAGGGGAAGATGGCAACCGCGCATGCGCGGGTTGAGGCGTCATCCGTCAGCCGCGCATGCACGGGTTGGAGCTGGCCAACCTGCGCATGCGCGGCTGACGTCTTAGCCGCGCCGGCCGGGTCATTCTCGGCGTGCCGGTCCTTAACGCCAGCGACAAGGCCCCGTGGCCGAGATTCACGGCACGGCCCTCCTAGCCCCCCCGGGGTGGGGGGGGGGGGGGAGAATAGGGTGCCAGGAGCGGCCTCCAACGCCGTCGTGAACCTCTCCGGGTTTCATGACAGCGTCGGGTCTTGCGGAGAATTCCGCCTGTCATATTTTGGGTTGGAGGTGCACAGTTTGTTTGTATGGATTCAAAGGATGCTCCACAAATATTATATTAGCGTGTTTGCAGAATTTTACTAAACATAGCTGTCCATAAAAGACACAAAAAATCTTCATAAAATGTTCAAACTTTATCAAACTGTTACATCAAACAAATTATGCCTCAAAATCTTTGAGAAATTAATTTTAATGGAATCAAAGGCAATGATTGACCAGAAAAGATCTCTTTCAACAGGTTGTTAATTATATCAAGACATTTGGAGATAACTCAGTCTCTATTTTAAAGTATAATCTGCCCTTATTTTTATACTTTTACTTTGATTTTCTACCATTATTTTTTAAATAGAAAAAAACTAAGGATATGTAAGAAGCAGAGGAACAGAGCTGGCGGTTGGTTAGAACAAAGGAGATTCATGACATCGAAGAATATGGTGCAAAAGTGCTATTGTATCACTAGTAGTGGAAGGGTATAATTACAATAAAGCAACGCTACAGAAACAGTTTTCATTATAAATGGTAGCCATGATGTGGAGATGCCAGTGTTGGACTGGGGTGAGCACAGTAAGAAGTCTTACAACACCAGGTTAAAGTCCAACTGTTGGACTTTAACCTGGTGTTGTAAGACTTCTTATTATAAATGGTGACACAGGGCAGCACGATGGTGCAGTGGTTAGCACTGCTGCCTCACGGCACTGAGGTCCCAGGTTCGACCCTGGCTCTGGGTCACTGTCCGTGTGGAGTTTGCACATTCTCCCCATATTTGCGTGGGTTTCACCCCACAGCCCAAAGATGTGAAGGGTCTGTGGATTGGCCATGCTAAATTGCCCCTTAATTGGAAAACAAATGAACTGGGTACTCTAATTTTAGTTAAAAAATAAATGGTGACACAGAAGTTTATAACAGATATGCGTGTAGTCATCATTTTTGTAGATATTAATCTGCAGATATATCTACAATGAGCAGTTATATCTGTAAACCGAACAATATTATTTGTATATGACAGCATCTGAGGCTTTACTTATACTAATCTATTTTGCACGTTATAGTATTCTGAAGCTATAGTACAGTGTTGTTGAAATAGACCAGTTCCTTTAAGTCTAACTGCTGTAAATAGAAGTTCTCAAGATCAATTCAAGGTTATTTTTAGTTGCAGAGGGAACTTTGCAGATGGGGCAATGCTTACAAATTTCCAGTTCCTGGTTCAAAGAAATCAATGTAAAATTAAGGGCGAAATTCTCCGCCCCCCACGACGGGTGGGAGAATAGCGGGAGGGCCTTCCCGACATTTTTGCCGCCCTCCCGCTATTCTCCCGCCCCCCCACCGAAATCCCGACCCGAATCGCTGCCGCCGTTTTTTTACGGCCGGCAGCGATTCTCAGCTGTTAGATGGGCCGAAGTCCCAGCCCTTTCCGCCGTTTTTACGAACGGCAAACACACCTGGTCTTGCCGTTCGTAAAAACGGCGTCACAAACTCGCTATTAATAACCATGGCACCGATTGGCACGGTCGGTCCCCGGTCGGGAAGGGGCGCGCTGCCGTAAAACCCGCCCGGGTTTTACGGCAGCTTTACGATTTCTCCCGTTTTGGGAGAATCGCGCCCTAAATATTTCAGCGTGTGTGAAGTTTGAAGTGTGATATATACGTGCAATGTGGCCACTTAAACACAGAGTACAGGTAACTGTCTCAGCATCCTGGCTTTTTTCCTTCAGGGAAGGAACACTTACCTAACATCAGCAGGACTGATGGTCTGGAGTTGGCTTTCATCAAGAAGACACAACACACTGCCACCAATGACGTTCAACACATCTGCATTTAACACTCCAGATGAGTCCAAGTATCTTGAAACAATGGCTTTTCTCTAAATATTAGAAGAACAGAATGTTAAGAGAATGACAAGTCATCTTATATCAAAGAAAATTTCATATGACAAGAATTTCAGCATGTTTCATTTTTAATTTACATTTTGGTAGTATACAAGTCTGTTATTAATATTGTTTAGGGTTGTCAGTGCCAGAGTGTACTTTAGTTATGACTCTCGGGCTGGAATTCTCCAGCCATTGAGATTCTCTTTTACTGCTGGCAGTGCATTCCCACCTGGCGGCATGGCATGGCTTAAATGGAAAATCCCATTGACAAATGATGGGAAGAGAGAATCTCGCCACCAGCAAATGGTGCGCTGCTGAGAAACACACAGCTGGTGGACTGGAGAATCCTGCCCTCTGTTAGCATTACTACAGTAGTAATCAATAGTTGTAGAATAGAGACCTCCTCTAAGCTGTTCCAGTGTCTTCTAACCCTAATCTCAACGCAGCATTATTAAGAGAGCATTTTCATTTCTCTGAGCAGCAAAGCTGGATAGTTTGTTTGGTTGAGATTGCCAACTTACTTCAGATTTATAGCAACTCTCAATTGAATGCAGCATGGTAGCACAAGTGATTAGCACTGTGGCTTCACAGCCCCAGGGTCCCAGGTTCGATTCCTGGCTTGGGTCACTGTCTGTGCAGAGTCTGCACATTCTCCCTGTGTCTGCGTGGGTTTCCGCCGGGTGCTCCGGTTTCCTCCCACAGTCCAAAGACGTGCAGGTTAGGTGATTGGCCATGCTAAATTGCCCTTCGTGTCCAAAAAGGTTAGGAGGGGTTATTGGGTTACGGGGATGGGGTGGAAGTGAGGGCTTAAGTGGGTTGGTGCAGACTCGATGGGCCGAATGGCTTAATTCTGCACTGTATGTTCTATGTTCTAATTGTTCTATGTTCTAATATAGCTGAGAATTAAAAGTTGAGAATGCCAAAATCAATTTAACAAAGAAATCTTTATAGCTTGGATTAGATTTGAATTAAAATCTGAGAGATAATGAATTGTATGCTCTATCTACACCATCCACTTCCCCAATTGGAAACACTTTGGTGGGAGCATTTAAGGAATGAATTTGGAGGAGGAAAATTCCCTACCCCAGTCATTAAGCTTAAAACATCTGTTTACATCATGGGATATTAAGAAAAATAGATCATTAATGCTTTCCTTTGCAATGTTTCTGTTGGCTACATGTTGAAGGAATATCAAAGGAATGGCAGTATAACGTTAACCCAAATGATCCCTTTCCAGACTCCTCTTATTGTCCTATATTTCCATGTATCCAGGAACAACTAAGATCCCAACTTAGACTGAGTTTCAAGGCAGACCTTCTTTGAATCAAGACAATTCCTCAACTTAGTGTTTCCTTATAGTTGAGTTGCCTTACCGCGTTATCATTCTGGCTGTTTGGCAGTACAGCTGAAATAGTCTCCAGTTTGGTTACATTCCAGTTGCTGATTTCGGTAGAATCATATACGGCAGCAATATATCCCAACGACAAAACCTTCTCTTCTGGTAGCCCATGTGCGTAAGACTGTTTCAGAAACACCCGGAATTAGAACATTTGTTTATATAATTATACATGATTTAGAAAAAAACTTTTGATCCTTTTTGATAAGATAGTAGGATAATTGACGAGGTAAAGAAGATTTATTACACCCAACCAGAAATGTTTTCCATTTATTGTATCTTTCAAAAGGAGGACCTCAATAAGGGTCTTCCACGGCTGATCCGATTATGTAAATTAATAGTCGATCCACGAATATCTTGGTACACCTTTATCAACTCCAGGACAAGTTGCTGGGGAGCCCTAATAGTAGGGAAATAGTAGGTTTATTGCTGGGCAACTCTAAATTAGCCAGCATTGGCTACATGCTTTCTCTGTATTGGAGCCACTCTGGGACATTCCGTTTCTGACACTAGATTCTTGTTTCACATTGGCAACAAAATAAATACAAGCAAAATAAATAAATTCTAATACTGGTACAACTTTCTTCTATGAAAAATTAGGGGGAGAGAAGTCAAATGAATACTGGAAAAAAAAAATCTCCTGTGCTTCTTTGAGGTCTTGATCTTGCCAGAGACTAAGCTCTTACCTTGCGCCCTCTATATAAGAGGGACTTTACAATCATGGAATCTTTACAGTGTAGAAGGAGGCCATTCGGCCCGTTAAGTCTGCACTGACTTGCCAAAAGAGCACCCTAACTAGGCCCCCACCCCCACCCTATCCCAATAATCCTGTACCCCCACCCTACCCTGCAGATCTTTGGACCCTGGGAGGAAACAGGAACACCTGGAGGAAACCCATGCAGACACGGGGAGAATGTGCAAACTCCACACAGTCACACAAGACTGACTTGAACTTGGGTCCCTGGTTCTGTGAGGCAGCAGTGCTATCCACTGTGCCGTGTAGATGGTAGGCAAGTTTTGGGGAGTCAGGAGGTGAGTTGCTTGCCGCAGGATTCCCAGCCTCTGACTTATACTTGTAGCCACAGCGAGTGAAGGAAATATTCACCCACGGGGAGCTTAGCTGCAATGTGATATGGGTTCTGGGTGTGACACACAAGTTATGACAACTTGACTGGGGCAGGATGTATGGGAGCAGGGGCGCGATGCACAGGCAGGGCTTAGGGGCAGCTGGTGGTCCTGAGAGAAGGATTAACTGATAGTGTCACTGGTGAGGCCCCTACCCTAAGAGCGCCAGTGTGCCAGGGAGGGTGCGAAAGGCCACAGCGCATGTGTCCTTTGTTTGGGTGAGCTCTGCTACTTCCCTACTTCCCTTGCAGTGGGCTGCGCTTCTGATGAGTGCACTGAGTGCCAGAACTTGGTGGGCCACTGACTGAGCTTGACCACATCCATCCCATTAATGTTGCAGCTGGGGTATGAAGGTTTCCAGTGAGGTGGCCTGGGTGGGATCCCAGATGACCAGAGGCTCTCTGAACATTTGGTGAACTGCTCCCAGTGAGCAGTCAGCATTGTGTGCAGCCAGGGACCTATAAAAATCACCAAAGGAGTGCATTTAAAACAAATACTGCAGCAATGAGTCAGGTCAGCCCGATCCAGAGGGGACACCCCCAGTCCACCGGCTTGTCACCAAGTCACTTCACACTACCCCCCCCCCCCCCCCCCCCTCCCCCCCGCCCAGCTCAAGCTGCCACCTCCCAGCAAGCTCAACCATTTTGGAAATTTAAAATAGCTTTTTACCATCTCACTGCCCCTCAGCAGCCATCGTGCCCTGACCCCGTTTGTAAATACCTGCCCCATATCTCGCCTGTGTGACCTCCGCCTGGAAGGGATGGAGCATCGCGGAAGGATGGAGCATACTATGTCCAATGCACTAATGAGATTGAAACCCATGCAAATGGCGGTTTCGGGCCCAAACTTCGATTTAGCTGCCAGAAAGGGACCGAAGCATGGTGTCAGACGTAAACCTCAATTTTTCAATTTTGCACGATTCTCCGCCCAATTGCGATTCGCGCTTCCATCGTTGTGAAGTGGAAAATACTGTCCCTTATTTTTAAGCAGGAGCCCATTGTTCCAGGGTCTCCTATAAGAAGGAACATTCTTTCTACATCCACCTAACTGAAACACATTGATAGCGATAATTCACACAATAAAATAGCAGGATAAGCAGTAAGGAAAGAAGGATTTTACGGTACATTATAAAATAAATAAGTGTAAGGATTAAGCAAATTTTTTAATGTAATTACTGTTTAAAGCTCATGATTTGTGTAGAATCCTTTTCAATATGACTTCTCCTTCACTGAGTTGTTCATTTGAATTACACCTCTACAAAGGCCACCAGGTACAGATCTCACTAATCTCTTGGTCAAACCATGCATCTTTACCTGATTCAACTTATTTTTGAGAACTTCAAGTTGTTCTTTAGAAAACGCAAGATTTCCCAGCTGAGATAGTTGATCCATCAGGACATTATTATCCAGACATGCGTCCAATTCTGCTGTTCCATACCGTGCAGGTAGCATTACATCAAAACTCTTATCTGCTGTTATTTGACCGATTAAGCATCCTACAAATATAATTATTAATAAAAGGGTCTTTAAATTTGAAAAGCAAATGTTATTTATTTCATTTGATTACAAAAGCTGCTGTATCTAAGTCTTCCCTCCTGAAAGTAAATTATGTGTGGTAAGAGTTTTCTAGAATTGTTCCCATTTTTATCTTCTTAATGTGAGCCAAGACTAAGCATCAGCAAGTTCTTCAATACCAGAGGTCATCGAGTGCTTGAAGGCTGAGTAACACACCTTGTGGTGCACTGACTCACTGAGCCATTGAAAGAGCTCTATCCAAATTTTTTGACTGCCTAATCAATGGGGAAAATGATCCTGTTATCACACCTGGGCATACTACATTGTCTGGGCACATCACAAGGACGAAAACTGAACAGGGATGATAGTCAGTAATGGAAACCAATTGAATTCCCTTACAGTACTGTGTTATTGTAATCCAATATGCCCAGCGCAATGGCAGCAAAATCTAAGCTCTATATATTGATTTTCCTATTGATTGGGAACATACATTTGAGATGTGAATTGATGAAGAGCAGCTATCAATCAACATTGCCATTTCTCTTCGATATGCCATCAACCTTCAACATGTGTAGGGAAAATAATTCAAAGAAAATTCAAATCACGCAAAGCAGCAGCATCACGGTGAGCTGAAAGCCATACCATGACAGGATCGGCCAGTAAAGGGAGGGCTGAAACATGGGGCAGCAGTCAAGGACAGTTCTCAATAAAGGGCAAATCGGAAGCTATGGGATGAAAACTTCTCACTGGAAGAACAAAGAATGAACGGAGAAAGACGTTCTTGAATTGAGAAGTATTAAACCACTGAATGGGAAGGTACTGTGGTGCTGTGGGTTGTGTCCTTGACTTTGAGCCATAAGCTCCAGTTTTGACTCCTACCCCAGGATCTCATGGCCAAGGAAGCTATGTTCATAACATGGTCAAGCACATTGAGTGTCAACCTGCAAAATCCTTCCAAACATGCTGATGGCTAGTGGCAAGAGTAGGGGAGACTCCTGATCAGCATGCAGAGTGATGCCGCTGAAGTTATAAGCCTTTGGTGACAGACTAGCAACCTGTTCCAGGAATTATTAGCTATGGAAACAAAAATGAAATGAAATGAAAATGGCTTATTGTCACAAGTAGGCTTCAAATGAAGTTACTGTGAAAAGCCCCTAGTCGCCACATTCCGGTGCCTGTTCGGGGAGGCTGGTACGGGAATTGAACCATGCTGCTGGCCTGCCTTGGTCTGCTTAAAAAGCTAGCGATTTTGCCCTGTGCTAAACCAGCCCCTGTATTAGAGGTGGAAGAAGAGAAAGAATAAACCACTGAATGCTTCATGATTATTGAAATAAACATAATTTAAAAGTGAATAGGGAAATATTTATAAAAGGGGGAATGCGGCTTTATTGCAGGAGTGGCAGAAATGGAGAAGACACAGTATAATCATCTGGTGGAAATGTGGTCTCCTCCCTATGCTGTAATTTCTACAATTCCATAAAAATTCTCTTTTATTGAATTAGAGTCCAGTGACTATTTAGAAATGTTGATGTGTGAGTGTAGGACAATGTGCCCTATATGTAGCATGCCAAACCCAAGCTCGCTGCCCTTAGGGCGGCACAGTAGCACAGTGATTAGCACTGTTGCTTCACAGTGCCAGGGTCCCAGGTTCGATTCCTGACTTGGGTCACTGTCTGTGCAGAGTCTGCATGTTCTCCCTGTGCCTGCGTGGATTTCTTCTGGGTGCTCTGGTTTCCTCTCACAAGTCCCGAAAGATGTGCTTGTTAGGTGATTTGGACATTCTGAATTCTCCCTCTGTGTACCTGAACAGGCGCCATAGTGTGGCAACTAGGGGCTTTTCACAGTAACTTCATTGCAGTATTAATGTAAGCCTACTTGTGACAATAAAGATTATTATTATTAGTGCAACCTCTCCATTTTGTTCAGGTCAGTCTGTAATTGTTGGTTTTGGCGTGTAAGTCCAAGAGCAGATCAACTTTTGCTGAGGCTACCAGTTCAGAGTTGTCAACCCCACAAGGAATCCAAATTTGCGAATGAGATACAACAAGTAAATTATCGTGTCAGAAGTGACACGATAAGAAGATCAAGTGATTAAACCTGCAAGAATACTTCCAACCAGAAATGGCAACACTACATGATTACGTACCAGTTGCACGTTTTGATCTTGAAGTTAAGAACAGCTGAGAAAGTAAATTTCGTTGATTTTGGATTCGGAATCTCGATTGTCTCCTCATGTACGGTCTCAAGCCTTCTAAAATGACATCCTGTGGTGGGAAAGACACCATTATAACAATAGAAAATTGCGGCTTTCAGAAAAATCTTTAAATACGTCAATAAAGTTTATGTTTATCAGAGCACCTAAAATGTTTTTAAAATGTCTAAAATTTCCCTTAATGCCTATCCATTCGCTAAATTTTACAGGGGGAGTATGATTTGTCCACAAACCCCGCTCCACTTCCCCAGGAAATACCATCGGTTCTGAACGGACCGTTTTTAAACAAGTGATAACACGCTAACAGAGACATAAAGACTGAAACAGACAGCGGGTTGGACTTGCAGCCCTCAGTGGGAGGAAGTCCCATCCTCAACAGCTACTGCGGAAATGGACTGGCTGGCTGCTCCTGCAGTCCCAGCAGCGCCAACAGAGATTGCTTGGATTCAAGAAAGTCCCTGGTATGAAGATCAGTGGTGTCTGGACCCAGCTAAATCCTGAGCTTTTTCTGACAGTGAAGGGATCGAGCATCATAGAGAGCTGGTGGTGGGGTGGAGGAGGATGGGTTTTGGAGGTGGGCAAGGAGGAACAAATGGAGGTAATCATGCGCACGGCACACACCACAAATGTTGTACTCTCCTTCTTTCCTGCATTCTCAAAATTGTAGTTCAAAAAAACTTTGGCTGAGGTTACCAGTTCAGAGTTGTCAACCCCACAAGGAATCCTAATTTGTGAGCGAGATACAATAACAAGTAAATTATCATGTCAGAAGTAATGTGATAAGAAGGTCAAGTGATTAAACCTGCAAGAATCCTTCCAACCAGAAATGGCAACACAGTTGTACATTTTGATCTTGAAGTTAAGAACAGTTGAGAGAGTAAATTTTGTTGATTTTGGATTCGGAATCTAGATTGTCTCCTCATGTACGGTCCCAAGCCTTCGAAAATGACATCCTGTGGTGGGACAATTACCTGGGTCCCGCCAGCCACTGCCTGGTGTTTCACTGCAATGGAAGCTTTTGCCCTGTCACTGTAATTTGGCTGGAAGTGCTGGAGAAATCTCATTTTGTGGCACAAATAGAGTTGACACCAGACTTTGAAAAGTAAAGGGGAAGCAAGCAGCTCCAAGGTGGTTCTCCTCCACCATGATTTCCTGCCTTTACCATTCTGGACCTGTTCTGTGTAATATCCCAACAATAAAATGGCTTGTACTTCCATTATTTCTTATATCCTGCATAGAGGCCTGCAGGTTCTCTCCCGAGTTGGGTGTGCAGGTTCAGGAAATTGTCCAACTCCCAAACCCAACTTGGGAGAAACCTGCCTAAATGGATGATTTTGTCTGGGGCTGTAGGTGCGAACTGAAGTCGGGCTCACCACCCCCAATAAACAGTTTAGAGGCAGTCAAGTGCTGATGGGCTCGTTAAATGCTCTGGGATGGCGACTTGAGTTATCATAAAAAGGGCCTCTAGGCCTCACTCCTCCTCAACTTACCACACACTTTCCATGTCTCATCAATGGCAACTCGTGCCACTTCTTACCCCCATGATCCCTCATATACTCCATGCCAACCTATTCATCCATGGATCCTCATACCATCTATTAAAACCAATGTTCCTCTACCCAGACCACATGGACCTTAATTTCTTCCATGCAGACTCCACTATTGAGAAAAAACTCCAATTGAAAAGTTCCACTCAGTACATTTAAGTCCCTTCTAATATTTAATTTCTCATTAAAAACAAATATTAACAATCCCAAAAGACAACTGGACCTCTCCAAAGGGGGCACTTGACCTCTCCATATAATCCCAGTTGATTTAACGTTTTCCTCAAATTTGTAAAGCCGCAAGTCATGTTTCAGAGATCTGGGTGATGAAAATTGTTTCTGAGTCAAGGCAACTGCACTTTTAAATGCCGTTTTGCCTCCATGAAACATAGATGTGTGAAGTACACCTGTCTCCTGCACCCATTCCTCTCTACTTCAGCCCCCGGTGAAAATGGTGCCACATACATGGGAAGACTTCCAGATTTGGGGATCCAGTGACATTTTGCATTAGCCCTTTGGGCAGCACGGTAGCATGGTAGTTAGCATAAATGCTTCACAGCTCCAGGGTCCCAGGTTCGATTCCCGGCTGGGACACTGTCTGTGCGGAGTCTGCACGTCCTCCCCGTGTGTGCGTGGGTTTCCTCCGGGTGCTCCGGTTTCCTCCCACAGTCCAAAGATGTGCGGGTTAGGTGGATTGGCCATGCTAAATTGCCCGTAGTGTCCTAAAAAGTAAGGTTAAGGGGTGGGGGGTTGTTGGGTTACGGGTATAGGGTGGATACGTGGGTTTGAGTAGGGTGATCATTGCTCGGCACAACATCGAGGGCCGAAGGGCCTGTTCTGTGCTGTACTGTTCTATCTATCTTCCATCTCTGCCAAAATGTGGACCATAGAGATTCTTAGCCTGTGCTAAAGAGCAGACACCTCTATCAGCAATTTACACTGCCCATTTGTCTAGTGCAATAACGTGACAACAAATAGGGATAAAGCTAAAATATCAATAGATTTGTGGAAAACTCAAGTTTTGGGCTGTGCTCATTAATGTAACTAGCATCTGATGACTGTCATGAGAAAAGTGGAAAATATTTACACTGGAATCGCTATTAGTCATCAGACTAAAGTGACTCCCTTTTTGCCTAATGAGCATAGGAATTAGCAGATAATAACTATATCCTCATTTTCCTTCTGGTCCTGATACAATTACTACATTAGTCCTAGTGCAAGATTTTGATAATTATACTAATTTTATAAACTGCAATTTTAAAAAAAAATTTAGAGTACCCAATAATTTTTTTACAATTGAGGGGCAATTTAGCATGGCTAATCCACCTACTCTGCACATCTTTTGAGTTGTGGGATGGGGGTGAGACCCACGCAGACACAGGGAGAGTGTGCAAACTCCACACGGACAGTGACCCAGGGCCGGGATTCGAACCTGGCTCCTCAGCCCCGTAGGCAGCAGTGCTAAACACTGCGCCACCATACCACCCTAGAAACTGCAATATCTATGGATTTTATTCTAGAAGCAGTTTAAAATTTTAAAATTAAGTGGTTCACTTGGGACTTATTGTTGGAGATTTAACAGTCAAGATAGCTGGGGAAACAGACGTTTGTGAAAAAAAAAATTGTTTATTGTTTCACAAGCTGAAGCTGTCTTAATAGCCAAAATATGATTAGGTATTTGTTTTCAAATCAGTTTGAAGAAATTACTTAAGCAGCCTGAACTTAGGACAAAACAAACCATGCATTACATTAATGGATCTGTTGCAGGGAGGAAACCTTTATTCTCTGATATTATGATAAGAAGTGGTCTTAACTGTTGATTTTAATAGTTTTAGTGTGGGGCCTGGGATAAGATATATTAACAAGAGAATGCGACCATTTATGGCATCTCTGAATCTGGAAGGAAATGTACATTTGTGACAGACTGTAAACTTCTGGAGTTTATGACACATAAGGCAGGGGTTATTGCAAAGGTGATTGACATGAGATGATTTACAGCCTGTAGCCAATATGAGGAGTGAATTTAGACTATCTCCAAAAAAGTGCAATCACTTCAAAGACAAAGAAGGGAGACATCGCCTGTGCTGACAACACCAAGATTTCCTTGGATCTTGAGAGATGAAAACATCTGAATTGTCTTTATTGCTTGTTGTTAAGAATATATAAAATCTTGCTAAATAAATTTGACTTGGTTCATAAATACTAGTTATTTGTACCTTGTAGGTCAAGTACAGTTGAGGACTCTAGTGCTAGAAATGAAAAATTCAGACTATAATGAGGACCCTGGTGTTATAAATTAAAAATTTGGACTGTAAGAGTTTATTTTAATTGGAAGGGTTTAATACCTCAAAACCATAAATCTTACACTAGGCACAGACATACGTCGAAATTCTACGGCCGTTGGCTGGGGCCGGGAATTCTCTGGTCCCACTGGCATTACGCCCCCGCCTGCATGTTTCCCGGCGGTGTGGGGTGGCTCCAATGGGATTACCCATTGGCAGAGAAACCTGCTGGCAGTTTATGGCATGGTGCTGAGAAACATGCAGCTGGAGAACCAGAGAATCCAGCAATGAAGAGAAGCACAATATAAATAATAATCAAGTAAATGTTAGCAGGCTGTGCAATGAAGTGAGACACCCAGGACTCTGGTTGGCAAATCATCAGGAAGGCAAATAACTAGAGTGTGGTTAATGCAGATTCCAGAGGGAGGCACTGAAGGCGGTCATTAGGGGGAGCTCATTTCAATTTGGGCCCATAAGGAGAAGGGTGAATGGGCGGAGCTGGACAGGCTGTAAGGCGAAATTTTACAGGTGGACAGGAGGTATGCGGAGTCTCCGGATGATGGACCTCTGAAGGAGCGTTAGAGACTACAACTGGAATTTGGGCTCCTGTCCATAGGTAAGGCAGAGGTGCGAGGCACAGCTGAGGAGGGTAAAGAGGGCGGTCTATGAATATGGGGAAAAAGCCAGCAGGATGCTGGCGCATCAGCTGAGGAAGCAGGATGTGGCGAGAGAGATTGGGAAAGTAAAAGATACGGGGGGGGGGGGGGGGGGGGGGGGGGAAGGAAGGTGGTGGTGGACCGGGCGGGGGTGAACGATGTATTTTGGGAATTTTACAGTAGATTATATAAATCAGAACCCCCAGCCGGGGAGGAGGGAATGAAGCGATTCTCGGGGTGGGGCTGGAGTTTGAGTATCGAGGAGGAGTTGGTGGAAGGCTTGGGAGCCCCAATTGGGCTTGGGGAGGTTATAGATGGGTTGGGGGCAATGCAATCGGGTAAGGCCCCGGGACCTGATGGATATACGGTTGAGTTCTATAAAAGTTTTCCGGGTTGCTGGGCCACCCCTGGTGAAGGCTTTAAATGAGTCTAAGGAGTTGGGAGTGCTCCCCCCAACATTATCGCAGGCATCGATTTCCCTTATTTTGAAGCGGGATAAGTATCTGGAGAGTTGTGGGTCGTATAGGCCGATCTCCCTTTTAAATGTAGATGCAAAATTGCTGGCAAAGATCTTGGCCAAGCGCAGAGAGGTTGTGTCCCGGGAGTTAATAGGGGAGGACCAGACCGGATTTGTGAAGGGACGTTACCAGATGTCCAATATTAGACGGCTCCTAAACATGATAAAGATGCCAGCGGAGGGGCGCGAGGTTGAGGCGGCCATGGATGCAGAAAAAGACTTTGATTGGGTAGAATGGAAATACCTATGGATGTCCTGGAAAGGTTTGGGTTCGGGCAGGGATTCGTAAACAAGATCTGGCTGCTTTATCAGGCACCGGTGGCGAATGTAAGGACAAACTGGGTTTGATCAGAGTATTTTAGTCTGTGCAGGGGCACAAGGCAGGAGTATCCACTCTCCCCACTAATGTTTGCCCTGGCCATTGAGCCTTTGGCAATGGCGCTTAGGTCATCGAACATTTGGCGGGGGATAGTGAGAGGGGGTGTGGAGCATAGGGTCTCGCTCTATGCAGACGATTTGCTTCTTTACATAACAGACCCGTTGAAGGGAATTGCAGGAATTATGGGGATATTGGAGGAATTTGGTCGGTTCTCAGGATGCAAATCAGACATAAGCAAGAGTGAGGTCTTCGCGATCCAGACAAGGGGGCAGGAGAGAGACGGAGGGAGATTCTGTTCAAAGTGGTGGGAAGGAGTTTTAGGTACCTGGGGATTCAGGTGGCAAGGGACTGGGGTCAGCTCCATAAATTAAATTTGGGCAGGGTGATTGAGCAAATGAAAGGGGACTTCTGCAGGTGGGATGTGCTCTGGCTGTCACTGGCGGGGAGGGTACAGACTGTGAAAATGACAGTCCTCCCGAGATTGCTGTTCGTATTTCAGTGTCTTCCAGTCATCATCCCCAAGGCATTTTTGAGTTTGATGAACGCGGCGATCTTGGGTTTTATATTGGCTGGGAAGGCCCCAAGGGTGAAGAAGGTCCTTCTGGAACGGGTGCACAGGGAGGATGGCTTGGCCCTTCTAAACTTTACTAATTATTATTAGGCGGCTAATATATCGATGGTTAGGAAGTGGGGGAGGATTCGGTGTGGGAGCGAGTGGAGGCAGCATCTTGTAAGGGCACGAGTCTGGAGGCTCTGTTAACAGCACCTCAGCCGTTCTCGCCAGCTCGGTACGCCACAAGCCCAGTGGTAGTGGCAGCTCTGAGTGTGGGGGGGGGGGGGCAATGGACGCAGCACATGAGACTGGAGGGGGTGTCGGTGTTGTCACTGATCTGTGATAACCACCGGTTTGCTCCAGGGGGGCTTGGCAGAGGATTTAGGAGGTGGCAGCGGGCAGGGATTGAGAGTATTGGGGATCCCTTCATTGAGCAGGGTTTCCCAAGCCTGGAGGAGGAGTTGCCGGGTGGGAACAGATTTTGGTACCTGCAAGTACGGGATTTGTCCGTAGGCAGGTTCCAGGCTTTCCTCTCCTCCCCCTAATGGGACTACAGGATAAGGTGATGTCAAAAACAGGGGTTGGGGAGAGGAGGGTCTCGGAAATATATAAGGAACTGATGGAGTGGGAAGGGGTCCCAATTGGGAAGGTGAAGAGGAAGTGGGAGGGGGGGAGGATTTGTAAGTCGGACTATGGGAAAAGGCCCCCGAGGAGAGTCAATTCATCCTCGTCATGTGCCAGGCCTAGCCTGTTCGAGTTTAAGGTGGTCCACAGGGCGCATATGACTGTGGCCCGGATGAGTAGGTTTTTTGAGGAGGTGGAGGACAGGTATGGGCGGTGCGGGGGATGTCCGGCAAATCATGTTCATATGTTTTGGGTGTGTCCGAAGCTGAGGGGATTTTGGCAGGGAATCTCAGATGTCATGTCAGAGGTCTTGGAAGGGAGGGTGACTCCGAGTCCAGAGGTGGCAATATTTGGAGTGTAGGAAGATCCAGGCAACCGGGGGAGGGGGGGGAGGGGGGGGGGGGACGTTTTGGCCTTTGCCTCCCTGGTGGCCCGGAGACGGATTTTGCTGGGATGGAGGGACTCAGAGCCTCCAAAGTCAGGAGTGTGGGTCAGTGATATGGCAGAGTTTCTCAGACTAGAGAAGATTAAGTTCGCCTTAATGGGGTTCAATACAGGGGTTCATTCGGAGGTGGCAGCCATTCATCAACTTCTTTAAGGCAAACTGACCATCAGCAGAAAAGGGTGGCGAATAGGAGTTGGGGTGGGGGGGGAAGATAGGGGGGCATGACAGTGAAGAATACGGGTAGGGAATTAAATATATGGGTACAGGAGGTGGGGGGGGGGGGGGGGGGAGAGTGGGGCTGGTTGGGTATGGTACTGTGAGGCTGTTGCGTATGTCCGACCGCTCAGTTGATAAGAGTGTTAAAATGGCAAATGCTTCAATCAAATGTTTTCTAAAAAAATGTCCGGATTCCAGCACACCAACATATTGTAAATCAGCTCATTAAAATACCAGAAGCTAGATCTTATTTATACTAGGGCTGAGCACATTGGTGCCAGCAAGCACAATTGTCAGATATTATAATATAAGTGTTAATCCATTTAATAGAATTTCAAAGCTTTTTCATGGTTTTATACCGTGTTGACTTTATTCCATGTACTTCTGTTCACAGCAAACACAAGTGTATCCAACTTTCTCAGTGTGGATTTTGTCCATGTGGAGGGATCACTGAAGAGAAATATTTAAAAATGTGTAAGTTACCGTACAATTAAGATAGAGTGTTTGCAATTAATACAACATTATAGTTTATTTAAAGAATATAGGCACAATAGAACAAAACTGTATTAAACTTAGATATTCATGTTCCTGTTCCATAGTATCCCAACAGTACAAAAGGAGGCCATTCAGCCCATCAAGTCTCCACCAATGGTCTGAAAGTACATTGTAACATTTCACTTAAATTTCAAATTCAAGTCATATACTTTGAGCTAAAATTAAAATATTTTCTCCTGTAATTAACTATATTTACTGGAATATAGGTGGCACGTTTTAAATGTGGTGTGCAGACTATGTCGCAAATATAATGCAATCATTTTGCCCCACTTTCCCCCACCATATCCCCGTAATCCCACCTAACATGCACATCTTTGGACACTAAGGAGCAATTTAGCATGGCTAATCCAACTAATCTGCATGTCTTTGAACACTAAGGGGTAATTTAGCATTGCCAATCCATCTAACCTGCACGTCTTTAGACTGTGGGAGGAAACCGGAGCCCTTGGAGGAAACCCATGCAGACACAGGGGGAATGTGCAAATGCCACACAGTCACCCAAGGCTAGAATTGAACTTGGGTCCCTGGCGTTCTGAGGCAGTAGTGCGAACTATTGTGCCACCATGTTGCATTACACTGTTACAGACACATGGGCGAAATTCTCCCCTACCCGGCGGGGCGGGGAGTCCTGGCGTAGTGGAGTGGCGCCAACCACTCCGGCGTCGGGCCTCCCCAAATGTGCAGAATTCTCCGCACCTTTAGGGGCTAGGCCCGCGCCGGAGTGGCTCCCGCTCCGCCGACTGGCACCAACAGCCTTTGGCGCCACACCGCCCGGCGTCAGGGCTAGCCGAAAGGCCTTAGCCGGTCGACGTCAGTCCGCGCATGCGCCGGAGCGTCAGCGGCTGCTGACGTCACCACCGGCGCATGCGCGGTGGAGGGGGTCTCTTCCGTCTCCGCCACGGTGGAGGCCGTGGCGGCGGCGGAAGAAAAAGAGTGCCCCCACGGCACAGACCCGCCCGCCGATCAGTGGGCCCCGATCGCGGGTCAGGCCACCGTGGGGGCACCCCCTGGGGTCCAATCACCCCGCGCCCTCCCCCAAGACCCCGGGGCCCACTCGCGCCGCCTGCTCCCGCCAGCACAGAGGTGGTTTAAACCACGTTGGCGGGAGAGGCCTGACAGCGGCGGGACTTCGGTCCATCGCGGGCTGGAGAATTGCTGCGGGGGGCCCGCCAACTGGTGGGGCGCGATTCCCGCCCCGCCGATTCCCGGGTGGCGGAGAATTCCGGCCACGGCGGGGGCGGGATTTACACCGGCCCTGGGCGATTCTCCGACCCTGCGGTGGTTCGGAGAATTACGCCCACTTATTTTAATATGATACAAAGGAACTTATTGCATGTTATACTAAAATGTCACAATCCTCATAATACAATGGCAATTAACTTGAATAAAGCCTATATTATATACAATCTATCCCACTTAGTGCATTAATTTATAATCATAATAAAAATTAACACTAAATTCCCACTTCTTTGTACCATCAGTGTTTATTGGACCATTCATGTTCAGTGCATAAATTACTTTGAAATTTTAATGATACAGAAAACATGAAGCTGAGTGAGAACACATATTTAGGTTGTTTCTATTAGTGTCACCTGCCATGTGAAATAAATGGGAAACTTACCCAAATGGGAGGAGGCCTTTATTGTTCAGCAGGAAGTTAATACCATTCTGTTGCTTGGGTGTAAAATCAGTGCAATCTTTCAATGCCTCTAATATAGAAATATCAGCATTTGTGATGTCTCCTTCATAGTCGCAGATCAAGTTATTCAATATTGTCACATCACGCTTTGACAGATTTTTATTGGAAAGTTTCTAAAAATAATAAGAAGTGTAAAATGATGAGTAAGTGAGCAGTATTTTTAGTTTATGTTCCTTTTCTTTAATCTCAAAGTCTGCTTTGATTTTCCTGTGCTATTCATAATTTCCTCGGCAGATAAGGTGGGTTGCTGGGAAGGGGCCCGGTGTTTAGTATTTAAGTACAGTAATAACACAATGAGTCTCATTCTTATCCATCTATTCGACTTTCAGAATACAGCGTCAGGTTCCCCAAACTTTGCAAACCTGGCAGCTGCATCCAGGCAAGAATGCCGCCCACCTTCCTACCTTTTGGCAGAGCGAAATAGACCTGGAGTTTAACTTAGCTGACCTGTCAGAATCAAGTTGGGGAGGCATGGCAGAAAGGAGCTTGGAAAGATGGAAGGAATCTGTAAATCAGGATTCTCCCACAGACTGTGAAGTTATAACTGTACAGCATGATGTCTCCAATCGGTTCCCTGCCTATAACCCAGCATGTTGACAGGCTTGACTTCCTGTATGATTGGAACAGGTCAGTCGAGGCCATGGGACAAGGTCAGTCCAGTGATTGGAGGACGGGTAGGAGGGGTGATCTCAATCAGGAATTCCAAGGGTCCGGGAACATGGGTCGTGGAGGTTGACAATCTAGGTAGAGGTTTGGAGGCCACAAGGGAGCAACGGGAGAAAGGGTGTGTGGGGGGTTACAAAGTCGGCGGGTGTTGGAAATTGCAGACCTGAGGGCAAGACTGAAGGAATTGGAGGCCGAGGAAGATGATCAGAGGCCTGGGAATGGGAAGGGGATTGGAAGGTCAAGACCTTGTGTGATGGGCCACAGGGTTAAGTGGCACGGGGTGCCCAGACAGTCACGCTGGACTCAAGTAGTAGGTGCAAGGTATTCAGCTCTTAGAATCTGCAGTTCTTGTCTGGATTTAGGTGCCAGGTTTGCCAAAGGTTGGGAAACCTGATCCTCCATAGTTATAAAGTTGAACAGCTTGGTAACATGATGCGGAGATGCCGGCGTTGGACTGGGGTGAGCACAGTAAGAAGTCTTACAACTCCGGGTTAAAGTCCAACAGGTTTGTTTCGAATCACTAGCTTTCGGAGCACTGCTCTTTCCTCATTGCTCCTTCCTTCACCCGAGGAAGGAGCAGTGCTCCAAAAGCTAGTGATTCGAAACAAACCTGTTGGACTTTAACCTGGTGTTGTAAGACTTCTTACTGAGCTAGGTAACAATGAGACTCATAGCATTATTAGTGTACTTAAATACCAGACAGCATCCTCCCACCCCACCTCCCAGCCCACCCACCATCCTGCCTTAATTAATGCAAGAAGTAGGCTGGTTTGAGGCAGGTTTTGGTCAGGATTCTGATCCTCCACACACCCAACAACCTGTTCTGCCCCCACTTTTGTGAAAATTCTTCTCATCCCCTGCACAGAAACATCCTATTTGGCAAACATTGTTTATGCAGATACTTATGTAAGAGCTCTTTCCACTCGATTTATCTAAGTGTATCTGTATACCCTTCTTTCTTAGTTGTGTGCTTTTCCTTAAATGCACCTAAGGGTATCTGCCTCAATTAATCCTTGTGTTCCACATTCTTACCACTTGTTGACGAAGAAGTTTTTCCTGAATTCTCAATTCGATAATATTATGTTGTGACTTCTAGTTTTGGGTACTCCACAAGTGGGAAACATTTTCTCTTGATCTAACCTATAACCTCTTTCATAATTGCAAAGAGTTCTATTAGGTTACTCTTCTGTCTGGCGCAGTGGTTAGCATTGCTGCCTCATGGCACCGAGGTCCCAGGTTCGATCCTGGCTCTGGATCACTGTCCGTGTGGAGTATGCACATTCTCCAGTGTTTGTGTGGGTTTCACCCCCACAACCCAAAGATCGGCAGGGTAGGTTAATTGGCCATGCTAAATTACCCCTTAATTGGAAAAAAAGAATTGGGTCCTCTAAATTTATTATAAAAAAGGTTACTCTTCTGCCTTCTCTTTTCTTGAGAAACAAGAACCTATTCAGTCAGTCTTTTAAAAACTATAGTTTTATTAAGGTATATATATATGAATCACAACCAAAATCAAAAAGAGAACAAACAGGAAATCTCATACCAAATAAATACCACCCCACCGCCAACCCTCCTTACCCCTCCATCTACCCTGCTCCACCGTTTTTAACCCCTGTAACTCCCCTTCGATTCCACCCCCCCCCCCCCCCGCCCCCCACTGCTGACATCTTTTTTTTTAAACATTCTATATATACACATCAAACACAACCATAAAAAAAGCAAGCAAATGTAAATCAAAACAGATAAATATCAACAGATTAACTATTTTCGAAGAAGCCGATAAATGGCTGCCATCTCTGGGCAACCTCTCCACAGAGCCTCTCAAGGTAAACTTTATCTTCTCCAGCCTGAGGAACTCTGCCAGGTCACTCACCCAAGCACCCGGTATCAGAGGCCCAGAGTCCCACCATTCCAATAAAATCTGTCTCTGGGCTACCAGGGAGGCAAAGGCCAAGACACGGCCTCTCTTGTCGCCTGGACTCACGGATCTTTCGAAACAGAGAAAGTTGCCACTTCTGGACTCGGGGCAACCTTCACCGTCTTGGACATAATGTCAGCGAACCCCTGCCAGAATCTCTTCAGCTTCGGGCAAGCACGAAACAGGTGGACATAGTTTGCGGGCCTCCCCGCGGACCGCCACACCTACTCGCCACGCGATCTAAGAACCTGCTCATTCTGGCCACCCTCATATACACCCCAAGAAGCAATTGCAATTGAATGAGACCAAGCCGAGCACACAAAGAGGATGCGTTCGCTCTTCTCAAAGCCTCCTCCCATAACCCAGTCTCCACCTCCCTCCTCAGCTCTTCCTCCCACTTCCACTTAACTTCTCCTACTGGGGTTCTTTCCCAGTCCATTAATTCGTTAGAAACCTCCAACACCCTACCCTTGCCAACTCCTGTTTGCAACACCATCTTGTCCTGCAGCCCCGGGGGCAGCACGTTGGGAAAGGAAGGCACCTGCTTCCGAACATAATCCCGTACCTGTAAGTACCGGAACACCACACCCGGAGCATGTCCCATCTCTTACCATTCCCCTTCATCTGCTCTACCAACAGCGCCAGATTCAATGTGAAAGTATTGGCTAAGTTGTTGGCGGGGAGGATGGAGGATTGTGTCCAGGACGTGGTGCAGGAGATCAAACAGGCTTCGTGAAGGGCAGGCAGCTTTTGAGTAATACAAGACAACTGTTGAATGTGGTGATGAATCCGTCAGGGGCTCTGGTTTCGGGGGTGGTGGTGTCCATGACCCGGAGAAGGCATTTGATCGGATGGAGTGGCGGTACTTGTTTGACTTTTTGGGCCGAGATTTGTGGCATGGGTGGGGTTGCTGTATGTGGCACCAAGGGCGAGTGTGAGAGCAAATAATATGAGTTCACAAAGGATTATGGGCTTGCAGGGAGGTTTGGTGGTTTCTCGGGGTACAAATTGAATGTAGGGTAAAGTGAGGTTTCCTCGGTGAATATGCTGGGACAGCGGGCTAATTTAGCGGGGATGCCATTTACGACAGTGAGGGATAGATTAAGTTATTTGGGGATTCAGGTAGCGAGGGAATGGACGGGGCTCCATAAGTGGAACTTAACGAAGCTGGTGGAGGAAGCCAGGGGGGATTTTCAGGGGTTGGGATACACAGCAGTTGACGTTGGCGGGGAGGGTCCAAGTGTTGAAAATTAATATTCTGCTGAGGTTCTTGTTTATTTTTAAAGCTCACCCGATCTTTATATCAAAGGCCATTTTTTGGAAATTGGACACGATCATTTCGGACTTGTATGGGCGGGGAAGGTGCTACAGAGGCAGAGGCAACGGGGTGGGGTGGTCGGTATTGCCGAATCTGCTTCATTATTATTTGGCGGCAATTGTGGATAAGATGCGCCGATGGTGGGAAGGAGAAGGGGTAGAGTGGCTTAAGATGAAGGAGGAATGTTGTAAGGGGTCCAGTTTGAGGACTATGGTGACGGCAGCATTGCAAATGACTCTGAGAAGTTATTCAGGGAGCCCGACCTGGTGGTGCAATCCACGGTTAAGATATGGGGCTGGATTCTCCATGTTTGGGACTAAGTCCCCATGTCATCATGAAAACTGTGGGGTGCGATTCTCCGCTCCCCACGCCGGGTGGGAGAATCGCAGGAGGGCCGGGCGAATCACGACACCCCGCCCTGGCACTCCCCGCGATTCTCCCAACCTCCCAAAATGGCACGTCGCGTTTTGTGTGACGCCGCTCGGAGAATCGCCGCTCGCCGTTTTCACGGTGACCGGCGATTCTCCGGACCGGATGGGCCGAGCGGCCTGACGAACCCGACCGGTTCACGCCGGCGTCAACCACACCTGGTCACTGCCGGCGTGAACATCGCGCGACAAGTAAGTGTGGGATCTGTGGGGGGCGGAGGGAGGATCGAGCACCACGGGTGTGCTCAGGAGGTGACTGGCCCGCGATCGGTTCCCACTGATCGTCGGGCCGGCGTCTCTAAGAGACGCACTCTTTACCCTCCGCCGCCCTGCAAGATCAAGCCGCCATGTCTTGTGGGGCAGCGGAAGGGAAGACGGCAACCGCGCATGCGCGGGTTGGAGCCGGCCAACCTGCGCATGCGCGTTTGACGTCACTTAGGCGCCGCCGGCCGCGTCATTCTCGGCACGCCGCTTTGATGCAAGCGTCAAGGCCCGGCGCCCGAGATTCGCGCACCGCCGCTCTTAGCCCCCCCCCCCCCCCCCCCCCCCGGGGGGTGGGGGAATAGGGGGCGAGGAGCGGCCTCCGACGCCGGAGTGAAACACTCCGGGTTTCACTGCGGCGTCGGCTGTTTCTCTCTGTTTCGGAGAATTGTGCCTGTGGTCTTTTACTCCAGGAAAACCGGCGTCAAAAGGCCACAGATTCCCTGTTTTGCTGTAGGATAGTAGGGAGCCGTCATTGAGCTGGCAGCTCTAGCTGCCGATACGGTCCCCAGCACTTCTGGGTCAGAGGCCGCGCATGTGCACGGCGGCAGCCTGCAGCGTGCGCGTCGTCCTCCATGGCGGACTCAGCACGTGGACCTGGACCAGCAAAGTAGTGTCCCACATCAGCTGCTCGTGCATCCCGGACCGCCTGCCCACATCGCCCCCAGCCCCAAATGTAGCCCCCCCTGCCTGCTGATTGGCCCTCCCCCAACTGTGGCGGCCCCGGACTGAGCCGCAGCTGCCACGTGAGCATCCCGGACGGTGTGAGCACAAGTAAGCCACTCCGACGGGAATTTGGCCGGACGGCAACGGAGCATCGCGGGGTGGGCCTGAGGCGGTGGATACTCGGCGCAGCGCACTCCGTGAGTATGCCAATTTAAAATTTAAAATCCGGCGCTGCTCCCGATTTCAGCGCCAAAACAGATTCTCCGCCCCGTCGCCGATTGCGATTTCGGCGTCAGGGAGCAGAGAATACAGCCCATGGAATCAGTTATGGAGGCATTTTAGGGTGGAAGGAATGTCGGTGTTAATGCTGCTGTGCGAGCATCATGGGTTTGAGCCGGGGGGGATGGATAGTGGATACAGGTGGTGGAGGGTGGTGGGGCTGGTCAAGGTGAGGGATTTGGAGGAAGGGTTCACTAGTCTTGAGGAGCTAAGGGAGAGGGTAGAGCTGCCGAGGGGGAGTGAGCTCAGGTATCTGCAGGTTAGGTACTTTGCGCGAAACGTCTCAAGGGATTCCCCAGGTTACCAGGATACACCCCGCTGGAGGGACTGCTGCTTCCGGATGTGGAAGGGAGAGAAGAATTGGGGATATATACAAGTGGCTGGGAGGGCAGGGCGGCGCGCGGGTGATGAAGATCAAGGAGAAATGGGAAGCGGAATTGGGAGGGGAGATCATTTGGGGAGCATGGAGTGAGACACTGGATAGAGTAAATGGGACCTCCTCCTGTTGAAGGATGAGCCTGATGCAGTTTAAGGTGGTGCATAGGGTGCATATGACTCGGATGAGATTGAGAGGGGTCTTTCAGGGGGTAGCAGATGAGTGTGAGAGGTATGAGTGGGGACCAGAGAATCATGCACACATGCTTTGGGGTTGCGAAAAACTGGGAAGATTCTGGGCGGGAGTGTTCGTGGTCTTAGCCAGGATAGTGGAGGAGGAGGTGGATCCGGATCCTTCGATGGCGATATTTGGGGTTTCAGAGAAGCTGGAGCTCATGGAGGAGGAAGGCCGATGTCGTGGCCTTCGCCTCGGATTGCACGGCGATGAATTTGACTGGAATGGTGGTCGGCATCGTTACCGGGGTTAACGGCTTGGTTGGGTGAGCTGTGCGACTTCCTGCGGTTGGAGAAAATAAAATATGTGTAAGAGCCTCCACAGAGGGGTTTGAGAAAAGTGGGGGATGTTTGTGACTGTGTTTAAGGAGCTGCTCATGGGGGGGGGGGGGGGGGGGGGGGGGGGTGGTGGGGGGGGTGGTGGTGTTGAAAGAGGGGAGAAGTCTGTACAGCCTATATAGTTGATTGCTGGGAAGTATGTTACCCAGGATGTTTATGTGTTGTAATCTGTTTCGATACATGTTTGTAATAAATACATTTTTAAAAAAAGTTATAATAAGGTGTTCCCAATTAATGCAGGGTGAGTTTCAGGTGCTTGGGTATCCAGGTGATGCGGAGCTGGACACAGTCGCATAAATTGAATTTAGCTCGACTGGTGGGACAGATTAAGGCGAATTTTAAGAGATGGGATGAGTTGCCTCTGTCGCAGGGTGGGTGCAGACAGTGAAAATAACAGTGCTGCCTAGGTTTCTGTTTGCGTTTCAGAACTTTGTCCCCAGGTTGTTCTTTAGGAAGGTCAATGGGCTGATCTCTGGGTTTCTGTGAGTGGGCAGACCCCACGGGTGTGGTGGGCCTTTTTGAAAAGGAGAAGGGATGGGGCGCTGATACGGGGTTCTGGCATAGCCGAATATGATAATTTATTATTAGGCGGCATGTAGGGGTACGAGTCTAAGGGTTTTGTTGTTGGTGCCTTGCCATTCTTGTCAGCCAAGCCCTCTGTAAGCCCAATGGTGGTGTCGACCATAAACATGTACGGGCAGCGGAGACAGCATTTGGTGCCGTGGTGTGCGTATCGATCTGCGACAATGATAGGTTTGCACCGGTGGGGCTGGATGCAAGGTTTAGGGGGTGATGGCAGGTGGGGATTGAGCACTTTGTGGACTTGTTTATAGAGGGCAAATTCGCCGGGTTGGACAACTTCGAGCAAGTGTACGAGTTGCCCAGCGAGAATGGCTTTAGGTACCTGCTGGTTCGGAATTTCGTGAGGAAAGAGTCCTTTCCTGGGCCGCCACCTCTGGGATTGCAGGACAAGTTGCTGCCAAAAGATGAAATAGGGGAGAGGAAGGTGTCGGATATTTACAAAGAATTAATGGAGTGGGAGGGAGCACTGGTGGGGTTATTAAGCGTAAATGGGAGGAGGAGCTGGGAGGGGACGTGGGATCTGGGATGTGGATGGAGGCCTTGTGGAGGGTGAACTCGTCGTGCGTGAGGTTAAGCTTCATTCAGTTTCAGGTGTTGCATGGAGCCCACATGACGGAGGTGAGGATGAGTAGGTTCTTTGCGGGAGTAGAAGATAGGTTTGGATGGTGTTTCATAAGATTTAATAGAATTTACAGTACAGAAGGATGACATTTGGTCCATCGAGTCTGCACCTGCCCTTGGAATGAGCACCCCACTTAAGCCCATGGCTCCACCCTATCCCCGTAACTCAAGAACCTTTTTTGGACACGAAGGGCAATTTATCATGGCCAATTCACCTAACCTGCATGTCTTAGGACTATGGGAGGAACCCGGAGCACCCGGAGGAAAGCGACGCAGACATGGGAAGAACGTGCAGACTCCGCACAGACAGTGACCCAAGCCAACCCTGGAGCTGTGAAGCAACTGTGCTAACCACTGTGCCATTGTGCTGCACACTGTGCAACCGTGTTCGGGGGGGGGGCCCACAATTCATCTCCACATGTTGTGGGCGTGTCCAAGACTGAGGGAGTTCTGGCACGGGTTCTCGGACGTGGTGTCCGAGGTATTGGGTGTTGGGGTGGCGCTGCGTTCAGAGCTGGTGATATTTGGGATGTTGAATGACCCGGAGCCCAGGGGGTGAGAGAGGCCAATGTTTTGGCCTGTGTGCGTGAGCGACCTAGTAGGATTCCTGAGGCTTGAGAAGGTCATATTCGCTCTGCGAGGATCGCCAGAGGGGTTCACCCAAACGTGGAAGCCGTTTATCGATTTTTTTAAAGGAGGATTGAGGGGTCAGCAAGGGGGTGATTAAAATGGGGAAGTTAATCTGACTGTCCCCCTGCAGTACCCCTCCCACACCACCATGGATGTCACACCAGCTGAGTTGCTGATGGGCCATTGCCTTAGAACTCATGTGGATTTGGTATTTCCTACTTTGGCGGTGAGGGTGGAGGCACGCCAGACCTTCCAAAGAGGGGCAACACGTAGCGCAGTGGTTAGCACTGTAGCCTACGTCACTGAGGACCCAGGTTCGAATCCCAGCCCTGGGGTCACTGACCGTGTGGAGTTTGCACATTCTCCCCGTGTCTGCGTGGGTTTCACCCCCACATGGACAGCATGGTAGCATGGTGGTTAGCATCAATGCTTCACAGCTCCAGGGTCCCAGGTTCGATTCCCGGCTGGGTCACTGTCTGTGTGGAGTCTGCACGTCCTCCCCGTGTGTGCGTGGGTTTCCTCCGGGTGCTCCGGTTTCCTCCCACAGTCCAAAGATGTGCAGGTTAGGTGGATTGGCCATGCTAAATTGCCCATAGTGTCCTAATAGCAAGGTTAAGGGGGGGAGTTGTTGGGTTACGGGTAAAGGGTGGATACGTGGATTTGAGTAGGGTGATCATTGCTCGGCACAACATCGAGGGCTGAAGGGCCTGTTCTGTGCTGTACTGTTCTATGTTCTATGTTCTAACCCAAAAATGTGCATGTTAGGTGGATTGGCCGCGCTAAATTGTCCATTAATTGGAAAAAAAATAATTGGGTTCTCTCAATTTATAAAAAAGAAGAGAAAAAAGACCATCCAAAGAAACGTACCACACAGAAGAGCGAGAGGTCTTGCCGGTTCGGGGACTTGGATTTGGTTCGAAACATTGGCCGAGCGGATTGTGTCCCAGTCTGGGTCCATGTCATATGTGGTGAATGTGAATGGTAGGACCATCA
Source organism: Scyliorhinus canicula (assembly GCF_902713615.1). NCBI lineage: Eukaryota > Metazoa > Chordata > Chondrichthyes > Carcharhiniformes > Scyliorhinidae > Scyliorhinus > Scyliorhinus canicula. Next base: position 63,045,957 of record NC_052160.1, on the reverse strand, counting down.
AAAATCATAGTGATCATTTGAGGAGCTGGGGGGCAGTGACCCGCACTCAAGAACAGTCAGGACCCACTAGTGTGATCGACACTCCTGTGAATGTTCCTGGGCAGAGGGAGCCGAGAACTCCCGAATAAGCCCAGCCAGCTGAGCAGATGGGAGCTGGAGAGACCACAGAGGCGGCGGATCCTGCTGAACTGTCGACTGCCGCTGACAATATGACTACCGTGGAGGCTGTTGAGCCAGTGCGGGAACTAAGGAGTCTGTGAGCCCTTGCATGTCCCTGGACAGACTGACTTTTGATGACCTCTCTCTTCCCTGATGTTCTTACCATGTATTTAATCTATTCAGTGATGTATGGTATGTGGCCTGCTTGGGGCCAATCGCGCGGAAACGTGTGACCCCCCCCCCCCCCCCCCCACCCCCGCCAATAGCGAGTTAGCAGGGGGCCCTGGGAGCAGGCTTGGGCAACTAAGACCCATCCTAGAACATTCTATGCCTGTATGCATACCTATCTTCGTAACCACTGGAAGCCTCCAGAGTGTTGTCTTGCGCCAGCACAATAACCTTTTAATTTGAATGCCACAACTATCCCGGTTTGAATGTGCCACTTGTTGCAAACATTACTTTTTTTTTTACAATGAAGATTAATTGCATGTTTTCTAAGTGCCAGGAAAAGTAAGTTAATTTGTCAGTTACAGACTAACTAGAAACCTACCTACTTCACATATAAGCAAATGATGACCTGGAATTTTCAATAGTAACATCACCAATAATCGTTTTATAAATAGGTCAATTATTGACATCACAATTCCAAAATGTAAGCCATTAACTAGAAATTCCACACATAATTATTCATTTTAAACCAGTAAGTATTTAAATCCCTACAAAATAATCAGATGTGGAATTGTATTACTGGTGACGCTAACTGAGAAACACTTCACAGTATTATACTACAAACATTTACAAGCAAGGAACACAAGTTGACAGTGGATAATCTAATCTTTCTTGCATAGTAGACAAGTAGGGATGTGCTACAGCCACAAGATGTACAAAAAACATATACCCCCAATGTCAATGTTCATTTCATTAAATACAGATCCTATTACTGAATTGGAGTTTGTGCTTACCAGGCATTTTTTAGCATTTTCCAATAGATTCTTCCTTCTTCGAGATCCTCGAGGCACAATGTTAAGGTTGGCATGTCCAACTGCACGGTAGAAGTCTGTGCAAGTTTCATTTGAGAATGTTTCAGGGCTAAAAAGTTGAATATTGCAGTTTAAATTTCACTTTATGATTGATTACATCTTTTTTGTTTCTTAACCTTTATACTATAAATGCTGACCTTTCATCTGTTATCATCATTATCAAAGCGGAGCTAGTGGAGGAAAACAGCAAGAAAAAATTAACCCCACCACCTTCCACCCAGATTAAGTCTGTGCCAGGAAGGTCCATGATCAACTTTCCCACCCCGCCGCTAAGTAAGGCCCTGATAACTAATGTCCAATTAAGGGTTCTTCCTGCTGTTGTTGGTAGAACACAGTGATGAGCAGGCCTGTTGCCATGCAAATATCATGATATGCAAACCAGTGTGGTCTCTGGGGTGGAGGGGGGGGGGGGCACAGTGTCAGTGCAGGGGGGAGGGAGTCCTTCCTTCGAAGGCACTCAGTTTCTGATCAAGAGAAAAGACACAGAGCAGAGACTCGATCCACTGAGAGCCATGCCACTCTTGCCCTTGCTGCTGACTATGCTACAACTCCCTCTCCACTACCCCTCCCTTATTGAACCCCTCCCCTCATCACATAACTCTGGCCTGCTCTGTGATCACCTCCTGTGCATGTTGTTCCAGTAGCAGTAACCGGCTCCCCAGTGGTACTACTGGGCAAAAGGGCTGCTAGCTTCTGATTGACCAACAGCTCTAGGCCGGAGGGACTTCCGCTCCCATGGTCCTGATCCCATGGCCTTTTAATTGTCTGAGAGGCTCATAATAAGGCAGGCCTTTCTCAAAAGGAGGCAATGTGTGTCTCTCACCAACTAGCAGATGAAGACCCCAGTCATCTCCATAAATTTCCCCCAAAATATTGGCTTTAATAGTCTAGATTTTAAATAATTATTTGGATGGTGACACTCCTCCATCTTCCTTTTGACTCACTGTTAATGAAGCACTTTTGACAATATTTTCATTTTCTGGCTTCTAACGTTTGGAGATTTTAGGGCTAGAGGAAGTTATAGAGATAGACAAGGCAAAGGCATGAGGGATTTGAAGATAAGGAATAAGAATGTTAAAATGTAGTTTTTGGCGACCTAGAGCCAATGTTGTTCAGTGAGCAAAAGATGATGATGATGAACAGGATTTGTGGGTGAATTTTGCATGAACTCAAGTTTGTAGAGGGTAATAGATGAGGGGTAATTTTGGAATAGTCAAGTTTGGAAGTATCAAAAGCAGGAAGTATGTATATTCAAGACTAGAAACTATAAACATAACAATCCTTGTGAAATGAAAGTGGAATAAACATTTTGTATTGAAAAGAACTGTTTGATTGGAAGCCGTTTGTCAAAGTTCCCCATAAGAGATTATTGTGCAAAATTAAAGCACGTGGGAATGGGGGAAATGTATTGAGGTGGCTAGAAAACTGGTTGGCAGAGAGGAAACAAAGAGTAGGGATTAATAGGTCCTTTTCAAATTGGCAGGCAGTAACTAGTGGGGTGGTGAGTGGGCAAGTCAATGGCAGATGCAGTATAATTTGGATAAGTGTGAGATTATTCACTTTGGAAGCAAAAACAGAAAGGTTGTAAATTGGGAGAGGGGAGTATGCAGCAGGACCTGGATGTCCTTGTGCACCAGTTGCTGAAGGTAAGCATGCAGGTGCAGCAGGCAGTAAAGAAGGCTTCATTGCAAGAGGTTGAGTATAGAAGCAGGGATGTGTTGCTGCAATTATCCAGGGCCTTGGTGGGCCACACCTGGACTATTGTGTGCAGTTTTGGTCTCCTTCTCTGAAGAAGGATGTTTTTGCTCTCGAGGGAGTGCAGCAAAGGTTTACCAGACTGATTCCAGGGATGGCGGGACTGTCATATGAGGAGAGATTGACTAGGTTGGGATTGTTCTCGCTGAAGTTCAGAAGAATGAGAGGGGATCTCATGGAGACTTATAAAATTTTAACAGGACTAGACAGGGAAGATGTTACCAATGATGGGTCCAGAATCAGGGGTTACTGTCTGAGGATTCAGGGTAAAACATTTCAGACAGATATAAGGAGATATTTCTTCGCCCAAAGAGTGGTAAGCCTGTGGAATTCATTACCACAGGAAGTAGTTGATGCAAAAACATTGAATATATTCAACAGGCGGCTAGATGTAACGCTTGGGGAGAATAGGATCAAAGGCTATGGACAGAAAGCAGGAGTAGACTATTGAGTTGGATGATGTGGAAGGAGCTGCGCTCTGAAAGCTCGTGTTTGAATCAAACCTGTTGGACTTTAACCTGGTGTTGTAAGACTTCTTATTGAGTTGGATGATTAGCCATGATCGTGATGAATGGCGGAGCAGGCTCGAAGGGCCAAAAGGCCTCCTCCTGCTCCTACCTTCTCTGTATCTGTGCATCATTTACATAAGAACATAAGAACTAGGAGTAGGAGTAGGCCATCTGGCCCCTCGAGCCTGCTCCGCCATTCAATGAGATCATGGCTGATCTTTTGTGGACTCAGCTCCACTTTCCGGCCTGAACACCATAACCCTTAATCCCTTTATTCTTCAAAAAACTATCTATCTTTATCTTGAAAACATTTCATGAAGGAGCCTCTACTGCTTCACTGGGCAAGGAATTCCATAGATTCACAACCCTTTGGGTGAAGAAGTTCCTCCTAACCTCAGTCCTAAATCTACTTTCCCTTATTTGTCTATTCAAAATAAAAAAACAATGCAAATCTTACTCGTAGAATAACAAGACATCCTCAGGCAAAGCAGAAATGTTTCCTGGTGCTCCGTTGGGATTCAGTCTTCTAGCCATGCATATTAGCTGAAGAAACAAGTTTTCACCATTAAATTAAATTCACTATACATGTAATTAGACCTAGCTTTTGTTAACTGTACATTTTATTGGTATGTTTTCCTGCTTATAGACCACATGGTTTTATCTGAAAAAATATCAAATATATTTTAATTTAGAGAAAACGATGAATAAATAGTTTTCTTTTCTAACTGTTGTTAAATTATTATAACCCGTCCACTTATAGAGTTAAAAGCAGACCCATATATTTTTGCTTCAGTTGTTCACAAAGCCAGAATTCTTGTAATTTTAATTTAAATTTTTGATGTTACTTCTCTAAATCGTATTCAAATTAGTCAAATAGTTTAAAATAAAATTTGTTAAGATTAACACACTGGCCATAATAGTTTTGTTTGTCGATTTGTGCTCCATATTGAGAAAGATTATTGCTATACGCAATTGGTAGGTTCAAATGGCTTTATTTAATTTCTAGAATGTAGATTTTCAAAGGATTATAATAAATGCTAGTATCTGTGAATATCTTGGGTACTTAATTCTGATTTCCCTCTAAGTGAAGCAAACAAAAATGGTAATTTATGAACATTCATTATTTCCAAATGTCTTGAAACAGAATTTTAGATTAAATTTGAAGTAGTTGCAATAGTTGCAACTTACAGTTAAGGAACCAAACTTTTTAACAAAAGGATTGAAATTTTGCTGCCTGATTAAACCTGTTGAGAAATTCCTTAGACCATATGTTTAAAACGGCATTCATCGACAGAAAATAAATTATTTGAAGTCTTTGTGAAAAGAATTCAGAAAAGACTTGTATATAATTAACACATTCATTGCCGATGTAACATAACACAATTTTAACACAAGGATGTAGATCTGCATAGAATCCTTACAGGCTTCAATTAAAATGTAGCAGAAGACAATAACTATGGGTGGGATGTACCGACCAACCTGCCACGTGCCTTTCAGCGACGGAGGCGGCCCACCAGCGGGATTTACTGACCCCGCCATTGTCAATGGGATTTCCTGGTGACTGCACCCCGGAAACCCATGTGCTGGCGTGAGACTGGAATATCCCACTGGCATGAATAGCCAGTAGATTGTGTCATACATGTCACTTCCTTCTCTGTTATATAGATGAAGAAAAGTTTAATATTTAAATTAACTTACCTGATCATGGCTCAGTGAAGTCTTACCCTTCGTGGCTTTAACAAACTTCTGGAATTGTTCACTGTTCAAGTTCTTTCCTGCTGCACAACTGAACCCTTGAAGAACGGAGGTTGAAACGCTGCAATGTAGAATAACATGTTGGCAATGAGATTTTCATTAACTAGTATTTAGAAAACAAGGGTCTATTATAATGGCATTATCTTTCTCCACCAGTTCATATAGATTACAATTATTGCCGGGTGTTGGTGGTCTACAGAGTCTGATTAAGAGTAAGTATTTATTAAGTATAAGAAGTAGTAAAAGGTTCAAGCCAGGCGTTGGCTCCATGCTTGTTTGTGCAGATAGCTCTGTCCAGTACTGGACAGACCCCTAGTTGCAGTTCCTGTATTCTCTTACATCACTCTGCAGGCAGTAATGTGCTCAGTCCCATATTAAGCCTATAGGTTTCAGATAACTTATTCTACAATAACATTTCTTTTGAATTACTTTTACAATATGCAGTTCATGTACTATGAATCTAACCAGTGCCTAAAGTCAATTCCTTTCTCTGTAAGATTAATTTTAATTGCTCAAACTGATCATGACTCAAATGTGATTCTGGAACTAAAAATAATTAAATATTTTGGAAGAAACGGATATTCCATCTAAGCAAATATAGGATTAGATCATTTGCAGATGTAAAAAAGCCTTTTCTGTATTTACTTACGATTGAATGCCTATGTGAAATTATTGTATAATTGCTATCAAATTTCGGTCTTGTCATTTCAACTAAGGCATTTAACACAAAGTTAGTACGCCCTATGAAAATGTATATAAATGCATTTGAGAAAATACTTACTCATCAAAATTTATGGTAGAATTTCTTGTCAAAGTGCCAAAAAACACAGCCGCCTAAAATAAAAATCATAATCATAAACTTTACACCTGTTTTTGTGAATTTTAACTCATTAGGAGCAGTTGTTAATCATCTATACAATTAGGTCACAATTATTCAAATTGAATTCTAAATGGTAAGAAAATAATACACAGGGATTAGCAAAATGGGCAGCACTCATGACAACTTGCAAGAATTATTGATCGTGCACTGTAGTTTTAAGGTACATGATTCACAGGGAAACCGAGATTGCTTTTCTCTCCCTTCCATTATTACAAAAGTGCAAAAGCTATAAATAATGAGCAAAATTGCAAATGGTTTACGAGGTTTGGTTCGGAGCAGGTGAGATTTTTAAGTAGTGCAGTGGAATGGATGAGCAATGGGAGGATTTGTAAACAATATATTACAATCTAGCTTAGTGTTGTAAGAAATATAGAAGATATCAGCACATTATTAAGAATTTTTATGCAACAGATCTATCACTAAGACACAAAATGAATTGGTAAATTATTAAACTTCAACAGCCTCAGTGCTAAACTCTTGTGCAAAAGCATTTCAATTTTACAATAAAATGCAAAATCAGTATCAAGCTATCTGTTTTAATTTTGTTTAAACATGAAGGAAGCAATACATTGTCCTCAGCCAGCATTTTGATTGTTGACTAAATCCCTCAATGAGCGAAGAGTAATTTCCTGCTGTTGAACTGCACATCAACAAGCAATTCTAATTTAGTTAGGACAAACTTCTGAAAAAGGACAAGATGGTGTAATGAAGTAGCACACCATCCATTCACCTTTGCAATCTGAACTGGAAAACAATCTTTGTGAAAAGGATAAAAGTAATTGGACTAAATTTAAATTTTGGAAGGAGCAGGGGCAGGTTATTTACCTGCAATACATGATGGGTAATTTTTCTTTTTATTCAAGTCAATAGAATGGGGAAGTGGGTAGGGTGAGTAAAGAATGAATGATTCTCAGTTGATAGATTGAAGTGGTAATTAGTTCATCTCCCTCTTCCAACTCTTAGGGTGCTACACAAGATGTGCTTTGATAATATGCCAAATTCTTACAGGCATGGATATTCAGCACAAAGCTGAGCACACTTTGGCATTCTCTTACTGAGAAATTACAGGGATAACTCCAGGAAAGAGAAATAGAAAATTTGTATCAGTGTAATAAATGGTGCTCTTTGGAGGGTAAGCAATATACTTGGAACCAAATGATCAGAGATTTAATCTGCATCTGGCCTATGCTATGCCTCAATTGATACTAGAACTGGTTTCCAAAAGTGAAAAAGTTGTCTACGCCACAGCATTGGATCTTTTTGGATCTTTGCACCTAGAATATGAAATTTCACAAAATATTATTCAAACTTTTTATTTGACCGAGTTTTATGAAACAATTAAACAGCTTACTTGTTCCGGCATCCATTGTTTATTATTCACAAGCTTTAGGTTAATATTTCTGGAAATCAGTCGAGGCAAAGGTATTTTGGTTGCAAGCTTAGATGGAACTATCTGGATTGCTGTGATGGGATCATTTGAAGATTCAATAATCTAAAGAAGAATCAAACACATGAAAACATTTAATAAGAGTGAAGTAAAGCACTCTGTTTAAAAGATGGACTCCTCCTCTTTGGAAGCTTAAGGATTTCTAGATTGGAATATGGAATATATGTTATTTAATAGTGAAACTCCTTCACAAAAAAATGAAAACGGGAATAGCCGAGTATAATGGGTGGAATTTTCCAAGGTCTTTGCACATTACTTGCACATTCCAACACCCTTAAGGAACAATGGCAGGTGGTCTGCCTGTGATTTTCTGCTTTTGACATTAATTGAGCCAACAATATGGTGATCACAACCAGTCGGCAATCTTTTGATAAGATGAAGACTGGACATGAAGATTGCTTGTGGGGCTTCAAAATTCTGCTCAAACAATCCAGACAACAAAGCAGATGTACACAAAAATCCCAGTAACATTTCATAGTTTCCACTTCAGAGTAGAGGATGAAAGGCTGAATGTTATCCTAGAGGTTTAGGTATTTTGTGTTGTCACAAAGAACCTTGTATGTCCAAATGAAGTACAATTAGCAACAAAATATATTTTAATTGTACAGCATTATTCAATAAAGTCGATCAAAACATCAGACCTCAGCAAAATTTTGCAAATTCCAATCTAGTTTTATCGCTAAAGAAAAATGCTTAGGCTTTATTATTTTCCTGGGTACGCTATGGTAACCAGGCAGCCTACAGTGAACCTACAGCAAAAGTAAATTCATATTAATTCTTCATCTTTGTTTCTGAATGCAAAACCTTCACTGAAAATCATGCCAGAACTAATTACAGCAGGGGAATTACGTACTGTTGCAACATTTGAATTGTTGTAGCTGTTTAAAGATACAGACCGACAACAGTGTGGGGGAAGGGCGGGGTGGGGGATATCAAGGCCTTGATTAAAAGTGAAAGATGTCTTCTTCCTATCAGGTGGATGAGCAGAAATTATCCCCTACATTTTATTTTTGTTTACGGTCTATTTAATTCAATTTTATGTTCAATATCCTAAAGGAGTCAGCTTGTGAGCAGCCTGTGAGATGCCTTCATGATTGCTATTCATGTGCACAGCTTAGAAGGAAAACTGGTGGTAAGGTTTGTCCCCGAGTGTTGGCTATGTTTTTAGAGATGAGAACTTGTCATAGGCATCCCCATTTCATTTTTGTAAAACAATATCTGCCACAGCACCACATACAAAATGTGGTATTTATGATGACCCATCAAGGAAACAAATCTGACATGTAGAAAACAGCATTACAGTTGAGACTTTCTGATTTAGTACTGGTAGTTAGATGCCCTATTTGCCATTAGTATATAATCAGAAGATAGTTAATGTATTCCAGTGAACAAAAAAAAATACACCGTGTGTCTGCAGTGTTCTGATATTTGATAGTAGCCTCTTGATTCCTCAGCACCTGTACAGATTTGAAAATTTTACAGCTAATTATGAATACAGAAAATTATGCAGCTAAAAAACGGGCTGAAGCCTTAGCAGTGTGGATTCCATTTAAGTGCTGGTTTATGCCTGCCTGAAAACTCTTGGGCAACTCTGCTAAAATCTCTGGGAACGTCAGGAGGAATGAGGGAGGAGGAAGAAATGTTGTCTGCCCAAGCAGTGGACAAATCTACCCCGTGGCCCCACTTGCACCATTTCATGGGCTGTCACGACACTTTATCTGATATGGCAGATGCTAAAAATCCATTGCCCCATTGCGCTGAGATGTGAGGGAGTGGCCTGGTTTCCAAACCCCAACTCTTCCTGCACCACTGGCCTCACAATAAAAACAGGTGTAGGGAGCTTTGGAGGAGATAGAGTGTGAAAGATCAAAGTTTTTTGAAGCAGCGTCCGAGGGTCTTTGCAGCTTGGTATTACAAAATTCAAAAAAATCCGGAATCCGAGACACTCTCAGTCCCAAGCATTTTGAATAAGGGATACTCAAACTGCGTAACTCTAAATTCAAAAGCTGTATTAAGTCCTGAAAAATAGGGCAGCACGGTGGCCTAGTGGTTAGCACAGCTGCCTCACGGCGCTGAGATCCCAGGTTCGATCCCAGCTCTGGGTCACTGTCCGTGTGGAGTTTGCACATTCTCCCCGTGTCTGCGTGGGTTTCGCCCCCACAACCCAAAAATGTGCAGAGTAGGTGGATTGGTCACACTAAATTGCTCCTTAATTGGAAAAAATAATTGGGTACTGTAAAAAAAAATTTTTAAGTCCTGAAAAATAAAATAGCAATTATTATTCCATCATCGGATGCATATTTATTGGTCACTTACCTTTTGGACAACAAGTACTTTCACAGGCTCAGGAGCAAGCAACACATTTTCCACAAAGGTAGTGTCGGTAGCAACAATAGCAATCACACTGCTATTGATATTCTTTATTTCATCACTTGAAAGCCCAACTACTAAGTTTCCTAAATTCAATAGGTTGGTAGCATTGTTAACCTAGTAAGTAGAATATAAATTGTGGTTAGATGTCATGAATTCTAATCATTTGGCTATTATTCCCTCAGTCTGCAGTCCCCTGGCCTTACACAATGCCTGAATGTAATTACATTATAGGGCGCTTGACTATGCTGGAGTATGTTTCAAGTCATTTGTTATGTATGGTGCCTTAATTTATAAATCATTATATTAGGACTGGATTTAGGTCTAGGTAGCTTCTAGCCTTGCATTTTTAATTTATTTAGGCAAAACTTAACTTGTTAGCAATTCAGAATTGTAGTCATTGGTATAAATCTCATTAGAATGGGGATCAATGGTCTGAATTTCTATGGAGTCTGAGAGACTCCATGGAGGAGTGAAAATGGTGGCCTGAACCCATTTCCGGAATTCCTGACCCCATTCCCGGAGTTTCTGATTTTTAGAAGTGCGGGCTGGTTTGGGTTGCGAGCCGGCACTTTGCATCCCAGACCTAGCCAACTCCATTGCAGGGATAGGCTTATCCTAGCCCTCTGTCAGGCTGGGCCAAGTTTTAAGGAGTTGTGGTTCATCACACCTTAGGGGTGCCATTAGCCATAGTCTGCACAAAGGAATCTTTTGAATGTTAAGTTCTAACAGTCCTCTTCAGGCCCCCATCATGCCAATGGATGCACTTCATCTAGCCCCATTCCCCTGATGCCTCATGAAAAAAAAATGCTCCGCCACCCACCCACCCACCATGGCCTCTCATGCCAAACTATGGCACTTCAATGCCCATTCACTGTGCAAAATCAATTAACCCTATAGTGACACGAGGATGTGAAATAAACGGCAGCGGGGGAGATAGAACATAGAACATAGAACAGTACAGCACAGAACAGGCCCTTCGGCCCTCGATGTTGTGCCGAGCAATGATCACCCTACTCAAGCCTAACGTATCCACCCTATACCCGTAACCCAACAACCCCCCCCTTAACCTTACTTTTTAGCACACTACGGGCAATTTAGCATGGCCAATCCACCTAACCCGCACATCTTTGGACTGTGGGAGGAAACCAGAGCACCCGGAGGAAACCCACGCACACACGGGGAGGACGTGCAGACTCCGCACAGAGTGACCCAGCCGGGAATCGAACCTGGGACCCTGGAGCTGTGAAGCAGTTATGCTAACCACCATGCTACCGTGCTGCCCCTAATGGTTGAGAGAAGGTTGAGAGAAGGAGGGCCGTATCTTTTTCATTATAACTGGTAAAAAGTGCCACCGCACTTAGGTGGACCTTTTAAACACCTGGCAGTCCCTGTGGCTGCCTCTGAAATCTTTCCCATTTCAGCTGGTCTGGCTATAGCTTGCGGAATCACCCCCCTTACCAGCCAACCAACCACCACACTCCCCTCCTCCTCGACCCCCAATCCTGTCTCTCCTGGCACTTCCGCTTGAGATGGGCAAACCAAGTCAGGAATCTTTCCGACTCTCTATTCCCCTCAAGGATGAAAATCCAACACGATGACTTTGTCCATATCTTCTGACATGAGAAACTCACAGGGGATGTGTATGGTGTGAAATTATGTAGCTTCTGATTTCCAACCATTAATTGTAATTGGTAGTGCATTACTTCTTGCATTCAGCAGGTTTTCATAATGTGCTTCTAATGCTCCTAATTGGCAACATGGAATCAGTCCTATATTGTTCATTAATTGCAGAAAAGGTTTGCTTTGATTTATTTAAATCTTACCTGAAAGTTGATACCCGTACTGGTCAATTTCTTTATCAATGCATTCGCTTTTCCGTAAGTCCAGCCATTGACTTGGCGCAGGCTGCCCAAGGAGTTGAAGATAGTACTGCCATCAATCTTATTGATCTGTGTTGTTGACAGTCCAGCAGCTGATTGGCCAAGATTAGTAAGAGTATCGGAGGAGAAGCTTGTAATTTTACTCACTAGAGCAACTGCAAGCTGCAAGAAAATACAACCATCGGGGTTTTCAGATGCATTGTCCTCATCGGTGCATGAGATCTTACCGAATAATAATTTGCAGGGATAGTAGGTTTTACCAAAAGGAATGTTTTAAGGTTTTAAATGAAATAGCGAGGTAAAAGAGTTTGAATGCCAAAGATTAATCAAATAAGGTTATATGAACAAATAGGGAGCAGGAAGCTGAACAGTGGTGGATCAGAGGACAGGGATGGAGGCTAGAGAAGGTTGCAGAGCTTGATTGGACATGGATATGGATAAATTTGTAGACAAGGGCATGGAGTTTACAGCCAATCTGTTGCTTGATGGCTAATCAAAGTGGATCAGTGTGGATGGGTGTAGGGCAAAATGCATCTGGGGCTCAGTGTGAAACAAGTTGTAGACAAGGAGATTTTGGTGTATGGAGGTCAGAAAATCAACAAGGAAAGCATGACAGAACCCAAATCAAGAGGTAATTAAGACTGGACAATATTTTTGTTAGTGGGTAGAAGGTGAGACTTGAAACTTGGTCCTGGATTGAATCGAACAATGAGGTTGTGTGAATTCTGGTTAGCTTGAGTGTGGAGTCAAAGGAGAGAAGTCAATAGGAAATGTGTGGTATATTGGCAGGGATTGAAAACAAAATCATTGGTGTTTTTAGTTTTTAATTATAGTACAGTCTGGATTATTAATGTTAATATCAGACAATAATACCGAAACAACAGCACAAAAGAGGATCCAATCCAACAGGACCTAGATTTTCCACTCAATTTACATGGATAGAAGTAGGCAGGAAATACAATAGTGAATAATCCGCTCGTTCCTTGCTTAGCCCCACCATTTTTGGGGCTATCTGCTGGATATGATAGAATGTACAATGGTCTCAATATTAAATCTCCCATGACAAGCAGTCGGGGTCAGGGAGATTAAATGTTAAAAATTGTGAATTATGCAGTGACTAACTCACCTCCTGACTCTCTAAACCTATCCACCATCGATGCATCTGCCACCATGTTACATTGGCAAATTGTGCATGCCCTGTTTGGCAAGGCATGACACTTCATTAATATATTTAAATCAGGCACCCACATTGCAACTGGAAGCATGGTTTAAAGTTATTAGCTATGTTTTATGGGGCTCAGGAAACCTGGCAGCAAATTGAAGGCTAGCTGCTAGCTCCAGCAGACAAGCACTCCATGTAAGCAAAGAGGAGCAGGATGCCTTCCTAACCCCTTCAGGAAGCCTTTGGGCTCCCTTCAACAGAGGGAGCCTCTCCTCGCTGTCACAACTGACAGCCTCCTGCACCTCCAGTCTGATATCTCTGTTGCCTTTGCCACATTTCTCCACAATCCCCACCCACTCCCAAACCAAATCATGAACTATTACTCGCCACTGTCGGGAACCAGATTGATAGGCTGGCCAGCTACCAAACTGGAAGGAGGTTGCAGCCTGCCAATTTGGCCAGCTGTTTAACAAGTGGCAGAAGAAAATGGTAATTATACATTTAGCAGAATCTCAGCATTCCTAGCCTCTCCAGGTCATCCCATCTCCCCCAAATACTTCCCTGCCCTGGATCCTACCCACAAACATCAGGGCAAATATGCATGCCGATCTGTTGAATATACAAATATAAAATCCAACATACGTCCTGTCATTTGCACCTTAGCAATGATGGATGCAAGGAAGGTCTGTTGATCCAGTGTTGCTTTTCCAAAACTATTTTTATTGAAGGCATTTTACGTATATACACAAAGGGAACAAAGTCCCTGAGTGAGCACGTTTTGCTCGCAGTGGCGAGAAACACATGACTATTCAAGCGACTCGCTTTGAGTAAGGGGCCTAAATGGGCAACGCACAGCCAAGGACGCAAATAGTCCCATTTTTTAAAATGGAGAGCTGCGCTTGGCGGAACTCCCCGTTGTAGCGAGAGATCGGACGCCATTTTTAAAAGGAGCCCCGATCTCAGAGTCCCCGTAAAGAATCCCCGACAGTGACACCCTGGCAGTGCCGCTGCCAACTGGCAGTGCCACCTGGGCACTTTGAAAGTGCCAGACGGTCTCCCCAACCCCCCCCCCCCCCCCCCCCCCACTCCCCCACTTCCCCTGACGATTAGCCATATCCCTTTTTGAGCCAGCTGGTGTCATGCGCTCCTCCAGGCCCACCCTCAGATGTAGGCCGCCATCTCCCCCCTTCCCGTCTGCGCCACCCCAGCCACACCCATGGCAGAAATCCCTCCAACCCCAAACAATAAACCAACTCCTCGACCCCATGCCTTCCTCCTGGCAACCCCCACTTTACTCCTGTTAACTAAGCGGCGGCAAAACTACAACTAGACCCGGTAACTCAGACATCAACACGCCAACTAAAATTATTTTTCAGCTTGCCCACACCTGCCACAGGATGATTTATCATCTATTGTGGTGGAATTTGGGCCTGGAACCCCATACCGGGTCTAGTTTTGCCGCCGCTGTGTGGCAGAGCAAGCTTGCCACGAGGCCGCTGGGTTACATGCAAGATGAGAAGGCCCGGTTGCAGCAGCTGGTGAACCTGCACCGCCAATGGCTGAAGGACCAGGAGGTGAGCCTGCATGAACCTGTCCTCTCGACCAATAGGAAAGAAGCTGTTTCCTGGTTCTGGGTTGATTCCTACATCCGTGGAGTCCTTAGAGAGTTTATACCTACAGGACCTGCAATTCAGGTCAGTGAACTTTGACTTGGTTGCTGATTCTCCCACCTCCGCGAAAACGGCGTGCCGCGTTTCACGACAGGCCGTTCAGAGAATCACCGCTCGCCAACCACACCTGGTCGCTGCCGGCGTGAACGCTGCGTGAGCGGCCTGTGGGGGGGGGAGGGGGGGGTAAGGAAGGATCGAGCACCAGGGGGGCGCTCGGTAGGGGTCTGGCCCGCGATCGGTGCCCACCGATCGGTGGGCCGGCGTCTCTAAAGGACGCACTATTTTCCTCCGCCGTCTCGCAAGATCAATCCTCCATGTCTTGCGTGGCACCCGTGGGGAGGACAGCAACCGCGCATGCGCGGGTTGGCGCCGGCCAACCTGTGCATGCGTGGGTGACGTAATTTACGCCAAGCCGGCCACGTAAATTACGCGGCGCCACTCCTAGCCCCCCGGGGCTGGGAGTATAGGGGGCGAGGAGCGGCCTCCGACGCCGGAGTGAAACTCGACAGAGTTCCCAACGGCATCGGGACTTAAGTCTCCCGTTGGGAGAATCCCGCCCTTAGTCTCCCGTTGGCAGAATCCCGCCCTCTGTGTCTCGCTTCACGGATGCTGCCATACCAGCTGAGTTTTTATTGCACTTTGTTTTTATTTAAAAACTAAATTATTTTGAGGAGGGATGCAGATTTACTGACAGCACTATGGTCACTGGTACTGCGATGCTGTGACAAGCCTTCATAAAGCTTGTCATTCAGCCTTTGCCCCATTGGCGAACGCCGTGTGCCTATCAAAATAAAGTAATTGCAGGAAATAAGCTCGGACCAAGGGCACATCTTTGCTAATAACAATGTCCTGCCACACCAAAGGCAGGTAGAGAATTCCTACCTGCATTTGTTCATCTGTTGGTGCTGTTCCATTTGTGCTAGGAGTCTGGCAAGCTTTGTTTGCTTTCTTGAGCAGTGTTATAGCCTGCTGTGCTGTTAAAGATTGAACTGTTGAGGTACCGACAATAAAGCAAACCAAACTGTCAGGAATGCTGCGTAAAAATTGAGAACATGGACACCAATCAGAATTCGTTATGCAGATGCAGTTGGGAAATGCAACACAATATAAAGAATAGTAAACCAAAAAAGTAAACATTGTCACATACATTAAATCACTGGCATCAAAGGCAATATGTAGTCTTTAATTTCCATACTGTTTTTCCTTAAAAATGATCAAAAGTGCATTGAAGACATTGAATTGGGATTCAAATTTACAGTAGCAATCTGATAGATTTATAGAGGGAAGGCCAAATAAACAAGTGCTTCTTGGCCTTTTGCCTAAGACCAAGTGTAGGATCAAGTCCATTGTTTGTTCCTGTCGGCTTAGATCTAGTATGTCTATTTTTTGGGGATGATGAATTCAATTTGAATTGGTTTTTGGAGCAAGCAAGAAGATGGATTAAAGGTTTTCTTGTCCATTCTGAGCATTGGCTCCGTAACTCAGCGGGTAGGGACGAGGACTGTAGATGACTGAAAATTACATCCTGAGGAATCTGATTCAATTCCCACTCGAAGGAAACCCCCTCACATTTGGGTTCCTCCTGTGATCTGGTGGTATAAGTTACTGAACCGGTAAATCACAAACCGAGAGCAATCCTATGGGGTTCCAGGCTCAAATTCCACCACAATAGATGATAAATCATCCTGTGGCAGGTGTGGGCAAGCTGAAAAATAATTTTAGTTGGCGTTGTGTTGATGTCTGAGTTACCGGGTCCAGTTGTAGTTTTGCCGCTGCTGTGTGGCAGAGCACGAGGCCGCTGGGCTACATATGCAAGATGAGAAGGCCTGATTGCAGCAGCTGGTGAACCTGCACCACCAATGGCTGAAGGACCAGGAGGTGAGCCTGCGTGAACCCGTCCTCTCGACCAATAGCAAATAAGCTGTTTCCTGGTTCTGGGTGGGATTCCTACAGCCGTGGAGTCCTTGGAGAGTTTATACCTCCAAGACCTGCAATACAGGCCAGTGAACTTTCACTTGGTTGCTGATTCCCGCCTGGCTTGTCCATTACTACATGAAGTACCATATTGAAGTCAAACGGTATTGTATAGTGAGTGTGAAGCCGAAAACTTTCCCGGGTGACGTGGTATTGGACACAGAAGTTATTCCACCAATGTAACAGGGCGAGCAGGTTGGGCACCACTAATCAGAACATTATTGATGTTTTGCGTCAAAGGCTAAACATTTAAGTTTCAGATACAGTTGCTCATGTTGAAAGACTTATTTATCATTAAATGCTGATTTGCCAAGTAAAAAAACTCTGGGAATTTTTTTTAAAATAGGTGATTTAATGGGAGTTGTTAAAACTAGTAATTAGAGTGTCGATGAGGTAAAATAGGATAAACTAATTTCAATGATTGCTGAGTTGTTAGCTAGAGGGTGTAAATTTAATATCGCCATAAAAAGGTAGCCATGAGGTGGAGATGCCGGCGTTGGACTGGGGTGAGCACAGTAAGAAGTCTTACAACACCTGAATTCACCTGAGGAAGGAGCAGTGCTCCGAAAGCTAGGGTTTGAAACAAACATGTTGGACTGGGTTGGCTAATTCCTAGGTTGAAGAGGTTGTCTTATGAGGAAAGATTGAGCATGTTGAGCCTATGCTCGTTTGAGTTTAGAGGAATGAGAGGTGATCTTAAAGATTCTGAGGGGACTTGCGGGGGTGTTACTGAGAGGATATTTTCCTTTGTGGGGGAAACCTAGAATTAGAGGGCACAGTTTCAAAATATAGGATTTTCCATTTAATATAGAGATGAGGATCCTCTCTCAGGGTCCTTAGTATTTGGAATTCTTTTCTCCAATGAGAAGCGGAGGCTGGGTCATTGAATATATTCAAGGCTGAGTTAGACAGATTTTTGATTGACAAGGGAGTCAAGGGTTATGTGGAGTTGAGGCCAAAATCACATCAGCCATGATCTTTCTGAATGGCAAGCAGGCTCGAGGTGTCGAATGGCCTAATCCTGCTCTTACGTTCTGATGCAAAAGAATAGTTTCAGAGTATTGTCATGTAGTCTTGTTGGGATATGGAACAGCTGAAAAAGGACTGGAAGCAGAACCCAGAATAGCTACTAAAATCTTACAAAGAAAATAAAGAGGGAATGAAACAAAGTGGATTACAATGTTGTAGGACTGGCAATGGCAGGATAAATCATAT
This sequence comes from Scyliorhinus canicula, assembly GCF_902713615.1. Lineage (NCBI taxonomy): Eukaryota > Metazoa > Chordata > Chondrichthyes > Carcharhiniformes > Scyliorhinidae > Scyliorhinus > Scyliorhinus canicula. The sequence continues at coordinate 63,028,138 of NC_052160.1, read as the reverse complement.
GGTCTCCTGCTGTGCTGCAAAGTTCTATGGTTCCAATGAACAATAGCTCTGATAACAATGCTGTTAGGTAATTTACAATTCATTTTGATATTAAATTAAGTAACAAGGCATAAATTTTCCAATAGAAATGTTTAATGCATTTTCAAAGTGGAATGTGCCACCATCAACATACTGGGGGTTACCATTAAACTGAAACTTAACTGGACCAGTCATTTAAATATCGTGGCTATAAGATCAGGCCAGAGACTGGAAATTCTGCAGCAAGTAACTCACCTCCTGACTCCCCAAAGCCTGTCCACCAACTTCAGGGCACATATCAGGAGTATGATGGAATACGCTCCACTTTCATGGATGAGTACAGCACCAATAACATTCAAGAACCCGGCCACCACCAAGGGCAAAACAACCAGCTTTCTTGACATTCCATTCACCACCATAAACATTTACTCTTTCCAGCAATGTTGTTGCTGTACTACTAATAATAATCTTTACTAGTGTCACAGGTATGCTTACATTAATATTGCAATGAAGTTACTGTGAAAATCCCCTAGTCGCCACACTCCAGCGCCTGTTCGGGTACACTGAGGAAGAATTCAGAATGTCCAATTCACCTAACAAGCACGTCTTTCAAGACTTGTGGGAGGAAACTGGAACACCCGGAGGAAACCCACACAGACAATGGGAGACCATTGTGGTGAACCACTGTGTGCACCTGTATTAGGGGATGTAAGTTAGGACCTGCACTACATGTTTGCTGGTAGCCCCTGCCTGCTAGCTCCGCCCATAAGGAGCCATATAAATATGCATGTCCTCCTCTGATCTGCCATTTCGCCAGCTGCAATAGGAGGCCACGCATCTGACTGTAATAGAGCCACAGTTGTACCAATCTGAGTCTTTTGTGCAATTGATCATGCATCAACCATGCAGACTTTCGCACAATGACCCAAGCCGGTAATTGAAACTGGGTTCCTGGCACTGCGAAGCAACAGTGCTAACCATTAGTGACATGATGCTGTGCAGCAGCAAGGTGTACTCGTGACATGAAGCACTGCAAAAACTCATCAAGGCTCCTATAAAAGTACTTTCCAAAACCACAAGCAGCAGAACGGAAACAGATATATGGGAACACCACCAGTTGCTTTTTCCCCTCCATGTCACCCACCACCCGGAAAATATATTGCAATGTTCCTTCACTGTCACTGGGCCAAAATTCTGGAACTCCTTCCTAACAATACTGTTGGTGTACCTGCACCACATGGACTGCAGTGATTCAGAAAGGTTCATTGCTATACCTTCTTCAAGGGCAATTCGAGATGGCTAATAAATGCTGACCCTATCAGTGAAGCCCATGAATGTAAAGAAAGCGGTAAATGCTTTCAAGCCTTCTCCAACTAATCATTTCAGTATTCAGATGTGTTTGACTCCCAGTTATGCGAATGTCACTTTAACTATTCTGAAAGTCGTAAACAGCAGATACCTTGACACATTAAGAGCTGTATTTTTGAAGAGTGCGCTGGCGTAAAGCCTCTGGATATCTTCAGGAAGCTTAAGACTCTTGACAAGATTTATATTGTCCTGGTTGGCTGCAAATATCTGTAACTGTAGAAAGCTGGGGTTAATATGCATTAGGACTTTCACAGCAAATATTATATTTAAGGGACAAAAGGAAGAGACAGGACAATGAATTCATTTGTAAGGATAGAAGAAGAAAGGAAGATAACTCAAGGTACTGAATACATTGTTATACATACTGTTTCATTATTGGTGAGCATAGTTAGGTCATCTGTGCTTGTATAGATCAGAAATTTGCCTAAGTAATTGGCAAACCAAGCAGTAGAGTTCAGAGCTGGATCCTTGGCATTGTAACATCTTGGTTTGGGACCTAAGTAAGTGAACAAAGTGCAATTAGAACAGCATGAAATCCAGACTTCCTTCTGTATTCGTGGATCTCCTATGAAATCCCTGTAATATCAATGAATTTTCCCCACAGTATTTTATTTCCAATTAAGGGGCAATTAGCGGGGCCAATCCACCTAGCCTGCACATCTTTGGGTTGTGGGGGTGAGACCCATGCAGACACAGGGAGAATGTGCAACACCTGGGTCCAGGATCAAACCCACGTCCGTGGTGCCATGAGGTAGCAGTGCTAACCATTGCGCCACCATGACGTCCTTCCCCAGAAATTATTAATGATGATGTCTGGTATAGGTTTGGGAATCTGCAGCTTTTGGAAGTTCTATCTCGTGGCAAAAGTGCATAGATGTGGGAGTATCTATAAAACAAAATAGTGCTGATCGAATAAGGAGTAAGTGATATACATAGCAAATTCAATACATGTGATATGGATAAATTAAGCCACCAAGTTACTGATACATATCAGGAAATTGCTCTGCACTGTCACTTCCATGTTTCCATTCATATTAATGGTAAGAGTACAGAAGGGAGTTTAAAAATCAAAAGGTTTCATTCACTTCAGCCTAGTAATTGTCTATGATATTATTTTCTCTGCTATTTTACTAAAGTAAGAATTGTTTGCAGGTTAATACTGGGTTTTAATGTTTGAAGCAGTCCATGTCCAAATGCAGCAAGACAATATTCAGGCTTGGGCTGACAAGTGGCAAGTAACACAAATACGCATCATACAAGTGCCAGTGTTAGGAAACCAAAGATGATTTTAAGGGATCTATGTTTGTAGTTGTTGTAGTGATCCGGAGTGTGTCCAGAAGGGGCTGATGGGAAATGGAAGTATCACCAGGGGGCAGCATGGGGACATATAAGAGTGACACCGAAGGCCTGCCCTCGCCCACTTTGGCTGGAGAGACAGTGGAGCAGGACAATCTCCCACTTTGTAACAGATCTGCGCTTGCTAGCACAAGGTTGCAACTATGCTGATTTAACAGACTCAATCATCAGAGATCAATTAATCTATGGTCTTGCCGACGGAAATCTAAAATAAGGTATAGTTTTAAGTTTGTTTCATGTAATGTTTCTGTGCCTGGAAGGCACCTCAGATGAGATTCATGCTGGGCAAAGACGTGAGTGTGTATGTGGGCGGGGGGGGGGGGGGGGGGGGGGGGGGAGCACACGCAGTTCGTTTCAGTTCCAAGTGGGATTCTATTGTGATATAGAGAGAGCTACGACATGAAGAGAGTAAATATAGTGGCTTGGCAACTAGAGGCCCTTGTAAGGGGAAAAACTCCTTTGCGTTTTAATTTTAACTGGAAGTTACAGCAGTTTTGTAGATAGACAGCAGGAGAGGGGACAGCTCCCACAGCTCTGCTAAAATCAGCGGTTTTAGAAAGCTAAAGAGGGAACATCTCTCAGCTTTGTGATACGAAAAAGCACACAATGGTGTATTGGTGATCCAAAGAGCAGCTAGTTAAGGGAACTAGAGAAATGAAAAGAGGTTTCCAAGTTAAAGGTACGAGAACAGAGGATGTACAGAGCTCAGAGAAGGCCTGAGATGTCAGAAATACATCAGAAGAAGTGATTTTCAGGTTTATGTGTTCACTAGTCTTTGGAGCATGAATTGAAATATATGTGGGAATTAGTGGCTGGAAGTGTGTAAAAGCAATTAAGTCAAAGAAGTCCTGAAAGCGGTTGGTGTAAAATCATGGCCTGGATTCACTGGTCAAAGTGGAGTGGAAGCTCTGTTCACAAGAGGCTTTTGGAAAATGTGGACTTGATTCTGGAATGCAAAGCATGATTGGAAAGCATGATTATGAAAGAAGATTTTATAGCATGTTTTGGGGAGCAGAGTTTGGAAGCTCCTGTGTGACAATCATCTGGGGGGGTTCTAATCATCTGGGCGGATTCTGAGGATACATTCACCTGGGGTTTCAGAGCAGAGTGTGTGTTTGACTACAGCCGATCTGTATGTTAATGAGACCATTGAAGCTTCAAATGTACTTTGATAAGCTTAAAATCTGTGTGTATTTGTTAATCTAAGGGGGAGTAAAAGAGTATTATATTTAAATCCAATTTTTCTATGTTTAATAAATGTTTTTCTTGTTGTTAAAACTAATTAGCGGTCCCGTGACACTGTTCCTCCACATTTGATTTTAAAAAATGAATGTAACGGCCTATTAAGCAAGGACTCCGGGCGCGATTCTCCGAAATGGAGACTAAGTGTTCGCGCCGTAGTGAACACCGTAGATGGCGTGAAACAGGGTGCCAGCAAGGCGCTGGAGCGGTTCACGCCGCTCCAGCCTCCCTTCCTGGCACCAAATGGGCGCCGCGCCCACCCGTACATGCGCAGTTGCGGGGGACTTCTTCAGTGCGCCGGCCCCGACGCAACATGGCGCGTGGGTTTTGGGGCCGGTCGCGCAACAAAGTAGGCCCGGGGGGAAAGGTCGGCCACCGATCGGTGGGCCCCTATCATGGGCCAGATCCCATTGGAGTCTCCCCCGATCGGTGAAGGATCGCTTTCCCCCGCCCCACAGGCCGCCCCACAGGCCTACCCGCAACCCTTCGCGCAGAGTTCCCGCCGGCAGCGACCAGGGGTGAACGGCGCCGGCAGGACTCTGCTTTTTCCGCGCGGCCGCTTGGCCCATCCGGTCCGGAGAATCGGCGGCACCGCTGATTCCATTGGACTGCGGCCGGTGCCCGTCAAACGCGCAGGTGCAAATGGCGCCGATTCTCCACACCTTGGAGAATCGCACGCGGTGTCAGGGAGGCGTGGTGCGGTTTCGGCGATTTTCTGGCCTGGCACGGGGCTCGGAGAATCGTGCCCTTCATTCTGGGATCTTCCTATCCTGTTACATCATCAACTGAGATCACAACACCAGGCAATGACTATCTCCAACAATAGAGAATCTAACCATCGCCCCTTGACATTCAATGGTATTACCATCACCGAATCCCCCACAATCAACCATCTTGGATTGGCACCCTAGCCAATAACATTAATTCTATCCACAACCAATGTACAGTAGCAGCAGTGTGTACCATCTACAAGGGCACTGCAGGAACTCACAAAGGCTCCTTAGATAGCACCTTCCACACCAATGACCTCTACCATCTATAAAGACAAGGGAGGCTGGCACATGGGAACACCTGAAGTTCCTTTCCAGGTCTCCCACCAACTTTACTTGTAAATATATCACCATTCCTTCACTGTCACTGGGTCAAAATCCTGGAACTTCCCTAGCAGACTGTTGATGTAGCTACAGCACAGGGACTACGGTGGTTCAAGAAGGCAGCTTACCATGAACTCTTCAACGATGGTTAAGGGTCGAAAATAGCTGCTGGCCTAGCCACTGACGCCCACATCCCGTGAATGAATAAATAAAAGTTGCCATGTTTAAATGGTTCAGAACCAGAACATATCAAAGTTCCTAGCTATTACCCGAGTCAAATTCCTACCCTCCAAAATCCATTCAGCGATTGCATTTGTGGAAGACGTAAATGCAAAACAGAATGCCGGTGAAAAGACTACGAATGCCGATATTCAAACCTTAAAATCTGTCACCAACATAGGGCAAAATAAAAGCTGAATACCTTTACGTAGATAGGTTCTGATAGACTTGTACATTTGTTGCTGAACGTTTGCTGTAAATTCAAAGAACCGTGCATTCAGGGTCTGGATTCTGAAAGCAAAATTCAAAAAGTGAATATCAAACTTTTTAGTGAACATACACCTTTAGCTTGGAGGTAATATTGGTAGTGAGATATGGGTGATATCAATTCAGTCACTAAATTGATAACATCTGTTTTATACTGTCACCTAAAGTCACAATTATTCCTTGCTTTGTTAGTAGACTGGGCTTATATTTCCAGTTTTAGATTACCAGTTGATAGCCTTGTAGTCTAGAAGCATCATTTTCTCAACGTGCAACTGGCTGGCAAGAAGATTGGACACTCCATACCAAATTTAGAGATGGGAAGGCTCTGCCCAAAGCCTGAAGTTGGAAGATTACTGCAATTAATAACTTCAAGGAACTTTTATTCTTATTTTCCCTCATCTTTTAATCACAATTTGGTCATTACTTTCCCTGCAGTCTCCCTTAGCCAAGAGGTACAGCCTAGCCTATGGATATCTGTATCATTCGCTCCCAATATGATCTAGCTGGTTGGAATTTGACTCAACTTAGTAACACAGCATGTCAGCCATGGCTCAGTGAATGGCACTCTCATCAGAAAGTTGAGTATTCAATTCTTATTCTGGGGACTTGAGTTTAAAAATCCAGGTTGATACTCCAGTTCGTCACCGCACTATTAGGAGCTGTCATTATTGTATGAGATATTAAACAAAGGCCCTTCTGCTCTTTCATTTGGACATAAAGGAACGCATATTGTGAAGAAGATCAGAGGAGTTATTTTTAATAGCCTGGACAATATTTATCTTGCAATCAACAACAGAAACAGATAATTGTTTGTGGGATCTTGCTGTGCACAAGTTAACTGCCACATTTTCTATCATACAACAATGACTGCATTTCAAAAGTACTTTATTGGTTATAAAATTCTATGGGAATATTCTATTCTGAGGTTGTAAAGGCGCAACATAAATGCAATGTAATATCAATACAAGTCTGCATTTAAGTTTACATTGAATGGTAATAAAACAACATTTCTGTTGTTCTGATAATTCTGTCATTAACTCCATAATGAATTGCTCTTTCGCTACCTCCACGTTGTTAAGTGGGAACCTGCTGCCAGGCCTCCGCATCACTGCTCTATAACTGTACTAAACAGTGCAGGGAATCCCTACAACAATTCCCTCTACTTTTTAGTGAGTAGCATTTGCCTTTCATTTGGATGCAACGCATCACAGTGTGTTCAAGCCATCATAAAGGGGGATTAAGGATGTGTACGCCAAACTATTCCAATTGAACTCCAATGAAGTGTGCCACCATACCACTTAATATTGATAATAATAATTCCATAGGAGATCTTTGGAAAACGTGGTCAACATCAGATAAAAAGCAATATTTGCCTATTTTAAAAACAATAATGTAATTGAATAAACTCAAATACAACGTAAAACGAAAAGAACATTTTTATCAGTCTCTCACTAAGTAAATTGTTAGGAATATTGACAATTAGTTAGTGTATCAAATGTTTCAACGGAGTGGAAAAATACTTTGAAATTCAATATTGAGAACATACATGATCTGTGCTCCATTGCAGCTGGCATTGGTCAACATTAATTCAGTCAAGTTTCCATTCAGTCCTGGGATCAGCAGTTGAAGCCTAGTACCAAGCCAGGTCTGGAGTTCAGTTTCATTTGAACTGGAAATAATTGGCTCAGCACGATTCAGAACTTCAGTCAATAAGGTAGACCTCACTTCTGGGAGCAATGTTACATTGTTCTGGAAAAGTTAACAAATAGTATGAACTGAACCAAGTTCTATCAGGTTAAACCGTATATACACTTGCTCAAATTCACATATATGCACTCTTCATATAAATAAATTCTTAATCTGTTAATCAAATTGTCACCAAGTACCAAGTTGTTCTTCATTTAGCAAGTGCTGGTTTAACTTGTTACACACATGTCTAATTGGAAGATGGTTGAGACAAACTGAAGTGATTTCTCTGATCTCTGAACATGGATTGTTATCTTTAATTTGCTGATACAGTAGCTTTTATAGGATAAATGATTTGATGATTTATGAAGAATTTCCTGTGACTTTGATGTAGCATTGCACAGAATATTAATTTGGATAACTATGAGAATTGACTTCTGCTTATAGTTCATTGAGATATTCTAGTGTTTATTATGATAAGAGGTTTGATGATATATGAGGGAATTCATTTCATGTAGCATTGCACAAGATATGGGGTTGGCTGACAGGAATGACAGCACAACGATAACATCAATGGGTCAGCAATTCAGGGGCCAGGACTTATGCTCTGGCTCTACCATTAATACCTTGGGATGGGCGGGGTTCCCATTGACCAGAAACTTGATTGGACCATCCATGTAAATATGTAGCCATAAAAACTGGGGCTGAATTTTTTGAGGGGCATTAGACACTGGCATTGGGGTAAAGAGTGGGTTCCAGGTCCATCTGTCAGGAGCAGAACCCGCTCAATGATTTTATCACAGACCACCTGCTAATTGGATACCAATGGGCCCACCATCCAATTAAGTACAGCAGGAGTTAAGTTGCTGAACATCCATCTGGCAAATAGAAAAACTGGAACCAGTCTGTCTTGAACATATGCTATACTGGGAATGTTTTCTTTTAATATAAAGTGCAGGGGTGCCTGATAAATCAAGGCTGTCAGATCAAGAGGAGAAAACACAGCTGTGATTATTTAAGTGGCACCATTTTTGGTCTTGGCCACGGCTGACTCAAATCGCTCGCTATGACGTAAGGAAGCAACAGAATCAACCAAACAAGCCCGATGTTGGCTGCATCATTGGCAACAAATGCAGCTGTGTATCATATACAAGATGCACTGTAACAACTTGCCATGCCTTCTTTGACAACGCATTCCAACCGCAGAACCTGTACCACCAAGGAGGACAAGGGCGATAGATGTTTGGGAACACCACCACCTGCAAGTTCCCCTCCAAGCTACAGACTATCCTGAATTGGAACTATATTTCTGCTCCTTCCCAGTTTTTGATTCAAAATGCTGGAACTCCCAACTAATAGTGCTGTGGGTGTACCTGCACAAGAAAACTGCAGCAGTTTAAGAAGGCAGCTCACCATCACCTTCCAAAGGGCAAATAGCGATGCACAATAAATGCTGGCCTTGCTAAAGATACTCACATCTCATGAATGAGAAAAAGTTACAGGATTCATGATTACATTTGGTTGGACACAGTATTAAAATCATCATTCATTTATTGTGATACCATTTATTTCTCATTGTACCATTAGTTGTTGGCATTTCTTACCTGCTTTGCCTCAAAGCTGAAAATGTCCGTGAATTGGGTAATTTTATCAAGTGTGATGTTACTCATAACCTTCCGTACATCATCTGAATTCTTTAATGTGCCAGTGATAGCAGATAATTGGGCAAGCTGTCTTACAGTCAGTAAATCCACAACCTCAATCTGAGCAAAAGTATGAAAAATTATATTCTATTCAGTATTTTAGGCTTTCTCACCAACCGTTATTTACTCAAATGTTATTCACAGATCTTAAATAGTTTTAGTATTTTACAAAGCAACTTTACTATCCAGGGAAATATGGTAGAAAAAAATATTTTACCACCTTTGCAAACAGAGGAAATCTACAATCATAGGATTCATGACTCAGTGGCATAATTTTATTGATTTCTAGACGAGTGTCAAGATTTTAAATGCATTTTAAATGAACAAGAAAAAAATAAAGATGAAGAAAGAAATAAGAGTGTGCTGCAGAACATGTTGGACTTAATTTCAAAGTGCTATGAAGTAAGAGACAGGGGAAGAATGCCCAAAATTACCAGCACTGGCTGACGTGTCAGTATGAGGTGCCACTACCAGCACTGGCCATTCTTGACAAGGCTAGGTTGGGCCCGGGAAAGCTGCAGATCCATATGAGCCAGAAAAGTGGGCTAATTCAGAGCCTAGTTAAAGGTATGTTTAGGAGGCCAACTGGAATGCTCCAGTGACTTCTACTTTCCCAATTTGATGGCGATGGGGGAGGGCAAAGATGAACTGCCTGGAGGCAAGAACCCAAATAGCAGGCTGGGAAATCAGTGCTTCTGGCAGCCTGCAGGCATTTCATGCTTGCTAGGATGAGACTTCAGTCAAAGTCCACACTATAAAAGGGTTCTCTCCCCATAGAATTGGCCTGGGTCTCTTTTGCATTTTAAATTAAATTTTTGAGTGGCTGAGCATTTAGGTACCTTCCTAGATACTCAGCTAACCTGTAGCCATGTGCTCTCAGAGATTAGAGGGCTGATTAGAGGCCTTGTTGTACCTGGTCTCCTCTTCGGTCTCCGGCCTTTGTATTGGCGTCATTAGCTAGGTCAGGGGTGGGCAAACATTTCCGTGCAAGGGCCACATTCAGAAATTCACAATTTTAAAGGGCCGCATAGTATATTAAGTAAAATAATTACTTCACCTGGTTATGATTCTGGGCGCCTCATATAGAACATAGAACAGTACAGCACAGAACAGGCCCTTCAGCCTCGACATTGTGCTGAGCAATGATCACCCTAGTCAAGTCAACGTATCCACCCTATAACAGTAAGTAACCCAACAGCCCCCCCATTAACCTTAAAAAAAATAATAAAAAATTAAAAAAAAAAAAATTTTGTTTAAAAAAAATTTTTTTTAATGACTTGGTGGGCCGCATGAAGACCTTTGGCGGGCCGCATGCGGCCCGCGGGCCATAGTTTGCCCACCCCTGAGCTAGGTCCTCACCAGGTACTCCTTATCCCCCAAGAGCCAGCCACCCATCCTGGTGCAGTCCTCGAAGAGGCTGAGGATGACCGACTGCCCGAGGATGTAACTTTTGTGCACACACCTCGGGAAACATGAATACACATGCATGATCTTCATGCAGCGGTTGCACACAAGCTATATGTTCAGGGATTGGAACCCCTTTCTGTTAACATAGGGCACTCTCAGATGGCCCAGGGAGCGCAGGACAACATGCGTACCATCCAATACCCCCTGCACCATCCCGGTGACGGCGAATCCTGCTGCCTGGACATCCTGTTGGGCTTGGTCATGTCAAAGTTGATGTAGTTTTTCGCCCGGGCAAATAGGGCATCCATGACCTGTCGGATGCACCTGTAGGCCTGAGATACCACAGAGGTTCCCGCTCGAGCCCTGGAATTATCCCGAGGCATTAAAGTTGAGAGCTGCGGTGACCTTGACAGCCACCGGCGGAGCCTCCTGCAGCACGCTCCGTTTGTTCGAATGACCGGTGATGCATATACACCCTGGGCCGTCGCGGGGTCCCTCCCTGGCCTGATGGCCGGCTGGGTCATCAGGGTGTGGGGCAGGGTCCGGCACCTAGGGGGCCGCCTGAGCAGCTGCAGACGCTGCTGCTGCCGCCGCCTTCTCCAGTGTCTGGCCACTCGGCCTAGCAGCAGCACCACTAGGGCAAGTTATGCTGGGTCCAAAATCCCTGCCGTAGTGTTCAGTATAGGCAAGGCATTGGGAAAGGGTGTTAGACTGACAAACAGCAGTGGCTCCCTCCCTGGCAATTCCCAATTAGCAATAGTCTTCAGCCGCATGGCCAGAGGCCTCGGTTGGGGTTATGGGTGGTCAGTGGGGCAGACGGGCAAGGGCTAGGTGTTGCAGTAGTGGAGCTGTGCGCAGTTGCCCCCCAGTTGCCCCACCCCAGTCTGCATCCCACCCTCACATGGCATCCCGTCCCTGCGGTGGGTCCCCCATCCCCAGCCGGATCTCTTCCCCTGAGCACTGTGGAGGTAAGCCCAATGCCTTTGGGCTCATTGTCTCTGACCAAAGATGGCTACTCACCTCCTCGGCTCGCCACAGAAGCCCTTCCGCCAGATTTACGCTTTTAAAAAGAAGTACTAATCGGTGCCAGCGTGACCACTTGCTGGGGCGGCCGCTGAATCTCGGGAGGCCATTGGATAAGGGGTTGCACCCGTTAATTATATGGAGATGGGGTTTAAGTGGTGCTAATTAGTTTCTCGCCACGCTACGGTGAGATCGTTTACGGGAGCGGGCCGGTTGCATGGTAAACCGCTTGGCCCTCAGCACAGTTTTTGTTTATGGCCTCTCCTGCTATTCACTGGCGTTGTTTCACTTGAGCGAGAGCGCAGCGAGGCCGGTGAATCATGCCCATTATTTCAGTGCAAGATTTCTTTGTTTTTTTCCAGAATTTTTCAATTAAAAATAAAATTCTGATGGTAGCTACATTAGTGCCAGAGAATGCAAGAAAGCTATTATGTGGTGGATAGATAAGAATTTCTGAAAAGGGACTGCTATCTCCATGTTGAAGTATCACAATTACTCCTGCATTTGGTGGAAGAAAACCTCTTTCAATGAAGCGAGACCACTTCAGGTGAATAACCTATCAAGGTCCTTACAATCATTGATATACAACAATCATTGATGTCCATCAACAAGCAGGTGGCTTTATGGGATAACTCTATTTCATTAAACTACCAAACACTACTGGTAAAATTACAGACTAATAATTTCAGCCTTGCAACATTGTAGTTCATCCAATAGGTAATCTGATTTTTGTTTTGTAATATAAATTTCTTTCCAAAAAAAGATTAAATAACTTACTCCGTTGAAATTCAAATTTAGCCTGGTCAAATCCTTTATCTGAACAAGTTGACTGAACATTCCCCAGTTCATCAGCAGCCAATCTCTGGATCCATTAGTGTTACTGATACAACCAGCACCTACAATTAAAGGATGAAGAAGGTTGACTGTACACACTGGTTATTTCCCAGTGGATTACCATAAAATTTGTGTATATACATAATAACATTTGACTTTTAAAAAAAACTTACAATGTTTCACTCAATGGTCTTTTAGAATGGAAGCTAGTAAGAGTTGTGTTTGAATTGACAGTTTAAGACTTTTGTTTTTATTTGTTCATTGGGATGAGAGGATCATGGACTAAGCCAGTATTTATTGTCTTTCCCTAATTACCCTTGGGAAGGCTGCTACCATCCTACCTTCAATCAAGTTGAGAACCTGTTTTCAATTGCAGCATGAGTGCAGCTGGGACTCAATAGATCACTGGCTTATCGGGGGCAGCACAGTGGTGTGTACAGTGGTTAGCGTGCACTGCTTCACAGTGCCGAGGACCTGGGTTCAATCCCAGCCCTGGGTCACTGTCTGTGTGGAGTCTGCACATTCTCCCGTGTCTGTGGGGGTCACACCTCCACAACCCAAAAATGTGTGTAGGTTAGGTGGCTTGGCCACGCTACATTGCCCCTTAATCAGAAAAAAAATAATTGGGTACATTAAATTTATTTTTAAAAATCACTGGGTTATCATTATGAGAACTATGGCTAGATATTTTACCATCCATTAAATTTATCTCATGGACAAAGTTATTGTCGTAATAGGATTTTATTCTAGGGAAAAATAGGGGAAATTATTCTAGGGGAATAAATACAAGGATGTAGAGAGGGAAAGATGAGGTAAATTAAGGAGTAGTAATTAGATGATGCCAAGTTTAGGATTTACAAGCCTGAAAAGTGTAGAAAACTATGGAATCCTAGGAAAGGATGCGTGGATATCAGCAGGATGAGCATTCATTTAATTGACATGGGAATGCAGGAAGTAAGAAAATACAGAATAGTATATTCAGAACTTAGTGGGAATGAGGAAAATTCTGGAGAACATGGGCGGGATTCTCCCCTACCCGGCGTGCCGGGGGACCCGGCGTAGGGGGTTGGCGCCAACCACTCCGGGGTCGGGCCTCCCCAAAGGTGGGGAATTCTCCGCACCTTTGGGGGCTAGCCCCGCGCCGGTGCGGTTGGCACCAGAAGACTGGTGCAAAAAACTGGCGCCAGCGGCCTTTCAGGCCCGCTGCCCGGCAGTGGAGCTGGCCAAAAGGCTTTCGCGGTCGGCGCATGTGCCGGCGGTGCGTCAGCGGCCAGCTGCCACTGACGTCACCACCGGCGCATGCGCGATGTGGGTTTCTCTTCCGCTTCCGCCAAGGCGGAGGCCGTGGCGGCGCGGAGGAGAAAGAGTGCACTCAGGGCACTGGCCCGGAGTCTGAGCGGGGGGCCCCGATCGCGGGCCTGGCCACCGTGGGGGCACCCCCCGGGGTCCGATCGCCCCGCGCCCCTCCCAGGACCCAGGGGGCCCAGTCGCGCCGCCGATCCCGCTGCCACCAGAGGTGGTTCAAACCTCGGCGGCAGGAGAGGCCTCCCAGCGGCGGGACTTCGGGCCTTTGCGGGCCGGAGAATCGCCGCAGAGGCCTCGCCGATCGGAGTGGCGTGATTCCCGCCCCTGCCACTTCCCGGGTGGCGGAGAATCTCTGCCACGGCAAGTGCGGGATTTTCGGCGGCCCCAGACGATTCTCCGACCCTGCTGGGGGTCGGAGAATTTCGCCCCATATTTGGATTGATAAAATGAAATTCAAAATAAAATCACAGTAGAGAAAGTTAGGAAGTTGAGGGCTAAAGACGAATAAGAAATTCCCTTTTTGGCCATGGCGAGCTTTTTCTGTGATCTTGCACAGAAATGCGTCAGAAATGTTTTGAGGACTTCTCAGGATATGGGAAAAGTAAATGAATTTGGAACAGATTTAAGTTTCATAGGTTGCAGAGAGGATTACTGAGAGAGAAAACAAAGTCCTTGAAAGATCATAAGGGTCTTTTTGGACTCTTGCTGTAATTCTGCTGGTGGACATTTGGAACCCCCTTGGGGAAACAGCAAAGACCTGGCATAAAAAGGGCACACTGGATAGCTGCTATGTTCACCAAGGTATCACCATTCTCCCACTGTGCCACCCATTGTACTGCAGCAACTCACAAAGGCTTCTTCAGCAGCACCATCCAAACCCACAACCTCTACTGCCCAGGAAGACAAGGGTAGCAAATTGAGGGGAACAGAACCAACTGCAAGATTTCCTCCAAGTCACATGCCATCCCAAGTTGAAACTATGGGCACGATCTTCCCAAAACGGAATAAAGTCCCCAAGCGAGCGTGTTTAGTCGCGTGTTTCCCAGCACTCGCAGTGCCGAGAAACGCATGGCTATTCAACACGACTTGCTTTGAATAAGGGGCCTGAATGGGGAATGTGCGGTCATAGAGCCCTGTTTTTTACAATGTGCCTCCCCGAACAGGTGCCGGAATGTGGCGACTAGGGGCTTTTAACAGTAACTTAATTTGAAGCCTACTTGTGACAATAAGTGATTTTCATTTAATTTCATTTTCATTTCAAGCTCTGCTCACCAAAACTCCCCGTTTTAGCAAGAGATCGGAATGCCATTTGTAAATGGCATCCCGATATCCAAGGTCCCAAAGAAAATCCCCAAGGCCCACCCTCCAGCTCAAAAGCAACATGATAGGGTGCCCCACACCCCTGGCACCCCACCAACACCCATGGCTGGCACTGCCAAGGTAAGGTACCCAGGTGGCACCAGCAGTGCCAGGGTATCAATCACCCTGCCCAAAGGGCATGCAGCTGGGGGGCCTCCGATTCCCTTGGAGGCCTCCATGAGTGCTGTTCCATCTGGTTCCCATTTGTGGGCACCAGTACCAAACTGTGCTTGCCTGAGGTCCCAACGGCAAAGTAATTGAATCCCAAAGCCTTAGGTACCTTGGGAATCTATACATTAGAGTAAGTCTTACTGCCTCCCTCTAATATGCAAATTCGCTAAAAAGTGATCCCGCCCATTGTGGGCAGGATTCCCCTTGCAACGTCTCGCGACATTGCGTTGAATCTCACGAGGCATTGTTAGTTAGGTAGATCCCGGGTGTGGGGTCTTCCGGCTTTCACCGGCCACGCTGCATTGCGGCGAGCTGCTTTTCGGGTGCTGCTTGGCCGGAGGATTGCTCCCATAATCACTGTTGCTTCACTGTCAAAATCCTGCAACTTCCTTCCTCACAACACTCTGGGTGTTCCTACATCACATGGACTGTTGCAATTCAAGAAGGCAGCACACCATCAAGGGTAATTAGAGGTGCACAATGAATGCTGGCCAGTGATGCCCACATCCCAAGGAAAACTTCCATTTGAGGTCAGATTTGAGTGAGGCAACATATTTCCATTGATGAAGGAATAAAAAGATGGAACCATTAAAGGAAATGGTAGAAGCCACTGGTTAAACGCGAGAGACCAAGGAAATTGTACATAGGAACATAAGGACAGGAGTGAGCCCATTGAGTCTGCTCTGCCATTTAATACGATCATGACTGATTGGACTCTTCAATTCCTTTTACACCCACCATCCTCATGCCCCTAAGTTACTGTTAATCAGAAATCTATCAATCTCTGCTTTAAACATATTCAATGACTGAGTTTTCACTGTCCCCTGGGTCCCGAGTTCCAAAGATTCTCAACTCTCTGTATAAGGAAATTTCTCCTCATCTTGGTCTGAAGTGGCATCCCCCTTATTTTGAATTTGTGCTCCCTAGTTTCAGACTCGCCAACCAAGGGAAACATCTTTCTTGTCAATAGACTACCCTGTCTATTCCTTCAAGCATTTTATAGGTATCAATGAGATCACCGCTCATTGTTCAAAACTCTAGAGAATACAGGCCCAGTTTGCTTGAATCTCTCTTCATAAGACAGCTCCACCATTCGTCACGATCATGACTGATCATCCAACTAAGTAGCCTAATCCTGCTTTCTCTCCATAACCCTTGATCCAATTTGTCTCAAGTGCCATATCTAGCCACTTCTTGAATGTATTCAATGTCATAGCCTCAACTACTTCCTGTAGTAATGGATTCCAGAGGTTCACCACTCTTTGGGTGAAGAAATGTCTCCTCAACTCTGTCCTAAATGGTCTACCCTGAATCCTCAGACTGTGACTCCTGGTTCTGGACACACCCACCATTGGGAACATCATCCCGGCATTCACCCTATCTCGTCCTGATAGAATTTTATAAGTTTCTATGAGATCACCATAATTCGTCTAAACTCCAGCGAAAACAATTTTTTAAAAAAATGTAGAGTACCCAATTATTTTTTTCCAATTAGGGGGCAATTTAGCGTGGCCAATCCACCTAGCCGGCACAGCTTTTGATTGTGGGGGCGAAACCCACGCAAACCCACAGCGAGAATGTGCAAACTCCAAATGGACAGTGACCCAGAGCCGGAATCGAACCTGGGACCTCAGCGCTGTGAGGCAGCAGGGCTAGCCCACTGTGCCACCGTGCTGCCCTTGAAAACAATCCTACCCTAGTCAATCTCTCCTCATACATCAGTCCCACATCCCCGGAATCAGCCTGGTAAGCCTTCGCTGCACACCCTAGAGAGCAAGAACATCCTTCCTCAGAAAAGAAAACTAAAACTGCACACAATATTCTAGGTGTGGCCTCACCAAGGCCTTGTATAATTGCAACAACACATCCCTGCTCCTGTACTCGAAACCTCTTGCAATGAAAGCCAACAAACCATTTGCCTTCTTTACCGCCTGCATGCTTACCTTCAGGGAATGGTGCACAAGGACACCCAGGTCCTGCTGCACACTCCCCTCTCCCAATTTACCATTCAGGTAGTAATCTGCCTTCTTGTTTTTGCTTCCAAAGTGAATAATATCACATTTATCCAAATTATACTGCATCTGCCATTGATTTGCCCACTCACCCAACCTGTCCAGATCATGCTGAAGGATCTCTGTATCCTCGTCACAGTTCACCCTCCCACCCAACTTGGTATCAACTGCAAACTTTGAGATTTTACATTTTGCTCCCCCGTCCAAATCATTAATATATATTGTGAATAGTTGGGGTCCCAGCACCAATCCCTGTGGCACCCCTCTAGTTACTGCCTGCCAATTTGAAAAGGACCCGTTAATTCCTACTGTTTCCTTTCTGCCAACCAGTTTTCTATCCATCTCAATATACTTCCCCCAATCCCATGCGCTTTAATCTTGCCCGATAATCTCTTATATGGGAATTTGTCAAGCACTTTCTGAAAATCCATGGTAGCACAGTGTTTAGCACTGTTGCTTCACAGCACCCAGGATCCCAGGTTCGATTCCCTGGATCATTGTCTGTGCGGAGTCTGCACGTTCTCCCTGTTCCTGCATTGGTTTCTTCCGGGTTCTCCGGTTTCTTCCCACTAGTCCTGTAAGAAGTGTTGTTAGGTAATTTGGACAGTCTGAATTCTCCCTCAGTGCACCTGAACAGACGCAGGAATGTGGCGACTAGGGGCCTTTCGCAGTAACTTCATTGCATTCTTAATGTAAGGCTACTTGCGACAATAAATATTATTAAATATACCACTGGCTCCCCCTTGTCAACTCTACTAGTTACATCTTCAAATAATTCCAAGAGATTTGTCAAGCATGATTTCCTCTTTCTCAATTCATGCTGACTCTGCCTAATCCTGCCACTATTTTCGAAATGCTCCGCTGTAAAGTCCTTGATAATGGATTTGAGAACTTTCCCCAAGACCGGCATTAGGCTTACTGGTCCATAACTCACTGTTTTCTCTCTGCCTCCCTTTTTGAATATTGGAGTGACATTAGCAAGTGTCCAATCTGCAGGGACTGCTCCAGAGTCCATAGGCTACCAATGCATCCACTATTTCTAGAGCTACTTGGATATAGATTATCAGATCCTGGAGATTTATCAGCCTTCAATCCCATCACGTTCCCCAGCACTATTTCTCTACTTATATTGATTGCCCTCAATTCTTCCCTCTCACTATATTTTGCATTCTCCAACATTTCTGGTATATGGGGCGGGATTCTCCGACCCACCGCCGGGTTGGAGAATCGTCGGGGGCTGGCATCAATCCCGCCCCCGCCGTGTCCCGAAGTCTCCGGCACCAGAGATTCGGAAAGGGTGGGAATTGCGCCGTGCTTGTCGCCCCCCCCCCCCCCCCCCGGCGATTCTCCGGCCCGCAATGGGCCGAAGTCCCGCCGCTGTCATGCTGGTCCTGCCGGTGTGGATCAGACCACCTACCTTACAGGCGGGACCAGGCGGCGCAGGCGGGCTCCAGGGTCCTGGGGGGGGCGCGGGCCGATCTGGCCCCAGGGGGTGTCCCCACGGTGGTCTGGCCCGCAATCGGGACCCACCGATTGGCGGGCGGGCCTGTGCCGTGGGGGCACTCTTTTCCTTCCGCCTTTGCCATAGTCTTCACGATGGCGGAGGCGGAAGTGACCCCTCCCCTGCGCATGTGCGGGGATGACGTCAACAGCCGCTGACGCTCCGGCGCATGCACGGACTTCCACCGACCGGCGAAGTCCCTTCGGCCCCGGCTGCCGTGGCGCCAAAGGCCGATCCAGCCAGCCGGCGGGGCGGCAATCACTCCGGCACGGACCTAGCCCCTCAATGTTAGGGCTTGGCCCCTAAAGGTGCGGAGACGTCCGCACCTTTGGGGCGGCCTGACGCCGGAGTGGTTCACACCACTCCATCACGCTGGGACCCCCCGCCCCGCCGAGTAGGGGAGAATCCTGCCCCTGATTTGTGTCCTCTTTTGTGAAGACAGGGCCAAAGTATTTATTCAGTTGCTTGGCCATTTCTTTGTCCCCTATTATACATTCCCCCACTTCTGTCTGTAGGAAATTGCATTTGTCTTCACCAATAACTTTCTCTTCACATAGTTATAGAAACTCTTGGGGCGCGATTCTCCGCTGCCCAGGCCGGGTGGGAGAATCGCGGGAGGGCCGCTCTGGCCCCCCCCGCGATTCTCCCACCCCCCCAAAATGGCGTGTCGCCCGGATGGGCCGAGGGGCCTGCCGTTCCCGACCTGTTCACGCTGGCGGCAACCACACCTGGTCGCTGCCGGCGTGAACATGGCGCCAAAGGTGAGTTTGTGGCTTGTGGGGGGCTGAGAGGAGATTGAGCACCATGGCCGTGCTCGGGAGGGGACTGGCCCGCGATCGGTGCCCACCGATTGTTGGGCCGGTGTCTCCAAGGGACGCACTCTTTCCCCTCCACCGCCCCGCAAGATCATAGACGTGGTGGCTTGATCTTGCGGGGCGACGGAGGGGAAGACGGCAACCGCGCATGCGCGGGTTGGCGCCGGCCAACCCGAGCATGCGCGGCTGACGTCATTAGGCGCCGCCGGCCGCGTCATTCTCGGCCCGCGGCCAAGATTTATGGCACGCCGCTCCTAGCCCCCTGGGGGTGGTAGAATAGGGGGCGAGGAGCGGCCTCTGACGCCGTCATGAAGCACTCCGGGTTTCACAACAGCGTCGGGCGTTGCGGAGAATTCCGCCCTTAGTGTCAGTCTTTATGTTCCCTGCAAGCTTACTTTCGTACAGTATTTTTTCCTTCTTAATCAATCCCTTGCTCCTTTTTTTGCTGAATTCTAAACTGCTCCCAATCCTTACACCTATTATTTTTCTTGGCCAATCTGTATCTTCTTCCTCGGATCGGATACTATCTCTAATTTATTTGTAAACCATGTATTGACCCTCTTACCCATTTTGCTTTTGTGCCAGACAGGAAAAAACAGTTGTGGCAGTTCCTCCATGCGTTTCTTGAATGTTTGCCATTGCCTGTCCACTATCAACCCTTTAAGTAACTCTCTCCAATCTATCAAGGCCAACTCATGCCTCGTATCTTCATAGTTTAGTTTATTAACACTTAGCACCCTAGTTTCCGAATCAACTACTTCACATAAAAAAAAAATGAAAATCGCTTATTGTCACAAGTAGGCTTCAACTGAAGTTACTGTGAAAAGCCCCTAGTCGCCACATTCCGGCGTCTGTTCGGGGAGGTTGGTACGGGAATTGAACTGTGCTGCTGGCCTGCCTGGGTCTGCTTTAAAAGCCAGTGATTTAGTCCAGTGTGCTAAACCAGCCCCTCTTAATGTTATGGTCGCTCATCCCCAAAGGGTCTCGCACAGCTAGATTAGTAATGATTCATAGAACATAGAGTGCAGAAGGAGGCCATTTGGCCCATCGAGTCTGCACCAGCACACTTAAGCCTTCACTTCCGCCCTATCCCCGTAACCCAATAACCCCTCCTAACCTTTTTGGTCACTAAGGGCAATTTAGCATGGCCAATCCATCTAACCTGCATGTGTTTGGACTGTGGGAGGCAACCGGAGCACCCAAAGGAAACCCACGCAGACACGGGAGAACGTGCAGTTTCCACACAGACAGTGACCCAGTGGAGAATCGAACCTGGGACCCTGGTACTGTGAAGCCACAGTGCTATCTACTTGTGCTACCATGCTGCCCCGATTCCTTTCTCATTACACAGTACCCTGTCTAAGATAGTCTGCTCTCTAGTTGGTTCCTCCACATATTGGTCAAGAAAAGCATCCCGTATTCACTCCAGGAATTCCTCCTCTATGTTACAGTGGCTAATTTGATTTGCCCAATCTGTGTGCAGATTAAAATCACGATGATTACAGATGCTCCCTTATCACATGCATCTCTAATTTCCTGTTTAATGCCATTCCCAACATCACCACTGCAGTTTTGGGGTCTCTATATGAAGCCCACTAGTGATTTCTGCCCCCTGGTATTTCTCAACTCTACCCATACAGACTCCACATTGTCAGAGCTAATATCCTTTCTCACTATTGTATTAATTTCCTCTTTAACCGACAATGCCACTCCACCACCTGTTTCTTTTTGCCTGTCCTTCCTAAATACTGAATACCCTGAGGTCTTGAAGACAGACCTCACTACACAAATCCTCGAGATAATCTTAATAACTTGTGGCACCTGCATGAGAGCTTTCAGTGACTTATGGACAGGGACACCCAGATCCCTTTGTACATCTACAATTTCTAATTTCTTACCATTTAGGAAATATTCTGCACATCTGTTCCTTCGACCAAAATGGATTACCTCAGATTTTTCCACATTATACTTCATTTGCCGTGTTCTTTGCCAATCACTAAATTTGTCCAAATACTCCTGTAGCCGCTTTACATCTCCTTCACAACACACAGCTTTGTATCATCCACGAACCTGGAAATATTACATTTGGTCCCCACATCCAAATCATTGATATGTATTGTGAACAGCTGGGGCCCAAGTGCTGCTCCTTGCGATAACCCACTAGCCAGAGCTTGCCAACGCGAGAATGACCCGTTTATTCTTACTCTGTTTTCTGCCTATTAGCCAATCCTTAATCCATGACAGTATACTGATAACTATCCTATGTGCCTTTATTTTGCTAATTATCATGCAGGGAACTTTATCAAAAGCTTTCTGAAAGTCCAAATATACAACATCCGTTGACCCTATCAATTTTTAGTAACATTTTCAAACATTTCCAGCAAGTTCGTCAAACATGATTTCCCATGTTGACTGTACCAGATCAGGATCATGATTATCCAAATATCTGTTTATCACACTTTTATAATAGATTCCAGCATCCCCCTACCAGTGATGTAAGGATATCAGGTCTGTAGTTCCCTGCTTTCTCTCTACCTCCCTTCTTAAATAGTGGGGGACATTTGCTACCTTCCAAACTTCAGGATACATTCTAGAATCTATAGAATTTTGGAAGATGATCACCAATGCATCCACTATCTCCATAGCAACCTCTTTCAACATTCTGGGATGCATAATATCAGGCTCAGGGACTTATCAACTTTCAGTCCATATTAATTTCTCAAATACAACCTTCTTACTTCTACTAATTTCCTTCAACTCCATATTCTTTCCAGTCCCTTGGATCTCTACACAGTATCGTAGAATCCCGACAGTGCAGAAGGCGGCCTTTTGGCCCATCGAGTCTGCACCGGGCCTCTGAAAGAGCACTCTACCGAGGCCTACGCCCATACCCTATCCCTGTAATCCCACTTATCATTTTGGACGCTAAGGGGAAATTTAGCACAGTCAGTCCACCTAACCTGCACATCTTTGGAGATTTCTTGTATCTTCCTCAATGAAAACAGACACAAAATAATAATTTAGCTTTTCTGCCATTTCTCTATTCACCATTATGAATTCACTGGATTTTGCCTTCAATCCCACATTTGTCTTAGCTGTGATAACAAGGGCCATAGGGCAGCGCTGATTGATCTCCCTATGGGCTTCGTAGAATACGAGTTCCCGTGGTGAGTGGGTGGTGGACCGCCCAGCTGGAGCTCGTTAGCAGGTCATTCAAATGTAGATCCCAGACCCGGAGCGACAGTTCCTGATAGTCCTGGGCCAGACATTTGTTTTGTGTGACCCGACAGTGGCTTTATTTTCAGTTTAAAATAAACCAATTTGGCCTTTCACTCTACGTCTCCTGGAATGCATACGTTAGCCAAACAGTTCCATTTTACAGACCTATAGAAGCCTGTCCATTCTTATGTTTCTTGCTAGATTGCATTCATATTCTGTACTTCCTTTCTTTATCATTTCTTGGTCTTCCTTTGCTGTATTCTAAAGACCTCCCAATTTTCAGGTTTATTGTTCTTTCTGGTAACTTTATTACCCTTTTTGTTTAATCTTATAAAATATTTAACTTCCTTTGTCACCCTTCGTTGACTTGCTTTTTTGGAGGGGTTTTGAACCCATAAAGAATGTATAGGTGCTGTATGCTATGTAATAGTTCTTTGAAGATTATCAATTGCCTTTGTCAAATATTTTAATGTATTTTCCCAATCCACCTGAGCCAATTTGTCCCTCGTGTCTTCATCATTTCCTCTTTACAACTTTACACCTTGGCTTCAGGTTGAAATTTCTAATTTTCAAATACAGTGTAAAACTATGTCTTTGAAAATAAAAGAAAGCTTATTTGCCTTTAAAGTTGTTTACAAGATGTATAAAATATGGCAGATCTTTGAAACGTATAATTTTACTGCAGTATTATAGTGGCAAATCAATTCATTCCCTTTCTTGCAATGGCCGTTCTTGTTTACCTGTGGTGTTGAGGTAGGGAAGGATCCATATTTGTAGCACAGTCTCTCTTGTTGCCTGTGACATCTCTTTGAATTCATTATTGAGTCCTTTGATGCTAAATGTCAAAACATTTATAGTATTATTTATTAGGTGGTCAGATCAATAGTATCCATTTATCTGATAGACATAAATGTATGCTTAGTAATCAGGGCTGGTATATATACATCTATTACTGATCTAAGCATCCTACTGTTAGTGGTCCCATATCATTGGCTGGAGTTGTCCCAACTCAGTGGCATTTAAAAGAAGCACAACTCCATTAAGTTGACACCTGTTTTGAACAGACTTCAATTTCTCTCCCCCCGGTGAAATATGAAACTTTTACCCTCTACATTTCTTTTATCTCTTTTTTTCCCAAACAGAGGCTTGTGTTAGGTTGAGGTCCCATGGGCAACAATTCATTGGTACCACATCTTTCCTCCCATTTTTGGTTTATATTACATAATTAAATAATACTAAGAGTATTACCAAGTCAATCAAAGTGCTGGTTTCTGAGGGCAAGGGCAAAAACACTGGAGAATACGGAGAGCCCTAGTTGTTAGTGACTACAATCTGCTGTGTGTGATAAAGAGGGCCATACGCTTACACTGCTTGGTAACCTTCACAGGTTGTGTTCCTGATCTGAAGGCAGCTCAGCACTGACTCAGAAATGCCAGCAATGAAAGGCCTGAATCGCTCCTGGAACCATTTTGTCAGGAAAGCTGTATTGGTTAAGTTTTCATTGGTCTTCACAATCTCCCAGAGAGCATTTACGAATGTGATCTTTGTCATCAGAGGAATTGATGATGTGCTCAAGGTCTGAAACAAACCACAACATGTAAACTCAGTGAGTAAAGAGATTCCACTGCAGGCATATAAAGCTTCCCCTCATTTCAGAACTAAAAGAAATACAATTCATAAAATTGCTCAGACTAATGTAATCAACAAAGTATTTCCTTTGAACCATGATCTGATCAATTTGGTTATAGGTTAGTTTGATTATTAATGTAGGAAAAGTACAAAAACACCAGTTAATATTTTCAGAATGAAAAATCATGTTCTTTCACATTGTGACTTGTTGGGAAGAATTCTCCCCAAATGTTTCCAAGTGTGGTCTCCGGCAGGAAACGGTGTGCGATTCCCGCCAGGTGGATCGGTGTGATCCAGATCGCAATCCACCTAAAAATAGAAATGCTGTTGGAGCCAAAGGTGATTCACACTGTGGGGCCTAAAGAAGCTGGCAAGGCAAGATCCTCGGCAGCCCAATCTCAGAATACATGACAGTGCCCATCCCCCCCCCCTCCCCAAATAGCTGGCAAGGTCTCCCTCCAATTTCTGGCAAGGGCTCTCCCCCACCCAATTGCAGGCAAGGCACCCGCCATAAGTACGTGACACCCCTCTATGGGTTCGCTAAAGGCCTCCCTTCAGGCCCTGTGCCCTGACAGTGCCAACATGGTATTGCTAGCCAGGTTGGCACTGCCAAGGAGCAACACACAGACAGAGCATCTCGTCTTTCTAGGAAGGACCTCAGAACAAAGGAAACCCCAGCAGAAAACAATACAGTCAGGCAGAACATCTGTTCTTTCTAGGAAGAACTTCAGAACAAAGAAAAAACCTCTATGAAAATGCTGTGGTTAGAAACAACACCTGCTCAAAAGAGGAAGCACTTCAGAGTTAATAGACCACGAAGAGCTATAAAAACAAAAGCTCACCCTCCTATGAAATATCCTGGACCTGCCAATCAAGAGGATTACAAAAGATAATGGACCATGAAATTGAATGCAAACAACACAATTCAAAGTTTTTAGGTTTCACAGCTTGCTCAAAGGCTTGAAAAGGTTAAAGAGTGAAACCGAATGCGTAAAGAGCACTTCAAAGGTCTCCAGCACATTAGTTGATCTCTTTGAACTTGACGTGATGGGAGAGACATCAAAGGTTTTCAAGGCTACACAGGGAAGACTTGCCGCATGACCCCCATTCCAGGAAAAAACCCTGACCTGAGCCTCTTAACCTAGCCCAAGGCACCCTCCCCCAAACTCCACCTTCCCTGAAGGAGCCCTCTCACCACCCCAGAGGTAACTGTAAAGAGGGTTCTCACCCCCTAGCTCCCCCTCGGTGTCCCTGGCACCTGGTCCTTGTCTCCTTTGTACGATAACACAGTGGCTATCACTGTGGCTTCACAGCGCCAGGATCCCAGGTTCGATTCCACACTGGGTCACTGTCCCCCACGTTCTCCCTGTGTCTGCGTGGGTTTCCTCCGTGTGCTCCGGTTTCCTCCCACAGTCCAAAGATGTGCAGGTTAGGTGGATTGGCCATGCTAAATTACCCTCAGTGTCTAAAAAGGTTAGGAGGGGTTATTGGGTTACAGGGATAGGGTGGAAGTGAGGGCTTAAGTGGGTCGGTGCAAACCCGATGGACCGAATGGCCTCCTTCTGCACTGTATGTTCTATGAATGTTCTTTATCATCTAGATGTTTAATCATCATTTACCATATTGTTGAATTTGTCCAGTGCCTCGTTCAGGATGGTTTTGTCCAGCTTTTGAATGAATACACCCAGCGTAGTTCCATCTGGCTTATTCAGAGCCTTTGCAGTAGTAAAGCAATTAAATACAGAGGCCAACTGATTACTGGTGAGACCTGTCAGCAGTAGATTACTCTGCAAAGAAATCAATTTTAAAAAAAATTAGCGTAATACACCTCAATATATTTAACTGACTTAAAAAATATACAAATCATGCTTTGATTTTCAATGTACTCAGCAGTATAAGGTGTTGGAATGCAGAAACTAAACTAACATAGAACAGCATACTGGTAATTAGACAGCCAGGCAATCCAGATCCCTAATTCCCCTTAACTGTGAAATTCCTTAAGATGTTTCTGAGTAATATAAGGTATATAAATTCAACTTGGATACCCACTCATTATTACATAATTCTTACAGCCAATTTCATGTATCTTTTATATTTGAGTGCAATCACAGCAAGTTTGGTCTGCAATGAAAAGAACACCAGACACATTAGGAAACTCTGTCACCACCAAATTCTGGAGCCAATGTTCACCTCTTATTTCAGTCCTTTGAACTCCAGTGTAGATCTCAAATGTCTAAAGGGTAAAGTAACTTAAGATAAATGAGCATAATTGGTACTGATACTTGATATTAATTTATTTTATTTTGGGGGGAATATTATTAAAGTAGAAGACCACAAAATTATACAAAAAGGCTTTTCTGCTAGGGTCCTATGCTGATTTTCTTAGCACAGAATGAATCAATTTGGCTTCTCATAACCCAGACTGCCCTCACATAGAGCAATCGAAAATTAACCTCAGTGTTCTGTTTATTCGTCATAGTTCTTCATAATCCTCTGAATTAAATATTTGTCTTCTTTTCTCTTAAAGAATGCAATAATTTCTGCCTCCACTACTCTACGTGACAAGGCATCGTAACCTTTAATAAACTTTGAGAGATAAAAGGGAAGTGGGAGGAGGAGGTGGGTGTGGCACTGGGGGTAGGGGTCTGGAATGAAATATTGTATTAGGTGACTCAACCTCCTCCTGTGCTAGGATG
This sequence comes from Scyliorhinus canicula, assembly GCF_902713615.1. Taxonomy (NCBI): domain Eukaryota; kingdom Metazoa; phylum Chordata; class Chondrichthyes; order Carcharhiniformes; family Scyliorhinidae; genus Scyliorhinus; species Scyliorhinus canicula. Next base: position 63,001,214 of record NC_052160.1, on the reverse strand, counting down.
AGCCTGATACAATTTAAAGTGGTTCACAGGGCTCATGACTTGTGCACGCATGAGTGGGTTCTTCCCGGAGATGGAGAATAGGTGTGAGAAGTGCGCAAAGGGACCGGCGAATTACATGGATATGTTTTGGTCCTGCCCAAAATTGGAAGATTGTGGGGTGAGGGTGGAGCCCGTGCCCTTTAGTGGCAATCAATGGAATATCAGAGCTGCCTGAGCTTCTGCAGGGGAAGGGGGCTGATGTGGCCTTTGAGCCCGGCAATGAATCCTGCTGGATTGGTGGTCAGCAGTTCCACCGAGGGCATCGGCATGGTTGGGGAATGTGGCAGAATTTCTGCAGATGGAGAAAATTAAGTTTGCACTTAGGGGCTCAGAAGAGACGTTCTCCATGAGATGGAAGCTGTTCGTCTCTGTTTTCAAAGAATTGTTTTCCGTGAGTGAGTAGATGGGGGAGGGGGGGGGGGGGGGGTCTAGAGTTCGTTAAGTTTGTAAAAACTGTTTGTAATTTGATTTTGTCTTTATGATGTGGAACTTTCTGTATGATCTGGAATAAAATATATACATTTTTAAAACTTTCTGCATAAGGAACTGCTTACAATGACAATTTTATATTGATAAACGCTCATTGTTCACTCATCAACGAGTCTTTCCTTATTTAGTACATTAAAGACATTCATGATTTTTAAATCTCTATTAAATATTTTCTCATCCTTGAATGTTAAAAATGCATAATTTTAAAAAATGGAAAAAAAATCAATACAGGACAGAAAATCTAGATATCAGCTGCTCACGAAGTACTGAATGACAGACTCTCCATAAATTGGACAAATATGCAATAAGAATGTTAGGGGTGAAAATCATTATTTTGCCAAGTATTAGATAGAAAATAATCTGCACTAAAATGTCCAGTCCTCATTTCTATCACTTTTGCTTTAATTCAAAGTAGCGGTAGGTATACATAGATGCAAAACTGACAGCATAACTCAGAAGACATCAGGGTGCACTAAAGCCTTGGAGTTTGTGATTCTGTTTTGTTGCATTTGAGTTCTCCCAGTATGCAATATATATTCAATTATAATAGCGTTCAGTGCAGCATTACTTTGTATTGCAAGTAAATTCATTTGATTATTACCACATTTCTTGAAGTGAGACATGTTAAGTGAAAATATTTTAACAGTTATTCTCATGTAAAATTCTGGACTATGACTAAGCTTACCTGAGCACACGCGTAGTCTATAATGTTGAAATTACAGAGTTGGGACTTGTTGACAGACATCAGAAAATTGTTCAGAGCCGAACTGTTTGGGAGGAGGGAAATATAATCTATTATCTGAGAGGAATTATGTTGGAATTTTATTAAAAATGTTTTATAATCGTTGCAATCTTGATTTTTTTTAAACATCTTTATTAGCCAAACGAAGAAATGTTCGACCCAGGAGGCAGATTCAATCACGGCTTTCTAAAGAGAAATGGATCATTATCTGCAAAGGACAAATTTGCAGGGCTACAGGGAAAAGGCAGGGGAGTGGAACTGTCTTGCAGCGAGCCAGGTCAAATAGCGTCCTTCTAGAAGGCTGTTAAATGTGATCATGATGCCCCCGGAAGGTAGGGAGGTAGAGGTAGTGATCGCAATGGATGCAGAAAAGGCTTTTGATCGGGTAGAATGGGATTATCTATGGGAGGTACTGGGATAGTTCGGATTCGGGTGGGGCTTTATTGACTGGGTCAGGTTGCTGTATCAGACTCCTGTGGCAAGTGTACGGATGAACAGAACAACTTCGGACTATTTTAGACTGCACCGGGGGACGAGACAGGGATTCCCCCTCTCCCCACTGTTGTTTGCGCTGGCATAGAGCCGTTGCCAATCGCTCTGAGATCTTCAAGGGGCTGGAGGAGACTGGTCCGCGTTTGGGGGGGGGGGGGGGGGGGGGGGGGGGTGGAGCACAGGCTTTCGCTCTATGCGGATGATCTGCTTCTGTATGTTTCGGACCCAGTAGAGGGGATAGAAGACATAATGAAGATTTTTGGGGAATTTGGCCGGTTTTCGGGGTATAAGTTAAATATGGAAAAAAGTGAGATGTTTGTGGTACAGGCGAGGGGACAGGAGGGGCGACTGGGAGAGCTGCCGTTTAGGTCAGTAGGGGGTAGTTTTATGTACCTGGGCATCCGGGTGGCATGGGAATGGGACCGGCTGCATAAATTGAATCTGGCCCGGCTCGTGGACCAAATGAAGGGTGATTTTCAGATATGGGACGTGCTTCCGTTGTCTCTGGCTGGGAGGGTGCAAACGGTGAAAATGACGGTCCTCACGAGATTCCTATTTGTATTTCAATGTCTCCCCATCTTTATTCCGTAGTTCTTTTTTAAGCGGTTCAACAGAGTGATCACTGGCTTTGTCTGGGCGGGCAACACCCCGCGAGTAAGGAAGGTAATGCTTGAGCGGAGTCGGGGAGAGGGCGGGCTGACACTGCCAAATTTCAGCAACTATTAGTGGGCGGCTAATATAGCCAGGATCAGGAAATGGATGGTGGGGGAGGGGTCGGCATGGGTGCGTATGGAGGCGGCTTCTTGTAAGGGCACCAGTTTGGGGGCGTTGGTAACTGCGCCTCTGCCCCTCCCGCTGGCACGGTACTCCACCAGCCCTGTGGTGGTGGCGGCCCTGAGAGTTTGGGGCCAGTGGAGGCGGCATGTGGGAGTAGTGGGAGCATCGGTCTGGGCCCCAATTTGTAATAATCACCGGTTTGCCCTGGGGAGGATGGACGGGGTGTTCCGGTTAGGGCGGAGAGCGGGGATTGAGAGGATGGGGGATATGTTCATAGAGGGGAGCTTTCCGAGTATGAGGGCGTTGGAGGAAAAGTTTGGGTTGGCGAGGGGAAACAAATTCAGGTATCTGCAGATGCGGGACTTCCTTCGCAAACAGGTGTCAACCTTCCCGCTCCTACCGCTCAGGGAGATTCAGGACAGAGTAGTTTCCAGAGGGCGGGTAGGAGAAGGGAGCATCTTGGACATTTATAAGGAGCTTATAGGATCGGAGGAGATGCAGACTGAGGAGCTGAAGCGCAAGTGGGAGGAGGAGCTGGGAGGTGAGATAGAGGAGCAGATTGTTAGGGGTGGAGGACAGGTGCACAAAATGTGCAGGAGGGCCAGCGAACCATGTCCACATGTTTTGAACATGTCCAAAGCTTAAGGGATTTTGGAAGGGGTTTGCGGATATCATGTCCAAGGTTTTAAAAACAAGGGAGGCGCTGAGTCCAGAGGTGGCAATTTTCGGGGTGTCAGAAGACCCGGGAATCCAGGAGGAGAAAGAGGCAGACGTTATGGCCTTTGCTTCCCTGGTAGCCCGGAGACAGATACTATTTGCATGGAGGGACTCAAATCCCCCGAAGACGGAGACCTGGCTATCGGACATAGCTAGCTTTCTCTGTATGCAGAAAATTAAGTTCGCCTTGAGAGGTTCACTGTTAGGGTTCGCCCAGAAGTGGCAACCGTTAGTCGACTTCGCGTAAAATTAATCGATCGTCAGCAGACCAGGCGGGGTGGGGGGAGTAGTTTAGGTTAGAGTAGGGGTAATAACAGTAGGACCTGTATGAAAGGTAAACGGCTTTTGCACTATGTTTATGGTTTCATGTATATTGTTTATCTGGTTGTTGTTACTATACCAAAAATACCTAAATAAAATGTTTATTTAAAAAAATGGCGTCCTTCTATGTTGTGACTGTTCAATAATTCTATGGTGATTGGAAAAGCTGCTTTTAATGTGATAAACCTTACAGAACATGAAAGACCCAGGTTTGAAGAACAACACTTTAGATTAGATACGTAAGAGTGGATAGACTTAGTTGATCCATACTCCAGCACTGTGAGGACAAGAGCAATGACCCTGCTCAGTTGCACAGATGCATGACCATGCAGTAACCTGGACTTCCACAGCATAGAATAATCAGGCCAAACAACCAGCGTTTCGAAAAGTCACATTGGAGTTGAAAAGTCTGTTTCTCCCTCCACAGGTGCTGCCAGACCAACTGAGGTTTTCCATCACTTTCTGTTATTATTTTGGATCTCTCGGTTTGCAGATATTGACATTTATCAGCAATATTCCCTCTAAGATGCATGCAAACACAGCGATAAAACAACCCTGAAAGTACCTCACAGTGCAATAAACAGATTGTAACAACAAAAATTCAGTGGGAAGTTTGAACATGAGGAGATAAAATTGGGCAATCTATGTGCAAAGGCAGCGTTTGACGAAGAAATTTCTAAAGGAAGGCAGGTTTCAAGGATGAATCAATCGTTTAAATTAACTAATGTCAATACTGATTTGTCTCAAATGCTTACCTGTTTGCTGCTGCACATGAAGCTGTTTCTGTTTGAAGTGTAAAAAAATATATATTACCATAGTGAAAATGTAGCAAGAAAATTGGACATTGAGTTTTGCAAAAATGAACTTACCATTAAATGTGGTGTTGCCACACTAACAAAGAAAAACATAAATAAATTAATTTTACTTTCATAGTGCCAAATGTAAACTAAATATATTATTGGAAACATAAACTTATATGTGAATATGCTATAATTAATACATAAATTCAAACATAATATATACTTATCATTACACATTGAAATATAACATATACATACACATACATACCAGACATTACATTAAAATATTAAATAAGGAACTATTATAATAAATATATACACATACACACACGCAGATCCTATATTAGCTGAACAAAAAGTGGTAAAATTTGAAATGTGTAATTGAGGTTTCTGTAATTTCATTAATAATGTACAAAAGGAAAAAGGCTCATACAAATTAAAACATGAAAATAATTCAACCAGTTTAGATTATATAATTCCTCCTTTTACTCATGTTAGCGTGTTGATTTTTCATTAACACTACACAATATGACAGCATTCTAATGTCAACAGGCGGAATTGACATATTTTTGTTGATACCAGTTATCACCAGGAATGGTTTTCCTTGCTGTACCATCAACAAGTGTTGCTGCTCAACAAATGAGCAAGGATAAATCTGACCAGAAGGCAGATTAAAGTTAAAAGGCCACGTCTTGCAATGGCACAGAACAGCCATCACAGAGCTCAAATTTCCTCTCAGTGGAGGCACTTCTTCTTAGCAATCACAAAAAATATTTTTCATGTCATTGTAAATTTAATGAATTTGTAATCGCTAAGATTGGTTGAGAAGAAGTGCAGATCACAAAACTGATTCTTCGTGTTAAGTAACTTAACTGCAGTTTATGCCTTTCTCCATTAAGATTCTACATCAAGAGTTTAATGTTGCTGAATGAACCATGGGGGTTGCGGAGAATCGCCGCAACCGCGCCACGACGCCCTGATGCCGGCGCGCGATTCTCCGAGGTGCAGAAAATCAACGCCATTTGCGCCGGCGCGTTTGGCATGGTGCTGTCCACGGGCCACTGATGCGGCGTCAAGGAGGCTGGAGCGGCGTGAACCGCTCCAGCATCGTGCTAGCCCCCTGTGGGGGCCAGAATCGTTCGTACCCATGCCCTGTTCGCGCCGTCGTGAAACGCGATGGCGTTCACGACGGCGCGAACACATGAGCCCAATATTGGAGAATCGCCCCCCATATCAGGAATGGCAAACATGACATATTTTTCAATAACACGGTTCTGTATCTGAAAATTAAAGTAAACATTGATAAATTTATCTTACCATCAAGTTAAGTTGGGGATCTGGTAAAAACAGAAGTAAAAATATTATTCGAGTATATTCATTTTTAGATGCTCTTATGCCCAGTTTGTATACTTTTAACATTTTGCTTTCTAACTCGTAATAATGTGTGTTGGCACACTGAACCAAACCACAATGTTATGTCAAACCCAACTGATATTTGTGGTCAAAGGGAATGATTTTTTAGATGCTGGAAAAATATTTTTGCTCAGCTTTTCATTTACCTTCCACTAAGTTCAACCTCTACCTGTATATTATCCTGAACACACATGTTACTGCCAATGACATGCTAAACCCAAGGCATTGGTTTTAAACTGGGGTCCATTTGGGCAACAAATATTTGTTAATCTGGGGCCAAGAACAGCATGTGCAGAAAGCACAGTTCCCTGAATTTTTTTAATTCTCTATTTGTTTTGTATTTGTTGACTTACTGTCATGTTATTAGTTGTTGCAGTAATAAAATTTATTTTAATTTTTAAAGGCATAACTTTCTTTTTAGAATCGAACTTATGAGGTGAGGGAATCTCCTGTAGTCATTGAGGTGATCGGGATCATAACATTGGGTATGATTTGTGGTAGCGAGCAGGATCTGCCACGAGCTTCCTGACACTCGGCCAGGCGAGGCCATCACCTCTCTAAAACGTTAATTGGCCCATTTATGAGGTCCCTTGGGCATCATGCCACAAATGACTGGCCCACCGTGATTGCGCTCGCCAGCCCCCGCCAACAAGGGAGAGAAGCCCTTAAACTGCACTTGCACAGTCAACCCCACATGCTATACCATGCCACCGATTCAGGGATGCCAACCTGGCCAGACATTTGGACGTGGTTGAAATCAGATGGGATGCTCTGTTCCCCCGAGGGTCTTGGAGGGTCAGCCACAAAGCAGCCAGTGCCGCCTGGGAGGAAGTGGCAGTGGCCGTCAGCTCACGGAGTGTCACCAGGAGGACTGGCACCCAGTGCCACAAAAAAGTCAACAGCCTCCACCAGGCTGCATGGGTGGGTTGGCACCAGCCCCCCACAACACGCCCCCAACCCCCCGCCCCCCAAGCACTGTTCTGTGCCCCGGTCCACTCATGTCCAGCAGTGCTGCCCACCCCCAAACTCCCCAACCCCCCATACTCCCCAACCCACCCCCATAGTTCCCTTACCCCCCACCAATAATTTCCACCTCCCATACCCCCCATATCCCCATACTCACCGTTCCCTCCCACTGAAACCCACCACCGCCCTCCCTGCAATGAATGACTCATGCGGCCAGTGCTGCGTTCTCGGTGTCCCCGCAGGAGAAGTTGGCCCACAACAGATGGAAGAGGGCCCAGATTGACAGTGGGGTGCTGCGCATCAGAGTCCTCATCTCCTATGGGGAATGGGCCATGGAGGTTCTGGGGGGTGGCCGAGGACAGATCTGTTACATTATAGAGGTTGGCGGACAGCACAAACGTGGGGCTCCACTGGACCCCACCTGGATGACCTTTCACACTTGAGTTGTTAATGTCATGCAAAAAGACCCATTCCTACCCACTGACCACATTTCCTCATCCAGACATTTTGGGTGCCGGCCCATCTGAGGTGCCTCCCGTCCCTCCTCAGTTCTCATTAGAACACCTTGAAGGGGAACTCGGAGGATACCACTATATTCGCGACACATCTGTCATCAGCACCCTTCTCCAGCGACACTCCTGCAGATCCACAATGATTGGAGGAATCCCTAAGACTAAGGCACAGGAGATGGTGCTGGCAATGCATGGCACCGAGGCCAACACTGCTAGGGTGATGACCGCAGTGGAGAGCCTGTTGCATGACGTTGGCAGCATGAATGGAGGTGTCCAAAGTGTGGCTCAGTCGGTGACGGCCATGGCTATGTGCTTCGACAGCATGCTTCAGTCACTGGGTATTCTAGTCCCAGGTGGACCTTGATGGGGTGCTGTGGTCCATGTCCCAGTCTCAGGTAGGCATTAACAAGGCATTCCAGAGCACGTCCCGATTGCTGGGGGAGGTGTCAGGTGGCCATAGTCAAGGCGCTGCGAAACATGTCCCAGTCTCAGGTGGGCCCAGACAAGACGCTGTGGAGGTGTCCCAGTCGCAGGTGGGCATTGCCAGAGTGCCCCAGAGCATGTCTCAGTCACTGAGGGGCATCGGCGAGGGTGTCGACACCACACTGCAAACATTGAGAGCTGCCATAGCTGGCAGAGCCAGATGGCATAGGGGCCAAGGCTTGATCCAGCTGCCCCTCTGTCCTGAGGTGAACCCCAGGGCTCTATGGGCACCGGCCAGGAGGTGGGGGCGTAGGGTGCCAACCCAGAGCCACTCTAAGGCATCGTGATGGCAGCCACCAGTTCCTCCAAGATCCACTTCCCTGACAATGGCGCGTCTAGGAGTCAGCATCCGGAACAGGGTGGCACGACGAGGCATGTGCCCCCAGCAAGTGGGCAGGGTCTCTTTGGCCCCAGGATCCCCAGAGGATGCCCACCAGGGGCATCAAAGATATGGGACGCGGTAGGCAGCAGGCTGCCTCTACCTCTGATGTCGCCTGTCCAACGGCTGGTCTTGTGCGTCCTCCCTGGGCTTGTCCTTGTCCTGATCCGGTGCCTTCTCATCCTCCTCCTCCTCGCAGGTTTCCACATTATTTACTCCTCCACCTGAGTATCAGCCCGCTGCTGTGCCAAGTTGTGGCGGGCACAGCAGACCATCACAAAGCGGGTGGCCCTCTGGGGATGTACTTCAGGGAACCACCAGAGCGGTTCAGGCATCGGAACCACATTTTGAGGAGTCCGATGCACTGCTCAATGATATCCCGCGTGGCCACATGGGCCTCGTTGTTATCAGATTTCCGTATCAGTCACTGGTCTTCATACTGGCGTCAATATCCAGGTCCTCAGCGGTAATCCTTATCCCCCAAGAGCTAACCGGCTATCCTGGGGTGGTCCTCGAAGAGGTCGGGAATGTCTGACTGCCCCAGGACCTGTCATGCACACTCCCTGGAAAGGGTGCACACACGTGCATGATCTTCATGTGGTGGTCGCACACGAGCTGGACGTTCAGGGAGCGGAACCCCTTTGTGCCATCCACTACCCCTTGGACCTGGGAATCCGGTGATGGCAGAGAATCCTGCTGCCGGGCATCTTGTTGGGCTTGCTCCATGTCAAAATTTATACAGTTTGCTGCCCGGACAAACAGGGCATCTGTCACCTCACATATGAACTTGTGGGCTGTAGCTTGTGAGATGCCTCACAAGTCCCCGCTTGAACCCTGGAAAGATTTTGAGGCATTGAACCTCAGGACTGCGGTGATCTTGACGTTCACCATGAGAGGTATCCTCCTCCACCATGTGTTGATAAGTCTCCAAGGACATGGCACAAGTGCCACACTGTCTCCTTGTTGAGGTGGAGCCTCCTGCGGCACACGCTGTCCGTCATCTGTTTAAAAGACCAGTGACGCCATTACACCATGGAGTCCCTCCCTGGCAACCAGGTCCTCAGGGTATGGGGCGGGGTCCTGCACATGGGCCTCTGCCTCGAGTCACTGTCAGTGCTGTTGCCGCTGCCTTTTCTGGCATCTGGCCGCCTGGCCAGTCAGCAAGACCACAAAGGCAGTTTCCACAGGGTCCAAGATATCATGCATCCCGTGTAATATGCGTAAGAAATTGGAGAGGGTGTGAAACTGGCAACCAGTGGAGTCTTCCAACCTGGGACTCTCCATTCCCAGTTAGCAATAGCCTTCAGCCACGTGGCCAGAGACCTCTGCAGCCAGTGAGAGTTATGGGTGGTCGGTGGGCAAAGGGGCTGGTGTTGCGCCTGGAATAAGAACACACGATCCAGGGGTGGATTGGCAGATCCGTGGCCGCTGAGACACCCATCCCACTCACAGGCCATGGGCGGCAGCTAGATATGGCATCGCTCCCATTAATTTTATGCGGATTGGTGTGATTATTGGATGAGCCACACTACGGTGGGTTCCCGATTTCGCCAATAGGAGCAGGCCAGTTAGATCGCAAACTCATGGGCTTGGTCGTCATTTTCGGCCTCTCCCATGATCTAACGGCTTTGTCGCACTCTCACTTAAGTGCAACGCAGCCATTAAATGGTGCCAGTGTTTTAATAATTGTCAAGGGTTTGCCGTATGCCAAATGTTTGAAAGCCAGTGCCCTGTGTGGTTAATTTTACTAGAATTAGTGATGCATATACACAAGAATAGAATCAAAATGTGAAGCAATGTTACATTGGAGAAATTATACCGAAAGAGTTTACGGACATCAATATGTATTGTATTATGCTTTAAGGAGGATTGTACAACAATATTTTTCCATATTATTCCTGTTTTTAATCAGGGCACATACCTGAAGAAGGATCTGGTATTCCTCCTGACAGCCCAACACTCCTCACTTCAGATTCAAAATGTGAGCGCACCCAAGACAACACCACTGTTTCATTGGCTCCAGTTTGAAGAGCTGGGAGGTTAATTCCAAGCAAGTCTTGCAATTGCGTGGCAGAAATTTTCTGACAATAGAAACAATATTGGAAGAATGAGCATAAAGCACTTTCCTGCACATTCCTTTTCAGAGATCGACCCATTATTTATCTTAGATCTGTGAAAGAAGAAATCGACAGCATAAACTAAATCTGAATGAACTAAGTTGTCTTAGGGCTCGATTCAGCGGCCTCGTCCTGCCCAACTTGATGTCTGGACGTGTGTTCCTGTTGAATTTCACGAGGGACCTCTTGCGAGATTAGCGATGCTCAAAACGTCCCATGAGGAGTGGCGATCAGAATCTCACTCTGACTGGGTGAAATCCAGGTGCGCATATTTAAATGGGTCATAAGGCTCATTTAACTATGCGTTCGCCCGATTCACCTGGGACCCGGGATTCAGCGGCCTGGGGGGGTATACCAGGCTATTGTAGACCCCGAGTGTTCAGGACAGGGCAGGGTGCCATTCCCTCTGGCACCTGAACACCTTAACACTGCCAGGGTTCCTGGTGCCACTGCCCACTGGCAGGGGCACTGCCAGGGGTCAGGCTGGCAGTGCCCAGGTGCCAGGCTCGGGGGGTGCATTGCCCATTCAAAGTGGGGTGAGGGGGGTGCTTGAGGACCCCGGAAAGGCATGGTGGGTGAATTGGAGGGGTCCAGAGGCCGCGATGGACTTAATTCAAATCTGCTGAATCACACCCTTAGAATTGAATCAAATATTTGTATTCCAACAGCTTCAAGTGTCACAGAATAAAGTGAATCTAAAATCTGAAAGCACAATAGTCAATAGGTTTTGGTCATATTATGAATTTATGACAGGTGGAGTACTAAATGTGTTGAATCTAACTAACAGGTAAATTGCATTTTAAGTTTTGTTCCTCCTATCCATAACTAACAGATGGCAGGTCCAGTGGATGCTGTAAACCAGAAATAAAAACAAACAAATCCTGGAAATACTCAACAGGCAGCATGGGCGTGGAGAAAAACAGAGTTAATGGCCAGAATCTTGTTGTGAGCTTGGAAGCAGCAAGGACATTTCCTTAGGCAAGATGGTTGCGTACCAAATTTCTACCCTTTCCTGCCTCCACCAGAATTAAGTTCTTGGCAGGAATTTGGTCAACCTTCACATCCAGCCGCCATTGGAAGCCAATTAATTACCACCACCAATGTTAACCCAGCTGCAGATGGGCCTGTCACCACACAGCTTGCACAACAGGCAAAACTATGTGGCCAGCTTATCACCTCAAGGTGAGTGGGTGGGTGGGTGGGTGGGTGGGGGGGGGGGGGGGGGAGGGGGGTTGCCACCTGCATTACCTAACTTTGTGGCCTACTTCACTCTGTCATCCAGGACCTTTGCTGTCTTTAGTTCCGACAACAGCCATGGCCTCACCTGTAGCGATGCTGGATACCTGCACTGCCCCCCCTCCCATACAAGGGTCTTGATTCCAGGGAAGGTCCTGTCATTAGCCTCACGACTGCTGATTGCCATGTGCTTCGGTGGGCTATCTCAAAAAAGAGGCAGCATGGTCTCTCCCCGGGTCTCCAGCCAGCAGGTTGAGACCCCCAATGCCTCAACAAGATTCTGTCCGTTGTTTCAAGTCATTGACCTTTCATCTGAGAAAGGTTAGCTCGACCCAATCCATGTTTTTCTCTACAGGTGCTGCCTGAATTATAGGAGTTATTTTATTACTCTTACGTTATTTTATACAGCTAAAATGCATACTTAAAATTCAATGTTAAATACCACTACATTTGCCCCATCTTTCTGTTTCTTTCATTTTTGTCTTCCCCCTGTTTGTGATAATTAAGCTTTGTTTTATTTTTTTCTATATATTTTATTCAAACTTAGCCATCTTCAAACTCATTTCCCATGTCTTCTGACTGTACTGCCCAATATGGAGCTGGAAGACAGTCAAAATGTGAATGAAGATACTTCCATAATTGCATTATACGGACAACTATGATGTGATCAGACCCGTCTCTGTAGTGCCAAACCTGGAATTTCTTCTGCCCAAGCAGTACTCACTAGCAACCTCAGCGTCTGACTGTACCCAGACAAGTATATTCCATTTATAAAATAGCACGGCTTAGAGATTATACAGTAATGATCCTCAAAATCACAAATAAATTTGAAGTGAGAAAAATACTCATTAATAGAAATATTAGTTCATACAGAAAATCATTTATTAATAAAAGCTTGTTAGAATAATAACTTGACATTAATATACTATGGGAACATTGGTTACACCAATCTAACGCCACTGCCCCATATTCCATAGATTAGATATCCAAAGTATCTGAACAATGCAGAATGAGGTCATTCGGCCCATTGAGCCAGCACCGTCCCTCCGAAAGAGCACCCAACTAGGCCCAATCCCCAGTCTATCCCCATAACCCCACCTAACCTGCACATCTTTGGATTGTGGGAGGAAACCGGAGCATCTGGAGGTAACCAATTTGTGTCAAGTCTGCTGCCAATTGCCACATAATGATGTCAAAAGTGATTGTCCTTAAAACAGCTCAGCATTTAGCAGTGTGCGAAAACAGGACCTGATCTTACACTTCCCTTTACAACTGAACACTTTTCTTAATGTGAATTCCCAGGAATACATTGCTGCTCTCCATGGGCAAATAAGTATCAAACAGGTTGAACACAAAAACACAAGAAATAGGAACAGGAATGTAGCCTGCCGTGTCTGCTCCATCATTAAATACCATCATGACTGATCTTGGGCTTCAGCTCCATTTTTTTTGCCTGCTCCCCATATCCCTTAATTCCCCGTGAGGCCAAAAATCTGTCTATCCCAGCCTTCACCGTATTCAACAAAAGACAAAAAACAGGAACCACATCTATCGTGGTCAAATCATAATATTATTACAATATATGCATACCGTTATTTCTTCAGGGTTCAGCTTTATAAAGGTTGCAAAGTCCATGTTGACCTTATTGTTTGCAAGAACATCAAGATCACCTGCTTTGGCACCATCTTAAGAAACCAGACAAACTTATTTATTACATAACAGTAACAATCTTCAGATAATAATTTACACCCATTTAGAATTCTGTGTTATAAATAATTTACTGAAGATTAAATTTTGTGTAATTTTCTGCCAGTATTTATCTACACACATTATTTGTGTGCTATTCTACATTCTCCCTCCTTTCAGTTCTGATGAAGGGCGGCATTCTCCCCTACCCAGCGTGACGGAGAGTCCCGGAGTAGGGGAGTGGCGCCAACAACTCAGGGGTCGCGCCTCCCCAAAGGTGGGGAATTCTCCCCACCTTTGGGGGCCAGCCCCGCGCTGGTGCGGTTGCCACCAGAAGACCGGCGCCTCCGGCAGCGGGGCCGGCCGAAAGGCTTTCGCCGGTCCGCGTATGCGCCGGCAGTGACGTCAGCGGCAGCTGGCCGCTGACGTCACTGCCGGCGCATGCGCGATGTGGGGTTCTCTTCCGCTTCCGCCATGGCGGAGGCCATGGCGGACGCGGAAGAAACTAGTGCAGCCAGGGCACTGGCCCAGACTCTGAGGGGGGGCCCCGATCGCTGGCCAGGCCACCGTGGGGGCACCCCCCGGGGTCCTGGGGGGGCGGGGGGCGATTGAACCCCGGGGGAGTGCCCGGAAGGAGAAAGAGTGCAGCCAGGGCACTGGCCCGCAGTCTGAGCAGGGGGCCCCGATCGCGGGCCAGGCCACCGTGGGGGCACCCCCTGGGGTCCAATCGCCCCCCCGCCCCCCAGGACCCCGGGGGCCTGCTCGCGCCGCTGAGCCCGCCGTTCCAGAGGTGGTTTAAACCTCGGCGGCGGGAGAGGCCTCCCAGCGGCGGGACTTCGGCCCATCCGGGCCGGAGAATCGCCGCAGGGGCCTCTCCGATCGGAGTGGCGAGATTCCTGCCCCCGCCACTTCCCGGGTGGCGGAGAATCTCTGCCACGTCGGGGGCGGGATTTTAGGTGCCCCCAGGCGATTCTCCGACCCTGCTGGGGGTCGGAGAATTTCGCCCCAAGATTCTATGGACTCAAAGGGCACGATTTTCCACTCCCCAGGCCGGGTGGGAGAATCGCAGGAGGGCCGCTCTGGCACCCCCCCGCAATTTTCCCACCCCCCCCAAAATGGCGCGTCGTGGTTTGCGACACGCCGCTCGGAGAAACGCTGGTCGCCGTGAACGATTCTCCGGCCCGGATGGGCCGAGCGGCCTGACGTTCCCGACCTGTTCACGCCAGCAGCAACCACACCTGGTCACTGCCAGCGTGAACATCGCGCGGAAGGTAAGTTTGGGACTTGTGGGGGGCGGAGAGGGGATCGAGCACCACGGCCATGCTCGGGAGGGGACTGGCCCGCGATCGGTGCCCACCGATCGTCGGGCCGGCGTCTCTAAGAGACGCACTCTTTCCCCTCCGCTGCCCCGCAAGATCAAGCCGCCACATCTTGCGGGTCAGCGGAGGGGAAGACGGCAACCGCGCATGTGCGGGTTGGAGCCGGCCAACCTGCGCATGCGCGGCTGACGTTACTTAGGCGCCGCCGGCCGCGTCATTATTGGCGTGCCGCCTTGACGCCAGCGTCAAGGCCCGGTGGCCGAGTACCCTGCAACGCCGCTCCTAGCCCCCCGGGGGGAGAATAGGGGGCGAGGAGCGGCCTCCGATGCCGTCCTGAAACACTCCGGGTTTCACGCCGGCATCGGCCGTTGCGGAGAATCGCGCCCAAAATGTTAACTCTGTTCCTCTTCAGATAGAGGCTGGCAGACTGGCTAAGTTTTTCCAGCGTCTTCTGTTCTTGTTTAATATTTATAGTACTCTATTTAAAAAAATAAAGTTAACAATGAATTCACACAAGTTGGCGGAATTGAAACTGGTGGAATAGATAAAATAGGAGATTTAAAATGGAAATAATGAGGTCAATTTTTAGAAAACATCCAATTTTCATTTCCATAAAACCAACAGCATGAAAATCGGATGAAATCTAACAGATGGCTGATGCCAATTTTATGCCTGAGGATCAAATTGAAAATCTATTCCGATATCTCGCAAAGTGCATGATGCTGCTTATTAATTTTGCATATCAATTTGGGGTCCTATTTGCCTTAATGTCAAGACAGGAACACAATGCTCATTGGACAAATATAACAAAATAGACCTTTGTGTTTTGGGGAGATAGTTGGTGTCAATCAGTAAGTTGATGTGTGCAACCAAGAGTTTTCTCAGAGGTTCTGCCACACAGCAAGCTGGCATAGGTCACTCTTACCTGTCTGTTTCACAGGAGAAACTTAACTCACCTTGCTGGGCTAGACCGGAGCGCAAGAGCAATCAAATTGGAGCAACTTCCAATTTTAATGTCACTGCTTTGGTGTAGATTAGTTTCTGTCGGAGTCAAACAGGGGTGCCCTATATAAATGCTAAGCAAGATCCAATGATGTCAAAAGGACTCAAATGGGATAAATTAAAGGCTTAAGCAGAAAAGCTATGATAGCTTTACTGCCAGGCTGAACCAGGTCCATTGACAGAAGAGGCACCTCAAATAATTATTTCATAGATTCATAGAATTTACAGCGCAGAAGGAGGCCATTCGGCCCATTGATCTGCACAGGCTCTTTGAAAGAGCACCCTACCCAAGCCCACGACTCCACCCCATCCCCACAACCCAGCAACCCCACCCAACACCCAAGGGCAATTTTGGACACTAAGGGCAATTTAGCATGGCCAATCCACCTAAACTGCACATCTTTGGACGGTGGGAGGAAACCGGAGCACCCGGAGGAATCTCATGCGCACACGGGGAGAACGTGCAGACTCGGCACAGACAGTGACCCAAGCCAGGAATCAAACCTGGGACCCTGGAGCTGTGAAGCAATTGTGCTAACCACTATGCTACCGTGCTGCCCACATTTTCCTTTGTGGAATCAGGAGGAAGTGCAACATTGGAATCTGGGAATAAAATCTGGGTGCAACATTGGAATATGGACTCCAATATTCTGAACTGCCCCCCCTCAACCCTTCCACACGGGCGACTCTCCTGAAAGTTCCTCGGCACCACTTTCTGGGATGGAAGTGGACCAGCAACATTTAAATGAGGCCTGGTGGTTAAAATTATCATGACCTCCTGTTGCATCAACCAGGCAGGAGGTCAACTTCCTGGAGTGGTGTCCTCTGTGAAGCTGGCTCCAAGTTTAAATTAGGCCTGTTTACTATGCTGGGTTTAGAAGATATACTCTAGGTTGAATGAAATCAGACACAGGCTCTGGCTGCTCTTCCACCCTATGTGTGGAATTTTACGGTACCACATAGTCACAACATTTAGTAAGATGGCAGCAGGGACCATAAAACACAGCAAGCCGTTGAAATGTCCATTGACTTTGGAGGGACACGAAAATTGTGCCTAAGTCTTCACAAAAAAAACACAAGATATTTTAGCCCATGGCAGTTTTTGTAATTTTACAAAAACTGCCATGGGCTAAAATATCTTGTGTTTTTTTTGTGAAGACTTAGGCACAATTTTCGTGTCCCTCCAAAGTCAATGGACATTTTAAACACATTTTAAACACATTTTAAAAACATGTGTTTTTAAACACATCTTCATTACATGGCAATTTGCCTTCATGTGTTTATGTGATTCTGTGATTTCTATTTCAACTTAGTGGCTACCCCATTTATGTTAAATCTCATTTACATTACTTTAACACAGTCATTATTTATTTTTAAATTAAGGTGCATTCATTGAACCAGCTCCTTCAACTTTTGAAGTATAATTAATTCTTATTAAGTAGGCAAATGCAGCAACCAATTTGTGGAGAAAGCTCCCACAAGCAGTACTGTGACATTTGCAAAATGATTTACATTGGTGATATTGGTTGAGGAATAAATGTTGGCCAAGGTATCTGAAGAACTCCTCCACTCTTCGAATTTGCCATGGTACCTTTTACATCTTGATGAAATGAAATGAAATGAAAATAACTTATTCTCACATGTAGGCTTCAAATGAAGTTACTGTGAAAAGCCCCTAGTCGCCACACATTCCGGCGCCTGTTCAGGGAGGCTGGTACGGGAATTGAATCCGCACTGCTGGCCTGCTTTGGTCTGCTTTAAAAGCCAGCTATTTAGCCCTGTGCGTTGTTGGAGTTGTTGTCTTTAAGAGAAATGGTAAGCCAATGCATGCTGGTTTAGCACAGGTTGCCCATGCATTGGCTTACCATTTCTCTTAAAGACAACAACTCCAACAACGCAGCACCAACTCAGTACTGCAATGAAAGGTCAGCCTCACAGCCAAGAAGAAATTAACTACCACCTCCATTATGCTTTAAATTTAATTTGTTCACCAGCCAAAATCATTATTTGATTTTAACCCAAATAAAGACATTTTTCAAATATGGTTAATATCAAGAATGAAGTATCTTACCAAGGTATGGCTTTATTAGATTGAAGTAGGCAATTGTGTTATTTTGCTGAGATATTAATTCAGACAATGCTTGGGTGTATAGCCAGTTCTTCTTTGACTGGGTGCATATGGAAATATCCAGAACTCCAGCATTCCTGTGGGAGAATGACAGCAATCGTAATTTTGAAATTCATGAAAGAATTAATATATCTTAATTGGTATTGCTGCCAACATTGTCGTCCTGCCATCAACTGTCACAAATACACAATTGACCTTTTTGTTATTGATATCAGTAACTCTCTTAAATCACATTCAGTTGTGAACGGGACATATAATAGCTTTGAGAAACACGAAAGGAGAAAAATAAAATACTTACGTCAAGTTTGAAATAGTCATCAGCTGGCTTTCATCCAGAGTGCACAAGTTTGGTCCACCAATTGCTTTC
Organism: Scyliorhinus canicula; assembly: GCF_902713615.1. NCBI lineage: Eukaryota > Metazoa > Chordata > Chondrichthyes > Carcharhiniformes > Scyliorhinidae > Scyliorhinus > Scyliorhinus canicula. Next base: position 62,983,229 of record NC_052160.1, on the reverse strand, counting down.
ACAGAAACTGCATCAAGAGTTCCACCCAATTGTAGATATCTTGTAATAATGCTTTTAACCTGAATAACAGTTCATAAATCGTTCAACAAAAGATATCAAATAAGTCCCTTGTCGTTGTTCGTTTATCTTCCTTATTTATGTTATTTAGAATATGCAACCCAACACAATACTTCTTACTCCCTCCACACAACTGGACATAAAACTTTCCAGCCTTTTGTTTCCAGTTTATTTTCACTGCCTTTTTTCCACCCAGGTGACTATTACCTACTGCCCTATTTCTAATTTTGGTCAATGTGGAGTTACAGCTGATCACGAAGAGCTATCTGGGAGCTGTCTATGGCAATTCACTGTTAACTCCAATCCCCATCTCAAACCTGTTGTTATTAGAGTTAGAAAACCTTCAATTCTAATTGTTGGTTCACCTTCCCAACAATCCGCAGCTGGGATCTTGCCAATGTCTTGTATTCTAGTAGACAGTAAATCAAGTATCAATCACCATCACATGACCCATACCATTATGTTTCAAATGTTGGAACCTAAGTATTCACAATACTCTCACCTGTTAAGAAAATGGAGTAAGATTTGACAGCTATTAAGTTATAATTTGGTTTAATGGGACCTGAAATTATTGCTCATAAGGCAAAAAGATATCAGTCTTGAACTGTGATATTTTACTACTACTTGGATCAAAAGCATTGATAGCCCTTGGAGTTGAAGCCTTCAATAAACTCACTAAATGGCAATTCCATTGCAGCTACATGGCATGCATTTGACGCCTTCATTTTATTTGCTAAACTATTGACAGTTTGTCTTGGACATTTTTATGCACTAACTCCAATCTTTGCTTTGTTAGGAATGTCTCAAAGACGAGTTGTCGCATTGGTGGTTTTTCCCTTCTGCTTAATGACAATGCATGAATTACACAATATTTCTATTGTTTCTAATGGATATGGAACAAATATAAGCATGTGTAGCACTTCTACAAAAAAGATTGATATATGTTAATATGGATTTATGAGTTAATACTGCAAAACTTAAAAAAATATATTTTTATTAAGGCATTTATCTAAACATTAAACACAAACCAACACAAGAATAAGAACAAATTAAGGTGAACTTAATTTTCTCCAGCCTTAGGAACTCCGCCAGGTCGCTCACCCACACCCCCGGTTTTGGCGGTTCCGAGTCCCTCCATTCCAGCAAAATCCGTCTTTGGGCTACCAGTGAGGCAAAGGCCAGGACATCGGCCTCTCTCACCCCCCCTGGACTCACGGGTCTTCCGACACACCAAATATCGCCACTTCTGGACTCGAGGCCACCTTCACCCTCAGCCTGGACATTACCTCCGCGAACCCCTACCCCTATGTTCATCGTAGCTGGGGACTTCAATCAAGCCAAGTTCAGGAGTGTGCTACCAAGTTACCACCAACATGTCACCTGTTCCACCCAAACATCCTGGACCACTGCTCTATCGCCCGCCCACACTTTGACAAATCTGACTACAAAGCTGTGATCCTGCTCCCGGCTTATAAGCAAAATGGCAGCGGGAGAATCGTCAAAGAAAGTCGTGCAATGTTGGTCTGAGGAATCGGATGATCTCCTACAGGACTCCTTAGAGCCAGTGGACCGGTCAGTATTTTAAAACTCTGCGACCAGCCTGAATGAGTACGCCACTACAGTAACTGAAGTCATTAGTAAGTGTGTAGAAGACTGTGTGCCAAAGAAGCAAATCCAGGTGTTTCCCAACCGGAAACCCTGGATGAACAGAGATATCCACTGCTTGCTGAAGACAGTACCGGACCAAGCTCGAGTCCCAGGCTAGCCGACTATGGCAAGGTCTACAAGACATAACGGGGTACAAGATGAAGGCATGTAAAATCCCCGGCTCCAATGCACCCCTCCCTGATGGGTTCAATGCATTCTATGCAAACTTTGAGCAAGAGGTCAGCGAGAGCACGCCCTCCATCCCAGAAGCCTCGGATGAACTTGTAGCTGAGATCACCACTGCAGACGTCAGAGCAGCCCTCTCGGAGGTCAACCCACGGAAAGCCATTGGCCCGGATGGGGTATCCGGGCGAGCACACAGGTCTTGCATGGATCAGCTGGCGTGAAAGGTTGTGATGTAGCACAATGCATCACGCAAACTAGCCTCCCATCTATTGACTCTGTCTACAATTCCCACTGCCTTGGAAAGGCAGCCAGCATAATTAAGGACTCCACACATCCCGGACATACCATCAACCACTTTCTTCCGTCAGGAAAACGGCACAGAAGTTTGAGGTTACGTAACAACTGACTCAAGAACAGCTTCTTCCCTACTGCCATCAGACTTTTGAATGGCTCTACCTCGTATTAAGTTGATCTTTTCTCTACACCCTAGCTATGGCTGTAACATTATATTCTGCAGTCTCTCCTTCCTTCCCCATGTACGGTATGCATTGTCTGTATAGTATGCATGAAACAGTACTTTTCACTGTATACTAATACATGTGACAATAATAAATCAAATCAAATCAAGACCCCTTCAGCTTTGGACAGGCCCAGAACATGTGGACATGGTTCGCGGGCCTCCCCGTGGACTGCCCACACCTGTCCTCCACCCCTCAAAGAACCTGCTCATCCTGGCCACTGTCATATGCGTCCTATGAGCTACCTTAAACTGGATAAGGCTGAGCCTTGCGCACGACAAGGATGCATTCACTCTCCTCAGAGCCTCCTCCCACAACCCAGCTTCCATCCCCCCCCCCCCCCCCCCCCCCCCCCCAAGTTCCTCCTCTCATTTCCGCTTGACTTCTCCTATCGGGGCTCTCTCCCAGTCCATTCGCGCTGTGTAGATCTCGGACACCATGCCCTCCCCCACTCCTTCCTTCAACACCACAAATCGGAAAAGAACGGCATCTGCTTCCTCACTTCACCCCGTATCTGGAAGTATTGCCCCCCCCCCCCCCCCCCCGCCCAAACAGGTCTCCAAACCACTTGATCCCTGCCCGTCGCCACCCCCAAAACCCCGCGTCTAAACCCCCGATGCAAATCTATGATTAACACATATTGGTGCCCACACTGAGGCACCTTCCAACCTTAGATGCCACCCCCACTGTCCCCATACCCGCAGGGCTGCCACCACCACAGGGCTCGTGGAGTACTTGGCTGGCGGGAATGGAAGAGGCGCCATCAACAATGCCCCTAAACTCATGTCCCTGCAAGAGGCCGCCTCTGCCCCCACGCTGATCCCTCCCCCACTACCCACTTCCTTAACATAGCAATATTCACTGCCCAATAATAATTCATTATATTTGGCAAGGCCAGCACACCCCTCTCTCACCCCCACAGCACCTTCTTTACCCGTGGGTTTTTCATGCCCATACAACCCCGGAGTTCAAAGCATTAACTTTCCTAAAGAATGATTTTGGAACAAAGATTGGGAGATTCTGAAAAATAAATAAGAGCCTCGGCAGCACCCTCATTTTCACTGTCTGCACCATCTGTTAGTGAAAGTGGTAACATATCCCACTTCTTAAAATCCCCCCCCGATCCAAGCCACCAACCACGCCAGGTTCAACTTGTGCAGCTGCTCCCATCCCCACGCCACCTGGCTGCCCAAATATCTGAAGCTCACCCCCACCACCTTAAATGGCAACTCGCCCAACCTCTTGCTCCCTGGGCTCGATCGGGAGGACCTCATTCTTCCCCATGTTTAGATTATATCCGGAAAATTGGCCAAATTCCTCTAAAAAGTCAGAATTCCCCCAATGCCTCCCAGTGTGTCCGAGATATAAAGCAACAGATCATCCGCAGATAGCGAGACCCTGTGCTCAACATCTTCCCCCCCACTGCATAATCCCTCTCCAACTCCTTGATGCTCTAAACGCCATTGCCAATGACTCTATTGTCAAGGCAAAAAGCAATGGGGAGATTGGGCACCGGCCTTGTCCAATGGTGTAGCCCAAAGTACCCCGAGCTCACCCAATTCATCCGCACATTCACTACCAGCACCCTATACAACAATCGGAACGAGTCTACAAACCCCTGCCCGAACCGTCCCAACACTTCCCACGAGTACTCCAATTCCACCCGATCAAACACCTTGGGGCGATTCTCCGCTCCCCAGGCCGGGTGGGAGAATCGCGGGAGGGCCGCTCTGGCACCCCCCGCGATTCTCCCACCCCCCCCCCAAAATGGCGTGTCACGTTTTGTGACCACACCTGGTCGCTGCTGGCGTGAACAGCGCACGACAGGTAAGTGTGGGGCCTGTGGGGGGGCGGAGAGAAGAACGAGCACCACGGGCGTGCTCGTGAGGGGACTGGCCCGCGATCGGTGCCCACCGATCGTCGGGCCAGCGTCTCTAAGAGACGCACTCTTTCCCCTCCGCCGCCCCGCAAGATCAAGTCGCCATATCTTGCGGGGCAGCGGAGGGAAAGACGGCAACCGCGCATGCGCGGGTTGGCGCCGGCAAACCTGCGCATGCGCGGCTGAAGTCACTTAGGCGCTGCTGACCGAGTTTCTCCCAACGCCGCTCCTAGCCCCCCGGAGGGGGGGAGGGAAAATAGGGGGAGAGGAGCGGCCTCCGACGCCGGCGTGAAACACTCCAGGTTTCACGCCGGCGTCAGCTGTTGCGGAGAATTTCACCCCTTTTCTGTCCATTGCAACTGGCACCTCGATGTCATGTCCCTTTGGGGGCATCCTTATCACATTAGTAACCTCCTGACATTCTCCTCATCTGCTAACTGCCCTATGACCAGTCTCCACTGCGGGCACTGCCCCCCCCCCACAGTCCACTTGCAGGTCCACACAATGTGCCGAATGGTCTGAAACCACGATCGCCGAATATCCCAAGTCAACGACCCCTGCCAGCAGCATCTTGTCCACCACAAAAAATTTGAGCCGGAGTACACCCTGTGCACATGGGAGAAGTACGAGAACTTCTTCACCCTTGGCTTCACAAACCTCCACTCATCCATCTCCTCCCCCCATGTGCTCCATGAACCCCTTCAGTTCCTTCGCCACCGCCGACACCTTCCTCGACCGGTCCAAACCTGGTTCAATGACCATGATAAAATCCGCTGCCAAGATCAACCGGTGAGAGTGCAGGTCCAGGTCTGACTCATGAACGCCACATCGTCCCAGTTTGTGGCATAGAAATTTACCAAAACCACTAGCATCCCTTCCAGCTTCCCACTGACCATCACGAACCTCCCTCCTGTATTTGCCACAATATTCCCCACCTCAAAAGCTATCGGTTTATCAGCACCGCCACCACCCCCCCATGTCTTCACAACTAATCTTGAATGAAAGACTTGCCCTACCCACCCTTTCCTTCGCCTGATCTCCAATTTTGAAGTGTGTTTCTTGCAAAAAAGCTCCTCAGATGCGCGACCACACGTGACCGTTTGACTGGCCCATTCAGTCCTCTCATGTTCCATATGACCAACCTGGTCGGGGGCCACCCCACACCCCTCCCCTGCCGGTCAACCATATCCTTTCTTGGACCAGACTCTGGCTGGTGTCACGCGACTCTCCAGGCCCACCCTCAGATGCCCACTGTCACCACTCATTTCTTGCTGCGTCACAGCAACCATACCTTTGTCAGCAGCCCCGCCCTCCCCACCCCTCCCATGAACAAAACAACAATCTCATCCCGCTCTACTTCACCAACCACCTGACCACCCCCCACTGCGCTCCGGTTAACTAGCCTGCCAGGGAGCTTGGCAGCCCCCGCCCAAGGCGCCTAAACCTCCCTATCCCCCATTGATTCCCTCTCCCACACTCGCACACCTCCATAGCACAAACAACAATGAAATAAGAAAAAGGTGCACTCACCCTCCATGCTCCCCAATCCTCCCACCGCAGAACCCAACAAAACATCTCAAAAAAGAGAAGTTACGTAATAACTAACCAAAGAAAGGCAGTAAAATGAGGGCAGCCTTCACCCTATTAAACCCATCTCTCATCTTTGCCAGGTCTGCTCCCAGGTCCTGGTACACCTGGAACTCATTGCCTTCCTCATCTGTGGAACTGCACCACCATCGCCCTCGGCGGCTCATTCACCTGCGGCTTCCTCAGCAGCGCCCTGTGCTCCCGGTCGACCTCTAGGGGCCAGTCAAAAGGCCCACTCCCCCATCAACTTCTCCAACATCTTGGCTACATACGAGCCAGCGTCCGCTCCCTCGATGCCTTCAGGTATCCCCACTCCGCACAATTCTTAAGTTCCGTGCCCCGGAGCAGTTCTCCAAATCCTCTACCTTCTTTTTAGCCGCTTCTGGGCATCCCACATCATTCCAATCTCAGCCGCCAATAAGGTAAGCTGCTCCTCGTGCTCCCGCACCGCTTCCTCCATTTTCCGGATGGCCTGGCCCTGGGTCTCCAGCCTCTGTTCCACCTGAATAATTCCAGATTTTTGTGGTTCCACTGCGTTGGCAAGGTCTTCCTGGGCTTCCTTCCTCTGCTGGCTGAACCTCTCATTTAAGAAGTCCACCAGCTACTCTGCTGACCACTGGACAGGCAGGACTGACCCTTTACCAACCATCATCATCACCTGTGGCACACAAATAATTTCTTGCTCCAACAGCTCCCCTTTTTCTTTACCCACTTCTGGTCCATGGGTCCATCCATCAGTACCACCAGTGGAGTTTAACTTTCTTGAATCACCTCTCCACCTTTTCCCGCCAAAACATACGCCCAGTAAACGGGGAAAAGAACAAAAAAGCCTCAAACGGGAGCTGCCAAATGTATGACCACTCACTCATGGCCGCCCCAGAAAGTCCAGTTAATGCTGCAAAACTGCATTGTCATGTTTTCCAGTCACATAATTTCCATTAATGAATATTGTAGTTAATTTAAGTTCTTCAACTCTTTGCCTATCAAAACATTCTTTATATTGCAAATAGATACATTAACTTTTAGTCCTCGGGCGCCATTACCTATTGCCAATATTGACCCAATGATAAGCATAATTCAAAAACATAATTTTACAAAAGGGTCACAGAAATGGGAATTTTTAACTCCAATGTTGGGCAACCAATGGACTGCCACCCAGGAAATGCTAAAAGACGCCTTTTCAAATAGAACAGCCATGCTTTATTAACACAGATGGCATGATATGCCCAAAGATGGTTCACTGGTTATGGGCCAGTGAATATTGGGTGGCCCAGAGGCTATCTGACCGACACTTAAGCAAGCTGATATTGGTTCGGCAAGAAATCCGAATGGGAAAAACCTAGGGCAGTAGTGGTCCAAGCTTTCTTTGAGAGGTCCGTAGAACCACTCTGCTCTCAAGGTTGTTAAGGCATCTGCTTCTTGACAATTAGGTTTAACACAATGGAGCAGTATCACCGAATACTCTGATCAGGTTACAATGTATACCATTAGAACCCTGTTTTATAGGTATTCATGAGGCTTCTGCCTGAATCAGGTATTTTCATCAATCATCCGAGAAACCAACAGTGTTGAATTCTGATAGAGGTTAAAATTCCTCCAAGGTTCCAAAATTTCCTTCAGGTCCAAATGCTCCTATATTTGCAGATATCAATATTTTAAAATGCATATTATCTGAGTTTCATTACCGTGGTATTTTCCAGCTGTTGCATCATTAATGCAGCAAGTGTCTCAATTTGAGTGATATTCCAGCTGCTGACTTCTGTCGCATTAAACACAGTGGATATGTTCCCCAGTAGTTCAATCTGGTTTTCTGGTAGTCCATTGGGGTAAATCTGTTTCAGGAAAACCAAAGTGATAATTCATTCACTTATTGAGGTTTTATTTCCCAGCATACAAGTACAGTTTTAAATGCCTGCTTTCGTCACTGTAGTGAATGTGACTGATCTACATATCAGTTCCTTACACTTGAGGCTACTATTTTAAATCTTGGCTTTAGAAAATTTCCTTCCTCAGTGCACTGTGGGTGTACCTGCACCACGTGGACGAGAGAAGTTCAAGAAGACAGCTCACCTCCACCTTCAGATGGGCAATTAGTGATGAGCAATAAATGCTAGCCTAGACAGCAACACTCACATCCCAAGAATTGTTTTTTTTTTCATTTAAAGAGATGTTTCAAAGACATAGGCCATAACCTCTGAGCTCCCCAGCTCCCCAAATTGGAGGGGTATCCCAAAATGTGCTGGTGAATCCCCTTGGGAAATTCCTAGGTAAGGATTTGCACGGCAATTGCCCAGAAGGGCAAACTTTCTCTGGGTATTTGGCCAGCATTAGGAACCATCCGAAACTGTGATTTAAATCGCAAACTTCAAATGGTTCTGGTTGTGTTACACAAATAGTTACTCAGAAAATGTGAGAAGAATTAAAACATCTTCTAATTTCTGGGTAGCTATTGTAAAGACCCGGAACACCCCCTCATGAGACATCCCCCACATCTTTGATTCCCCCAGGGGTTTATGCCACTTCCCTAAAATGGGACTACTCCCACAGATCTTCCCAAACCTTCCCGATTAACGATCGCCCATGGTATTGCCCACCCCAACGAACCCCCCCCCCATGGATTCCACACATCCACCTCACACCATGATCCAACACACGCCACCCCAAAGGCCTGACTCCCCCCTCAATCAGACTTGATCCCCCGACCCGATCTAGCATCCCCCATCCCAGTTTGTCCCACCTGACCACGCCCACCACCCGAGTTCCAAACCCACCCAAGCCAGGTTCCAACCCTCCACGATCTAGTTGAGACACCCCCATCCCCCTCCCGCGTTCTGATCCCACCCACCATCGCCCACCACCCTCCCCTTCTGCCGTGTCCAAGTACCACTTGGTCCACCATTCCACAAGTTCCATTCCCCCACCGCACCACGCCTCCTGGGTTCTGACCACGCCCCCACGACCCCAACCCCCTTGTGTTTCGACACCACCAGCTTAGCCCCCACTAAGTTCCCAACCTCCCTCAACCCACCCATCCTCAAGTTCTGTCGGAAGAAATTTAAGACAAGTAATTGGACATGAACTGGTCAACCCTGAGGAAGTTATGGCCCATTGTTACAAATAATGGACTGCCCTCGATCTAATAGTACCACCTGAATTGTGAAGCATTTTCAGTGGACATGAGGAATACGTAAGCATTATAACATTTTGCACAACATTTTAAATATACTTTGAAATGGGTTGATTATCTAGACAGCAAATGAAGTAAATGCTGCAGAATTGTACAAGATGCTATCTTTGCCTGTCACATAGTCTACATCAAAGCAAAATGCATAATATTTGTACAATCATGACGAACTACAGTACCGTGGCTGCAGAGCTTAAACTGTTTGCAAATCCTTGTCCTGGCATGTTTTCCTCTGCTTGCTCATTTGACAAAAAAGTAGAAATATTGGGTGCGATTTGCCGGCCCCATCCCGCCAGAGTCAGGATGGGACATGGCCAGTAGATCCCGAGAAAGGCCTCTTCCGGGATTCCCACCAGTCATTACGCCTTGTAAGATCTGGTTAGATCTTGCTAAACGTTGTGATCTGAATCCAGCCTACTAGCCCACTTAACTAACCTGCGACGGATCGAATCGCCACCCAGCATCTACCGGCTGCTCCGAGGAGACCCCAGCTGGGCGCCTTGTAACACTGTTCACACAAACGGGGACCAGGCAGAACGGCACTTGGGGGGATCTCCCAAGTGAGGTGGTTGGCCTCTGGCCAGGCTGACACCCTGGCACTGCTGATTCCACCAGGGCACCTTGGCACTACCAGTCTAGCACCCTGGCAGTGCCCCCTGAGTGCCAGGCTGGCACTGCATGTGCCCAGGTAGCACTGCTGGGCTGGCAGGGTGGACTGCCAGGGTGCCAGGCTGGCATTTTGCCAGCACCATGGATATGGCCCGAGTATGCCCTGCCCGTGTGAGGTAGTGTCTGGGGGCCCCTCCGAGAGCCCCCAAATGAGTGAATTGCAGTGTTGGGGGTGATCCAGGGCTCTTGTCGGGAGTGGGTAGTGGGGGGGGGGGGGGGGGTGTTGAGAGATTGGGGCACTATTTAAAAGTGGCACTCTATTCTCTTCCTGCACCAAAGAGCTCCGAAGGGTGGCACTAAAGTGCAGCCTTGAGGGTGCGGGGGGGGGCAGGGGCAGGGGCATTCCCCGACAGGAGATGAAATAGCAACAAAGTGCTGTTAGATAGCAGAGTTGTACTCAGTGCTTATACCGCCCATAATGGACTGGAGTTTTAAAAGTTAAATCACGCCCCTTACCTTCAGTCAGAGATCAAGAACAACATTCATTTATGTAGCAGCTTTAATGTAGGCAAATAGCTGACTGGGCTAAAAACCATTGACAAAGCAGGGTGTGATTCATTCCCCCAGATTAATGTTTAGGCAATGAAGTTGAAAATCTATCTCATTAACATTAAAATATTATACAATGGGTAAGAAGAGACAGAGCATCAATCATGTTATTTACCTGGTTGAGTTTGTTTTTCAGAACTTCAAGCTGATCAGAATCAAAGTCAAGGGATCCCAATAACTCCACATTATCTTTTAATGTAGCATTATCCAAGCAGGCTTCAAGCTGCGCAGCATCGTAGTTTACTGGGATCAGCTCGTTAATGACTTCCGATGTTATCTGTCTCACTGTACACACTGCAAATAACATTTTATTTGATATAGCAACTACATTCATTCCCAAAGTTTCAAAGTGCCATTTCATGCAAAGTCTTTGAATATTAAATTATGGGTTCAACATGATATGTGTTGTGATTAAGGGCAACCTCATTATGTGCTATTGGTTGAGAGACTAGACATCTATTAGAGTACTGAAACATCTGAGCCTCAGCGGCTACATTGCTGGCTCTCTGACCTCTTCTGTCAATTGCAAAATATTTATTTACATTGATAAAGAGATCTCAAGTGTTTTCAGTTTCAGCTATTGATACTTTAAGTAGTGCAAAATAAGTTTTTTTTAAAAAGAAAGTCGACAGTTATAAATGAACATTTTTTTTCAAAACGTATCTTTGAACATTCTGTCATTGCTTTAGGGTCCATCGATTCTATGCAGCGAATGGGCACGTAAGTACTATCGTTCAACATGGTGGTGTGGTGGGGGTGCATGAGGTGGCATGGAGAGTGTGTAGAGGTGTCTGAGGACGTTTGAGGGATAAAGGCGAGAGGATCTTACTGTTTTCATTACAACTGGGACAAAGTCCCACAGCATTGAAGCTCACTTCAACATCTGGCAATCCCTGTGGTTGCCTCTGAACTCTTTCCTGTGTTGGCTGAACTGCTGCAGGTCACACCAGCAAACCCCACACCCCCAGTCACCCACATCTTCCAAAAGCAGGGTGGCCAAGCTAGGAATTTTTCTGACTCCCACTACCCAGACAAGAAGGAAAATCCAACCAGAGAATTCTTGTAAAGTTTTAATTAAAGTGATTTAATTAAAGATTTTATTAATGAGAACTAATCACATTCACAAATAATTCCCAGTCTCTATCTGAATTAATCAGACCACAATACAAACAATAATACTTTATTATTCATTCTTTCTTACCTGCTGCTCGCCTTAATCTTCTTCGTCGTCTGAGCTGCTTTATAAACTTTCGCACAACTTTCCGTTTACTAAACTTTTTAATTTTCCTGATAACTTTTGGGATGGCTGCATTATAGACATCCTGCGGGGTACAAAAAATTTGTATACGGTTAATTACATGCAATTCTGGAGCAGTAAAAGCACCCTTTTCTGGACAAACATTTTGGGGTATTGTGATGATCGGAATACCTTGCCCCTTTAAGAGGCTTGTGATGATCGGAATACATTGCCCCTTTAAGAGGCTTGGAACCCTGGGGGACTCCACCTCTGGCTACGCCCCCTGGGAAACAGTACTTAAGATGAGACTCCATTTTGCGAGCACACTTCTCATGGAGGCTGCCATTGTTCACTGCTTATTAAAGCCTTTGATTACTGACCTAACTTTCGTGTCGTAATTGAGAGTGCCTCAATTTAATAAGCAGTGCACATCAAGATGGACAGCGGTCTGAAACCAGAGAGACTCAACCTGGAAGGCAGGACGCCTGAAGCCTCGGAAATCTTTAAACATTGGCTCCGGTGTTTTGAGAATTATTTGGACTCCTCACCGTCTGATGTCGACAGCGCTCGCAAGCTGCGCTTCCTACATGGCCGGGTGAGCCACCGAATCTCTGCCATGATTGAAACCGCTACGACCAATGAGGCGGCGATCGAAATATTGAAGAAACGCTTCATAAAGACTACCAATGAGGTACACGCCAGGCATTTGCTCTCGACCTGCAGCCAGCGCTCCGGAGAAATGCTGGACGAGTTCGTGGAAAGACTCACCGCGCTCGCGAGGAACTGCGACCACAAAGCAGTGACGGCTGAAGAACACAGGGACTTACACATTCGCGACGCCCTTGTGTCTGGCATCAGGTCATCGTACATCCGGCAGCGGCTCCTAGAAGACGGGGCGAAGGATCTCCAAGGCACGGTAACGCTCGGCTTTTCTCTCGAAACGGCCCACCGTAACCTCTGTACGTATTCCGCGGACCTTACGAATCCCTCTCGATCCCCTCCAGACTCGGCCACGCTACAGGCCTGTGCCACGCGTCGATCCACTCACTCCGGGGGCTCCCCATGCTATTTCTGTGGGCAAGGCCAGCACCCACGTCAGCGTTGTCCGGCCCGATCCGCGACCTGCAACGACTGCGGGAAGAAAGGGCACTTCGCGAAAGTCTGCCTGGCTGGGCCCAAAGGCCACAAACAAAAGTCTCACCGGGCCCAGAAATCAAGCTCCCGGCCTCACAGACCCCGCAACGCGGCTGCACTGCGGCCAGACACGCCCACTTCTGACGCGTCATCGACCTCGTGCGAGTCATGGGAGCGGCCATCTTGGCGGCGGCCATCTTCGAAACCCGACACGTGCGACCGGCGGCGGCGACCATCTTGTGACTCCGGGCGGCCATTTTGTGAGTCCAACTCTGACGGCCCGCACCTAGGAGCGATCACGCTTGATCAATCACGGCCGAAACACCTGCGAAACTCAATGATGCGGGTGCGAATCAACGGCCAAGACACTCCCTGCCTGTTCGACTCCGGGAGCACGGAGAGCTTTATCCATCCAGACACGGTAAGGCGCTGCTCCCTGCGCACCCATCCCGCCTCCCAAACTATCGCCCTCGCCTCAGGGTCCCATTTGGTTCAAATCACGGGGTATTGTGTTGCTGACCTCACAATTCAAGGCGCGAAATACTCCCGTTTTAAACTGTACATTTTTCCTCAACTCTGCGCCCCCCCGCTGCTTGGCCTCGACTTTCAGTGCAGCCACCGGAGCCTGACACTGAAGTTCGGCGGACCCCTGCCCCCACTCACAGTCTGCAGCCTGGCGACACTCAAAGTTGTGCCACCCCGCCTCTTCGCGAACCTCACTCCCGACTGTAAGCCCATCGCCACCAAGAGTCGCCGGTACAGTACCCAAGACTTGACTTTCATCAATTCGGAGGTTCAGCGGCTACTAAAAGAGGGGGTCATAGAGGCCAGCAACAGCCCTTGGAGGGCCCAGGTATTAGTAGTCCGCTCCGGGGAAAAGCAACGCATGGTTGTGGATTATAGCCAGACAATAAACCGCTTCACACAACTCGATGCGTACCCACTTCCCCGAATAGCTGAAATGGTGACCCAAATTGCCCAGTATCGGGTATTCTCCACGGTTGACCTCAAATCGGCCTACCACCAACTCCCTATTCGCTCAGAGGACCGCCCCTACACGGCTTTTGAAGCAGCCGGTCGGCTGTTTCACTTCCTCAGGGTACCCTTTGGTGTTACAAACGGAGTCTCCGTTTTCCAGAGGGCGATGGATCAAATGGTGGACCAGTACGGCTTACGGGCGACCTTCCCGTACTTGGACAACGTCACCATCTGCGGCCATGACCAGCAGGACCACGACGCAAACCTGAGGAAGTTCCTCCAGACTGCCCGGGCCCTCAACCTCACCTACAACAAAGAGAAATGCGTGTTCCACACAACCCGGCTCGCCATCCTCGGCTACGTCGTGGAGAACGGGGTCCTAGGCCCGGACCCCGACCGCATGCGTCCCCTTAAGGAACTCCCCCTCCCCCGTAGCCTCAAGGCACTCAAACGGTGCTTGGGGCTTTTCTCCTATTACGCCCAGTGGGTCCCCAGATATGGGGACAAAGCCCAGCCACTCATTAAGACCACGGTTTTTCCTCTGACGGATGAGGCCCAGTCGGCTTTCAACCGTATCAAGGCCGGCATCATCAAGGCCGCCATGCACGCGGTGGACGAAGCCATCCCCTTTCAAATAGAAAGCGATGCATCAGACGTCGCCCTGGCTGCTACCCTCAACCAAGTGGGCAGACCAGTAGCGTTCTTCTCCCGAACCCTCAACGCCTCGGAAATTCGACACTCTGCAGTCGAGAAGGAGGCACAAGCCATAGTGGAGGCCGTGCGACACGGGAGGCACTACCTAGCTGGTAGGAGGTTCACCCTCATCACCGACCAACGGTCGGTCGCCTTTATGTTCGATAACGCACAACGGGGCAAAATAAAGAACGACAAGATTCTGAGGTGGAGAATAGAGCTCTCCACCTATATGTACGATATTAAATATCGCCCGGGGAAGCTCAACGAGTCCCCAGATGCCCTGTCTCGCGGCACGTGCGCCAACGCGCAATTGGACCGCCTGAGAGCCATCCACGATGACCTCTGCCACCCGGGGGTCACCCGGCTTGCCCACTTCATCAAGTCCCGCAACCTGCCCTACTCCACAGGGGAGGTCAAGACCATGACTAAGGCATGCCAGATCTGTGCAGAATGCAAACCGTAGTTCTATCGACCAGACAAGGCCCGCCTGATAAAAGCCTCTGGGCCCTTTGAGCGACTAAGCGTGGACTTCAAAGGGCCTCTCCCGTCCAACAACCGCAACATCTATTTCCTCACCGTTATCGATGAATTCTCCCGCTTCCCTTTTGCTGTCCCCTGCCCCGATACTACCTCGGCCTCCGTGATCAAGGCACTGCGCAGAATCTTCGCTCTGTTTGGTTTCCCCGCTTATATCCACAGCGACCGGGGTACATCGTTCATGAGCGATGAGCTGCGCCGGTACCTGCTCAGCAAGGGCATCGCCTCGAGCAGGACGACGAGCTATAACCCGCGGGGAAACGGGCAAGTGGAGAGGGAGAACGCGACAGTTTGGAAGGCTGTCCTCCTAGCCCTACGGTCAAGGAGTCTCCCTATCGCCCGCTGGCAGGAGGTCCTACCCGATGCCCTACATTCCATTAGGTCGCTCCTCTGTACGGCCACGAACGAGACCCCTCACAATCGTTTGTTTGTCTTCCCCAGGAAGTCCACCTCTGGAGTCTCGCTTCCACCCTGGCTGACGACTCCGGGTCCAGTCCTACTCCGGAGGCATGTGAGGAGCCATAAAATGGATGCAATAGTCGAGAGGGTCCACCTGCTGCACGCAAACCCTCGTTATGCCTACGTCGAGCACCCCGATGGCAGGTAGGATACTGTCTCCCTGCGAGACCTGGCACCCGCTGGCTCTCCCACCGACTCCACCGATCCTCCCACCGACCCCCCCCCCCCTTCTACCGACGCTCCCGGCCCTACACTGAACGCTGACTTCGACAGCGCCCCCTCCATAGCGCCCCCTGCCCCCCAGCCGACACCGACCACCCTAATCACTCCTGATACCCCCCCCTCTCCAAGGCGGACAAAGCTTCAGTCAACCGTGCTCCCGGATAGACCACCATCGGAACCGACCGCATCCACGGCGCCACCACCGGAGCGGCGAAAGTCAGCACGGACTATCAGACCACCACAAAGACTGAACTTATAATTTAAAAACACTTCATTCCCGACGGACTATGTTTTTTTTTAAACAGGGGGTGAATGTGATGATCGGAATACCTTGCCCCTTTAAGAGGCTTGTGATGATCGGAATACATTGCCCCTTTAAGAGGCTTGGAACCCTGGGGGACTCCGCCTCTGGCTACGCCCCCTGGGAAACAGTACTTAAGATGAGACTCCATTTTGCGAGCACACTTCTCATGGAGGCTGCCATTGTTCACTGCTTATTAAAGCCTTTGATTACTGACCTAACTTTCGTGTCGTAATTGAGAGTGCCTCAGGTATATTTTCTGGTCCTGCCCGCTGTGGGATTAGTCGGGAGCAGGATGGGAAATCTGATTCACCATTCAAAGGTCCATTGACCGCAGGTGAGAATTTCTAGTCTCAGCGTGGCTGCAACCGGAAAATCCTGCGCTTTGGAGTCAAAAACTATGGATTCCCTGTGAGAGCAACCAGAATTTGACAAATACGCTTCACAAAGAAACACATGGGGGAACGTAGGTCGGGGGGATCATAGGTTGGGGGGGGGGGGGGGGGGGGAGGGATTGTAGATCGGGGGGAAAATGTAGGTTGGGGGGGAACCTTGAGGGTTTGAGGGTAAATCAACATCGACACGTGGGAGGCTTTCAAATGTCAGTTGAAAGGAATTCAGGTCTGGCATGTTCCTGTGAGGAAGAAGGATAAATATGGCTAATTTCACGATCCTTGGATAACGAGGGATATTGTAGGCCTGGTCAAAAAGAAAAAGGAGGCATTTGTCAGGGCTAGAAGGCTGGGAACAGACAAAGCCAGTGTGGAATATAAGGAAAGTAGGAAGGAACGTAAGCAAGGAGTCAGGAGGGCTAAAAGGGGTCACGAAAAGTCATTGGCAAATAGGGTTAATGAAAATCCCAAGGCTTTTTACACGTACATAAAAAGCACGAGGGTAGCCAGGGAAAGGGTTGGCCCACTGAAGGACAGGGGAGGGAATCTATGTGTGGAGCCAGAGGAAATGGGCGAGGTACCAAATGAATACTTTGCATCAGTATTCACCAAAGAGAAGGAATTGGTGGATGTTGAGTCTGGCATAGGGTGTGTAGATAGCCTGGGTCACATTGAGATCCAAAAAGATGAGGTGTTAGGCGTCTTGAAAAATATTAAGGTGGATATGTCCCCAGGGCCTGATGGGATCTACCCGAGAATACTGAAGGAGGCAAGAGAGGAAATTGCTGAGGCCTTGACAAAAATCTTTGGATCCTCACTGTCTTCAGGTGATGTCCTGCAGGACTGGAGAATAGTCAATGTTGTTCCTTTGTTTAAGAAGGGTAGCAAGGATAATCCAGAGAACTACAGGCTGGTAAGCCTTACATCAGTGGTAGGGAAATTACTGGAGAGAATTCTTCGAGACAGTATCTACTCCCATTTGGAAGCAAGGGGTCGTATTAGCGAGAGGCAGCACGGTTTTGTGAAGGGGAGGTCGTGTCTCACAAGCTTGATAGAGTTTTTCGAGGAGGTCACAAAGATGATTGATACAGGTAGGGCAGTGGATGTTGTCTATATGGACTTCAGTAAGGCCTTTAACAAGGTCCCTCATGGCAGACAGGTACAAAAGGTGAAGTCACACGGGATCAGAGGTGAGCTGGCAAGATGGATACACAACTGGCTAGGTCATAGAAGGCAAAGAGTAGCAATGGAAGGGTGCTTTTCTATTTGGAGGGCTGTGACTAGTGGTGTTCCGCAGGGATCAGTGCTGGGACCTTTGCCGTTCGTAGTATATATAAATGATTTGGAGGAAAATGTAACTGGTCTGATTAGTAAGTTTGCAGACGACACAAAGGTTGGTGGAATTGCGGATAGCGATGAGGACTGTCAGAGGGTACACCAGGATTTAGATCTTTTGGAGACTTGTGCGGCGAGATGGCAGATGGAGTTTAATTTGGACAATTGAGAGGTGATGCATTTTGGAAGGTCTAATACAGGTAGGGAATATACAGTGAATGGTAGAACCCTCAAGAGTATCGGAGGTCGAGGGGATCGGAGGTCGAAGGGATCAGAGGTCAAGGGGATCGTAGGTCAAGGGGATTAGATGTCGATGGTGGGATCGGAAGTCAAGGATGAATCGAGGGTTGATCAGAGGTCGACAGAGGATTGGAGGTCGAGAATGAATCAGGGGTTGGTGGAGAATCGGGGATCGTGGGGAGAACGGATGTCGCGGGGGGGAATCAGAGGTGGCGGGGCAGATCGGAGGTGGCGGGGCAGATCGGAGGTGGCGGGGCAGATCGGAGGTGGCGGGGCAGATCGGAGGTGGCGGGGCAGATCGGAGGTGGCGGGGCAGATCGGAGGTGGCGGGGCAGATCGGAGGTGGGGGGGCAGATCGGAGGTGGCGGGGCAGATCGGAGGTGGCGGGGCAGATCGGAGGTGGCGGGGCAGATCGGAGGTGGCGGGCCAGATCGGAGGTGGCGGGCCAGATCGGAGGTGGCGGGGCAGATCGGAGGTGGCGGGGCAGATCGGAGGTGGCGGGGCAGATCGGAGGTGGCGGGAAGATCGGAGGTGGCGGGGCAGATCGGAGGTGGCGGGGAGATCGGAGGTGGCGGGGCAGATCGGAGGTGGCGGGGGAGATCGGAGGTGGCGGGGGAGATCGGAGGTGGCGGGGGAGATCGGAGGTGGCGGGGGAGATCGGAGGTGGCGGGGGAGGTCGGAGGTGGCGGGGCAGTTTGGAGGTCGCGGTGGGGATCGGAGGTGGCCGTGGCAGATTGGAGATAGCTGGCTACTATCCGGGATCGCCGGGGGAGCGAAGGTCAAGGGGGGATTGGAGGTCAAGGGGGGATCGGAGGTTAAGGGGTGAATCGGTGGTCGAGGAGGGGATCAGAGGTTACAGAGGGATCGGAGTTCGCAGGAGGGATAGGAGGTCCAGGCAGGGATCGGACGTCATGGGGGGATCGGACGTTGCGGGAGGTTCGGAGGTCAAAGGAGGATTGGAAGTCGAGGATGAATCGGGAATCGAGGGGGCGATCAGAGGAGATGAGGTCGCAGGGGGGAATCGGAGGTCGGTTGGAGGTCGAGGGGAGATTGGAAGTTATGGGAGGGGGTTGGGCTCGAGGGGGATCGGATGTTCTGCTGGTGGCATCAGACATCAAGGGAGGATCGGAGGTCAGGGAGGGGATTGTAGGTGCTGGGGCATCGGAGGTCGGGGGGGGGGGGAATCGGAGGTAGAGATGGAATCAAAGGTCGTGCGGGGGTCGGATGTCAAGGGGGGATCGTAAGTCGAGGAGTGATCGGAGATCGAGGGGTGACCGGAGGTCGGAAGCATCAGAGGTCATGGGGGATTTGAGGTTGAAGTGTGATTCAAAGTCAAAGGGTTCAGAGGTTGAGGGGTTTGGAGGTCGAGGGGGGGGGGGGGATCGGAGGTCGGAATTGTGGGATGTCGGATATGTGGCAGAACTATCGGAAGTTATCAATTTAAATCACTTTCTTGGGTGGTTCCCAGTGCAGTGTAATTGTCCAGAAAAAGTTACCACTTCTGGACAATTATCATGTAAACCCTTACCTGGGAACTTCTGAGAGGGATTACCCAGTACATATTTGGGTATTCCCAAAATCCGACACTGGGGAGCAAGGGATATATGGGCTTATATACAGTGCACATCCACTGCTAGAATTAATCATTATGAATACCAATTATATTTCATTCTTAACTTGATCTTTAATGCAGCTTCATCTAAAGTGGATTAATTCAATTTTCCTCCATAAATCTCTCACCATAATCTTAAATCCTCTCAAAAGTCACCCGCCAGATCACAGCACTAAATTCCACCAAATAAAGCCCACCAATGTAACAACCAACCAAATAAATCCCTCACCACAGCAATCAATCCTCCCAAACAACAAAATCATAGCACTAAATCTCCCAAAAATAACTCCTCACCAAAACAAAATTTCCCCAAGAGCTAGACATGGATGTGCACTGTATATATATCTCGCCAAAGTAATGACTCCTCTTTCTGACACTAGTTATCCCCAATTAGCCCATCACTCAATGCTAAAAACTAGGCAATAAAATGTGACCTCTGGTGAATCAATGAAGGCTCCCCCAGCCACTCTTTATATCAGGGCAGTCTCTGCTCGACCTGCAGTGCTGGGACAATAACTCTGTGGGTTGCTGGAGTTTTAGAGGAAAGGGGGCTGTGCTGTGTGGGATTTTACTGAAGTGGTTTATTATGGATGTGTGGGTTTTACTGGGAGGTTAAATTGATGAGATGGTGGGCTTATGATGGGTTTTGATTTGACTTAAATTAATTTGCTAAGGTGGCGAATCTATCCATGATGTGGAGATGCCGGCGTTGGACTGGGGTGAGCACAGTAAGAAGTCTTACAACACCAGGTTAAAGTCCAACATGTTTGTTTCAATCTGTTCAACATGTTTGTTTGAATCTATCCATGGCAAGGCTGGATTTTGCCGGTGGGCACCAGAGGTGGGGGATCTTGTAGCGCAGTGGGTAGCATCCCTGCCTCTGAGCCAGAAACTCTGGATTGGAGTCCGGTCCCAGAATTTGATGGCCAAGGAAGGTGTGTTCATATCGCGGCCACACAGATTGAGTACTAACCTGTAAAATCCTTCCAATACAACAATGACAGGCGATAAGAGCAGGAGAGATGCCTCATCAGCCATGGTAGCCATGCCTAATGCGGAGTGGTGCCCCTTAAGCAATAAGTCTCGAGAGAAACAGGCTGCTCCAGGAAGAAAATATCGCTATGTGGACAAACAAAAATCTACCTTCCGTACAACTAAGTGCAGGAAGAGAAACAAGAACAACAATCGGAGATGGAAGGCTTGTTGCCGTGAGAGGATGAGGGAATAGTACATCTGGGAGGACAAGATCCTTCACAATGTGATGTATTGGTTGGTGACTTTCAACATTAACAACAATAACATCGGGGTTAATTGCTAAGGAGATAAACCTGGGGTAAAATCTGAAGTGCAGTCCCGTAGATGGTTGGTATTTCCCTCCAGTTAGCAACTTCTGGCAACTCCTACAACCGTCTAAACTCCACAAATATAGGTTTTTTATCCTCAGGATCCCAGCCTATTAATTCAAGAGG
Organism: Scyliorhinus canicula; assembly: GCF_902713615.1. Classification (NCBI taxonomy): domain Eukaryota; kingdom Metazoa; phylum Chordata; class Chondrichthyes; order Carcharhiniformes; family Scyliorhinidae; genus Scyliorhinus; species Scyliorhinus canicula. The sequence goes on along the minus strand of NC_052160.1, from coordinate 62,962,341 downwards.
TTGGTGCAGATTCTCGGCAAATCTGCACCTCATAAAACCATGCCTAGACTGTATTCTTACATTTAGAATGGACACAATATGCTCTGATGTTTAATGCTCTGATTTAATAGTCGTGATACATATCATGAGGTGGGATCTGGAGTATTTTCCAGTGTTTTTAAAAATTGATAGTTAACATTATGAAGCCAATTGAGGTCTGTAAAAGGAGCGATAATAGCCCCAAATAGTTAACTTTGCTTGAATCGGTATTAATCATTAAAGTTATACCTGGTTCACATCTTTCCATATCGAAGACAAAGCCAAAGGAAGATTTCTGAGTTCACTGACTGTACGGGACGTCCATGTTCTAGGCAAACTATAGGAAAACAAAAACTCTTCAAGTTATTAAATGAATTCTTGAGGTCTCCTCTACATTGGGGAGACTAAACTCAGACTGGGTGGCCATTTTGCAGAACAGCCTCCACTCAGTCCGCAAGCATCACCCCAACCTTCCTGTCACTTGTCTTTTCAACTCGCCATCTTGCTCTCATGCCTACATGTCTGTCCTTGGCCTGCTTCAATGTTCCAGTGAAATCCAATGCAAATAGGAGGAACACCACCTCATTTTTCAATTAGGCACGGTACATCCTTCTGGACTCAACATTGAGTTCAACAACTTTAGGCTGTGTTACAATTCCACTTGGTGTTATAACTGGATAGGAGGGTCCCAGAATGGAACCGTGGCTCAAGAGACCGTAAATTTTACTTTTTAAAAATAAAACACGGAGGAACAGAGTCACAGGACCGCTAATTAGTTTTAGAAATTAGAAATGTTTTTTATTAAACATGAAAAATTTGGATAATCGACAATATTCCTTTATACCCCACTTAGCTGAACAATTATTTTAAGATTAACACGGATTGCAATGTATATCTTAAGCTCCACTAGTCTCCTTAACACACAACGTCCCTTTTAAGAACATCAGATGATGGTGGTAAGACACACTCCTCTCTGAAGTCAAGAGAATGTCCATAGATTTCTTCTCAAAATCTCCCCAGATAATTCTCATACCACAAGCCACCTTGTCTGACTGAACTCCAGCTTCCACATGAGTGATTTGAATTCTGCTTTCAAAAGTCACACATTCTTTTAAATTATGCAGTCCCTTTGCTGCTTCCATTAAGCCTTTACTTGTAGGATTTACACCTCTCCCTTTAAGTTTCCTTTGTCTTAAAGGCATTTACACAAACTCTGAGAACCAGCCACCGATTTCCATCATAATTTCAAATAATGTCTCTCAAACTGTAGTAATTTCTCACAAATCTTAGCACTGTTGCAGATATCTTTCTGGCCTTTCATGATCTAATGCCTTTGTGACTTTACTGAATAGTAATCTTTTCTGGTTCCCAGTTTCCTCTGTTCCGTTAACTCCAGAATTCTTGGAAACTTCTCTTAATTTCTCTTGGAAACTTGGTATAGACCAACCTTTCCATCTGCACAGTACGAGGGTCCCTTTGAAAATTACAACACGGAGCTCAAAGCATCACTATTTATTTATTCAAATATTTCTTTGGGGTCTTTATCTAATTGATCTATATTCTCCTCATCAAGTTCACATAGTGTGAAATAGAGAAGTATGCAACTCCTGTTAAAATTAGCATATTAATTAGAAATTAATATTTTCAAACTTACCCAAATTTGTTGGTTCTGTTGTATAGTAGAGGTTCAATTGCTGCCATTTGATCTTCTGAGTATGAGATGCAATTCCTCAATTGATCCAAAATAGAAATATCACAGTTTGAGATAATGGATCCCTCAAGGTCACAGGTCAAACCGCCCAGTACTGTAACACTCTCCTTTGTTAGACTTCCACCAGTAATTCCCTGCAATTTAAAATGAAGGAACAAATTTTAACAGTAAAATATTTCATTTTCACACAGTTAAAGATAGCGTAACTCTGTATGTGGCAATATACATGTTAACAAAATATTATGTGTGTTTAATCTGCGCCCATTAAGCAAATTATCCTTACCAAGCAAGTAAAGGCATCATTCAACAGCTTTTTTCGTCTTTTAGATCCTTTTTGTAAAATATTAAGGTTTGATTTTCCAACAGCTTTGAAGAATGCCTTGCAATTCGGAGATCTCCTGAATTTGTTAGAACTGAAATAGGCAAAAGTTGATATTTTAATGTTCATCTATTTATGGTCTAACTTTATTTTAAATTTAGTGATTAAGATCAAAACAACAGAGGGGCGGCACGGTGTCGCAGTGGTTAACATCGTTGCCTCACGGCGCCGCGGACCCGGGTACGATCCCGATCTGTGTCACTATCCGTGTGGGGATTGCACATTCTCCCTATGTCTGCATGGGTCTCACCCTCACAACCCAAAATGTGCAAGGTAGGTGGATTGGCCACGCTAAATTGCCCCTTAGCTGGAACAAAAATACTCTAAATTTAAAAAAAGAACATTAAAACAACAGGGCTAAATACAAGAGTAAAATAATTTTTTTTATTCTATTTCCAATCTTTTCAGATAATATAAAAGAAGACCATATCAGTAGTAATAGGAACAATAAAAACAATTCAAGCTGTGAGAATTCAAGCACAAGAAAATAGCATAATAAAATAAAAGCCAGGAACATGAACTATAAGTGTCTCTTGGAGGCACCTCACCCAACATTGAAGAAACTGCTCCCTCTTAACTAGATGATGAAAACTTGAAAAACAGAATTCCTGAAAGTGACTCAACATTATGAGGGCTTGATAAGCACCAACTACAAGCCTTCAAGCTACAATTAAAAATAAAAAAGGAACTGGGAATTTAAGTACTACTGAAGAGAACTCAACTCAGACCTCTTGAAGATGTCAAAAACTTACATGCTGTGTAGATTGTACATATGAAAGGACATCTACTTAATGAAGGGCAGTTCGGAGATAAAGCTACAACACTCTTGCAGCAATTCTCTGATCCACCTCCCTTTGAACATGGTTTCCGTGGCTGAAAATATTCATTTGATAATTGGATCATTATTTTAAAAGGTCAATGTTGACAAAACTTCAGGGTATGGCTAAAAGTTTAGTATACAATTGACATTTCAGCACCATCTGCCATTTGATCAGGTTTCCTGAGATAAATGCTGCACAGATTTATATTTTCTGTATATTTCAATCCATGCAGGCACTTTTTGCACTCTGCCACAGGAATTGCGGATCGCTGAAAGTTTATGCACAAAATAAGTCTGGTACATTTGTTCTGACCGCATTTATCTGACCCATTGGGAACAATATACATAAGTGAAGCAGATACTCAATAGAGTGCATAGCTTCACCACTCTGTGATAGCTTAATGTTATTACAATTACACAGCTCTTCCTTTTCTCTGCCTGGTTGCAGTTCTGTAACTAGAAAGCTGAAAAGTAAATTGTTGCATTAAGAGCTTCTATCTCACTGCAGAGACTTCACACCAATCCATATCCAACAACGTATTCTGAAAACTCTGCTCACATTTTGACAGCTGTGACAAATTCCAACATTGCAGCTGAGTCAATCCACAACATTCTAAAACAACCTACAACATTTTAAATGAAACAACCTTCAACAGTCCATTTATCCTACCTTCAATGTTAACAGATCGTTCAAAAATTTCCAGGATCTGGATGGTCACCTTCGCCAAATACTAAGAAGTCCTTCCTTGGGGCATACCCATTGAGGTTACATTAAAATCCATCTATTAGTTTTTAAGATACATTGTTTACAGACTAACAGGGGCGAAACATTACCTTGGCCCACCATCAGTAGCAGGAGTAAAAATAGTTATTTGAAACAAATTTGGAGAAAAACAAAAAGCTTTCCATTTTTGTTTTTCAGTATGTCTCCCTGCAACACACAGCATTCACTCCACCATTAATCAGACAACCAAGAGATTGGATTGGTCCAAGGGTTCCTCCAATGGGGCCCTAGCAGGTGACTGGGTGGTCAGAGTGGCAGTAGTTAAATGGACACTACAAGTGACAAGATTTGATTGGGTGGATGCAGAGAGATAAGAGTAACAGACGTGACAGGGCATTGGAATACAGGAACGGCCTACATTAATGCAAGTTGCCCAACAAGTACCATGATGGGTCACAGAAACACAATCAAGTTTTGGGATTTGCCTAGCATCAATATATAATTATCAGGTCAGAATCCACACGTTGAGGCTTCTAATAAATAAACTACTGCACTTTTGCATAGCTGGTGTACTCATGTTTTTTCTTTGATGATAATGCCAAAGGATCAAAGAAATATGGCACACCTCAGAGAAATTTATTATTAGGTTTACATAAATAAGACACTTGAAAAAATTATTTATTCCAAACATATTCAAAAATACAAAAACACAAATTATCAATATCCCATGTTCACAGCTTGTACACTTTTTCCCCCTTTTTACCCCTCCCCCCTCTGCCCCTCTGACAAACAATTCCTCAAACATTGTCCATCATGTCTCAAAACCCTCCGCTGATCCTCTCAACTTGAACTTGAACTTTTCCAACCGAAGGAAGTTGTAAAAGTTCCCCAGCCAGGCCGCCATCCCAGCAGAATTGCTGACCGCCAATCCAACAATGTCCTTCATCAGGTAATTAAAGACGCGAAGGCCACGACATCGGCCGTCCTCCCTCTATCAGGTACGGCATTTCTGGTACCCCAAAGATCGCCACCATTAGGTCCGGCCTGACCTCTACCCCACAATCTTCGATAATGTCCCAAATACCGTCTCCCAGTATCTCTCCAACTTCTCACAGTCCCAAAACATGTGCACGTGGTTCGCTGGCCCTCGCCCACACTTCGCACTCTCATCTACTGCCCCCTGGAAGAACCCATTCATCCTCGCCCGGGTCATATACACCCTGTGCACCACTTTGAATTGAATCAAGCTCATCCTCGCACACAAGGATGTTGCATTTACCCTATACATCACCTCACTCCACACCCTATCTCCATCCCAACTCCTCCTCCCATTGATTCTTGATCCTCACCACCTGCGCTCCCCCATCTTTCCCTAGCCAACCACATATATCTCCAATCCTGTCCTCCCCCTCCACATCCGGGAGCAGCATACACTCCAGCAGGGTATACTCCGACAGCTTGGGAAACCTTCTCATTCATTCCAAGCAAAGGCCCTCACTTGCATATACCTGAGTTCACTTCCCTTCAGCAGCTCCACCCTCTCTCGCAGCTCTTCCAGACCTGCAAACATCTCTTTCAAATACAAATTTCTTGCCCTCACCAGTCCTGCCTTCCTCCATTTCCTATACACGCATTCGTCTCCACCAGCTTAAAACTGTGGTTCCCGTAAAATGGTGTCAGCACCGACATCCCCTCCATCCTAAAGTGTCTCCTCAACTGGTTCCACACCCTAATCGTTAACTGCACCACCGGATTCACCATGTACCTCCCTAGCGTCAGCGGAAGCGATGACTTCACCATGGCCCTCAGGCTTGATCCTCTACCGGACCCCTCCTCCATCCTAACCTACTCTAACCCCTCCGCCTCCCACCACCGTCTCACCCTCTTCATGTTTGACACCCAATAGTAATGCAGCAGGTTTGGTAGTGACAGCCCCCCTTTCCGCCTCTGCCTCTGTAATAGGGCCCCCTTTACGCTTGGTCCTTCCCCACCCATATAAGGTCTGAGATTGCTGCGTTCAATTTCCGGAAAAAGGCTTTAAGGATAAAGATCGTGAGGGTCTAGAATACAAACAGGAACCTCGGCAGCATGTTCATCTTAACCGCCTGGATCCTCCTCGCCAGTGTCAAGTGCAGCGTATCCCACCTCCTAAAATTCCCCCAAATATCCTCCACCAACGTTGTCAGAATCCACTTGTGCACTGTTGCCCACTCCCCCTTCACTTGGACCCCCAAATACCTGAACCTGTCCCGAGCTACCCTAAATAGCAATGCTCCCAGATTGGCTCCCTGACCTGCCCGATTCACCAGAAACACCTCACTCTTTCCGACATTCAACTTTTATCCCAAGAAGGTCCTGAACCTCTCCAGTATACCCATAATTCTCCTCATACCCTCCAGCCGGTCCGACATGAACAGCAACAGGTCGCCAGTGTTCCCTAATCCCCCTCACAATGCCCTGCCACTCCACTGACCCCCATTGCCAAGGGCTCTATCGCCAGCGCGAACAACAGCGACGACAGCAGACACCCCCGCCTCGTTCCCCTGTGCAACCCAACACTCTGTGAGCTCATCTCATTTGTCAGTACGCTCGCCACCGGTGCCTCATACAACAGACTGCACAAACTTCGGCCGAAACCCGAACTTTCCCAGAATCTCAAACAGGTGCCTCCAGTCCACATGACCAAAAGCCTTCTCCGCATCCATAGAAACCATTACCTCCAGTGCCCACCCCTCTGACGGGGCCATAATCCCGTTTAACAGCATCCTGATGTTACTGGAGAGCTGCCTGCCCTTTACAAAGTCCATTTGGTCCTCAGCGACCACCCCTGGAACACACCCCTCCATCCTCCCCACCACTAACTTAGCCAGCACTTTCACATCCTGTTTAGCAGTGAAATGGGCCTATATGACCCACACTCTAACAGGTCCTTCCCCTTCTTCAGGAGTAGTGGAATCGATGCGTGTGTCTGGTAGCTCCCCTGAATCCAGTGCCTCACTAAACATCCCCAGCAAATACGGTGCCAACTCCGTTGCAAACTCCTTACAGAACTCAGCTGGGTACCTTCCGGCCCCGGTGCCTTTCCAAACTTCATCCCTCTTATGTTACCAATAAACTCCCTCACCCCCATCCAGACTCAGGATCTCCAGCTCATCCAAAAATTGCCGCACCTCTCCTTCTTCAGCACCCAGTTCAGCCTCTCATAATACTCCCTAAATGCTCCATTAATCCTCCCCGGCTCCGACACTACCTCTCCCTTCCCTGTGACAATAAAATGTCTGCACCCCTAAAATGTCCCTAGATGCGCCTCCTCCATAGCTAGTGGGCCAGCATGTGGCTTGCCTTCTCTCCATATTCATATTGAACACCCATCGCCATCCATAGCTCCCCACCGCCTTTCCAGTCGTCAGCCTGTCGAACTGCCCATGTACCTTTTTCATTCTGCCAACACCTCCTTGGTGGGAGATCTCGAATACTTATTGTCCACCTCAGCTATCTCGTCCAACAAGCGTCCATATTCCTCTCTCCTCCTCCTATCTCTGTGCGCCTTGAATGAGATCATCTCCACCCGAACCATCGCCTTCAATGCCTCCCAGAATCTGGCCGCCAATATCTCCCCATTTTGGCTCAGCTCCACGTAATCCTTAATCACCGACTGTACCTTATTATAGAGCCCCCTGTTCGCTAAAAGCCCCGAGTCTAACCTCCATCCTGGCCTGTGTTCCTGCCTCGAGCTAAGTCGAGCCTCCAGCCAATGCGATGCTTGGTCTGAAATTATGATTCCCGCATACTCCACCCCACCACCACCTCTCGGCTCGCCACAAAAAAAATCGATTCTGGAGTATACTCAAGTATACTTGTACACTAATAATAATGATCTTTATTGTCACAAGTAGGTTTACATTAACACTGCAATGAAGTTCCTGTGAAAAGCCCCTAGTCACTACACTCCGGTGATTGTTCGGGTACAAAGAGGGAGAATTCAGAATGTATGTGCGAGAAGGAATACTCCCTCTCCCCCAGGTTCCTAAACCTCCACGGGTCCACTATACTCATCCATTCCATCAACCCTCCCACCTCCTTTGCCACCCTTGACCTTCCCATTGACTTGGGGCTTGACCTGCCCACCCTCGGTTCCAGAACACAGTTAAAGTCCCCTCCCGTGATTAACTGGTGCATGTCCAGGTCTGTAATCATTTCCATCAACTCCCTCACAAACCCCACGTCATCCACTTTGGTGCACAGACATTCACGAGCACCACCTGTGTCCCCTCCAACATTGCGCTCACTATCATGTATCTCCCCCCTGGATCCCGCTCTTCCTTGGCACCTACAAACTCCAGCTTTTTGCCCAACTGGATGAAATGAAATGAAATGAAAATTGCTTATTGTCACGAGTAGGCTTCAATGAAGTTACTGTGAAAAGCCCCTAGTCGCCACATTCCGGCGCCTGTTCGGGGAGGCTGTTACAGGAATTGAACCGTGCTGCTGGCCTGCTTGGTCTGCTTTCAAAGCCAACGATTTAGCCCTGTGCTAAATGGTCACACCCCCACAACTTTGAATCGAGCCCCGAGTGAAATACCTGACCCACCTATTCATTTCTTAATCTAACCTGATCCTTCACCTGGAGGTGCATCTCCTGCAGGTCAACCACCCGCCTTCAAGCTCCTCAAGTGCGCAAAGACCCGAAGCCTCTTCACCAACCCATTCAGCCCCCGTACATTCCATGATACAAACCTTATCAGAGGCTTGTGCCTCCACTCCCCTCTACTGTCCGCCATCGTCCCCTACCGATTATGCCTCCTTTAATTTCACTCTAAACAGGGCCCATCCAAGATGGCCCCCTTCTCCATTCATGACCACAGGCCTGCTCCAACACTGCCACGTCACATCCCCCCCTATAACCACCTCCTCCAAAAAATAAACACCACCACAGGTGGCGGGTGTGTGTGTGTGTGTGTGTCGGGGGGGTGGGGGCGGCTGTTGCCTGCTGACAAATGTATTGTCCCTTGAAGAACAATCACAACAATAAAATTGGCCCACCCGAAAAGAAACTCTTCCCCACCCAATGGCCCAGCCCAACAGCCCCCACACTACCGGAACTACCTCCTCCTCCGTCTCCCACCAATGTTCAGTTCTCCCCCAGTTTATGGTCACTAATAAAGTAATTGGCCTCCTCTGGGGTTTCAAAATAGTACTCCCGGTCTTCAAGACACCCACAGTTATACAGGTACAGCACCCTAAACTTGATCTGCCTTCTATAAAGAGCTGCTTTGGCTCTGTTGAATCCGGCACGGCTTGATGCCAGCTACACTCCAATGTCCTGATAGATTCGGACACTGTTCCCCTCCCACTTGCAGTACCGATTTTCCCTGGCCCACCCGGGCAGGATATTCTCCTTCTCCACAAACATGTGGAGCTTCACAATCACTGCCCGCGGTGGCTCCCCTGCCTTTGGCTTCTGCCCTGTGCTCTCTATCCACCTCTTGGGCCTTGTCGAGCACCCCCTCTGCCACCAGCCCCGCCAGAATCCTTGAGACATATCTCATAGCACTAGTGCCTTCCACATCTTCAGGCAGGCCAATGATACGCAACTTCTGCTTTCAGGGTCTGTTCCCCTGCTCCTCTATCTTTGCCCTTAGCGACTTGCAAAGGTGTCCTAGGTACACCACCTCCGCCTCCAATGCTACAACCCAATCACTGTGGTCGGACATCACGCTCTCCATCTCCTGGATCTGCGACCCCTGTGCCTCCAAACACTTCTTGACTCTCTCCATTGAGCCTTTCAAGGGTGCTACCGTTCCTCGATTGGCTTCGATCGGTCTTCCTGCATCTCCTTTCATTGCTGGCGGAACTCCTCTCTGTTGAACTGCACCAACCATCAACTGCACCATCTGGGTTTTTCTAGCATGCGACAACCCTCCCCCCTCTGCCATCTTTCCAATTGTTGCTGCACCACAGGTCTCATCCAGTTCCTTGGCCAGGTCTTTAACCACCTTCTGCCAGGTCTGTTAGCAACAGACGTGCCACTCCCGGGGGGGAACTTCTTCTCCACACCTTCAGCTACACTTTCCTGTCAAAACGCCCCTGTTATCGGGTAATAGGAGCTCAAATCAACGCCTTTGCACTGGAGCTGCCCTGTGTATGACCACTCACTCCATGGCCACCACTGGAAGTCTCAGCTACACTTTCCTGTCGAAACTATCCCACTTTTGAGTAAAAAGAGCTCAAACTCATACCTTCAAGCAGGAGCTGCCCTGTGTGCAACCACTCACTCCTTGGCCATCACCGGAAGTTCCACGTAAATGAGACAATTAAGAAAAATGTGATCGGCAATTTCTCAGGGGTGCTCCTGCATAACTGCCTGAGTTATAGTGCAAACAAGATTTCTGCCATACTTCAGCAAAGGTACAGTGGCGGACAAAAATATTTCCTTTTTTAAAATAAATTTAAAGTACCCAATTCTTTTTCCCCAATTAAGGGGTAATTTAGCATGGCCAATCCACCTACCCTGTGTATCTTTGGGTTGTGGGGGTGAGACCCACGCAGACATGCGCAGTATGTGCAAACTTAGGGTCGGGATTGAACCCAGGTCCTTGGTGCCTTGAGCCAGCAGTGCTAACCACTGTACCACCAGGACAAGAGTGCTTTCAAGGAAATCTCAAACCCATATGGAAAAACTTACTTGAAAAACAACAGAAGATCCTCAGGGAACGTATCTATGGTTGATGGTGTTCCAGTAGAGGTTAGTCTGTATGACATACAACTGAGCTGAAAAGAGAGATGATAAATTTATGATTAAAAAATAACCAGTACAAAGCCAACAAGCCCTGCAAAATGATCATGGCACCATCAACATTGCCAAAAACTAATCACCTGGTCACTTTGCTGCACATACATTGTTACCATGTAACCAAGGTTGGTGACTGAAAAATGAAATTTTAAAAGCAACCTATTACTGTACTTGGAAACTTTGGGATGTTCCAGAGATTGTGTTATGGTTCTATATAAATGCAAGTATGTCCTCTTCTTTTCTTGTGGACAACAGGGGAACAACTTTGGGCTGAACAATTCCAGTTGGTTTGCGATCCTGACTTCTGGATTCAGTTCTGGTTTGGGAACCTGGGGGCGTGACAGGAAGGCAGACACGATTATCCCAGAGACAGTCAAGTAAGAAGTCACCTCCCATCCAATTAAGAATGGTTGGACAACCAGGACAGTAGGAGGTGCTATTAGGGGGCCTGCAGTGGTGTCCTGCCATCTGCCAATCAGAAGAGGTGGATGCTGTGAGACAGGATGAGACTGCTTATGTATTCCAAATCAAAATGGAGACATTCTATAGAGCATTATGAAAAATTAAAAACATGCACAGCCACAACTATCAGACCATGAGAGCCTGCATTTGGGTGATGTACAGGAGATATGAAAATTTCCCTGGCCTGTGTGCCAGGCGGCCAATTCCAATCACCTACTGGCTCTGGCCTAAATGTGGGCTGGGGGGGATTTTTAAAATGAATTATTTAGATCTCAATTGTTTGTGATAATTGAATGCTTTGGAATTGTTTTAAGGCAGAAAATAGTAGTTCCTCACATTCTTGTCTGAAAATAAAGTAGTCAATTGTTTACCAGTAGTTCATAGAATTTACAGTGCAGAAGGAGGCCATTCGGCCCATCGAGTCTGCATCGGCTCTTGGAAAGCTCACCCTACCCAAGCCCACACCTCCACCCAATCCCAGTAACCCCACCCAACTCTAAGGGCAATTTTGGACACTAAGGGCAATTTAGCATGGCAATTCCACCTAACCTGCACATCTTTGGACTGTGGAAGGAAATCGGAGCACCCGGAGGAAACCCATGCACACACAGGAAGAACGTGCAGACTCCGCACAGTGACCCAAGCTGGGAATCGAACCTGGGACCCTCTAACTGAGAAGCAATTATCCTGCCCACTATGCTATCGCGCTGCCCACTTTACAAGTTCACTTTGCATTTCAATTACAGACCATACCTAGCCTCACAGTACGGCGATATTATGAAATCAAATGAAATGCTCTTTTATTGTTTATTTCTTAAAGTCCTCTATCTCGCCAATCTTCTTTATCATGAACAACCAGATCCCAACACTACCTGACAGTGATAGAAAATAGGTTAAATAGTTCAAAGAGGTACTTAGCATCAACTATAGCCTAGACTGAGAAGGTATTTCCCATCAACGGTCGTCATCATAGAGAAGACGCAGTTCCATAAAAATGAAAACAATTGCTGAAATTTCTCAGGTTGTGATCCGAAAATTACTGATTGCTGTTGACCCTATCAGAGTCAATGGGAAATCTCTTCATTTGCACAGGTTAAGTGGGTGTAAGTGCCACTTTGGATGCAACTGTAGCACCTGCCCTCCTATTTATGGCAGAAACTCCAGTGTTATGGGGAGGGCTTATTCAGGCTCCTCCCTTATCATCACACTTTCAACCTCTATTACATCCTTGCAAAGGCTGTTTTGTCTCCAGTTAATTGGCATGCTAATACCAGAAACACCAGTTTTGCTTTCAGGCCTAGGAGCAAGAGTGCTTCTTGGTATAATTTACTGGCAAGAAGTGGATAAAATTGTGTTTATCAGAAAATCCATAGAAATAGCCAAGACCTGGCATAAGCTGACGGTTGTTTTGATTTCCAGCTGTAGTTTGGTGAGAGATGAGCAGAATCCCCAGGAAATTTAGTCTCATTGCACAACAAATATTGCAACATTGTTCCAAAGAGAAACATTGGGCTGGATTTTATTGTCCTCCCACCGGGCCTGTTTTCAGCAGGGGTGGGGAGAGCATTAAAATACAAGGGCTAGATAGCCCAACGTCTTTCTTCCCATCCTTAATCTGTACCTCATAAAACAATAGACGATTGGGTGCCAAAATAATCAATTACCCACCACTTTTAATAAAATAACTAATGGGCAATTGAGCTAGTTAAAAAACAAACTAGCCAAATACTACGCAATAATATGGTTGACTAGGGAAAGCAGTTGGGATTGGGAAAGTTGTTTTTTCAATCCAACTGGTTAAAAGGCAGGAAAGGAGGAAGGCGAGGTGGAATGGTTCTTCTATGCAGTGCCATGTGTGCACTGGGGGCACTGTCCTCCTCCAAAATTTTACTCCCCCCACTCCACCCATTGTCATTTCCTGCCAGGCCACCAAAACACACCCCATCACCCTCTTTACCTCACTACCTGATCTCTCCTCATCCAAAATCTCCAAACGTACCTAACTCTGGTGACCATGTCCTCTTAATCCCAGGGTCTTCTTACAGCCGCAAAAGCACCCATTACCAAGTTCTAGTTCTGCTGGGACTGCTAGAGTTGATGGTCAGCGGGTGTGACTTCCTCTTACTGAGGAGTGGAAATGGCAACCTCCCCTCCTTAATGCTGCGCAGTCTTGTTAACGTTAGTTCAGGACCAATATTTCTTCCTTCTTCCACGTTTGGGAGAGAGAATGGGAGCAGGACCCCCCTCCCCCAGTAAAAATAGAATTCTGGAACTAATTTGACCACCTAGTCTAATCTGAATGACCAGCTAACAAAGTACAGCCTTTAAAAAATAAATATTTTTGCAATATTAAACTACAAATGAAGAAAACATTCCTCCAATGTGATTTTTGTGAATTATCTCACCTGACTTGCATCAAGCACGGCCCTTTTACCCTTCATTGATCTAACAAGCTGAAGAAATTCATCAGAATTCAGGTCCTTCACTGCTCCACAACTGAAGCCTTGTAGGACAGTTGGTGAGAATCTGAAACAAATAATAGTATTATTAATTCATTTCTAAACACCTACCGTCTCCAAACAGGACCAGGTTACAGTAATACCATCTAGCTATGACTTTTTAACATAACTTTGTCGGACTGGCAGTCAGCGTTGGATTGCTACTCCAAACCCACTTAGCTGCACTAAAATTCTTAACTGACTGTCTCTCCCAGCTTTCCTGACTCAAGCCAGTGCGATTCAAGCAGCGTAGCGGTCCCTGGCTCCAGTGTCAAGCCCAAAAGAAGCAGAGTGAAAGAGGACACAATCCCTTTTTTTATAGCACTAGTTGCAGTAAAGTAGGGAAGTTTAAAGGTCCAATTGAAAATAACAGGCAAGAGAGGCGGTAAATGTCTAAGGAAGTGAAAAGGATGTGGAGGGTTTGGACATCCGGGAGTTGGTGGGTCAGATGTCTGGGGAGGGTTGGGCATTTGAGGATGATGGTCGGGTTGGGATGGAGGGAGGGATTCCTCTGGGGGTTTGGAAACGTATGAGTGTCCCTTGCGGGGTTCAGACTGGGTGTTGAAAATAGTTATGCTAAAGTTATGCTTTATTTCTTCTAAACTCTTTCAGAGCAACATTTAGTGCAACACTGACAGAACCATACAAAGTTAACGATTTAAGTTGCTTTGTCATGGGGAAGTTAGCGCTTCTGGACAATTGTCGCATAAACCCTTACCTGGGAACTCCCAAGAGGGATTCTCCAGTACATCTTTGGGATACCCCCCAAATCCGACACTGGGGAGCCAGGAGGTTATAGGCCAATATTCTGCATGGACTATATTCCTTTACATGAACAAAAGCTATTTTACAAATAATGATGAAGACAGACTGAGAGATATAGATTTGAAAAGGCATTTTAAATGGCTGAACAGAAGCTAAAAAATACTTACGTTGTATAATCTTTATTCTTTGTTACAATGCTTTCAAAGAATACAGCAGCCTTAAAAGGGAAATGACAAAATATTACTCTGCAGTGCAAACTACTTTTGGAAAATTGTACTAGTAAAGGAGAATGGCATGTAATTTAATGCAGTTAACTAAGGACAAGCATGGTGTAATTATACAAACTCATTGGTACTTGTGATGATTGCACTTAGATTGGTACTGAGCAAGTACAAACATTGGGTGGTTAGGCCAACAGTCACTGCATTGTCCTAAACTGAATTGAACTCCCTCATTTTGGAACTGGCATAAGAATTAGGAGCAGAAGTTGGCCCTTCAGCCCTTCGAACCAGCTCTGCCATTCAATCAGATCATGGCTGATCTCTTCCTGGTCGCAAAGCCACCTCCCTACCTGTTCCCCATATCCCTTTAACCCATTTTTTAAAATCAGAAATATATTTATCTTCTTCTTGAAACCATTTAATGATTCAGACTCCACCACACTATGGGGCAGCAAATTCCACAAAGCCACCACCATCTGCGAGAAGTAGTGCCTCATCTCAGTTTTAAATCTATCGCCTCTCAACCCGTATGTGTGACCTCTTGTTGTAATTTGCTCCACAAGGGGGAACACTTGGTTTACATTTACTTACCAATCCCTTTTAGTATTTTATATACCTCGATCAGATGCCCTCTCATCCTTCTAAACTCCAGTGAGTATAAATCCAACCTGATTAATCTCTCCTCGTACGGCAACCCAATCATCCTCGGAATCAATCTGGTGAACCTCCTCTGAACTGCTTCCAATGCCACCACATCCTTCCTCAAATAAGGAGACCAAAACTGGACACAATACTCCAGATGTGGTCTCACCAACACCCTGTACAATTGCAACAATACTTCTCTACTTTTATGCTCCAGTCCTTTTGCAATGAACATTCCATTCGCCTTTCTTATTACATTTTGTACCAGCACACAAACTTTCTGCAAATCATGAACAAAGACACCCAGATTCCTGTGCCCAGATGCATTTTGAATCTGCTTTCCATTTAGATAACAATTTGCCTGTCTAATTTTTTGGCCCACCTCACACTTACCAACATTAAACTTCATCTGCCAAGTTTTGGCCCAATCTCCTCGTCTATCTATGTCTGTCTGTAAAATCTGTATCTCCTCTTCACTGCCTGCTATCTCACCTATTTTAGTATCATCCACAAATTTTGCTATGTTACACTCTGTCCCTGCTTGCAGATCATTTATATAGGTTGTAAACAGTTGAGGTCCGAGGACTGAACCATGCAGAATCCCACTAGTTACAGTTTGCCAGCCAGAGAAGGACTCATTTAACCTGACCCTCTACTTTTTGTCAGTCAGCCAATCCTCAATCCAATCTAGTATTCTATCCCTAACCCCCTGCGATCTTACCTTCTGGATCAATCTTTTATGCGGCACCTTGTCAAACACCTTCTGGGAGTCTAAATATACCACATCCACAGGTTCCCCATTATCCACCAGGAGGCATGGAGGCAGTGGGCGCAGGAGCAGCAGGAGACTCTCCAGCGCTGCTTCAGGGAGCTTAAAGCGGAGCTGCTGGAGCCATTGAAGGCTTCAATTGACAAGCTGCTGGAGACCCAGACGGCCCAGGGGGTGGCCATCCGAGAGATCCGGCAAAAGGCCTCCGAAAGAGAGGACAAGACCTTAGGCCTCCCGGTGAAGGTGGCGATGCACGAGGCGCTCCATACAAAATGGCAGGAGAGGTTCGAGGAGATGGAGAATCGGTTGAGGCGGAAAAATCTGCGGATCCTGGGCCTTCCGGAAGGGCTGGGAGGAGTCAGACATGATGTTAAATTAAATTAACATGGCCATCATGTTAAATTCGCTGATGGGAGCTGGGTCCTTTCAGGGGCCCCTGGCGCTGGAGGGGGCCCATCGAATATTGGCAAGAAGACCCAAGCCGAATGAGCCGCCACGGGCGGTGCTGGTGCGGTTCCACCGGTTTGCTGACCGGGAGTGTGTGCTCAGGTGGGCCAAGGAGGAGCGGAGCAGCAGGTGGGAGAATCTGGTGGTGCGGAATTACCAGGACTGGAGTGCGGAGATGGCAAAGAAGAGGGCCGGGTACAATCATACGAAGGCGGTGCTGCACAGGAAGGGAGTAAAGTTCGGCATGCTACAGCCGGCGCGTTTGTGGGTCACCTACAAGGACCGGCACTTTTACTTTGAGTCCCCGGAGGAGACGTGGGCCTTTGTGCAGGCCGAGAAGTTGGACTCAAACTGAGGGCTGGGTGCAGGGGTCTGCATGTAACTGTGTTATATTTTGAGGGGGGGTTCTCTGTTTAATGTTGGTTCTTTGTTGTTTTCAGGTTGGGTGGGGCACTGTTTTCTGCTTGGGTTTGTTGGATGGGCTCAAGGAGGGGGGCAGACCTGCAGTGTGGGGGGCTGATGGTGTGGAGGGGGGTTGAGGCCCCGTGAGGGGACCGGGCCAGTAAAGGGAGCTGCTGTAGAGGAGGTGGGGTCGGGCAGGTGGAAAGCGCGGGCTTTTTCCCGCGCTCAGGGTTGAAGGGGGCGGGGCCAGAGCTGGGAAGCAGGGTTTTTTTTCCCGCTTGAGAGCGGGAGGGGGAGGAGGAAAGCCTGCTGGTGGACACTGGGGAGGAGGGGAAGCCCGACGCTGGGAGGAGTCGGAGGAGTGGCCTGGGTCAGCAGGAGTCAGCTGACTTGCGGGAGTACAATGGAGGGAGCAACGCAGCTAGGGGGATCCTAGCTGGGGGGGGGGGGGGGTACCGGGTTGCTGCTGGAATGGCCAAGAAGGAGCTGGAGTAGGTGGAAGGGGTCGGGATGGGGGTCTGCTGCCGTGGGGAACGGGCTGAGCGGGGGGCGTGGTCACGTCGCGGGCTGAGGAAGGGTAATGGCTAGTCGGCGGGGGAGGGGGGCAGGTAGCCCCCTGATCCGGCTGATAACATGGAATGTGAGCGGACTGAATGGGCCGGTCAAACGGGCCGCGTGTTTGCGCACCTGAAGGGGCTGAAGGCGGATGTGGCCATGCTTCAGGAGACGCACCTGAAGGTGGCAGATCAGGTTAGATTGAGGAAGGGATGGGTAGGCCAGGTGTTTCATTCGGGGCTGGATGCAAAAAATCGGGGCGGTGGCGATCCTGGTGGGGAAGAGGGTGTCGTTTGAGGCGTCGAATGTGGTGGCAGACAGCGGCAGGGGGTATGTGATGGTAAGCGGTAAGCTGCAGGGAGAGCGGGTGGTGCTGGTCAATGTATGCGCCCCGAATTGGGACGATGTGAGTTTCATGCGGCGCATGTTGGGCCGGATTCCAGATTTGGAGGCGGGGGCCTGATAATGGGGGGGGGGATTTTAACACGGTGCTGGACCCGGCACTGGATCGATCCAGATCGAGGACAGGGAGGAGGCCAGCGGCGGCTAAGGTGTTGAGGAGGTTTATGAACCAGATGGGAGGGGTGGGTCCATGGAGGGCCAGGGAATTTTCATACTTCTCTCATGTGCATAAGGCCTATTCCCGGATTGATTTTTTCGTTATGAGTAGGGCGCTGATTGCGAGGGTGGAGGATGCTGAGTATTCGGCGATTGCCATTTCTGACCATGCCCCGGTGGACCTCGAGCTGGGGGAGGAGAGGGACCAGCGCCCGCTTTGGCGTTTGGAGGTGGGGCTGCTGGCAGACGAGGAGGTGGGCGGGCGGGTTTGAGTATGTATCGAGAGGTACCTGGAGGCCAATGACAATGGGGAGGTCCGGGTGGGGACGGTCTGGGAGGGGCTGAAGGCGGTGGTTAGGGACGAGTTGATCTCCATTCGAGCCCACAGGGAGAGGAGAGAGCAGAGAGAGAGGGAGAGACTGGTGGGGGAGATGGTGAGGGTGGACCGGAGGTACACAGAGGCTCCGGAGGAGAGATTGCTGAGGGAGCGGCGTAGTCTCCAGGCTGAGTTCGACTTGTTGACCACCAGAAAGGCGGAAGCTCAGTGGAGGAAGGCACAGGGAGCAGTGTATGAATATGGGGAGAAGGCGAGCAGGATGCTGGCGCACCAGCTCCGTAAGCGGGATGCGGCCAGGGAGATTGGTGGAGTTTTTTTTTCTTTTTAAAAAAATTTAGAGTACCCAGTTATTTTTTTTCCAATTAAGGGGCAATTTAGCATGGCCAATCCACCTAACCTGCACATCTTTGGGTTGTGGGGGTGAAACCCACGCAGACATGGGGAGAATGTGCAAACTCCACACGGACAGTGACCCGGAGACGGGATTCGAACCCGGGTCCTCAGCGCCGCAGTCCCAGTGCTAACCACTGCGCCACATGCCGCCCATGGTGGAGTTAAGGATAGGGGAGGGAATGTGGTGCAAAGGGCCTAGACATTAATGGGGTCTTCAGGGACTTTTATGAGGAACTGTATCGGTCCGAACCCCTAGCGGAGGAGGGGGGGATGGGGCGCTTCTTGGACCGGTTAAGATTCGCGAGGGTGGAGGAGGGACAGGTGGAGGGACTGGGGGCGCCGGTTGAGCTGGAGGAGCTGGTCAAAGAGATAGGGAGCATGCAGTCGGGGAAGGCGCCAGATGGGTTCCCGGTCGAATTCTATAAGATGTATGCAGACCTGTTGGGCCCCCTGTTGGTTAGCACCTTCAACGAGGCAAGGGAAGGGGGGGCTCTGCCTCCGACGATGTCTCGGGCGCTGATTTCCTTGATCCTTAAGCGGGACAAGGATCCCTTGCAGTGTGGGGCATATAGGCAGATCTCACTCTTAAATCTAGACGCCAAGCTGTTGGCGAAGATCTTAGCCACGAGGATAGAGGACTGTGTGCCGCAGGTTATCCACGAGGATCAAACGGGGTTCGTGAAGGGGAGGCAGCTGAACACTAACATACAGAGGCTCTTGAATGTTATAATGATGCCGGCGGTAGATGGGAAGGCGGAGATAGTGGTGGCATTGGACGCGGAGAAGGCCTTTGATAGGGTTGAGTGGGGGTACTTGTGGGAGGTGTTAGAGAGGTTCGGATTCGGGGATGCATTTGGAAACCCTGGGAGTGGACAACGGGATGACGGCCGTCTTCCAGCAACTACAGACATAGTTGGAGGAGTCCATCGCGTCCAGGAGCAGGGACTGGTGCCGGTCATGGCTGCCACCCAGGCCGACACCGCATGCGTGGCGTCCGCAGTGGAGGCAATGGGTGCAACGGTTTTGGCCATTGGTCAGGTTCTGCAAGGCATGGGGCTTGATGTGCACACGTCATCCGTGGCCCAGGACAGGGCTGTCCTCTCACAGGCAGCCATGTGCCAGAGCCAATTGGACATTGCCACCGCGCACCGTCAGGCCCTGTCAGGCTTGACGATTTTAAACCTGAGCCTCGCGTGAACGCTTCTGTTGGAGACAAGCAGATGGCAGGATCCGAGTGCTGTGATGGTGTTGCTGTTATAGTCCAGGAGCTGGCAGGCTGCTGGAAGGAACTTGGGTGGCTTTTTGATGCGGTTAAAATCCACCTGTGAAAGAAGATTGACAGAAGCACCTGTGTCCAGCTTGAATTGGATAGAGCATTGATTAACTTGCATCACCACACGCCATTCGTTCGCAGAATCCACAATGAGGATGGGCAGGCTTCGTGATGCTGTTGGCGAGGAATGTTCACGCGTGGTGATGATGCCCACATGCCAGGGTGGCTCCAGGCAATCATCCTCCAGATCTGTGATACTGCCAGGATCTGAATCCTGTAGTCCGTGCTGTACATAGAACATAGAACATGCTGTTGGCATCACGGTGCCACAGTTCGGACACGTCGTGACATCGTTACGCTCCATGCGCCATCGCACATGCGCAGTGCGGTTGGCAGACATTCGCACCTACGCAGTGTGTTGATTGGTCGCTTTGTTATCCCATTCGCATCGCGCATGCGTGGGGCCCTGGGAAGAGCGCGCAAAATAGTCACTTTCATCAAGGCTGAGATGCTGCATCCGGGCGATGGCCTGCACACTCTCTGCCTCGTGGGAGGCAAGTTTTTCAGTTTCAGCCTGAAACTAAGGCATTTGATTCTATTGGACCTCCTCCACAGAACCGACAGGGAGTTCCCTTCCGGTTCTCTGGCACTTGGTAAACCCATCATGAATTTAAGAACGTTTGAACAAAACAACTGCTCCATTTCTTCCTGTACAATTTCTGTTTGTTCCATATGGAGCTTACACGCTCTCCCTATTGGAACACAGCTCACTAAACTAAATCTACAGAGCTTTAGTACAATTTGGAGAAGTCATATTTTGAGGATCAATTGTGCAAAAAAGTACTGTTGGAATTTAATCTAATCTAAAATCACATAGCTCAACAGCAGAGTACTGGTAAGCCTTCAGTCATTTGAGCAGTTCGTCCCTCGAGCATTGTTTTTTATTTAATCTAGAAATGAGTTGGAAGTATCTGGATCTCCATGGACAAGCGCCAATGTGATGTTCAAACTGGCGGTTCAAGAATTAATTATGCCCAGCAGGATCATGTGCTTGCCTAGTTTAGGTATTGGAAATTGGGAGTCTGTCACAAATAAATGGTTGACTTGGCTCCAATCCTCAAGCCCTATATGTGTTGACTTCCAGCCATTCTGATCTCTTGAGAAATTCTACTCTTCAATCCAAACTAATGGAGAGGCTGGTTAGTCATAAAACCACTGGCAAGCACGTATTTGAGTTCTCCCATTTTATGCAAATACCAGGAGGTCCAGGTGAAGCATGGTGAGCAGCATAATTCACCCAAAAATATAGGAGTCATTACCATATCATGAACACATTATACTACTCTTCAAACTAAAAATAAAAATTACTGTTCCTCAAGTTGGAGAAACTGATATTCAAATGCAGATGTTTGCCTCTCTGGAACTGAATCATTGTTGGCACTTAGTCCTGGAAAAATAAGCATGAGATCTCATGCCTGTTTCCAAAGAATACTTTCCAGCAGCTGTTGCTCCAAGTCTTAGTTTCTTCATCGGTTGTGGAACAGGAAACTACCTTCAGCACTACAAAGACTCATACTAGCTAGCCTGATATTTTGTGTCTCTGACTCCAGGTTTACTCATCAACTACTTAATCCTTATGTGAGGCACTTCGGAAAATGGCCCACTATCACTCACTCCAACAAATCCATCTCATAGCTTGGTTCTGATTTTCTCACACTGGCCAAAGAAAATACTTACATCACACAGACTAGCAAGGAGAATGTTGCACATGTGACTATTGTGATAAAAAATTTCAACATGTTTCTTCTATGTGTCAGCTTCGCAACTGAAGAATATGATCACTTACCTGACTGGGCACCCATGGTTTATTATTGACATCATTAAGACTTAGTTCTGAGGTCAGTAACACTGATGGGATCTCTTTGACTAGCTTATTTGGAATCTTCCTCACTCTTCTTGAAGGATCAGTTTCAGTCTGCAAAACCTAGACAGGAATAAAAAAGTTTAATTTGAGAAATTCAGTGCACTCTCTAAGCAGGAGTTCGGGATCAATACTGTTATAGTTTCCCAGCCACGATGTAACAATGTGCAAATACAGGCAGCAATAGTAACTAGATTTGAGATGAAATGAAATGAAAATTGCTTATTGTCACAAGTAGGCTTCAAATGAAGTTACTGTGAAAAGCCCCTCGTCACCACATTCTGGTGCCTGTTCGGGGAGGCTGGTACGGGAATTGAACCGTGCTGCTGGCCTGCTTTCAAAGCCAGCGATTTAGCCCTGTGCTAAACCAGCCCCTAATTTAATTTGAAATTTCTGATGCCATTAAGACATATTATGCTCACCTTCAAAACAATAATCTGCTGTGTTGTTTGTGGTGCTTCTAGAATATTTCTGACAAAAGTAGGGCTGGAGGTCACATCAGCAAGAATTGTGGGTTCAGTACTTTGAAATACATTGCTTGGAACACCAGCCACCAAGGTTCCAAGACGGATCAGAATGTTTTTGTTATTGAACTAATAAAAAGAAAAATGAAAAAATAAATTCAAAGCTTTCAAATAGACACTGACAGCAATTTTAACTTTGAGCCAAACAGGCAAGCCATGTCAGCTTTCCCGCCAGGTGAAAACCAGTATGAAGTGAGTTAGGAAGCTGCAGAGGGCCTCCAGGAATGGTTTCTATTTTGTGGAACCTGGAACAGAAGGATTGCATCTCCAAGTCCACATCAAACTTTAGACTTCCTCAGCCTTCCTGATCACTGCACCCTGACACAAGCACCTCAAAACCCTCTTTTTAATTAGTGAGCTGGCTGGCATCAGCTTTCTGATCAACTCTCGAAGAGTAGTAGACGAGAAATATGTTGCAACAATAGCCAGAGGTTTAGGTCACCAAGTCTCATATTGCCAGAAATTTTCTGACAAATAAACTGAATCCAGTTAACAAGATACCCCTCCCCTTCCTTTTTTTCAAAGGTGTGGGTAATAAATGCTGACTCCCTGCACACCTTGTGAAAGAATATGGGCAGAATCCTCAGTTTCTGAGACTAAGTGTTGACGACAACGCAGAATTTGTGGACTTCCACGACAGCAAAACTGGCACCGCACCTGGACTGGTTCAGCTATTGTTAAGGGGCTAGCACCAGCACCACGTGGAACACAATTGATTCCAATGAGAAAAAGGGTGCGATTCTCCGATGCCGATTCTCCGGCCAAGTTTCACGCCGGCGACGGAGGCCGCTCCTCGCTCTCTATCCCCCCCCCCCCCCCCCCCCCCCCCCCCCCCCCGGGGACTAGGAGTGGCATTTAAAGAAACTCGGTCGCCGGGCCTTGACGCTTGCGTCAAAGTGGCGCGCCGAGAATGACACGACGGCGGCGCCTAAGTGACGTCAGCCGCGCATGCGCAGGTTGGCCGGCTCCAACCCGCGCATGCGCGGTTGCAGTCTTCCCCTCCGCTGCCCCGCAAGACGTGGCGGCTTGATCTTGCGGGGCGGCGGAGGGGAAAGAGTGCGTCTCTTGGAGACGCTGGCCCGACGATCGGTGGGCACCGATCGCGGGCCAGTCCCTTCCCGAGCACGGCCGTGGTGCTCGATCGCCTCTCCACCCCTCACAGGCCCCAAACTTACCTTTCCCGCTATGTTCACGCCGGCAGCGACCAGGTGTGGTTGCCGCCGGCGTGAACAGGTTGGGTATGTCAGGCTGCTCGGCCCATCCGGGCCGGAGAATCGCCGGTCGGCGTGAAAAACGGCGACCGGCGATTCCGCGACACGCCATTTTGGGGGGAGTGGGAGAATCGTGGGGGGTGCCAGGGCGGCGTGTCGTGATTCGCCTGGACCCCCCGCGATTCTCCCACCCGGTGTAGGGAGCAGAGAATCGCGCCCAAGATGTGGGATTCGCAGTTGTGCGATTGATACCAAGGAGGCTGACAAACTGCAGCCGCAGAAACACACTTCACTCCCCACACACACCATCCTAGCCAACAAGATGGCAGTAAGATGCGTGGCCCCCACGTTTCACAGACACAGAGCTCGAGACCCTCCTGGATGCCATGGAGGAGAGGCATATGACCCTGTGCTTCCGGCCCAGGAAGGGGGCTACCAGCCACTGCCATTCGCCGTGCCTGGGTTCAGGTGGCAGAGGCTGTGAGCAACTGTCGGAACCGGCCAGCATTGCCTAGAAAACTACACGACCTCCTAAGGGCAGCCAGGGTGAGTAGGCAGTGCTGTGCCCCTGTCACAAACTCCATCCCACACACCTGAAACCTGACATCCCTCCATCCAGAGGGCAACTGAACCCCCACCCTGCCCCACATGCCAGCACCCATACCAGCCACCATGGCCACTGAGGCCACCAGCTACCCACACCCTGTGCTGCATGCATAGGACTATCTAACACTGTCGTTTTCTCCCCCCCCCCACCTTCCGGAGAATATCAGGTCAGGCCCGCTAATGACATCCAAATGGTGTTTACTGTACATGTGTTCCGGACTGCATTGATGCTGCTGTTGAGGTCACGTAGAAAAAAAACATTTGCTGTCAAATCGGCATCCGCCGCAATTTTGGAATCAGAACCGATTCTCCGCCCAATCGAGTTTTGCAATTTTGGCATCAGCCAGCGGAGAATCCCACAAAATATTTTTTTTTAAACTGATTAGAAAATCCCATAACACTACAGCTGAGAATTTCTCAATGCATCAAACTACTTTTTGTAAGTGTACTAGATATCACTCAAAATACAGCTCATTCTCTGTACAGTACATTTCAGCGTTGAATACGATTACAAAACTTTTGTTTCCTGTTTACTCAGATCTTACCTCCAAACCACTACTAGATAACTTGGACACAATGGTTCTGGTTTGGCCAAGTTTCCATCCTCTGACATTACTCAAACTTGTCAGAGCTCCCTTGAAATTGTTCGGAGCAGTTTCTTCAATCTGTGACACTGACATTCCAAAAGCTGTTTGTTTCAAATTGTTCAAAGTGCTGACTGAAAAATTGTCAATTTTACTCACTAATGATTTAGAGAGCTGCAAGAATTAAGAAAAGGAAATGTCATTAAAACGAGAGACTCTTTGAACAGAAATGTGGCAGATATGCCAAAGATTAGAATGCAGCATTTGGTTCAACTAACTTTGGTATCAATGCAAAAGATGACAAGGATTGATTTGCTATTTTCCAACACCTTTATGAATCTCCTCTGATCACCAGTTAAGAAGGCCCAAACCCACACTAGGGTATTTAGAAGGAGGTGTTACAAAGGGATCACAAAGAATTTAATATCAGATTTATTTTTATCTGGTTGTTGGTTGTAAACTGTCCCTTGGGAATTCTTCATTTTAACTCCATAATTTGCTCGGAGTGGCAATCGGCATCAGATTTCCACTCTGTGCCACTTACCTCCGCCAAATTAATCTGTGCCTATCCCTCCCAACCTTTCGTTTGAGGCTGGACAAGATCCTGGCAATCTCCGAAGCCCGGCATCAACGTCTAAGGGAGTCAGATTGAAGGACACAGCCCCCTTTTTACTGCATTAGGTGCCACAAAGCAGGTAAATTTAAAGGTCTGACCGAAAATAACAGGACCTGGAGAAAGAAAGTGGATAAGATTTGGGGATGTGGGAGGGGGTTGGACTTCGGTAGGGTTTCAGGTCAAATGTTGCCGAGTTGAGGGGAATCAGGGAAATTGGAGGGTGGGGGCATGAGGAGGGTCAGAGGTCAGAAGAGGTAGAAGATTGGAACGGATGGCGGGGTTCAGAGACTGTGGTAGGGATGGCGTGCATCTGATGCCGAGGTGGGTATGGGAGGATCAGACATTGATGGGTATGGGGATTGGCGGCCAGGGAGGTGGGTGGGTGGGTGGGGGTTTCAGATATCGGGGGTGGATCAGGTCAGAAAGGGGATCTTACACCAGTGGATGGGTCGGGTTAGAGGTGGGGTAATCCCATGGGGGGGGGGGTTGGGAATACCATGTGGTTAGTCAAATTTTGTGGAGTCCACTAGGGGTCGGCATTGGGGAGGGGGGGGGGGGGGGGCAGTGCCAGGGAGAGTTGGTCTGGGTTTTTAAAAAAAACTATTTTTGGATGCTTCCCAGTGCAGTGCAATTACCTAGCGGGAGTCAGCACTTCTTGACAGGCCATGCAAATGCCTACCGGGGAAGTTCCAAGAGAGATTACCCGATGCTGGGGAGCCCGGAAGTTACGGCCCTGTATTTCTTTCTTACACTTGTTTAAAAATGTTTTCTGTAGTCATTCACTGACACTGAGCTAAATTCTAACCTTCATGTAGGTAAGCAACAAAGCAGAAAATACATCAGGGAACTGTTCCATTAGTTCCTCAGTTTTTGCCATCACTTGTAGGATTTATTGCTCAAATAACAGCAAATATGGAGTAGGGTATTCCAATTAATTCATCTTAGACTTAAAAAATGTAATTAACCCAGCCTTCTGGGAAGAGAGTTCTACATCTCTACCACCTTTCTATGAAAAGCCCTTCCAGACTTTACTCTGAAATGGTCTAGCTACAAGTTAATCAAAAATCTGCAACATTGTTATCCAGGAACTTGTACAACCTTTACCAAAGGACGGCAATTACTAGATCACCTTGACGTTTTACTTTAACATAGATCAGCAGCGAGTATATAATAGGTATCACCTTCTAATGTTTATTGCAAATGACAGATTATTAAATAAGGAATTGGCAAGTTGTATTGGGACTGAGCTCACTTTACTCTCCAATATTTGATTCTCAGTTGTTTTTGGAAAAAGTATAGGCCGGGATTTTCTGGCTTCATCATGGCAGAACCTGCAATGGGAGATTCAGTGGCCAAGCCAAAAGTCCACTGACTTTAGCGGGCACTAGATGATCCCAGTGGCAGGTGGTTAGAAAATCCTGCCCAATGTCTCTGGCATTGAAGGCATACTGTAAGTGTATGGCTATCTCTGGGATAATTTTGGCCTTGGGTAATTGTACAAACACATGATATTGACTAGGCCAGGCTACACTGACTTTAATTAAAACTAAAATCAGGAGAGATGTTTAACAGGCAGCTGATCCAATATCACCAATTTGTACAATTGATCATTTCTTCCGGTGCCTGCAGGTACATTGAGGCAGAAAGAGCACATATTCATGTCCCATAGCTAGAATTTCCTGTGACAGATTGCTAGTCTGTCACCACCCAACCTCTTTGGCCACATTATGAACATATATCCTTTTGCCATTGAACCTGGAGCCGCCAGCTCAGAAGCAAGGATACTAGTTCTCCAAATTGTACAACTGCCAAAAGAAAAATTACTTCAGCTTTCTCTCTCTCCCATCCCATCCTGAGAAAATCAATCATGTGTAGTACTAAGTGAAAGTAGAAAGCCTCCAACGGTTTGATCATGATCATTTTACACAACATGTATACATGTGGCTTGTTCACCTGCACAGTGGTATAAGCAAAATTACCTTTTCACTCGAGCTTTTGAAGATGATTTTTTTCCTCTTACCTTGAACTGTTCATCAGTTATTTGAGGTAATGTGTCACTTGTTGCGTTGGATGTTGGGCTGAACTCACAAACTTGGTTTATTCTTTCAATAACAGTCAATGTTTTCTGTCCATTCAAGGATTGAAATGCCGCTGTGTCAGCAGTGAAGCAAATGAGAGAGCCTGGAATGCTACAAGAAAATGTTTTAGATTATTGATAAATTTTTCAGAACCACAAATTATCAGGACTCTACATGTATACATTTAACAGGAATCACAAATATACTACATTGTAGTTACTGAGAAACTGCTATTTCTAGATGTTGGCCTTTATTTGAAAGAGAATGGAGCGTAAAACAAGGGATAGGATCCTTGCAGTGCAGAAGATGGCCATTCAGACCCATCAAGTCTGTACCCCACCCTATCCCTGTAACTCAGAACCTAACCAGCACATCCCTGCACATGGGGCAATTTAGCCTGGCCAATCCACCCAATCTGCACATCTTTGGAATGTGGGAGGAAACCGGAGCATCCAGAGGAAACCCACTCAGACACGGGGCGAACAAACAAACTCCACACAGAGGCCGGATGTCCTATCAAAACTATACAAGGCGCTAGTTAGGCCAAAGGTTGAATACTGTGAATAGCTTTGTTCTCCTTACCTGAGGAAAGATATACTGCCATTGAAGGCAGTCCAGAGAAGGGTCACTAGATTAACCCCGGGAATGGAGGAATTTTTTTATGAAGAAAGGTTGAGTAGATTGGGCTTGTACTAATTGCAGTTTGGAAGATGAGAGGTGACCTTATTGAGACATATAGAGGCATGACAGCATAGATGCTGAGAGAATATTTCCTCTTGTGGGAGAGTCTAGCACCCGAGGGCATAATCTCAGCCGGTGAACACTTCAGCAATCAAGGGCATTCAGCCTCTGATCTTCGGGTAAGCGTTCTCCAAGACGGCCTTCAGGACATGCGACAACACAGAATCGTCGAGCAGAAACTGATAGCCAAGTTCCTCACACATGAGTACGGCCTCAACCGGGACCTACGATTCATGTTGCATTACATTCAGCCCCCCCTCCCCCAACATCTGGCCTGAGCTTGCAAAATCCTACCAATTGTCGTGGCTTGAGACAATTCACACCTACTTAACCTGTGATTATCTCTCTCTCTAGTCACTCCATCTGGACCTGTAAAGATTTAATTACCTACAAAGACTTGCAATCAAAGTATCGTCTTGCATCATTGACATTGTCTATATATGTGTTTCTGGAACCCACCTCTTCATTCATCCGAGGAAGGAGCGGCACTCCGAAAGCTAGTGATTGGAAACAAACCTGTTGGACTTTAACCTGGTGCTCTAAGACTTCGTGCTATGCCCACCCCAGTCCAACGGCGGCATCTCCACATCATTATCTCAGAGTCAAGGGTCACTCATTTAAGCAGGGATGAGGAGGAATTTCTTCTATCGGGGGACAGTGAATCTGTGGAATTCTTTATCATAGAGGACTGTAGAGGCTGGGTAATTAAGTATGTTCAAGGCTGAGATAGACAGCTTTTTATTCAGTAAGGGAATAAAGAGTTAGGGGGATAAGGTGGGAAAGTGGAATTGAGGATTATATCAGATCAGCCATGATCTGATTGAAAGGCACAGCAGATTGGATGGGTCAAGTAGCCTACTTCTGCTCCTACGTCTTATGGTCTTACAATCTTATGCAGCTGGATTCTCTGTCCCGCCAGATTTCTGGTTCAGCATGCCGGCGGGATGCTCCGTTTCGCTGGCTGGTCAATGGGGTTTCCCATTGTGGGGCAGCCCCACGCTGTCGGGAAACCCCCGGGCTGCCGGTAAAATGGAGCATCCTGATGGCGGAGAATCGAGCCCATGGTCTTTCAAAAAAATATTTACACTAACTAGATTGCTCATTTAAATATCATCATCTGGATCGGGCTGAGCATCGCAGACCGATGACTCCGGCGGGGGCTTTGTGCTGGGCACAAAACCCTTGTTGGGGTCTCCCGCGATGCTCTCGATGCAATGGGATCGGCCGAGGGAGCAACACGGTGGGAAAACCGTGCTCCATACCTGGAATACTGTGTGCAGTATTGGTCACCTTATTTTAAGGAAGAATGTAAATGTGTTTGCAACAGATCAGAGGAGATTTACTAGACTAATACCTGGAATTAGAGGGTTGGCCTATATGGAAAGGTTGGACAGACTAGGTTTGTGTCTGCTGGAATTTACAAGTAAGAGGCGACTTGATTGAAACAAATAAAATCTTGAGGGCTATTGACAGGGTGCGTGTGAAGGGGATGTTTCCACTTCTGGGAAAATCTAGAACTAGGGGGTCAGAGTTTAAAAATAAAAGGTCACCCATTTACAGAGAGAGATGAGGATAATTTTGTTTTATCTCAGAGAGTATTAAGCCTTTAGAACTCTTCCTCAAAAGGCAATGGTAGCAGAGACTTTGAATTTTTTATGGAACAGGTAGTTAGATTCTCGATAAGCAAGAGGCTATAAGATTATTAGGTGTGGCAGGAACGAGTTTACAATCAGATCAGTATTGGTCTTATTGAATGGTGGGGCAGGCTCGAGGGGCCAAGTTGCCTGCCTACTCTGAGTTTGCTTGTTCGTATGCATATATTTCCCTGAATAATACACAGATAACTAAACTTTAATTCTGTGGTCTGCAATGCAACTTTTAATATAAAGTATCAAGCCCAATTGTCCAATACAAATATCAGCTGCAAATACAGACCACATCATGTGTAACTTTACCAATTGTCATATTGTAATCCGACCCAACCCAACAAATAATAGCTTTATGATGCCCTCTCCCCATGAATTGAGCAATAACATATTGGGCTGCATTCTCCGCTGTTGAAATTCTCTGTTACGCGGCAGCACACCCACGCCCGGGGATTTCCCAACGGCGTGGGTCTGCCCACAATGAGAAATCCCATTGATCGGCTGGCTGGAAGGAGAATCTCGCTGCCGGTGGGAGCACGGCGCAACAGAAAATGGAGAATTCCGCCCACTATATTTTAAAAGTTGCAATGACCTTCTGTGAATTGAAACAATGATATGTACTTCATTACTTGCAGCTCAGTGTGGACTTTAATGTCATTAGTTGAAAATAGGTAATGAGAAGAATGATTGCTTTACAAACCTCCACTGTGTAGTTATGAAGGAAAATGGGAATGCCCTGCTATCAAATAATCAGATAAAGATCGTATTGATAACTGCTAGCAGCAGAAACTGAAGCTGTAAAACATTTTCTGAGCGAATGTGAAAAACGGGCATATTTTCAAACTATATTCAATTATTTTAATGAATAATTGGACAAATGTATTATACATTGAATACATACCTCAAGATATCAACATTTGGGTTGTTGTTCACCAGGAAATTAACATAGAGCTTTGATATCTCAGTGGGTAATGTCAAATTTGCTACCAGTAGTTGGTTTTCACGGTTTTCTGCAAAATCTTGAAGCTGCACAAGGCAGATTGACACAATGAGAAAGAATTTACCACAAATTATGGATTTTATTTTATCACAAAAACTTCCCTATTTCCACATATATCAAAATTAAACATTTAGAACTGATAATCTTCAGCACTAATGTGGAGCAGAATAATGTTGCATTCAAACTTACTTGCCACAGCAATCATAGAAATTATAAAAGTGAAACAGGTCATTTGGTCCTACCACTAAATGTTGATGTTTTGCCTCTATAAGAGCAGTGATCCTACTTCCATATGTATGCTTTGTTTTAATATCCCTTTATCCTTATTTCCTTCAACCATGTATTTACTTTATTCTTTTTTTAATTTTTAAAAATAAATTTAGAGTACCCAATTTTTTTCCAATTAAGGGGCAATTTAGCCTGGTCAATGCACCTAACCTGCACATCTTTGGGTTATAGGGGTGAAACCCATGCAGACATGGCGAGAATATGCAACCTCCATACGGACAGTGACCCAGGGCCGGGATTCGAACACGGGTCCTCATTCGAACCCAGGTCCTCAGCACCACAGTCCTAGTGCTAACCACTGGGCCAAATGCCGCCCTTATTTACTTTATTCTTGACATGATTGCTTCTTCAGTCATGAGATGATTTTTCTTTAAATTTGTTCTTGGGATGTAAGTGTTGCTGGCAAGGCCAGCACATTTGGGGCAGCGCGGTGGCACAGTGGTTAGCAGTGGGACCTGGGTTTAATACAGACCTGGGGTGACTGTGTGGAGTATGCACATTCTCCCTGTGTCTGTGTGGGTTTCCTCTGAGTGCTTCGGTTTCCTCTCGTCTAAAGATGTGTAGGTTAGGTGGATTGGCCATGATAAATTGCCCCAAAATGTCCAACAGTTAGGTGGGGTTACGGGTATGGGACGGAGCCTATGTAGGGTGCTCTTTTGGAGGGTCGGTGCAGACTAGATGGGCTGCATGGCCACCTTCTGTACTGTAGGGATTCTATGGTTTCTATGATTTTCCACATCCCTTATTAACCCTGAGAAGCGGTGATGAGCTGTGTTCTAGAAGGGCTGCAGTCCAGGGGGTGTGGATACAAGGAGTGTTTTTACTTCTGCAGTGATTTGACACAAGTGTGTGATCCGCTATGCCTTTTCAGTGGGCAACTAAGAATCAACCAAGCTGTTCTGGATTTGGAGGGACATGTAGGCGAGACCAGGTAAGGACAGCACATTTCTGTCCCTGAAGAATGTTAGTTAACTAATTTTTTTTATAACCATCAGCATTTTCGTGGTCACCATGACCGAGTCTAGCATTTTATTCCAGATTTATTTGTTACATTTAAACTCCCCTAGCTGCCAAAATGGGATTTGAACTTATCGTTCCAGAGCATTAGGACAGGTCTCTGGATGAGAGTACAGAAACATTACTACAATGCTACCGTTTCCCTCACATGCATTACATCGCCGCACAATTTATAAAAGAAATACATTCTTCTCTGTCGTAAATCTCTTACATTTAATCTCATGCTTGTGCCTCTCATTCAATAGCTTCTCCCAATTAGAAATAAGCTATTCATTTAAAAAAACATTTTTAAACAAATTTAAAGTATCCAATTAATTTTTTCTAATTAAGGGGCAATTTAGCATGGCCAATTCACCTAGCCTGCACATCTTTGGGTTGTGGGGGTGAAACCCACGCAAACACGGGAAGAATGTGCAAACTCCACACGTACAGTGTCCCAAAGCCAGGATTGAACCTGGAACCTCGGCACCGTGAGGCAGTTCTGCTAACTACTGTGCCACCGTGCTGCCCTAGAAATAGTCTATTTATGATATATATGCTCTGTAATCTAAGTGATGCAATAAAATTCAGTAATATTTAACAAAAGGAAAAAACATGATTTTGGGACTTGTCGCATTGCTTTGTAATTTTAACCACCCCTATCAATTCACATCATCAATCCCAGCCACCCAATACTTTGCTTGCACTGCCAGTCTGTAATTGTCATGTCAAGCAGAGTTTGAAGAAGTCATATTGGATTTGAAACATTAACTCTCTTTCTCTCTCCACAGATACTGCCAGGCCTCCTGAATTGTTTCAGCACCGTTCTATTTTTCTGTGTCATAGAACATAGAACGATACAGCGCAGTACAGGCCCTTCGGCCCACGATGTTGCACCGACATGGGAAGTCAAAAACTAAAGGCCATCTAACCTACACTATGCCATTATCATCCATATGCTTATCCAATATACTTTTAAATGCCCTCAATGTTGGCGAGTTCACTACTGTTGCAGGTAGGGCATTCCACGGCCTCACCACTCTTTGCGTAAAAAACCTACCTCTGACGTCTGTCCTATATCTAACCCTATCTAACCCTCTGATCATTTTGTATGCCTCTATTAAGTCACCTCTTAACCTTCTTCTCTCTAATGAAAACAACCTCAAGTCCATCAGCTTTTCCTCATAAGATTTTCCCTCCATACCAGGCAAGATCCTGGTAAATCTCCTCTGCACCCGTTCCAAAGCTTCCACGTCCTTCCTATAATGAGGCGACCAGAACTGTACGCAATACTCCAAATGCGGCCGTACCAGAGTTTTGTACAGCTGCAACATGACCTCATGGCTCCGGAACTCAATCCCTCTACCAATAAAGGCCAACACACCATAGGCCTTCTTCACAACCCTATCAACCTGGGTGGCAACTTTCAGGGATCTATGTACATGGACACCGAGATCCCTCTGCTCATCCACACTGCTAAGAATTTTACCATTAGCCAAATATTCCGCATTCCTGTTATTCTTTCCAAAGTGAATCACCTCACACTTCTCTACATTAAACTCCATTTGCCACCTCTCAGCCCAGCTCTGCAGCTTATCTATGTCCCTCTGTAACCTGCAACATCCTTCCATACTGTCTACAACTCCACCGACTTTAGTGTTGTCTGCAAATTTACTCACCCAACCTTCTGTGCCCTCCTCTAGGTCATTTATAAAAATGACAAACAGCAACGGCCCCAGAACAGATCCTTGTGGTACGCCACTCATAACTGAACTCCATACTGAACATTTGCCATCAACCACCACCCTCTGTCTTCTTTCAACTAGTCAATTTCTGATCCACATCTCTAAATCACCCTCAATCCCCAGCCTCCGTATTTTCTGCAATAGACGACCGTGGGGAACCTTATCAAACGCTTTACTGAAATCCATATACACCACATCAACTGCTCTACCCTCGTCTACCTGTTCAGTCACCTTCTCAAAGAACTCGATAAGGTTTGTGAGGCATGACCTACCCTTCACAAAACCATGCTGACTATCCCTAATCATATTATTCCTATCTAGATGATTATAAATCGTATCTCTTATAATCCTCTCCAAGACTTTACCCACAACAGACGTGAGGCTCACCGGCCTATAGTTACCGGGTTTATCTCTACTCCCCTTCTTGAACAAAGGGACCACATTTGCTATCTTCCAGTCCTCTGGCACTATTCCTGTAGCCAATGATGACATAAAAATCAAAGCCAAAGGCTCAGCAATCTCTTCCCTGGCTTCCCAGAGAATCCTAGGATAAATCCTATCAGGCCCCGGGGACTTATCTATTTTCACCTTGTCCAGAATTGCCAACACTTCTTCCCTACGCACCTCAATGCCATCTATTCTAATAGCCTGGGTCTCACCATTCTCCTCCACAACATTATATTTTCCCTGAGTGAATACTGACGAAAAGTATTCATTTAGTATCTCGCTTATCTCCTCAGCCTCCACACACAACTTCCCACCACTGTCCTTGACTGGCCCTACTCTTACCCTAGTCATTCTGTTATTCCTGACATACCTATAGAAAGCTTTTGGGTTTTCCTTGATCCTACCTGCCAAAGACTTCTCATGTCCCCTCCTTGCTCGTCTTAGCTCTCTCTTTAGATCCTTCCTCGCTTCCTTGTAACTATCAAGCGCCCCAACTGAAACTTCACGCCTCATCTTCACATAGGCCTCCTTCTTCCTCTTAACAAGAGATTCCACTTCTTTGCTAAACCACGGTTCCCTCGCTCGACCCCTTCCTCCCTGCCTGACTGGTACGTACTTATCAAGAACATGCAATAGCTGTTCCTTGAACAAGCTCCACATATCCAGTGTGCCCAACCCTTGCAGCCTACTTCTCCAACCTACACATCCTAAGTCATGTCTAATGGCATCATAATTGCCCTTCCTCCAGCTATAACTCTTGCCCTGCGGGGTATACTTATCCCTTTCCATCACTAACGTAAAGGTCACCGAATTGTGGTCACTGTTTCCAAAGTGCTCACCTACCTCCAGGTCTAACACCTGGCCTGGTTCATTACCCAAAACCAAATCCAATGTGGCCTCGCCTCTTGTTGGCCTGTCAACATATTGTGTCAGGAAACCCTCCTGCACACATTGTACAAAGAACGACCCATCTAATGTACTCGAACTATATCTTTTCCAGTCAATATTTGGAAAGTTAAAGTCTCCCATAACAACTACCCTGTTACTTTCGCTCTTTTCCAGAATCATCTTCGCCATCCTTTCCTCTACATCCCTAGAACTATTAGGTGGCCTATAGAAAACTCCCAACAGGGTGACCTCTCCTTTCCTGTTTCTAACCTCAGCCCATACTACCTCGGAAGAAGAGTCCCCATCTAGCATCCTTTCCGCCACCGTAATACTGTCCTTGACTAGCAGCGCCACACCTCCCCCTCTTTTGCCCCCTTCTCTGAGCTTACTAAAACACCTAAACCCCGGAACCTGCAACAACCATTCCTGTCCCTGCTCTATCCATGTCTCTGAAATGGCCACAACATCGAAGTCCCAGGTACCAACCCATGCTGCCAGTTCCCCTACCTTATTTCGTATACTCCTGGCATTGAAGTAGACACACTTCAAACCACCTACCTGAACACTGGCACCCTCCTGCGAAGTCAAATCTGTGCTCCTGACCTCTATACTCTCAATCTCCCGTACCCCAAAACTACAATCCAGGTTCCCATGCCCCTGCTGAATTAGTTTAAACCCCCCCCAAAGAGCACTAACAAATCTCCCCCCCCCAGGATATTGGTGCCCCTCAGGTTCAGATGTAGACCATCCTGTCTATAGAGGCCCCACCTTCCCCAGAAAGAGCCCCAGTTATCCAGAAATCTGAATCCCTCCCGCCTGCACCATCCCTGTAGCCATGTGTTTTAATTGCTCTCTCTCCCTATTCCTCATCTCACTATCACGTGGCACGGGCAACAACCCAGAGATAACAACTCTGTTTGTTCTCGCTCTGAGCTTCCATCCTAGCTTCCTAAAGGCCTGCCTGACATCCTTGTCCTCTTTCCTACCTATGTCGTTAGTGCCAATGTGGACTACGACTTGGGGCTGTTCCCCCTCCCCCTTAAGGACCCGGAAAACACGATCCGAGACATCACGTACCCTTGCACCTGGGAGGCAACATACCAAATGTGAGTCTCTCTCGCTCCCACAAAATCTCCTATCTGTGCCCCTGACTATTGAGTCCCCAATTACTAATGGTCTACTCCTTTCCCCCCTTCCCTTCTGAGCAACAGGGACAGACTCCGTGCCAGAGGCCCGTACCCCATGGCTTACCCCTGGTAAGTCGTCCCCCACACAAGTATCCAAAACGGTATACTTGTTACTCAGGGGAACGACCGCAGGGGGTCCCTGCACTGACTGCTTCTTCCCAGTCCCTCTTACAGTTACCCATCTATCTCCAGTCTTTGGTGTAACTACTTCCCTGAAGCTCCTATCTATGACCCCCTCTGCCTCCCGAATGATCCGAAGTTCATCCAGCTCAAGCTCCAGGTCCCTAACACAGTTTTTGAGGAGCTGGAGTTGGGTGCACTTCCCACAGATGAAATCAGCAGGGACACTGACGGTGTCCCTCACCTCAAAATTCTGCAGGAGGAACATTGTACTGCCTTCCCTGACATCACCTCTAGATTAGAGATTCTAGTTTGCTTACATATATGACTGAGCTCACCAAGAAGTAATAAATGCTAAAGACATGAATTCTTGCCAACACTAGCAGTCTTCTTGCAGCATCATTAAATATTTCTGGATATCTGAAAAATTTGCTGTAAGCCTTTTCTCTG
The DNA here is from genome assembly GCF_902713615.1 of Scyliorhinus canicula. Taxonomy (NCBI): domain Eukaryota; kingdom Metazoa; phylum Chordata; class Chondrichthyes; order Carcharhiniformes; family Scyliorhinidae; genus Scyliorhinus; species Scyliorhinus canicula. The sequence continues at coordinate 62,925,526 of NC_052160.1, read as the reverse complement.
ATCCTCTGGTCTGAGGAGCTTAGCCAACCTCAAATGGCTAATTTCCCAGGATGAATCCATTCTTAGAATCATTGAATCCCTACAGTATAGAAGTAGGCCAATCGACCCATCGAATCTGCATCAACTCTCCGAAAGAGCACTCTCAACTAGGCCTCCACCCTATCCCTGCAACCACATAACCCCACTTAATCTTTGGACACTAAGGAGCAATTTAACATGACCAATCCACCTAAACTGCACATCTTTGGACTGTGAGAGGAAACTGGAGCACCCGGAGGAAACCCACGCAGACACGAGGAGAACATGCAAACTCCAGACAATCACCCAAGGTTGGAATTGAATCCGTATTCCCTGCCGCTGTGAGGCTGCAGTGCTAACCAGTGTCATTGTGCCGCCCTAATGATTATGACGTAGGAGGCATTAGAATGCAACTCCGCATAGTACGTTTTTTTTCAGTGACTCCACCTATTTTAGGTATAAGCCTCCTGCTCATTGTCAAGGGTCTCCTTGGAATTGGGTGAATTGGGAAGTGGGCAAAGAAGACCCACCATAAGGGATCGCCGCTCCAATTTTCTGTCTAAAGCCCCAAGAGTGATTCAGAAGAACTGAAAAACCAAGGAAGATTGGTCCAAAGAGCTTTCATTTGCAAGTTTGTTGAACATACAATTTTAGTGATCTAATAAATCTTTGTGCAAATGCAATTTCAATTATGGGTCAAAATTACACTGTAACAATTTGTCCCATATATTAATGAAGATTTTGACCAATTTATTGGAGCTGGGTTAACAGATTTTTCACAGTAGATTTTTGTGATAATCCTCACGGGAACCATAGGAATCACTACTCAATCTCCCGATGGGGCTCATAGTGTTCGGATTCCTATGGGAACAAGCGGAGGCCCGCCCAGCTGGGACTCGTTGCTGAGTCCTAAATACCACTCCCAGATCCAGACCGGGTATTCCAATTGTCCCGGACGTGTTGTACGCTGCGGTAGCAGCTTCATTTTATGAGTATAAATAAACCTGTTTAGCCTTTTTCTTCGTGTCTCCTAGATTGCTACAATTTTCATGTGAAAATAATACATTCTATTACTTCAACCCCTTTGAAATATTAAACTAGTTGGCAGTCTAAACTTCAGAATAGTCCCAGTGGCATGTGCAGAAAACTCAGTCATTGAGGAGAGGTCAATTCTTCCCCGTGCTAAATACATTTATGTGTTAAAACTTAATAGTGAACAGAAAGCCACATACTATTGATTCGTTTCTGGCAAAAGACTGAAGATCAGTTGCTGAAACGTTATTCATAAAGAGTCCCAGATATTGAGCGAACCAAGCAGTGGAGTTCAAGTCTGGATCATTAACATTGTAGCATTTTGGTTTCGGTTCTGTTACATAAAGTAAACAAAATGTTAGAATTATGATTCAAGAATGGTTTATAGAAATTAAAATTCAATTCAATCTTGTTTCTTTCAGTCTTTTATGATAATACACAGTTTGAAATGAAATGAAATGAAAATGCTTGTTGTCACAAGTAGGCTTAAAATGAAGTTACTGTGAAAAGCCCTTAGTCGCCACATTCCGGCACCAGTTCGGGGAGGCTGGTACGAGAGTCTGTCAAGACTGTTTAGATTGGTCAGTTTAAGGAGTTGGTTTGTTGGTTAGGATCTTCTCCTTTTATTTACTCCTGGTGTCTTCTTTCAAATAGGTCAAAAGTTGTGACATTCAGTACATTCTGTGCTTTAATGTTGCAATATAATGTTACAAGGGGCACATCTGTTGGTGAGTTGATTTGGTGGTGGCGTTTTGACTTAGTTTTTGGTGCCATTTATGACGGATGGAAGTTACAGTGAAAATAAAATTCCACCTTATTTTCGGCACAATTAGGGCCTACTATTAGGGGATGGGAATGTTGAGGATGTTAAACCATGCTGTCCAAGGATGCTGCACATGAAAAAAATAGTCAACAACTCAAAAGTTGCTCCTTTCCTAACCTGTAATCACTTGTCATTGGGAAACTGGTATTTGAGTTACTTGTGGACCTTGTTCCACTGGGACCTAGATCTGGCATGTCTCTACTATGTAAGCAGGTTTAGTATTGGAGGAAGGGTTGGGGGTGCAACAGTCTGAACCAACAAGACTTTCATTGGACAACATTTTGAACTTTATAAACAGGGACACAGAGTACAAAAGCAAGGAGGTTATGATGAACCGATATAAAACACTGGTTCACCCTCAAGTAGAGAATTGTGTTCATTTCTGTGCATCACACTTTAGGAAAGATGTGAAGGAATTAGAAATGGTGCAGAATGGGGCAGCAGGGTGGCGCAGTGCTTGGCACTGCTGCCTCATGGCACGGTTCAATCCCGGCTCTGGGTCATTGTCCGTGTGGAGTTTGTACATTCTCCCCATGTCTGCGTGGTTCTCACCCCACAAATGAAAAAGAGTGTCGGGTCCGTGGACTGGCCACACTAAATTGCCCCTTAATTGGAAAAAAAGACTTGGGTACTTTAAATTTATAGGAAAAAAAAGAAACGGTGCTGAAAATATTTGCGAGAATGTTTCCATGGATGAAGTATTTCAGTTACAGGCGTAGATTTATAAAATTAGACTATTATCCTTGGAGAAGGGATTTTATAGAGGTGTTCCAAATCATAAAGGGTCAGGACAGAGTAGAAAGAGATCATGATCTTGGTCCATGTATTATTAATTTCTTTGCTGTGGAAATATTTCAATGAGTATACATTATGATATTCATTAGACTGTACATTAGAACAAAAGTCTATCTCAGAACTAGGAGAATAGCAAGGAAAATTGCAGGAAGCATTGATTTGTAATTGGCCATGTTTGAGCCTTGCAACATAAAACTAATTTCCAAACATGGAACCTTAAAATCTACCCCATAGAAACTAGAAATTGGATTGCTAACATCCGATAAATTAATTTGGTCATACTTTTTACTGAACAATGTGCTCCTATCACATTATTTTTATTCCATATAGCATGTAAGATAACATGCAATACACACCTTGTTGCAGATAAACGTTGATGCCATTGTAGATTTCCTTTTGTTTGTCCGAGGTAAAGTCACCGTAATGAATACTCAGCGTTCTCACACTAAATGTAAAATGTAATTTTTTAACATCCAATTATCCAAGTTTTTACAATTAATTTCTCAGCAATTATAATTGAACTGTTCCCTGTAACATCATCAGAAAATAACTCTCCCAATTAATTCATACACATGTCCATGGGACCTGCAATTCCTCTCTACCAGAAGAAGTGTGAAGTTAGGAGATCTGGTCAAACTTCTCTGAAATCTCAAGATGAGGGCTCCTGCCTATGGTGGGCATTCACCTTATTTTCAGTACAACTAGGGCCATTTGGTAGACATGGTCTGCCACGCATCCTCTGACTGCGATCCCTGGTTCTGGATGCACCCACCATAGGGAACATCCTTCCTGCATCTACCACATCCTTCCTGCATCTACCATGTTGGCATACCCTTTGGCATGTTTGCATTTCTCTATCACGTACGCAAGCTTAGTGTTGGAAGAAGGAAGGGGCGAGGTGCAATGGAGTCAGAACTGGCAAGATTTTTGATGGACAACATCAGTCCACTATTCTTGTCTCTTCTGATTACTTTGAACTGGAGGACTAGAGATGAGAACAGTAATTGCTTCTTTCTAAACCATCATTTGATACTCGGATAAAGACACGTGACAGAACTGTGTCATATACCATATTCCAACTCACATGCCCCAATCTTTCTAAGACCTAGAAATTTCAGGCTCATCCTAAGTTTAAAAAAAACCATTGTGCAAAGGGCTAAGCAGTTTAGAAATGTTAAAAGGACACAGCAACTGTCAGTTGATCAATCCATGTTACACCAAATTTCAACAATACCCATCTTCTTCTCAGAGGTGGCACATTCAGATATTTTAAAAATCATAACATTTGACAGAAGTTTTTCCATGCTAGTTAAGAGAGATTGATTTCTAAGTTAGTCAACAACTCCATTATTATATAATGTGATTACCAGGGTAGAGGAAGGCAAACTAATGGACCTTGGTCTTTTATAACCTAGAAATCCCGATGTCAAAATCAATCTGTACTATTCTGTTTTTCATTATATGACTGGTGAGATAAAGTGGGTCAGAAATTTGGTCAGTGGAACCAGTATTGAAAATGTAAACAATTTTCTTTGATCAGGAATATGCACAATACTGTGTCAAGAAATCAATTCATTGGTAAGGGAGAGAATAGCATGCGATTTTGATCATAGAATATACAATGCAGAAGGAGGGCATTTGGTCCATCGAGTCTGCACCGACCCAGTTAAGCCCTTACCCACCCTATCCCAGTAATCCACTAACCCTTCCTAACCTTTCTTGATCACTAAGGGCAATTTATCATGACAAATCCACCTAACCTGCATGTCTTTGGACTGTGGGAGGAAACCGGAGCACCCGGAGGAAACCCACACAGACATGAGATGAACGTGCAGGCTCCGCACAGACAGTGGCACAGCAGGGAATCGAACCTGGGACCCTGGCGCTGTGAAGCTACAGTGCTAATCACTTGTGCTACTGTGATGCAGCATACAAATGGAGCATGAATAAATTCAACATGAACTAAATCAAGGCAATAATGATAGAAGTTTGAATTTTTATAAGTGGCATAAATAGAGATGCAAACTCATTTTGAGAGTCTGGTGTTTTTCAGGTCAATTTGTAATGACAATACAATTAATAATTAGTAATGATTCAGCTCTGTGAAAATGATTTGATTGTAACTTTGATGACATTGTAAAGAATAAACCAATATTGCCTAACAACTGGCACAGAATAATGGTGGAATTTGTTAATGTAAAAATGAATTATAAATGGATCTATATTTACATATTCCTGTAAGGAAGGCACTGGACTCGAAGGGTATTGTTGGAAGCCAGGAGGTCAGTGGTGATGAAAGACAGATAGGGATTTAGTCTGGCATTAAGCCATTCATCCTGTTCTGTGTCGTTGAGTACAACCAGGCTATTGACAAACTGAGGCCACAGACCCTTCATGATACCAGTTTGTTGAGCATCTGTCAAATTATCCTGAAAAATAAAAATGAAATGGGTTTGTTACCGTCTTACGTACATAAAATTACAAAACAGGTGGCCTCAGTATAACACATTTAATGTTTGTTTCAAGTAGATCTGGATATTTACATTATTCAATTTTCTTTACCAATGACAAGAGGAGCCAACTCTCACTCAATGCATTTATACAAATGAACTGCAGGAATCGGCCATGATTGTGAAAGGACCTGTTACCATTTTTATTTTTAACTGCTCCATCCCACTGATAAGGATTGCAAGATGGTTACAGCTATAGGCCATTCCGAGAGCTTGACAGGTATGGCTTCTTCTTATTTCTAAACTTTTTAATAATAATTTTCAGAGGGACCCTCTTTCACCTAACTACATCAGCAGCTTCCACTTCTGATAGTAAATATACTGTCAATACTAGAGCACCTCCTGTTGGCCCTCCAGATCTTGCTAACCTTAAAAATTACTGCATGCATATTTGATGTAGTTTCTGTTACATGCACTCAAGTGCTAGAAAAGGTTCAAATGATTTTGCTTGTGCTGGGAAGCTGAACTTAACTTAGATGATGGATATTCAAAGTCGTCCAATTGATAAAAAATAATTTATTGAGTAACTAATCAATTTAATTGTGAATTCTTTTCTTCAATACTTATACTAGGTTTCAAATTAGACAAGGTTGATTAAGATTAACAATGAAATATATTCTTTCTACTCTGAGCTTCAAATTCGTCTATCCTCCAACAACATCCAACACATCCAAAGAGAGCAGGAAAACAGATTGTGGCTGTTTATATACCTCTTGTTAGTGCTGCCCTCTCATGATCATCTGACAGTACTGACTACACATTAACCCTTTATGTACTAACATATACAGATATCACTACAATGTCTAAATTGTGTATCATGTTTAATTATTGGAAATTAGCCTCCAAACATTCATGTGGCTGCCAGCTTTGTTGATATGTGAGGTAAGAAAGCTGAAGTTGGAAAACCTCAAGTTGCGTTGGTAAAATTTGTAGGGTTGTACCTCTATATTGGGTCTCCCAATTGGTTCTTGCAAATTTTGTGCAAGAACCCTGGAATTCCCAGAGTAATGCAACGGGATTCTCTGTTGCCCGACGCCGATATCGTAATTGGCAATCGGGCGGAGAATCCCTTGCAACGCCCAAATCGGGGGCAGCGTCGGTTTGACGCTGGTTTTAGATTCTATGCCCCCTCCGAAATCGCGCTGCATGCTGCTGGAATGGCCTTGGCGCGTCACCTGAAGGCCCTCCCCCGATGGGCCGAGTTCCCGACCTCATAGTTGACGTATGGTCCAAGCGGTCGGGACCCTGGCGTAGCAATCACGGACTGTGTCTGGCATCGCCACAGTCAACCGTGAGCCGTGCTGCTGGCCGGGTTGGGGGGGGGGGGGGTGGCTAGCACGAGGGCTGGGGTGACTGATGTAGGGTGGCCAGGCGTTGCCCTGTGGGGCAGTATTTGGCAAGTTGGGTCCACACATGCCCGGAGCCATGTTGTAGGGTCAATGTGCACATGCGAGGCCATGGACCCAGCCAGTTACTGGCGCGGGAGCCAGAATTTTACCTGGCGCCGCTGATAGCCCCTCACCTGTCATAGAATCAGTGAGAGTTCAGTTCCAATTTCGGCATCGTAAAAGGGCACAATTCCCATGCCGGCGTTGGTGTATTTCAAAAAGTTAATTCGTAACATATGGTCATATGAAATAAGAGTAGGACGGCGATGGCGTAATGGTATTGTCATTAAACTAGTCAACCAGAGACCCCGAGCAATGCTCTGCGGACTCAGGTTCAAATCCCGCCACTGTAGATGGTAAACTTTGAATTCAATTGATGATCTGGAATTAAAAGTCTAATGAAATTATTGTCGATCTGGTTCACTAATATCCATTGGGGAAGGAAATCTACTGTCCTTATCTGTGTCATGTGAGAGTACCTTTAAGATATGGGTATTTAAGAAATGTATCTTTAAGAAATGGGTGTTTATCAGTGATGTCAGAGTGTGGGTGAAGCTGGGATGTCTGTCAGCTTTTTACTTCCATTTTAGGCTGTTTGCTGCAGGGTGTGTTTTAGTTTCATTTTCAGAACTGGATAGCTGTGGTCACAGCCAGAAGGTGTATTAGTCTCTCTCTCTCTCTCTCTCTCTCTGTAATCTAATAACTGTAAATTGATTTTGTGAGATAAAACTAATAACTGCTCTCAGTAATGACTTTAACCTGACATGCTTCTGTTTAAAGGTTTTGTTTAAATCTTATGGATGTTAAGGACAGCTTAAGGATTATTTGGTGTTGTATTCTTTGGGGGTTGTATTCAAATTAATGGTTGCTAAGATATTCACTGTATGTTTTTAAAAGGTTAACTTGAGTTCATTGAATAAACATTGTTTTGCTTTAAAAAATACTTATCCATTTCTGCTGTACCTGTAGGGTGGGCCGTGTGCTCCCATCACCACAATCTATTAAAAGTTGTGGGTCAGGTGACCTCCATGACACACTTTTGGGTTCTCTAAACCCTGGCCCATAACAAACTGGGGGAGTGTCCGGGATAAAAGTCTATCTATTGGATTGGCTTAGTGAACTTAAAGACAGTGAGGGGTGAGCATATTGTGGTTGCTTTTCAGGTGTGGCATTTCAGTTTAAGTAGGGAGTGTGTTGTGGACAATGGCTCTTTCAGAGGCTCTGAAGTTTTTGGGGGTGGGGACGGTCACACAGTACCTTACGGTCAGAGACTAAAAGCAGACTGTTAGATTTGGCAAAAATATTGCAGTTAACATTACCGACAAAATGCGAAAAGATGAGGTAATTATGGCAGTGGCGAAGCATTTAAAGTTGCCTGAGATACAGTTTGACTCATTGGAAGTGACAAAAATTCAGTTGCAAATTCAACAAATGGAACATGAGAAAGAATTAAAGCAGCTTGAATACGGAAGAGAGGAAAAAGAAAAGGGGATAGAATAAAGGAGAAAAGAAAGAATAGCCCTAGTAGAACAAAAAGAAAGAGAAAGGGAGATACAGATCAGGGAAAAAGATAAAGAGAGAGAGGTTGAACTTCAGAAAATGGCCATGAAACATGGCAGTCAGTTAAAATTGCCAGGCATAAAGGGAAACATACCGTTGGATGATAGTGATGAGAAGAGTGAGAAAGAGCGTCAAAGTCAAAAGTTGGTGGGGATCTATTTAAATATGTCCAATGCTTGCATTGTCAAGGTTTGATGAGGAGGGAGAAGCCTTTTTCATTTCACTTGAGAAAGTAGCTAAACAAATGAAATAGCCACAGGACATGTGGGTATTACTGATTCAAACAAAGCTGGTAGGTAGGGCTATTGAAGTGTTTGCATAACTACCGGGGGAGGTATCTGAGACGTATGAGGAGGTGAAAAAATCCATCTTGGGTGCATATGACTAGTGCCTGAAGCCTACAGACAAAGGTTTAGCAATTTAAGGAAAGAATTTGGTCAAACATACATGGAGTTTGAAAGGATCAAACAGAGTAATTTTGATAGGTGGATAACGGCTTTGAAAATAGACCAAACGTATGAAGCTCTCAGAGAAATCATACTTTTGGAGGAGTTTAAAAGTTCAATTCCTGATGTAGTGAGAACTCATGTGGAAGAGCAGAGGGTGAAAACTGTGAGGTTAGTAGCAGAAATGGCAGATGATTATGAATTAGTTCATAAATCAAAGCTTGGTTTCCGACATCAGTTGCAGACGGTGAGGGATAGAGATTGGGGACATGAAAAATACTCAAGTGGAGATAATAAGGAGAATGTACCTCAGATTAAAAAAGAAATCCAGGAGGGTGGAAAAGAAATGAAAAGTTTCAAATATTTTCACTGTAATAAACTAGGCCATGTAAAGTCACAGTGTTGGTGGTTGAAGAAAAGCACTGGGGAGGCTGATGTGGTAAAACAGGATTAAACAGTGGGATTTGTTAAAGTGGTAAAGGAAAGCCCAAGTGGAGCAAAAGATTGTACAGCCTGATCAAGAGGTGATTGATAAGAAGGTGCCAGATCTCTTTAAAGAACTTACTTGTGTGGGTAAAGTTTACGCATGTGTATCAGGAGGAGCAGGTAAAGAAGTCACAATTTTAAGAGATACGGGAGCTAGTTAATCTTTAATGGTAAGAGATGAGGAGTTAAGTTCCCATACCAGCCTCCCCAAACAGGCGCCAGAACGTGGCGAGGAGGGGCTTTTCACAGTAACTTCAATTGAAGCCAATCGTGACAATAAGCGATTTTCATTTTTCATTTCAAGTAGTTTGGGAAGAATGTTGCCAGAAAAGGTGGTAATATGTGGAATTCAGGGTGAGAGGAGTAGTGTTCCATTATACAAGGTACGGTTGGAAAGTCCAGTGAAGAGTGGTGAAGTGGTAGTAGGAGTAATAGAGAAACTATCTTGTCCAGGAATACAGTTTATCTTGGGTAATGATATAGCTGGATCGCAGGTGGGAGTGATGTCTACTGTGGTTGATAAGCTAGTGGAAAATCAGACAACTGAAGTGTTGAAGGACGAATATCCTGGGATTTTTCCGAATTGTGGAGTAACGAGGTTGTAAAGTCACAGGTTAAGACAAGAGGAGAAATCAAAGAGTGAAGATGAAGTTTAAGTGCAATTATCAGAAATTATTTTTGATCAGATGGTTGAAAAAGAACAAGAACAGGTGGAGGATGAGCCGGATATTTTTAGTTCAGGAAAATTGGCGGAGTGACAACAGAAAGATGTAGAAACGAACCGGATGTATCAGAAAGTATACACAGAAGAGGAATCTGAGTGTATACCAAAGTGTTATTGCCGGAAAAGTGATGTCTTGATGAGAAACTGGAGACCTTTACATATGCAGGCGGATGAAAAATGGACAAAAAGTTCATCAAGTAGAATTGCCAGTAGGGTATAGAAAGGAGGTGTTGCGAGTTGCATATGAGGTACCAGTGGTAGGTGAACCTTTAAAAGCAAGGTTTTGTGGACCTTATCGGATCAAAAGGAAATTAAGTGAGCTGAATTATGTGGTAAAAACACAGATAGAAGGAAGACTCACCGAGTGTGTCATGTGAATATGCTTAAAAGGTACTTTGAAAGAGAAAGAGAGAAAAAGGAGGTTTTAATGATTCTAAATTAAAGTGACGAACCAAATCCAGATGACTGTGAATTTGACGTACCTCAAATTAAATTGGAAAATGAGGATGTTCTTAAAAATTGGGACAAATTGTTGAGTTACCTTCCAGAGGAAAAACAGACCGACCTGAGTCATGGGCAAGTTTGTAGAGATAAATTGGGAAGTACTAAAATGGCTATACATGATGTAAATGTGGGAAATGCTGTTCCAATTAAACAACATCCATGTAGACTTAACCCTTTAAAATTGGCAGAGGTAAACAAAGAGATTGAGAGTATGCTTAAAAATGGCATAATTGAAATGGATTGCAGCCAATGGAGCTCACCCATAGTGATGGTACCCAAATTTGACAGTACCCAACGGTTGTGTGTGGACTATTGAAAGGTTAATGCAGTTACAAGAACGGACTCTTATCCTATCCCACATTTGGAGGATTGCATTGAGAAACTGGGACAATCAGCTTTTATTTCAAATTGGACTTACTTGAAGGTTACTGGCAGGTACTTTTATCCGAAAGGGCGAAGGAGATTTCAGCTTTTGTGACTCCAGATGGTATATACCAATTCAAAGTTATGCCACTTGGCATGAAAAATGCCCCAGCCACATTTCAACAGTTAACTAACAAAGTTGTTTCAGGATTACCCAATTGTGCGGTATACATCGACGATCTGGTAATTTTCAGCCAGAGATGGAAAGAACATTTGAAATATCTGATGGAGGTATTCGATCGACTTCAGGAGGTGGGTTTGGTGATAAACCTAGCCAAAAGTGAAGTTTAAAAAGCCCAAGTCAGTTTCCTTGAGGAGTTTCTGATACCCTTGAGACGAAGAAAAATAATGCGATTTCTTGGCATGAGTGGGTTTGATCGAACATTGGTGAAAACTTTTTGTAGCGTGGTTGCTCCACTGATGGACTTGCTGAAGAAATGTCGAAAATTTCAGACAGCGGACTTTCAACAGGCATTTGACTGCCTGAAAGCTGTGATAACCAATGCTCCTGTGTTGGAGAATTACAAGAGAATCTGTGATCAGATTAAACTAAAGTATCTGACTTTAAAGAGAAGTGCCGAGGCGTAGAGAAATGGATGGATCATGCAGAGACCTTCTTGTTCAAAGAGACTGTCAATCTAGAACAATTTCAGTTGGAGTGTGTTGTTTTTTTGAAACAACAAAGTATATTTACTGTGTGCATTTCTTAAAGGATAGTGAAAAGGTGAAAAATGAAACCACCTTGAAGTTGATGGTTTATTTTTTTTCTTGGGGGGGAGGTGTTATGTGAGTACGTTTAAGAAATGGTGTTTAAGATATGTACCTTTAAGAAATGGGTTTTTATCAGTGATGTCAGAATGTGGGTGGAGCTGGGCTGTCTGTCAGCTTTTTACTTTCGTTTTAGGCTGTTTGCTGCAGGGTGTGTTTTAGTTTAGTTTTCAGAGCCGGATAGCTGCAGTCACTGCCAGAAGTGGTATTAGTCTCTCTCTCTGCAATCTAAAAACTGTAAATCGATCCTTTGGTGATTTAAAACTAATAACTGCTCTCAGTAGTGACTTTAACCTGATGTGCTTCTGTTTAAAGGTTTTGTTTAAGTCTTATGGATGTTAAAAGGACAGTTTAAGGATTATTTAGTGGTGTATTCTTTGGGGGTTATACTTGAATTAATGGTTGCTAAGATGTTCACTGTATGCTTTAAAAAGGTTAACTTGAGTTCATGGAATAAACATTGTTTTACTTTGAAAAATACTTTTACATTTCTGCTGTACTACACCTGTTGAGTGGGCTGTGTGCTCCCCATACCACAATATATTAAAAGTTGTGGGTCAGGTGAACTCCATGATACACTTTGGAGTTCTCTAAACCCTGGCCCATAACAAATGGTCTGGCCTACATGTGACTCCAGACCCACAGCAATATAGTTGACTCTTAACTGCCCCTTTAAGGGCAATTAGGGATGGGCAATAAATGCTGGCACAGCCTGCGAAGCCACGTCCCATGAATGAATAAAAAAAAAGTGTTCTCACCTATATGCGAGCCAAGGACCAGGCCAATTAGTTTCCCTGTGACCCTCGCAAATACGAGTTACCCGCTCAGGGGATGGAGCTTCCTTATTCGTGGGGATCAAACCTGGATATAAAAACTCTGGCCCGGGTGTGGGCCACACGCAGGACTCCCTTCGGGGAGTAGTGGTGTATAGAGTTTTCATTCAATGCTTAAATAAACCTTTGTATCCTTTAAGTTCTCGTGTGGTCACTCGCTTAGATCCAACGTTGGGGACAAGGGTCAAATGGAGTTGCAGACGGAGCCATTTCTACAGTACTCGACCGCCTCTGCGAAGGCCTCTGGAAGGTGTTTCAATGGCTGTTGCTATACCTCATTTCCGGAAACTTGAGCCCTTCGACGCAGATGCCAACGACTGGTTACAGTACATTGACCAAAAGCCAAAGGCGGGGATGAACACCAGACCGTTACCCTGCTGACGGCCTGTGGTGCGCCTACCTTCAGCATAATCAAAAACTTAATATACCCCACTGTCCAGGACTTGTGATTGTTCACAGACTTCGTCGCCCTGGTAGGGGAGCACTTCAACCCCAGATTGCCCGTCATTGTCCAGGCCTACTGTTGGGCCAAATAAATCCCTAGACCATCAGTGCCAAAATATTTAGTGCACTCCAGAAGCTCAGAGATTTGCGAATAAGGGGCTGCCTTTCAGAGGTGTTGCAGGACAGACTGGTCTGTGGTATCCACAATGCAGCATCCCAGTGAAAGCTGCTCACCGGGCCCCAGCTGCACCTCAAAAGGGCCACAGAGATAGCCCTATTGTGGGAAAGCGTGGAGCAGGGAATGCAAGAGTTGCAGGGGATGCAAGAGTTGCAGGGGATGCAGGTCCTCAATCTAAGCTGTGCCTCCTCACAATGAGTGGCACCCTCTCGGGCGATTTCAGCCCCGGGCCCTGGATGACTGCGCACCAAGAGTCGGACCGCGCACCCCAGACCACGGGAACCGGACGGGACCATTCCCCGGGTCCTGATGAGACAGACCCCGGTTATTGCAGGGCATGTGGTTGGCATGGCCACAGAGAGCAAAGTTCATGGGATGGCCGATCTACCCATTATCCTCCCGAGGCTAGCTGTCTTTCCTAATCCAGCACCTTCTTCGTGGAAGAACCCAAGGGTGTTTGCCATCAGCTGAACTGTGTTTCCTCAGGCAAGGTCCAGATGGAATAGAACACGGGTACCGCCATCTTGGCTGTCGGTAAGGGAACATCCAGACAGGTGTTCAGCCCTATCGTTGCAGGACACCAAAACATGATTGGCCACCAACACCGGGGAGCCACAGGCGATCGCAGGAATTATGATGGTCCCGGTTGTCGACGGGCAGCAATCTGTTTGCCTACCCCTGGTCGTAGTACGGGGCAACAGCTCCAGTTTGCTTGGTCGAGCTTGATCACAGCGCCTCTACCTTGATTGGCAACAGGTGTTCTGGATGAGTTCTGGGGACCTGCATGCGGTGCTGGTAAAGTACCCTGTGGTTTTCAAAGCCGCACTGGGTATTATCCGTAGGGCCTCTGAAATGATTTACGTGGACCCTGAAGGACAGCAGAGGTACTTTTGCGCCCGCCCGGTTCTGTACCACTGCGGGCTAAAGTGGACATTCGCGGATTGGGCAATACTGGTTGTCCCTGTCATGAAGCCCGACGGCACCCTGTACCTTCGTGGCGACTATAAGATGATCATGAACCTGGCTCCAAGCTAGACCTTTACACCATGCAAAGGATCAAGTATCTCTATGCAAAGCTCAGTGGGGGATACTTGTGCACCAAGCCCGACATGAGCCATGCGTAGCTCCAATTGGTGCTCGATCCGGCATCACAGGAAGTGTGGACAGTAAATACGCACTGAAGGTTATATGAATACACCAGGTTGTTGTTCGTGGTATCGTTGGCTTGCGCCATTTTCCAGTAATGGAGAACATATTGTGGGGCCTACTGCACGTGGCTTATTTGGACGATGTATAGTGACCGGGATCTTGGACCAAGAGCACCTGGATAACCTTGACAATGTGTTCAGTCACTTTGCAGCCTCTGGTGTTTGCCTCCGTAGGGAAAAGTGCATTTTCAATGCCCATGTGGTGACTTACTTGGCTACTGTGTGAACCGGGGTGGCCTTCACCGGTTGAAGATAAGGTTCGGAACATCCGGCAGACCCCAGTTCCTGAGGGGGCTACGAAACTCTGTTCGTTCCTGGGACCCGTTAATTATTACAGCAAGTTTGTCGCGAGTTTGGTAACCGTGTTGGCCTCTCTGCACAAGCTCCTCAAGAAGGGCCAGATGTGGACAGGGTGCGTGCCATTTGTGGAGGTGAAGAAGTAGCTCTATTCTTCGTGGCTGCTCTCCCATTTCGACCCTCATGGCCACTTATGACAACTCGCTTTATGGCATCTGGGCGATTTTGTCCCACTAAATGGATGATGGAAAGGAGCACCCAATCGTGTTTGCCTCGCAGACGTTCGCTGCAGTGGCGGAGCGACACTGTACCCAAATCAAAAAGGAGGGTTTGACCGTGGTGTTCGCTTCAACAGTTGGTTAGCACTGATGCTTCACAGAGCCAGGGACCCGGGTTAGATTCCTGGCTTGGGTCGTCTCATAAAATCATAGACTTAACAGTGCCGGAGGACGACAATCGGCCCATCGAGTCTGCACCGGTCCTTGGAAAGAGCACCCTACTTAAACCCACACCTCCACCCTATTCTCATTACCCCACCTTACCTTTTTTGGACACTCAGGGGCAATTAGGCATGGCCAATCCATCTAACTTGCACATCTTTGGACTGTGGGAGGAAACCGGAGCACCTAGAGGAAACCCACATAGACACGGAGAAAACGTGCAAACTCCGCACAGTGACTCAAGCCAGGAATCGAACCTTGGGCCCTGGAGCTGTGAAGCAACAGTGCTAACCACTGTGCTACCGTGCTGGAGCCTGCTGTGTGGAATCTGCATGTTCTCCCCGTTTCTGCGTAGGTTTCCTCCATGTGCTCCGGTTTCCTCCCACAAGTCCCGAAAGACGTGCTTGTTAGGCGAATTGGACATTCTGAATTCTCCTTCAGTGTACGAAAACACCGGAGTGTGGCGACGAGGGGATCTTCATAGTAACTTCATTACAGTGTTAGTTACTTGTGACACTAATAAAAATTATTACAATGAATATAGGCCAAGTCTATTCAACATTTCCTCATAAGACAACCTCGACATCCCAAGAATCAACCTAGTAAATCTTCATAGAACTGAGCCAAAACGTGCAAGGAAGGAGTCCAGAAACAGTACACAGTACTCCTATGAATCTAAAGTTTGAATAACACTAGCAGCTCACATCTCGTGTTTTTTTGTTGAACCGATCCACAAATGTTCCCAGATTCTGGATGGGTTGGTAATTCATTAACACCATCGTTAGAAGGGTGTTGTCATCAATGAATCGAGGCCTACTGAACAAGTCAGCAAAATCAATTGGATCAGCCGTATTAAACACCTGTAAAGAAAACATAGGGAAATTCTTACACTTTTGAGGCAGACTGTACAGGGCAATTAAAATTAACACTGTTGAAAATTGAACATACTAGACGATGTTAATGTATTCACCAAAGAAACATGTCATATCCACATATTACCTCAAAAGAAATCCATAAAAGGTCATAATTCTTGAAAAGTAGTAATTGGGATAGAATTTCTTCTCATTTACCCCAGTGTGGAATCAACCAAACCAGCGGAAAAGATTGGGAAACTTAAAATGTAATACAGTAACACTCAAAAGTACTTATACTCAAGTCTCTGTGTTTTGTTATGATTTGTTCAATAGTCAAATCACTCAGATGAAACCCACCCACGAAACACGCTCCTGTGTCAACATTGCTTAATTCTGACCATCTTGGTTAGGAAGGCTTTTCATCAAATTGTACTATTCTTTTTCAGCACACAGGACACAGCTGTACAGCATACAATTACCATATATCAAAAATGTGGATTTACTAAAAAAAAAACTGGTGTACATCAATGCAAGCAGTAAATGGTTTTAAATGATGCTACTCAAAGTTAAAGGATTTGAATAATTAAAAAGGCTTTATTTTGTGATAGTCTAAGTTTCAGATTTATTAATAATCCGGCCGCACCGATTCCCACTCTTGAATGCATCAGGCATTATTCTTAAGAGAAAGTAAACAATTATTGTTTATTTCATTGCCTGATTGCACTAATTCATGAAAGGTTTTGCTTGCATTTGTGATAATGAATAAAATTTTTCATGGAAAGTTAAACTGGAACCAATGCAATTTTGAGCTATTTCCCATTGCCTGAAGAAGAATTTAGGGAGTGGGGAGGCTGCTATTTCAACAGTATATTATGAGTTTTCAATATTAATACTAATTGTACAAACATCCAATGACACCTACACCATGATGTTTACAATAGGATTTTTCTATGAATGTGATGATAGCTAACATAAAAATTGTACACCCAACTTCAGTCACTTATTACATAATATATTAATCCTTGTTCTTGCTCTTCAACAGTTGGTTATAAAGATAAAGGGCTAGATTCTCCCAGAAAATGACTAAGTGTCATTTTGGGTGAGTTTGCTGGGGTGTTTTCCGTTGGCTTTTCAGGTGAAATCCAGACCTGTATTCAATTACAGAGAATTTTTTGGGGGTTGGGGAGTTTATCACCGGTCAAGCCCACACTTTTAATTTTCGTTCTGCAGTTGGGAACAAAACTCCCTAGCCAGACTGGCTCCTCACACATCGGAATGCCATTATGTAAAGGTGTCCCGATCTCTAACTGAGCTCCACGGTGTGTGTCCCCCCCCCCCCCCCCCCCCAACAAACCCCCACCCATGGACAATGTGACCATCCGCAGACATGGGTATCACCATCCCTTACCCCCTGCTATGGTGTTGTTGAGGGGTGTCTCCTTTCAGTTCTCCCCATTTCAGGTCTACCCCACATCATGACATCCCTTCATGCTCCCCGCTTCACACCCTCGCCCTTCGTAACTCCCCTTCACACCCCTGATGCTCGCAGATGGCACCGCCAGCCTTGCACATGGGCAGTGCCAACCAGGCAGTACCAGGTTGGCACTGCCAGGGTTTCCAAGTGCCTGGGGCAGTGCCCTGCCTTGTCCCCCACCACCTGGGGGGGGGGGGGGGGGGGGGGGGGTCGGGGGTGCGGGGGTGCTCCAATGGTCTACAAGACCCCCGGTGTAGCCATTATGCCTGTACTAATCGGCGCGCAGCTGAGGCCTCACCGGTGCGGCCTCGACTCCCGGGAGCTGGCAGAACGCGGCATCAACCTGACTACGCATGTTTAGATACGTCTAATGGCTCATTTAAATATGATTATCTGGGATCGCACCGGGTGACGTGGGTCAGATGACTTGCACTCGGTTTTGCACCTGGCTCAAGGCCAGTTTTGGGCCTCTCCTGCGATGCTTCCGGCGCAACGGGATCGGCGCCAGGTGCAAGACAGTGGGAAAACTGCGGCCAAAGACAGGATCTATAGAAAGATTTTTGCCGCATCATAAGCTTCTCACATAGAAAATTATGCATGATATGGAAGGGCGGTGTTAAAGAGGCATGAAATGGTTTTTTTTCTCCTTAATATATTTTATTTAAGGTTGAATTTACACAAGTCTACAGAGTTTATTCTGGGAACCAGACTGATCCGATGGAATATTGTAATGTTTAAAACAGCCTGACTGAGGTGTAGACTGGGAGGTCAAGTAAGGAATGTCACACTACAAAGATAGATAGATATGCATCTGAATTCACAGGCTAAATCACACTGGTCCCGATATTTGCTGTGAAGCGGGGAGGAGGTTGGGGGAACTTCTTTGCGGAAATGCAGGAGGTCCAGCTGAATTCAGTTGCAGGATCGCATTAATTACTTTTTATACTGCATTTCCTGCCCAGCCAGATTTAGAGGCAGACCAGCTGGAAAAACCTTTAGTGGTAGGATGCGGCACTACCCAGAAGGAAGAACCAGTAAAACGGGGAAATAAGAATATTGGTCTGAACTGTGTTTTCCTTCTGGGAGGGAGCTGTGGGGGGCACTCTCAGCGATCAGAAAAGATTGGACCCTGTCGGGCATTTGGCAGACCACAGGGAGGGAAGCAGATCATGGGGAGGGAGGAGGCAGATTGGCGCCTGGGGTGAGGGAGAAAGTACAGCTCCTGCTCCTTTTGACCTATAAGCCAGTGCTTCATAAAGCACCTGTTAGATTTGGCAATTTTCAACTCCCTTTAGCTGATAGATTTCCTGAATCTTCATCCACACATTATAATAAAACACCGTCTCTCCAGAATGGTGCAAACCCCCAAAACACCACAGTTAAACTGGAAGTAGGCACCTTCGCGGTGGGTTACTGTTGGTGTTTCACCATCAATTCAACCCAACTCACAACATTTTCTCAGACCCTTAGTATTGAAAGTTATCCCAAATGATTTTACCTCCGCTGCACGGTTGGAAGGAACAAATGATGACACATCAGACAGAGTTAGAAACTCGGAGAAATTTTCAAATTGGCTCTCCAGGTAAAGACTGAAACTGTTGTTTTCATAACAGCGAAGAGGGATTTCTAGGGAAAGAAAAACAACTATAAATGTTTTGGCTACTTTCAAACAAGTACTCCTTATGACTTGGAATCTATTATCTAACCTAGCTGTGTAAATTCAAAATAATGTAACTGAATAAGGATAAATTTATTTGATAACCGGTCATCAGGATAAATGGGTTGAAAATCTATTATCATTCCTGCTCAGGGGTACAAATGTTCCAGCTCAGAAGAGTCAGAAAATATGATCCAGATATGCCAGGAATACTTGCTGGGACAACTATCAGTGCGAGGTATGTAATATCTGATCGACTTTCTGTCAGAGCATTCCACATATCTTACGCATATAGGGACCGCATAGGGGTATGCCTTTCAAATTGTGCCCAAGTTAAGATCAAAACTTAGACATCTGCAAAGGAATTATAACTAAAAGCAGCACTGTTAGAAAGTAGGACAAAGGGTTTCTGTTTCTAAGGATATCACGACATTCCCTTTAGCCAATGAACATCGACCAAACATTATGATCCTTTTATATGATACAGTCTCATTCTGCCCCTTGTGATACAAGTGCATGTCATTATAATGTAAAATTGGGAATCTCCCCTTGCCCTGGATGTCCACCCACCTGGGTATTTAAAACCTATTATCGAGGAAAAAGGATTTGGTTTCGGCATATCCCCTTCTATTTCCTCTGTAGTTACGGATAATGTGTATTTATTACAATATCTAGCATTGTCTTAAGCTCAAAATGGTGAATGCATTGCCACAACAGTAAGGCACACTTGAATATGCTCTCGCCGTAGTTACCCAAGGCAGGGGATCTAACACTAGCACCTCGGAGACCCAGAGTGAGCACCAGTTAGCACTGGTATCCCGGAACATGGCCAGACGTACCGGCCATTGGGGGGGTCTCCCAGGCATTCGGAGGTCCATAGGTGGTTGGGTTCTGGGCAGGGTGGTACCCTGGCACCACCAATGCCACCGAGGCACTGCCAGCCTAGCAGTGCCACCTGGGCACCATAGCAGTGCCCCTGCCAGGCTGGTAGTGCCACCTGGGCACACTGCAATTGCCAGAGTGGCACCCAGGTGGCACTACCAGGGTGTCAGGTTGGCAGTACCAAGGTGCCCTGATGGCATTTTGGCCGCACCAGCAATCGGGCCTAGCAATGCCCTGTTCTTATGAGGTGGGGTGGGGTGGGGTGCAGGCTGACTTGACCCTGGTGGAAATCTAGAGCGGAGTTTGTTCGAACAGGAAATAGTACTGAGTGCAGCATCGGCGGGGTGTTCCTCGCGAAGCCCCAAAATTAAGCAGAATCCCCTTTGATAGTGGGGTCGTTTACGGCGCTGCCAGCGCCGGGATACATCTGGCTAAAAGCTCTTGACACAGGACTCTATTACATTTCCATTACATTGCGCCCTGGAATTCATCATATTGAGGATAACCCACTGGGAAGATGTAGGTGCTCCAACCTTGGGCTGCAGCCAACTCAACAGTCAAGGAAACTTGAAATGGGGCGCCAGGGCCTTGAACTCAGGATTGAAAGTTTCAAGGACAGTTTTGGATTTGAACCCAGGATTATGGGCTGTGGGTGAACTGATTGAGGTCTGTCAAGATTGGGATCTGGAGATTGGGACTATGGGCGAGAGATTAGAGCCGATCAGAATATTATTTGATGCAAAGGTTTGCCTTTTTGTTTAGATATTGTTTAGATATCACACTAGTTGCCTCCAAAACGAGTGGTGATCTGAAGCAGGCACCAGGGACGGGATTCTCCGACCCCCTGCCGGGTCGGAGAATCGCCGGGGGCCGGCGTCAATCCCGCCCCCGCCGTGTCCCGAATTCTCCGCCACCAGAGATTCGGCGGCGGCGGGAATCGCACTGCGCTGGTCGGCGGCCCCCCCCGGCGATTCTCCGGCCTGCGATGGGCCGAAGTCCCGCCGCTGTCAACCCTCTCCCGCTGGCGTGGATCAAACCACCTACCTTACCGGCAGGAGCAGACGGCGCGGGCGGTCTCCGGGCTCCTGCGGGGGAGGGGGGGGGGGGGGGGGGGGGCGCGGGGGGATCTGGCCCCGGGGGTGCCCCCAAGGTGGCCTGGCCCGCGATCGGGGCCCACCGATCGGCCAGCGGGCCTGTGCCATGGGGGCACTCTTTTCCTTCCACCTTCGCCATGGTCTTCACAACCATGTTCCTTGACCAACGTTACAGTGAAAGTGTAGGAAATTAAAATAATTATTGGGCAGTCATATTGTTTGAAAGGCTAAGTCTTAAGTTACCAATCTCTGTTGAACTGAAACAATCATATTTAGGAAGTCAAACTTAAAATTTAAATACCTTTAGTGTAAGTTAGTATGTTTCTGTATATAGCTTCTTGAACACTGCTGGTCAGCTGCTGTTTGATTGAGCTCAGTGTTGAGACACTACAAAACAAAGAAATTAATGAGATACACTGAACACCATCATTGACAGCAACGTTCTCTGAATTGCAATCTGTAAATTTCACAGAATTGAGGTCCTAGTTTCGAGTTACTTGCAGTGAAGGCATACATTGGAATTTGTACAAGGAGAGCATCTGACCCCAAAGAATTAATGGATGGTAAGTTTTAACAGATGGAAAATCCAGCAGGTCCCATGCCTAAAATCCCAGCATGCCTGCAGCAGAAATGCATAAAATGTACCATCATATTATCACAAAATAAAAGATATTTCATTTTAGTGGAAGAACTATGGATACTAAACTGCAATGAGGAACTGATTTGTCTTGGAAAACTTGCTATCAAAGGGGTTGACTGCAGATTAAACAATGCCATCAAAATAAAATTCTAAATTTCCTAATACATATGGTGGTGCAATCAGATTCCTTTTACTCCTCAGCTATTTTGAAGGTGTTGAGCGTAGAAACAGATCTCCAACCGCCAGTATTATTTGAGAGTCTAGATCATGAGCCGGGTTTTGCACTTATTCGATATCCATGGATTTCTACTTTATAGCATTTAGGCGTAGGCTTCATGGCTGGGATTTCCTCAGAGAGTCAAAGGTTGATTGCTCCAAATGGCACCAACTAATTGAGCCCACTACACAGCTGTTTTTGTGACAGACAGGAACATTAAGTGAAGCATTTACCTATCATGCTATATTGGGGATCTGACTGCTTTGAGGTTAGACAGGCGCTAACAAAGAACAAGGTAACAAATGCTAGGTAATGCATGTTATGATCCCAGTTGGTGTTATAACTGGGCAGGAAGATCCCATAATGGAACCCTGGCTCAAAAGACCATAACTTAATTTTTAAAAATAAAATGCAGAGGAATAGTCACAGGACGGCTAATTAGTTTTAACAAGGAAAAAGGTTGATGATGATAACTCATTTACTCTCCCATTAGCTTCACAAATATACACAGATTTTAAGGTTAACACAGGTTACAAAGTATATCTTAGGGTATAATGATCTCAGTAACACACAATCTCTTTGAATGCACAGGCTGGCTGTGGTAAGACACACTTCACTCTGAACCCGAGTTCTGTGGATTTCTCCACAAAATCCCCCCAGATAATTCTCATACTATGAGCCACCTTGTCTCACTGAACTCCGGCTTCCACATGAGTGATTTAAAATTCCGTTTTCAGAAAGACCCACTTTCAAATCATCTGTGGAAAAATGCTTTTCCTTAGCTGCCTCCATCACTGATTCGTTTCCAGGTTTTACACCTCTTCCTTCAGGTTTCCCTCGTCTTAAAGACTTGCACACAAATTCCACGATCCAACCACCGAATTCCACAATTATTTCAAATAATGTCTCACAAACTGTAGCTATTTCTCACAAATGTTGTTTCTGGCCTCTCATGATCCAATTCTTTTTCAACTTCTATTACTTTATTGAACAGTAATCTGATCTGGTTCCCAGTTTCTTGGAACGTCTCATTGCTCTGGTTGCCTTAACTAGCAGTTCTTCAGATCTTGTTTTCTTAACTATGGCTCCATGTTATGGCTTTTCTTCTAGCAAATCTGAGAGATGTTCCCTCTCCAGCCTTCTAAACCAACTGCTTCTAACTGAGCTGCTTTCTCTCTCATTACCTATCTCCAACTGCTAATCAATTCTGCTAAAACAGCACTCATAAAGCCTTCCTACCTTAAAGATGCTCCCAGTTCCAGGGGCTGGTTTAGCTAGGGGCTGGTTTAGCTCACTCAGCTAAATCGCTGGCTTTTAAAGCAGACCAAGCAGGCCAGCAGCACGGTTCGATTCCCGTACCAGCCTCCCAGGACAGGCGCCGGAATGTGGCGACTAGGGGCTTTTCACAGTAACTTAATTGAAGCCTACTCGTGACAATAAGTGATTTTCATTTCATTTTCATTTCAGTTGCCAAGCAATGACTCTTACTTCTCCAAGCTTTTATTTCCTTTTCATGCCACAACCTCGCTCAGCCCAATAGTAGCAGTTTGAATTGAAACTAAAACCTCCACACATACAAACACCTTTGTCTGGCATGAATGTAATTATAGGTTAACCCTTACACAGAGACACTAAAAGTATACCTTATTTCTAATATTTACGAATATAAATCCCTTAAAATTACTTTTGTTTTCCCAACACAAGATGAATATCTTTTTGGAATTCAATCTCAAAGTGTTCTACACACCGACCAAAAGCAGCAATGCAAAGTTGAAATCAAATTCCCCATTTTTATACCAAAATAAAACAAAAATTGAACTTACATTATACGAGATCCATTGCAAGTCTCAGAAACAAAGATTAAAGGCACCATGTTTTCAGTGAGTCCTGTGAGCAATACTTTCAACCTTGTGCTAAACCAAATCTGGAGCTCGGTGTTGCTGGCATTCAAAAGAATTGGCTGTGTGCGGTTCAGAACTTCTTGCAGTAAAGCCGTTCTGACACCAGGAGCAAAAGCCACATTGTTCTGAAAAAAATTTGAGGGAGATAGCAGGGTGCAGGGAAAAACACCATTAATGCAAAATAGGTACAAATTAATAAATCAGCATTGAAAACTGCTTTAAACGTCAGGGGGTTTTCAAACAGTTCAGTATCCAATGATCCAGTCTACTTTATTCGTTCATAGAATTTACACTGTGGAAGGAGGCCATTCGGCCCATCGAGTCTGCACAGGCTCTTACCAAGAGCACCCTACTTAAGCCCATGCCTCCACCCTATCCCTATAACCCAGTAACCTCACATAACCTTTTGGACACAAAGGGGCAATTGAGCATGGGAAATTTACCTAACCTGCACATCTTTGGATTGGGGGAGGAAACCGGAGCACCCAGAGGAAACCCACAAAGACACGGGGAGAAAGTGCAAACTCTGCACAGTCACCCGCGGCCGGAATTGAAACCGGGTCCCTGAAGCTGTGAGGCAGCAGTGCCAACCACTGTTGCCACCGTGCCACAGTAGAAACTTCATGACAAAGATGATGCTGCAATGTGAATTTTGTGAGCACATCCAATATTCAGAATTTTACCAAAAGAATAATAAATTATTGCTGCAATCAATGATCTACATATCAAGGGCAGCACAGTAGCGCAAGTGATTAGCACTGTGATTTCACAGCGCCAGGGTCCCAGGTTCGAATCCCTGCTGGGTCACTGTCTGTGCGGAGTCTGCACGTTCTCCCCATGTCTGCGTGGGTTTCCTCAGGGTGCTCCGGTTTCCTCCCACAGTCGAAAGACGTGCAGGTAAGGTGGATTGGTCATGATAAATTGCCCTTAGTGCCAAAAAAAGGATAGGAGGGGTTATTGGGCTACGGGGATAGGGTGGAAGTAAGGGCTTAAGTGGGTTGGTGCAGACCCGATGGGCCGACTGGCCTCCTTCTGCACTGCATGGTCTATGTATATCACAACTCTCACAGAATTAAATATCACTGGAGATTTTCCAATGTACTTTGGTGTTCACAATGATACATCATTTGGATACTAAACAATTCAACTGGGGATAAAAGTGCAGGAAATACTCAGCAGGTCTGGTAGCATCTATGGAGATAGAAACAGAGTTATCAATATGAGTCAAATATGACTTCTTCAAAACTCTTTAAGAGTGAACTCTGGGCGGAATTCTCTGCAAGGCCAAACGCCGTCGTGAAACCCGGAGAGGTTCATGACAGCGCCGGAGGCCGCTCCTTGCCCCCTATTCTCCCCCCCCCCCCCCCCCCCCCCGGGGGGCTAGGAGGGCTGTGCCGTAAATCTTGGCCGCGGGGCCTTGTCGCCAGTGACAAGGCACCGCGCGCCGAGAATGACGCTGCCGGCTCCAACCCGCACATGCGCAGCTGACGTCACGACGGCTGACGGCTCAAACCCGCGCATGCCGTCTTCCCCTCCGCTGCCCCATGGCTTGATCTTGCGGGGCGGCGGAGGGGAAAGAGTGCGTCCCTTTGAGACGCCTGCCCGGTGGGCACCGATCGCGGGCCAGTCCCCTCCCGAGCACGGTCGTGGTGCTCACTCCCCTCTCTGCCCCCCACAAGCCCCATACTGACCTTTGGCGTGCTGTTCACGCCAGCAGCGACCAGATGTGGTTGCCGCCGGCGTGAACCGGTCGGGAACGGCAGGCCACTCGGCCCATCCGGATCGGAGAATTGTGGGTCGCCATGAAAAATAGCGGCCCACGATTCTCCGAGCAGCGTGTCGCAAAACGCAACACGCCATTTTGGGGGGGTGGGAGAATCGTGGGGGGTGCCAGAGTGGCCCTCCAACGATTCTCCCGCCCGGCGTGGGAGCGGAGAATCGCGCCCTCTGTTTCTCTCTCCCATCAGATGCTGCTAAACGTTCTATTTTTATCCCAAAATTTTGCTTTGAATTCATCTGGGGAAAAAACTACCGAGTTGGGGTGTTTAAAACATATAATAATAATCTTTATCATCACAAGTAGGCTTACATTAACACTGCAATGAAGCTACTGCGAAAATCCCCTAGTTGCCACATTCCGGCACCTCTTCGGGTACACAGTGGGAGAATTCAGAATGTCCAATTCACCTAATAGCACATCTTTCGGGACTTATGGGAGGAAAGCGAGGACCCGGAGGAAACCCACCCAGACAAAGGGAGAATGTTCAGACTCCACGCAGACAGTGACCCAAGTCGGGAATCGAACCTGGGACCCTGAAGCTGTGAAGCAACAGTGCTAACCACTGTGCTACCGTGCTATTTAATACAGTGATAGGGCTCTCACCCACCAGTCAGAGATCTGCGAGTAATCTTCCTTGGGGCAAGCTTACTGTTTTAACTGGCAAGTGCGTATTTAAGTGGCCAGTGGTGGGCTTTTGTTTGGATCAAGATATCCTGCCCCCAAGAGCCCCCAACAGATTTTGGCAGCTGTCCATTGCAGGTAACGTCAGAGGGAGCGGTAGCGGCTGCCTTCAAAGTGTCCATCAAAGGCCCAGGATCAACAAGGGACCCCATGCCACAGGTGAGGGAGAGTGGGAAGAGGGTCACAGAGAGGTGTGAGTGAGGATGGCTTCATTGGGGCACCTTCCCAAATTCCTTGATCAAGTACTGAGTACCTTTGAATAAGGGGCTCATCCCCTGAGAGTCCATAAGCAAACAAAACAGGATTTGCTTTTCAGGCTTCCTGCGTGGTGACTGTCCCTCCCACCTTTGAATACCAGCAGCATTTGGATGAGGTCCTCAAAAGGGCATGTGGTTACCATTTAAGAGTCTTAATTGGCAATGGCGTAGGAATGCTTCCCTGAGTCATTGTGTCCTCGACTTAATTGGGGAAGACACGGGCAGGCAATGGGATTCCCATCCAGCATCCTCCCACGTAATTAAATGCCCTCCCATCTCCCGAGTCACCTCGGAGAGGGTATTAAAACCATCCACAGTTTTTTAAAAAAAAGATTACTTGAAACATCCTCCTACCTGACTGGCAGCAGTTCTGAATTTTTCAATGAACTGAGTAACAGAAGCACTTGTGATGCTGTTGAAAAGTTTCTGCACATCATCAGCGTTAGTCACTGCTCCAGTTTTACCAGCAAACTCTCCGAGTTGGGAAGGTGTCAGCAATTCTGCTGCATCAAGCTGTGAAATAAGAAAACCCTGAAGACTAATACTCTTACAAATAGGATCAGAATCGTTCAGACGAGAAAATGACCAATCTTCACAGAGAAACACATAAAATTGTTTTGGGGCTTGTTTCCCTGTTGATTTCTATCAACTTGTAATCACTGAGGTTCCAATTGGGGGATAGAAATTGAAAGAGGATAATCAATGGAAAATAAAACCATAGAGTTATCACCAATTTTGCACGACAGGCAGTCCTCGACTTTATGACATTCAAATGATCATGAATAGCACTTAGATAATTTACAACTTGACACCCCATTTCGACTTTGCATGATTAGTTTTGACTTTACGATGTCACGCCAGCACATTCATACGTGCACATCAACATTCAGTACCACCAATCTGATGACTGGACGATGTAACTCCAGCCACTGTACTGTCTTTGTTAGGTTGGAAATTATTGCTTTATTCTGTTATTCCACCTGTAAGCCAATGTCAGATTGTTTTTAAGCACAACCATTGTGACAGCTCTCCATGCATTGCCTAACCTGCACTCAGTTTCTAAAGGTTAAACAGGCAACTGAGAGTGATCGATGGCTTCATCATATCCCCCACACTAACTGCGGAACTTGTGCTAAGTCATCCAGGCATCAAAAGTTGCTTCAGCGACTTGACAGAGTAACAGTTTTTAAAAAATAAATTTAGAGTACCCAATTCATTTTTTCCAATTAAGGGGCAATTCAGCATGGCCAATCCGCCTAGCCTGCACATCTTTGGTTTGTGGGGGTGAAACCTACGCAGACATGGGGAGAATGTGCAAACTCCACACGGACAGTGACCCAGAGCCGGGATCGAACCTGGGACCTCAGCGCCATGAGGCAGCAGTCAGGTGCGCCACCGTGCTAACCTGACAGAGCAAGAGTTGACAGCATGTGACACCGTTGGGTGCCCCATGAGCAATTTCCGGCTTTGGTTCAGAAACCAATAGCCCATTTATAACATTGTTTCTATGGAGAAATCAGTTCCAACGTTTTGAGTTATGATACGATTTTCAGGAATCCATTGTGTCCTTAGTCTGAGGACTGCCTGAACCATCCAGGATAAAGTGCTGCCCCAGTAAAATTCACTGAGACTTCTGTTTAAAAGAACATTGTACTTATGTGCCAATTTATTTACAATCCATTCTCTCTTCTTTGATAAATAGCTGCAATTAAATTTGGACATTGTAGAAGTTCCATTAACCCTTTTGTTATTACTTGATACCTCATGGCAAGGAAAATAGAATCTTAGTAAATGTAATGTACTGACAAGAGTGAAGCTTATGTATAGACTGTCATTCACATCTTGAGCGAGTAAAAGGCAATTGCACTGTTGTATTGCATGCGTTTGGAAATGGGAACTTTTGAAGCAGGGAAAACTTCATAAAACGGGAAATAAAATTAGATGACTAAACTGTTTATAGCTTTAAAAATTATAGCTTCATAATACCAAAGTTGAAACTTATAAAAATACAATCCCATGAAATATAGTTATTTCACCGATGTTATTTAAATCTTCTTCACATTAAAGATTCATCTCATGATTTTATTCTTCCAACAACAAACTCTGATCAGCAAAATCATTTTATTCAGCATCCTAAAAGCTCATGACTGGCTATGCAACTTACTGCATTGAAGTTTGAATTCAACCTGGTTAAATCCTCTATCTGAACAAGTTGACTGAACATTGCCCAATTCACCAGCAACCAATCTCTGGATCCATTGGTGTTGCTGATACAACCAGCACCTAGAATTAAAGGATAAAAGGAGGTTAGCTGTGCATGCACAACATTATCCAGGTGAATATTTTACTGTGCTTCTGTCTGATGAGTCACTTCTGCAAGAGTTGTGTTTGAATTAGAACCAGCACTAGCACAACTGATCTGAATCCATTAGTCAAGCTGAATCTCTTCAATTCCTGTTGCATGGCACAGATGTTTTGGATTATTCCAATTTTTTGGTGAAAACATTAGGTGCCCACTTATTAACATGAACTACTATGAAAGAAAAATGTTTGTCCTAACATTTCTGATGTGTACTTCCTTTCAATAACATTTAAAGTGCTCAGAAATGTTTTGGTGCATTAAAAAGAAACACTTGAAGATGGTGGCCATTTAAAACATTACACTTTAACTGCATGTTATTCTTAGTTAAAATTCGAATCACAGAATTGTTGTACTGTAGCACAGAAGAAAGCCATTCAACCCATACTGTGGCACCGGCTCTCTGAATGAGCAATTCAATTAGTGTCATTTTCCTGCCTTTTCTCTGTGACCCTTAACATTCTTCCTTTCAGCTAGCAGTCTAGTTCTCTTTCGAATGTTCTGATTGGACCTGCCTCCACCATATCGTCAGTCAGTGCATTCAAGATCTTAACCAGGACATCCAATTGCAACATGTAGGTGGAGGTTCCATATTGGGTGGTTCCTGCCAGAGTTCTTGTTTTTTGGCCTTTTTCACCGAGTTTTAGGGGGAACATTTATATGAGTTGTCTTCAGTAAAGTTGTGGGAATCAGAGGATGTCAAAATCCCAATGAAAGAATACGGCATGAAAAAGAACAAGCGCAAGTCCGCCTCCTGGCTCAAGTTTGGTGCAGAGTTCAATGATGGCAGGAGCAAGCTCGCTGGGTAGGGCTGCACCCAATACGGTTGACATGCTGGCCAAGGTGATGGCGGTGGAATTCGAGCAGTGGAAAGGAGTTGCGGAAAGTGGAGGAAAGTAATAAAGGGCTGAGAGCCAAAGTGGAGGAAGTGGAGAACAGGTCACAGGGCAGAATCTTCGGAGTGTGGGACTGCCTGAGGGGCTGGATGGCCTAAGGCCGACAAGAGTATTTTTCGGGGATGTTCGCCAAATTGTTGGGGGAGGAGAACATATCCCTCTTTGAGCTGGAGAGGGCTCATCGGTTGCTTCGGCCGAAGCCAAAGGCGATTAATCTACCAAGAGCTGTGACACAGCTATCTGATGAAAGAGAAGATCTTGAGATGGGCCAAGCAGAATCGGGAGGTGAGGTGGGAATGCAGCGGTAGTTGTAAATACTGGGATGTCAAGGTGCAGCTGCAAGAAGGCGGGCAGCCTTTAACAGGGCAAAGGGTGCGCTCTATAAGAGTTCGGGGTGATCTACCAGGCGAAGCTGAGAGTTACATATAACTCCAAGAGTCATTTTTTTGGATGTATCTCATTTGGTCGTGGTACCTTATCAACTTTTAGAATAGAGATTGAAATTGACTAAAATCATAATCAATTTAAAGCCATTCTAGTGTCAGAAGTACTTTCTCTTTCACTGTGGCCTGGGTAGCATCTTCTTCATTGATAAAGGCTGATGCAGAGTATAATACCTCACCTATGCCACCTCTCGCCATGTGTAATTTCCCTTCTTGGTCTCAAATCGGCCCTACTCCTTTTACCATTTATATACCGCACGGTAGCATTGTGGCTAGCACAATCGCTTCACAGCTCCAGGGTCCCTGGTTCGATTCTGGCTTGGGTCACTGTCTGTGCGGAGTCTGCGTATCCTCCCCGTGTGTGCGTGGGTTTCCTCCGGGTGCTCCGGTTTCCTCCCACAGTCCAAAGATGTGCAGGTTAGGTGGATTGGCCATGATAAATTGCCCTTAGTGTCCAAAATTGCCCTTAGTGTTGGGTGGGGTTACTGGGTTATGGGGATAGGGTGGAGTTGTTGACCTTAGGTAGGGTGCTCTTTCGAAGAGCCAGTGCAGACTCGATGGGCTGAATGGCCTCCTTCTACGCTGTAAATTCTATGATTCTATGATTCTATACCGATAGAAAACCTTGGGATTTTCTTTTACTTTGGCTGCCAGTCTCTTTGTACCCCTTTTTTCCTTCTGTAAAATACTTTTTCACCTCCCTTTTGAAGCTCTTTGCTTCTCTAAAATGCTTTTTCATCTCCCCTCTGAACCTTAAATATTCAGGCTTGTTCTCAAATATATTTTCTACTTGTCTGTCATAAGCACATAATTGTTCTTTATTTAAATTTCTATCATTTTTATCATCCAGGGAACTCTAGATTTGTTTGCCCTGTCTTTCCCTCTCAAGGGAATAAAACTTGATTGTGCCCAAATTCATCCTTCTTTGAAGGTAGAACATTATCGGCTATCGTTTTTCCTGCCAACGTTTGACTCCAATTTATTCTGCCCAGGTCCATACTTCAATGAAGTTGGTTACTCACATTTAATTATTCTTACTCTGGGTAATTTTAAAGTTACATTTTCCACACCGTTGTGGGTTCCCACTTCACTGGATGAGAACATAATTCATGGACCTTTCGAGCTTACCTGTGGTGTTGAGGTAACCAAAGATCCACACTCTCAGCACAGTTTCTCTTGTTCCTTCTGTCATCTTGTTGAATCCATTATTCAGTCCTTTTGTACTAAATGGAAAACATTGTTAGTGTTACTAATCAGATGGAAGATCAATAGTAATATTGACTTTGCAGAAACCAAGTTTAGGATCCTTCACTAAAGATGTGCAATAATCAGGTCTTGTGCCTGTAACTGAAAGCTGACCCCAAAAATCGCCTGACCTCCACCCCCACTATCTTGGATAGAGTCCCAAACACAGCCTCCCAATATCTCTCCAGCTTCTCACAGCCCCAGAACATATGAGCATGATTTGTCGGCCCCGACTATACATCTCACAACGATTGCCCACCCCCTGGAAGAACCCACTTATCCTCGCCTGAGCCATGTGTACCCTCTGCACCATCTTGAACTGAATCAAGCTCATCCTCGCACAGGAAGAGGTTGAGTTCACCCGCTGATCGCCTCACACCATAGCCCCCAACCTATTTCCCTCCCCAACTTCTCCTCCCATTTACTCTTGAACCTCACCTCTTGTGCCACACCCTGCTCCCCCAGCCACCCGCATATATCTCAAATGCTGCCCTCTCCCAAGTCGTCAGAAAGCAGCAATTGCTCCAACAGTGTGTTCTCCGGTAGCTTGGAGAACGTCCTCCAATCCTTTCACACAAAGTCCCGCATCTGCATACAGCTAAACTCACTGCCCCTCAGCAGCTCAAACTCTTCCACAGCTCGCCCAAACCCACAAACCTGCCCTCCGAGAACATGGCTCTAACCCACTCCAGCCCCGCCTCCCTCCACTTCCCGTACATCCCATCCATCTCCCCGTCTTAAACGTGTGGTTCCCACACAATGGCGTCAGCACTGGCATACGTTTCAACTTAAAATTTTTCCTCAACTGGTTCTGTAACCTGATCATCGGTTGCACCACCAGACTCCCCGTATACTTCCCCTGAGACAAAGGCAACGGAGCCATCCCTAAGGCCCTCTGATTGGACCTATGTCGCCCATGTAAATTCAGAGATCAGTGCCTCTATCCTCCGGAAGAAGGCCTTAGGGAGAAAGATCGGGAGGGTCTGAAAAATAAACAGCACATTCATCTTTCCCACCTGCACCATCCCTGCCATTCCTGTTAACCTCCTCCACTAACACTATCAAATCCCAACTGCGCATCGTGGCCCACTCCTGGGTCACCTGAATCCCTAAATATCTAAACCTCTCTCTAGCAATCTTAAATGGTAGTGCCCCTAAATTGGCCCCTACCCCACTGCATTCAATGGAAACATCTCACTGTTCCCAACATTCAGCTCATACCCGGAGAAGGCCCCAAACCTCTCCAACAGGCCCATGATTCTGCTCATGCTCTCCAGCGGGACCGACACAAACAACAGGTCACCTGCGTACAACGACAAGACGTGCACCTTGCTTCCCTTCACAATCCCTCGCCACTCAGTAGACCCTCGAAGGGTCATCGCCAAGGGTTCAATCACCAGCGTGAATAACAATGGCGACAGCAGACACCGCTGACTCGGTCTCCTGTGCAAACAAAAACCCGGTGAACTCATCTCATTCATACGCATGCTTGCCATTGCGGAATGCACCCACACCACCACCTCCCCATTCTCCCTTAAAATTTCCCTAGACGCCACCTTCCGCCGCAACTGGTGAGCCAACATATGGCTCGCCTTCTCTCCATACTTATGCTGCACGCCATTCGCTCTCCGCAGCTGCCCCACCGCTTTGCCATCGTCAACCTATCAAGCTGCCCCTACAGCCTATTCCTCACGACCACCAACTTCTTTGTAGCGGTCCCGAATATCTCCTACCCACCTCAACTATCTTGTCCAACAGCGGCCTGTGCTCCTCTCTCCTCATTTTACCGTGAGCCTTAAACAAAATAATCTCCCCTTGAACCAGCACCTTCAACACTTCCCAAAACTAGGCCACTGACTCCTACCCGTCCTGATTAAGTTCCATATAATTCCCAATCACCATCTCACCTTTTCATAAAACACCTTGGGTGCGATTCTCCGCTCCCCAGGTCGGGTGGGAGAATCGCGGCAGGGCCGCTCTGGCACTCCCGGCGATCCTCCCACCCCCCCCAATTCGGCGACCCGCGATTCTCAGGCCCGGATGGCCTAACGTTCCCGACCTTTTCACGCCGGCGGCAACCACACCTGGTCACTACCGGCATGAACATCGCGCGAAAGGTAAGTTTGGGGCCTGTGGGGAGCGGAGAGGGGATCGAGCACCACGGCCGTGCTCGGGAGGGGACTGGCCCGCGATCGGTGCCCACCGATCGTCAGGCCGGCATCTCTAAGAGACGCACTCTTTCCCCTCCGCCGCCCCACAAGATCAAGCCGTCACGTCTTGCGGGGCAGCGGAGGGGAAGATGGCAACCGCGTATGCGCGGGTTGGCGCCGGCCAACCTGCTCATGCGTGGCTGACGTCACTTAGGTGCCGTCGGCTGCGTCATTATCGGCACGCCGCCTTGACGCCAGCATCAAGGCCTGAGTTCCCCGCAACGCCTCTCCAAGCCCCCGGGGGGGGGGGGGGGGGGGGGGGGGGGGGGGGGGGAGAATAGGGGGCAAGGAGCGGCCTCCGACGCCATCGTGAAACACTCCGGGTTTCACGCCGGCATCGGCCGTTGCGGAGAATCGCGCCCCTTATCGGCCAAAAAAAAGTCTAATCTCCATCCCAGCCTCTGCACCTGCCCTGAACTGAGCCTAACCTCCAGCCAAAGCGCCACATGATCCAAAATCACAATTCCCGCATACACCGCCCCCACCACCATCAGCATCGCCCAAATCAATTCTAGGATACACCTTATACATTTGCGAGAAGAAGTAGTACTCCCTCCCTACCGGGCACCTGAACCTCAATGGATCCACTAGCCCCATAGGTTCCATAAACTCTCCTAGCTCCTTCGCCATCCTCGACCTTCCCATCGAGTTGGGGCTCAACCAGTCCACCTTCAGCTCCATTACACATTTAAAATCTTCACCCATAATCAGTTGGAGCGTATTGAAGTCCGGAATCGCTCCCAGTAACCCCTTCACAAACCCCGCATCATCCCAGCTAGGTGCATATACTTTGACTAACACTATCGGCATCCCCTCCAGCATCCCACTCACTATCATACACACCCCTGTCTCATCAACGGGGCCGAGGTGGAGATGGTTAACAGCTTCAAATCCCTGGGGGTGCACATCACCAAGTATCTGTCCTGGTCCACCCACGTCGATGCTACCACCCAAGAAAGCACAACAGCGCCTGTCCTTCCTCGAGAAACGAAGGAAATTTGGCATGTCCGCACTGGCTCTTACCAACTTATACAGATGTACCATAGAAAGCATCCTATCTGGCTGCATCATGGCCTGGTATGGGAACTACTCGGCCGAAGAACACAAAAAAACTTCAGAGTCGTGAACACAGCGCAGTCCATCACACAGACCTGCCTCCCATCCATTGACTCTATCCACACCTCATAGTCCAACTTTTCCATATTTAATAAATGTTTTTTTCTTGTTGCTAAAGCTAATTGGTGGTCCTATGACTGTTCCTCCGTGTTTTATACAAAAATGTAAAAGTTACAGTCTTTCGAACGAGAGTTCCATTCTGGGATCCTGTCATCCAGTTATAACACCAACTGGATCGTAACATGGCTCCAAGGCATTTAGTAATAAGTGAACCCCAGATTTAAGTTGTTTTGATGGGGTTGTGCTTCCAATTGAATTTGCAGCACTGGATTAATGTAAAAAAATGATCTACTCACACTTCTTGATAACCATCACAAGTTATGTTTCTTGCCAAAAGATGGCTCAGCACTGACTGAGAAATGCCAGCAATGAAAGGCCTGAAACGCCCTTGGAACCATTTTCTCAGGAAATCTGCATTGGTTAAGTTTTCATTGGTCTTGACAATCTCCCACAGAGCATTCATGAATGTGATCTTTGTCATCAGAGGAATTGATGGGTTCAGAGTCTGAAACAAATCATGATGTGTGTTTAAACTCAATGAGTAAAGAGATTCTCTTTTGGGGTTCAAAACTGCTATTTCCATTCATGGGACAACTGTGAGGAAATATTGAATCTTCAGAGTGGCACATCTGCTTTTAAAGCCAAACCACAAATGTGACAATGTGCGCAGACACCAGTAAGTCAGATACAAGTGTAAATTGCTGGTATAAAATGCAGAGATGGAGCGCCAATCAGGAGTCACAACTCAGGATACTAAGCCAATGGGAAACAAAGGGGGGAGTGTTACCAAAAGTGCAACTTTAAGAAAGCTTCAGTGCGCAGTGGGTTTTTTATTTGTTCCTTTGTTTCATATCTGAATTTGTACCAACTACGTTTTGCAATAAACTGAATCTAAACCTACCACCGGACCTCAAATCTTATTAGAAAATAGGAGATCCTGCAACAACTTAAAGGAAATTGAAATATTTCCAAATCAAAATATTCTACAGCAAAATTGTATAAGTGTAGGGAACAAAATATATCTTCATCTGATCTTTATCTAAACAATCTGATGAATTGTACAATAGCTCATATTACTGTTGTGGCAGCATGTCAGCAATGTGTTATTTTCACAACTCTGTGACAGTTCTATAATTATCTAATGAGGAACAAACAGCACATGTTTTGGGAAGTCTTTTTAACATCTTCCGCCGGGAAAGAAATTGATAGAATCAGATGGGCCAGTCATTTTACACTCTGCTTGATTTTACTCTGAATTAAAATCAATGGAAAATAAAATAGGGCATAGTGTGAAATGTGCGGCGGTGGGTCAGGTTAAAATGAATCCCTCTGTGTCAATTACAACTTTTTATGTTGAGGATGTTCATTTTTCTCTATCTTATTTTTAATTACTTTAGGGAAACATGAGTTCTAAATTTAGAACATTTCAAATAATGGCTACATCTCTTGCAATATCTTATTGTAACTTGAAGTAACAGAAAACAAAGGTGAGGCTCAAATTAGCAATTCTGATACAATGGGCAGTGACCCTCAGTTGTTACTGAATAATATTTAGGTTTGTCAGGGATGAGAAAAGTGCTGATTTCTGACTTTAAGTCCCTTGGAAAAGTCTGATGATGACCATGAAACCATTGCTGTTAAAAAAAAAATCTGGTTTACTAATATCCTTTAGTCTGGCCTACGCGTAACTCTTGAATGCCTCCTGAAATTGGCAGAGCAGGTATCTGAAAGGAGATTGCTTACGCTTTTAAGGAACTGAGTCATCCTGAGAGAATGCAACTACAATTTTGTGCAGATACAGTGGTCTTCCTTCAGAGCACCGGCAGCCCTGAAGACACATTGGCCTATGAATGGAAAATTAGCCGAGCAGCCTGATCTTTGATTCTATAATGATAGTCAACTAAGTTTGCATATCTTGCATATGCTTGCGTCTCACAGTCAAATCAGGGAGACTTTATATTAAAGCTTTCACAGTAATGTGTAAGAAAACCCTGGCACTGAATGTATGTAGTGGTTTGGATAAATTTGGCTTCGCTATAAATTATTTTTGATTAATAATTAATTACCTTGTTGTTGAACTTGTCCAGTGCCTCATTCAGCTTGGTCCTATCAAGCTTCCGAACAAAAACAGTCAGTGCGGTTTCATCTGACTTCTTCAGAGGCTTTAGGTCAATGAAACACTGAAATACATCTGTCAAGACATCACTACTTATACCTGAAAGCAGCAGATCAGTCTGCAAAGAAAAATAATCACATGTTGGAAAGCATTCCAGTACAATAATGTAAAATATCAAGTGAGGAATATTCCATTGTCAACCAATTCATCAACTAGTATATGTGTTGAATGTTGTCACACCAATGATTAAAATGCAGCTTGGTCTGGAGCAGGTCTACAAATCCTTTGCTTAATTTGAGTGGAAAGACACTTTACCTTAGCACATGCGTACTCTTTAATGTTGAAATTGCAGAGTTGAGTCATATTAACGTTATTCAGGAAATTATTCAAAGCCGAACTGTGGGAAGAGAAATAAACTGCTCTTAGGAAAATAAATACACTGAAGAACAAACAACTTCTATTGCATGTTCAATGTGTAAAATTATTTGAAACCAGTCAAACTTGTTATTTAAGTTTCCACACAATTTCCACATTATTCATTTGGGATACTTTGGGCTTTCTCAGTGTCAAGTGAAGTCACACACCAACAAGTGAATTGGGTCAATAAAACATGGCTTCACTTGAGAAAAAGTATTCTTCACAAATTCTTACCTGTTCACAGCTTTGCACAGTGTTGTTTCTGTTTGAAAAGTAGAAACAAATTAATATGTAGGAAATAAATCACTAAAATTATCTTATGAAATCATCAACAGTGAAGGAAAAATGACTCACCATTAACTGTGGTATTACCAGGCTATGGAAGAAAAATAACAATAATATGTTTACTACTGTACCATCTTAAGTTGATGGGATAAATGCAACATAATAAACTTTGCATAATTACAAATATTATTTTAGGTTTAAAAAAAGCATAACACCAATAGCCTTTCCATAATCCCCATAAATGTAAATTAATAACTGTGTAAATTAAGAAAAATAGGGATTGAATCCAAAATAATTACTTTAAAAACATAGAATGCTAGAAATTAGATTGCAAATTGACCTCTTGAGTGCAAATTATTTAATCTGTCTTACCCTATCATCAGGTTGTGGTTCTGAAATCAAACAAAATAATTACTTTTAAACGGTGCTCTGATAGTGCGTCATTATTATTAACCACACTGCTTCACTCAGAATAAATTACTCTCACAAAGTAATAGGAAATAATTCTGAAGTATGGCAACTCCATTGGTCATGCAGCTCATTCAATTGCAAAATAGAATGTGTCCACACTTTATGCTTGACACACACTACTGTAAAATGGACAGGCTTCACAGCAAATATTAGCTCCATAAAAGATTTGTTCTTGCATTAGCTGTTGTAATTTCACATATTTGTGACATTACGTTTTAATCAATGTGTGCTAACAGTACAAAATGGCAATTAAACAAACAATAAACTGTTCACATTTCTCACATGCGCTTTGATGATACCCAGCTCTAATTTATCACTACCACTCTCAACTCTTCCTTTGTTGCGAAATTACCAGACCGCCCACGCGACATCCAAAACTGCTTGAGTAGGCTTTTCCTCCAATTCAAAACTAGAAAGGCAAAGTAATTGGGCGGGATTCACCGTTGGCCGACGCCGAAATGGCAAAATGCGATTGGGCGCCGGTTTGATGCCAAATCAGGATCCTCTGGCACCCTGAAAATGCATCAATGCGCTGCTCGTGTGTGGCGTTTAAGCACTATTGGCATATCATTAGCATGCATGACCCTCTATTCTCCGCGATTCACCACCGCCGATGGACCGAGTTCCCAGCGGTGATGTTCACTTGTGGTCTCAATGGTTGGGAACCCAGCGTGCTGGCTGCAGACTGTGTCCAGCGCCACCACAGGGGGGCAGTATTTGGCAGGTCGGGTCTGCACACAGCCAGCGCCATGTTTTACGACATGACCGCTGCAGGTCGTCGCCATGCGCATGCGCGGCCATGGACCTAGCCATTCTCCAACCATTTTTGTCTTGGGAGTTGGGGCTTTCATTCGGCGCGGCTGCTAGCCCCTCACCGGTCACAGCATAGGTGACATTCACCGCCCATTTTTCCGTTGTAACACGCCACAGTTCCCATGCCACATTATCACTTAGCTTCCAAATCGGTGAATCCAGCCCGTTGTATTCGGTTTATGCTACATATTTTGTTCCAATGGCACTGACTCTATCCGTCTCCATGGCAACTGTCTGAGGCTAAATCTGACTATTTGCAATTTTGATATCAAATTTGACATGGAATTTGATGTGTTGGGTAAGCTGGGTCTATATGGACTGCGTTTGATGCAGTGTAGAGAGAGACAGGCTTCCAACACTTGATGAGATGCAACACGATTTTATTTAACATCTAACTATATCACATACTTGACTGTGGGTTGACACTATGCTGACTTGACTGGAGACCTGAGGCTAGCCTGACCAGACTAACTGACTACCACACGACCAGCCATGACTGGATTTTCACCCGCGGCTAACGCAGTAGCTAAATCCCATCCAATATCGCCAATTATTCATTTCTACTTCTGATATTCCCAGATTTGCCAGAAGTCTATTTCCTTAAAAACAAAACATATTGGGAATTTTGACAGGCTGGATACGTGGACGTATTAACTTTCTTCTGAGCTGTGCACTACAGGTGTACACAGCTTTGCATCACCAGTTCTTCCTGGAGCAAGGCCCCAACACTTGCCTGTCTGGAAGACACCATATCAAGGCCAGGCACTTTGCTCCCTGACCACAACCAAACCACCCCCCCCCCCCCCCCCCCCCCCCCAACGAGAACCATGGACCAACTTTCAGTCATTTGCTCTAATATAATTCTGTGTGACTCAGGATCAAAATTTGCATTAAAACCCTACAGTGTAGCACCTTAGGGGGTTTCACTATGTTAAAGGTGCTATATAAATAAAGGTTGGTGCAGAAAATATCTTGGAAAGTACTATGGAGGCTTTCAAATACACCGCAAAATACAAGCAATTACCTGATGAATTATCTGGAATGCCTCCTGTCAACCCAAGTCTCCTCACTTCAGATTCAGTGTGTGAGGCCACCCAAATGACCACAACAGTTTCATTCACTCCATGCTGGAGAGCTTGCAGGTTAAATCCAAGCAAGCCAATCAGATTCTGGGGACTCAGTTTCTGAAACAGAAAGAACATGTGATGAATAAATAGGAGCTTACCTTCGACTAACCCGACAACATGAAGTCAAAATTATGATGTAGGGTGGGACAAGGTCTGTTGCATTTGAACTAGCGATTATGTTGGAATATTTTGGCCCCTTGCCATGAGATTTACATATTACTGAGCAAAAGATGCATATTGTAAATTTCAAGTGTGTCTGAGTCATGTTCTAACGGGCAGTGTTGCTGAACATAACAGGAAGTGGTGCCCACTTCCAATGTCCAGGAGTGCACAATAGGCATGCAACTTGTAATTTGCAGACTTGCATAATTTGAGAGTGCAACAATCTCATTCTGCTGTCATGCAGATTTTGCAACTCTCATGCATATTTGTTCCATTTTTCAATAGGGAGACTAAAAATTGCAATGCTTTGCCTTCCTTTCGCAGTTCTGCCAGAAAACAAGTTGCTTCACCTTTGTTCTCACAGTTTACAATATCATTTGGAACACATGCTCACTTTACTCTGTATTTTTGCATAATAATTATAATAATAATAATCGCTTATTGTCACAAGTAGGCTTCAATGAAGTTACTGTGAAAAGCCCCTAGTCGCCACATTCCAGCGTCTGTTCGGGGAGGTCGGTACGGGAATTGCATTACACACCAGCTGTTTAGCCCACTGTGCTAAACCAGCAAATGTCTTGTTACTTAGAATTCTAAAGAATATAGCATTTGCTTTGGGTTAACCAGCCTTTCCATTAATTATAATTTGAGTCGTATAACAGTGAACTCAATTAGCTCTACATTTCTGTCACTGATATTTTATAATCACATACTACTAATCAGCAGTAGTGTTGCAGAGTCAGAGATACTATCCATGCGCTAAGTATAGAATGTGAGGTAAAGAAATTGAGACTGCTCCTAAAAAATGCACAGATGAACACACCTTTACTTCTTCAGGATTCAGTCCCTTGAAGGTTTCAAAGTCCATGTTGACACGGTTATTAGCAAGAGACCTCAGATCATCAACTGGGGCACCACCTGAAGAAAACATGGATTTGTTTTTTAGATGTGCACTCCTTTATAACTAATACACACTGCTGGTGAGCTTCAAAGATAGGGTCAGAAATGGATATTTATGACAAAGGGGAATGGGTCTGTAAAACTGAGAAATCTTGGACAGTTTCGAGGCATACTGCCCCATTTATCACTTGGAAAAAAATTCAAAGAACATTTGATGGCCCGATTCCATCTTCAAGCAGCAGTTTAGGAGAGTTGCTGGAATGCTCCAAGATTTTCACCCAACAGTCCACCATCAGTAAGACTGATGCCACACTTCCTGGTTTTAGGCTTGAGTACTTGGACTGGACACAGTTCCCCCCAAAACAAGGCAATACTAAGGTTGTTATACAAGATTGCACATAACTTCCCCTGAAGTGGCAGAGGAATACTCAGACTTTCCATTGACTAGTTCAAACATGGACATCTACAGCCCTTCTATTGTGGTGGATAGCCTCTTCCAATTTTAAAATAACATGAATGCCATGATTTGAGAATGGATAAATTTCCTTCTCAGAATCTTATACTTGTGGAATAATAGTCCTTTAATTGCAGCCATGTCAATGTCAACGAATCATCCTCATGCCTTTGCTGATCTTCCAACAGCATTCATCATGAGGTCCGAAAAGGAGTTTCTTTTTAAAAAGTATTTTATCCAAGGCATTTGCATATAACAAACAAGAGCAGAAGAAAAATCATACGACATTAGAAATAACCAACACCCAATCCACCCCCACTCCCCAATATCGCCCCCTTCTCCCATCCTGCCTTCCCCATTTTAACCCCCTTACTCCCCCCTCTCTGCTGACCCCTCAATAATCCTTAAAGAAGTCAATAAACGGCTTTCACCTCCAAGTGAACCCATCCACCGATCCCCTCAGGACAAACTTGACCTTCAGCAGCCTCAGGAATTCCGCTAGTTCGCTCACCCACACCCCCACTTTTGGCGGTTCCGAGTCCCTTCAACTGAGCAAGATCCGTCTCCGGGCTATCAGGGGAGCAAAGGCCAAGACATCGGCCTCTCTCGCCCCCTGCACTCCTGGGTCTTCCGACACCCCAAATATCGCTACCTCTGGACTCAAGGCTACCATCACCCCAATCAGATATTTCACCTGCAAACCCCTGCCATATTCTCTTCAGCTTCAGACATGCCCAAAGCATGTGGACGTGATTTGCGGGCCACCCAGCTCACATCTATCCTCTCCCCCCTCAAAAAACCTACTCATCCATATACAATTATATATGCCGCATGAATTACTTTAAACTGTATTAAGCTTAGTCTCGCATATGCCGAGGATGCACTCACCCTGCACAGGGCCTCAGCCCATGTCCCAGCCTCCACCTACCCTCCCACTTACGCTTTATATCCCCCACCACGGGCCCCTCCTAGTCCATCAACTCCTTGTAGACCTCAAACACCTTGCCCTCCCCTAGCTCCTCCTTGGACAGTACCTTGTCCTGCAACCCCAGAGGTGGCAGCCCAGGAAAGGAAGGTACCTCTCTCCTCACAAAATCCTGGACCTGCAGGTACCTAAAACCGTTCCCCCTGGGTAACTCGTATTGTTCCTCCAGATCCTCCAGATTCATGAATCTTGCCCCTATAAACAGATCGCCGAATTGCTCAATCCCAAAACCTCACATCCAACACCCCCCCCCAACCCGGTGCAAACCTATGGTTCTCACAGATCGGTGCCCACACCAAGATACCCTCTAATCCCAAATGCTGCCTCCACTGCCCCCACACGCTTAAGGCCGACACAACCACCAGGCTCAAGGAGTGCATGGTCGGTGAGAATGGCAGAGGCGCGATCAACAACACCCTTAAGCTCATTCTCCGACACAAAGCTGCCTCCATCTGCCCCCACGCTGACCCCTCCCTCATACCCATTTCCTGACCATGTAATAGTTCATCATGTTCGGCAATGCCAGTAAACAACCACCCCCCCCCCCACACACCCCCCGCTCCAGAAAAGCCCTCCTGACCCATGGGGTCTTCCCCACCTACACCAATCCCACACAAATCCTGAGATAAGCACATTGACCTTTTTAAAGAACGCCTTCCAGACGAAGATTGGTAGGTTCTGAAACACGAACAGGGACCTTGGCAGCACTGTCATTTTTACTGTCTGCACCCGCCCTGCCAGCGACAATAGCAGTACATCCCACCTCTTAATGTTCCCCTTCATCTGCTCCACCAACCGAGTCAAGTTCAGGTTGTGCAGTTGTGCCCAGCCCCATGTCACCTGGATACACAAGTATCTAAAACTCGCCCCACTACCTTGAAGGGCAGCTCTCCTAATCTCCTCTCTTGCCCTCTAGTCTCATTTGAGAACACCTTGCTCTTTCCCACATTCAACTTGTACCTAGGAGAACCGGCCAAATTCCTCCAAAATGCCCCAAATACCAATCAATAGGTCCGAAATGTACAATAGCAGGTTGTCCATGTACAGCGAGACTCTATGCTCGGTGCCCCACCTGCACTGTCCCTCTCCAATCCCCCAACACCCTAAGCGCCATTGTCAGCAAATCGGCAAAGCAAAGAATATTGGCAAGAGCGGGCACCCTTCTCAAGTCCCCCAATACAACCCACAATATCCCAAACTCACTCTCTTCGTCTGTATACTTGCAACTGGTGCCTTGTATAGCAACTGGGCCCAGCCACAA
The DNA here is from genome assembly GCF_902713615.1 of Scyliorhinus canicula. Lineage (NCBI taxonomy): Eukaryota > Metazoa > Chordata > Chondrichthyes > Carcharhiniformes > Scyliorhinidae > Scyliorhinus > Scyliorhinus canicula. Next base: position 62,881,892 of record NC_052160.1, on the reverse strand, counting down.
ACTCCTGCCCGAACCCAAACCGCCCAGCACCTCTCACAGATATTCCCACTCCACCCGGTCGAACGCCTTCTCCGCATCCATCACCACAACCACCTACATGTCCTGCCCTTCCGGAGGCATCATAATTACATTGAGTACCCTCCTCACATTCGCCAACAACTGCCTCCCTTTTACAAAACCAGGCTGATCCTCAGCTACTACACCCCCCGGGACACAGTCCTCGCTATGCGAAGCCAAGTCATTTCGGCAACAACTTGTCATCAATGTTCAATAACGATATCAGATGGTACAACTCACACTGCTCCGGATCCTTGCCGTTTTTCAACATCAGGAAAATGGAAGCCTGCGACAGTGTAGAGGGGAGTTCCCCTCTCCCTAGTCTTGTTATATGCCCTCACCAACAGTGGCCCCAGGACCCCCCCAAACATTTTATAAAACTCCATCGGAAATCCGCCGGACCCAGGGTCTTCCATGCCCGCATCGCCCCCATGCTATCCATCAGCTCCCTCAGCACAATTGGAGCTCCCAATCCCTGCACCAAATCCTCCTCCCGCTTGGGAAACTCGAACCCATCCAGGAACTGTGCCGCATTTCCTCCCCCCCCCCCCCCCCCCCCCCCCCCCCGCCCTCTGGATGGGAGCTCCTGTAAAACGCCTCAAACACGCTGTTCACCCTCTCTGGGTCCAGCACCACCACCCTACCCACCCTGTCCTTTACTCTGCCAATCTCCCTCGCCACCTCTTGGTCAACTGGTGGGCCAGCATCCTATTCGCCTTCTCACCGTATTCATATACTGCCCTCTGGCCCTCTGTAACTGCCCCACCACCTTCCCTGTAGGTGCATCTGGAGCCTTTACCTCAGCTTCTACACCCCTGCCTCTGGGGTCTATGAATACCTTCTAGCCACCCTCAGGATCTCATCTGCCTTGCCTTGCCTTCTCTGCCCATTCTGCCTTCTCCCTATGCACCTGAATTGAGATAAACACCCTGCAATCACCACCTTGAGTGTCTCCCTCAGTGTAGCGGTCATGACCTCTCCATTCTTTAGCTCCACGTACCCCCAGATGGCGGCCCACACCCCATTGCACACCTCCACATCCGCCAACAGCCCCACATCCAGCCTCCTCTGTGGGCGCTGGGTTCCTCCGCCCCATTCAAAAATCTACCCAGTGCAGCGCGTGGTCAGAGACCACGATCGACAAATACTCCGAGTCAACCACCACCCGCCAGCAACATCTTATCCAGATTAAAGAAGTCATTCCAGAAGTACACCCGGTGCATGTGAGAGAAGTATGAAAATTCCTTCACCCTCAGCCTCCCAAACCAAACCACTAAGAGTCCACCCCCCCATGTGCTCCATGCTTCAGCTTCACTGACCACGGGCTTGATCGGTCCAAACTCAGCTCAATAACTGTATTAGAATCTGCCCCCATGAAGAACCGGTGCGAGTTCAAGTCAGGATTTTTCTCCAGCACCTGCCTCATAAAGTCTACATCACCCCAGTTTGAGGCATAAACGTTTACCAGGACCACCGGCAATCCCCCCCACCCCCCAGCTTCCCAATCACTTTCACGAACCTCCCCAACGCCCTGCCCCCGAGTCTGCCACAGTATCACAATATACCCCACCTCAAATGCAACCTGCTTATTCATCAGCACCGCCACCCCACTTGTCTTCATATCCAGTCCCGAATGGAACACCTGCCCCAGCCATCTCTTCCTCAACCTTATCTGGTCCCCTATCTTTAATCCGTGTCCTGAAAAAGGACTCGTCCGCCTCGACTTCTCAGGTGCGTGAACACATGTGACCATTTGACCAGCCCACTCAGGCCCCTCACGTTCCAAGTGATCAGTTTGGCCAGGGGCTCCCCACACCCCTCCCCGTCGATCAGCCATATCTCTTTCTGGGCCAGCCCCTGGCCCGTGTCACATGACCCTCCAGGCCCAACCTCAGATGTGCACCGTCATCGATCCTTTTCCAACTACGCCACATGAACCACACCCTTGTCAGCAATCCTCCCCCCACTCTTAAACAAAACATCAAACTCATTCCCGCCCCCATGCCTTCCTCCTGACAACCCCCCACTGTACTCCCGTTAACTAGCCTGACCAGTTAGCATGGTGTCCCCCCCGCACCCCCCCCCCCCAAGGTCTCCGACCTCCTCAGCCCCCCCAATTATTCTCCCCCCCACCGTCCATACGCCCCTAATGAGCAGCAAAACTCATCCTTGATGTTCGAACAGCCTGCCCTGCAATAACCCCGCTATCGAAACAAAGAAAACACGCCAAAGGGGGAAAAAACTTGGAAAACAAACAAACACATGCGCAAACTCCTCCAAAGTTCAATGTCCTCACTCTCCTCCCAATTCATTGTCCCTCATGAACTCCATCACCTCTTTGATGCCAAAATAGTGTGCACGCATCGCTTCTCGGCCTTTTGGCTAAGATGAGCGTGAGGTCAGGTGTAATGCCTGGATCTGGTATGTCTCTCTTGTGGGGACCATGAATTGGATTCAATTTGAATTGGTTTTTGGAGCAGGCAAGGAGCTGGGTTAGGGGTTTGCCCCCGTCCACACTCTGAGCTCTGGCTTTGACTCTGATAAAGGAATTTAAACAAAAAAAATAACAGTACTCACGCTTCTGGAAAGTCACCCAGAAGCAGTTAGGGTACAGTACTTCATCCCGTTCTTAAAGAGGGCAGCCGTGACCCAGTTAAATCTGAGCCCCCTCTGTGCCAGTTATGCTCCCAAGTCCTGGTACACCTGCAGCTCGTTCCCTTCCCAATTCCTAGTCTGCCTTGCCCACTGAAGATCTTCTCCTTCTCCAGAAAGTGGTGCAACCATACCACCATCACCCCTGGTGGCTTGCCCGCTTGCGGCCTCCTCATCAGCACCCTGTGCACTCAGTCGACCTCCAGGGATCGGTCAAAGGCCTTTCCCCAATCAGCATCTCCAACATCTTGGCCATGTATGTGCTGGCCTCTGCACCTTCGGGCATCCCCGTTGTCTTCTGAAGTGATTCTCCAGATCCTCCACATTCTCCTTCAGCCTCTTTGGGGTCTCCCACATCATCCCCACTTCGGCTACTAACAAGGCCAGCTGCCCCTCATTCTCCCCCATCGTTTCCTCCACTTTCTGGATCACCCGGCCCTGGGTCTCTAGCATCTGTTCCACTCTCTTGATCCACGATATAATCAGTTCGACAACTTTGGCCAGGTCCACCAGGACCTTTTTCCTCCGCTGACTGAACTTTCCATTCAGAAACTCCACTAGCGGGCAGCGTGGTGGCACAGTGGTTGGCATTGCTGCCTCACGGTGCCGAGGTCCCAGCTTCGATCTCGGCTCTGGGTCACTGTATGTTTGGACTTTGCACATTCACCCAGTGTTTGCGTGGGTTTCACCTCCACAACCCAAAGATGTGCAGGCTAGGTGGATTGGCCACGCTAAATTGCTCGTTAATTGGAAAAAATGAATCGGGTACTCTAAATACATTTTTTTAAAACTTCACTAGCTGCTCCGTTGACCACTGGGCGGGCAGAACAGCCCCTTGCCCTCCACCATCTTATCCTGTAGCGTACCATGAAGACTCTCCTATTCCAGCAGCTCTTTCCTTTTTGCCCTACTCCTAGTTCGTGGATCCATCCACCAGCCACACTTTCTGCAGGCACTCCTGCACCTCTTGCCATCAAAACCTTTGCCTTTCGGTCGGGGGAAAAGGTCAAAAATTACCACCTTCAGCGGGAGCTACCAAATGTGTGACCGCTCACTCCATGGCTGCCACTGGAAATCCCTAAAAGAGTTTGAATTGGCTATTTTTATTGAGTTTAACATCATTGGACTAGCAATTAGTTAAAGATATGATGACCTCACACAAGAAATGAACTGAGTTAAATGTCACAGTGGTTAAATAATATTTCTGCACACACTTGAGGGTCCTGAAGCTTTGCCAATCTGAGTGCCTGAATTTCAATAAGTGGAATGTCCTTATTGTGAGAGAATGTGAACTCCAGATCAGAAAAAACTGCACCTGTCAGAGCCGGGTCGGAGAATCGCCGGGGCCGGCGTCAATCCCGCCCCCGCCATGTCCCGAAGTCTCCGGCACCAGAGATTCGGCGGGGGCGGGAAACGCGCCGCGCCGGTCGGCGGCACCCCCCCCCCCCCCCCCCGGCGATTCTCCGGCCCGCAATGGGCCAAAGTCCCGGCGCTGTCATGCCGGTCCCGCCAACGTGAATCAAACCACTTACCTTACCGGCGGGACCAGGCGGCACGGGCGGGCTCCGGGGTCCTGGGGGGGGGGCGGGGTAATCTGGCCCCGGGGGGTGCCCCCACGGTTGCCTGGCCCGCGATCAGGGCCCACCGATCGGAGGGCGGGCCTGTGCCGTGGGGGCACTCTTTTCCTTCCGCCTTCGCCATAGTCTTCACCATGGCGGAGGCGGAAGTGACCCCCTCTCCTACGCATGCACGGGGATGACGTCATCAGCCGCTGACACTCCGACGCATGCGTAGACTTCCGCTGGCCAGCGAAGTCCCTTCGGCCCCGGCTGGCATGGCGCCAAAGGCCGTTCCCGCCAGCCGGCGGAGCGCCAACCACTCCGGCGCGGGCCTAGCCCCTCAATGTTAGGGCTTGGCCCCTAAAGGTGCGGAGACTTCCGCACCTTTGGGGCGGCTCGCGCCGGAGTGGTTGGCGCCACTCCATCACGCCGGGTCCACCCGCCCCGCCAGGTAGGGGAGAATCCCGGCCCAGTAGTTCAATTTGAAGAATCAAATAGGATGATGGGATTTCTTGTGAATCCCTTTACTCACCAACATATGCCTTTATCAGCTGGAAGTAGGGGATTGGATTACTTTGCTGAGAGTTCAGTTCAATGCGTGCCTGACTGTAAAGCAAGTACTTCTTTGACTGCGTACACATAGACAGATCCAGAGCTCCTGCATCCCTGTGGGGAAAAGAGGTTAAAATGTTATTTTAGTGTCTCTACAACTGTACCAGGTAAGGGACTCTGAAGAGTTAAACAGATCTGAAATGTTAACTCTGTTTCTCTGTCCACAAATGCTGCCAGATCTGCTGAATTTTTCCAGCAATTTTTGCTTTATACAAAGTACTTGTATTGTCAGTTTCCAGCTCAAAGAGAGTTATCCAATCTTCTTGGCAGTACGTGGTAGAGTGCCAAATTGCCAATCACATCTGCTAATGTGTAAGAGTCTTTCCTGTTTATTTCCTTTGTTCCCAGTTCTTTTGTTTGATTATTTTTGGTCTGTGGACCCATAATCGGAATGCACATTAAGCAGAAGACTCAAAGTGAAGCCTGCTTGTCAGGACACTATGTTCCTGGGTTTTGTATTTTGGAGGAGAAACGTACCCTTCGGTGCCGAGTGACTCTTAGAGCTGTTTTTGGCGGAAGTCGGTTTTATTGGCTGGCTGGAAACCTGTGGGTTGGCCAGGGACAGGGTTCTGCCTGACAATAGTCAGTTACTAGTTCCTCTGTGATGCTTTTTGAGAGAACTTGGCAGAAGTGAATAGACCTTGGAAGTAAAAGGAACAGTCTATCTCTCTCTCTCTCTTGCTGAAGTTATGTTGTTCTAAAACCAGTGAGTGCATGGCACATCTTTGTTCTAAATCTGAAACGATCCTGAGTCTGCAGAAAAAATGACAATCTTTCAAAATAAAACCACCTGAAACTGAGAAGGATGTACCAGAATGAAAACCTGAACTTCAGATAAACATCAACCAGAAGTCATCCCAGGCATCAAAGATTCTTAATCCTTTTTATATTAATAATTTATTTCCTCGCAACCACCCTCTTCCCTCTGTGTTGCTTGTGTGTGTGTGTGTGTGTGTGTGTGTGTGTGTAGATAGAGAGTGGGGCTAGTTAGGTGGGGGGGGGGGGGGGGGGGCAGTTGGGAAAGTGGTATTAGATAGTTAGTTACATTTTAATTATAATACTGCACACAAGAAGAGGTTACTTGTGTTAAAGTTACAGACCTGGGTCGAAATTCTCCTCTAACCGGCGGGGCGGGGGGTCCCGGCGTAGCGGAGTGGTGCCAACCACTCCGGCGTCGGGCCTCCCCAAAGGGGCGGAATTCTCCGCACCTTTAGGGGTTAGGCCCGCGCTGGAGTGGCTCCCGCTGCGCCGATGGAGCCAAAACTGGCGCCAATGGGCTTTGGCGCTACGCCGCCTGGCGTCGGGGCTTGCCGAAAGGCCTTCGCCGGTCTGGCGCATTCAGCGGCCGCTGACGTCACCACCGGCGCATGCGCCGGTGGAGGGGGTCTCGTCCGCCTCCGCAATGGTGGAGGCCGTGGTGGCGGAGGAAGAAAAAGAGTGCCCCACGGCACTCGCCCGCCGGCCGATCGGTGGGACCTGATCGCGGGCCAGGCCACCGTGGGGGCACCCCCCGGGGTCCGATCGCCCGTGCCCCCCCCAGGACCCCGGGGGCCAGCTCGCGCCGCCAATCCCGCCGGCACAGAGGTGGTTTAAACCACGTCGGCGGGAGAGGCCTGACAGCGGTGGGACTTCGGCCCATTGCGGGCCGGAGAATCGCCGAGGGGGACACGCCGATCGGCAGGGCGTGATTCCCGCACCCGCCGATTCCCAGGTGGCGGAGAATTCCGGCCATGGCGGCGGCGGGATTTACGCCGGCTCCGGGCGATTCCCCGACCCTACGGGGGGTCGGAGAATTCCGCCACTGGTGACTGCAGTTTATTGGGCTGTCAAGGACTTCAGCTGGCTCAAGTGGGGCTGGACTTGACCTCACACTAGCCCATTGGGGTTGTGACACTAACATAAATTATAGTTTGACTGAATATTAATTCAGTGACTTATATTAGAAAGGGCATATGTATCCATTTAGGGACAATCGGAGAGATGTATTATTATGATGCCTTCCATAGTTGAATAGTCTGCACATTGGACTGGGTACAGATACATATCGATGCATCTCATAAAAGGTAATGACCCTCAGGCTGACAAGAAAATAAGCTACAAAATATGTTAACATCTATGAGAGGCATCCTGACTTACCTTGGAAAAATATTAGAATTTCATTCAGGACACTTTACAAAAGCAAAACCATGAAGACAGGACAACGATATTTGTTCAATCTGATAAGCCACCTCCTGAGATGGGTGTTGATTTTGTAAATCAATGGGACACAGGATGAGTAAATTAATTGCTTCAGAGTCTCTGTGAAAACCTTGCCCATCATGGTGCAACTGTACAAGATTGCAGTGATGGGAAGCAATACAATGAGACCACTGGTGATTGCCTCAAATAAGACAACTTAGGATAAACTGGAGTAGTATCAAAAAGATGGTTGCTGTATGTAAATTTGCTCCGTTAAATTGCACATCAACAAAATCATGGTCAAAGTTGCAACTTCAAGTGGATGTCTCGACCTGTAAATCTAAGTAAATTTGAATGTTTTCATCAAATTGCTTCAGGCAATTAAAATGAGTTGTACCAAAAATTGGAAGGAGAATTTTTGTGATGGTGATCCCAAATACTCAGTTTATGTATGAACTGAAGAAGAAAGCGTTGAGTTTGTTCCGTTCAGGGGGTTTGGTAAAGTCATTGAAAGAGGTACAGATGATTCTGGGTGGTCACATCCACCAGTTCCTGAAGAGAACAAGATACGGAGATCAGCTGGTCAAAAAGGCATGAAGTACATGCCTTGGTTGGCTAATACAGACCCTATAATAGCCGGGGACTCATGCTAGAACTATATATAGCACAAGTAACGCCACACATCTAGAGTACCCGGTACAGTTCTGGTCACACTTGGACTGGAGAAGTTTGGCCAGGAGGATTAATTGGATAAGCTTCTATTTCTTTCTTTAAAACAGAGGAGGCAGAGGGGTTGATGAAACTGAGAGGAGCCTAAATAGTCATGGGGTAGTCTAAATAGGAAGGACCTATTTTTCTCAGCAAAGCGGTCAATAACAAAGGTGTACTGATTTAAAGTAATTTAAAGCAGAAGACTGGAGGACGATAGATAACAATTGATTTCACCAAGAGGATGCTGAGATTTGGAAGTCACTGCCTAAAAAAGTGGTAGAGGCAGAAACACTCACTTTGTTTCTGCGTTTCTGCGGGCACAGATGCGATGGGCCAATTGGTCTCCTCCAGTACTATCAATTTCCATGCTTCTATGATTGTTTACTTTACAATTACCTTTCCTTGAGATTTTAATTAACTAACTTTGATACAGTTGGAAATTATCACGTTTCACTCATCAGGGAACTAGTAATAGAAAGGTGCAACATTTACGTCAAGTTGGAAATTGTCGACAGCTGCTGTTCATCCAGAGTGCATAACTTGGCTCCACCGGTCGCTTTCAAAGAAACTGCATTTAGAATGCCACCTAACTGGAGGAATCTTGTAACAATGGATTGCACCTATAGAAAGAGATGTGAAGTACACGTTATAACTCAGTCTTACAAAGCAGCATCCAACAAGTTAACAAGCTTCTTTTTTATGCTAATTCATCTCAAATGTTTCATAAAATATTTTTATTGGTGTTTTACAGTTTTTACAGAGTAACAGCTCATATGTATCTGGTATTTACAAACAAGTTTGTGTCTTATTTACAACGGTTTTTACATGAGTTCCCTCATGCTAGCTTGGAGTTTGGAGCTCCTGAGGTGACATCAAGATTCATAAGTGGCTTGGGGCAAGTGGAATTGATGATTGGGTGAGTACGGTTGGGTAAATATTTACTACTTTTATTGCTTATAGTTTAAAAGGTCTATGTGTTGTGGTTTATAGTTTGCAAAGGCTATATTCTGCAGTAACGAGGACCAGGGAAGAGGGTCTTAGATTAATTTATATTATTTGATTTTAAGTATTTTCCAAAAAGTTCAATTTAAAGGAGTAAGTCATGGCAGGGGAGCTTAAAACGGTGGTGTGCTCCTTCTGATATATGTGGGAAGCAGGGACCATTTCTAATGCCTAGGGCCAGCAAGTGTGCAGGAAGAATGTCCAGTTGAAGCTCCTGGAAGTCTGGGTTTTGGAGCTGGAGCGGCAGCTGGGGAAACTGCGGAGCATCCGCAATCAGTGCGGGAATCCAATACGTATAGAGGATCCATTGCAAGGAGAATTGATGAGCCTTTCTGTTGTTGCATACAATGGTATGTGAAGATTTAAAAAGAGTGGGAGCTGAGAGTCAGAGCGGAGATTTGAAAAGAACAGGACCTGAGAGTCCGAGCAGAGATTTAAAAAGCGGGAGCTGAGAAGGACACCTTTGAGTCGCGGGCTGAATTTGAAAAACAATCCAGGAGTGACGTGATAGGAAAACGGTAAGTTAATTGGCTGGTAAGTAACTGCTAATTTGCATGGTGTCTCCTCAGCTCCGACATCCTGGCCTAGTTCTGTGCTCGCCCGCGCCTTTTTACGGCGTCGGGCGGCGTCACGTGGGCGTGTTCGTAGCGTCGCCGTGTTCCAGCATCACCGCGCACGTGATTGACGCGGCCCCATTCCTAGCCCATTTCCCAGACGTGAATACCTCGGGAAATGGGCCGTGTCGGGCCATCGCAAAATTCGGCCATTTTCGCGATTTTCCGTAGGTGCGGAGAATCGCGCCCATTGTATTTTGCGGAGAACGAGTTAGATACAGCTCTTGAGGGGAAATAAATCAAAGAATATGGTGGGAAAGCGAGAACAGGTTACTGAGTTGGGTGAACAAACATGATCATAAAGAATGACGGAGCTGGCTCGAAAGGCACAATGGCATACTCCTGCTCCTATTTTTTTTCATGTATTTCCCAAATTTTAATGGCACTATTGCCCATTTCCAAGTACCAAAGACTACAACCAATTGTTAGAAGCAGCTGATGAACAGCTTTTTGTTCAAACTGACCAAAGAAGGACCTTGCTTCAAGAAAGGCCAACGTCTTGAACACTTTGGCATGCAAATTAAAGATATTGCTTATTATCTAGTCACCCTGTCAATACACAACACAACATTTTGACATTAATATTCTCTTTGTTTCAGTACCGTGGTATTTTCCAAATGTTGCACCATCAATGCAGCAAGTGTATCAACTTGAGTGATATTCCAGCTGCTGACGTCTGTGGCATTAAACACAGTGGATATGTTCCCCAGCAGTCGAATTTGGTTTTCAGGTAGCCCGTCGGGGTAAATCTGTTTCAGGAAACCCAAAATGAGAAACTTGAAACAGTTGATATGCAGTCAGCTTTCAGTTTCCACTTTATATCATCAGAATTGAACAACAATTGATCTCTTGTTATATTCGTAAAACCTTGACCAGACCATTCCCAGGGTTTGCGGAGTTAATTTTTAAAAAGGGGCTTCAGCAACTCGTGTGCCATTATTCCCTTTTCCTGTTCAATTCCCACTGGAGAGATGAGCGCACATAATCAAAACTTATCATTCAGCACAGCACTGAGGGAATCTTGAACCGTCGCGTGTATCGAACTTGGGATGGAGGAGATATTCCGAGGTCTCTTATGTTCATTCTCAAGTGCGTGCAAAAGATCCTCTGATTCCATATGAAGAGCAGCACAGGAGTTCTTAAAGATTCCTGGCGAATACTCAGTCATCTTGTTAACATCACTAAAATAAAAAAGGTAATCAGGAGTCTCATTGCTACTTGTCATACTTTGTGAAAAGTGGCTGTCAGGCTCCCCGTCATTATCACATCACTGCAATTGAAAACAAACGTCATTTGCTGCGGAACACTGTGGGAATTTGTGAGATAGTGAAAAGCTGTATATTAAGGCAAGGTTCTTTATTATGGTTTTACATCAATGTTTCTTACCCTCAATAGTCTCTGTTTCAGAACTCCCAGCTGAATACGATCAAAGGCAAGAGATCCCAGTCGAAGGACACTGTCTATCAGCACAAGATCACTCAAACAGACGTCCAACTGGGCCGTATTGTAGATTGCAGGTGTCAGCTCATTAATGTCTTCTGCTATTATTATTCCTTCTGTACAGTCTGCAAGCACAAGATTGTTTTAGATGTAATATTTCAATTTCATTCTTTTAGAAAATATTTTATGAAGGCATTTATTATTTTAACAATCAGGTTTCAACAAGAACAAAACAATATAACCAAACCCTCCCCCCCCCCCCCCCCCCCCCCCCCGCCCCCACCCTCCTCCGCTAATGGCTTAATTTTTCTCAAAGAAGCCGATGAATGGCTGCCACGTCCAGGCAAACCCCTACAGCGATCTCCTCAAGGTGAATTTATTTATGTTGAGTCTGAGAAACCATGCCATGTCGCTAACCCATACCGCCGACTTGGGGAGTTCCGAGTGCCTCCATCCTAGTACGATCCATCTCCGGGGGACACTAGTGAGGCTAAAGCCAGGACTTCGGTCTCTCTCACCCCCTGAGCTCCCGGATCTTCCGACATACCAAGAATCGCAACCTCTGGACTCGGTACCTCGCTTTCAATACCTCTGACATGATGTCAGCAAACCCCTACCAGAAACACCTCAGTCTCAGATATGCCCAAAACATATGGACATAGTTCGCAGGATCCCCCCGCACAATGCCCACGCCAAACTTCAACCCCCTCAAAGAACCTGCTCATCGGGGTCACCGTTGCGCGCCCTGTGGACCATCTTGAATTGTATCAGGCTGAGCCTGGCAGACGATGAGGATGCATTGACTCGCCTCAGGGCCTCATCCCATAATCAGGCCTCCAACTCCCCACCCAGCTCTTCTTCCCATTTTTTCTTCACCGCCCCATATCCGGGCTCCCTCCCACTCCATCAGCTCCCTATAGATCTCTGAAATCTTCCCATCTCCCACTCCTGCTCTCCACACCACCTTATCCTAAAGCCCCTGGGGTGGCAGATGTGGGAAGGTCGAAACCTGCAACCGCACAATGTCCCTCACGTGCAGAAACCGGAACCCATTCTCACCTGGCAACTCAAACTTCTCCTCCAAGCTCCAATAAAGAGATCAACAAATCTCTCGATCCCCACCCGCTGCCACTCCCGGAACCCCCCATCCAGCCCCCCGCCCCCCGTGGAGAGAACCAGTGGTTACCACATATCGGTGCCCATACCGATGCCCTTTCCAGTCCCATGTGCTGCCACCACTATCCCCACACCCTCAGGGCTGCTACTACTACCGGGCTTGTGGAGTACCTGGCCAGCAAGAACGGCAGAGGTACTGTTAACAGTGCCCGCAAACTCGTATCTTTAAATGAGGCTGCCTCCACCCACTCCCAAACCAACCCTCCCCCCACTACCCACTTGCTGATCATCGCCATATTCGCCGCCCAATGATCATTTATAACATTTGGAAGAACCAGCGCCCCCCCACCCCCAACGCCCCTGCTCCAGCGGCACCTTCGTAATCCGCGGGGCTTTACCAGCATAAGAAAATCCCGAGATCACCGCATTCACCTTTTTAAAGAAGGCCTTCGGGATAAAAATTGGGAGGTTCTGAAAGACAAACAGAAACCTCGGGAGAACCGTCATTTTCACTGTCTGCACCTACCCCGCCAATTACAGCAGGAGCGCATCCCACCTCTGAAAGTCCCCCCCTCATCTGTTCTATCAGCCGATCCAAATTCAGCTTCTGCAGCTACTCCCATTCCCGTGCCACCTGGATACGCAAATATCGAAAGCTCCCTCCTACCACCTTGAACGGCATCTCCCCCAATCTCTTCCCCTGAACCCTCGCCTGAATCGCAAAGGCCTCACTCTTGCCCATAGTCAATTTATACCCTGAAAACCAACCAAATTCCACCAATAGCCCCATAATCCCTCCAATCACCCCCAGCGAGTCTGAAATGTACAGAAATAAATCATCCGCGTAAAGCGAAACCCTGTGCTCCACTATCGACTGCCAGACCCTCGACGCTCTCAGTGCCATTGCCAATGTCTCTATAGTCAGGGCATGCAGCAGTGGGGAAATTGGGCACCCCTGCCTTGTCTCCCGGTGCAGCCTGAAATAGTCTGAACTCACCCAATTCGTCCGGACACTCGCCACCAGTGCCTGATTCAACAACCGGACCCAGTCCACAAATCTCTGTCCAAACACAAACCGCCCCAGGGTCTCCCTTAGGTATTCCCACTCCCTCGATCAAAGGCCTTCTCTGCGTCCATGGCAATCACCACCTCTACCTCTCGCCCCTCTAGAGGCATCATGCTGTTGGCCGCCAGATGCCTCCCCTTCACGAATGCCATCTGGTTCTCCACTATTACCCCTGGCTCACAATCTTCAATCCTCAAGGCCAAGATCTTAGCCAATAGTTTGGTATCTGCATTTAGAAGGGAAATCGGTCTATCTGGCCCACATTGTTCAGTGTCTTCATCCCACTTTAAAATGAGAGAATATCGCTGTGACAACGTCAGGGGTAGTACTCCCAGCTCCTTTGCCTCATTAAAAGCCCTTGCCAGCAGCGGTCCCAATGCCCCTGAGAACTTCTTGTAAAATTCTACCATGTACCCATCCAGACCCGGGGCCTTGCCCGATTGCATCGCATCCGCCCCTCCACTACTTCTACCAGCCTAATTTGGCTTTCCATCAATACCTCATCCGCCTTCGGGAACTCCAACCCCTCTAGAAACCGCCTCACCCCCTCCACCCCAGCTGGGGGTTCCGATTCATACAGCTTGCTAAAGAAATCATTAAATAACTAATTTACCCACCTCGGGTCCAAGACCACCCTCCCTCCCGTGTCCTTCACTTTCCCCATCTCCCTCGCTGCCTCCTCGCGACATCCTGCTCGCCTACTCCTCATACTCATACACCACCCCTCTCACCCTTTTCAACTGCCCCACCGCCTTTCCCGTAGATAATAACCCAAACTACATCTGCAGCTTCTGCCGCTCCTTCAGCAGCCTTGCCTCTGGGGCGTCCGTATACCTCCTGTCCACCTGCGGGATTTCCTCCACGAGCATTCCTGCCTCCGCTCGCTCCGCTTTCTCCATATGCGCCCAAATCGAAATAAACTCCCTCCTGACCATTGCCTTCAGTGCTTCCCATGCCGAAACCTCCCCCATATCATTAACCTCCACATATCCCAGGGGCCTTCCTCACCCGCTCACACACCTCTTCCTCCGCCAACAGCTCCAAATCCAGCATCCATTGCAGGCGCTGGGCCCCCCCTTTGCTCACCTGTCAGTCCACCCAGTGCGGGGCATGGTCCAACACCACTATTGCCAAATACTCAACTTAAACCACCCCCACCAACAATGTCTTATCAAACACAAAAAAGTATCTTCGGGTGTACACCGTGTGCACATGGGACAAGAATGAAAATTATTTCGCCCTCGGTCTCCCAAATCTCCACAGATCCACCTCCCCATGTGCTCCATTAACCCCCAGAGTTCCTTAACTGTTGCCGACACCCTCCCCGACCTCGAGATTGACCAGTCTAGTCTTGGATCCAGAACCGGATTAAAGTCTCTCTTCCCCCCACAATTAACTGACGGGAGTCCAGGTCGGTGATCCTCCCCAGAATCCGCCTAATAAACTCGATTTTGTCCCAGGTCAAGGCATAAATATTCACTGACACACCGACATCCCCTCCAGTTTCCCGCTCACCATGACATACCTCCCCAGAGTCTGCCACTATGCTTCCCACTTCAAACGCCATCCGCTTATTGATCAAAATCGACACCCCCTTCATTTTAGAGTCCAATCCAGAGTGAAATACTTGCCCGACCCATTCCTTCCTCAGTGTAGTCTGGTCCCACACCTTCAGGTGAGTCTCCTGCAGCATGGTCACATCCGTCTTCAAATTTTTAAATGAGCGAACACACGGGCCATTCAACCCTCGCACGTTCTATGTGATCAGCCTGGTCAGCGGGGGAACCCTACCCTCCCTTTGCCGATCAACCGTAGCCCCTATTGGGCCAGCCTCCAGCCCACGTACCACACGTCCCTAGGCCAACCCTTGGGCGACCTCCGTTATCGATCCTCCTCCTGTTACCTTTTAGAAGCCCTTCCCCTGTCAGCAGTACATCCCCCACCCCCCACCAAATCTCCCAACAACAACACCTACCCCAGCCCCTGACAAACATTCTGCTGACCACCAACTGCGCTTCCGTGAACTAGCCAGTCCAGATATCCTGGCAGCCCCCGTCCATGGCGCTCAGCAGCCAACCCCCCACTGGTTACCCTTCCGCCCCCCCCGTCCGACAACCTGTTAGTGCAAACAAGAACAACCCCTTCCCAAGCCCAATCGAACAGATCAACCCCCACCTTCCAAAAAAGAACAGAAACAAACCTGAAGCAAAGCAATGGCCCCAAACACAAATTAAACACAGCGCCAAAGCATCTCCACCAACGTTCAATGTCCTCCTTCTGCCAGTCCATTGTCTCTGAAAAATTTCATCGCTTCCTCTGACGTCCCGAAGTATTGTTCCCGGCTATCAGAAGTCACCCACAAACCTGTCAGATAGAGCATCCCAAACTTCACCCACTTCTTGAAGAGGGCCGCCTTGGCCTTATGAAGCTCACACTCCTCTTGGCCAGCTCTGCACCAGGTTCTGATATGCTCGAAGTTTACTGCCCTTCCAGGTGCAGCGCCTAGTCTGCTTGGCCCACATCAAGATCCGCTCCTTGTTCAGAAAACAGTGCAATCGGATTATCATCGTCCTTGGCAGCTCGTTGCCCTGGGACATCCTCATTAGCGCACTATGCGCACGATCCACTTCCAGAGGAGGAGCAAATCCTCCCTCCCCCAGCAGCTTCTCCAGCATCCTCTCCACATATCGCCGGCGTCAGCTCCCTCACTTCCCTCCAGTAGGCCCACGACCCTAATGTTCTGCCCGTGGAACTGGTTCTCCAGGTCCTCGACTTTCTCCTGGAGCCGCCTTTGCATATCCTGCAACAGCCCCATTTCCGCTGCCATCGAGGTGAGCTGTTCCTCGTGTTCCCCCGCCACCTCCTTCATCTTCTGGATTGCCTGACCCAGGGTCTACAACCTCGTCTCCAGGCGGTTGATCACCGCCTTAATCGCGTGCACCGCCCAGGCCAGGAACTCCAGATTCCCCTTGCGTTGTACGGTGAACTTGCCGTTCAGCAAGCCCACCAGCTGCCCTGTTGACCACTGAGCCAGCAGGGCCACTCCCCAATTTCACTCTTTAATAAGGCAATTTATGGATTATTGACTGAAAAAGGACACTGACCAACGCTGCACCTGGTAAAGGGCTTTTTTCTCATTATCCACAGCGAAAGTAACTACAGGTTACTTTTCTTGTCACCTGATGACAGGAGAACTCTTAACTCACTGTTACATGGATGTTCTCCATAAACATGCTCTGCATTGTAACTTATTGTCAGTTGCATACAAATTGTTGTGGCATGTTGAGACCTTCTACTCCATGAACAGCAGATAGGTTTAGCTGTGTGTGTACGAAATGTTGCAGTCCGATCTTAAACATCAAAGACATGTCCCATTGTTCAAATGTATATTGAACAATCAAATGGATTGAAAGCCCATTACATCCCCTTGTTAAATTTAATGCTCATGAACTGAGGCTGCAGAATATTCATGAAAGACAAGTCCTTCCTCTTGGAAACAAGATATCATCTACACACATTTCTTTAATATTTATTCTGATTACATACTTATCGTATTGTTTGATGTAATTCGCAAATTAAGTTGATTTATGAATATCAGAACATCATTGGGGGGCCTCAAACGTTTTGTTTTCTTGATAAACTTTGGAAGAGCTTCAATCAGGACGACCTGCATGGGACAAAATGCAATGCATAAAAAATACACTTCATGCTTCCTGGGCCACCAGCAGTAACATCTGCTAGACCATCTTGGAAGCACGGTAGCACTAGTGGCTTCACAGCACCAGGGTCCCAGGTTCGATTCCCCGCTGGGTCACTCTCTGTGCGGAGTCTGCACATTCTCCCCGTGGCTGCGTGGGTTTCCTCCGGGTGCTCCGGTTTCCTCCCACAGTCCAAAGACGTGCAGGTGAGGTGGATTGGCCACGATAAATTGCCTTTGCTGACGAAAAAAAAGGTTAGGAGGGGTTACTGGGTTACGGGAATAGGGTGGAAGTGAGGGCTTAAGTGGGTCGGTGCAGTCTCGATGGGCCAAACGGCCTCCTTCTGCACTGTATGTTCTATGTTCTAAAACGTTCTTCTATGGTGAAAATCTTTTTTTTAATTTAGAGTACTCAATTCATTTTTCGAATTAAGGGACAATTTAACGTGGCCAATCCACCTACCCTGCACACCTTTGGGTGTGGGGGCGAACCCACGCAAACACGCGGAGCATGTGCAAACTCCACACGGACAGTGACCCAGAGCCGGGATCAAACCTGGGACCTCGGCGCCGTGAGACTGCAGTGTTACCCACTGCGCCACCGTGCTGCCCCTGTGACGAAAATCTTTGCCAAAACACATTAGTGCCAAAGCAAATCAGTAGTGGCTACAAGATGATGGGAATGTTGACATATCAGCACAAAGTTTTGAATTGGAGCTTCCAGTGAAATGATCTAAGAAAAAGCACATAACCAAACATAAAGGCAGCTCTACAAGCGTTCCAAACAACTGCTGCAGGTTGTAATGAAATGTAAATTGATGAGAAACCAAGGCATATTTACTACAAATTCTGGATCCCAAAACACAAGATTCAAACAAAGTATCTAACCAGGTGACAGCTCAGTCACAAACTGTCCAAAATCATTGTACACGTTAACAAAGTTCACCACACATGTCATCGTGGTTTCAAACAGAATTAATTTTTATGTATGAGCCAATATTTTGATTCATTAAAAATTGAAAATATTATTTCCTCACTTAGGATTTCAATCATTTTGCGTTTCTTAATAAAATGCTCTAAGTGATTCTATTCTCCTCTCGCCAAAAAAATTGGTTCGGTGATTTACAAATTCAGCTATCTAAATCGATTGTTAATCAGATACAGCATACCTTTGTGACTTGACTCCATGTGTAGGTCAAAGTCAAGGGCAGATTCCCAAGATCTTGTATTGTAGCTGATGACCATGATGAAGGAATACTACAGGCAAAGATGAAACTCTTGAGTTAGGGAATACATTACTGATATTGCTTTGGAGTACAGGTATCACTAGATATGACGGTAACTGAAATATTTCCGATTCAATGTGATCAACCTCTCAATTAGTCTGCAACTATCCCCAACTTGAGGAGGTGAGGGAAGTCCCAGTGGTCGAAAGCTTTAGGAAGCATAGCTTCATGGTCACCTATGCTTCCAAAGCCTGCACACATCTTCCTTTGCTGCATCATACCAGGTTTGCAACTCGACTCCATTTATATCCCAATCCACCTGCTTCTATTTGGGTGTGCATGTGGATTGTTGCAAAGACAGTAGAACAATCTTCCAGGCCATTCTGGCGAGAGAATCACCATGGCGGGACGGAGATTTCATGGACATCCAAAAGAACCCTTGACCTTAGTTGGGAACCTCCAATCCCGGGGTGAGGGACTGGAAAACCCCACCAAGAATCAACATTCGTGGTAGAAATTCATAACATTACAAGCATAAAAGTAAGCAACTCAGGTTAAAATTATATGATGGAATTATGTGAACAGTGAACACTCACCCATATTTGCTGACTCTACTATTTAGTCGAGCTTCAATGGCTCGCTTCTGATCCTCACTGTACGAGTTGCAGGTCTTCAATGCATCCAAAATGGAAATATCAGATGCTGTGATGATGGATCCGTCAAGGTCACATACCAATCTACCCAGGATTGTCACACTCTCCTTTGTTAGATTCCTGCTGGAAATTCCCTGAGTATTGGCAAAACGAGCAATATTAATTCAGCAGTAGAATATGTTTACTGTTCTTTTGTGTGCAGAAGGCTGAACCTCCACAATACATCACCAAGTGGCAGATTGGATTATGTTGTGTTCATTGCCTCAAGACTAACTGACAGCTTTACAGTACAAGGCGCAAAACTGAAATTCTGGAAATAAATATTTTGGTGCCTGCCAGTTTTAAGATAACATCAGATGCAACTAGGAGCTAAGCAAGTCAGTGAAGCAAGCTTTAGAAATCTATTAATCCCGTCTGGGTCTCTCAAAGAATGGGTCCATTTCAATACTTTAAAAAACAATTAGAAAGGTTATATTTTTATCATGACGGTGATGTTCATTTGGAAGCAGTTTACTGTATATGTGGCTGGTAAGTGTGGTGATCTGCATCACTGTATATACACAAGGGGTTGATGTAAATACACTGCAACTAAGTAACCACTAGAGGGAGCACCAGAGATGTCATGACATGCAGACATACAGCCAATGGCATTACAACAGGACACAACCAATGGGTAATCAGGATACCCAGAGGAGGCATTACCACAAAGGGGCACTTCACAACCCATATAAAAGGACAGGGCACACATGCTCTGCCTCTTTCCACAGACACATCAAGAGTGTACATCAGGTTGGTCAACAGCATCACACCCAGCACGTGGCTTAGAGCAGGGTGGTAAAAATAGACTGAGTTACTACAGCTAGATTAGCAGAGAGTCAAACTCATTGAAGAACTGTGTTGATAGCTCAATAAACAAGTTGAACTCATTCATAGTCTGGAGCTTCCTTTGTCAAAACATACATCAAGGAAGCAGATTATGCTGCACGAAGCAGCATAACACAACAGTAAGGTGAGAGATATCGGCGCTGGTCACCCTTCAATATCTTAAACCATCTGGTTTTTGCATGCACAGCGTGATCTGTTGCATGCTCCAATGTGGCTACAGAGTAGATTGCACACCTGCATGGCTTTTCAGAGTGTTTGCAAGGAAGTAAGCTTTCATTTTAATTTTCCATTCATATATGCCACATTTGCAGACATTCACCTTCAAGAAGTCCTTGAACCATAACTCAGCCTATCTCGCAGGCAGTATAAATCACAAAATACTTCAACACTGTGGTAACTTGACCAGAAAAAATTAGTCGGAACGCATTGTGAAAGTTAATCTTCGTTAAAATGTATCAATAGCAAAGTTTAAAATACAGCGTGGACTCAAAAATAGGTGCAGCTAGTTAAACATCGAAATAACAGTAACTGAATAGAATTAGAACTAACAGCGGTTAAATACAAATATACAGAGGTAACAACAATTAACATTGGCACAGCATTTATTGACGATATCACAAATGGTTTTAAATAAGAAGATGCATATTATTAAAACTTTCCCCCCGTAAAATTTTAATCCTCCTTAAAGACAGAAATGCGATGATATGCATAAGCAATCATGTAAATAGTAATGTATATGACCTCCAACCAGCAGGTGGCAGTAGAGAACAATCATGTGACATTGTTACCTCAGGGAGTCTGGAGATAGTCGTCGTAGTGGATTGTCATATTTGATAATTTGATAATCTTAGAGAACTTATAATAGTTAGTAGTTTTTGATCACTTTCTCATGATTATTTAGATTACCTCATGATTACCCAGGTAATTGTTAAAAAATTAACATTTAACGAGTCAAGAACTAGACGTTCTCTAGTGCACGATTCCTACTGCCAAGCACCAGAACGTAACATGGGAGCAGGATCAACCTTGAAGATAAACCTTGAAGATATAAAATGGTATCTGGACTGGCTTTGAAGATCTAACAAGGTATCAGGGTTGGTTTTGAAGATCCAAAAAGACAACAGTAACAGAAGAAAAATAATTTCTCCTAACCACGTAGAGCACTGGAAAATCTCAATCAATGCACAACTAGGTATCGAAGTCCAGGATGGAAGGTCTGAAGACGCCACACCAGCTTCGATTCACTGGTAAGTAGATGCAAATTGGCGCACGTTTAAACAGCAATTCACACTCTACGTAGCAGCTCTGGATCTTCAGGCACAGCCTAATGAATGTAGAATTTTTGCGCACTATAGCAGGTCCACAGGCGATAGAAATCTTTAACACCTTCGTGTTCAATAGTGAAGCTGATAAAAAAAAACTTTCATGAAGTTGTGAAAAAGTTTGATCGATCACCGGAAAAAAATGAAACGTTCGAGCAGTATATTTTTCGTATGCGTACACAGCAGGCAGGTGAATCATTCGACAGCTTCTCAACAGATTTGAGGTTAAACGCGCAGGCATATAATTTTGCAACTTTGCAAGCATCAATGATCGCGATCAAATCATGTTTGGGATTAGTAATGACAAAGTTCGGGAGAGATTGTTGAGGGACAATGAACTGCAGCTCGACGATGCTATTGAGCAAGTTGGAGCGCCATGATCCCTTCGATTCTGCCCACCGGATCGTCCGCATACAATGAGACCCTGTGCACGACCCCCTCCACAATTGGTTCAATCCCTCTTCAGGGATTGTACTAAGCGCCATTGCCAACGACTCTGTCGGCAAGGCAAAGAGCAATGGGGAGTGCGAATACCCCTACCTCTTCCCACGGTGCAACCCAAAGTACCCCACTTACTAGGTTCCTCTGCAAGCTCGCAACTGGCGCCTTATCTACAAGCCAAGCCCAATCTACAAACCCCTGCCCGAACCCGAACCGCTCCAGCACCTCCAACAAAAATGACCATTCCACTTCATCAAATGCCTTCTCCGCGTTCGTCGCAACCACTACCTCCACCTCCTGCCTCTCCGAATGCATTGTGATTACATTGAGTAGCCATCTCACATTCACCAACAGCCTCCCCTTCACAAAACCCGTTTAGTCTTCGCCTTTCACTTGCGGCACTCAGTCCTCGATTCGCAACACCAACACCTTCGCCAACGACTTGGTGTCAATGTGTAATAGTGAAAACTCTCCTGGGAACCTGTCCGGCCCAGGGCCCTCGCTGCCTGTATCATCCCCATAATCTCCATCAGCTCAATTTTGGCCCCCAGGCCCTGAACCAGCCCCTCCTCCATTTTAGGGAAGTCCAACCCAAGAATTGTTACATCCCCTCCTCCCTGACGTGGGACTCCAATCAAACGCTTCAAACACACCATTCACTTCCTCCGGGTCCATCAGCACCTTATCTTTATCATCCCTGACTTTGTTAATCTGCCTTGCCATCTCCTGCATTCTCAACTGATGGGCCAACATCCTGCTTGCCTTTTCCCCATGCTCATACACTACCCCTCTGACCCTCCAGAGCTGACCCATTGCCTTCCCTTAGAAACTAGCCCAAAATCCATCTGGAGCCTCTGCCTCTCCCTCAACAGTCTCGCCTCACAGTGTCTCTTGTCCATCCTCAAAATCCCATTCACCAGTCTTGCTCTCTCCTCCCACTCCCTCTTCTTCAATGCGCCCAAATTGATACGAACATCCCCGTGACTACCGCCTTGAGTGCCTCCCAAAGCGTGCCGGCCATGACCTCCTCTCGTGTCGTTCAGCTCCACGTGATTATTCTGCCCTCTGTTGAGATACTCAAATAGGTTTCACTGAACGGCCATCAACTTTCTTCAGTGGATCATGAACAACCACCAAATCGGAAGCAACTTCATTAGGCTTATTCTGGTTGCTGCACTTCTGGTTCTGAACGTCTTGGATCCTTCATCTCTGCTACAAGTCCTCAGTCTCCCCTGCTCATCTTTGAAAAATGTTCCCCTTGTGTTTGGCGGGTATGTCCTTGCTTGACCATGTTGTCTGTTGTTCAGTGTCCAGATGGGAAGTGCTGGCTGTTCTTTCACTTTGCGGTATTCGACTATGAAATTGATTTGTCTCAATGGACCAGCTTCAATAAGATAAACCTTGAAGATATCAAATGGTATCTGGACTGGCTTTGAAGATCTAACAAGGTACGAGGGTTGGTTCTGAAGATCCAAAAAGACAACAGTAACAGAAGAAAAATAATTTCTCCTAACCACATAGAGCACTGGAAAATCTCAATCAATGCACAACTCGGTATCGAAGTCCAGGATGGAAGGTCTGAAGACGGCAGCTTCAATTCACTGGTAGGTAGATGCAAATTGGCGCACTTTTAAACAGCAATTCACACTCTACGTAGCAGCTCTGGATCTTCAGGCACAGCCTAATGAATGTACAATTGTTGCGCACTATAGCAGGTCCACAGGCGATAGAAATCTTTAACACCTTCGTGTTCAATAGTGAAGCTGATAAAAAAAACTGGTTTGTCTCAATGGACCAGCTTCAATTTCCTGTTTACAGAGTTTGCAAATGGTGGCTCGAATTAGTTCAAGCTCCTCATAGTCACCCGCATCTCGGAGCACATTGGTGAACTCATCAATGTTGTTAACTGACTCCAGTTTCACAAAAACACATCCAAAGACACTGTTGGTGTGATCACACATCATTCTCTTTCTTTTCAAGTGTTTGGAAGATCGTGCTTCCTCCATTCCTTTCAGTTCCGTCCTCCTCAGTTCACATATAGTGGAAGAAATAAGTCTGCATTCATCTCAGTCACTTCAAATATTTTACTTGCAGCTTCTTTCTTTACTTGATGCAGTGCACCCGCCTGCACGCCGCAATTGGCTTTCTGAACATCTTTTGCATTATTGGCAGCTATTTCCATGCCCTGAGAAATGTTGACATCTTTCTTGAAACTAAGTGTGGATTTTCTCATAAAAATGCCACTGAATGCTACAAACAAATCTAGCCTGAAGCATGTCTTCCTAAACTGCCCAAATTTACAATGTTAAGAAAGCTGGCGCAATTCAGCAACAAAGTTGGCTGCAGTCTCTACTATCCTCCAACACACATACACACACACACATTTTCTCTCACTCTGAGATACCCTTGGACCCCTGCTCTGAGGCCCGCACTGGATCATTTGCGGTCTGAGGGCCCTACTGTATGGTCCTCCACGATAAATGCAGTGCTGGAAGGCCCCTCCACCCTCCTATGCCAGCGAAAAACGGCCCCCACTCCAAGGCCTGCGCTGGTCAAACCTCCACTCCAAGGCTCATTCTGGACTCCCACGCTGCAGTGTTCACTCTGAGATCTGCTCCAAGGCCTTCTCTCCCTTTCCACTGTCCACACCCATCTAATCAGAGGCTAACTTCTCCAGACACCAGCAGATGTGCAGCAATTTCCAAATTTTTCAAATGTCACAGACCGCCTAAGAGCGCCGGTACTGCGGACTGCAGTTTGAGAACTCCTGCACTAACCAATTCACTCTTGGTCAGAACTCATAAAGCTGAATACTGACGATTCTGAAAGCTTTACTGAACAGAATGATGAAAGATCAGCAATCAAATAGAATGGGCATCTGTGAAGTGCGTTGTCAGAGATTTATTGTGACCATCATTATTCTTTCAGCTTCACTCAAGTGCTGGTTTAATAAATATGAGAGGAGTCAGACGAGCAGCATAAAGAAGACATTTACTTAAAATACTTACTATTTATAAAGGGGCCCAGTTGGACTTTGCCAGGTTGCCTCACTCTCTCGGTCTGTTCCTATCTGGTTGACCACATGGTAATGGCCCCATAGTTGGCAGGGAAGCTCATACTCCTCGAAGCACACAGGGAAAACAATCAAGCCAGCTCTGTGTGCTTCATGTAGGTTATTAAACTGGTTCTTGAAGAACTGCTCTCACCAATCACTCTCCATGGCGGAATCATAGAATTTACAGTGCAGAAGGAGGCCAGTCGGCCCATCAAGACTGCACTGGCTCTTGGAAAGAGCCCCAACCCAAGCCCACACCTCCACCCTATCCCCATAACCCAGTAGCCCCACCCAACACTAAGGGAAATTTAGCATGGCCAATCCGCCTAACCTGCAAATCTTTGGACTGTGGGAGGAAACCGGAGCGCCCGGAGGAAATCCACGCACACACGGGGAGAACGTGCAGACTCCGCACAGACAGTGACCCAAGCCGGGAATCGAACCTGGGACCCTGGAGCTGTGAAGCGATTGTGCTATCCACAATGCTACCGTGCTGCCCAAATGTTGAAACATTCCTCATTACCTGACATTACCACAATGTGAAACTGACTTTCATCAGTACCAGCAAGAATGCTGACTATATTCATGCTTAGCTTGGACCGATCCACTGTTTTATCCTTACCAAACAGATCCTGGCATCGTTTAACAGATTTCGTCTTCTTGCTGATCCTTTTCGTAAGACATTGATGTTTGACTTTCCAACTAATTTGAAGAATTCACGGCAGTTGGATGATCTCCTGAACTGTGCAGAGCTGAAAAGGGAAACAGGAGCTATGTTCAGATTACGTGAAGGAGAATGAACAGCTCAATTGGTGATTTCTCAAAGATATCCATTTTCAGATACCTGCATCCACTCAGTGCAAGATCCCAGATTCTTCCTTCCCCTAAAGTTGGACACTGAGGATAACTGTCCCATACATAAAACTGCCTTTACAGTCTCTCATTTTGCAATGTTAATTTATGGATTACATTTACCTCAAAACTGTCAAATATTTAAATTCAAATCCGATGCTGTTAAGTCAAATTCAAAATAATTACAATTGTTTTTCCTCCTGGTTCATTGGAAAAGTTGTTTATCAGACAATGTTCGAGAGGCTCAGTGAATTCATAATTCTACAAAGCTCCAGGACATGAGGAAACTTCCTGCTATTGATAAGTGGTCTAAAGCACTGCCAAATAAGTTCAACTCATCATATTTTCAGATGTCCATAAGACCATAAGACATAGGAGTGGAAGTAAGGCCATTCGGCCCATCGAGTCCACTCCACCATTCAATCATGGTTGATTTCAACTCCATTTACCCGCTCTCTCCCCATAGCCCTTAATTCCTCAAGAAATCAAGAATTTATCAATTTCTGTCTTAAAGACACTCAATGTCCCGGCTTCCACTGCCCTCTGTGGCAATGAATTTCACAGACCTACCACTCTCTGGCTGAAGAAATTTCTCCTCATCTCTGTTCTAAAGTGACTCCCTTTTATTCTAAGGCTGCGCCCCCGCGTCCTAGTCTCCCCTGCTAATGGAAACAACTTCCCTACGTCCATCCTCTCCAAGCCATTCATTATCTTGTACGTTTCTATTAGATCTCCCCTCAACCTCCTAAACTCCAATGAATATAATCCCACGATCCTCAGACGTTCATCGTATGTTAGGCCTACCATTCCTGGGATCATCCGTGTGAATCTCCGCTGGACCCGCTCCAGTGCCAGTATGTCCTTCCTGAGGTATGGGGCCCAAAATTGCTCACAGTATTCTAAATGGGGCCTAACTAGTGCTTTATAAAGCCTCAGAAGTACATCCCTGCTTTTATATTCCAAGCCTCTTGAGATAAATGACAACATTACATTTGCTTTCTTAATTACGGACTCAACCTGCAAGTTTACCTTTAGAGAATCCTGGACTAGGACTCCCAAGTCCCTTTGCACTTTAGCATTATGAATTTTGTCACCGTTTAGAAAATAGTCCATGCCTCTATTCTTTTTTCCAAAGTGCAAGACCTCGCACTTGCCCACGTTGAATTTCATCAGCCACTTCTTGGACCATTCTCCTAAACTGTCTAAATCTTTCTGCAGCCTCCCCACCTCCTCAATACTACCTGCCCCTCCACCTATCTTTGTATCATCGGCAAACTTGGCCAGAATGCCCCCAGTCCCGTCATCTAGATCGTTAATATATAAAGAGAACAGCTGTGGCCCCAACACTGAACCCTGCGGGACACCACTTGTCACCGGTTGCCATTCCGAAAAAGAACCTTTTATCCCAACTCTCTGCCTTCTGTCTGACAGCCAATCGTCAATCCATGTTAGTACCTTGCCTCGAATACCATGGGCCCTTATTTTACTCAGCAGTCTCCCGTGAGGCACCTTGTCAAAGGCCTTTTGGAAGTCAAGATAGATAACATCCATTGGCTCTCCTTGGTCTAACCTATTTGTTATCTCTTCAAAGAACTCTAACAGGTTTGTCAGGCACGACCTCCCCTTACTAAATCCATGCTGACTTGTCCTAATCCGACCCTGCACTTCCAAGAATTTAGAAATCTCATCCTTAACGATGGATAAACAATGTCACGCCAGAAGTAAACAATTTTACTTTTGATCAATGTGACCCAGCTCCATCCCTACGGCAACACTCAATCACCATTGCATAAATGGAGATCACCATCATCAAAACTTTGTTCAACAAAACAATGGAGGAGAATTGCAAGGAAATATAACATACTTTAAGAACAGCAGAACGTCCACAGGGAAGGTCTCTATGGCCAATGCAGTTCCATTCGCAGGTAGCCTAGCAGACATGCAGCTCAGCTGAAAAAAGAAGTTGTAAATTGTCATGTGAGAGTACCTTTAAGAAATGGATGTTCAAGCAATGTACCTTTAAGAAAATAGTGATGTCAGAGATGGTGGAGTTAGTACTCAGTTTTAGTTTCACATTGAAGAAAACTTGGGTGTGGCTGAGCTGCATTGCTGGTGATCTCTGCCATGAAGGATTATCTCTTAATCCTTTGGTGAAATCGGAATTGTAAAAAGGTCTCAGTATTGAATATAAATCTAATGTGCTTCTGTTTGAAGGATTTGTTAAGTCTTTTGGATGTGTAAAGGAACAGTTTGCAGGATTGGGTAATGTTGTATTATTTTCGGGGTTACCTTTGAAGTAAGGGGTGTTAAGAGATCCAATGTTTATTTAAAAGGTTAATTTGAGTTCATGGAATAAACATTGTTTTGTTTTTAAAACCACGTGTCCATAATTGGAATACTACACCTGGGGAACAAGCCGCGTGCTTCAAAAGCAACAATCCATTAAAGGTGGGGGTTGGTTGAACTCCATGATACATTTTGGGGTTCTGAAAGCACCGCTCCCATAACAAAATACAATGTTGAGAACACAACAACCTGCATTCGCGAATCTCATTACTAAGACCGGTCCCTTGAGATTGGCCAATTGCAATAAGAGATTAGTGGCCAAATCAGGGAACCTCTTCTCTGTATAAAACAGGGAGTGTCAGAGCCTCTGGACTCCCAATGTAGACAGCAAGCTGAATGCACACGGTCTTACTACTGTTGGTATGTTAATAAAAGGGATTCTGGTGAAGGGACTACTGCCTCCATGGACTTATTACAGCTAACGATATTCAGTACTTCTTGAGTTTTGTTTTGCTAGAAGTTAGTTAGATGGTAGTTTTCTCGGAGGTTGATGCTACAAGTTGTGTCCAATCAGTTATTTGGTCAAGGGGATCATGTCTGCTTTATTATCTGTGGTTATTGTTCTGACATTGCACGGTAGACTTAATAAATTGGTGCTCCTAGCAATAATAGTTTGGATTTGAAGAAATTACATGAATTGGATTCTGGAGGTGTTGAATCCAACACAACTTTCCATATATGAGAATTACTTTGCATAACTTTTTACATGAATATATTCTGGGCGGGATACTCCGTCCATTGGACGCACGGCATTTGTCCCCAATGGAACCAGGAATTGGGCGTCAGGGCAAAATTGTGATCGGCGCCTGAACGCCATGCTTCAAGAACTGCTAGCGACGTGAAAGACTTCCTCACCGCACGCCAGCAGGAGCATGTAAACAAATTGAACGAGTCGTAATGACCCATTTGCATCCCTTTAGAGGGCCTGCCGCATTATGCTTCGTCCTCACATGATTCCCCTGGTTCTCACGGCCGGTAAACACGTGGGTGAGGTTCACTTGTGGTTTCTACAATTGTGAACCTGCCATGGTGGATCTCACCGTGGTCCAAGCGGGGAATTGTTGCCCCATTGATCCACCGCAGGGTCTGGACGTCAGGACTACAATGGTAGAGACCATGCCAGGCAATGGAGGCCCAAACGCCCTCATTCCCCATCCCCCCAACCACTGCCTATCCCCAAAGTACACCGTGACCTGCCCCGCCTGCTCCCAGGTACCCTGTGATTGGTAGAACCCCACAGGGACCCGTGTGAGGGGGGCCCCTGTGTGGGAAACCCCCCCACCCCACCCCCCCAACACAGGGACTTGTGATAGGGAGACTCCACCCACAGAGACCCCTGTGATAGGGAGACTCCCCCACAGGGATCCTTGTGAGAGGTAAACACCCCCACAGGGACCCCTGTGATAGGGAGACCCCCCCCCCCCCCCACAGGAGCCCCTGTGATTGGGAGACCTCTAGATGGACACCTGTCAGAGGTGGACTCCCGACAGGAATGCCACAATTGGGGCCTCCCCACATGTATCCTGCAATGGGGGGCACTGCACAGGCATACCTGTAATAGGCGGACCCCGGGGTCTCCCTATAACAGAGGGATCATCCTACATGTCCCCCTGTAATTGAGAGATCCTCTCCAGAGGTACCCCTGTAATATGGGGACTCCCCCACAGGCACCCCTGTAATAGCGGTCAGCACACAGGTAACCCTGGAATAGGGGGGATCCCAATGGGGGTATCCCTGTAATTAGGAGAACCCCTCCCAGTTACCCCTGTAATAGGGGGGCTCCCCCACAGGTACCCCTGTAATAGTGGGACCGCCACAAGGACCCCTGTAATCGGGAGAAGCCCCACAGGGACCCCTGTGATTGCGAGAGCCCTAGAGGGACACCTGTGAGGAGGACTCGCCACAGGGTGCCTCAAATGGGGGACCACCCACAGGCACTGCTGGAAAATGAGGGGCCCCCAAAGGGGTACCCCTGTAAAAGGGAGATCCTTCCCCTCCCCCAAGAGGTACCCCTGTAATGGGGGGGGACCCCCCCACGTGTAGCCCTGTAAAGGTGGGACCTCCACAGTGACTCGTGCAATAAGGGGTTCCCCACAGAGACCCCATGCCTAAAGAAATCCCCACCACAGCAGCCCCCCTCCCCTCAGAAAAGAGAAATCTGTGTGGAAGCTAGAGAGCAGTCCACACATGGGCAATGAGGTAACTGCAGTGTTAAGACAGGTCAAATGCAGAGAAATCATATGCTTAAGTGATTGCACTGCACTTCGTTGAACTTATATCCTCAAGCACAGGAGTCCCTGTGTAGGTCCTCCTATTGCAGGTGCCCCTGGGTAGGTTGCCCTATTACAGGGGTGCCTGGAGCGTGGGGGGAGGGGTCACCTCCGGATGTGTGGATAGAGGGGCTCCCATACAATGCAGGGGTGAGAGCCAGCCGTGTGGTGGTGGTGGGGTCGGGGCCGAATTGCTGTGCGGGGAGGGGAAGTGAATGTTGGCTGATTTGCGGGTGGAGGGAGGCTGCTGTCCGCCAGACCTCGCAATTAGGCCACCCCGCACAAGATGGCGACCCGATAGTGGGATTCCCTGAGAAATATCGTATTCCACACCATGCAGTAATTTGCATGTCATGCAGTACTGAATTGCATCCCGCTTTACGGCCGCAAGGGGATCATAAAACTTGTGCAATTCAGCTCCGGGCTGAATTCAGAACAGTCTCCCAAACAGAGAATCCAGCGTCTATTTTTCCTCCAATGTGATTGTTGTGAAAGACCTCACCTGACTTTCGTCAAACACTGCCCCTTTACCCTTCATTGCTTGCAGTAGTTGAAGAAATGTAGAAAATTCCAGGTCCTTCACTGCACCACAACTGAAGCCTTGAAGGACAGAAGGTGAAAATCTGAAACAAATAATGGCATCATTACATCATTTTAAAACATCTCACTTTCTTCAAATGCTGAGGAACAAGGGTTTTAACATTAGTACTATCCTATATCTATCTGTTCTATGTTCTATGTACTGTTCTATGTTCTATGTTCTATCAAAATATAGTCCACGTATGGGTCAAATCATCCAGGTCAATGTAATAATTCCAGGTTATATTTTATACCAGTTGTGTATATGGATTGGGACTGGTATGAAAGAACAGTTTGCCTTGAAAGATAATCAGATCAAATATTGACCAATAACAGTTCCCTATGATGGGACCCAGAAGAAATCATTGCACTGAGTAAAATATTCAGTTGGTAACAATGCTCTGAGTAAAATCATCCATTCACAATAGGTTTAATAACTGGCTTAAATGAACTAAATCACAGTTTCTCAGGAAAAACATTTTTACTCAACAAGTTATATATATCAAGGTTCAAAGAAGACTAATGTATACAGATGATGACATAGACAGGCAGTAAAAATTGCCAGAGAACCAAATGTATAGCAAAAAAAAAGTTTTACCTTGAAAAATTGTTGCTGTTTCTGACCACACTCTCAAAGAACACGGCAGCCTGTGGAGCAAAAACATTTAAATCATTAATATTCACAATAATTACAGACTGCTTTTACACAAAATAATCAGACCAGGACAAAGCGCCACATCTGGTCTGATCTTTCAACTGACCTGTGAATTAATGCTCATGTCTCAATTGAACGGGGCAGCATGTTAGCGCAGAGGTTAGTACTGCTGCCTCATGGTGCCGAGTTCCCAGGTTCGATCGCATCCCTGGGTCACTGTCCCTGTGGAGTTTGCACATTCTCCCCATGTTTATGTGGGTTTCATCCCCACAACCCAAAGATGTGCAGGGTAAAGACTTTATGGTGAAACAGTTGAGGAACAGTGGAGAACCTTCCAAGCGATTTATCACAGTGCTCAGCAAAGGTTTATACCAACAAAAAGGAAGGACGGTGGAAAGAGGGAAAATTGACTGTGGATATCTAAGGAAATAAGGGAGAGTATCAAATTGGAGGGAAAAGCAAAGATTATTGGGAGACGGAAAGCTACTAAAAATGCTATAAAGAGTAAGATAGATTACGAGAGGAAACCTGCTCAGAACATAAAACCATATAGCAAAAGTTTCTACAAATATATAAAACGAAAAAAGGGGCGAAGGTAAATATTGGTCCTTTAGAGGATGAGAAGGGAGATTTAATAATGGGAGATGAGGAAGTGAACAGGTTTTTTGGGTCAGTCTTTACAGTGGAAGGCACAAATAACATGCCAGTGACTGATGGAAATGAGGCTATGACAGGTGAGAACCTTGAGATGATTGTTATCACTAAGGAGGTAGTGATGGGCAAGCTAATGGGGTTAAAGGTAGACAAGTCTCCTGGCCCTGATGGAATGCATCCCAGTGTGCTAAAAGAGATGGCTAGGGAAATTGCAAATGCACTAGTGATAATTTACCTCTGGGGTGGTCCCAGTGGATTGGAAATTAGCAAAAGTGACACCACGTTTTAAAAAAGGAGGTAGGCAGATAGTGGGTAATTATAGGCCAGTTATCTTAACTTCGGTAGTAGGGAAGATGCTGGAATCTATCATCAAGGAAGAAATAGCGAGGCATCTGGATGGAAATTGTCCCATTGGGCAGACACAGCCTGGGTTCATAAAGAGCAGGTTGTGCCTAAATAATTTAGTGGAATTTTTTGAGGACATTACCGGTGCAGTAGATAACGGGGAGCCAATGGATGTGGTATATCTGGATTTCCAGAAAGCTTTTGACAAGGTGCCACACAAAAGGTTGCTGCATTAAGGGTAAAGTAGTAGCATGGATAGAGGATTGGTTAACTAATAGAAAGCAAAGAGTGGGGATTAATGGGTGTTTCTCTGCTTGGCAATCAGTAGCTAGTGGTGTCCCTCAGGGATCAGTTTTGGGCCCACAATTGTTCACAATTTACATAGATGATTTGGAGTTGGGGACCAAGTGCAATGTGTCTAAGTTTGCAGACGACACCAAGATGAGTGGTTAAGCAAAAAGTGCTGAGGATACCGGAAGTCTGCAGGGGGATTTGGATAGGTTAAGTGAATGGGCTAGGGTCTGGCAGATGGAATACAATGTTGACGAATGTGAGATTATCTATTTTGGTAGGAATAACAGCAAAAGGGATTATTATTTAAATGATAAAATATTAAAACATGCTGCTGTGCAGAGAGACTTGGGTGTGCTAGTGCATGAGTCGCAAAAATTTGGTTTACAGGTGCAACAAGTGATGAAGAAGGCAAATGGAATTTTGTCCTTCATTGCTAGAGGGATGGAGTTTAAGACTAGAGATGTTATGCTGCAATTGTATAAGGTGTTAGTGAGGCCACACCGGGAGTATTGCATTCAGTTTTGGTCTCCTTACCTGAGAAAGGATGTACTGGCACTGGAGGGTGTGCAGAGGAGATTCACTAGGTTAATCCCAGAACTGAAGAGGTTGGATTACGAGGAGAGGTTGAGTAGACTGGGATTGCTCTCGTTGGAATATAGAAGGATGCGAGCGGATCTTATAGAAACATAGAAAATTATGAAGGGAGTAGATAGGATAGATGTGGGCAGGTTGTTTCCACTGGCGGGTGACAGCAGAACGAGGGGGCATAGCCTCAAAATAAGGGGAAGTAGATTTAGGACTGAGTTTAGGAGGAACTTCTTCACCCAAAGGGTTGCGAATCCATGGAATTTCTTGCCGCCTGAAGCAGTTGAGGATCCTTCATTAAATGTTTTTAAGATAGATAGTTTTTTGAAGAATAAAGGTATTAAGGGTTATGGTGTTCGGGCCGGAAAGTGGAGCTGAGTCCACGAAAGATCAGCCATGATCTCATTGCATGGCAGAGCAGGCTCGAAGGGCGAGATGGCCGACTACTGCTCCTAGTTCTTATATAGGTGGATTGGCCATGTTAAATTGCCTCTTAACTGGAAAAAATATATTGGGGACTCTAAATTTAAGAAAGGAATGTTTCAATTGAACTGTCCCTACTTTCCTCCTATCCCGTGCCCCCTCTCCACCTCACTACAATGCCCCACAAGGCATTAGGCTGGATTCTCCGTCGGGAGGATACTCCTTTTCGCCGGCAGCGCACACATGCCCGCGGATTTATCGACAGCATGGGGGTGCCCACAATGGAAAACCTGTTGGCCAGCTGCCGGGACGGAGAACCCACCCATTATCTTTCACTGTCAAAGCAGCAATTCATTTACCTGACTGGGAATCCACTGTTTGTTGTTAATGTCACTGAGGCTCAGGTTTGAATTTAAATACACAGATGGCACATCTTTGGCTAGAACAGATGGAATGCTGCTTACTCTTCTTTCAGGGTCATCTACATTCCGGAACACCTGAATTAGAATGAAAAAGAATAGAAATTAACGTGTTCAGGAGTCAGCAGCACCTGGAGATTAAAACAGTCTTGACGCAAATGCATCAACATTTAAAAAATAAAAGCAGCAGTCAGAAACAAGTGAGATGCAGGTCAATTTTATTACCATTGATTATACATTCCATGTCACTCACCTGCAGAACACAGATGAATCGTAGAGTTTGTGGTGATGCACCAATATTCTCAACAAATGTTGAATTTGAGATTACATTTATGAACACCCCAGGATCGATGCGCTGGAATACATTGGTGGGAATACCAGACACCAAGCTTCCCAGACCCAGCAGATTCTGTCCGTTATTGACCTAGTTCGAAAGCAGAAGGAAATCAAAACCGATCACCAGATTGCCACAGGATTGAATCATTTTCCCACTTTTAGTGGTATGGCAGTGCAACTATAAACATCGGCAGCTCCTGCTTACCACACATTTGACAACAGAACAGACAATGCAACAGACAATGCAACATACACAAGATATACTGTTGTCAAATCTAATGGCTTCACTTCTCCACACTTCGCCTCAGACTCAATTTTGCCCAGTTTACACAAGAACCTGCAGAAGATCAATTCATCCCATTTTGTGGTGTTCGTGCAGCTAACACCCAGGATGGATTCTGCACATAGAGTACTCAAAAACCACAAAGCTAATTTAAATTAACAAAGGTAAATTTTATTACACTACTTATTATACAGTTCGAACACTATTCATAAAGCTAGCAATACTGTAAACTATAATTACAATCTACACTATACCAACACCTATCTCACACACACTATCTCTACTTGTTCGCTGCTCTCCTCCTACTCTCTCTAACCTTCTCCCAGAAGTCTGACAGGCATTATTTTTATTAATCTGCTCCTCAGCTCCATCTGGTGCTAGGAAAAATACTGCAGTAGCCCTTAATGTGCTAGAAATTCTACATAATGTCACACATTTAACGAGGTAAGAATGGACACAGCATAAACAGCATCCTAAGAAACCCTAACAAAGTACAAAAATGTATTTTAAATTTGCAATTTTAAATAAATTGAGCAAAATGGTGAGTTGCTGATTGGGTAAATCGGTTATCAGCCATTTTTGTTCCAGATGCAATCTTTAATTAAAAACAAGCTTCAGGTGCCAGCAATCTGAAAGTTTTCATCTCTATCACATTCTTCTCAGAATCCCATCTGAAACACATGAATAAGATTCTTCCCCACTGACTGAACCCAGATCTGATGAAAAGATGGTGAATATGGCACTTGGTACTTTCAATACTTTTCCATCCACAAACATACAAAAGTCACTGCGTAATGCTGGATCTTCTTCAACACCTCGTTATTACAGGATTTTTACATCAGAATCTTATTCACTCCAGGGAGTGTTCGTTTGCTTTACTAAACAGTATTTTTTACCTGCCAGTGGATCATCTTATAATAATAATCTTTATTATAATAATCGCTTATTGTCACAATTAAGCTTCAATGAAGTTACTATAACAATCTTTATTGTCACAAGTAGGCTTACATTAACACTGCAATGAAGTTACTGTGAAAAGCCCCTCGTCCCACATTCCGGTCCCTGTTCGGGTACATAGAGGGAGAATTCGGAATGTCCAATTCACCTAACAGCACGTCTTTGGGACTTGTGAGAGGAAACCGGAGCACCCGATGGAAATCCATGCAGACACAGGGCGAACGTGCAGACTCCACACAGACAGTGTGGACATGAATCAAACTTGCTACCCACTGTGCAACCATCTTAATAGTCTGACTGTTGCATTGCGACAAAACATTAATAAAAATTTAGCTCAAACATAGCTGCCAATCCAGTAAACTAACAGATCAAATGACACTGTCTGTATAGATTATCTGCTTTATTCATCTATAAATTTAAGTTATTCATTTCCGATTTAGCGAGCTCTTACCTGCAGGCCAGTTCTGAGTAACTTGCCTACAATCGCATTGGCCTGGCCGATATTCCAGCCTTTGACTTTACCCAGGGTTGGCAGAGCATTCTGCAGAGTGTCACCATCAATATGTAGAACCTGTGACACTGAGAGTCCAACAGCCGTTTGCCCCAGTGAATTCAGAGTGCCGACTGAAAAGTTGTTAATTTTGCTCACTATTGCTATCGACAGCTGAAGAAGAAATAAAAATAATATTAATACTCCATTTTCTTTGGAGGATGCATTTCAATGTTTGGGAGTAGATCTTCCCATTTACCTTCAGTTGTTCATCTGTTGGACCTTCAGCAGGTACTCTTCCATTGGTAGTGTTAGGTGGCACGATCAGCCCACAGACCTGGTTGATCTTCACTGTTACAGCCAGGACTTGTTGTTCAGTCAAGGACTGAAGTAGATTTGTTTCAGTAATGAAGCAAACCAGAGAGTTTGGCAGACTGCAAAAGAACACCAGTCACAAATTGCCTTACTTAGTAGTCTCCCATTTGATAATAACATCATTGAAAATATCTCACTCTTGGGAATATTTTAAAGGGGTTCATCACCCATTTCCATCCAAAACTGCATATTTTGTCCATTGCATTTATTAGCCTTCTACCTTCCAATAAACATATGCCATTTTGTTAGAAAACTAAAATCACTTTATTCATGAAATAAATATGAAATTGTGAGGGAGAAATCATTCATTCCCTTTGTCTCCCACACTTTCTGTCTCACAGAGATCAGTAACTTGAATATTTACATCTTCAACACTGTCAATGCAGAAATACTCAGGTTTTCAGGGATTCCTCGCTGACTGTCAGCAATTTAGCTAAGATTTCAACTCTTCTTTTTCACCCTGCTTCAATCAATTGATCATTTCCTACAAAATCAGGCCACACGTGCTGGATGCCCTTTCACATACATTACAGTCCTTTGTCTTACCTCCTTCAGGCAATCTATAGACCTCTAGTTGCTCCCTTTCCCATGTGCCCACTCTGCTCCTTCCCTGCATCCCTGCTTAAACCACTTAGCATGCACATTCTCCACATTTGCTTCTCATCCATAAAGATTATGACCTGAACCTTCTGCTTCATAACACACGCTGGGAAAATATAAATAGTGAAATTGACATACCTTGAAACATTAACATGAGGATTGTTTAGAAGCAGCAACCTGAGGTAGAACTTTGAAATTTCAGTGGATAACGTCAGAGTTTCTAACAGTGCCAGGTTTTCAGGGTTTACCACAAAATCTTGAAGCTGCACCAAAATTGAAAGATAACTGAAATATTGGCCCCAAAAATGCAGTGTTCTTTATAGATTTAAACAATTAAACATTCAGGATCGTGTTGGTGTAAACACAATTATAGTGAGCATGGATTCCAACAACTCTCCATCGTGGCAAACGCACAAGATAAAAGATTGATGGATCTTAAGTCACCTTTAGATTAATCGTGCATCGCCATTTCATTTCTCGCACCACATGATTTCCTGATCCACTGGCCTCAAACGGGCACTGAGGCTATCCCCAGTGTCCTGCTACACCCGGGATTGGAATTACACCCGCAGGACGCAAAG
The DNA here is from genome assembly GCF_902713615.1 of Scyliorhinus canicula. Taxonomy (NCBI): domain Eukaryota; kingdom Metazoa; phylum Chordata; class Chondrichthyes; order Carcharhiniformes; family Scyliorhinidae; genus Scyliorhinus; species Scyliorhinus canicula. Next base: position 62,844,562 of record NC_052160.1, on the reverse strand, counting down.
TTACAAATTAGTTAATGCATCAGAGTGGACCGCACATGTAATTGGACCTTTATGCAACCACATCTTTGACAATAGGTCTGATTTCCAGAGAACCAATCTGTTGTATCCCTGTCTTAAGGTAAAAGAAAAACAGGTACCTGAGTTTCATTATCAGAGAAAGACAGAAGGTCAGCCAGTGATATTTGGTTCATAAATAGTCCCAGATATTGAGCAAACCATGCAGTGGAGTTCAGGGCCGGATCAGTCACATCATAGCATTTGGGCTTGGGACCTGTGAAGTAAAACAATTAAAATATGTTGGGGCAATTACTCACAAATGCTAACATGGATTCTCACCTCTCCCCACAACATATTATTCCTCTCCCCAAGTTAATGACTCTCACCCAGGATCAATCTCCATAGCTGCCCGCAGCTTCGCCCTACTTTGTAATATATCAGGGAGTGTCAATGAGATCCTTAGCTTCAGAGCGCATTCGACCTGCCTTCAACGCTCATTAACTCAGATGCAAATTAACTCGGGTTCAAATTTCAAAAAATGTCTTTGGATACTGTTGAGTAAGAGAGCCCTGGCTGATTTTTCCCTTCCCTCAGCTAACAGTATCCTCACGTCTACGAAATTTGAACAAAAGTGTGTTACCATCACCTTGCTGTAGATAGGCTTTGATGCCATTGTAGATTTCCTTCTGTTTGTCTGAGCTGAAATCACTGTAACGATCACTCAGCGTTTGCACACTAAAGGTGAAATTTAATAACATTTCAGAATTTCATTTTCAGAATGCGTTCCGTAACTAAAAAGAGGAATCTAAAACAACACAACACAAATGAAGATAACGGGCTGGAACCGTGAGGGAGATTATGTTCTCCTGAAGTAGCTGAATCAGGTCAGGATCGCGCTGTTGCTGGGAGCGGCACCCAGAATTGATTCACAGTCCTCAGCGTTGCAAATTTAGGCATTTAGGGAATCGCAAGGGATTTCATCGCAAATCATACTATCGGGTTACCGTTTTGAGCAGACGGCCCGATACTGATGCCTGCCTACTGGCTCCCCTCTGCCCGCAATACAAATCCTGCTCCCCACCCTCCACTGACAAGTAGGGGCAATGTCCCTACGCACTCCATCGCAGGAATTGCTGCATCACTGCTCCCTCCACAGAACGCATGCATAAGGGTGACCTGACTCCGCGCCCCTGCCATCATAGCGATCCCCACCAAAGACCCCCGTCATAACACAGAACCTCCCACAGCAGAAAACCTCAGCCCACAGCCTAACAGTCACCACTGCCTGGAAGCTGAAGAGCCTCCTGGCAGAAACAGTGAACAAATCACTGATTTCTACTCAACTGTGCCCGACATCTGCTGCCTCAGACGGACTTCTATAAAGCAACAGCTGTAACTTAATAGGAAGTCAAAAACACATCAAAAGGATTTAAAACACGCTCAGATTCTTTGATCTGCAAGGTTGCTATTCAATCCAAAGTGAAATAGCTTTTAGGAGCTTGCAATTGAAAGGTTCCATACACAGATGACTGAATTTTTTATTTTAATCACCCTTTTTTATTTTAATCAAAGTTTCTTGCTTTGAGTCTATCAGTAATGTTTATAAATATCTAGTTATGATTGACAGTTTGTCACCACATCAAAAGCAGTTAAGTGCTTTGTGCTTACTGTAAGGGCCCTTCCTGTTGATTCCCCTTTTTCTCCTATCTTTATCTTTGCTGTTATCATTCTGATTCATGGATGCTTAATGGACATATCTTTAAGTCGAGTAGGAAAATGAGGAATACAAAAGTTACAAAAGAGAACACTCTGGTGACTTTGGACAGTAGAACTCAGACTTTTCGGCACCCGAGGGGTCGATGGCATTCAGTTCGAGTGGTTGACTGGAGGTCAATGAACTGGCCAAAATGACATATTCTGCCTGGTAACAGACGGTGATTGGGTCATGCCTGAGTGGGATAACTTTCAGACAGCCAGGGGAACACAGAACATACAATGCAGAAGGAGGCCATTCAGCCCATTGAGTAAGCACCGACCCACTTAAGCCCTCACGTCCACCCTATCCCCATAACCCAATAACGCCTCCTCACCTTTTTGGTCACTAAGAGCAATTTTATCACGGCCAATCCACCTAACCTGCACGTCTTTGGACTGTGGGAGGAAACCGGAGCACCCGGAGGAAACCCACGCAGACACGGGGAGAAAGTGCAGACTCCACACAGGCAGTGACCCAACGGGAAATCGAACCTGGGACCCTGGCACTGTGAAGCCATAGTGCTATCCACTTGTGCTACTGTGTCGGGAAGATATGTGGAGACCCGGACACTCAGGGAAAAAAGACCTGGACCAGGATTCTCCCCTACCCGGCGGGGACGGGGGACCCGGCGTGATGGAGTGGCGTGAACCACTCCGGCGTCGGGCCGCCCCAAAGGTGCAGAGACGGGGCCAAGCCCTAACATTGAGGGTCTAGGCCTGCGCCAGAGTGGTTGGTGTTCCGCCGGAGAGTGTGGACTGCCTTTGGCGCCACGCCAGCCGGGGCCAGATCACCCCGTGCCCCCCGGAGGACCACGGAGCCCGCCCGCACCGCCTGCTCCCACCGGTACGGTAGGCGGTTTGACCCACGCCGGCGGGAGAGGCTTGACGGCGGCGGGACTTCGACTTATCGCGGGAGGAGAATCGCCGGGGGGGAGTGGGGGGTCACCGACCAGTGCGGAGCGATTCCCGCCCCCGCCAAATCTCCGGTGGCGGAGAATTCGGGACACGGTGGGGGCGGGATTGACGACGGCCCCCGGCGATTCTCCGACCCAGCGGGGGTTCGGAGAATCCCGCCCCAGCTCTCTCTCTGTCTCCCTCATGTTTTCTCCAGAATAACTGCTTTATTTCTGAAACTGCAGAGACCTGAATGAACCTACAATGAAACTCATTACACACTGGAAACAGAAATCTCGAACTGAAAGTCTTGAAAGAAGTTGTAATAGAAATGATCATCTGAAGCAAAGACTCATCTATTCACTTTATTTATCATATTACACCATCTTCTTCCCACTATGTCTGTCTTGTTTTGTGTGTGTTTCTACAAAGAGGGTGGGGTGAGTTTATGTGGGGGGGCATTAGGAATTAGATAATAGTTAACCTGTTATATTTGTAGCATATTTTAAGTATAGTTACATAATTATAATAAATTTAATTGGGTTTAAACTTACAAACCTGGTGACTATAGTTATTTGGCAGCTAAGGGCCAAAGGCCTGAACATTCTGAGAAATATTTATTAATTTAAATTGCGTTGTGACTCCCGGTCAAGTGGTGCCGGAATAGATCGTGCATTAGCCCAGAGGGTTGTAACATGAAAAAAGAGCAAGTGAAAGCACTTAAATCCTACATGTTTATAAACATTATGGTTAGGTTCAAAAGAGGAGACTTGAGATGCATTCAAGGGTGAAAGAAGATGACAATGAACTGTTCAGGCATCTGGCTGTCAGGTGATTTTGTTCACTTTCTGCCTGAACTGTTCTTTAGCTACCAGGCAGGCGTGATTGATGTTGGGTAGGGGGATGGTGCTTGGCTATGGTAAAGCTCTCTGCTAAATTGCCCGTAGTGTCCTAATAAAAAGTAAGGTTAAGGGGGGGGGGGGGGGGTTGTTGGGTTACGGGTATAGGGTGGATATGTGGGTTTGAATAGGGTGATCATGGCTCGGCACAACATTGAGGGCCGAAGGGCCTGTTCTGTGCTGTACTGTTCTATGTTCTATGTTCTATGTTATGGGAGGGTTCCCAGTTATAGGCGATGTTCTCGTCTCTGTGGGGTTCACTGATATGGAGGGGCTGATTCTCTGGTATGGAGGAGATCTGTGATATGGGGGGGGGTTCTCCGATATGGAGGTTTTCTGATAGGAATGGAGTTCTCTGATACGAGTGGGGGGGAGGGTCTCTGGTACGGGGATTCTCTCATATTGTGGGGGTTCTCTGATATCGGGGAGGTCTCCGATACGGGGTGGGCTCTGGTGGGCTGATTATAGAGGTCTCAGGTGGGGTAAGGCTGGGGAGATGGGCTGGATTTGCATTGTGGGGGTCCTCCGATGGACTTTGGGAGCACCTACCTTAAATTCTTAGCCTCTTGGCCCACTGCGAGATCCACTAAATCAGGACCACACTGGCAGAAAGGAGCTGCACCAACCCACCCCAACATGCATCCCTGCCCAGAGGGCCAAAGCATCCCAAAGGCACAGAGTATCCAGCCCGTTAATAGGATGCTGTTACAACTCTCACGGAGGTTACAGATGTTCACCGTGATCTCCTCCGAGTACGAACTTCAACGATATTGGGGTGGGGCTGCCCCTTTATAAGGGGAACCTGCATGAAGGCCTTAATGATGGTCAAGGTGGAAGAACTCTTCAGGGAGTGGAATACAGAAGTACATATGTCAGTAAACCAAGTTTTGTATCCGACCTACCGTTTCCTTCTGGTCACTCTGTGCGGATTCTACAGATGCAGATGGGTCATTTTGACCCATTTGCATCCTATTGCTGGCATGGAGCGCAAATCTCTATGCTGCTACCAGCAAACCAGAACATCGCAAAGGGATCGGTATCCGTTATTTGCCCCACACGCGATATTCTGCCAGCGGAGAATCAAGCCCATTGCAAAGATAAAAGAACAGCAGTGACCCACGATCTTAGTGAAGCAAGCAAGCCTAAGGCATGGATCTAGAATGACAAGGGCAGCAGATAAATGGGAACACCACCAAGAGGAGGCTCCCCACCAAGTCACTCGCCATCTAATCTTAGAAATTTATCGCTATTCCTCACTGTCGCTGGGTCAAAATCCTCGATAGCTCTCCATAATAACACAGAAGGTGTACCTATACCACATGGACTGCTGCGGTTCAAGAAGGCAGCTCATAATCACCTTCTCAAGGGCAATTAGAAATGGGCAACAAAAGCTGGCCGAGCCAGTGAAGCCCACATCCCATAAGAAAGTGAAAGAAACAATTTGTGTAAAGACAAAAGAGGCCAAGCTTTTCGATTCCAAGTCAGGAGCACAGAGAGCGATGTTTTCCTTCCAATCCAATCGTGAAAGGAGACCCTGAAGTTTGACTTAACAGCATTCTGTGGTCGGGCTGGATTAGACATCAACCCCAACATCCCAGAACGAATGCAGAATCCAACAATTTCAAAGATGGATTGGTAAGAAAGCCTAATATGTGCCTCGACACGTTGCTGAAATTATAAAAAATTGAAGAAAGCAAAAAAAAGCCCTCAACCTCTCTCACACTTGTAAGCCCCATCCATGCCGATCCATACTACTGTACACCACACACCCCCATGCCACCTCACATCCCTCTACCCAACCTGCTTGAACTCACATGTCGCAATGTCAACATGGCCCCTGCTCACCTCCATATCCCTTTACAACACCAAGGCCAACTTGGTGCCAACTCTTGCCTCCTACCCACTACACTTTGTCCTTGCTCCTTCAATGTCAACTCACCAGAATGCATCATAGGCTACCGCAGTAACTATCTGACGTGAAATGAAGTTCTGTCTGGAGATTATATGAGTTTTGCCAGCTTTTTGCAAGCTTGAATAGCTTATTTTAAAGTTTAGGCACTTCTTCGACAGCTTGACAGGTTTTGGACACAGCAGACAGTTTCAATGCATTCATGGCCTTTTAAACACAATCATGTTACTTTGAACTTTCCCAGTGGGTGCCTTATCTCTCCAAAAAGGTGCCGTCCTTCCACCAAGGTTGTCCAAGGACCACATCGAAAGGGATATCCTGGATGACCTGGATATCCATATGATTCCACAAATTTTACATCTGCTCTTACCAGCTTCAATATTTGTGTTTCAGACAATTACCTGACCAAAATCACATGAGTGCAGGCATCAGTTGATATATATGGGCAGCTGCGTCTGTGAACCAGCAATGTGCTATTAAGAAACAGTTCGCATTCTACCCCAACAGAAATTGCACATGTTAGGTTTGGGGGAGTATTTCTGGATTCGGTACATTCCTGGTATTATCACACGGGAGAGCCTCTTTGTCTGCATTAAATAGAGTTAAAAAGTGGCATTTTTTGGACCAGCCTACCACTGGGATTGTCCCGACCTGCCATATCCTTCGCATCAGGGCACACTACGCAGGGCAGGAAAATCCTAGCCAATGTTTCAGGCTTGGTCCTTTCATCAGTAAGGCAAGTTAGAAATGCAATAAATCTTGAGCAAATTAAAGACATTGGGAGATGGACAGCAAGAACTATTAAACATCAAAATGTTTCATGGTGCTGAGTCATCATGTGTCAATCCAACAAGGAATGCACCATGCAGATCTTCAAATTTTCTGTCATTTTGTCTCACCACCTTACGTTGGTATTTACTGTCAATTCTTTCTTAATTCCTACACCTTGTGTTTGGATGGCAGATATCCTGCAATTCACAAATCCTCTGGACACTTATTTTGTTTATTCACTTGTCTCATTACCACTCTCATTGGCCTTGTACAATTATGGGCCAGGGTTTAGAGAACACCAAAGTATATCACGGAGTTCACCTGATCCACAACTTTTAACAGATTTTGGTTATGGGGATCAAAAGGGCCCACTTTCCAGGTGTGACACAACAGAGATCTAAAGTATTTTAAAACAAAAACACTGTTTATTCTGTGAATCCAGGTAACATTCTATAAACACATAGTAAACATCTTAACAACTACCAACACTGATAACCTGAAACCTTCTGGCATTTAATCACTCCTCCCCTTGACCCAATCACAGACTTCCCCTTTTTTTTCTTCTTCCTACCCTTTCTCATCTTTCATTTCCTCCATTTCACTTCCAATTATTTGTTCTGATGAAAGATGGACCTCAAACATTCACTTTGTTTCTCGACACACACCTGTCATACCTGCTGAGTATTGCCAGCATTTTCTACTTCCCTTCCCTTCCTCGACTTCTCCGCAGTATTGATAGATATTGAGCAGTGACATGCACATTTAATGTTTGTTGTCATACCATAAATATATTTTCTCTGCTACATTCATTCAGCTCTGGCACTCTGCAGATATAATGAACAAACTAATCCTGGAGAACAATTTACATGGACAATGAAGGAATTTGCTCATGTGAAGATACATTCAGAGTGGATTGAATTGAACTTACATTTTCCTGTATGAAAGGCACCCGATTCGAAGGGTGTTCATGGAAGACAAAAGGCGGGTGGTGATAAATGGAAGATAGGGATTTAATCTGACATTAAGCCATTCATTGATGTCGCTGTCATTGATTAACGACAGGCTGTTGATAAACGGAGACCACAGACCATCCATGATGGCAGCTCGATTAGCAGCTTGCAGATTACTCTGCAAAAGGAAAAGGAAATTAGGCTTAGAATCATAGAGGTTTGCACTATGAAAACAGGCCCTTCAGCCCAACTAGTCCATGCCGCCCAGTTTTCACCACTAAGCTAGTCCCAATTGCCCACATTTGGCCCATAACCCTCCATACCCAGATTTTCCAGATAATTGTATTAATAAGGAAGAGGTGATATCACAACAAAGATTGCCTCAAACTGCATTGTGATTCTACCATAATATCCATTCATGAAGATAATTTTCCCAAATTGGAAATCAAATCTGAGCAATTATTACAATCCATAGCTTCGGCTTTGGAGAAAATAAAGATGCTACATTCTGATCCACAATTTAAGTTATAACGACTATTAATCTAGCCTCAACCACCGCCACCCAACCGTCTTAGACTGTTGCGGAGTTCTCTATTCTAAGTTGTGATCTAATCAACAGTGCCACTGATGAGACACCTGATCAGCTCATTATACACTTCTACTGGCCAATGGGAACTCTTGGAAAACATTTATTTTTGCCCAAGATTTCAGAATCCGAGGGAACATTGGAAAATAAGTACTGTATCCACATGCACACATTAACGTATAGTCAAAACATTCATACCTTTGTACACAGGTACCTTTGGCCCCTCATTAAAAGAGTCACTTAAGATTTTCCTCACTCGACTACCGTAGCCCACACAAATAGACTCTTCCAATACGAAGGGCAACATATTGTATGAAACATTACCTTGCATCCTTTAACCTGAAAAGTCAAAATAACATTTGCTGCTCACGTCTTTGCTTTTTTGATTGAATTCATCTACAAATGTAGCCAGCTTCTGGATGGGTTGGATATGGAGTAACACTGTGGTGAGAATGTTGTTATCATTAATGAACCCAGGCCTGCTCAGCATTTCAGCCAATTCACCCGCATCTGTGACATTTAACACCTGTAAAAATACAATTGAGAGTTTCATTCAAATAACCAGGAGTAGGCAGTGCCCAACAGTTCAAAGCTCCGCAACACATCAGATTTAAGTTGCAAAATATTAATGACAATCTTTGTCACTGAAAATCATGATTGCATGAATTGGGTTCACACTGACTGGACACTCGCCCAGCTTTTTCGCCACATTTCCAACCATAATCAGTTCCTCTCGGGCTTCAGTCAGACACACACTACAATTAGTAGATTCATTGCAGATTTTACTGACATGTCAGGTAGGCAATATTGACCAGGAAACACAGACATTCACACCTGTTCCAGCTCACAAGAGAAATCACTTTGCTTTTACCTCAACAACCCGATTGGAAGGAAGCAGGGAAAATGTCTCCGTCAAAGTTAGCAACTCAGAAAAACTTTGGAAATGGGTTCTCACGTAGAGGACTAAACTGTTCTTTTCATAGCAACGAAGTGGGAAGGCTGGAAGCAAAAGAGAAAATATTTGCAAACATAGATGCCAACTTCTCATCAACTGCAAACATCTAGGACCCAAATTACACAGCAGAGTAACACAGATAAAGTTACTGCATCACAGATCGAATCAAAAAAAATTCCATGTTTTCCTTTTCTCACAATTGCATGTACCTGAAGTGTTGAGGTAACCAAGGATCCACAGGCTAAGCACAGCCTTTCTTGTTCCAAGTGGCATATCCCTGAATCCATTACTCAGTCCTTTTGTGCTAAATGGATAAACAATTATATTATTATTTTTGAGAGGTTAGATCCATGATAATCCTTCAATTGTTAAAGAACAATTTTAGGATCCTTCCCAAAGAATTCTCAATGATCAGGTCTAGTGACAATAACTGAAAGCCATTTTGGTGTCTATCTCACGGTGATGAAACTTCCACAAGGATCACGACCAAAATGTGGTGACAAATAAATTGTTTTCGGAGGTCATTCTTTTTTTTTCCTCACCAAACTATTTCTGTCTTTAGAAGCTTTGACTCCCACTGCAGTACAATTCTATAGTCATGGGACAAACATCATGCCGCTGAAGAAACCCATTGACAATAGCTGAAGCATTTCAGGAGACATGTTGTAAAAAACGCAAATTATTGGGGCACACTATTGTGTATGTCACGTACACAACCTCTCGCAATATCTTAGTGCATTCTGAATTACCAGGATCAAATGCATTTGAGCTTGGTCCGAGCAATATTGACACACTACATAGCCAGCATCACTTGGTACTGAATTGAGTTTAGTTCTTGAAATTCCCCCAGACAGTGTAAAGTATTTAAAATTGCGTGTGCTCCCTGATGATTGATATTTTAAAATGTTTGACACAGAACAAGGTTATAATTTAATATGCAGTAATGGATTCTCGTTAAGAAGAAGGTTCACTCACATTGCTTGGTAACCATCACAAGTTATATTTCTCATCAGAAGGCGACTCAGCACCGACTGAGAAATGCCAGCAACAAAAGGCCTGAATCGCTCCTGGAACCATTTTCTCAGGAAACCTACATTGGTTAAGTTTTCATTGGTCTTGACAATCTCCCACAGAGCATTCATGAATGTGATCTTTGTTATCAAAGGAATTGATGAGGTGTTCAGGGTCTGAAACATACCATGACATGTTTAAACTCAAGTGAATAAAGACATTTCAATACTGGTTTCAAAATTGTCATTTACCCTCATGAAAGAACTTAAAAGAAAGCTTGAAACAGTCCTACTTCAAGATCATGCAGTGGAAACAGATTAGTGTAAGGAACATAACATTTCCGTTCCATCACTAGATCAGCCATGATACAGTACACCCACAATGAACTGTGTTGATTTTCTAAGCAAAGCCCAAAGATCTTCAAAGTGCATCAATTGTCCTTTTGCAATGCAGGAAATCATGCTGATTGTGGAATGCCACTCAGAATTACCACTAGCCCCTGTACCAGGTAACAGGACACAGATAGTCACACACATCCCAGCAACGCAATATGGATTTAGGATTTACAAGCACTGAAGGTATATTTGGAGTTGGGCAAACTTAACATCTCGTTGGACATTATTTTCCTATTTTTATATTCTTTTATTTATGCATGTAGGGAATGGTTGCCAACATGTTGCTTCTGAAATGTTTATCATAGAATCCCATCGACTTTTCGTCAGTATTCACTTACTAAATGAATACTTTTCGTCAGTATTCACTCAAGAAAAAGATAATATTGTGGAGGAGAATGCTGAGACCCAGGCTATTAGAATAGAAGACATTGAGGTGCGTAGGGAAGAAGTGTTGGCAATTCTGGACAAGGTGAAAATAGATAAGTCCCCGGGGCCTGACGGGATTTATCCTAGGATTTTCTGGGAAGCCAGGGAAGAGATTGCTGAGCCTTTGGCCTTGATGTTTAGGTCATCATTGGCTACAGGAATAGTGCCAGAGGACTGGAGGATAGCAAATGTGGCCCCTTTGTTCAAGAAGGGGAGTAGAGATAACCCCGGTAACTATAGGCCGGTGAGCCTAACGTCTGTGGTGGGTAAAGTCTTGGAGAGGATTATAAAAGATACGATTTATAATCATCTAGATAGGAATAATATGATTAGGGATAGTCAGCATGGTTTTGTGAAGGGTAGGTCATGCCTCACAAACCTTATCAAGTTCTTTGAGAAGGTGACTGAACAGGTAGACGAGGGTAGAGCAGTTGATGTGGTGTATATGGATTTCAGTAAAGCGTTTGATAAGGTTCCCCACGGTCGGCTATTGCAGAAAATACGGAGGCTGGGGATTGAGGGTGATTTAGAGATGTGGATCAGAAATTGGCTAGTTGAAAGAAGACAGAGAGTGGTAGTTGGTGGGAAATGTTCAGAATGGAGTTCAGTTACGAATGGCGTACCACAAGGATCTGTTCTGGGGCCGTTGCTGTTTGTCATTTTTATAAATGACCTAGAGGAGGGCGCAGAAGGATGGGTGAGTAAATTTGCAGACGACACTAAAGTCGGTGGAGTTGTAGACAGTGCGGAAGGATGTTGCAGGTTACAGAGGGACATAGATAAGCTGCAGAGCTGGGCTGAGAGGTGGCAAATGGAGTTTAATGTGGAGAAGTGTGAGGGGATTCACTTTGGAAAGAATAACAGGAATGCGGAATATTTGGCTAATGGTAAAATTCTTGGTAGTGTGGATGAGCAGAGGGATCTCGGTGTCCATGTACATAGATCTCTGAAAGTTGCCACCCAGGTTGATAGGGTTGTGAAGAAGGCCTATGGTGTGTTGGCCTTTATTGGTAGAGGGATTGAGTTCCGGAGCCATGAGGTCATGTTGCAGTTGTACAAAACTCTAGTACGGCCGCATTTGGAGTATTGCGTACAGTTCTGGTCGCCTCATTATAGGAAGGACGTGGAAGCTTTGGAACGGGTGCAGAGGAGATTTACCAGGATGTTGCCTGGTATGGAGGGAAAATCTTATGAGGAAAGGCTGATGGACTTGAGGTTGTTTTCATTAGAGAGAAGAAGGTTAAGAGGTGACTTAATAGAGGCATACAAAATGATCAGAGGGTTAGATAGGGTGGACAGCGAGAGCCTTCTCCCGCGGATGGAGGTGGCTAGCACGAGGGGACATAGCCTTAAATTGAGGGGTAATAGATATAGGACAGAGGTCAGAGGTGGGTTTTTTACGCAAAGAGTGGTGAGGCCGTGGAATGCCCTACCTGCAACAGTAGTGAACTCGCCAACATTGAGGGCATTTAAAAATTTATTGGATAAGCATATGGATGATAAGGACATAGTGTAGGTTAGATGGCCTTTAGTTTTTTTCCATGTCGGTGCAACATCGAGGGCCGAAGGGCCTGTACTGCGCTGTATCGTTCTATGTTCTATGTTCTAAGAGAATTGCTTTGAAGGGAGTACCACTCAAAACTCTAACTTTGTTTCTCTCCCAACAGTTGATGCCGGACATGCTGAGGTTTCTTCGTATTTCCTGCTTTTATTATATTATATTAAGCAGGAGCGTTTTGAGACACCCAAGAAGTTTACAAATTAGGTTCTGGGAGGACACATTTTCCCTGCTTCTATGACTTAGCGCAGCTAGAGTAGCCTGCTTTCGTAATATTAATCATTTTAAACACACTGCTCCGATGAGAGAAACTCAAGCCGTGAGCCAATCCAATGACAGGTGGACGGGCCACATATCATTCAAATCAGGAACACCACATTTACATAAAAAGAAACACTGCAGATGCAGGAGATCTGAACTAAAAACAGCAAGTGCTGGGAAACCTCAGCACTTTTGTCAGCTGAAGATTTGACAAAACTGTGAAATAATTGGACACACGATCTGCACAGATGTGGGCACGGGGCTGTTTAGCACAGGGCTAAATCGCTGGCTTTGAAAGCAGACCAAGGCAGGCCAGCAGCACGGTTCGATTCCCGTAACAGCCTCCCCAAACAGGCGCCGGAATGTGGCGACTAGGGGCTTTTCACAGTAACTTCATTCGAAGCCTACTTGTGACAATAAGTGATTTGCATTTCATTTCATTTTTGCTTGTTTTCAATTAATCACGATGAATAATTAATTACCTTGTTGTTGAACTTGTCCAGTGCTTCATTTAATGTGGTTCTGTTAATTTTCCGAACAAAAACTATCAGCGCTATTTCATTTGACCTATTCAGTGCATTGGGACCAATGAAACACTGAAATATACCTGCCAAGGCATCACTGCTTAAACCTGAAAGCAGCCGATCAGTCTGAAAAGAAATGCATTTAGAAGAAATAACACATGTGAGATAAAGGCATCCTAGTGCAATGATGCAAAATATCTACAACAGCAATTTTCTTCATATCAAGCCTTTAGAGCAATCTCAGGTGCATCGTAAGAGCCTTATAAAACCTAGTATGATATTGAGCCACAAAAGGAGATATTACATCTTATTCAAAGAGAAAGGTTTTAAGTACTGCACCAAAAGGAGGAAAGTGAACTAGAGAGGCAAACTGAAACAGATACAGGTATTGCAGAGCTTGGACCAAAAGGGATGATTTTATGGAGGTGGAAACAGATAATCTTGGAGATGACACAAATAGGAGGTCAGGGGAAGCACGGTTGGCGCCGTGGTTCGCAGTGCTGACTCACGGCGCCGAGGTCCCAGGTTCGATCCTGGCTCTGGGTCACTGTCCGGGTGGAATTTGCACAATCTCCCCATGTTTGCGTGGGTTTCGCCCCACAACCCAAGGATGTGCAGCGTAGGTGGATTGGCCACGCTAAATTGCCCCTTAATTGGAAAAAATGATGGGTACGCTCTAATTTTTAAAAAATAGGTCAGAAGTTCAGCTGGGTTGCATGTGACAACATGGTTGTGAACAAACTAGCTTAATCTCAGCCTACACAGCTATAAATAACAATGATAAATTAATTAATTAACAGAACATCCGGAGATCTTGCTCATCGTGGCCGGGGATTTCAACCAGGCCAACTGCAAATGTGGACTTCCAAAATTCCATCAACACATCCTCTGTCCCACCAGGGCGCCAACCCTCTCGACCAATACTACACAGAAATCAAGGGTGCCGACCGATCCATACCCTGCTCGCATTTCGGAAAATCGGACCATAAGGCGGTGCTCCTTCTTCCGGCATACAAGCAGAAACCTATGCGGGAGAATCCAGTTAAGAAGGTCATGCAGTGCTGGTTCAAGAGCTCCTGCATGACTGCTTGGAGTCAGTGCACTGGTTCATATTTAAGAACTTAGCAACCAAGTTAAATGAGTATACCATCACCATCACAGACTTTATCAGCAAATATGTAGAGACTGCGTGCTAAACAAAGTAGTACATACAATCCCCAACCGGAAGCCATGGCTTAATCGGGGATTGACTCCCTACTGCTGAATCCCAGGTCTGAGGCATTCAAGTCAGGTGACCCTGGCCAATACAAGAAATCCAGATACGATCTCCACAAAGTCATCAGGGATGCCAAGAGCCAATATCAGACCAAGTTCGATACACAGATTAATGTCATAGGCTCTCGTCGGTTGTGGCAAGGCTTAAACAATATAATGGGCTACAAAGTGAAGCCAAGCAGAATCTCCAGCAACAGCACATTCCTCCCCAATGAACTCAATGTATTCTATGGTCGGTTCGAGCAGGAAACCATCAAACCGCTGTCAACTGCCCCACAGCCTCAGACACACCCATCTCCAATGTCACAGCATCCGAAGTGAAATCGGCCTTCTTGCAAATGAGCCCTCGGAAGGCAAAGTGTCCTGATAGGGTCCCTGGTCGTGAACTCAGATCCTGCATGCATCAGCTGGCAGATCTGATCGTGGACATCTTCAACCGTTTCTTACTCCATTCCGAGGTCCCACCTGCATCAAGAAGACCACCACCATACCTGTGCCAAAGAAGAACCAGGCAACATGCCTTAATGACCACCGTCCAGTGGCCTTGACATTGATGGTAATGAAATGCTTTGAGAGGTTGGTCATGAGGCACATCAACTCCATACTGCCAGAATGCCTAGATCCACTGCAATTCGCATATTGCCACAACCAGTCCAAAGCAGGCGCCATCTACCTGGCCCCACACTCATCCTGGAACATCTCAACAACAAGGACTCCTGCATCAGACTCCTATTTATTGACGACAGCTTCGCCTTCAACACCATAATCCCAGCCAAGCTCATATCAAAGCTCCAAAACCTAGGACTTGGCTGCTCATTCTGCGACTGGATCCTCGACTTTCTGACCCATAGCCCACAATCAGGGAGGATAAACAACAACTCCTCTTCTATGATAGTCCTCAATACCGAGGCCACACAAGATTTTGTACTTAGCCGCTACTATAATCCCTGTACAACACAACTGTGTGGCAAAATGTGGCTCTAACACCATCTACAGGTTTGCTGATGACACGACTGTTGTCAGTCGGATCTCGAACAACGATGAATCAGAACACTGGAGGGAGATAGAGAACCTAGTGGAATGGTGTAACGACAACAATCTCTCCCACAATGTCAGAAAAACTAAAGAGCTGGTCATTGACTTCGGGAAGCAAACACCCCTGCCCGCATCTGTGGTGCCGAGGTAGAGATGGTTGACAGCTTCAAATTCCTTGGTGTGCACGTCACCAACAATCTGTCCTGGTCCACCCACGTTGATACTACGACCAAGAAAGGACAACAGGGCCGATACTTTCTCAGGAAAGTATGGAAATCAGCATGTCCACATTGACTCTCACCATCTTTTACAGATGCATCATAGAAAGCATCCTATCGGGCTGCATCACAGCCTGGTGCACACTCCTCACAGACAGTGACCCAAGCCGAGAATCGAACCTGAGATCATGGGGCTGTGAAGCTATGTATTTCCATTATGTATTTTATGTTTGCCCTATGTATTTTCTTTTCATGTACGGAATGATCTGTCTGAACTGTATACAGAAAACTTTTGACTGTACCTCGGTACACTTGACAACAAACTGCTCGGCCCAAGGCCATAAGAACTACAGACAGTTGGGAACACCACCCAGTCCATTACACAAACCCACCTCCCATCCATTGACTCTGTCTACATCTCCCGTGGCCTTGGGAAAGCGGGCAGCATAATCAAACACCCATCCCACCCGGCTTACTCAGTCTTCCAATTTCTTCCATCGGGCAGCAGATAGAAAGGTCTGGGAACATGCACTAACAGATTCAAAAACAGCTTCTTCCCTGCTGTTACCAGACTCCTGAACGACCCTCTTATGGACTGATCTGATCTCTTCACACATCTTATCTACTGAATAGTACTACACTCCTGTATGCTTTACCCGATGCCAGTGCAGTCTCATAGGATTTACAGAATTTACAGTGCAGGAGGCCTTTCGACTCAACGAGTCTGCTCCGGCCCTTAGAAAGAGCACCCCAATTAAGCACACACCTCCACTCTGTCCCCATAACATCACCTAACCTATTTGGACACAAAGGGCAATTAAGCATGGCCAATCCAGCTAACCTTTGTATCTTTGGACTGTAGGAGGAAACCGGAGTGCCCGGAGGAAACTCATGCAGAAACGGGGAGAACGTGCAGACTCCGCACAGACAGTGACCCAAGCCGGGGATCGAACCTGGGACCTGGGGCTGTGAAGCTATGCATTTCCATTGTGTAATAAGCCACTGGCTTATTCACTCTTCCAACTTCTTCCATCGGGCAGGAGATACAAATGTCTGAGAACACGCACCAGCAGATTCAAAAACAGCTACTTTCCCGCTGTTACCAGACTCTGAAATGACCCTCTATGGACTGATCTGATCTCTTTACACATCTTCTCAACTGAGTAGTACTACACTCCCGTATACTTACCCGATGCCTGTGACTAAGTATTTACAGTGTATCTTATGTTTGCCCTATGTATTTTATTTTCATGTAAGGAAAGGGGCCTCACGGTAGCATGGTGGTTAGCATCAATGCTTCACAGCTCCAGGGTCCCAGGTTCGATTCCCGGCTGGGTCACTGTCTGTGTGGAGTCTGCACGTCCTCCCCGTGTGTGCGTGGGTTTCCTCCGGGTGCTCCGGTTTCCTCCCACAGTCCAAAGATGTGCGGGTTAGGTGGATTGGCCATGCTAAATTGCCCGTAGCGTAAGGTTAATGGGGGGATTGTTGGGTTACGGGTATACGGGTTACGTGGGTTTAAGTAGGGTGATCATTGCTCAGCATCGAGGGCCGAAGGACCTGTTCTGTGCTGTACTGTTCTATGTTCTATGAATGATTGGTCTGAACTGTAGGCAGAAAATACTTTTCACTGCACCTTGGTATACATGACAATAAACAAAACCAACCCAATCCAATGTTCGGCAAATCAAATGATGTGTCTGAGGGGCAACAATCGAGCAATACCCCCGTCCATCAGCTCATTCAATTGTACTTTGATCAGAGTGCTCCGAACGCCAATAAACCCAGTCATAGAATGGAAAAACTTACAAATTCTTTGTTTTGTCGGAGTGCACACTGCCACTGAGATTTCTGAGTGAAACCCACACCATGACACAGCTTACCTCAGCACATGCATAGTCTGTGATGTTGAAATTGCAGAGATGGGTCATGTTAACTTCAATCAAGAAATTATTTAAGGCGGAACTGTACGGAGAGAAATAAATCTTTTCTTAGGACATTAACTGGACTGAGAAATAAATAACAACAATTTCTACGAAACACTCAACATGTCCCATTATTCATAGTTGTCCACACAGTTCAGACGTTATTCACACAAGATGCTTTGAGTCATCTTCTTGTCAAATGCAGACTCGCAACAGCAAGTTAATCGGTTCACGGAAACACGGCCAAATTTGAGTAAAGAGGGCCTTCAGAAATTCTTACCTGTTCACGGCTGTGCACATTGTTGTCTCTGTTGGAAAAGCAGAAAAGAAACCTGAGTATGCACCAAGACTTTTACTCAAAATAACGGATGAAATCAGCATAAAAAGTAGAGAAAGCACTCACCATTAACTGTCGTATTACCAGGCTATGGAAAAGAATGCAGAATAGTATGGTTAGTACTGAACCATCTTCAATTTATATGATAAATGTAGCATCCAAACACGGTGTTCATATTATTTTAGGTTTTGAGAAGATATTAAATGAATGGCCTTTCATAAGACACACAAGCTCAAAAGCAACAATGAAACAATTAAGAAAATAGATTCACCAACACTGTGGGAAGGTTTCTCTGATCCTGAGGCTAAGTGTTGACGGCGTTATAAATGCGGTCGCGTTTCTCGACGGCGTCAACATGGCCTCATGAGCAGCAATTCTGACCCCTACAGGGGCCAGCACGGCACTGGAGCGACCCACACCACTCCAGCTGGCGATCCTCGGCGTCTGATGGGTGCCACGGTCGGCGCATATGCAGTGGCTCCCTTCTCTGCGTTGGCACTTACGCAACATGGCGTAGGGCTACAGGGGCCGGAGCGGAACAAAAGAGGCCCCCAGCCTGAGAGGCCAGCACGCCGATCAGTAGGCCCCGATTGCAGGCCAGGCCACAGCGGAGGCCACACCCGGGGTCAAACCCCCCCCCCCCCCAACCAGGCCACCATCGGATGCATGCACGCTGAGGTCCCACCAGGTAAGAGCAGGTGTGAATGGCGGCAGAGGGACACGTTTTTTTCTGCATGGTTGAGAATTGGCGGGGTGGGGGGACGTAGAGTGGCCCCCAACTGGTGCCGCGCCGGCGCCAATTCTCCACTCTCCAGAGAATCGGCGGACTGGCCGCGGGGCGGCGGGCACGATTCGCGCCCGTGCCAGCGATTTTCTGGCCCGGCCCCAGGGTAAGAGAATCCCATCCAGTGGCTTTGAAAACTAATGTGACTGGAAATTGGATTGATGATTGACCCTTTGTCTTACCTGATCATCAGGTCGTAGTTCTGAAAATAAAACAAAATGATTCCTGTTAAAATGTGCTCATGAAAATGCATCGTTATTACTAATCACAGCACACAATTTCGTTAAGTAGACTACAGATATGGATCTCAGAAGAAAGAGGAAACATTTCTGAAATGTCACCTTCTTTGGCAGACACGTTCATTTTCATTAAATAATGTGTTCATACTTTAATATTTGGCATGTACTATACTGTGAAATTAATAGGCCAGACACTAAGCGTGAACAATCTGTCACTGCCTTGGTTGTGCTTTTTCTATGCACTGGCAACCAAACCAAAAGTTCAGAAAGGTTATGAGATTAAAATTAATTCAAAACTATAATGGGAGCTATCACGTACACAGCAAAATGGAACTGATTGTTGAACAAGGCAGTTCCTTGCTTTAGTAAGACAGTTACCTGACGAATTATCTGGAATTCCTCCTGTCAACCCAAGTCTCCTCACTTCAGACTCAGTGTGTGAGGCCACCCAAACGAGGACTACAGTTTCATTCATGCCCTCTTTAAGCGCTTGAAGGTTAATTCCGAGCAAGTCAATCAGATTCAGGGAATTCAGTTTCTGAAGCAGAAAAATCATGTGATAAATGAATAAAGATTTCATGGCTTGGATGAACCTGGCAGCATAAGGTCCAAATGTAGCAAAATGTACACTGGCTATCAAAACGCGAGTATGCTGCAGTATCCTGCACCCTCAGCAGCAATTGACTAGATGAACAAGTATAAGGTACATATTATCCTTCTGTCTGATTTGTACTCTAACCATTTGTGCTGCTATTCACCCCCGGATGTGGTCCTTGTTACTCTGCAGGAAGTCTGGTGGTGGACCTAATCTTCACACATTTTTCTCAGCATTTATTCACGAAGAAACATGTTACAAATGTTACATGGATCAATTCCCATCCCAGTTCCAATCCTTTCCTATTCATCGAGGACCATGAATTCCTCGATAACGGCCGTTACCTGCACACAATAAAACTTAAACAAATAGACAACTACCAATTCTGACAAAATATGCTCGGAGTGTGCCTGTTGTGTTTAATATGTAATAACAGAATTGCATAACTTGAGAGATCCCCTCTTGCTGTCATCTAGATCGTGAAGGTCTCATATGTGTTCCCATGTGAGCTTGGCCATTTTCCAAAAGGAAGAGTAAAATCTGCATAATGTTTCCGTGTTAGCAGTTCAGTTAGAAACAGGTCACTGACCTTTGTTCCCACACTCACAATACAATTTGGATTGTATGTCCACTGTCTCTATATTCTGTTGCTACCTTATTTAGAATTTGAAACTGTGCAGCATTTACAGTGTTCAATATGCACCATTCCATTCATTGTATTTTCAATCATATAACAGCAAACGCAATTGTATTTCTCTGTGGTTCTAAAATGGAGGGTTAATTTTACGACGTGTCACCAAATGACAGCACTGTTCCAGGGTCAAAGACTACAGGCTGAAATCGAGCTCTGATGAGATGGGAAAACAAATATGGAACTATTGCCGCGCGGATGCAAATAGGCATTATAATCAGACTTTACCTTTACTTCCTCAGGATTCAACCCTTTGAAGGTTTCAAAGTCCATGTTAACCCTGTTATTAGCAAATGACTTCAAATCATTAGCTAGAGCACCACCTGAAGAAAACAGAGACATGTTTTAGCTGTTCTCGCCTCTTTGCTATTTATTCCACTCATGACAAACCTCATCATCATGTTGTACAAATGAGTTTTAACAGATTATTTATGTGCATTTCATTAAAATAGAACAGCATTCAACCAGCAACTAATTCAAGGTATAATCAACTCAGCCGAAATCTCATACAAGAAATTTATTGAGTTCACTGTCACAGAGGTTGAATTTCAGGAATATATCTCAAGGGTCGTTAAGGTTTTGCAATTTGAGCCTTTGAATTTCATAAGTGCAGTGTTTCTATAATGAGAGAATGTGAACTCTAGATCAGACAGAAAAACACCCCTGTTAATCTTGACTGCTTTACTTTGAAGACTCAAACAGGATGATGTGATTCCTTGTAAGCCCTTTTACTTACCAACATATGCCTTTATCAGCTGGAAGTAGGGGATCGGATTACTTTGCTGAGAGTTCAGTGCATTGCGTGCCTGACTGTAAAGCAAGTTCTTCTTTGACTGCGTACACATAGACAGATCCAAAGCTCCTGCATCCCTGTGGGAGAAAGTTTACAATGTTAATTTTTTTCAGTGTCCCTGCACAAAGGTAAACTACTGCAGTACCTTGCCAAACATAATCATGGACCAATATATGATAGGCCATAGTCGCTAATGCTCTCTGAAGCAAAATCAAGCAAAACAAAATTGGTTAACTTGAAAAGGTTGGCGGAGGAGTTCTCCAGTGAATAGTATTTGGGACCCTGCATTTCTAACTGAAGCTTTCGTGTACAGTGTCTTGCTTTAATGATGCCCTTCTACGGCAATAATTGTGTCATTCTGTGAAGTGGTTGAATCAGTGAGAGAGGAACAGAGGAACTTTGGAACGAGTGTCCACTTTCCTTTATTGGCTGATGCAGCGGGGATCAGAACAGAGGGCTTATGCAGAAAATGTATAAAGCACTTGTTCTAGGCCACATATAGAATACTGTATGAATTAATGATTATTAGACAAAAAATGGGAATGCAATTGATTAGACATTTTACAAGGATGGAGATGTTTGGTCAGCAGGATTGACTGAATAAGCTGGAGTTGTATTCTTTGGAAGAAAGGCCGCAAAGGGGGAATTCAATTGATGTGTACAAAATTGTGCGGGCCCAGAAAGCGGGATCTATTTCCATCAAAAGAAAAGCTAGAATAAGGGGTTTGGATTTAATGTAATTATTAGGATTAGAGAAGGGATGATGGCAAATGTTTTTTCCCAGAGGGTGCTGTGGTTGAGAACTCACTCCCTGAAAGAGCAATAGAGGCTGAAGCCCACACAGCATTTAAAAGATATATTTTAATATGTATTTTAAATGTCGTAAAATACAAGGTTATGGTTCAAGAGCTGGAAAGTGGAGTTAGTCTTTCTCTCCTGGAACAGACAATCTGAGCCAATTGGCCTCCTCCAGTGCTATCAATTTCTATGATTGTTTACTTCACAGTTACATTGCCCTGAGATTTTAATTAACTAACTTTGAAACTGAAGGAAATCATCACATTTCACTCATCAGGGAACTAGTAATAGAAAGGTTCAACATTTACGTCAAGTTGGAAATTGTCGACAGCTGCTGTTCATCCAGAGTGCATAACTTGGCTCCACCGATCGCTTTCAAAGAAACTGCATTTAGAATGCCACCTAACTGGAGGAATCTTGTAACAATTGATTGCACCTATTGGAAGAGATGTGAAGTACACGTTATAACTCAGTCTTACAAACTAGCATCCAACAAGTTAAGAAGCTTCTTTTGATGGTAATGCACCTCAAATTTCGAACATACAAATAAAATTCCTGTAATTAGAATACATCTGTCAATTAAGACTGCATCCAATTTCTTGATGCTGGTTGATGGAAGCAGCTTTTGGTTTAAACTGACCCAAGAAGGGCCTTGTTCAAGAAAGGCCACAGTCTTAAATGCTTCAGCCCTCACCTTAAAGATATTGCTTATGACCCAGAACCCAATATATAACACAACATTTTGACATTAATATTCTCTTTGTTTCAGTACCGTGGTATTTTCCAAATGTTGCGCCATCAATGCAGCAAGTGTATCAACTTGAGTGATATTCCAGCTGCTGACGTCTGTGGCATTAAACACAGTGGATATGTTCCCCAGCAGTCGAATTTGGTTTTCTGGTAGCCCATCGGGGTAAATCTGTTTCAGGAAACCCAAAATGAGAAACTTGAAACAGTTGATATGCAGTCAGCTTTCAGTTTCCACTTTATATCATCAGAATTGAGCAACAATTGATCTCTTGTTATATTCGTAAAACCTTGACCAGACCATTCCAAGTGTTTGCGCAGTTAATTTTAAAAAAAAGGGCTTCAGCAACTCGTGTGCCATTATTCCCTTTTCCTGTTCAATTCCCACTGGATAGATCAGAGCACATAATCAAAACTTATCATTCAGCACAGCACTGAGGAAATCTTGAACTGTCGCGTGTATCGAACTTGGGACGGAGGACATATTCCGAGGTCTCTTATGTTCATTCTCAAGTGCATGCAAAAGATCCTCTGATTCCATTTGAAGAGCAGCACAGGAGTTCTTAAAGATTCCTGGCGAATACTCAGTCATCTTGTCAACATCACTAAAATAAAATAGGTAATCAGGAGTCTCATTGCTACTTGTCATACTTTGTGAAAAGTGGCTGTCAGGCTCCCCGACATTATCACATCACTGCAATTGAAAACAAACGTCATTTGCTGCGGAACACTGTGGGAATGTCTGAGATAGTGAAAAGCTGTATATTAAGGCAAGGTTCTTTATTATGATTTTGCTTCAATGTTTCTTACCCTCAATAGTCTCTGTTTCAGAACTCCCAGCTGAATACGATCAAAGGCAAGAGATCCCAGTCGGAGGACACTGTCTTTCAGCACAAGATGACTCAAACAGACGTCCAACTGGGCCGTATTGTAGATTGCAGGTGTCAGCTCATTAATGTCTTCTGCTATTATTATTCCTTCTGTACAGTCTGCAAGCACAAGATTGTTTTAGATGTAATATTTCAATTTACCGGTAATTAATTTTTTTAGAAAATAGTTTATGAAGGCATTTATTAATTTAACAATCAGGTTTCAACAAGAACAAAACAACATAACCAAACCCTGCCCCCCCCCCCCCCCCCCCCCCCCGCCCCCACCCTCCTCCGCTAATGGCTTAATTTTTCTCAAAGAAGCCAATGAATGGCTGCCACCTCCAGGCAAACCCCTACAGCGATCCCCTCAAGGTGAATTTAATTATGTTGAGTCTGAGAAACCATGCCATGTCGCTAACCCATACCGCCGACTTCGGGAGTTCCGAGTCCCTCCATCCTGGTAGGATCCGTCTCCGGGGGACACTAGTGAGGCAAAAGCCAGGACTTCGGCCCCTCTCACCCCCTGAGCTCCCGGATCTTCCGACATACCAAGAATCGCAACCTCTGGACTCGGTACCTCGCTTTCAATACCTCTGACATGATGTCAGCAAACCCCTACCAGAAACACCTCAGTCTCAGATATGCCCAAAACATATGGACATAGTTCGCAGAATCCCCCCGCACAATGCCCACACCAAACTTCAACCCCCTCAAAGAACCTGCTCATCCGGGTCACCGTTGTGCGCCCTGTGGACCACCTTGAATTGTATCAGGCTGAGCCTGGCAGATGATGAGGATGCATTGACTCGCCTCAGGGCCTCATCCCATAATCAGGCCTCCAACTCCCCACCCAGCTCTTCTTCCCATTTTTTTCTTCACCATATCGGGGCTCCCTCCCACTCCATCAGCTGCCTATAGATCTCTGAAATCTTCCCCTCTCCTACTCCTGCTCTCCACACCACCTTGTCCCAAAGCCCCTGGGGTGGCAGGTGTGGGAAAGTCGAAACCTGCAACCGCACAAAGTCCCTCACGTGCAGATACCGGTACCATTCCCACCTGGCAACTCAAACTTCTCCTCCAAGCTCCAATAAAGAGATCAACAAATCTATCGATCCCGCCCGCTGCCACCCCGGAACCCCCCATCCAGCCCCCCCCCCCGGAGAGAACCGGTGGTTACCACATATCGGTGCCCATACCGATGCCCTCTCCAGTCCCATGTGCTGCCGCCACTATCCCCACACCCTCAGGGCTGCTACTACTTGTGGAGTACCTGGCCAGCTAGAACGGCAGAGGTGCTGTTAACAGTGCCCGCAAACTCGTATCTTTAAATGAGGCTGCCTCCACCCGCTCACAAACCAACCCTCCCCCTACTAACCACTTGCTGATCATCGCAATATTCGCCGCCCAATGATAATTTATAACATTTGGAAGAACCAGCACCCCCCTACCCCCAACGCTCCTGCTCCAGCGGCACCTTCGTAATCCGCGGGGCTTTACCAGCATAAAAAAATCCCGAGATCACCGCATTCACCTTTTTAAAGAAGGCCTTCGGGATAAAAATTGGAAGGTTCTGAAAGACAACCAAAAACCTCGGGAGAACCGTCATTTTCACTGTCTGTACCTACCCCGCCAATTACAGCAGGAGCGCATCCCACCTCTGAAAGTCCCCACTCATCTGTTCTATCAGCTGATCCAAATTCAGCTTGTGCAGCTACTCCCATTCCCGTGCCACCTAGATACGCAAATATCGAAAGCTCCCTCCTACCACCTTGAACGGAATCTCCCCCAATCTCTTCCCCGAACCCTCGCCTGAATCGCAAAGGCCTCACTCTTGCCCATAGCCAATTTATACCCTGAAAACCAACCAAATTCCTCCAATAGCCCCATAATACCTCCAATCACCCCCAGTGAGTCTAAAACGTACAGAAATAAATCATCCGCGTAAAGCGAAACACTGTGCTCCACTATCGACTGCCAGACCCTCGACGCTCTCAGTGCCATTGCCAATGTCTCTATAGTCAGGGCATGCAGCAGTGGGGAAATTGGGCACCCCTGCCTTGTCTCCTGGTGCAGCCTGAAATAGTCTGAACTCACCCGATTCGTCCGGACACTCGCCACCAGTGCCTGATTCAACAACCGGACCCAGTCCACAAATCTCTGTCCAAACCCGAACCGCCCGAGGATCTCCCTTAAGTATTCCCACTCCCTTGATCAAAGGCCTTCTCTGCGTCCATGGCAATCACCACCTCTACCTCTCGCCCCTCTAGAGGCATCATGCTGTTGGCCGCCAGATGCCTCCCCTTCACGAATGCCATCTGGTTCTCCCCTATTACCCCTGGCTCCCAATCCTCAATCCTCGAGGCCAAGATCTTAGCCAATAGTTTGATATCTGCATTTAGCAGGGTAATCGGTCTATCTGGCCCACATTGTTCAGTGTCTTTATCCCACTTTAAAATGAGAGAACATCGCTGTCACAACGTCAAGGGTAGTACTCCCAGCTCCTTTGCCTCATTAAAAGCCCTTGTCAGCAGCGGTCCCAATGCCCCTGAGAACTTCTTGTAAAATTCTACCAGGTACCCATCCAGACCCGGGGCCTTGCCCGATTGCATCGCATCCGCCCCTCCACTACTTCTACCAGCCAAATTTGACTTTCCATCAATACCGCATCCGCCTTCGGGAACTCCAACACCTCTAGAAACCGCCTCACCCCCTCCACCCCAGCTGGGGGTTCCGACTCATACAGCTTGCTAAAGAAGTCATTAAATAACTCATTTACCCAACTCGGGTCCAAGACCACCCTCCCTCCCGTGTCCTTCACTTTCCCAATCTCCCTCGCTGCCTCCTCGCGACATCCTGCTCGCCTACTCCTCATACTCATACACCACCGCCCTCACCCTTCTCAACTGCCCCACCGCCTTTCCCGTAGATAATAACCCAAACTACATCTGCAGCTTCGGCCGCTCCTTCAGCAGCCTTGCCTCCGGGGCGTCCGTATATCTCCTGTCCACCTGCGGGATTTCCTCCACGAGCATTCCTGTCTCCGCTCGCTCCGCTTTCTCCATATGTGCCCAAATCAAAATAAACTGCCTCCTGACCATTGCCTTCAGTGCTTCCCATGCCGAAACCTCCCCCATATCATTAACCTCCACATATCCCAGGGGCCTTCCTCACCCGCTCACACACCTCTTCCTCCGCCAACAGCTCCACATCCAGCATCCATTGCAGGCGCTGGGCCTCCCCTTTGCTCACCTGTCAGTCCATCCAGTGCGGGGCATGGTCCAACACCACTATTGCCAAATACTCAACTTAAACCACCCCCACCAACAATGTCTTATCAAACACAAAAAAGTATCTTCGGGTGTACACCGTGTGCACATGGGACAAGAATGAAAATTATTTTGCCCTCGGTCTCCCAAATCTCCACAGATCCACCTCCCCATGTGCTCCATTAACCCCCAGAGTTCCTTAACTGTTGCCGACACCCTCCCCGACCTCGAGATTGACCAGTCTAGTCTTGGATCCAGAACCGGATTAAAGTCTCTCTTACCCCCACAATTAACTGACGAGAGTCCAGGTCGGTGATCCTCCCCAGATTCCGCCTAATAAACTCGATGTTGTCCCAGGTCAAGGCATAAATATTCACTGACACATCGACATCCCCTCCAGTTTCCCGCTCACCATGACATACCTCCCCAGAGTCCGCCACTATGCTTCCCACTTCAAACGCCATCCGCTTATTGATCAAAATCGACACCCCCTTCATTTTAGAGTCCAATCCTTAGTGAAATACTTGCCCGACCCATCCCTTCCTCAGTGTAGTCTGGTCCCACACCTTCAGGTGAGTCTCCTGCAGCATGGTCAAATCCGCCTTCAAAATTTTAAATGTGCGAACACACGGGCCATTCAACCCTTGCACGTTCCATGTGATCAGCCTGGTCAGCGGGGGAACCCTCCCCTCCCTTTGCCGATCAACCATAGCCCCTATTGGGCCAGCCTCCAGCCCACGTTCCACACGTCCCTAGGCCCGCCCTCGGGCACCCTCCGTTATCGATCCTCCTCCTGTTACCTTTTAGAAGCCCTTCCCCTGTCAGCAGTACATCCCCCACCCCCACCAAATCTCCCGACAACACAGCGCCAAAGTATCTCTACCAATGTTCAATGTCCTCCTTCTGCCAGTCCATTGTCTCTGAAAAATTTCATCGCTTCCTCTGACGTCCCGAAGTATTGTTCCCGGCTATCAGAGGTCACCCACAAACCTGTCAGATAGAGCATCCCAAACTTCACCCACTTCTTGAAGAGGGCCGCCTTGGCCTTATGAAGCTCACACTCCTCTTGGCCAGCTCTGCACCAGGTTCTGATATGCTCGAAGTTTACTGCCCTTCCTGGTGCAGCGCCTAGTCTGCTTGGCCCACATCAAGATCCGCTCCTTGTTCAGAAAACAGTGCAATCGCACTATCATCGTCCTTGGCAGCACGTTCCCCTGGGACATCCTCATTAGCGCACTATGCGCTCGATCCACTTCCAGAGGACATGCAAATGCTCCCTCCCCCAGCAGCTTCTTCAGCATCCTCCCCACATACCGCCGGCGTCAGCTCACTCACTTCCCTCCAGTAGGCCCACGACCCTAATGTTCTGCCCGTGGAACTGGTTCTCCAGGTCCTCGACTTTCTCCTGGAGTCGCCTCTGCTGATCCTGCAACAGCCCTATCTCCGCTGCAATCGAGGTGAGTAGTTCCTCGTGTTCCCCCTCCACCTCCTTCATCTTCTGGATTGCCTGATCCTGGGACTACGGCTTCGTCTCCAGGCGGTTGATCACCTCCTTAATCGGATCCACCGCCCAGGCCAGGAACTCCAGATTCCCCTTGCGTTGTACGGTGAACATGCCGTTCAGCAAGCCCACCAGCTGCCCTGTTGACCACTGAGCCAGCAGGGCCACTCCCCAATTTCACTCTTTAATAAGGCAATTTATGGATTATTGACTGAAAAAGGACACTAGCCAACGCTGCAGATGGTAAAGGGCTTTTTTCTCATTATCCACAGCGAAAGTAACTACAGGTTACTTTTCTTGTCACCTGATGACAGGAGAACTCTTAACTCACAGTTACATGGATGTTCTCCATAAACATGCTCTGCATTGTAACTTATTGTCAGTTGCATACAAATTGTTGTGGCATGTTGAGACCTTCTACTCCATGAACAGCAGATAGGTTTAGCTGTGTGTGTACGAAATGTTGCAGTCCGATCTTAAACATCAAAGACATGTCCCATTGTTCAAATGTATATTGAACAATCAAATGGATTGAAAACCCATTACATCCCCTTGTTCCATTTAATGCTCATGAACTGAGGCTGCAGAATATTCATGAAAGACAAGTCCTTCCGCTTGCAAACAAGATATCATCCACACACATTTATTTAATATTTATTCTGATTACATACTTATCGTATTGTTTGATAT
Organism: Scyliorhinus canicula; assembly: GCF_902713615.1. Lineage (NCBI taxonomy): Eukaryota > Metazoa > Chordata > Chondrichthyes > Carcharhiniformes > Scyliorhinidae > Scyliorhinus > Scyliorhinus canicula. The sequence goes on along the minus strand of NC_052160.1, from coordinate 62,815,908 downwards.
AATTCGCAAATTAAGTTGATTTATGAATATCAGAACATCATTGGGGGGCCTCAAACGTTTTGTTTTCTTGATAAACTTTGGAAGAGCTTCAATCAGGACAACCTGCATGGGACAAAATGCAATGCATAAAAAATACACTTCATGTATTTACCATTGGACCATACAGTCCAAAGATGTGCGGGTTAGGTGGATTGGCCATGCTAAATTGCCCGTAGTGTAAGGTTAATGGGGGGATTGTTGGGTTACGGGTATACGGGTTACGTGGGTTTAAGTAGGGTGATCATTGCTCGGCACAACATCGAGGGCCGAAGGGCCTGTTCTGTGCTGTACTGTTCTATATCTATGCTTCCTGGGCCACCAGCAGTAACATCTGCAAGAACATCTTGGCAGCACGGTAGCACTAGTGGCTTCACAGCACCAGGGCCCCAGGTTCGATTCCCCCCTGGGTGACTGTCTGTGCGGAGTCTGCACATTCTCCCCGTGGCTGCGTGGGTTTCCTCCGGGTGCTCCGGTTTCCTCCCACAGTCCAAAGACGTGCAGGTGAGGTGGATTGGCCATGATAAATTGCCCTTGGTGACCAAAAAAAAGGTTAGGAGGGGTTACTGGGTTACGGGAATAGGGTGGAAGTGAGGGCTTAAGTGGGTCGGTGCAGTCTCGATGGGCCAAATGGCCTCCTTCTGCACTGTATGTTCTATGTTCTAAAACGCTCTTCTATGGTGAAAACCTTTTTTTTAAATTTACAGTACTCAATTCATTTTTCGAATTAAGGGACAAGTTAACGTGGCCAATCCACCTACACTGCACATCTCTGGGTGTGGGGCCGAAACCCACGCAAACACACGGAGCATGTGCAAACTCCACACAGATAGTGACCCAGAGCCAGGATCAAACCTGGGACATCGGTGCCGTGAGACTGCAGTGTTACCCACTGCGCCACCGTGCTGCTCCTGTGATGAAAATCTTTGCCAAAACACATTAGTGCCAAAGCAAATCAGTAGTGGCTACAAGATGATGGGAATGTTGACATATCAGCACAAAGATTTGAATTGAAGCTTCCAGTGAAATGATATAAGAAAAAGCACATAACCAAACATAAAGGCAGCTCTACAAGTATTCCAAACAACTGCTGCAGGTTGTAATGAAATGTAAATTGATGAGAAACCGAGGCATATTTACTACCGATTCTGGATCCCCAAACACAAGATTCAAACAAAGCATCTAACCAGGTGACAGCTCAATCACAAACTGTCCAAAATCATTGTTAACGTTAACAATGTTCACCACACATATCATAGTGGTTTCAAACAGAATTAATTTTTATATATGAGCCAATATTTTGATTCATTAAAAATTGAAAATATTATTTCTTCACTTACGATTTCAATCATTTTGTGTTTCTTAATAAAATGCTCTAAGTGAAGATTCTAATTTACTCTCGCCAAAAAAATTGGTTCGGTGATTTACAAATTCAGCTATCTAAATCGATTGTTAATCAGATACGGCATACCTTTGTGACTTGACTCCATGTGTAGGTCAACGTCAAGGGCAGATTCCCAAGATCTTGTATTGTAGCTGATGACCATGATGAAGGAACACTACAGGCAAAGATAAAAATTCTTGAGTTAGGGAATACATTACTGATATTGCTTTGGAGTATAGGAATCACTAGATATGACGGTAACTGAAATATTTCCTATTCAATGTGATCAACCTCTCAATTAGTCTGCAACTATCCCCAACTTGAGGAGGTGAGGGAAGTCCCAGTGGTCGAAAGCTTTAGGAAGCATAGCTTCACGGTCACCTATGCTTCCAAAGCCTGCACACATCTTCCTTTGCTGCATCATACCAGGTTTGCAACTCGACTCCATTTATATCCCAATCCACCTGCTTCTATTTGGGTGTGCATGTGGATTGTTGCAAAGACAGTAGAAGAATCTTCCAGTCCATTCTGGCGAGAGAATCATCATGGCGGGACGGAGATTTCATGGACATCCAAAAGAACCCTTGACCTTAGTTGGGAACCTCCAGTCCCGGGGTGAGGGACTCGAAAACCCCACCAAGAATCAACATTCGTGTTAGAAATTCATAGCATTACAAGCATAAAAGTAAGCAACTCAGGTTAAAATTATATGGAATTATGTGAACATTGAACACTCACCCATATTTGCTGACTCTACTATTTAGTCGAGCTTCAATGGCTCGCTTCTGATCCTCACTGTACGAGTTGCAGGTCTTCAATGCATCCAAAATGGAAATATCAGATGCTGTGATGATGGATTCGTCAAGGTCACATACCAATCTACCCAGGATTGTCACACTCTCCTTTGTCAGATTCCTGCTGTAAATTCCCTGAGTATTGGCAAAACGAGCAATATTAATTCAGCAGTAGAATATGTTTACTGTTCTTTTGTGTACAGAAGGCTGAACCTCCACAATACATCACCAAGTGGCAGATTGGATTATGTTGTGTTCATTGCCTCAAGACTAACTGACAGCTTTTCAGTACAAGGCGCAAAACTGAAATTCTGGAACTAAATATTTTGGTGCCTGCCAGTTTTAAGATAACATCAGATGCAATAGGAGCTAAGCAAGTCAGTGAAGCAAGCTTTAGAAATCTATTAATACCGTCTGGGTCTCTCAAAGAATGGGTCCATTTCAATACTTTAAAAAACAATTAGAAAGGTTATATTTTTATCATACCAATGATGTTCATTTGGAAGCAGTTTACTGTATATGTGGCTGGTAAGTGTGGTGATATGCATCACTGTATATACACAAGGGGTTGATGTAAATACACTGCAACTAAGTAACCACTAGAGGGAGCACCAGAGATGTCATGACATGCAGACATACAGCCAATGGCATTACACAGGACACAACCAATGGGTAATCAGGATACCCAGAGGTGGCATTACCACAAAGGGGCACTTCACAACCAATATAAAAGGACAGGGCACACATGCTCTGCCTCTTTCCACAGACACATCTAGAGAGTACATCAGTTTGGTCAACAGCATCACACCCAGCACGTGGCTAAGAGCAGGCTGGGAAAAATAGACTGAGTTACTACAGCTAGATTAGCAGAGAGTCAAACTCATTGAAGAACTGTGTTAATAGTTCAATAAACAAGTTGAACTCATTCATAGTCTGGAGCTTCCTTTGTCAAAACATACATCAAGGAAGCAGATTATGCTGCACGAGATATCGGCGCTGGTTACCCTTCAATATCTTAAACCATCTGGTTCTTGCATGCACAGCGTAATCTGTTGCATGCTCCAATGTGGCTACAGAGTAGATTGCACACCTGCATGGCTTTTCACAGTGTTTGCAAGGAGGTAAGCTTTCATTTTATTTTTTCCATTCATATATGCCACATTTGCAGACATTCACCTTCAAGAAGTCCTTGAACCTTAACTCAGCCTACCTCACAGGCAGTATAAATCACAAAATACTTCAACACTGTGGTAACTTGACCAGACAAAATTAGTCGAAACGCATTGAGAAAGTTAATCTTCTTTACAATGTATCAATAGCAAAGTTTAAAATACAGTGTGAACTCAAAAATGGGTGCAGCTAGTTAAACATCGAAATAACAGTAACTGAATAGAATTAGAACTAACGGCGGTTAAATACAAATATACAGAGGTAACAACAATTAACATGAGCATAGCATTTTTTGATCACTTTCTCATGTTTATCTAACTCAGGTAATTGTTAAAAAATTAACATTTAACGAGTCAAGAACTAGACGTTCTCTAGTGCACGATTCCTACTGCCCAAGCACCAGAACGTAACATGGGAGCAGGATCAACCTTGAAGATAAACCTTGAAGATATAAAATGGTATCTGGACTGGCTTTGAAGATCTAACAAGGTACTAGGGTTGGTTTTGAAGATCCAAAAAGACAACAGTAACAGAAGAAAAATAATTTCTCCTAACCACATAGAGCACTGGAAAATCTCAATCAATGCACAACTCGGTATCGAAGTCCAGGATGGAAGGTCTGAAGACGTCACACCAGCTTCGATTCACTGGTAAGTAGATGCAAATTGGCGCACTATTAAACAGCAATTCACACTCTACGTAGCAGCTCTGGATCTTCAGGCACAGCCTAATGAATGTAGAAGTGTTGCGCAGTATAGCAAGTCCACAGGCGATAGAACTCTTTAACACCTTCGTTTTCAAAAGTGAAGCTGATAAAAAAAAACTTTCATGAAGTTGTGAAAAAGTTTGATCGATCACCGGAAAAAAATGAAACATTCGAGCAGTATATTTTTCGCATGCGTACACAGCAGGCAGGTGAATCATTCGACAGCTTCTCAACAGATTTGAGGTTAAACGCGCAGGCATATAATTTTGCAACTTTGCAAGCATCAATGATCGCGATCAAATCATGTTTGGCATTAGTAATGACAAAGTTCGGGAGAGATTGTTGAGGGAGAATGAACTCCAGCTCGACGATGCTATTGAGCAAGTTGGAGCGCCATGACCCCTTCGATGCTGCCCGGATCGTCCGCATACAATGAGACCCTGTGGACGACCCCCTCCACAATTGGTTCAATCCCTCTTCAGGGATTGTACTAAGCGCCATTGCCAACGATTCTGTCGGCAAGGCAAAGAGCAATGGGGAGTGCAAATACCCCTACCTCTTCCCACGATGCAACCCAAAGTACCCCACTTACTAGGTTCCTCTGCAAGCTCGCAACTGGCGCCTTATATAACAGCCAAGCCCAAACTACAAACCCCTGCCCGAACCCGAATCGCGAGACGGCCACCCCCGCCAACAACGTCTTATCCAACATGAAAACATCAACCCGGGTATACACCATGTGCCTGAGATACGTATGAAAACACCTTCGCCCTCGGTCTCTCAAATCTCCACGCGTCCAACCCCTGCATCATTGTGCTCTATAAACTCCTTCAGCTCCTTCATCGTTGCAGGCACCCTTAACGACTTAGCACCCAACCGATTCAAGCTCGGATCAATGACTGTATTAAAATCCCCCCCTCCCTCCTTAATCAACCGATGAAAATCCAAGTCCGGAATGCAGACTTGAGGCATAGACATTTACCAGAAGCACCGGCATCCCTTCTGGTTCTCCTGCATCATTCACATTTCAGAAACCAATGAGGCCAATTGCTCTTCGTGCTCCCCCACTGCCTCCTCCACTTTCTGGATCGCCATGCCCTGGAGCTCAAGCCTCTGCTCCACTTGCTCGATCCCAAGTCTCAGCAGTTCCACCACCTTCACTAGATCTCTCAAGGCCTCCTTCCTCTGTTGCAACAACTTGTTGTTCAAGAACTCCACCAACTACTCCGCTGACCACTGGCCCTTGTCCTCCACCATCTTTTCCTGTGGTGTACCTCGAAGACTCTCCTGCTCCCGCAGCTCTTTCCTTCTTGCATTACTCCTTCTCTGTGGATCCATCTGCGGATTCCCGTACCAGCCTCCCCGAATAGACGCCGGAATGTGGTGACTGGGGGCTTTTCACAGTAACTTTATTTGAAGCCTACTTGTGACAATAAGCGATTTTCATTTAATTTTACATTTCATTCATTTCATCCAAAAGCCAGGCCAGAGGAGTATCACCTTTCCCAGGCACACCTGTACCTTTTGCCCTCAAATAGTTTGCCACTCGGGCAGGGAAAAGACCGAAACAAAATCCACCTTGAGCGGGAGCCACCAAATATGTGATCGCTCACTCCATGGCTGCCACCAGAGGCTCTGCCCAATATTTTTCTAATGTGCCTCGGAACAGTCAGCTGTCATACTTGCATTGGAATCTTTGCCACATTCAGAATCGGCGCTAGACGAGCAACAGTCCAAACGAGATTATTCTGCCCTCTGTTGAGATACTCAAATAGGTTTCACTGAACGACCATCAACTTTCTTCAGTGGATCATGAACAACCACCAAATCGGAAGCAATTTCATCAGGCTTATTCTGGTTGCTGCACTTCTGGTTCTGAACGTCTTGGATCCTTCGTCTCTGCTACAAGTCCTCAGTCTCCCCTGCTCATCTTTGAAAAATGTCCCCGTTGTGTTTGGTGGGTATGTCCTTGCTTGACCATGTTGTCTGTTGTGCAGTGTCCAGATGGGAAGTTCTGGCTGTTCTTTCACTTTGCGGTGTTCGACTATGAAATTGGTTTGTCTCAAAGGACCAGCTTCAATTTCCTGTTTACAGAGTTTGAAAATGGTGGCTCGAATTAGTTCAAGCTCCTCATATTCACCTGCATCTCGGAGCACATTGGTGAACTCATCAATATTGTTAACTGACTCCAGTTTCACAAAAACACATCCAAAGACACTGTTGGTGTGATCACAGATCATTCTTTTTCTTTTCAAGTGTTTGGAAGATCGTGCTTCCTCCATTCCTTTCAGTTCCGTCCTCCTCAGTTCACATATAGTGGAAGAAATAAGTCTGCATTCATCTCAGTCATCAGTCACTTCAAGTATTTTACTTGCAGCTTCTTTCTTTACTTGATGCAGTGTACCCGCCTGCACGCCACAATTGGCTTTCTGAACATCTTTTGCATTATTGGCAGCTATTTCATGCCATGAGAAATGTTGACATCTTTCTTGAAACTAAGTGTGGATTTTCTCATAAAAATGCCACTGAATGCTACAAACAAATCTAGCCTGAAGCATGTCTTCCTAAACTGCCCAAATTTACAATGTTAAGAAAGCTGGCGCAATTCAGCAACAAAGTTAGCTGCAGTCTCTACTATCCTCCAACACACATACACACACACACATTTTCTCTCACTCTGAGATACCCTTGGATCCCTGCTCTGAGGCCCGCACTGGATCATTTGCGGTCTGAGGGCCCTGCTGTATGGTCCTCCACGATAAATGCAGTGCTGGAAGGCCCCTCCGCCCTCCTATGCCAGCGAAAAATGGCCCCCACTCCAAGGCCTGCGCTGGTCAAACCTCCACTCCAAGGCTCATTCTGGACTCCCACGCTGTAGTGTTCACTCTGAGATCTGCTCCAAGGCCTTCTCTCCCTTTCCACTATCCACAACCATCTAATCAGAGGCTAACTTCTCCAGACACCAGCAGATGTGCAGCAATTTCCAAATTTTTCAAATGCCACAGACCGCCTAAGAGCACCGGTACCGCGGACTGCAGTTTGAGAACCCCTGCACTAACCAATTCACTCTTGGTCAGAACTCATAAAGCTGAATACTGACGATTCTGAAAGCTTTACTGAACAGAATGATGAAAGATCAGCAATCAAATAGAATGTGAAGTGAGTTGTCAGAGATTTATTGTGACCATCATTATTCTTTCAGCTTCACTCAAGTGCTGGTTTAATAAATATGAGAGGAGTCAGACGAGCAGCATAAAGAAGACATTTACTTAAAATACTTACTATTTATAAAGGGGCCCAGTTGGACTTTGCCAGGTTGTCTCAATCTCTCGGTCTGTTCCTATCTGGTTGACTTTATATGCACATGGTAATGGCCCCATAGTTGGCAGGGAAGCTCATACTCCTCGAAGCACACAGGGAAAACAATCAAGCCAGCTCTGTGTGCTTCATGTAGGTTATTAAACTGGTTCTTGAAGAACTGCTCTCACCAATCACTCTCCATGGCGGAATCATAGAATTTACAGTGCAGAAGGAGGCCAGTCGGCCCATCAAGACTGCACTGGCTCTTGGAAAGAGCCCCAACCCAAGCCCACACCTCCACCCTATCCCCATAACCCAGTAGCCCCACCCAACACTAAGGGAAATTTAGCATGGCCAATCCGCCTAACCTGCAAACCTTTGGACTGTGGGAGGAAACCGGAGCGCCCGGAGGAAATCCACGCACACACGGGGAGAACGTGCAGACTCCGCACAGACAGTGACCCAAGCCGGGAATCGAACCTGGGACCCTGGAGCTGTGAAGCGATTGTGCTATCCACAATGCTACCGTGCTGCCCAAATGTTGAAACATTCCTCATTACCTGACATTACCACAATGTGAAACTGACTTTCATCAGTACCAGCAAGAATGCTGACTATATTCATGCTTAGCTTGGACCGATCCACTGTTTTATCCTTACCAAACAGATCCTGGCATCGTTTAACAGATTTCGTCTTCTTGCTGATCCTTTTCGTAAGACATTGATGTTTGACTTTCCAACTAATTTGAAGAATTCACGGCAGTTGGATGATCTCCTGAACTGTGCAGAGCTGAAAAGGGAAACAGGAGCTATGTTCAGATTACGTGAAGGAGAATGAACAGCTCAATTGGTGATTTCTCAAAGATATCCATTTTCAGATACCTGCATCCACTCAGTGCAAGATCCCAGATTCTTCCTTCCCCTAAAGTTGGACACTGAGGATAACTGTCCCATACATAAAACTGCCTTTACAGTCTCTCATTTTGCAATGTTAATTTATGGATTACATTTACCTCAAAACTGTCAAATATTTAAATTCAAATCCGATGCTGTTAAGTCAAATTCAAAATAATTACAATTGTTTTTCCTCCTGGTTCATTGGAAAAGTTGTTTATCAGACAATGTTCGAGAGGCTCAGTGAATTCATAATTCTACAAAGCTCCAGGACATGAGGAAACTTCCTGCTATTGATAAGTGGTCTAAAGCACTGCCAAATAAGTTCAACTCATCATATTTTCAGATGTCCATAAGACCATAAGACATAGGAGTGGAAGTAAGGCCATTCGGCCCATCGAGTCCACTCCACCATTCAATCATGGTTGATTTCAACTCCATTTACCCGCTCTCTCCCCATAGCCCTTAATTCCTCAAGAAATCAAGAATTTATCAATTTCTGTCTTAAAGACACTCAATGTCCCGGCTTCCACTGCCCTCTGTGGCAATGAATTTCACAGACCTACCACTCTCTGGCTGAAGAAATTTCTCCTCATCTCTGTTCTAAAGTGACTCCCTTTTATTCTAAGGCTGCGCCCCCGCGTCCTAGTCTCCCCTGCTAATGGAAACAACTTCCCTACGTCCATCCTCTCCAAGCCATTCATTATCTTGTACGTTTCTATTAGATCTCCCCTCAACCTCCTAAACTCCAATGAATATAATCCCACGATCCTCAGACGTTCATCGTATGTTAGGCCTACCATTCCTGGGATCATCCGTGTGAATCTCCGCTGGACCCGCTCCAGTGCCAGTATGTCCTTCCTGAGGTATGGGGCCCAAAATTGCTCACAGTATTCTAAATGGGGCCTAACTAGTGCTTTATAAAGCCTCAGAAGTACATCCCTGCTTTTATATTCCAAGCCTCTTGAGATAAATGACAACATTACATTTGCTTTCTTAATTACGGACTCAACCTGCAAGTTTACCTTTAGAGAATCCTGGACTAGGACTCCCAAGTCCCTTTGCACTTTAGCATTATGAATTTTGTCACCGTTTAGAAAATAGTCCATGCCTCTATTCTTTTTTCCAAAGTGCAAGACCTCGCACTTGCCCACGTTGAATTTCATCAGCCACTTCTTGGACCATTCTCCTAAACTGTCTAAATCTTTCTGCAGCCTCCCCACCTCCTCAATACTACCTGCCCCTCCACCTATCTTTGTATCATCGGCAAACTTGGCCAGAATGCCCCCAGTCCCGTCATCTAGATCGTTAATATATAAAGAGAACAGCTGTGGCCCCAACACTGAACCCTGCGGGACACCACTTGTCACCGGTTGCCATTCCGAAAAAGAACCTTTTATCCCAACTCTCTGCCTTCTGTCTGACAGCCAATCGTCAATCCATGTTAGTACCTTGCCTCGAATACCATGGGCCCTTATTTTACTCAGCAGTCTCCCGTGAGGCACCTTGTCAAAGGCCTTTTGGAAGTCAAGATAGATAACATCCATTGGCTCTCCTTGGTCTAACCTATTTGTTATCTCTTCAAAGAACTCTAACAGGTTTGTCAGGCACGACCTCCCCTTACTAAATCCATGCTGACTTGTCCTAATCCGACCCTGCACTTCCAAGAATTTAGAAATCTCATCCTTAACGATGGATAAACAATGTCACGCCAGAAGTAAACAATTTTACTTTTGATCAATGTGACCCAGCTCCATCCCTACGGCAACACTCAATCACCATTGCATAAATGGAGATCACCATCATCAAAACTTTGTTCAACAAAACAATGGAGGAGAATTGCAAGGAAATATAACATACTTTAAGAACAGCAGAACGTCCACAGGGAAGGTCTCTATGGCCAATGCAGTTCCATTCGCAGGTAGCCTAGCAGACATGCAGCTCAGCTGAAAAAAGAAGTTGTAAATTGTCATGTGAGAGTACCTTTAAGAAATGGATGTTCAAGCAATGTACCTTTAAGAAAATAGTGATGTCAGAGATGGTGGAGTTAGTACTCAGTTTTAGTTTCACATTGAAGAAAACTTGGGTGTGGCTGAGCTGCATTGCTGGTGATCTCTGCCATGAAGGATTATCTCTTAATCCTTTGGTGAAATCGGAATTGTAAAAAGGTCTCAGTATTGAATATAAATCTAATGTGCTTCTGTTTGAAGGATTTGTTAAGTCTTTTGGATGTGTAAAGGAACAGTTTGCAGGATTGGGTAATGTTGTATTATTTTCGGGGTTACCTTTGAAGTAAGGGGTGTTAAGAGATCCAATGTTTATTTAAAAGGTTAATTTGAGTTCATGGAATAAACATTGTTTTGTTTTTAAAACCACGTGTCCATAATTGGAATACTACACCTGGGGAACAAGCCGCGTGCTTCAAAAGCAACAATCCATTAAAGGTGGGGGTTGGTTGAACTCCATGATACATTTTGGGGTTCTGAAAGCACCGCTCCCATAACAAAATACAATGTTGAGAACACAACAACCTGCATTCGCGAATCTCATTACTAAGACCGGTCCCTTGAGATTGGCCAATTGCAATAAGAGATTAGTGGCCAAATCAGGGAACCTCTTCTCTGTATAAAACAGGGAGTGTCAGAGCCTCTGGACTCCCAATGTAGACGGCAAGCTGAATGCACACGGTCTTACTACTGTTGGTATGTTAATAAAAGGGATTCTGGTGAAGGGACTACTGCCTCCATGGACTTATTACAGCTAACGATATTCAGTACTTCTTGAGTTTTGTTTTGCTAGAAGTTAGTTAGATGGTAGTTTTCTCGGAGGTTGATGCTACAAGTTGTGTCCAATCAGTTATTTGGTCAAGGGGATCATGTCTGCTTTATTATCTGTGGTTATTGTTCTGACATTGCACGGTAGACTTAATAAATTGGTGCTCCTAGCAATAATAGTTTGGATTTGAAGAAATTACATGAATTGGATTCTGGAGGTGTTGAATCCAACACAACTTTCCATATATGAGAATTACTTTGCATAACTTTTTACATGAATATATTCTGGGCGGGATACTCCGTCCATTGGACGCACGGCATTTGTCCCCAATGGAACCAGGAATTGGGCGTCAGGGCAAAATTGTGATCGGCGCCTGAACGCCATGCTTCAAGAACTGCTAGCGACGTGAAAGACTTCCTCACCGCACGCCAGCAGGAGCATGTAAACAAATTGAACGAGTCGTAATGACCCATTTGCATCCCTTTAGAGGGCCTGCCGCATTATGCTTCGTCCTCACATGATTCCCCTGGTTCTCACGGCCGGTAAACACGTGGGTGAGGTTCACTTGTGGTTTCTACAATTGTGAACCTGCCATGGTGGATCTCACCGTGGTCCAAGCGGGGAATTGTTGCCCCATTGATCCACCGCAGGGTCTGGACGTCAGGACTACAATGGTAGAGACCATGCCAGGCAATGGAGGCCCAAACGCCCTCATTCCCCATCCCCCCAACCACTGCCTATCCCCAAAGTACACCGTGACCTGCCCCGCCTGCTCCCAGGTACTCTGTGATTGGTAGAACCCCACAGGGACCCGTGTGAGGGGGGCCCCTGTGTGGGAAACCCCCCCACCCCACCCCCCCAACACAGGGACTTGTGATAGGGAGACTCCACCCACAGAGACCCCTGTGATAGGGAGACTCCCCCACAGGGATCCTTGTGAGAGGTAAACACCCCCACAGGGACCCCTGTGATAGGGAGACCCCCCCCCCCCCCCCACAGGAGCCCCTGTGATTGGGAGACCTCTAGATGGACACCTGTCAGAGGTGGACTCCCGACAGGAATGCCACAATTGGGGCCTCCCCACATGTATCCTGCAATGGGGGGCACTGCACAGGCATACCTGTAATAGGCGGACCCCGGGGTCTCCCTATAACAGAGGGATCATCCTACATGTCCCCCTGTAATTGAGAGATCCTCTCCAGAGGTACCCCTGTAATATGGGGACTCCCCCACAGGCACCCCTGTAATAGCGGTCAGCACACAGGTAACCCTGGAATAGGGGGGATCCCAATGGGGGTATCCCTGTAATTAGGAGAACCCCTCCCAGTTACCCCTGTAATAGGGGGGCTCCCCCACAGGTACCCCTGTAATAGTGGGACCGCCACAAGGACCCCTGTAATCGGGAGAAGCCCCACAGGGACCCCTGTGATTGCGAGAGCCCTAGAGGGACACCTGTGAGGAGGACTCGCCACAGGGTGCCTCAAATGGGGGACCACCCACAGGCACTGCTGGAAAATGAGGGGCCCCCAAAGGGGTACCCCTGTAAAAGGGAGATCCTTCCCCTCCCCCAAGAGGTACCCCTGTAATGGGGGGGGACCCCCCCACGTGTAGCCCTGTAAAGGTGGGACCTCCACAGTGACTCGTGCAATAAGGGGTTCCCCACAGAGACCCCATGCCTAAAGAAATCCCCACCACAGCAGCCCCCCTCCCCTCAGAAAAGAGAAATCTGTGTGGAAGCTAGAGAGCAGTCCACACATGGGCAATGAGGTAACTGCAGTGTTAAGACAGGTCAAATGCAGAGAAATCATATGCTTAAGTGATTGCACTGCACTTCGTTGAACTTATATCCTCAAGCACAGGAGTCCCTGTGTAGGTCCTCCTATTGCAGGTGCCCCTGGGTAGGTTGCCCTATTACAGGGGTGCCTGGAGCGTGGGGGGAGGGGTCACCTCCGGATGTGTGGATAGAGGGGCTCCCATACAATGCAGGGGTGAGAGCCAGCCGTGTGGTGGTGGTGGGGTCGGGGCCGAATTGCTGTGCGGGGAGGGGAAGTGAATGTTGGCTGATTTGCGGGTGGAGGGAGGCTGCTGTCCGCCAGACCTCGCAATTAGGCCACCCCGCACAAGATGGCGACCCGATAGTGGGATTCCCTGAGAAATATCGTATTCCACACCATGCAGTAATTTGCATGTCATGCAGTACTGAATTGCATCCCGCTTTACGGCCGCAAGGGGATCATAAAACTTGTGCAATTCAGCTCCGGGCTGAATTCAGAACAGTCTCCCAAACAGAGAATCCAGCGTCTATTTTTCCTCCAATGTGATTGTTGTGAAAGACCTCACCTGACTTTCGTCAAACACTGCCCCTTTACCCTTCATTGCTTGCAGTAGTTGAAGAAATGTAGAAAATTCCAGGTCCTTCACTGCACCACAACTGAAGCCTTGAAGGACAGAAGGTGAAAATCTGAAACAAATAATGGCATCATTACATCATTTTAAAACATCTCACTTTCTTCAAATGCTGAGGAACAAGGGTTTTAACATTAGTACTATCCTATATCTATCTGTTCTATGTTCTATGTAATGTTCTATGTTCTATGTTCTATCAAAATATAGTCCACGTATGGGTCAAATCATCCAGGTCAATGTAATAATTCCAGGTTATATTTTATACCAGTTGATAATATGGATTGGGACTAGTATGAAAGAACAGTTTGCCTTGAAAGATAATCAGATCAAATATTGACCAATAACAGTTCCCTATGATGGGACCCAGAAGAAATCATTGCACTGAGTAAAATATTCAGTTGGTAACAATGCTCTGAGTAAAATCATCCATTCACAATAGGTTTAATAACTGGCTTAAATGAACTAAATCACAGTTTCTCAGGAAAAACATTTTTACTCAACAAGTTATATATATCAAGGTTCAAAGAAGACTAATGTATACAGATGATGACATAGACAGGCAGTAAAAATTGCCAGAGAACCAAATGTATAGCAAAAAAAAAGTTTTACCTTGACAAATTGTTGCTGTTTCTGACCACACTCTCAAAGAACACGGCAGCCTGTGGAGCAAAAACATTTAAATCATTAATATTCACAATAATTACAGACTGCTTTTACACAAAATAATCAGACCAGGACAAAGCGCCACATCTGGTCTGATCTTTCAACTGACCTGTGAATTAATGCTCATGTCTCAATTGAACGGGGCAGCATGTTAGCGCAGAGGTTAGTACTGCTGCCTCATGGTGCCGAGTTCCCAGGTTCGATCGCATCCCTGGGTCACTGTCCCTGTGGAGTTTGCACATTCTCCCCATGTTTATGTGGGTTTCATCCCCACAACCCAAAGATGTGCAGGGCAAAGACTTTATGGTGAAACAGTTGAGGAACAGTGGAGAACCTTCCAAGCGATTTTTCACAGTGCTCAGCAAAGGTTTATACCAACAAAAAGGAAGGACGGTGGAAAGAGGGAAAATTGACTGTGGATATCTAAGGAAATAAGGGAGAGTATCAAATTGGAGGGAAAAGCAAAGATTATTGGGAGACGGAAAGCTACTAAAAATGCTATAAAGAGTAGGATAGATTACGAGAGGAAACCTGCTCAGAACATAAAACCATATAGCAAAAGTTTCTACAAATTTATAAAACGAAAAAAGGGGCGAAGGTAAATATTGGTCCTTTAGAGGATGAGAAGGGAGATTTAATAATGGGAGATGAGGAAGTGAACAGGTTTTTTGGGTCAGTCTTTACAGTGGAAGGCACAAATAACATGCCAGTGACTGATGGAAATGAGGCTATGACAGGTGAGAACCTTGAGATGATTGTTATCACTAAGGAGGTAGTGATGGGCAAGCTAATGGGGTTAAAGGTAGACAAGTCTCCTGGCCCTGATGGAATGCATCCCAGTGTGCTAAAAGAGATGGCTAGGGAAATTGCAAATGCACTAGTGATAATTTACCTCTGGGGTGGTCCCAGTGGATTGGAAATTAGCAAACGTGACACCACGTTTTACAAAAGGAGGTAGGCAGATAGTGGGTAATTATAGGCCAGTTATCTTAACTTCGGTAGTAGGGAAGATGCTGGAATCTATCATCAAGGAAGAAATAGCGAGGCATCTGGATGGAAATTGTCCCATTGGGCAGACACAGCCTGGGTTCATAAAGAGCAGGTTGTGCCTAAATAATTTAGTGGAATTTTTTGAGGACATTACCGGTGCAGTAGATAACGGGGAGCCAATGGATGCGGTATATCTGGATTTCCAGAAAGCTTTTGACAAGGTGCCACACAAAAGGTTGCTGCATTAAGGGTAAAGTAGTAGCATGGAGAGAGGATTGGTTAACTAATAGAAAGCAAAGAGTGGGGATTAATGGGTGTTTCTCTGCTTGGCAATCAGTAGCTAGTGGTGTCCCTCAGGGATCAGTTTTGGGCCCACAATTGTTCACAATTTACATAGATGATTTGGAGTTGGGGACCAAGTGCAATGTGTCTAAGTTTGCAGACGACACCAAGATGAGTGGTTAAGCAAAAAGTGCTGAGGATACCGGAAGTCTGCAGGGGGATTTGGATAGGTTAAGTGAATGGGCTAGGGTCTGGCAGATGGAATACAATGTTGACGAATGTGAGATTATCTATTTTGGTAGGAATAACAGCAAAAGGGATTATTATTTAAATGATAAAATATTAAAACATGCTGCTGTGCAGAGAGACTTGGGTGTGCTAGTGCATGAGCCGCAAAAATTTGGTTTACAGGTGCAACAAGTGATGAAGAAGGCAAATGGAATTTTGTCCTTCATTGCTAGAGGGATGGAGTTTAAGACTAGGGATGTTATGCTGCAATTGTATAAGGTGTTAGTGAGGCCACACCGGGAGTATTGCATTCAGTTTTGGTCTCCTTACCTGAGAAAGGATGTACTGGCACTGGAGGGTGTGCAGAGGAGATTCACTAGGTTAATCCCAGAACTGAAGAGGTTGGATTACGAGGAGAGGTTGAGTAGACTGGGATTGCTCTCGTTGGAATATAGAAGGATGCGAGGGGATCTTATAGAAACATAGAAAATTATGAAGGGAGTAGATAGGATAGATGTGGGCAGGTTGTTTCCACTGGCGGGTGACAGCAGAACGAGGGGGCATAGCCTCAAAATAAGGGGAAGTAGATTTAGGACTGAGTTTAGGAGGAACTTCTTCACCCAAAGGGTTGCGAATCCATGGAATTCCTTGCCGCCTGAAGCAGTTGAGGATCCTTCATTAAATGTTTTTAAGATAGATAGTTTTTTGAAGAATAAAGGTATTAAGGGTTATGGTGTTCGGGCCGGAAAGTGGAGCTGAGTCCACAAAAGATCAGCCATGATCTCATTGCATGGCAGAGCAGGCTCGAAGGGCGAGATGGCCGACTCCTGCTCCTAGTTCTTATATAGGTGGATTGGCCATGTTAAATTGCCTCTTAACTGGAAAAAATATATTGGGGACTCTAAATTTAAGAAAGGAATGTTTCAATTGAACTGTCCCTACTTTCCTCCTATCCCGTGCCCCCTCTCCACCTCACTACAATGCCCCACAAGGCATTAGGCTGGATTCTCCGTCGGGAGGATACTCCTTTTCGCCGGCAGCGCACACATGCCCGCGGATTTATCGACAGCATGGGGGTGCCCACAATGGAAAACCTGTTGGCCAGCTGCCGGGACGGAGAACCCACCCATTATCTTTCACTGTCAAAGCAGCAATTCATTTACCTGACTGGGAATCCACTGTTTGTTGTTAACGTCACTGAGGCTCAGGTTTGAATTTAAATACACAGATGGCACATCTTTGGCTAGAACAGATGGAATGCTGCTTACTCTTCTTTCAGGGTCATCTACATTCCGGAACACCTGAATTAGAATGAAAAAGAATAGAAATTAACGTGTTCAGGAGTCAGCAGCACCTGGAGATTAAAACAGTCTTGACGCAAATGCATCAACATTTAAAAAATAAAAGCAGCAGTCAGAAACAAGTGAGATGCAGGTCAATTTTATTACCATTGATTATACATTCCATGTCACTCACCTGCAGAACACAGATGAATCGTAGAGTTTGTGGTGATGCACCAATATTCTCAACAAATGTTGAATTTGAGATTACATTTATGAACACCCCAGGATCGATGCGCTGGAATACATTGGTGGGAATACCAGACACCAAGCTTCCCAGACCCAGCAGATTCTGTCCGTTATTGACCTAGTTCGAAAGCAGAAGGAAATCAAAACCGATCACCAGATTGCCACAGGATTGAATCATTTTCCCACTTTTAGTGGTATGGCAGTGCAACTATAAACATCGGCAGCTCCTGCTTACCACACATTTGACAACAGAACAGACAATGCAACAGACAATGCAACATACACAAGATATACTGTTGTCAAATCTAATGGCTTCACTTCTCCACACTTCGCCTCAGACTCAATTTTGCCCAGTTTACACAAGAACCTGCAGAAGATCAATTCATCCCATTTTGTGGTGTTCGTGCAGCTAACACCCAGGATGGATTCTGCACATAGAGTACTCAAAAACCACAAAGCTAATTTAAATTAACAAAGGTAAATTTTATTACACTACTTATTATACAGTTCGAACACTATTCATAAAGCTAGCAATACTGTAAACTATAATTACAATCTACACTATACCAACACCTATCTCACACACACTATCTCTACTTGTTCGCTGCTCTCCTCCTACTCTCTCTAACCTTCTCCCAGAAGTCTGACAGGCATTATTTTTATTAATCTGCTCCTCAGCTCCATCTGGTGCTAGGAAAAATACTGCAGTAGCCCTTAATGTGCTAGAAATTCTACATAATGTCACACATTTAACAAGGTAAGAATGGACACAGCATAAACAGCATCCTAAGAAACCCTAACAAAGTACAAAAATGTATTTTAAATTTGTTATTTTAAATAAATTGAGCAAAATGGTGAGTTGCTGATTGGGTAAATCGGTTATCAGCCATTTTTGTTCCAGATGCAATCTTTAAACAAAAACAAGCGTCATGTGCCAGCAATCTGAAAGTTTTCATCTCTATCACATTCTTCTCAGAATCCCATCTGAAACACATGAATAAGATTCTTCCCCACTGACTGAACCCAGATCTGATGAAAAGATGGTGAATATGGCACTTGGTACTTTCAATACTTTATACATCCACAAACATACAAAAGTCACTGCGTAATGCTGGATCTTCTTCAACACCTCGTTATTACAGGATTTTTACATCAGAATCTTATTCACTCCAGGGAGTGTTCGTTTGCTTTACTAAACAGTATTTTTTTACCTGCCAGTGGATCATCTTATAATAATAATCTTTATTATAATAATCGCTTATTGTCACAATTAAGCTTCAATGAAGTTACTATAATAATCTTTATTGTCACAAGTAGGCTTACATTAACACTGCAATGAAGTTACTGTGAAAAGCCCCTCGTCCCACATTCCGGCCCCTGTTCGGGTACATAGAGGGAGAATTCGGAATGTCCAATTCACCTACCAGCACGTCTTTGGGACTTGTGAGAGGAAACCGGAGCACCCGATGGAAATCCATGCAGACACAGGGCGAACGTGCAGACTCCACACAGACAGTGTGGACATGAATCAAACTTGCTACCCACTGTGCAACCATCTTAATAGTCTGACTGTTGCATTGCGACAAAACATTAATAAAAATTTAGCTCAAACATAGCTGCCAATCCAGGAAACTAACAGATCAAATGACACTGTCTGTATAGATTATCTGCTTTATTCATCTATAAATTTAAGTTATTCATTTCCGATTTAGCGAGCTCTTACCTGCAGGCCAGTTCTGAGTAACTTGCCTACAATCGCATTGGCCTGGCCGATATTCCAGCCTTTGACTTTACCCAGGGTTGGCAGAGCATTCTGCAGAGTGTCACCATCAATATTTAGAACCTGTGACACTGAGAGTCCAACAGCCGTTTGCCCCAGTGAATTCAGAGTGCCGACTGAAAAGTTGTTAATTTTGCTCACTATTGCTATCGACAGCTGAAGAAGAAATAAAAATAATATTAATACTCCATTTTCTTTGGAGGATGCATTTCAATGTTTGGGAGTAGATCTTCCCATTTACCTTCAGTTGTTCATCTGTTGGACCTTCAGCAGGTACTCTTCCATTGGTAGTGTTAGGTGGCACGATCAGCCCACAGACCTGGTTGATCTTCACTGTTACAGCCAGGACTTGTTGTTCAGTCAAGGACTGAAGTAGATTTGTTTCAGTAATGAAGCAAACCAGAGAGTTTGGCAGACTGCAAAAGAACACCAGTCACAAATTGCCTTACTTAGTAGTCTCCCATTTGATAATAACATCATTGAAAATATCTCACTCTTGGGAATATTTTAAAGGGGTTCATCACCCATTTCCATCCAAAACTGCATATTTTGTCCATTGCATTTATTAGCCTTCTATCTTCCAATAAACATATGCCATTTTGTTAGAAAACTAAAATCACTTTATTCATGAAATAAATATGAAATTGTGAGGGAGAAATCATTCATTCCCTTTGTCTCCCACACTTTCTGTCTCACAGAGATCAGTAACTTGAATATTTACATCTTCAACACTGTCAATGCAGAAATACTCAGGTTTTCAGGGATTCCTCGCTGACTGTCAGCAATTTAGCTAAGATTTCAACTCTTCTTTTTCACCCTGCTTCAATCAATTGATCATTTCCTACAAAATCAGGCCACACGTGCTGGATGCCCTTTCACATACATTACAGTCCTTTGTCTTACCTCCTTCAGGCAATCTATAGACCTCTAGTTGCTCCCTTTCCCATGTGCCCACTCTGCTCCTTCCCTGCATCCCTGCTTAAACCACTTAGCATGCACATTCTCCACATTTGCTTCTCATCCATAAAGATTATGACCTGAACCTTCTGCTTCATAACACACGCTGGGAAAATATAAATAGTGAAATTGACATACCTTGAAACATTAATATGAGGATTGTTTAGAAGCAGCAACCTGAGGTAGAACTTTGAAATTTCAGTGGATAACGTCAGAGTTTCTAACAGTGCCAGGTTTTCAGGGTTTACCACAAAATCTTGAAGCTGCACCAAAATTGAAAGATAACTGAAATATTGGCCCCAAAAATGCAGTGTTCTTTATAGATTTAAACAATTAAACATTCAGGATCTTGCTGGTGTAAAAACAATTATAGTGAGCATGGATTCCAACAACTCTCCATCGTGGCAAACGCACAAGATAAAAGATTGATGGATCTTAAGTCACTTTTAGATTAATCGTGCATCGCCATTTCATTTCTCGCACCACATGATTTCCTGATCCACTGGCCTCAAACGGGCACTGAGGCTATCCCCAGTGTCCTGCTACACCCGGGATTGGAATTACACCCGCAGGACGCAAAGTTACAAATTAGTTAATGCATCAGAGTGGACCGCACATGTAATTGGACCTTGATGCAACCACATCTTTGACAATAGGTCTGATTTCCAGAGAACCAATCTATTGTATCCCTGTCTTAAGGTAAAAGAAAAACAGGTACCTGAGTTTCATTATCAGAGAAAGACAGAAGGTCAGCCAGTGATATTTGGTTCATAAATAGTCCCAGATATTGAGCAAACCATGCAGTGGAGTTCAGGGCCGGATCAGTCACATCATAGCATTTGGGCTTGGGACCTGTGAAGTAAAACAATTCTACATTGACTCAGAATAAAATGGGGTGTCGTATTTTTAAAAAATATGTTGGGGCAATTACTCACAAATGCTAACATGGATTCTCACCTCTCCCCACAACATATTATTCCTCTCCCCAAGTTAATAACTCTCACCCAGGATCAATCTCCATAGCTGCCCGCAGCTTCGCCCTACTTTGTAATATATCAGGGAGTGTCAATGAGATCCTTAGCTTCAGAGCGCATTCGACCTGCCTTCAACGCTCATTAACACAGATGCAAATTAACTCAGGTTCAAATTTCAAAAAATGTCTTTGGATACTGTTGAGTAAGAGAGCCCTGGCTGATTTTTCCCTTCCCTCAGCTAATAGTATCCTCACGTATACGAAATTTGAACAAAAGTGTGTTACCATCACCTTGCTGTAGATAGGCTTTGATGCCATTGTAGATTTCCTTCTGTTTGTCTGAGGTGAAATCACTGTAACGATCACTCAGCGTTTGCACACTAAAGGTGAAATTTAATAACATTTCAGAATTTCATTTTCAGAATGCGTTCCGTAACTAAAAAGAGGAATCTAAAACAACACAACACAAATGAAGATAATGAGCTGGAACCGTGAGGGAGATTATGTTCTCCTGAAGTAGCTGAATCAGGTCAGGATCGCGCTGGTGCTGGGAGCGGCGCCCAGAATTGATTCACAGTCCTCAGCGTTGCAAATTTAGGCATTTAGGGAATCGCAAGGGATTTCATCGCAAATCATACTATCGGGTTACCGTTTTGAGCAGACGGCCCGATACTGATGCCTGCCTACTGGCTCCCCTCTGCCCGCAATACAAACCCTGCTCCCCACCCTTCCACTGACAAGTAGGGGCATTGTCCCTACCCACTCCACCACAGGAATTGCTGCATCACTGCTCCCTCCACAGAACGCATGCATAAGGGTGACCTGACCATCATAGCGATCCCCACCAAAGACCCCCGTCATAACACAGAACCTCCCACAGCAGAAAACCTCAGCCACAGCCTAACAGTCACCACTGCCTGGAAGCTGAAGAGCCTCCTGGCAGAAACAGTAAACAAATCACTGATTTCTACTCAACTGTGCCCTACATCTGCTGCCTCAGACGGACTTCTATAAAGCAACAGCTGTAACTTACTAGGAAGTCAAAAACACATCAAAAGGCTTTAAAACACGCTCAGATTCTTTGATCTGCAAGGCTGCTATTCAATCCAAAGTGAAATAGCTTTTAGGAGCTTGCAATTGAAAGGTTCCATAGGCAGATGACTGAATTTTTTATTTTAATCACCCTTTTTTATTTTAATCAAAGTTTCTTGCTTTGAGCCTATCAGTAAAGTTTATAAATATCTAGTTATGATTGACAGTTTGTCACCACATCATAAGCAGTTAAGTGCTTTGTGCTTACTGTAAGGACCCTTCCTGTTGATCGCCCTTTTTCTCCTATCTTTATCTTTGCTGTTATCATTCTGATTCATGGATGCTTAATGGACATATATCTTTAAGTCGAGCAGGAAAATGAGGAATACAAAAGTTACAAAAGAGAACACTCTGGTCACTTTGGACAGTAGAACTCAGACTTTTCGGCACCCGAGAGATCGATGGCATTCAGTTCGAGTGGTTGACTGGAGGTCAATGAACTGGCCAAAATGACGTATTCTGCCTGGTAACAGACGGTGATTGGGTCATGCCTGAGTGGGATAACTTTCAGACAGCCAGGGGAACACAGAACATACAATGCAGAAGGAGGCCATGCAGCCCATTGAGTAAGCACCGACCCACTTAAGCCCTCACGTCCACCCTATCCCCATAACCCAATAACCCCTCCTCACCTTTTTGGTCACTAAGAGCAATTTTATCACGGCCAATCCACCTAACCTGCACGTCTTTGGACTGTGGGAGGAAACCGGAGCACCCGGAGGAAACCCACGCAGACACGGGAAGAAAGTCCAGACCCCACACAGGCAGTGACCCAACGGGAAATCGAACCTGGGACCCTGGCTTTGTGAAGCCATAGTGCTATCCACTTGTGCTACCGTGTCGGTAAGATATGTGGAGACCCGGACACTCAGGAAAAAAAGACCTGGACCAGGATTCTCCCCTACCCGGCGGGGACGGAGGTCCCGGCGTGATGGAGTGGCGTGAACAACTCCGGCGTCGGGCCGCCCCAAACGTGTGGAAGTCTCCGCACCATTAGGGGCCAAGCCCTAACATTGAGGGTCCAGGCCTGCGCCAGAGTGGTTGGTGTTCCACTGGAGAGTGTGGACTGCCTTTGGCGCCACGCCAGCCGGGGCCAGATCACCCCGCGCCCCCCGGAGGACCACGGAGCCCGCCCGCACCGCCTGCTCCCGCCGGTATGGTAGGCGGTTTGACCCACGCCAGCGGGAGAGGCTTGACAGCGGCGGGACTTCGGCTTATCGCGGGAGGAGAATCACCGGGGGGGTGGGGGGGTCACCGACCAGTGCGGAGCGATTCCCGCCCCCGCCAAATCTCCGGTGGCGGAGAATTCGGGACACGGTGGAGGCGGGATTGACGACGGCCCCCGGCGATTCTCCGACCCAGCGGGGGGGTCGGAGAATCCCGCCCCAGCTCTCTCTCTGTCTCCCTCGTGTTTTCTCCAGAATAGCTGCTTTATTTCTGAAACTGCAGAGACCTGAATGAACCTACAATGAAACTCATTACAGACTGGAAACAGAAATCTCGAACTGAAAGTCTTGAAAGAAGTTGTACTAGAAATGATCATCTGAAGCAAAGACTCATCTATTCACTTTATTTATCATATTACACCATCTTCTTCCCACTATGTCTGTCTTGTGTGTGTGTTTCTGCAAAGAGGGTGGGGTGAGTTTATGTGGGGGGGCATTAGGAATTAGATAATAGTTAACCTGTTATATTTGTAGCATATTTTAATTATAGTTACTGTTAATAATAAATTTAATTGGGTTTAAACTTACAAACCTGGTGACTATAGTTATTTGGCAGCTAAGGGCCAAAGGCCTGAACATTCTGAGAAATATTTATTAATTTAAATTGCGTTGTGACTCCCGGTCAAGTGGTGCTGGAATAGATCGTGCATTAGCCCAGAGGGTTGTAACATGATAAAAGAGCAAGCGAAAGCACTTAAATCCTACATGTTTATAACCATTATGGTTAGGTTCAAAAGAGGAGACTT
This sequence comes from Scyliorhinus canicula, assembly GCF_902713615.1. Classification (NCBI taxonomy): domain Eukaryota; kingdom Metazoa; phylum Chordata; class Chondrichthyes; order Carcharhiniformes; family Scyliorhinidae; genus Scyliorhinus; species Scyliorhinus canicula. The sequence continues at coordinate 62,791,978 of NC_052160.1, read as the reverse complement.
GAGATGCATTCAAGGGTGAAGGAAGATGAAAATGAACTGTCCAGGCATCTGGCTGTCAGGTGATTTTGTTCACTTTCTGCCTGAACTGTTCTTTAGCTACCAGGCAGGGGTGATTGATGTTGGGTAGGGGGATGGTCACTGTGCGGATTCTACAGATGCAGATGGGTCATTTTGACCCATTTGCATCCTATTGCTGGCATGGAGCGCAAATCTCTATGCTGCTGCCAGCAAACCAGAACATCGCAAAGGGATCGGTATCCGTTATTTGCCCCACACGCAATATTCTGCCAGCGGAGAATCAAGCCCATTGCAAAGATAAAAGAACAGCAGTGACCCACGATCTTAGTGAAGCAAGCAAGCCTAAGGCATGGATCTAGAATGACAAGGGCAGCAGATACATGGGAACACCACCAAGAGGAGGCTCCCCACCAAGTCACTCGCCATCTAATCTTAGAAATGTACCGCTATTCCTCACTGTCGCTGGGTCAAAATCCTCGATAGCTCTCCATAATAACACAGAAGGTGTACCTATACCACATGGACTGCTGCGGTTCAAGAAGGCAGCTCATAATCACCTTCTCAAGGGCAATTAGAAATGGGCAACAAAAGCTGGCCGAGCCAGTGAAGCCCACATCCCATAAGAAAGTGAAAGAAACAATTTGTGTAAAGACAAAAGAGGCCAAGCTTTTCGATTCCAAGTCAGGAGCACAGAGAGCGATGTTTTCCTTCCAATCCAATCGTGAAAGGAGACCCTGAAGTTTGACTTAACAGCATTCTGTGGTCGGGCTGGATTAGACATCAACCCCAACATCCCAGAACGAATGCCGAATCCAACAATTTCAAAGATGGATTGGTAAGAAAGCCTAATATGTGCCTCGACACGTTGCTGAAATTATAAAAAATTGAAGAAAGCAAAAAAAAGCCCTCAACCTCTCTCACACTTGTAAGCCCCATCCATGCCGATCCATAATACTGTATACCACACACCCCCATGCCACCTCATCCCTCTACCCAACCTGCTTGAACTCGCATGTCGCAATGTCAACACGGCCCCTGCTCACCTCCATATCCCTTTACAACACCAAGGCCAACTTGGTGCCAACTCTTGCCTCCTACCCACTACACTTTGTCCTTGCTCCTTCAATGTCAACTTACCAGAATGCATCATAGGCTACCGCAGTAACTATCTGACGTGAAATAAAGTTCTGTCTGGAGATTATATGAGTTTTGCCAGCTTTTTGCAAGCTTGAATAGCTTATTTTAAAGTTTAGGCACTTCTTCGACAGCTTGACAGGTTTTGGACACAGCAGACAGTTTCAATGCATTCGTGGCCTTTTAAACACAATCATGTTACTTTGAACTTTCCCAGTGGGTGCCTTATCTCTCCAAAAAGGTGCCATCCTTCCACCAAGGTTGTCCAAGGACCATATCGAAAGGGATATCCTGGATGACCTGGATATCCATATGATTCCACAAATTTTACATCTGCTCTTACCAGCTTCAATATTTGTGTTTCAGACAATTACCTGACCAAAATCACATGAGTGCAGGCATCAGTTGATATATATGGGCAGCTGCCTCTGTGAACCAGCAATGTGCTATTAAGAAACAGTTCGCATTCTACCCCAACAAAAATTGTACATGTTAGGTTTGGGGGAGTATTTCTGGATTCGGTACATTCTTGGTATTATCACAAGGAGAGCCTCTTTGTCTGCAGTAAATAGAGTTAAAAAGTGGCATTTTTTGGACCAGCCTACCACTGGGATTGTCCCGACCTGCCATATCCTTCGCATCAGGGCACACTACGCAGGGCAGGAAAATCCTAGCCAATGTTTCAGGCTTGGTCCTTTCATCAGTAAGGCAAGTTAGAAATGCAATAAATCTTGAGCAAATTAAAGACATTGGGAGATGGACAGCAAGAACTATTAAACATCAAAATGTTTCATGGTGCTGAGTCATCATGTGTCAATCCAACAAGGAATGCACCATGCAGATCTTCAAATTTTCTGTCATTTTGTCTCACCACCTTACGTTGGTATTTACTGTCAATTCTTTCTTAATTCCTACACCTTGTGTTTGGATGGCAGATATCCTGCAATTCACAAATCCTCTGGACACTTATTTTGTTTATTCACTTGTCTCATTACCACTCTCATTGGCCTTGTACAATTATGGGCCAGGGTTTAGAGAACACCAAAGTATATCATGGAGTTCACCTGACCCACAACTTTTAACAGATTATGGTTATGGGGATCAAAAGGGCCCACTTTCCAGGTGTGACACAACAGAGATCTAAAGTATTTTAAAACAAAAACACTGTTTATTCTGTGATTCCAGGTAACATTCTATAAACACATAGTAAACATCTTAACAACTACTAACACTGATAACCTGAAACCTTCTGGCATTTAATCACTCCTCCCCTTGACCCAATCACAGACTTCCCCTTTTTTTTCTTCTTCCTACCCTTTCTCATCTTTCATTTCCTCCATTTCACTTCCAATTATTTGTTCTGATGAAAGATGGACCTCAAACATTCACTTTGTTTCTCGACACACACCTGTCATACCTGCTGAGTATTGCCAGCATTTTCTACTTCCCTTCCCTTCCTCGACTTCTCCGCAGTATTGATAGATATTGAGCAGTGACATGCACATTTAATGTTTGTTGTCATACCATAAATATATTTTCTCTGCTACATTCATTCAGCTCTGGCACTCTGCAGATGTAATGAACAAACTAATCCTGGAGAACAATTTACATGGACAATGAAGGAATTTGCTCATGTGAAGATACATTCAGAGTGGATTGAATTGAACTTACATTTTCCTGTATGAAAGGCACCCGATTCGAAGGGTGTTCATGGAAGACAAAAGGCGGGTGGTGATAAATGGAAGATAGGGATTTAATCTGACATTAAGCCATTCATTGATGTCGCTGTCATTGATTAACGACAGGCTGTTGATAAACGGAGACCACAGACCATCCATGATGGCAGCTCGATTAGCAGCTTGCAGATTACTCTGCAAAAGGAAAAGGAAATTAGGCTTAGAATCATAGAGGTTTGCACTATGAAAACAGGCCCTTCAGCCCAACTAGTCCATGCCGCCCAGTTTTCACCACTAAGCTAGTCCCAATTGCCCACATTTGGCCCATAACCCTCTATACCCAGATTTTCCAGATAATTGTATTAATAAGGAAGAGGTGATATCACAACAAAGATTGCCTCAAACTGCATTGTGATTCTACCATAATATCCATTCATGAAGATAATTTTCCCAAATTGGAAATCAAATCTGAGCAATTATTACAGTCCATAGCTTCGGCTTTGGAGAAAATAAAGATGCTACATTCTGATCCACAATTTAAATTATAACGACTATTAATCTAGCCTCAACCACCGCCACCCAACCATCTTAGACTGTTGCGGAGTTCTCTATTCTAAGTTGTGATCTAATCAACAGTGCCACTGATGAGACACCTGATCAGCTCATTATACACTTCTACTGGCCAATGGGAACTCTTGGAAAACATTTATTTTTGCTCAAGATTTCAGAATCCGAGGGAACATTGGAAAATAAGTACTGTATCCACATGCACACATTAACGTATAGTCAAAACATTCATACCTTTGTACACAGGTACCTTTGGCCCCTCATTAAAAGAGTCACTTAAGATTTTCCTCACTCGACTACCGTAGCCCACACAAATAGACTCTTCCAATACGAAGGGCAGAGGAGATTCACTAGGTTAATCCCAGAGCTGAAGGGGTTGGATTATGAGGAGAGGTTGAGTAGACTGGGACTGTACTCGTTGGAATTTAGAAGGATGAGGGGGGATCTTATAGAAACATTTAAAATTATGAAGGGAATAGATAGGATAGATGCGGGCAGGTTGTTTCCACTGGCGGGTGACAGCAGAACTAGGGGGCATAGCCTCAAAATAAGGGGAAGTAGATTTAGGACTGAGTTTAGGAGGAACTTCTTCACCCAAAGGGTTGTGAATCTATGGAATTCCTTGCCCAGTGAAGCAGTTGAGGCTCCTTCATTACATGTTTTTAAGGTAAAGATAGATAGTTTTTTGAAGAATAAAGGGATTAAGGGTTATGGTGTTCGGGCCGGAAAGTGGAGCTGAGTCCACAAAAGATCAGCCATGATCTCATTGAATGGCGGAGCAGGCTCGAGGGGCCAGATGGCCTACTCCTGCTCCTAGTTCTTATGTTCTTATGTTCTTATTATATTGTATGAAACATTACCCTGCATCCTTTAACCTGAAAAGTCAAAATAACATTTGCTGCTCACGTCTTTGCTTTTTTGATTGAATTCATCTACAAATGTAGCCAGCTTCTGGATGGGTTGGATGTGGAGTAACACTGTGGTGAGAATGTTGTTATCATTAATGAACCCAGGCCTGCTCAGCATTTCAGCCAATTCACCCGCATCTGTGACATTTAACACCTGTAAAAATACAATTGAGAGTTTCATTCAAATAACCAGGAGTAGGCAGTGCCCAACAGTTCAAAGTTCCGCAACACATCAGATTTAAGTTGCAAAATATTAATGACAATCTTTGTCACTGAAAATCATGATTGCATGAATTGGGTTCACACTGACTGGACACTCGCCCAGCTTTTTCGCCACATTTCCAACCATAATCAGTTCCTCTTGGGCTTCAGTCAGACACACACTGCAATTAGTAGATCCATTGCAGTTTTTACTGACATGTCAGATAGGCAATATTGACCAGGAAACACAGACATTCACACCTGTTCCAGCTCACAAGAGAAATCACTTTGCTTTTACCTCAACAACCCGATTGGAAGGAAGCAGGGAAAATGTCTCCGTCAAAGTTAGCAACTCAGAAAAACTTTGGAAATGGGTTCTCACGTAGAGGACTAAACTGTTCTTTTCATAGCAACGAAGTGGGAAGGCTGGAAGCAAAAGAGAAAATATTTGCAAACATAGATGCCAACTTCTCATCAACTGCAAACATCTAGGACCCAAATTACACAGCAGAGTAACACAGATAAAGTTACTGCATCACAGATCGAATCAAAAAAAATTCCATGTTTTCCTTTTCTCACAATTGCATGTACCTGAAGTGTTGAGGTAACCAAGGATCCACAGGCTAAGCACAGCCTTTCTTGTTCCAAGTGGCATATCCCTGAATCCATTACTCAGTCCTTTTGTGCTAAATGGATAAACAATTATATTATTATTTTTGAGAGGTTAGATCCATGATAATCCTTCAATTGTTAAAGAACAATTTTAGGATCCTTCCCAAAGAATTCTCAATGATCAGGTCTAGTGACAATAACTGAAAGCCATTTTGGTGTCTATCTCACGGTGATGAAACTTCCACAAGGATCACGACCAAAATGTGGTGACAAATAAATTGTTTTCGGAGGTCATTCTTTTTTTTTCCTCACCAAACTATTTCTGTCTTTAGAAGCTTTGACTCCCACTGCAGTACAATTCTATAGTCATGGGACAAACATCATGCCGCTGAAGAAACCCATTGACAATAGCTGAAGCATTTCAGGAGACATGTTGTAAAAAACGCATATTATTGGGGCACACTATTGTGTATGTCACGTACACAACCTCTCGCAATATCTTAGTGCATTCTGAATTACCAGGATCAAATGCATTTGAGCTTGGTCCGAGCAATATTGACACACTACATAGCCAGCATCACTTGGTACTGAATTGAGTTTAATTCTTGAAATTCCCCCAGACAGTGTAAAGTATTTAAAATTGCGTGTGCTCCCTGATGATTGATATTTTAAAATGTTTGACACAGAACAGGGTTATAATTTAATATGCAGTAATGGATTCTCATTAAGAAGAAGGTTCACTCACATTGCTTGGTAACCATCACAAGTTATATTTCTCATCAGAAGGCGACTCAGCACCGACTGAGAAATGCCAGCAACAAAAGGCCTGAATCGCTCCTGGAACCATTTTCTCAGGAAACCTACATTGGTTAAGTTTTCATTGGTCTTGACAATCTCCCACAGAGCATTCATGAATGTGATCTTTGTTATCAGAGGAATTGATGAGGTGTTCAGGGTCTGAAACATACCATGACATGTTTAAACTCAAGTGAATAAAGACATTTCAATACTGGTTTCAAAATTGTCATTTACCCTCATGAAAGAACTTGAGAAAGCTTGAAACAGTCCTACTTCAAGATCATGCAGTGGAAACAGATTAGTGTAAGGAACATAACATTTCCGTTCCATCATTAGATCAGCCATGATACAGTACACCCACAATGAACTGTGTTGATTTTCTAAGCAAAGCCCAGAGATCTTCAAAGCGCATCAATTGTCCTTTTGCAATGCAGGAAATCATGCTGATTGTGGAATGCCACTCAGAATTACCACTAGCCCCTGTACCAGGTAACAGGACACAGATAGTCACACACATCCCAGCAACGCAATATGGATTTAGGATTTTCAAGTACTGAAGGTATAATTGGAGTTGGGCAAACTTAACATCTCGTTGGACATTATTTTCCTATTTTTATATTCTTTTATTTATGCATGTAGGGAATGGTTGCCAACATGTTGCTTCTGAAATATTTATCATAGAATCCCATCGACAAGCGAATTGCTTTGAAGGGAGTACCACTCAAAACTCTAACTTTGTTTCTCTCCCAACAGTTGATGCCGGACATGCTGAGGTTTCTTCGTATTTCCTGCTTTTATTATATTATATTAAGCAGGAGTGTTTTGAGACTCCCCAAGAAGTTTACAAATTAGGTTCTGGGAGGACACATTTTCCCTGCTTCTATGACTTAGCGCAGCTAGAGTAGCCTGCTTTCGTAATATTAATCGTTCTAAACACACTGCTCCGATAAGAGAAACTCAAGCCGTGAACCAATCCAATGACAGGTGGACGGGCCACATATCATTCAAATCAGGAACACCACATTTACATAAAAACAAACACTGCAGATGCAGGAGATCTGAACTAAAAACAGCAAGTGCCGGGGAACCTCAGCACTTTTGTCAGCTGAAGATTTGACAAAACTGTGAAATAAATTGGACACACGATCTGCACAGATGTGGGCACGGGGCTGTTTAGCACAGGGCTAAATCGCTGGCTTTGAAAGCAGACCAAGGCAGGCCAGCAGCACGGTTCGATTTCCGTAACAGCCTCCCTGAACAGGCGCCGGAATGTGGCGACTAGGGGCTTTTCACAGTAACTTCATTTGAAGCCTATTTGTGACAATAAGTGATTTGCATTTCATTTCATTTTTGCTTGTTTTCAATTAATCACGATGAATAATTAATTACCTTGTTGTTGAACTTGTCCAGTGCTTCATTTAATGTGGTTCTGTTAATTTTCCGAACAAAAACTATCAGCGCTATTTCATTTGACCTATTCAGTGCCTTGGGACCAGTGAAACACTGAAATATACCTGCCAAGGCATCACTGCTTAAACCTGAAAGCAGCCGATCAGTCTGAAAAGAAATGCATTTAGAAGAAATAACACATGTGAGATAAAGGCATCCTAGTGCAATGATGCAAAATATCTACAACAGCAATTTTCATCATATCAAGCCTTTAGAGCAATCTCAGGTGCATCGTAAGAGCCTTATAAAACCTAGTATGATATTGAGCCACAAAAGGAGATATTAGATCTTTTTCAAAGAGAAAGGTTTTAAGTACTGCACCAAAAGGAGGAAAGTGAACCAGAGAGGCAAAAAGATACAGGTATTGCAGAGCTTCGGCCACAGGTGACTGAAACAACAAAGAGTGGCCACCAGTGGTGGAGTGATTAAAATCTGGGATGGGAAAAAAGAGGCCAGAATTAGAGGAACACATTTACCTCAAAGGCTCGTGAGTCTGAAGGAGATTATACTGATCAGAAGGAATGAGGCGATGGAGGCAACCGAAAACAAGGTTGCAATGTTAAAAATTGAGACATTACTAGACCAGAGGACAACGTAGGTCAGCGAGCACGAGGGTAGAGGGAAAGAGAACTTGCTGGAAGTTAGGAAATTTATTTTGGATGACCTCATGTTTATAAGTGTACAGAATAGGAAACCAGACATCAGTTTCTTGGTATAGTCACACCAAGAGATAACAAGCGCGTGAATGAGGATTCCAGAAACAAAAATGGACCAAAAGAGATGATTTTATGGAGGTGGAAACAGACAATCTTGGAGATGACACAAATAGGAGGTCAGGGGCAGCACGGTTGGTGCCGTGGTGCGCAGTGCTGACTCACAGCGCCAAGTTCCCAGGTTCGATCCTTGCTCTGGGTCACTGTCCGGGTGGAATTTGCACAGTCTCCCCAGTTTGCGTGGGTTTCGCCCCACAACCCAAGGATGTACAGCGTAGGTTGATTGGCCATGCTAAATTGCCCCTTAATTGGAAAAAATTATGTGGGCACTCTGATTTAAAAAAAATAGGAGGTCAGAAGTTCAGCTGGGTTGCATGTGACAACATGGTTGTGAACAAACTAGCTTAATCTCAGCCTACACAGCTATAAATAACAATGAAACAGAACATCCGGAGATCTTGCTCATCGTGGCCGGGGATTTCAACCAGGCCAACTGCAAATGTGGACTTCCAAAATTCCATCAACACATCCCCTGTCCCACCAGGGCGCCAACCCTCTCGACCAATACTACACAGAAATCAAGGGTGCCGACCAATCCATATCCTGCCCGCATTTCGGAATAATCGGACTATAAGACGGTGCTCCTTCTTCCGGCACACAAGCAGAAACCTATGCGGGAGAATCCAGTTAAGAAGGTCATGCAGTGCTGGTTCAAGAGCTCCTGCATGACTGCTTGGAGTCAGTGCACTGGTTCATATTTAAGAACTTAGCAACCAAGTTAAATGAGTATACCATCACCATCACAGACTTTATCAGCAAATATGTAGAGACTGCGTTCTAAACAAAGTAGTACATACAATCCCCAACCGGAAGCCATGGCTTAATCGGGGATTGACTCCCTACTGCTGAAGTCCAGGTCTGAGGCATTCAAGTAAGGTGACCCTGGCCAATACAAGAAATCCAGATACGATCTCCACAAAGTCATCAGGGATGCCAACAGCCAATATCAGACCAAGTTCGATACACAGATTAATGTCATAGACTCTCGTCGGTTGTGGCAAGGCTTAAACAACATAATGGGCTACAAAGTGAAGCCAAGCAGAATCTCCAGCAACAGCGCATTCCTCCTCAATGAACTCAATGCATTCTATGGTCGGTTCGAGCAGGAAACCATCAAACTGCTGTCAACTGCCCCACAGCCTCAGACACACCCATCTCCAATGTCACAGCTTCCGAAGTGAAATCGGCCTTCTTGAAAATGAGCCCTCGGAAGGCAAAGTGTCCTGATGGAGTCCCTGGTCGTGAACTCAGATCCTGCATGGATCAGCTGGCAGATCTGATCACGGACATCTTCAACCGTTTCTTACTCCATTCCGAGGTCCCACCTGCATCAAGAAGACCACCACCATACCTGTGCCAAAGAAGAACCAGGCAACATGCCTTAATGACCACCGTCCAGTGGCCTTGACATTGATGGTAATGAAATGCTTTGAGAGGTTGGTCATGAGGCACATCAACTCCATACTGCCAGAATGCCTAGATCCACTGCAATTCGAATACTGCCACAACCAGTCCAAAGCAGGCGCCATCTACCTGGCCCCACACTCATCCTGGAACATCTCAACAACAAGGACTCCTGCATCAGACTCCTCTTTATTGATGACAGCTTCACCTTCAATACCATAATCCCAGCCAAGCTCATATCAAAGCTCCAAAACCTAGGACTTGGCTGCTCACTCTGCGACTGGATCCTCGACTTTCTGACCCATAGCCCACAATCAGGGAGGATAAACAACAACACTTCCTCCATGAAAGTCCTCAATACCGGGGCCACACAAGATTCCGTACTTAGCCGCTACAATAATCCCTGTACACACACAACTGTGTGGCAAAATTTGGCTCCAACTCCATCTACAAGTTTGCTGACGACACGACTGTTGTCAGTCGGATCTCGAACAACGATGAGTCAGAACACTGGAGGGAGATAGAGAACCTAGTGGAATGGTGTAACGACAACAATCTCTCAAACAATGTCAGCAAAACTAAAGAGCTGGTCATTGACTTCGGGAAGCAAACACCCCTGCCCGTAACCGTGGTGCCGAGGTAGAGATGGTTGACAGCTTCAAATTTCTTGGTGCGCACGTCACCAACAATCTGTCCTGGTCCACCCACATTGATACTACGACCAAGAAAGGACAACGGGGCCTATGCTTTCTCAGGAAAGTATGGAAATCAGCATGTCCACATTGACTCTCACCATCTTTTACAGATGCACCATAGAAAGCATCCGATCGGGCTGCATCACAGCCTGGTGCACACTCCACACAGACAGTGACCCAAGCCGAGAATTGAACCTGAGATCATGGGGCTGTGAAGCTATGCATTTCCATTATGTATTTTATGTTTGCCCTATGTATTTTCTTTTCATGTCCGGAATGATCTGTCTGAACTGTATACAGAACACTTTTGACTGTACCTCGGTACACTTGACAACAAACTGCTCGGCCCAAGGCCATAAGAACTACAGACAGTTGGGAACACCGCCCAGCAGTCCATTACACAAACCCACCTCCCATCCATTGACTCTGTCTACACCTCCCGTGGCCTTGGGAAAGCGGGCAGCATAATCAAACACCCATCCCACCTGTCTTACTCAGTCTTCCAATTTCTTCCATCGGGCAGCAGATAGAAAGGTCTGGGAACATGCACTAACAGATTCAAAAACAGCTTCTTCCCTGCTGTTACCAGACTCCGGAACGACCCTCTTATGGACTGATCTGATCTGGTCACACATCTTATCTACTGAATAGTACTACACTCCTGTATGCTTTACCCGATGCCAGTGCAGAATCATAGGATTTACAGAATTTACAGTGCAGAAGGAGGCCTTTCGACCCAACGAGTCTGCTCCGGCCCTTAGAAAGAGCACCCCAATTAAGCACACACCTCCACTCTGTCCCCATAACCCCACCTAACCTATTTGGACACAAAGGGCAATTAAGCATGGCCAATACACCTAACCTTCGTATCTTTGGACTGTGGGAGGAAACCGGAGTGCCCGGAGGAAACTCATGCAGAAACGGGGAGAACGTGCAGACTCCGCACATACAGTGACCCAAGCCGGGAATCGAACCTGGGACCTGGGGCTGTGAAGCTATGCATTTCCATTGTGTAATAAGCCACCTGACTTATTCACTCTTCCAACTTCTTCCGTCGGGCAGGAGATACAAATGTCTGAGAACACGCACCAGCAGATTCAAAAACAGCTACTTTCCTGCTGTTACCAGACTCTGAAATGACCCTCTATGGACTGATCTGACCTCTTTACACATCTTCTCAACTGAGTAGTACTACACTCCCGTATACTTACCCGATGCCTGTGACTAAGTATTTACAGTGTATCTTATGTTTGCCCTATGTATTTTCTTTTCATGTAAGGAATGATTGGTCTGAACTGTAGGCAGAAAATACTTTTCACTGCACCTCGGTATACATGACAATAAACAAATCCAACCCAATCCAATGTTCGGCAAATCAAATGATGTGTCTGAGGGGTAACAAGCGAGAAATACCCCCGTCCATCAGCTCATTCAATTGTACTTTGATCAGAGTGCTCCGAACGCCAATAAACCCAGTCATAGAATGGAAAAACTTACAAATTCTTTGTTTTGTCGGAGTGCACACTGCCACTGAGATTTCTGAGTGAAACCCACACCATGACACAGCTTACCTCAGCACATGCATAGTCTGTGATGTTGAAATTGCAGAGATGGGTCATGTTAACTTCAATCAAGAAATTATTTAAGGCGGAACTGTACGGAGAGAAATAAATCTTTTCTTAGGACATTGACTGCACTGAGAAATAAATAACAACAATTTCTACGAAACACTCAACATGTCCCATTATTCATAGTTGTCCACACAGTTCATACGTTATTCACACAAGATGCTTTGAGTCATCTTCTTGTCAAATGCAGACTCGCAACAGCAAGTTGATCGGTTCACGGAAACACGGCCTAATTTGAGTAAAGAGGGCCTCCAGAAATTCTTACCTGTTCACGGCTGTGCACATTGTTGTCTCTGTTGAAAAAGCAGAAAAGAAACCCGAGTATGGACCAAGAATTTTACTCAAAATAACGGATGAAATCAGCATAAAAAGTAGAGAAAGCACTCACCATTGACTGTCGTATTACCAGGCTATGGAAAAGAATGCAGAATAGTATGGTTAGTACTGAACCATCTTCAATTTATATGATAAATGTAGCATCCAAACACGGTGTTCATGTTGTTTTAGGTTTTGAGAAGATGTTAAATGAATGGCCTTTCAATAAGCCACACAAGCTCAAAAGCAACAATGAAACAATTAAGAAAATAGATTCACCAACACTGTGGGAAGGTTTCTCTGATACTGAGGCTAAGTGTTGACGGCGTTATAAATGCCGTCGCGTTTCTCGACGGCGTCAACATGGCCTCATGAGCAGCAATTCTGACCCCTACAGGGGCCAGCACGGCACTGGAGCGACCCACACCGCTCCAGCTGGCGATCCTCGGCGTCTGATGGGTGCCGCGGTCGGCGCATATGCAGTGGCTCCCTTATCTGCGTTGGCACTTACGCAACATGGCGTAGGGCTACAGGGGCCGGCGCGGGACAAAAGAGGCCCCCAGCCTGAGAGGCCAGCACGCCGATCAGTAGGCCCCGATCGCAGGCCAGGCCACAGCGGAGGCCACACCCGGGGTTAAACCCCCCCCCCCCCCCTCCCCCAGGCCACCATCGGATGCATGCACGCTGAGGTTCCACTAGGTAAGTGCAGGTGTGAATGGCGGCAGAGGGACACGATTTTTCCTGCATGGTTGAGAATCGCCGGGGCGGGGGGATGGGGGGGGGGGGGGGGGGGGGGGGGGGGGGGGGGCGTAGAGCGGCCCCCAACTGGTGCCGCGCCGGTGCCAATTCTCCGCTCTCCAGAGAAACGGCGGACCGGCCTTGGGGCGGCGGGCACGATTCGGGCCCGTGCCAGCGAATTTTTGGCCCGGCCCCAGGGTGAGAGAATCCCATCCAGTGGCTTTGAAAACTAATGCGACTGGAAATTGGATTGATGATTGACCCTTTGTCTTACCTGATCATCAGGTCGTAGTTCTGAAAATAAAACAAAATGATTCCTGTTAAAATGTGCTCATGAAAATGCATCGTTATTACTAATCACAGCACACAATTTTGATCAATAGACTACAGATATGGATCTCAGAAGAAAGAGGAAACATTTCTCAAATGTCACCTTCTTTGGCAGACACGTTCATTTTCATTAAATAATGTGTTCATACTTTAATATTTGGCATGTACTATACTGTGAAATTAATAGGCCAGACACTAAGCGTGAACAATCTGTCACTGCCTTGGTTGTGCTTTTTCTATGCACTTGCAACCAAACCAAAAGTTCAGAGAGGTTATGAGATTAAAATTAATTCAAAACTATAATGGGAGCTATCACGTACACAGCAAAATGGAACTGATTGTTGAACAAGGCAGTTCCTTGCTTTAGTAAGACAGTTACCTGACGAATTATCTGGAATTCCTCCTGTCAACCCAAGTCTCCTCACTTCAGACTCAGTGTGTGAGGCCACCCAAACGAGGACTACAGTTTCATTCATGCCCTCTTGAAGCGCTTGAAGGTTAATTCCGAGCAAGTCAATCAGATTCAGGGAATTCAGTTTCTGAAGCAGAAAAATCATGTGATAAATGAATAAAGATTTCATGGCTTGGATGAACCTGGCAGCATAAGGTCCAAATGTAGCAAAATGTACACTGGCTATCAAAACGCGAGTATGCTGCAGTATCCTGCACCCTCAGCAGCAATTGACTAGATGAACAAGTATAAGGTACATATTATCCTTCTGTCTGATTTGTACTCTAACCATTTGTGCTGCTATTCACCCCCGGATGTGGTCCTTGTTACTCTGCAGGAAGTCTGGTGGTGGACCTAATCTTCACACATTTTTCTCAGCATTTATTCACGAAGAAACATGTTACAAACATGCACCTGATCAATTCCCATCCCAGTTCCAATCCTTTCCTATTCATAGAGGACCATGAATTCCTCGATAACGGCCGTTACCTGCACACAATAAAACTTAAACAAATATACAACTACCAATTCTGACAAAATATGCTCGGAGTGTGCCTGTTGTGTTTAATATGTAATAACAGAATTGCATAACTTGAGAGATCCCCCTTGCTGTCATCTAGATCGTGAAGGACTCATATGTGGTCCCATGTGAGCTTGGCCATTTTCCAAAAGGAAGAGTAAAATCTGCATAATGTTTCCGTGTTAGCAGTTCAGTTAGAAACAGGTCACTGACCTTTGTTCCCACACTCACAATACAATTTGGATTGTATGTCCACTGTCTCTATATTCTGTTGCTACCTTATTTAGAATTTGAAACTGTGCAGTATTTACAGTGTTCAATATGCACCATTCCATTCATTCTATTTTCAATCATATAACAGCAAACGCAATTGTATTTCTCTGTGGTTCTAAAATGGAGGGTTAATTTTACGACGTGTCACCAAATGACAGCACTGTTCCAGGGTCAAAGACTACAGGCTGAAATCGAGCTCTGATGAGATGGGAAAACAAATATGGAACCATTGCCGCGCGGATGCAAATAGGCATTATAATCAGACTTTACCTTTACTTCCTCAGGATTCAACCCTTTGAAGGTTTCAAAGTCCATGTTAACCCTGTTATTAGCAAACGTCTTCAAATCATTAGCTGGAGCACCACCTGAAGAAAACGGAGACATGTTTTAGCTGTTCTCGCCTCTTTGCTATTTATTCCACTCATGACAAACCTTCAGGGGATGGCATGTGCAGAAATGAAGAGAAAGACTAAATATCCAGGAGAGAAACTTTAGACAGTTACTTGGGAAGCTGACTTACTTATTGCTTGAAGGAACTTTCAATAAGAAGATATCTGTTGACAGATTACATGTTGATGCTGAATTTTGGGAGAGTTCCTGCAGCATCGCACCACCAAGCTCGCTGGTACCACACGCGAGTCTTGAGTTGAGCAATTGGGACAAAGTCCTCAGTAGCCCCTCACGAGTTGGTAAGCCTTTCTCAAATGTTAAAACTGCCCAATCCATATTTAAGGGTAAATTGAATGTGAGCCTTAGACAAGAATTGTGTTCTAATACATTTTCCAGTGATGGATTGAGGCTCCTGGAATTCAATTCCATCAAATTGAAAGACAAATAAAATATTCTAATGCTAATCATTCCTTTGCCTTTCTTGCTTTTCCAGTAGCGTTCATCATCATGCTGTACAAATGAGTTTTAACAGATTATTTATGTGCATTTCATTAAAATAGAACAGCATTCAACCAGCAACTAATTCAAGGTATAATCAACTCAGCCGAAATCTCATACAAGAAATTTATTGAGTTCACTGTCACAGAGGTTGAATTTCAGGAATATATCTCAAGGGTCGTTAAGGTTTTGCAATTTGAGCCTTTGAATTTCATAAGTGCAGAGTGTTTCTATAATGAGAGAATGTGAACTCTAGATCAGACAGAAAAACACCCCTGTTAGTCTTGACTGCTTTACTTTGAAGACTCAAACAGGATGATGTGATTCCTTGTAAGCCCTTTTACTTACCAACATATGCCTTTATCAGCTGGAAGTAGGGGATCGGATTACTTTGCTGAGAGTTCAGTGCATTGCGTGCCTGACTGTAAAGCAAGTTCTTCTTTGACTGCGTACACATAGACAGATCCAGAGCTCCTGCATCCCTGTGGGAGAAAGTTTACAATGTTAATTTTTTTCAGTGTCTCTGCACTGTGGTGAGATAACCACTGTAGTTATGTGTACTGCAGTAGGGGGATGTATGCCTGTAATACAGGTTCCTCCGGTCAGCCCCTGCCGGCTAGCTCCGCCCACAGGGAGCTTGTGTATAAATATGTATGAGAGCTGCTCAGACCCTCAGTCTACAGTTGCGGATGGAGGGACAACATCGTACAGCAATAAAGCCTCTATTGTACTAGTCTCTCGGCTTTGAGTATAATTGTTAGCGCCACAATTTATTGCTGTACGATTTCCCAGTCACCATGGACATCAGAGTCAAGCCTGACCGTCTGCAGTTGGATCCACATTCGCCTCACGCCAGAAAAGACTTTGATCACTGGCTCGCAGTCTTAGAGGCCTACATCTCTTCAGCACACCCTCCCCCGACGGAGGCTCAGAAAAAGCAACTCCTGTACTCCAGACTTAGCTCCAGCGTCTTTCCGCTCATTCGAGATGCGACCGACTACACCGCAGCTATGGAACTGCTCAAGGAGAATTATGCACCATCGACGAACACCCTGTTTGCGAGGCATCAACTTTCTACTCGCGTCCAGCAGCCGGGTGAGTCGATTGAGGACTTCTGGAGGGCCCTTATACCTCTAGTACGAGACTGCGACTGCCGGGCCCTCACAGCCGCGGAACATTCGGACTTACTCATGCGCGATGCCTTCGTTACAGGCATTGCATCGGACCCCATCCGGCAACGACTGCTGGAAGGGGTCGCCCCCGACCTCGCGGCCGCTAACGCCCTGGCGCTCTCCATGACGGCCGCCTCCCGTAGTGCGCACATATACTCCGCTAGCCACTCGGCCCACCCGTCCTACCCCTCGTGGACCCCGCAAACGGCTCCCCAGGCCCATCCGTCCCATCCCTCGTGGACCCCGCAAACGGCCCCCCCAGCAGCCGCCCCCGCGCACTATGCCTGCGCTGCCCGCCGCACCGCACCCCCTGGGGGTCCCCACTGTTACTTCGTGCGGCCAACAGAAGCACCCTCGCCAACGCTGCCCGGCCCGCACAGCAACCTGCAAAGCTTGTGGAAAGAAAGGCCACTTTGCAGCGGTGTGTCAGTCCCGGACGGTCGCCGCTATCGCGCCGCTGGTCCCCACGCCTCAGCCGCTCCCTCAATGGGCCCCGCCGTCCGCTTCCCCTGACCCCACGTGCGATCAGTGGGCGCTGCCATCTTTTGCCGCCCCCGCCATGTGCGCCCCATGGGCGCCGCCATCTTCATCCACCACAGCCATGTGCGTTCCATGGGCGCCGCCATTTTGTTCCGACCCCATAATGTGCGCGCCATGGACGCCGCCATTTTACCCACAGGTACTGCGGATGCCGCCATCTCGTCTCCAGGGGCCGCCATCACGGGACACGGGTCGCTACCGCTCCTCGTCGGACTCATCTGACTCAACCGCCCACCAACCACTGCTCGCCTCCGTTACGCTCGACCAGTCGCGTCCTCGCAACCTGGCACCCTCTTCCACATCGGTGTTGGTCAACGGCCATGTGACCTCCTGCCTCATCGACTCCGGGAGCACCGAGAGCTTCGTCCACCCGGACACGGTAAGGCGCTATTCCCTTGCGATCCATCCCGCCGACCGGCAGATCTCCCTTGCCTCCGGTTCCCACTCTGTCCCGATCCGGGGTTTCTGCCTGGTTAAACTCACTGTACAGGGTGTGGAATTCGACCGTTTCCGTCTGTACATTCTCCCCGACCTCTGCACTTCACTCCTACTAGGCCTGGATTTCCAGTGCAATCTCCAGAGCCTCACCCTCAAATTCGGTGGACCCCTACCTCCCCTCACCGTTTGCGGCCTCGCGACCCTCAAGGTCGAGCCCCCCTCCCTCTTTGCCAATCTGACTGTGGATTGCAAGCCCGTCGCCACCAGGAGCAGACGGTACAGCACCCAGGACAAGGCCTTCATCAGGTCCGAAGTCCAGCGGCTGCTTCGGGAGGGTATCATCGAGGCCAGCAACAGCCCTTGGAGAGCCCAGGTGGTAGTGGTTAAGACCGGGGAGAAGCACAGGATGGTCGTGGACTACAGCCAGACCATCAACCGGTACACGCAGCTCGACGCGTACCCCCTCCCCCGCATTTCTGATATGGTCAATCAGATTGCACAGTACCGGGTCTTCTCTACTATTGACCTGAAATCCGCCTACCACCAGCTCCCCATCCGTAAATCGGATCGTCCCTACACTGCCTTTGAGGCGGACGGTCGTCTGTACCAATTTCTGAGGGTTCCCTTCGGCGTCACGAATGGGGTCTCGGTCTTTCAGCGAGAAATGGACCGAATGGTTGACCGGTACGGATTGCAGGCCACCTTCCCGTACCTCGACAATGTCACCATCTGCGGCCATGACCAGCAGGACCATGATGCCAACCTTTATAAATTCCTCCACACCGCATCTCTCCTTAATCTCACGTACAACAAGGAGAAATGCGTGTTCCGCACAGACCGCTTAGCCATCCTTGGCTACGTAGTCCAAAACGGACTACTGGGGCCCGATCCCGACCGCATGCTCCCCCTCATGGAGCTCCCAATTCCCCACTGCCCCAAGGCCCTCAAACGCTGCCTTGGGTTTTTCTCTTATTACGCCCAGTGGGTCCCGCAATACGCAGACAAGGCCCGGCCACTTATCCAGTCCACACATTTTCCCCTCTCGGCCGAGGCACAACAGGCCTTCGCCTGCTTTCGATCTGACATAGCCAGGGCGGGGATGCACGCCGTAGACGAGACTCTGCCTTTCCAAGTAGAGAGCGACGCTTCAGATGTCGCCCTTGCCGCCACGCTGAATCAGGCCGGCAGACCCGTGGCATTCTTTTCACGCACCCTCCACGCCTCCGAAATTCGGCATTCCTCTGTCGAAAAGGAAGCCCAGGCAATCGTTGAAGCGGTGCGGCACTGGAGGCATTACCTGGCCGGCAGGAGATTCACTCTCCTCACTGACCAACGGTCGGTAGCCTTCATGTTCAACAACACGCAGCGGGGCAAGATCAAGAATGACAAAATCTTGCGGTGGAGAATCGAGCTCTCCACCTTTAACTACGAGATCTTGTATCGCCCCGGCAAGCTCAACGAGCCCCCAGATGCCCTCTCCCGAGGTACATGTGCCAGTGCACAAGTGAACCAGCTCCGTGCCTTGCACGACAGCCTTTGCCATCCGGGGGTCACCCGCTTGTACCATCTGATCAAAGCCCGCAATCTGCCCTACTCCGTCGAAGAAGTACGGACAGTCACCAGAGACTGCCAGATCTGTGCGGAGTGCAAGCCGCACTTCTACCGGCCAGATCGCGCGCGCCTGGTGAAAGCATCCCGCCCCTTTGAACGCCTCAGCGTGGACTTCAAAGGGCCCCTTCCCTCTACCGACCGCAACACCTACATCCTTAGTGTGGTCGATGAATTTTCTAGGTTCCCCTTTGCCATCCCATGCCCAGATATGACATTTGCCACCGTCATCAAGGCCCTGGATTCCATTTTCGCCCTGTTTGGTTTCCCCGACTATATCCACAGTGACAGGGGATCCTCATTCATGAGCGATGAGCTGCGTCAGTTCCTGCTCAGCAGGGGTATCGCCTCCAGCAGGACGACCAGCTACAACCCCCGGGGTAACGGACAGGTAGAGAGGGAGAACGGGACGGTATGGAGGGCCGTCCAGCTGGCCCTATGGTCCAGGAACCTCCCAGCCGCTCGCTGGCAGCAGGTCCTCCCTGACGCGCTCCATTCCATTCGGTCGCTACTGTGCACCGCAACTAACAGTACACCCCATGAACGTGTTTTTGCCTTCCCTAGGAAGTCCACATCCGGAGTGTCGCTCCCGACTTGGCTCACGACTCCGGGCCCAGTCCTTCTCCGTAGGCATGTACGGCACCACAAGGCGGAACCCCTGGTGGACAAAGTACGCCTTCTCCACGCCAACCCTCAGTATGCCTACGTGGAGTTCCCCGACGGCCGCCAGGACACAGTCTCGCTCCGGGACCTGGCTCCCTCAGGTGCCGATCCCATGCCCACACCCCTTCCAGCGCCAACCCCAGCGCCCCCCTATTCGTCCCCATCAGGTCCATCCCTCATCCCCCTGCCCACCCTGGAGGACATGGAAGATTTTGGCTTGCTCTCGGAGTCATCCCGCCAGCAGCCAGCACCAACACCGCCAGCACCTGCACCATCGGGGCCATCACTGCCTGTGCCGACGTCACCACCACAGCTACGCCGATCACAGCGGAACGTCCGACCACCAATTCGGCTCAACCTGTAACCTGCTCACCGGATGGACTCTTGATTTTCCTTGTTGGACCCTCTTGTAAATAGCATCCTTTGTATTAGAGTTACATGTCACCCCCGCCGGACTCATTTTTTACAGGGGGTGAATGTGGTGAGATAACCACTGTAGTTATGTGTACTGCAGTAGGGGGATGTATGCCTGTACCTGTAATACAGGTTCCTCCGGTCAGCCCCTGCCAGCTAGCTCCGCCCACAGGGAGCTTGTGTATAAATATGTATGACAGCTGCTCAGACCCTCAGTCTACAGTTGCGGATGGAGGGACAACATCGTACAGCAATAAAGCCTCTATTGTACTAGTCTCTCGGCTTTGAGTATAATTGTTAGCGCCACATGCACAAAGGTAAACTACTGCAGTACCTTGCCAAACATAATCATGGACCAATATATGATAGGCCATAGTCGCTAATGCTCTCTGAAGCAAAATCAAGCAAAACAAAATTGGTTAACTTGAAAAGGTTGGCGGAGGAGTTCTCCAGTGAATAGTATTTGGGACCCTGCATTTCTAACTGAAGCTTTCGTGTACAGTGTCTTGCTTTAATGATGCCCTCTTTCGGCAATAATTGTGTGATTCTGTGAAGTGGTTGAATCAGTGAGAGAGGAACAGAGGAACTTTGGAACGAGTGTCCACTTTCCTTTATTGGCTGATGCAGCGGGGATCAGAACAGAGGGCTTATGCAGGAAATGTATAAAGCACTTGTTCTAGGCCACATATAGAGTACTGTATGAATTATGATTATTAGACTAAAAATGGGAATGCAATTGATTAGACATTTTACAAGGATGGAGATGTTTGGTCAGCAGGATTAACTGAATAAGCTGGAGTTGTATTCTTTGGAAGAAAGGCCGCAAAGGAGGAATTCAATTGATGTATACAAAATTGTGCGGGCCCAGAAAGCGGGATCCATTTCCATCAAAAGAAAAGCTAGAATCAGGGGTATGGATTTAATGTAATTATTAGGATTAGAGGAGGGATGATGGCAAATGTTTTCTCCCAGAGGGTGCTGTGGTTGAGAACTCACTCCCTGAAAGAGCAATAGAGGCTGAAGCCCACACAGCATTTAAAAGATATATTTTAATATGTATTTTAAATGTCGTAAAATACAAGCTTATGGTTCAAGAGCTGGAAAGTGGAGTTAGTCTTTCTCTCCTGGAACAGACAATCTGAGCCAATTGGCCTCCTCCAGTGCTATCAATTTCTATGATTGTTTACTTCACAGTTACATTGCCCTGAGATTTTAATTAACTAACTTTGAAACTGAAGGAAATCATCACATTTCACTCATCAGGGAACTAGTAATAGAAAGGTTCAACATTTACGTCAAGTTAGAAATTGTCGACAGCTGCCATTCATCCAGAATGCATAACTTGGCTCCACCGATCGCTTTCAAAGAAACTGCATTTAGAATGCCACCTAACTGGAGGAATCTTGTAACAATTGATTGCACCTATTGGAAGAGATGTGAAGTACACGTTATAACTCAGTTTACAAAGCAGCATCCAACAAGTTAAGAAGCTTCTTTTTGATGGTAATGCACCTCAAATTTCGAACATACAAATAAAATTCCTGTAATTAGAATACATCTGTCAATTAAGACTGCAACCAATTTCTAGATGCTGGTTCATGGAAGCAGCTTTTGGTTTAAACTAACCCAAGAAGGGCCTTGTTCAAGAAAGGCCACAGTCTTAAATGCTTCAGCCTTCACCTTAAAGATATTGCTTATGACCCAGCATCCAATATATAACACAACATTTTGACGTTAATATTCTCTTTGTTTCAGTACCGTGGTATATTCCAAATGTTGCGCCATCAATTCAGCAAGTGTATCGACTTGAGTGATATTCCAGCTGCTGACGTCTGTGGCATTAAACACAGTGGATATGTTGCCCAGCAGTCGAATTTGGTTTTCTGGTAGCCCGTCGGGGTAAATCTGTTTCAGGAAACCCAAAATGAGAAACTTGAAACAGTTGATATGCAGTCAGCTTTCATTTTCCACTTTATATCATCAGAATTGAACAACAATTGATCTCTTGTTATATTTGTAAAACCTTGACCAGACCATTCGCAGGGTTTGCGCAGTTAATTTTAAAAAAGGGGCTTCGGCAACTCGTGTACCATTATTCCCTTTTCCTGTTAAATTCCCACTGGAGAGATGAGAGCACATAATCAAAACTTATCATTCAGCGCAGCACTAAGGGAATCTTGAACTGTCGCGTGTATCGAACTTGGGATGGAGGAGATATTCCGATGACTCTTATGTTCATTCTCAAGTGCGTGCAAAAGATCCTCTGATTCCATATGAAGAGCAGCACAGGAGTTCTTAAAGATTCCTGCCGAATACAGAGTCCTCATGTCAACATCACTGAAATAAAATAGGTAATCAGGAGTCTCATTGCTACTTGTCATACTTTGTGAAAAGTGGCTGTCAGGCTCCCTGACATTATCACATCACTGCAATTGAAAACAAACGTCATTTGCTGCGGAACACTGTGGGAATGTCTAAGATAGTGAAAAGCTGTATATTAAGGCAAGGTTCTTTATTATGATTTTACATCAATGTTCCTTACCCTCAATAGTCTCTGTTTCAGAACTCCCAGCTGAATACGATCAAAGGCAAGAGATCCCAGTCGGAGGACGCTGTCTTTCAGCACAAGATCACTCAAACAGATGTCCAACTGGGCCGTATTGTAGATTGCAGGTGTCAGCTCATTAATGTCTTCTGCTATTATTATTCCTTCTGTACAGTCTGGAAGCACAAGATTGTTTTAGATGTAATATTTCAATTTACCGGTAATTTCATTTTTTTAGAAAATATTTTATGAAGGCATTTATTATTTTAACAATCAAGTTTCAACAAGAACAAGAACCTCCCCCCCACCCTCCGCTAATGGCTTAATCTTTCTCAAAGAAGCCAATGAATGGCTGCCACCTCCAGGCAAACCCCTACAGCGATCCCCTCAAGGTGAATTTAATTATGTTGAGTCTGAGAAACCATGCCATGTCGCTAACCCATACCGCCGACTTCGGGAGTTCCGAGTCCCTCCATCCTAGTAGGATCCGTCTCCGGGGGACACCAGTGAGGCTCAAGCCAGGACTTCGGCCTCTCTCACCCACTGGGCTCCCGGATCTTCCGACATACCAAGAATCGCAACCTCTGGACTCGGTACCTCGCTTTTAATACCTCTGACATGATGTCAGCAAACCCCTACCAGAAACATCTCAGTCTCAGATATGCCTAAAACAAATGGACATAGTTCGCAGGATCCCCCCACACAAGGCCCACACCAAACTTCCACCCCCTCAAAGAACCTGCTCATCTGGGTCACCGTTGTGCGCCCTGTGGACCACCTTGAATTGTATCAGGCTGAGCCTGGCAGACGATGAGGATGCATTGACTCGACTTCCGGTTGCGGCTATGACTAGCTAAGCCGCACATTTGGAAGCTCCTGCGACAAAGGTGTTTTTGGGCCAATTGGAAGGCCCCAACAGTGCTGAAAAGACGAATCCCGGTGGGGGAAGGTCCCCTGAGGAGAACTAGACCGATTTTATGGTTGGTACCCGGAGTGGAGCGGCAAGAAAAACGGCAGCAGCTCCCCAAAAAAAGCGGGGGAAGAAAATCAAAATGGCAGCCGGCGGCGCATCGGAGGAGTGGAAGAAATGGGCGGAGGAGCAGCAGGCCGCTCTCCTCCGTTTTTTCACGGAGATGAAAGTGGAGCTCTTAGAGTCCATGAACGCGACGGCCACCAGGTTGGTGGGAGCCCAGGCGATCCAAGAGGCGTCGATTAAAGAGCTGCAGCAGGAGATGACCGCGAGGGAGGAGGAGGCCACAGTCATCGGGGCAAAGGTGGAGGTGCACGAGGCACTCCACATGAAGTGGCAGAGCCGCTTCGAGGAGCTGGACACTCGGATGAGGAGGAAAAATTTGAGGATCCTGGGCCTGGAAGAAGGCCTGGAGGGGTCGGATCTCCCGGGATATGTGGCGGAGATGTTGAGCTCCCTGATGGGGGAAGGGGCCGGTCCGGCGCCCCTGGAATTGGAAGAGGCATACCGGGTCATGGCCAGGAGGCCTAGGGCAAACGAGCCCCCGAGGGCGGTGCTGGTGCGGTTCCAGCGGCTAAGTGATCGAGAGAAAGTCCTGAGGTGGGCAAAAAGGGAGAAAAGAAGCAAGTGGCAGAACTCGACGGTAACGGTGTACCAGGACTGGAGTGCGGAGGTGGCAAAGCGGCGGGCCCGGTACAACCGGACAAAGGCGGTGCTACACGCGAAAAAGATCAAATTTGGAATGCTGCAGCCGGCGCGCTTGTGGGTCACCTACAAGGGCCAACATCATTATTTCGAGTCCCCAGAGGAGGCCTGGACCTTTGTACAAGAGGAAAAGTTGGACACGAACTAAAACCTGGGAGCACCGGCGGTCGTAGCCGCCTGGGGACTCTTGATTGAGCAAGTGGCCCTTTTCTTTTTCAGGCCAGGTCGGAACTGGGTAACAGTTTCGTGGATTGTTTGGGGTGTTTTTTCTCGAACGGTTGACTTTTCTGAATATCTTGAAGGTTTCGAGTTGTTGGGTGTTTCTGTATATTTGTACTGTTGAAATCTCTATTGTGGGTCGTTGGCTTCTTATGGGGTGTTTCTTCCCGTTTCCAATTTCCCTTAGTTATTTACCCCTCTTACCCTTTTCCTTTGGGTGCTTGGGGGGTTTTTTGTTCTTTTTTTCTTTTCGGGTTATGGTTATCTGCGGTTATTTATACTGTTTGATGGAGGGTGATGGTTGGGCACACTGTTAGTTGATAGCTAGTTAATTATTTTGTTATTTAAGTATGTAGTTAAGTATTTATGTATTTAGTTGCCATTGGTTATTTATATCGTTAAGTTGGGGAGACGGGACGGGGGGGAGCGGGTTGATTATGCGGGTCTTTCTCTGGGGTTTTAAGGGGATCTTTCACGGGCGCAGATGGGGTGAACCGGGAGGAGTCGGAATGTGGCAGGAGCAGCCGGGTCAGCGGAGACCAGCTGACTCTCGGGAGTACGATGTTGGGTACATCGCGGCTAGGAGGGGTCCTAGCCAGGGGGGGGACACCGGATTGCTGCTGGAAAGACCAGGGACGAGAAGGGGAGAGCCGGGGGGGTGGGGGGGGGGGGCCATCGCTATGGGAAGCGGGTCAGAAAAGGAGGGATGACCCGGGGCGAGCAAGGGACAAGACATGGCTAATCGACAGGGAGTAGGGACGGGTCGCTCTGCGATCCGATTGATCACGTGGAACGTAAGGGGGCTGAATGGGCCGGTCAAAAGATCAAGGGTCTTCTCACACCTGAAGGGACTGAAGGCTGATGTAGCAATGCTGCAGGAGACTCATTTGAGGGTAGCAGATCAGGTCCGCCTGAGAAGGGGGTGGGTGGGACAGGTGTTCCACTCAGGCTTGGATATCAAGAACCGGGGGGTGGCGATTTTGGTGGGAAAGAGGGTGTCGTTTGTGGCGGCAGAGGTGATGGCAGACAAGGAGGGTAGGTACGTGATGGTGAGGGGTAGGTTGCAGGGAGAGAATGTGGTACTGGTAAATGTGTATGCCCCGAACTGGGACGACGCGGGTTTTATGAGGCGCCTGCTGGGCCTCATCCCGGGACTGGAGGCAGGGGGCCTGATCATGGGAGGGGACTTTAATACGGTGTTAGACCCTGGGCTGGATAGATCGAGTTCCAGAACGAATAGGAGGCCGGCAGCGGCAGAGGTGTTAAGGGGGTTCATGGAGCAGATGGGAGGGGTAGACCCATGGAGATTTGGTAGGCCTAGGGCGAGGGAGTATTCTTTTTTCTCCCATGTCCACAGAGTGTACTCTAGGATCGATTTTTTCGTATTGAACAGGGGGCTGATACCGAGAGTGCAGGACACGGAGTACTCGGCCATTGCGATATCGGACCATGCACCACATTGGGTGGACGTGGACATGGGGGAGGCGCGGGATCAACGCCCGTTGTGGCGCCTGGATGTAGGGCTGTTGGCGGACGAAGAGGTGTGCAGAAGGGTGAGAACGGGCATTGAGAACTATCTGGGTACGAATGACACAGGTGAGGTGCAGGTGGGGACGGTCTGGGAGGCCTTGAAAGCAGTGATTAGAGGAGAGCTGATCTCCATAAGGGCACACAGAGAGAGGAAGGAGAGGCAGGAAAGGGAGAGGCTGGTGGGGGAGTTCCTAGAAGTAGATAGGAAATATGCGGCGGCACCAGAGGAGGGGCTATTAAGGGAGCGGCGTAGCTTGCAGGCCAGGTTCGACCTACTGACCACTAGGAAGGCGGAAATGCAGTGGAGAAGGGCGCAGGGTGCGGCGTATGAGTACGGGGAAAAGGCGAGCAGGATGCTGGCACACCAGCTTCGTAAGCGAGATGCAGCCAGAGAGATTGGGGGAGTGAGAGAGAGGGGTGGGGACGTAGTGCAGAAGGGGCAAGAGGTGAATAGGGTCTTTAGGGACTTCTATAGGGAATTGTATAGGTCTGAACCGCCGAAGAGGAGAGGGGGAATGAAGAACTTTCTCGACAAACTGGGGTTCCCAAAGGTACAGGAGGAGCTGGTAGAAGGGTTGGGGGCGCCGATAGAGCTGCAGGAGCTAATTAAAGGGATAGGCCAGATGCAGGCGGGGAAGGCGCCGGGGCCGGATGGGTTCCCGGTGGAGTTTTACAGGAAATTTGTGGACTTGGTGGGTCCAGTGCTGGTGCGAGCCTTTAATGAGGCGCGCGAGGGGGGGGTTCTGCCCCCAACAATGTCGCAGGCCCTGATCTCCTTGATTTTGAAGCGGGACAAGGACCCGGTCCAGTGCGGGTCCTACAGGCCCATCTCCCTCCTGAATGTTGACGCCAAGCTGTTAGCAAAGGTCCTGGCAACCAGGATAGAGGACTGTGTGCCAGGGGTAGTCCATGAAGACCAGACGGGGTTCGTGAAGGGACGCCAACTTAACACAAATGTCCGGAGATTGTTAAATGTGATTATGATGCCAGCAGTGGAAGGGGAGGCGGAGATAGTGGTAGCGTTGGACGCGGAGAAGG
Source organism: Scyliorhinus canicula (assembly GCF_902713615.1). Lineage (NCBI taxonomy): Eukaryota > Metazoa > Chordata > Chondrichthyes > Carcharhiniformes > Scyliorhinidae > Scyliorhinus > Scyliorhinus canicula. The sequence goes on along the minus strand of NC_052160.1, from coordinate 62,764,758 downwards.
CATTTGACAGGGTGGAGTGGGAATACTTGTGGGAGACGTTGGAAAGGTTTGGGTTTGGGGAGGGATTTATCAAGTGGGTAAAACTGCTCTATTCAGCTCCGATGGCAAGTGTGGTAACAAACGGGAGGAGGTCAGAATATTTTGGGCTCCATCGAGGTACTAGGCAGGGATGTCCCCTATCCCCCTTACTCTTTGCATTAGCGATTGAGCCGTTGGCGATGGCACTGAGGGGTTCAGGGGGGTGGAGAGGACTGACAAGGGGAGGGGAGGAACATCGGGTCTCGCTCTATGCGGATGATTTGTTGTTGTATGTGGCAGACCCAGAGGGGGGAATGCCGGAGGTAATGGGGATACTAGCGGAGTTCGGGGACTTTTCGGGGTATAAATTAAATCTGGGGAAAAGTGAGGTCTTTGTAATACACCCGGGAGACCAAGGGGAGGGAATTGGGAGGCTCCCCTTCAAAAGAGCAGTTAAAAGTTTTAGGTATTTGGGGGTGCAGGTGGCAAAGAACTGGGGGACCCTCCACAAGTTGAACTTTTCCAGACTGGTGGAACAGATGGAGGAGGAGTTTAAGAGGTGGGACATGGTGCCGCTGTCGCTGGCAGGGAGGGTGCAGTCAGTTAAAATGACGGTCCTCCCGAGGTTCTTGTTTTTGTTCCAGTGTCTGCCCATCTTCCTCCCCAGGGCCTTTTTCAAGAAGGTAACGAGTAGTATCATGGGGTATGTGTGGGCACATGGCACCCCGAGAGTTAGAAGGGTCTTTTTGGAGCGGAGTAGGGATAGTGGAGGGCTGGCGTTACCCAACCTTTCAGGATATTACTGGGCGGCAAATACATCGATGGTGCGAAAGTGGATGATGGAAGGGGAGGGGGCAGCCTGGAAGCGCATGGAGAGGGCGTCCTGCGGCAACATAAGCTTAGGGGCACTGGTAACGGCACCATGGCCGCTCCCTCCCACGAGGTATACCACGAGCCCGGTGGTGGCGGCCACCCTCAAGATCTGGGGGCAGTGGAGGCGACACAGGGGGGAAGTGGGAGGTCTGATAGGGGCACCACTAAGAGGGAACCACAGATTTGCGCCGGGAATCACAGGAGGGGGATTCCAGAGCTGGCAGAGGGCGGGTATTAGACAACTGAGGGACTTGTTTATAGAGGGGAGGTTTGCGAGCCTGGGAGAGCTGGAGGAGAAATTTGGGCTCCCCCCGGGGAACACGTTCAGGTACCTCCAAGTGAAGGCATTTGCCAGACGACAGGTAGAGGGGTTCCCCGCGCTTCCCGACAGGGGGGGTGAGTGACAGGGTGCTATCAGGGGTCTGGGTCGGGGAGGGGAAGATCTCGGACATCTATAAGATTATGCAGGAGGTGGAGGAGGTACCAGTAGTGGAGCTAAAAGATAAGTGGGAGTTAGAGCTGGGGGAACAGATAGAGGACGGGACATGGGCAGACGCCCTGGAGAGGGTCAACTCGTCGTCGTCATGTGCGAGACTAAGTCTCATTCAATTTAAGGTACTGCATAGAGCCCACATGACGGGGACAAGGATGAGTCGGTTTTTCGGGGGTGAAGATAGGTGTATTAGATGTTCGGGAAGCCCTGCGAATCATGCACATATGTTTTGGGCATGTCCGGCACTGGAGGAGTTCTGGAAGGGGGTGGCAGGGACGGTGTCGAGAGTGGTGGGGTCCAGGGTCAAGCCAGGATGGGGATTTGCGATCTTCGGGGTTGGGGTGGAACCGGGGGTACAGGAGGCGAGGGAGGCTGGAATATTAGCCTTTGCGTCCTTGGTGGCTCGGAGGAGGATCTTGATTCAGTGGAGGGACGAAAGGCCTCCGAGTGTTAACACCTGGTTAAACGACATGGCAAACTTCATCCAATTGGAAAGGATCAAATTCGCCCTGAGAGGGTCGGTGCAGGGGTTTTTCAGGCGATGGCAACCCTTCCTAGACCTCTTGGATCAGAGATAGAAACTGAGGCCGTGATAGCAGCAACCCGGGAGGGGAGGGGAGGGCGGGAGGGAGGGGGGGGAGAGGGGGGGGGGGGGAGGGGGGACAAAGACGAAGGAAGTACGGTAGCGGTGGTGGCACGGGCAAGGCCTGCCCGAGGACGCTGCTAGAAATGATAAGTTGGTCTGACTGTCGGTTCGCCGGCGGGGGGGGGGGGACTTTTTTCTTTTTTTGTTAAGTAGGGGGGTTTGACTTTGTTTTGTTATAATTTAAATGTAAATGTAGGGGGGGTTAAAATGTTTGTATTTTGAAAAATTTCTTCAATAAAAATTATTTTTAAAAAAAAAGAGGATCCATTGACTCGCCTCAGGGCCTCATCCCATAATCAGGCCTCCAACTCCCCACCCAGCTCTTCTTCCCATTTTTTCTTCACTGCCCCATATCGGAGTTCCCTCCCACTCCATCAGCTCCCTATAGATCTCTGAAATATTCCCCTCTCCTACTCCTGCTTTACACACCACCTTATCCTAAAGCCCCTGGGGTGGCAGGTGTGGGAAGGTCAAAACCTGCAACCGCACAAAGTCCCTCACGTGCAGATACAGGAACCCATTCCCACCTGGCAACTCAAACTTCTCCTCCAAGCTCCAATAAAGAGATCAACAAATCTCTCGATCCCGCCCGCTGCCACCCCCGGAACTCCCCATCCCATGTGCTGCCGCCACTATCCCCACACCCTCAGGGCTGCTACTACTACCGGGCTTGTGGAGTACCTGGCCAGCGAGAACGGCAGAGGGGCTGTTAACAGTGCCCGCAAACTTGTATCTTTAAATGAGGCTGCCTCCACCCGCTCCCAAACCAACCCTCCCCCCACTACCCACTTGCTGACCATTGCAATATTCGCCGCCCAATGATAATTTATAAAATTTGGAAGAACAAGCGGCCCCCCACCCCCAACGCCTCTGCTCCAGTGGCACCTTCTTAATCCGCGGGGCTTTACCAGCCCAAAGAAATCCCGAGATCACCGCATTCACCTTTTTAAAGAAGGCCTTCGGGATAAAAATTGGAAGGTTCTGAAAGACAAACAGAAACCTCGGGAGAACCGTCATTTTCACTGTCTGCACCTACCCCGCCAATTACAGCAGGAGCGCATCCAACCTCTGAAAGTCCCCCCCTCATCTGTTCTGTCAGCCGATACAAATTCAACTTGTGCAGCTACTCCCATTCCCGTGCCACCTGGATACGCAAATATCGAAAGCTCCCTCCTACCACCTTGAACGGCATCTCCCCCAATCTCTTCCCCTGAACCCTCGCCTGAATCACAAAGGCCTCACTCTTGCCCACAGTCAATTTATACCCTGAAAACCAACCAAATTCCTCCAATAGCCCCATAATCCCTCCAATCGCCCGCAGCTAGTCTGAAATGTACAGAAATAAATCATCCGCGTAAAGCGAAACACTGTGCTCCACTATCCACTGCCAGACCCTCGACGCTCTCAGTGCCATTGCCAATGTCTCTATAGTCAGGGCATGCAGCAGTGGGGAAATTGGGCACCCCTGCCTTGTCTCCTGGTGCAGCCTGAAATAGTCTGAACTCACCCAATTCATCCTGACACTCGCCACCAGTGCCTGATTCAACAACCGGACCCAGTCCACAAATCTCTATCCAAACACAAACCGCCCCAGGGTCTCCCTTAGGTATTCCCACTCCCTCGATCAAAGGCCTTCTCTGCGTCCATGGCAATCCCCATCTCTACCTCTCGCCCCTCTCGAGGCATCATGCTGTTGGCCGCCAGATGCCTCCCCTTCACGGATGCCATCTGGTTCTCCACTATTACCTCTGGCTCACAATCTTCAATCCTCAAGGCCAAGATCTTAGCCAATAGTTTGGTATCTGCATTTAGCAGGGAAATCGGTCTATCTGGCCCACATTGTTCAGTGTCTTTATCCCACTTTAAAATGAGAGAACATCGCTGTGACAACGTCAAGGGTAGTACTCCCAGCTCCTTTGCCTCATTAAAAGCCCTTGCCAGCAGCGGTCCCAATGCCCCCGAGAACTTCTTGCAAAATTCTACCCATCCAGACCCGGGGCCTTGCCCGATTGCATCACATCCGCCCCTCCACTACTTCTACCAGCCTAATTTGGCTTTCCATCAATACCTCATCTGCCTTCGGGAACTCCAACCCCTCTAGAAACCGCCTCACCCCTTCCACCCCAGCTGGGAGTTCTGACTCATACAGCTTGCTAAAGAAGTCATTAAATAACTCATTTACCCCTCTCGGGTCCAAGGCCACCCTCCCACCCGTGTCCTTCACTTTCCCAATCTCCCTCGCTGCCTCCTCGCGACATCCTGCTCATCTTCTCCCCATACTAATACACCACCCCTCTCACCCTTCTCAACTGCCCCACCGCCTTTCCCGTAGATAATAACCCAAACTACATCTGCAGCTTCTGCCGCTCCTTCAGCAGCCTTGCCTCTGGGGCGTCCGTATACCTCCTGTCCACCTGCGGGATTTCCTCCACGAGCCTTCCTATCTCCGCCCGCTTACGCTTTCTCCATCTGTGCCCAAATCGAATTAAACTCCCTCCTGACCATTGCCTTCAGTGCTTCCCATGCCGAAACCTCCCCCATATCATTAACCTCCACATATCCCCGGGGCCTTCCTCACCCGCACACACACATCTTCCTCCGCCAACAGCTCCACATCCAGCCTCCATTGCAGGAGCTGGGCCCCCCCTTTGCTCACCTGTCGGTCCACCCAGTGCGGGGCATGGTCCAACACCACTACTGCCAAATACTCAACATTAACCACCCCCACCAACAACGTCTTATCAAACACAAAAAGTATATTCGGGTGCACACCGTGTGCACATGGGAGAAGAATGAAAATTCTTTCGCCCTCGGTCTCCCAAATCTCCACAGATCCACCTCCCCATGTGCTCTATTAATCCCCAGAGTCCCTTAACTGTTGCCGACACCCTCCCCGACCTCGAGATTGACCAGTCTAGTCTTGGATCCAGAACCGGATTAAAGTCTCTCTTCCCCCCACAATTAACTGATGGGAGTCCAGGTCGGTGATCCTCCCCAGAGTCCGCCTAATAAACTCGATGTTGTTCCAGGTCGGGGCATAAATATTTACTGACACACCGACATCCCCTCCAGTTTACCGCTCACCATAACATACCTCCCCAGAGTCCGTCACTTTACTTCCCACTTCAAATGCCATCCGCTTATTGATCAAAATCGACACCCCCTTCATTTTAGAGTCCAATCCAGAGTGAAATACTTGCCCGACCCATCCCTTCCTCAGTGTAGTCTGGTCCCACAACTTCAGGTGAGTCTCCTGCAGCATGGTCACATCCGTCTTCAAATTGTTAAATGAGCGAACACACGGGCCATTCAACCCTCGCACGTTCCATTGAATCAGCCTGGTCGGGGGAGAACCCTACCCTCCCTTTGCCAATCAACCATAGCCCCTATTGGGCCAGCCTCCAGCCCACGTACCACACGTCCCTAGGCCCGCCCTCGGGTGCCCACCGTTATCGATCCTCCTCCTGTTACCTTTTTGAAGCCCTTCCCCTGTCAGCAGTACATCCCCCACCCCCCACCAAATCTCCAAACAATAACCCCTACCCCATCCCCTCACAAACCTTCTGCTCATCCCCAACTGCGCTTCCGTGAACTAGCCCGTCCAGATAGCCTGGCAGCCCCCGTCCATGGCGCTCAGTATCCAACCCCCCACTGATTACCCTGCCGCCCCCCCGTCCGACAACCCGCTAGTGCAAACAAGAACAACCCCTTCCCAAGCCCAATCGAACAGATCAACCCCCATCTTCCAAAAAAGAACAGAAACAAACCTGAAGCAAAGCAATGGCCCCAAAAACAAATTAAACACAGCGCCAAAGCATCTCCACCAACGTTGAATGTCCTCCTTCTGCCAGTATTGTTCCCAGCTATCAGAGGTCACCCACAAACCTGTCAGATAGAGCATCCCAAACTTCACCCACTTCTTGAAGAGGGCCGCCTTGGCCTTATGAAGCTCACACTCCTCTTGGCCAGCTCTGCACCAGGTTCTGATATGCTCAAAGTTTACTGCCCTTCCAGGTGCAGTGCCTAGTCTGCTCGGCCCACATCAAGATCCGCTCCTTGTTCAGAAAACAGTGCAATCGCACTATCATCGTCCTTGGCAGCTCGTTCCCCTGGGACATCCTCATTAGCGCACTATGCTCTCGATCCACTTCCAGAGGATGTGCAAATGCTCCCTCCCCCAGCAGCTTCTCCAGCATCCTCCCCACATACCGCCGGCGTCAGCTCCCTCACTTCCCTCCAGTAGGCCCACGACCCTAATGTTCTGCCCGTGGAACTGGTTCTCCAGGTCCTCGACTTTCTCATGGAGCCGCCTCTGCTGATCCTGCTACAGCCCCATCTCCGCTGCCATCGAGGTGAGCTGTTCCTCGTGTTCCCCCGCCACCTCCTTCATCTTCTGAATTGCCTGACCCTGGGTCTACAGCCTCGTCTCCAGGCGGTTGATCACCGCCTTAATCGGATCCACCGCCCAGGCCAGGAACTCCAGATTCCCCTTGCGTTGCATGGTGAACTCCCCATTCAGCAAGCCCACCAGCTGCCCTGTTGACCACTGAGCCAGCAGGGCCGCTCCCCAATTTCACTCTTTAATAAGGCAATTTATGGATTATTGACTGAAAAAGGACACTGATCAACGCTGCAGTTGATAAAGGGCTTTTTTCTCATTATCCACAGCGAAAGTAACTACAGGTTACTTTTTATGTCACCTGATGACAGGAGAACTCTTAACTCACAATTACATGGATGTTCTCCATAAACATGCTCTGCATTGTAACTTATTGTCAGTTGCATACAAATTGTTGTGTCATGTTGAGACCTTCTACTCCATGAACAGCAGATAAGTTTGTGTGTGTACGAAATGTTGCAGTCCGATCTTAAACATCAAAGACATGTCCCATTGTTCAAATGTATATTGAACAATCAAATGGATTGAAAGCCCATTACATCCCCTTGTTCCATTTAATGCTCATGAACTGAGGCTGCAGAATTTTCATGAAAGACAAGTCCTTCCTCTTGGAAACAAGATATCATCTACACACATTTCTTTAATATTTATTCTGATTACATACTTATCGTATTGTTTGATGTAATTCGCAAATTAAGTTGATTTATGAATATCAGAACATCATTGGGGGGCCTCAAACGTTTTGTTTTCTTGATAAACTTTGGAAGAGCTTCAATCAGGACAACCTGCATGGGACAAAATGCAATGCATAAAAAATACACTTCATGCTTCCTGGGCCACCAGCAGTAACGTCTGCAAGAACATCTTGGCAGCACGGTAGCACTAGTGGCTTCACAGCACCAGGGTCCCAGGTTCGATTCCTTGCTGGGTCACTGTCTGTGCGGAGTCTGCACATTCTCCCCGTGGCTGCGTGGGTTTCCTCCGGGTGCTCCGGTTTCCTCCCACAGTCCAAAGACGTGCAGGTGAGGTGGGTTGGCAATGATAAATTGCCCTTGGTGACCAAAAAAAAGGTTAGATGGGGTTACGGGAATAGGGTGGAAGTGAGGGCTTAAGTGAGTCGGTGCAGTCTCGGTGGGCCAAATGGCCTACTTCTGCACTGTATGTTCTATGTTCTAAAATGTTCTTCTATGGTGAAAATCTGTTTTTAAAATTTAGAGTACTCAATTCATTTTTCGAATTAAGGGACAATTTAACGTGGCCAATCCACCTACCCTGCACATCTTTGGGTGTGGGGGCGAAACCCACGCAAACACACGGAGCATGTGCAAACTCCACACGGACAGTGACCCAGAGCCAGGATCAAACCTGGGACCTCGGCGCCGTGAGACTGCAGTGTTACCCACTGCGCCACCGTGCTGCCCCTGTGAAAAAATCTTTGCCAAAACACAATTGTGCCAAAGCAAATCAGTAGTGGCTACAAGATGATGGGAATGTTGACATATCAGCACAAAGTTTTGAATTGAAGCTTCCAGTGTAATGATACAAGAAAAAGCACATAAGCAAACCTAAAGGCAGCTCTACAAGCGTTCCAAACAACTGCTGCAGGTTGTAATGAAATGTAAATTGATGAGAAACCAAGGCATATTTACTACCGATTCTGGATCCCCTGACACAAGATTCAAACAAAGTATCTAACCAGGTGACAGCTCAGTCACAAACTGTCCAAAATCATTGTACACGTTAACAAAGTTCACCACACATGTCATAGTGGTTTCAAACAGAATTAATTTTTATGTATGAGCCAATATTTTGATTCATTAAAAATTGAAACTATTATTTCCTCACTTAGGATTTCAGTCATTTTACGTTTCTTAATAAAATGCTCTAAGTGATTCTATTCTACTCGCGCCAAAAAAATTGGTTCGGTGATTTACAAATTCAGCTATCTAAATCGATTTTTAATCAGATACAGCATACCTTTGTGACTTGACTCCATGTGTAGGTCAAAGTCAAGGGCAGATTCCCAAGATCTTGTATTGTAGCTGATGACCATGATGAAGGAATACTACAGGCAAAGATGAAACTCTTGAGTTAGGGAATACATTACTGATATTGCTTTGGACTATAGGAATCACTAGATATGACGGTAACTGAAATATTTCCGATTCAATGTGATCAACCTCTCAATTAGTCTGCAACTATCCCCAACTTGAGGAGGTGAGGGAAGTCCCAGTGGTCGAAAGCTTTAGGAAGCATAGTTTCATGGTCACCTATGCTTCCAAAGCCTGCACACATCTTCCTTTGCTGCATCATACCAGGTTTGCAACTAGACTCCATTTATATCCCAATCCACCTGCTTCTATTTGGGTGTGCATGTGGATTGTTGCAAAGACAGTAGAAGAATCTTCCAGTCCATTCTGGCGAGAGAATCACCATGGCTGGACGGAGATTTCATGGACATCCAAAAGAACCCTTGACCTTAGTTGGGAACCTCCAGTCCCGGGGTGAGGGACTCGAAAACCCCACCAAGAATCAACATTCGTGTTAGAAATTCATAACATTACAAGCATAAAAGTAAGCAACTCAGGTTAAAATTATATGGAATTATGTGAACAGTGAACACTCACCCATATTTGCTGACTCTACTATTTAGTCGAGCTTCAATGGCTCGCTTCTGATCCTCACTGTACGAGTTGCAGGTCTTCAATGCATCCAAAATGGAAATATCAGATGCTGTGATGATGGATCCGTCAAGGTCACATACCAATCTACCCAGGATTGTCACACTCTCCATTGTCAGATTCCTGCTGTAAATTCCCTGAGTATTGGCAAAACGAGCAATATTAATTCAGCAGTAGAATATGTTTACTGTTCTTTTGTGTGCAGAAGGCTGAACCTCCACAATACATCACCAAGTGGCAGATTGGATTATGTTGTGTTCATTGCCTCAAGACTAACTGACAGCTTTTCAGTACAAGGCGCAAAACTGAAATTCTGGAAATAAATATTTTGGTGCCTGCCAGTTTTAAGATAACATCAGATGCAACAGGAGCTAAGCAAGTCAGTGAAGCAAGCTTTAGAAATCTATTAATACCGTCTGGGTCTCTCAAAGAATGGGTCCATTTCAATACTTTAAAAAAACAATTAGAAAGTTTATATTTTTATCATGACAATGATTTTCATTTGGAAGCAGTTTACTGTATATGTGGCTGGTAAGTGTGGTGATATGCATCACTGTATATACACAAGGGGTTGATGTAAATACACTGCAACTAAGTAACCACTAGAGGGAGCACCAGAGATGTCATGACATGCAGACATACAGCCAATGGCATTACAACAGGACACAACCAATGGGTAATCAGGATACAGGATACCCAGAGTTGGCATTGCCACAAAGGGGCACTTCACAACCCATATAAAAGGACAGGGCACACATGCTCTGCCTCTTTCCACAGACACATCTAGAGAGTACATCAGGTTGGTCAACAGCATCACACCCAGCACGTGGCTTAGAGCAGGCTGGTAAAAATAGACTGAGTTACTACAGCTAGATTAGCAGAGAGTCAAACTCATTGAAGAACTGTGTTAATAGCTCAATAAACAAGTTGGACTCATTCATAGTCTGGAGCTTCCTTTGTCAAAACATACATCAAGGAAGCAGATTATGCTGCACAAAGCAGCATAACACAACAGTAATGTGAGAGATATCGCCGCTGGTTACCCTTCAATATCTTAAACCATCTGGTTTTTGCATGCACAGCGTGATCTGTTGCATGCTCCAATGTGGCTACAGAGTAGATTGCACACCTGCATGGCTTTTCAGAGTGTTTGCAAGGAAGTAGGCTTTCATTTTATTTTTTCCATTCATATATGCCACATTTGCAGACATTCACCTTCAAGAAGTCCTTGAACCTTAACTCAGCCTACCTCACAGGCAGTATAAATCACAAAATACTTCAACACTGTGGTAACTTGACCAGACAAAATTAGTCGAAACGCATTGTGAATGTTAATCTTCTTTAAAATGTATCAATAGCAAAGTTTAAAATACAGCGTGGACTCAAAAATGGGTGCAGCTAGTTAAACATCGAAATAACAGTAACTGAATAGAATTAGAACTAACGGCGGTTAAATACAAATATACAGAGGTAACAACAATTAACATCGGCACAGCATTTATTGACGATATCATAAATGGATTTAAATAAGAAGATGCATATTATTAACACTTTACCCCCATAACATTTTAATCCTCCTTAAAGATAGAAATGTGATGATATGCATAAGCAATCATGTAAATAGTAATGTACATGACCTCCAACCAGCAGGTGACAGTAGAGAACAATCATGTGACACTGTTACCTCAGGGAGTCTGGAGAGAGTCGTCGTAGTGGATAGTCATATTTGATAATTTGATAATCTTAGAGAATTTATAATAGTTAGTAGTTTTTGATCACTTTCTCATGTTTATCTAACCTAGGTAATTGTTAAAAAATTAACATTTAACGAGTCAAGAACTAGACGTTCTCTAGTGCACGATTCCTACTGTCCAAGCACCAGAACGTAACATGGGAGCAGGATCAACCTTGAAGATAAACCTTGAAGATATAAAATGGTATCTGGACTGGCTTTGAAGATCTAACAAGATACCAGGGTTGGTTTTGAAGATCCAAAAAGACAACAGTAACAGAAGAAAAATAATTTCTCCTAACCTCATAGAGCACTGGAAAATCTCAATCAATGCACAACTAGGTATCGAAGTCCAGGATGGAAGGTCTGAAGATGCCACACCAGCTTTGACTCACTGGTAAGTAGATGCAAATTGGCGCACTTTTAAACAGCAATTCACACTCTACGTGGCAGCTCTGGATCTTCAAGCACAGCCTAATGAATGTAGAATTGTTGCGCACTATAGCAGGTCCACAGGCGATAGAAATCTTTAACACGTTTGTGTTCAATAGTGAAGCTGATAAAGAAAAACTTTCATGAAGTTGTGAAAAAGTTTGATCGATCACCGGAAAAAAATGAAACGTTCGAGCAGTATATTGTTCGCATGCGTACACAGCAGGCAGGTGAATCATTCCACAGCTTCTCAACAGACTTGAGGTTAAACGCGCAGGCATAACATTTTGCAACTTTGCAAGCATCAATGATCGCGATCAAATCATGTTTGGGATTTGTAATGACAAAGTTCGGGAGATATTGTTGAGGGAGAATGAACTCCAGCTCGACGATGCTATTGAGCAAGTTGGAGCGCCATGATCCCCTCGATGCTGCCCGGATCGTCCGCATACAATGAAACCCTGTGCACGACCCCCTCCACAATTGGTTCAATCCCTCTTCAGGGATTGCACTAAGCGCCATTGCCAACGACTCTGTCGGCAAGGCAAAGAGCAATGGGGAGTGCGAATACCCCTACCTCTTCCCACGATGCAACCCAAAGTACCCCACTTACTAGGTTCCTCTGCAAGCTCGCAACTGGCGCCTTATGTAGCAGCCAAGCCCAATCTACAAACCCCTGCCCGAACCCGGACCGCCCCAGCACCTCCAACAAAAATGACCATTCCACTTGATCAAATGCCTTCTCCGCGTTCGTCGCGACCACTACCTCCACCTCCTGCCTCTCCGAATGCATTGTGATTACATTGAGTGGCCTTCTCACATTCACCAACAGCTGCCTCCCCTTCACAAAACCCGTTTAGTCTTCGCCTTTCACTCCCGGCACTCAGTCCTCGATTCGCAACACCAACACATTCGCCAACGACTTGGTGTCAATGTGTAATAGTGAAAACTCTCCCGGGAACCTGTCCGGCCCCGGGGCCCTCGCTGCCTGTATCATCCCCATAATCTCCCTCAGCTCCTTCAGCCCAATTGGGGCCCCCAGGTCCTGAACCAGCCCCTCCTCCATTTTAGGGAAGTCCAACCCAGGAACTGTCACATCCCCTCCTCCCTGGCGTGGGACTCCAATAAGACGCTTCCAACACCCCATTCACTTCCTCCGGGTCCATCACCACCTTATCTTTATCATCCCTGACTTTGTTAATCTCCCTCGCCATCTCCTGCATTCTCAACTGATGAGTCAACATCCTGCTTGCCTTTTCCCCATGCTCATACACTGCCCCTCTGACCCTCCAGAGCTGCCCCATTGCCTTCCCTTAGAAACTAGCCCAAAATCCATCTGGAGCCTTTGCCTCTCCCTCAACAGTCTCGCCTCACAGTGTCTCTTGTCCATCCTCAAAATTCCATCCACCAGTCTTGCTCTCTCCTCCCACTTCATCTTCTTCAATGCGCCCAAATTGATACGAACATCCCCGTGACTTCCGCCTTGAGTGCCTCCCAAAGCGTGCCGGCCATGACCTCCTCTCGTGTCGTTCAGCTCCACGTATTCACAAATGGCTGCCCTCACACACCTCCTCATCGCACCTTAAAACCGCATCCAACATCCACTGCGGGCGCTTTGTACACCCCTCCCCCCCCCCCCCCCCCCCCCATGGGCCACTCGCAAATCCACCCAGAGTGGTGCGTGGTCGGAAACCGTAATCGCCAAATACTACGAGACGGCCACCCCCGCCAACAACGTCTTATCCAACAGGAAAATATCAATCCGGGTATACACCATGTGCATGAGATAAGTATGAAAACACCTTCGCCCTCGGTCTCTCAAATCTCCACGCGTCCAACCCCCGCATCCTTGTGCTCCATAAACTCCCTCAGCTCCTTCACCATTGCAGGCACCCTTAACGACTTAGGACCCAACCGGTTCAAGCTCGGATCAATGACTGTATTAACATCCTCCCCTCCCTCCTTAATCAACCGATGAAAATCCAAGTCCGGAATGCTCCCTGACATCCGCCTCATTAAGTCCAGATCATCCCAATTTGAGGCATAGACATTTACCAGAAGCACCGGCATCCCTTCTGGTTCTCCTGCATAATTCACATTTCAGAAACCAATGAGGCCAATTGCTCTTCGTGCTCCCCCACTGCCTCCTCCACTTTCTGGATCGCCAGGCCCTGGGGCTCCAGCCTCTGCTCCACTTGCTTGATCCCAAGTCTCAGCAGTTCCACCACCTTCACTAGATCTCTCAAGGCCTCCTTCCTCTGTTGCAACGACTTGTTGTTCAAGTACTTCACCAACTACTCCGCTGACCACTGACCCTTGTCATCCACCATCTTTTCCTGTGGTGTACCTCGAAGACTCTCCTGCTCCCGCAGCTCTTTCCTTCTTGCATTACTCTTTCTCTGTGGATCCATCTGCGGATTCCCGTACCAGCCTCCCCGAACAGACGCCGGAATGTGGCGACTGGGGGATTTTCACAGTAACTTTATTTGAAGCCCACTTGTGAAAATAAGCGATTTTCATTTAATTTTTCATTTCATTCAGAAGCCAGGCCAGAGGAGTATCACCTTTCCCAGATACACCTGTACCTTTTGCCCTCAAATAGTTTGCCACTCGGGCAGGGAAAAGACAAAAGAAAATCCACCTTGAGCGGGAGCCACCAAATATGCGATCGCTCACTCCATGGCTGCCACCAGAGGTTCTGCCCAATATTTTTCTAATGTGCCTCGGAACAGTCAGCTGTCATACTTGCATTGGAATCTTTGCCACATTCAGAATCGGCGCTAGACGAGCAACAGTCCAAACGAGATTATTCTGCCCTCTGTTGAGATACTCAAAGAGGTTTCACTGAACGGCCATCAACTTTCTTCAGTGGATCATGAACAACCACCAAATCGGAAGCAATTTCATCAGGCTTATTCTGGTTGCTGCACTTCTGGATCTCAACGTCTTGGATCCTTCGTCTCTGCTACAAGTCCTCAGTCTCCCCTGCTCATCTTTGAAAAATGTTCCCCTTGTGTTTGGTGGGTATGTCCTTGCTTGACCATGTTGTCTGTTGTGCAGTGTCCAGATGGGAAGTGCTGGCTGTTCTTTCACTTTGCGGTGTTCAACTATGAAATTGGTTTGTCTCAATGGACCAGCTTCAATTTCCTGTTTACAGAGTTTGCAAATGGTGGCTCGAATTAGTTCAAGCTCCTCATATTCACCTGCATCTCGGAGCACATTGGTGAACTCATCAATGTTGTTAACTGACTCCAGTTTCACAAAAACACATCCAAAGACACTGTTGGTGTCTCAGTCATCTCAGTCATCAGTCACTTCAAGTATTTTCCTTGCAGCTTCTTTCTTTACTTGATGCAGTGCACCCGCCTGCACGCCGCAATTGGCTTTCTGAACATCTTTTGCATTATTGGCAGCTATTTCCATGCCCTGAGAAATTTTGACATCTTTCTTGAAACTAAGTGTGGATTTTCTCATAAAAATGCCACTGAATGCTACAAACAAATCTAGCCTGAAGCATGTCTTCCTAAACTGCCCAAATTTACAATGTTAAGAAAGCTGGCGCAATTCAGCAACAAAGTTAGCTGCAGTCTCTACTATCCTCCAACGCACATACACACACACACATTTTCTCTCACTCTGAGATACCCTTGGACCCCTGCTCTGAGGCCCGCACTGGATCATTTGCGGTCTGAGGGCCCTACTGTATGGTCCTCCACGATAAATGCAGTGCTGGAAGGCCCCTCCGCCCTCCTATGCCAGCGAAAAACGGCCCCCACTCTAAGGCCTGCGCTCCACTCCAAGGCTCATTCTGGACTCCCACTCCGTAGTGTTCACTCTGAGATCTGCTCCAAGGCCTTCTCTCCCTTTCCACTGTCCACACCCATATAATCAGAGGCTAACTTCTCCAGACACCAGCAGATGTGCAGCAATTTCCAAATTTTTCAAATGCCACAGACCGCCCAAGACTGCAGTTTGAGAACCCCTGCACTAACCAATGCACTCATGGTCAGAACTCATAAAGCTGAATACTGACGATTCTGAAAGCTTTACTGAACAGAATGATGAAAGATCAGCAATCAAATAGAATGGGCATCTGTGAAGTGAGTTGTCAGAGATTTATTGTGACCATCATTATTCTTTCAGCTTCACTCAAGTGCTGGTTTAATAAATATGAGAGGAGTCAGACGAGCAGCATAAAGAAGACATTTATTTAAAATACTTACTATTTATAAAGGGGCCCAGTTAGACTTTGCCAGGTTGCCTCACTCTCTCGGTCTGTTCCTATCTGGTTGACCACATGGTAATGGCCCCATAGTTGGCAGGGAAGCTCATACTCCTCGAAGCACACAGGGAAAACAATCAAGCCAGCTCTGTGTGCTTCATGTAGGTTATTAAACTGTTTCTTGAAGAACTGCTCTCACCAATCACTCTCATAGAATTTACAGTGCAGAAGGAGGCCATTCGGCCCATCAAGACTGCACTGGCTCTTGGAAAGAGCCCCAACCCAAGCCCACACCTCCACCCTATCCCCATAACCAAGTAGCCCCACCCAACACTAAGAGCAATTTAGCATGGCCAATCCACCTAACCTGCACATCTTTGGACTGTGGAAGGAAACCGGAGCACCCGGAGGAAATCCACGCACACACAGGGAGAACGTGCAGACTCCGCACTGACAGTGACCCAAGCCGTGAATCGAACCTGGGACCCTGGAGCTGTGAAGCGATTGTGCTATCCACAATGCTACTGTGCTGCCCAAATGTTGAAACATTCCTCATTACCTGACATTACCACAATGTGAAACTGACTTTCATCAGTACCAGCAAGAATGCTGACTATATTAATGCTTAGCTTGGACCGATCCACTGTTTTATCCTTACCAAACAGATCCTGGCATCGTTTAACAGATTTTGTCTTCTTGCTGATCCTTTTCGTAAGACATTGATGTTTGACTTTCCAACTAATTTGAAGAATTCACGGCAGTTGGAGGATCTCCTGAACTGTGCAGAGCTGAAAAGGGAAACAGGAACTATGTTCAGATTACATGAAGGAGAATGAACAGCTCAATTGGTGATTTCTCAAAGATATCCATTTTCAGATACCTGCACACACTCATAGAACATAGAACATAGAACGATACAGCGCAGTACAGGCCCTTCGGCCCTCGATGTTGCACCGACATGGAAAAAAAAACTAAAGGCCATCTAACCTACACTATGCCCTTATCATCCATATGCTTATCCAATAAATTTTTAAATGCCCTCAATGTTGGCGAGTTCACTACTGTTGCAGGTAGGGCATTCCACGGCCTCACCACTCTTTGCGTAAAAAACCCACCTCTGACCTTGGTCCTATATCTATTACCCCTCAATTTAAGGCTATGTCCCCTCGTGCTAGCCACCTCCATCCGCGGGAGAAGGCTCTCGCTGTCCACCCTATCTAACCCTCTGATCATTTTGTATGCCTCTATTAAGTCACCTCTTAACCTTCTTCTCTCTAACGAAAACAACCTCAAGTCCATCAGCCTTTCCTCATAAGATTTTCCCTCCATACCAGGCAACATCCTGGTAAATCTCCTCTGCACCCGTTCCAAAGCTTCCACGTCCTTCCTATAATGAGGCGACCAGAACTGTACGCAATACTCCAAATGCGGCCGTACCAGAGTTTGGTACAGCTGCATCATGACCTCATGGCTCCGGAACTCAATCCCTCTACCAATAAAGGCCAACACACCATAGGCCTTCTTCACAACCCTATCAACCTGGGTGGCAACTTTCAGGGATCTATGTACATGGACACCGAGATCCCTCTGCTCATCCACACTACCAAGAATTTTACCATTAGCCAAATATTCCTTATTCCTGTTATTCTTTCCAAAGTGAATCACCTCACACTTCTCCACATTAAACTCCATTTGCCACCTCTCAGCCCAGCTCTGCAGCTTATCTATGTCCCTCTGTAACCTGCAACATCCTTCCGCACTGTCTACAACTCCACCGACTTTAGTGTCGTCTGCAAATTTACTCACCCATCCTTCTGCGCCCTCCTCTAGGTCATTTATAAAAATGACAAACAGCAACGGCCCCAGAACAGATCCTTGTGGTATGCCACTCGTAACTGAACTCCATTCTGAACATTTCCCATCAACTACCACTCTCTGTCTTCTTTCAACTAGCCAATTTCTGATCCACATCTCTAAATCACCCTCAATCCCCAGCCTCCGTATTTTCTGCAATAGCCAACCGTGGGGAACCTTATCAACTCAGTGCAAGATTCCAGATTCTTCCTTCCCCTAAAGTTGGACACTGAGGATAACGGTCACATCCATAAAACTGCCTTTACAGTCTCTCATTTTGCAATGTTAATTTATGGATTACATTTACCTCAAAACTGTCAAATACTTCAATTAAAATCCGATGCTGTTGAATCAATTCAAAATAATTACAAATGTTTTTCCTCCTGGTTCATTGGAAAAGTTATTTATCAGACAATGTTCAAGAGGCTCAGTGAATTCATAATTCTACAAAGCTCCAGGACATGAGGAAACTTCATGCTATTGATAAGTGGTCTAAAGCATTGCCAAATAAGTTCAACTCATCATATTTTCTGATGTCACGCCAGAAGTAAACAATTTTACTTTTGATCAATGAGACCCAGCTCCATCCCTACGGCAACACTCAATCACCATTGCAAAAATGGAGATCACCATCATCAAAACTTTGTTCAACAAAACAATGGAGGAGAATTGCAAGGAAATATAACATACTTTAAGAACAGCAGAACGTCCACAGGGAAGGTCTCTATGGCCAATGAAGTTCCATTCGCAGGTAGCCTAGCAGACATGCAGCTCAGCTGAAAAAAGAAGTTGTAAATTGTCATGTGAGAGTACCTTTAAGAAATGGATGTTCAAGCAATGTACCTTTAAGAAAATAGTGATGTCAGAGATGGTGGAGTTAGTACTCAGTTTTAGTTTCACTTTGAAGAAAACCTGGGTGTGGCTATGAGCTGCATTGCTGGTGATCTCTGCCATGAAGGACTATCTCTTAATCCTTTGGTGAAATCGGAATTGTAAAAAGGTCTCAGTATTGAATATAAATCTAATGTGCTTCTGTTTGAAGGATTTGTTAAGTCTTTTGGATGTGTAAAGGAACAGTTTGCAGGATTGGGTAATGTTGTATTATTTTCGGGGGTTACCTTTGAAGTAAGGGGTGTTAGAGATCCAATGTTTATTTAAAATGTTAATTTGAGTTCATGGAATAAACATTGTTTTGTTTTAAAAACCACGTGTCCATAATTGGAATACTACACCTGGGAAACAAGCCGTGTGCTTCAAAAGCAACAATCCATTAAAGGTGGGGGTTGGTTGAACTCCATGATACATTTTGGGGTTCTGAAAGCACCGCTCCCATAACAAAATACAATGTTGAGAACACAACAACCTGCATTCGCGAATGTCATGACTAAGACAGGTCCCTTGAGATTGGCCAATTGCAATAAGAGATTTGTGGCCCAATCAGGGAACCACTTCTCTGTATAAAACAGGGAGTGTCAGAGCCTCTGGACTCCCAATGTAGACAGCAAGCTGAATGCACACGGTCTTACTACTGTTGGTATGTTAATAAAAGGGATTCTGGTGAAGGGACTACTGCCTCCATGGACTTATTACAGCTAACGATATTCAGTACTTCTTGAGTTTTGTTTTGCTAGAAGTTGGTTAGATGGTAGTTTTCTCGGAGGTTGATGCTACAAGTTGTGACCAATCAGTTATTTGGTCAAGGGGATCATGTCTGCTTTATTATCTGTGGTTATTGTTCTGACATTGTACGGTAGACTTAATAAATTGGTGCTCCTAGCAATAATAGTTTGGATTTGAAGAAATGACATGAATTGGATTCTGGAGGTATTGAATCCAACACAACTTTCCATATATGAGAATTACTTTGCATAACTTTTTACATGAATATATTCTGGGCGGGATTCTCCGTCCATTGGATGCACGGCATTTGTCCCCAATGGAACCAGGAATTGGGCGTCAGGGCAAAATTGTGATCGGCGCCTGAACGCCATGCTTCAAGACCTGCTAGCGACGTGAAAGACTTCCTCACCGCACGCCAGCAGGAGCACGTAAACAAATTGAACGCGTCGTCATGACCCATTTGCATCCCTTTAGAGGCCATGCTGCATTATGCTTCGTCCTCACGATTCCCCTGGTTCTCACGGCCGGAAATCACGTGGGTGAGGTTCACTTGTGGTTTCTACAATTGTGAACCTGCCATGGTGGATCTCACCGTGGTCCAAGCGGGGAATTGTTGCCCCATTGATCCACCGCGAGGTCTGGATGTCAGGACTACAATGGTAGAGACCATGCCAGGCAATGGAGGCCCAAACGCCCTCATTCCCCATCCCCCCAACCACTGCCTACCCCCAAAGTACACCGTGACCTGCCCCGCCTGCTCCCAGGTACCCCTGTGATTGGTAGAACCCCACAGGGACCCCTGTGAGGGAGACCCCCCCCCGCCCCCCCCCACACAGGGACCGTGTGATAGGGAGACTCCACCCACAGAGACCCCTGTGATAGGGAGACCCCCCCCCCCACAGAAGCCCCTGTGATTGGGAGACCTCTAGATGGACACCTGTCAGAGGTGGACTCCCGACAGGAATGCCACAATTGGGGCCTCCCCACATGTATCCTGCAATGGGGGGCACTGCACAGGCATACCTGTAATAGGCGGACCCCGGGGTCTCCCTATAATAGAGGGATCATCCCACATGTCCCCCTGTAATTGGGAGATCCTCTCCAGAGGTACCCCTGTAATATGGGGACTCCCCCACAGGCACTCCTGTAATAGCGGTCACCACACAGGTAATCCTGGAATAGGGGGGATCCCAGTGGGGGTATCCCTGTAATTAGGAGACCCCCTCCCCAGAGTTACCCCTGTAATAGGGGGGCTCCCCCACAGGTACCCCTGTAATAGCGGTCACCGCACAGGTAACCCTGGAATAGGGGGGATCCCAATGGGGGTATCCCTTTAATTAGGAGAACCCCTCCCAGTTACCCCTGTAATAGGGGGGCTCCCCCACAGGGGTGCCTGGAGCGTGGGGGGAGGGGTCACCTCCGGACGTGTGGATAGAGGGGCTCCCATATAATGCAGGGGTGAGAGACAGCCGTGTGGTGGTGGTGGGGTCGGGGCCGAATTGCTGTGCGGGGAGGGGAATTGAATGTTGGCTGATTTGCGTGTGGAGGGAGGCTGCTGTCCGCCAGACCTCGCAATTAGGCCACCCCGTACAAGATGGCGACCCGATAGTGTGATTCCCTGAGAAATCTCGTATTCCACACCATGCATTAATTTGCATGTCATGCAGTACTGAATTGCATCCCGCTTTACGGCCGCAAGGGGATCATTACAGGTGGGCAGCACGGTAGCATTGTGGATAGCACAATCGCTTCACAGCTCCAGGGTCCCAGGTTCGATTCCGGCTTGGGTCACTGTCTGTGCGGAGTCTGCACATCCTCCCCGTGTGTGCGTGGGTTTCCTCCGGGTGCTCCGGTTTCCTCCCATAGTCACAAAGATGTGCAGATTAGGTGGATTGGCCATGATAAATTACCCTTAGTGTCTAGAATTGCCCTTAGTGTTGGGTGGGGTTACTGGGTTATGAGGATAGGGTGGAGGTGTTGACCTTGGGTTGGGTGCTCTTTCCAAGAGCCGGTGTAGACTCGATGGGCCGAATGGCCTCCTTCTGCACTGTAAATTCTATGAAATAAAACTAGCGCAATTCAGCTCCAGGCAAGAACAGTCTCCCAAACAGAGAATCCAGCGTCTATTTTTCCTCCAATGTGATTGTTGTGAAAGACCTCACCTGACTTTCGTCAAACACTGCCCCTTTACCCTTCATTGCTTGCAGTAGTTGAAGAAATGTAGAAAATTCCAGGTCCTTCACTGCACCACAACTGAAGCCTTGAAGGACAGAAGGTGAAAATCTGAAACAAATAATGGCATCATTACATCATTTTAAAACATCTCACTTTCTTCTAATGCTGAGGAACTGAGGAACAAGGGTTTTAACATTAGTACTATCCTATATCTATCAAAATATAGTCCACGTATGGGTCAAATCATCCAGGTCAATGTAATAATTCCAGGTTATATTTTGTACAAGTTGTGTATATGGATTGGGACTGGTATGAAAGAACAGTTTGCCTCGAAAGATAATCAGATCAAATATTGACCAATAACAGTTCCCTATGATGGGACCCAGAAGAAATCATTGCACTGAGTAAAATATTCAGTTGGTAACATTGCTCTGAGTAAAATCATCCATTCACAATAGGTTTAATAACTGGCTTAAATTAACGAAATCACAGTTTCTCAGGAAAAATATTTTTACTCAACAGGTTATATATATCAAGGTTCAAAGAAGACTAATTTATACAGATGATGACATAGACAGGCAGAAAAAATTGTCAGAGAACCTGATGTACAGCAAAAAAAAAAGTTTTACCTTGAAAAATTGTTGCTGTTTCTGACCACACTCTCAAAGAACATGGCAGCCTGTGGAGCAAAAACATTTAAATCATTAATATTCACAATAATTACAGACTGCTTTTACACAAAATAATCAGACCAGGACAAAGCGCCACATCTGGTCTGATCTTTCAACTGACCTGTGAATTAATGCTCATGTTTCAATTGAACGGGGCAGCACGTTAGCGCAGTGGTTAGTACTGCTGCCTCATGGTGCCGGGTTCCCAGGTTCGATCGCAGCCCTGGGTCACTGTCCCTGTGGAGTTTGCACATTCTCCCCATGTTTATGTGGGTTTCATCCCCACAACCCAAAGATGTGCAGGGTAAAGACTTTATGGTGAAACAGTTGAGGAACAGTGGAGAACCTTCCAAGCGATTTTTCACAGTGCTCAGCAAAGGTTTATACCAACAAAAAGGAAGGACGGTAGAAAAAGGGAAAATTGCCTGTGGATATCTAAGGAAATAAGGGAGAGTATCAAATTGGAGGGAAAAGCATACAAAGTGGCAAAGATTAGTGAGAGACTGGAGGACTGGGAAATCTTTAGGGGGCGACAGAAAGCTACTAAAAATGCTATAAAGAAGAGTAAGATAGATTACGAGAGGAAACTTGGTCAGAACATAAAAGCAGATAGTAAAAGTTTCTACAAATATATAAAACGAATAAAGGGGCGAAGGTAAATATTGGTCCTTTAGAGGATGAGAAGGGAGATTTAATAATGGGAGATGAGGAAGTGAACAGGTTTTTTGGGTCAGTCTTTACAGTGGAAGACACAAATAACATGCCAGTGACTGATGGAAATGAGGCTATGACAGATGAGAACCTTGAGATGATTGTTATCACTAAGGAGGTAGTGATGGGCAAGCTAATGGGGTTAAAGGTAGACAAGTCTCCTGGCCCTGATGGAATGCATCCCAGTGTGCTAAAAGAGATGGCTAGGGAAATTGCAAATGCACTAGTGATAATTTACAAAAATTCACTAGACTCTGGGGTGGTCCTAATGGATTGGAAATTAGCAAACGTGACACCACGTTTTAAAAAAGGAGGGAGGCAGATAGCGGGTAATTATAGGCCAGTTATCCTAACTTCGGTACAAAGAACAAAGAGAACAAAGAACAAAGAAAATTACAGCACAGGAACAGGCACTTCAGCCCTCCCAGCCTGCGCCGATCCAGATCCTTTATCTAAACCTGTCTCCTATTTTCCAAGGTCTACTTCCCTCTGTTCCCGCCCATTCATATACCTGTCTAGATGCTTCTTAAATGATGCTATCGTGCCCGCCTCTACCACCTCCGCTGGTAAAGCGTTCCAGGCACCCACCACCCTCTGCGTAAAAAACTTTCCACTCACATCTCCCTTAAACTTTCCCCCTCTCACCTTGAAATCGTGACCCCTTGTAACTGACACCCCCACTCTTGGGAAAAGCTTGTTGCTGTCCACCCTGTCCATACCTCTCATAATTTTGTAGACCTCAATCAGGTCCCCCCTCAACCTCCGTCTTTCCAACGAAAACAATCCTAATCTACTCAACCTTTCTTTATAGCTAGCACCCTCCATACCAGGCAACATCCTGGTGAACCTCCTCTGCACCCTCTCCAAGGCATCCACATCCTTCTGGTAAAGTGGCGATCAGAACTGCACGCAGTATTACAAATGTGGCCGAACCAAAGTCCTATACAACTGTAACATGACCTGCCAACTTGTGTACTCAATACCCCGTCCGATGAAGGCAAGCATGCTGTATGCCTTCTTGACCACTCTATCAACCTGCGTTGCCACCTTCAGGGTACAATGGACCTGAACTCCCAGATCTCTCTGCACATCAATTTTCCCCAAGACCCTTCCATTGACCATATAGTCCGCTCTTGAATTTGATCTTCCAAAATGCATCACCTCGCATTTGCCTAGATTGAACTCCATCTGCCATTTCTCTACCCAACTCTCCAATCTATCTATATTTTGTTGTATTTTCTGACAGTCCTCCTCGCTATCTGCAACTCCACCAATCTTAGTATCATCTGCAAACTTGCTAATCAGACCACCTATACCTTCCTCCAGGTCATTTAAGTAGATCACAAACAACAGTGGTCCGAGCACGGATCCCTGTGGAACACCACTAGTCACCCTTCTCCATTTTGAGACACTCCCTTCCACCACTACTCTCTGTCTCCTGTTGCCCAGCCAGTTCTTTATCCATCTAGCTAGTACACCCTGAACACCATACGACTTCACTTTTTCCATCAACCTGCCATGGGAAACCTTATCAAACGCCTTACTAAAGTCCATGTATACAACATCTACAGCCCTTCCCTCATCAATTAACTTTGTCACTTCCTCAAAGAATTCTATTAGGTTTGTAAGACATGACCTTCCCTGCACAAAACCATGCTGCCTATCACTGATAAGTCTATTTTCTTCCAGATGTGAATAGATCCTATCCCTCAGTATCTTCTCCAACAGTTTGCCTACCACTGACGTCAAGCTCACAGGTCTATAATTCCCTGGATTATCCCTGCTACCCTTCTTAAACAAAGGGACAACATTAGCAATTCTCCAGTCCTCCGGGACCTCACCCGTGCTCAAGGATGCTACAAAGATATCTGTTAAGGCCCCAGCTATTTCGACCCTCGCTTCTCTCAGTAACCTGGGATAGATCCCATCCGGTCCTGGGGACTTGTCCACCTTAATGTCTTTTAGAATACCCAAAACTTCCCCCTTCCATATGACAACTTGACCGAGAGTATTTAAACATCCATCCCTAGCCTCAACATCCGTCTTGTCCCTCTTCTTTGTGAATACCGATGCAAAGTACTCATTAAGAATCTCACCCATTTCCTCGGAGTCCACGCATAAATTCCCTCTTTTGTCTTTAAGTGGGCCAATCCTTTCTCTAGTTACCCTCTTGCTCCTTACATACGAATAAAATGCTTTGGGATTTTCCTTAACCCTGTTAGCCAAAGATATTTCATGGCCCCTTTTAGCCCTCTTTATTGCACGTTTGAGATTCGTCCTACTTTCCCGATATTCCTCCAAAGCTTCATCAGTTTTGAGTTGCCTCGATCCTATGGATGCTTCCTTTATCATCTTAGCTAGTCTCACTATTTCACCCGTCATCCATGGTTCCCTAATCTTGCCATTTCTATCTTTCATTTTCACAGGAACATGTCTGTCCTGCACTCTAATCAACCTTTCCTTAAAAGACTTCCACATTTCAAATGTGGATTTACCCTTAAACAGCTGCTCCCAATCCACATTCCCTAGCTCCTGCCGAATTTTGTTATACTCTGCCTTTCCCCAATTTAGTACTCTTCCTTTCGGACCCCTCTTGTCCTTGTCCATGAGTATTCTCAAACTTACGGAATTGTGATCGCTATTCCCAAAGTAATCACCGACTGAAACATCAACCACCTTGCCGGGATTATTCCCCAATACCAGGTCCAGTATGGCCCCTTCCCGAGTTGGACTATTTACATACTGCTCTAAAAAACTCTCCTGGATGCTCCTTACAAACTCTGCTCCATCTACGCCTCCAACACTACACGGATCCCATTCAATGTTGGGGAAGTTAAAATCTCCCATCACAACCACCCTATTGCTCCTACATTTTTCTATAATCTGTCTGCATATTTGTACCTCTACTTCATGCTCGCTTTTGGGAGGCCTGTAGTAAAGTCCCAAAAATGTTACTGCACCCTTCCTATTTCTCAGCTCCACCCATATTGCCTCAGTGCTCGAATCCTCCATCATGCCCTCCTTAATCACAGCTGTGATATCATCTCTGACGAGTAATGCAACTCCTCCACCCCTTCTACCTCCCTCTCTATCCCTCTTGAAGCATCTATGCCCTGGGATATCGGTAGTAGGGAAGATGCTGGAATCTATCATCAAGGAAGAAATAGCGAGGCATCTGGATGGAAATTGTCCCATTGGGCAGACACAGCATGGGTTCATCAAGAGCAGGTTGTGCCTAAATAATTTAGTGGAATTTTTTGAGGACATTACCGGTGCAGTAGATAACGGGGAGCCAATGGATGTGGTATATCTGGATTTCCAGAAAGCTTTTGACAAGGTGCCACACAAAAGGTTGCTGCATTAAGGGTAAAGTAGTAGCATGGATAGAGGATTGGTTAACTAATAGAAAGCAAAGAGTGGGGATTAATGGGTGTTTCTCTGCTTGGCAATCAGTAGCTAGTGGTGTCCCTCAGGGATCAGTTTTGGGCCCACAATTGTTCACAATTTACATAGATAATTTGGAGTTGGGGACCAAGTGCAATGTATCTAAGTTTGCAGGCGACACCAAGATGAGTGGTTAAGCAAAAAATGCAGAGGATACCGGATGTCTGCAGGGGGATTTGGATAGGTTAAGTGAATGGGCTAGGGTCTGGCAGATGGAATACAATGTTGACAAATGTGAGATTATCTATTTGGTAGGAATAACAGCAAAAGGGATTATTATTTAAATGATAAAATATTAAAACATGCTGCTGTGCAGAGAGACTTGGGTGTGCTAATGCATGAGTCGCAAAAATTTGGTTTACAGGTGCTACAGCTGATTAAGAAGGCAAATGGAGATTTGTCCTTCATTGCCAGAGAGATGGAATTTAAGACTAGGGATGTTATGCTGCAATTGTATAAGGTGTTAGTGAGGCCACACCGGGAGTATTGCATTCAGTTTTGGTCTCCTTACCTGAGAAAGGTACTGGCACTGGAGGGTGTGCAGAGGAAATTCACTAGGTTAATCCCAGAACTGAAGAGGTTGGATTACGAGGAGAGGTTGAGTAGACTGGGACTGTACTCGTTGGAATATAGAAGGATGTGGGGGGATCTTATAGAAACATAGAAAATTATGAAGGGAGTAGATAGGATAGATGTGGGCAGGTTGTTTCCACTGGTGGATGAAAGCAGAACTAGGGGGCATAGCCTCAAAATAAGGGGAAGTAGATTTAGGACTGAGTTTAGGAGGAACTTCTTCACCCAAAGGGTTGTGAATCTATGGAATTCTTTGCCCACTGAAGCAGTTGAGGATCCTTCATTAAATATTTTTAAGATAGATAGTTTTTTGAAGAATAAAGGTATTAAGGGTTATGCTGTTCGGGCCAGAAAGTGGAGCTGAGTCCACGAAAGATCAGCCATGGTCTCATTGAATGGCAGAGCAGGCTCGAAGGGCGAGATGGCCGACTCCTGCTCCTAGTTCTTATATAGGTGGATTGGCCATGTTAAACTGCCTCTTAACTGGAAAAAATATATTGGGGACTCTAAATTTAAGAAAGGAATGTTTCAATTGAACTGTCCCTACTTTCCTCCTATCCCGTGCCCCCTCTCCACCTCACTACAATGCCCCACAAGGCATTAGGCTGGATTCTCCGTCGGGAGGATACTCCTTTTCGCCGGCAGCGCACACATGCCCGCGGATTTATCGACAGCATGGGGGTGCCCACAATGGAAAACCTGTTGGCCAGCTGCCGGGACGGAGAACCCACCCATTAGCTTTCACTGTCAAAGCAGCAATTCATTTACCTGACTGGGAATCCACTGTTTGTTGTTAATGTCACTGAGGCTCAGGTTTGAATTTAAATACACAGACGGCACATCTTTGGCTAGAACAGATGGAATGCTGCTTACTCTTCTTTCAGGGTCATCTACATTCCGGAACACCTGAATTAGAATGAAAAAGAATAGAAATTAACGTGTTCAGGAGTCAGCAGCACCTGGAGATTAAAACAGTCTTGACGCAAATGCATCAACATTTAAAAAATAAAAGCAGCAGTCAGAAACAAATGAGATGCAGATCAATTTTATTACCATTGATTATACATTCCATGTCACTCACCTGCAGAACATAGATGAATCGTAGAGTTTGTGGTGATGCACCAATATTCTCAACAAATGTTAGATTTGAGATTACATTGATGAACACCCCAGGATCGATGTGCTGGAATACATCGGTGGGAATACCAGACACCAAGCTTCCCAGACCCAGCAGATTCTGTCCGTTATTGACCTAGTTGGAAAGCAGAAGGAAATCAAAACCGATCACCAGATTGCCACAGGATTGAATCATTTTCCCACTTTTTGTGGCATGGCAGTACAACAGAACAGACAATAGAAGATATAGCGCTGTCAAATCTATTGGATTCACTTCTCGACACTTGGCCTCAGGCTCAATATCACCCAGTTTACACAATAACCTGAAGATAATTTCAGCCCATGTAACGAGATAATAATGGACACAGCATAAACAGCATTCTAAGAAACCCTGACAAAGTTCCAAAATTTATTTCAAATTTTCTAATTTAGTTAAATTGCGCAAAATGGTAAACTGTTGACTGAGGCTAAATCTCTTATTAGCCATTTTTTCCAGATGCAACCTTTAAACAAATGACAAGTTTCAGGTGCCAGCAATCTGAAAGCTTTCATCTCTATCACATTCTTCTGAGCATCCCATCTGAAACACATGAATAAGATTCTTCCCAACTGGCTGAACCTAGACCTGATGAAAATAAGGAGAATATGGCACTTTGTACTTTTGATACTTTTCCACCCACAAAAATATAAAAGCCACTACGCCATGCTGGATCTCCGTTACTCCCTCGATATCACAGGATTTTTACATCAGAATTTTATCCACTCCAGGGACAGTTTGTTTATTTTACTTAAAAAGTGGGCGGGATACTCCGATGCCGAGTCAGAATGTCTGCGCCGTCGTGAACGCCATCGCGTGTCACGACGGCACGAACGGGTCGCTGGCAGCATCGATTCAGGCCCCGAAAAGGGGCCAGCAGCGGAGCCACGGGAAACGCGGTGGCCGTGACGCCAGAGCAGCGCCGTCATCACGCAACACCCGGATGACGCCGCGCCGTTTCATTTAATGTACGCGATCCGCGCACAGGCCCCGACAGAGAGATGGCTGAGCCCCGCCATGCGGCTCCCAGGCTCCGGGACAATGACCTGGAGGCAATTCTGGATACAGTTGAAGAGCACAGGGCGATCCTGTGCCCAAGATGTGGCCACCGGTACCCGGCCAGCACAGTCAAGCGCAGCTGGCGTAAAGTGGGCATCGCCGTCAGCGCTGTGGGGCACACCCCCCGCTCTGGAGACCAGTGCCGCAAGAAGCTCCACGACCTCACGAGGGCTGGCAGGGTAAGTACCCCGAGAGTTCCCGGGCCACACCCCACCCCTCCTCCCCCCCCCTCCCCACCATGTCTATGGCGTGGTGCCCAGTGCACCCCCCCCAGTCATAATATTGCCAACATCTGCACGTCTTGCTGCTGACCGCCTAACTCTGATGCTTTACCCCACCGCAGGACAAGACAGCCCACAACCATCGTGAGTGTGCAAGAACCTGTGATGCACCCCCTCACCGTCCATGAGCAGAGGGCTCTGGACCTCGCTGGGGGAGCCGCCACCCAGTAGGTAGCGCCATGTCAGATCGGAGGCACAGTACAAGTGAGACTCCCCTGCCTGGCTACACTCCCTGAACTCCTCACCTCCCCCAGCCCCCCCCTTCACACTGCCCCCTCCAAACCCTCACACCCGACTCCGCGTGTCTAACGATATATGCTTTATTGTGTATTCCTGGGCCGGCAGCCAATCGTCCCGGAACGATTCAAGTTCAACTTCGAGGTCCAAGTTCATCCACCCACAGGGACGCACGCCAGGGAGAGGAAGAAAGATGGACAGGAGGGCCCTCTTCCGAGGCCGGGGCACAGGAAGCAGACGCAGAGAGGACCGACAGAAACAACACTGATGAACACAGGACAGACAGTCAGGACACTGACGGCCATGAGACGGACAAAGGGAGGACAGAGAATCAGGACAGTGACGGACAGAGGACGGGGACTGTGGACAGTGACGCACAGAGGATGGCCAGACAGATGATGGACAGACCGGACACGGCACCTCACATGGGTCGGGGCCAACATCCATCAGTCCAAGGCTCGACCCAGGAAACCCCAGACCTGGGGTCCGATGAGGACATGGACCTTGCGCCACTGCGACCATCGCAGATACACTCACCTCGGTTGGGCACATTAGTGATGAGGCTTCTGGGACACTGACTGGTGCTCACCAGACAGCCGTCCCGGTACAGCAAGTGGAGGTAGGAGCAGCCGAGGGGCTGGACGGAGGGCAGGCCAGGCCCAGCACACAGCTGCCGGCCAGACAGTTCCCAGGTTCCTGGACTTACTAGACCCACACACCCAATGCATTTGGAAACCCTGGGAGTGGACAACGGGATGACAGACGTCTTCCAGCAACTGCAGACGCGGTTGGAGGAGTCCATCCATGTCCAGGAGCAGGGAGTGGTGCCGGTCATGGCTGCCACCCAGGCCGACACCGCACAGGTCGTGTCCGCGGTGGAGGCAATGGGGGCAATGGTTTCGGCCATGGGTCAGGTTCTGCAAGGCGTGGGGCTTCATGTGCACGCGTCATCCGTGGCCCAGGACAGGACTGCCCTCTCACAGGCAGCCATGTGCCAGAGCCAACTGGACATTGCCGGCACACTCTGGTGTCTGGCCGAGTATCAGCAGACTATCGCTGAGAACATCAGCGGCCTTGCGCACGTGCTGGATGGCACTACACAAGCCCAGCGGGAGGTTGCACAGCTCCTGACAGGGATGGTGCACTACCTGAGCTCCATCTCTGCGAACATTCGGACCCTGATCGATGCCACAGCGGGTCTCCAGGACTTGCAGCGTCAGGTGTCGGTGTTGCCACGGCGCATGTCTCCACGGGCACCACCGCCCCATAGTGAGGCCCAGGGGCCACCGGGCTCCCCGAGGGCGGAGGAGGTTCTGGGGCCCGTCCCAGTGACTCCAGCAAGGGAGGTCCCGGGACACTCGGACTCCCCCCGTCTGGTGGGCAGCGGGCAGAACAGGGTGGCACCACGCCATCCAGCACGCCCGCCAAGCAGCCTGGCCCATCCGAGCCGGGACGCCCTGGAAACGCGCGCTGACGGGGAGCCACGTTGCAGGGCAGGAGTCTCAGCAGTCCGCCTCCACTGTCTGGGGAAACACCAAAGCGTAATGGTAGGGCCCATAAGGCAAAGATGTTAGACACGTAGTAAGTTGGCATGGGTGCAGGACACAGCTTAGTTATAGGGGGGAGGGCACTTATATGTGAAGTCACTGTTACACCAAACCTCCTGGATGCCTCTGTCCTATGTCAGGAGCCCGAGGGATCGTGAAGGGGACCGAGTGGCGCTGGGGTCGAAGTTCGGTACAACGGAGAGGCCGGGTGTGTGTTTCACCCCCCCCCCCCCCCCCCCCCCCCCAAACACCCTGTCGTCCTCGGCACACCGACGCCAGCAATCCCACATGGTCATGTGATGGAGTGTCCGTGACGCATACAGGGACCACCGAGGTGGAGGGTGTAGCTGCGGCCATGAGTCAGACATTGTCTAATGGTCCAGAGCTCACAGCCCATCGCAGAGCGGGTTGTCATCATTCAACATGGCACTGATCACACCCGCTTACACAAATAACTGTGTGATACCATCCCGTTGTGCCGCAGGTGTAAGGTGCTGTGAAAGTGGTGGTGTGGGTGCTAGCGTGTCGGATGGTGCGGGAGGTGGGGGGTGCTGCGTGGTACGTTTGGGCGGAATGGTGGTGCAAGTGCCTTGCTCAGCAATGCCCTCCCACTAGTTTGTGAAACGTGCGGCGATCAACGCCTTGCAAGCTCGCTCG
This sequence comes from Scyliorhinus canicula, assembly GCF_902713615.1. Taxonomy (NCBI): domain Eukaryota; kingdom Metazoa; phylum Chordata; class Chondrichthyes; order Carcharhiniformes; family Scyliorhinidae; genus Scyliorhinus; species Scyliorhinus canicula. The sequence continues at coordinate 62,733,280 of NC_052160.1, read as the reverse complement.
CCAAGCCAGTGGCATCATGCAGCCTCCTGGCCATATCCAGCCCCCATGTCGTGTCTGTACCCCCCCTCCCCATCCTCCTCCTCATGTGCAGATTCAACGCCCTCATCGGGCTCCCCGTCTCTCCTCCTCCAGAACATCGCCCCTCTGCTGGGCCATGTTGTGCAGTACACAGCAGACAACAACTATGCGGCCGACCCTCTCTGAATGGTACTTGAGGGTCCCTCCAGAGCGGTCCAGGCACCTGAAGTGCATCTTCAAGAGGCCAAAGCACCACTACACAACACCCCTGGTTGCTGCATGTGCCTTTTTGTAGCGGGTCTCCACGTTCGTCTGTGGCTTCCGTATAGGCATCATCAGCCACGACTGCAACTGGTAACCCCTGTCGCCCAGGAACCAGCCCCTCAGCCTGGGGGGGGGGGGGGGGGGGGGGGTGTCGGGAGGAGGTCGCGACGTGCACCCCATCAATCATCCCCTGGACCATCAGTATCCTGGCTACGGAGGCGAATCCCCCTGCGCAGGCATCCTGGTGTGCGCCGTCCTCCTCCTCCTCCTGCACCTGTCGGGCGGGCAGGTCTGCAGCCCGCAGGGTGGCACGGGGACCTCTGCAGCCATTCCCTCTGCTGCAGCCGCCCAGCTGCTCTGAGCCACCTGCGTTGACGCTGCCCGGCTCACGCCACGGCGACAAACATCGCTGGCTGGTGCGCAAACATGACGACCTGCAGGGGTGCGAGGGAGAGAAGATACAACATGTTTAACGATGGCGCTTTGACACTGACAGCCAGATGCCATGGGAAACATGTGTTCCTCAGTTGCTTGGTCTCGCTACAGACACGCAGGCACCCTGGCCCCTGCCCACAGTCTCCGTCCTCCGCCCAGTTTACCCCGTCCCTCCTCATTGCGCCACCATGGGCTGGCCATGCCCTCACGGGGGCTGGGTGTTGCGGCTCTTGTGTGGGAGGGTGGGGCTGCTGGGCGCACCCAAGGTCAAGGCGTGTGGCTGTGCGGGATGACGGCGCCAGTGGCCTTTGCTCATCAGCATAACCTCAACCTGCAAGCATGTCTTTGCCATCGACCTGCCATGGCAGGCTGGCTGGCATGTCACTCCCGCAGAAAACCCTCCCAACCCCTCTCCCCTCCGGAACATGGAGGCCCCCTGCCCCGACCCCCCCCCCCCCGGACATGACTGCACCCTTCCCCCCCACCTCCTCCCCCCAACATGGCGGCATCCTTTCCCCACCCCCTCCCCCTCCCCCCCCTAGCATGGTGGCATCTTTCCCCACCCCTCCACCTTCCCCACCCCTCCTCCTTCCCCCACCCACCTGAGCATGGCGGAATCCTTCCCCCACCCCATCCTCCTTCCCCCCCTACTCCTCCTCCCTAACCCCCCCACCCCCCGAGCATGGCGGCACCCTTCCCCAAAACCCCTCCCCCTTCCCCCTGGAGAATCGCTACACTTAGCGATTCGGCAGGCGCGGCGCCGACCTCGATGACGCCGTTCTCGCCGGTTGGGAGAATGGTGGGACGGCATCGGACCGGCGTCACACAAAAAATCGGCGCGAACGGCGATTCTCCCAAACGGTGCGGCATGGGAGAAATCCGCCCAGTATTCTTTACCTGCCAGTGAATCATCATCATAGTCAGACTGTTGCACTGCAACAATACATTTATAAACAGTTGGCTCAAAGATAGCTGCTAATCCAGTAAACTAACACATCAAATAGAGTCAGAGAGTCATACAGCACAGAAAAGGTGCTTCAGCCCATCACTCTTGCGCCGATGAAAACAACCACCTAATTTATTGTAATCCCATTTTCCGGCACTTGGCCTATAAGCCTTGTATGCCCTGGGATAGCAAGAGCACATCTAAATACTTTTTCAATGTTATGAGGCTCTCTGCCTCCACTCCCCTCTCAGTGAGTCAGTTCCAAACTCCCACCACCCTCTGCGTAAAAACGTTTTTCCTCACATTCCCTCTAAACCTCCCGCCCCTTACCTTAAATCTGTGCCCCCTGGTCATTGAACCCTCCACCAAGGGGGAAGGTTTCTTCCCGTCTGCTCTATCTGTGCCCCTCATAATTTCATACATGTCAATCATGGCATTGTTTGTACAGGTTATCTGCTTTATTCATCTATAAATGTAAAGTTATTCATTTCAGATTTATTGAGTTCTTACCTGGAGGCCATTTATGAGTAACTTGCCTACAATTGCATTGGCCTGGCCGATATTCCAGCCTTTGACTTTACCCAGGGTTGGCAGAGCATTCTGCAGAGTGTCACCATCAATATTTAGAACCTGTGACACTGAGAGTCCAACAGCCGTTTGCCCCAGTGAATTCAGAGTGCCGACTGAAAAGTTGTTAATTTTGCTCACTATTGCTATCGACAGCTGAAAAAGAAATGAAAATAACATTAATACTCCATTTCCTTTGGAAGATGTATTTCACTGTTTGGCAGCAGATCTTCCCATTTACCTTCAGTTGTTCATCTGTTGGACCTTCAGCAGGTACTCTTCCATTGGTAGTGTTAGGTGGCACGATCAGCCCACAGACCTGGTTTATCTTCACTGTTACAGCCAGGACTTGTTGTTCAGTCAAGGACTGAAGTAGATTTGTTTCAGTAATGAAGCAAACCAGAGAGTTTGGCAGACTGCAAAAGAACGTTGATTATAAAGTATATTAATGCATCTTTCAGAACAACCGTATTCAGCAGCTTACAGATACAAGTTGTTACAAATAAGAAAGCCTTTGAATGTATGAGAGGATTCCTGAATCCTTATTCTTTGATGTTTTTATCTAAATGTTGAGTGTTGTTTGGGGGTTGGTGGGTGGGAGGAATTGTTGGCCAGGCGATTCACATTGTATTTGTTACCGTTGATTGTTTGTTGTTAGGTGTAAATTTGGATGAAAATGTGAACAAGGAAAATAAAAATATTTATTTTTTTTAAAAAAAAGCCTTGGAATATATTTGCAGTATGTCGCATTGCATTTTTAAAACGGTATAAATGGTGATCTAAAGTTAAATGCTATTGGTCCACTCCATAAATTGGAATTTTTTGCCAGTCCTGTCATTTTAAAATTATTCACTATGTCCTGCCTAATGGCTGCAGTAATCAATTGAAAGAATATATTCATAGAAGAAGAAGAATCCCGACAGTGCAGAAGGAGGCTATTCGGCCCATTGAGTCTGCACCGACCCTCTGAAAGAGCACCCTTTCGTGGTCCACTTCCCTGTCCCATCCCCGTAACCCCACCTAACCTTTGGGCACTAAGGAGCAATTTAGCATGGCCAATCCACTGAACCTGCACATTTTAGGACTGTGGGAGGAAACAGGAGCACCCAGAGGAAATCTGCGCACGCACAGGGAGAATATACAAACGTACAAACTCTATATAGTCACCCAAGGTCGGAATTGAACCAGGGTCCCTGGCGTTTTGTGGCAGCAGGTTGTCATAGTGAAGTGTCAGTAAGCAGTGTCTTATTTCACAAAGCAGTTTTTTTACAAAAATATACGTTACTCATAAAATCTCTAAAAAGAAAACATAACAAATTATTTTAAATTGCTATAACAATAAAATGCGATATTTACATTTTCTCCAGAGGTCCAGATTTATTTGACTTTCCCCAATTCAATAATGATGACATTACACACATTTTAATGTCTGACAAATAAGTTACCTAGTGCAGAGGTGCTGTGGCTTTGTGGTAAAGTTTCAGAAGATTGCTTTGAGATAGAGAGTGACATACAAGTTATTATCTTTCAGTGCGGCTAAATTTTCTTCATCCTCACAGGTTAAATTATTAAGTCTCTGGATTTTAGTCACCATCTACATTCACTATTCACTAATCAGATCATTTAAAATCTTTCCAAATTGCACTTTCTCGCAAACTACTAGGGGCAGCAGGGTAGCATGGTGGTTAGCATAAATGCTTCACAGCTCCAGGGTCCCAGGTTCGATTCCCGGCTGGGTCACTGTCTGTGTGGAGTCTGCACGTTCTCCCACTGTGTGCGTGGGTTTCCTCCGGGTGCTCCGGTTTCCTCCCACAGTCCAAAGATGTGCGGGTTAGGTGGATTGGCCATGCTAAATTGCCCGTAGTGTCCTAATAAAAGTAAGGTTAAGGGGGTGGGGGTTGTTGGGTTACGGGTATAGGGTGGATACGTGGGTTTGAGTAGGGTTATCATGGCTCGGCACAACATTGAGGGCCGAAGGGCCTGTTCTGTGCTGTATTGTTCTATGTTCTATGTTCTATGTACTATGAATCAATCAAAAATTCAACCCAATGACATTTGATCAAATGCTAATGAAACAAACTCTCCCATTGTTAATTCTACCAATCACATCTTTTCAAAATAGAATCTAATCTAAATTGTACCAAACAAATCTATACGATTGCACTGGACCTACAAATACTATTACATTCTACCAAAAGTCTACTAAATCATTTATCCAATCAAAGTCTACTAAAAATCAATTTCAATCACATACTACCATAAAATTCCATCTGATCATATTGCAATAAAAAAAGTTCACCAACTTACCCTTCAACATTAATTCATTAAGCTTTCACAAACAGCACGATGCAGATTGATGCGTGTCTGAACATCTTGGACTTCTAGAACACCCACCTCCCACCCTTCCCACACATGATAATATCTACAGCTTTGGTGGGCTAATGGCACAGTCCAAGGGTAAACAAACAATATGCACAAGAGTCAGTGGGCGGAATTCTCTGCAATGCCCCACGCCGTCGTGAAAATTGGAGAGGTTCACGACGGCGTCGGAAGCCTCTCCCGGCCCCCTATTCTCCCCTCCCGGGGGGATAGAAGGGCCGTACCGGGAAACTCGGCTGCCGGGCCTTGTCCCTGGCTTCAAGGCCCGGCGCGCCAAGAATGATGCCGCGGCGGCGCCTAATGACGTCAGCCGCGCATGCGCAGGTTGGACAGCTCAAACCCGCCGGTTGCCGTCTTTACCCTCAGCCGCCCCGCAAGACGTGGCGGCTTAATCTTGCGGGCCGGCGGAGGGGAAAGAGTGCGTCCCCTTGAGACGCCGGCCCGACGATCGGTGGGCACCAATCGCGGGCCCGTCCCCTCCCGAGCATGGTCGTGGTGCTCGATCCCCGATCCGCCCCCCCCCTAGGCCCCACACTTACCTCGTGCGCCATGTTCACGACGGCAGCGACCAGGTGTGGTTGCCGCCGTCGTGAACAGGTCGGGAATGGCAGGCCGCTCGGCCCATCCGGGCCGGAGAATCGCGGGCCGCCGTGAAAAACGGCGTCCCGCGTTTCTCCGAGCGGCATGTCGCAAAACCGGACACGCCATTTTGGGGTGGGGGCGGTGGGAGAATAGCGGGAGGTGCGGGAGCAGACCTCCTGCTATTTTCCCACCCATCGTGGTTGCGGAGAATTGCGCCCAGTATCTATTGTGAATACTGCAACTGCTATCAGCCATAACATATTGGAACTCACTCACGGATGAAAGCGCACACTTTCGAAGCACGTAGAAATTTATTTTGTCGATGTCAGACAAACAAGAAAGAAAATATAGTCCCAATTGTTTTATTAAGATACTTATTTGCCTGTATGCTTGCAGTGAACCCACTGCTATCATTCGGGCAGCAAAGGTCAGATGAGGTGAATGGCTCAGAACACAGAAACCAGCTTAAGTTGCAGGGGGCTGTCATCAAAATGAGAGGGTTCATTAACAAATTTACTGCTCAATTATAGAATAAAGGAACAGACAAGACAAGCAGGAAGACTAGACAGCTTATATTTTAATTAATTGATGGAAGATTAGTATTTAATGCTGAAATGTCAAGAGGCGAAAATTGCAATAAAATACACATAGTACAACTATTCATAATACACTTAAAATGATATATACCAATTATATATTATACATGCAATACATTTTTATACTTGCATATATGTCTGAAATGTAAATTATATCATTTTATTGAAATGTTTCACATGAGGAATAGTGGTAGAAAGGTACAACAAAAAATAGATGAATCAAAGTAAAACACTAAACAACCCATCATTTCATCTTGGATCACCAGAACAAATATTTGAATATAAGCAACCAGTATAAGATATTATCCACAGCCCAGTGTCAGGTGTAACTCAAAGTCCCAGTCAGCCTTTTGAGCGATTGAAGTCCACATCCCAGAAGGAGAATATTGATCATATTAAAGGTTAAAAGGAAAAGTGTTTGATTGTGGGAGGAGGGGTGGGGAAGAGAGATTTGCAATTTAAACTGACTTTACAGGAAGTGAAACTGCACATCAGATTAACAATTAGCAGAAAAAGGATGAACAGATAGTGCCAGATATTTCTGGACAATTTAGGCCAATGCACAGGCTCTTTTAGGATACTATAGTGAACAATCTTACATGAATTGACACAAAGTTTTTTGGTATATTAAAGAAAATGGTGATTGTTGACAGAAAAGTAGTAAGAGAATGCTGAATGCACCATTTTGTACATAAAATTATAATTTTTTCATGTGTCAATTCTCTAGGGACAATTTTCCACATGTATAGACATCCAGTGGACGCATTCCCAGTTTAATTTTTAAAAATTAATTCATGGTATGCGCATAGAATCCATAGAATTCCTGTAGTGCATATCAGGTGGCCATTTGGCTCATCGCATCTGCACCAGCCCTCTGAAAGAACACCCTCTCCAGGCCACTCCCCCACCCTATCTCCGTAACTCCACCTAACCTACACATCCTTGGACACTAGGTGGCAATTTAGCATGGTCAATTCACCTAACCTACACATCTTTGGACACTAAGTGGCAATTTAGCATGGTCAATTCACCTAACCTGCACATCCTTGGACAGTGGGAGGAAACCGGAGCACCTGTAGGAAACCCACGCAGACACGGGGAGAAAGTGCAAACTCCACAGTCAGCCAAGGCCAGAATTGAACGCAGGTCTCTGCCGCTATGAGGCAGCAGTGCTAACCACTGTGCCACCATGCCGCTTCGCTGGCTGGGCAAGCATTTCTTGCTCATCCCTAATTGTCCTTGAACTGAGTGGCATACTAGGCATTCCATTGCTGTCGACCTGGAGTCACATGTTGGCTAGACCAGGTAAAGAAAGCAGATTTCCTTCCTAAAGGGAATTAGTGAATCAGATGGACTTTTACGACAATTGACAATGGTTTCATGGTCACCATTAGTCTTTTACTGAATTTGAATCCAGGTCCTCAGAGCTTTAACCTGGGTCTTTGGATTACTAGTCCAATGACAATATCACCATGACACACCAAGGAGTGGATTATAATAGGGTGGATTAGGCCGAACGCATTTTCAGTTCAGTCTTTGAAGGAAAGATCTTTCAAGTCCTCACCCATGTCGATGTATGGATCAGAACATAAAATTTGTGCTGGCTTCCTACCTGTAGTCAGCACATTTACAAAGTTCTTTCCACAAAAGCTAAACAAAGTACCTCAGAAATTCTACCCTGAAATGAAGGTGGGTGCTTCTTTTCAAATCTGTCTTTGGTGATCGTTAAGTATTGGAAGGGTTCATAATCTCATTAACAATCTGTCAGGGTGAGATGGGGACACACCTTACAAGGACATGACCATCATTATTTCAGTTGATTGTGTGGTTAGTCCGAAATGATTGTAAGGTTAAATGGGCTCCCAAAACACACTTGATGAGGGGGAGCCATCCACATGTACCAATGTGAGTATCCTGTTGGATGTCAATCCAGGATTCAGGGCTGGAGCTCAGGTCATCACTGCACCTTCTGACTCTAACAGGATTTCTACTATTGAGCCGAAGGATTGTTCCAAATGTTAGTGAGAAAGAAAAGAAAGGTTGCGCAATGTCCCAACTTAATTTCAACAGCGCTGCAACCAATATGAAACATAGACCAAGTGAAGAAAGAGGCATATGTGATTAAATGGAGATGAAGAGCATGGGATTGGAGACGCACTCCAATTAAGTTCAAGAGTAAGGAGAGATAACATGACCAGGGATTAGGGGAGGCCTGAAGTGATCATTCAAATCTGTTCAATTGAAAATCAACAGCAAGCAAGAGAGAAACATGCACACTGTTGACCAATAGAGGGAGATGAAAGCATTTCAGTCATCCATTTCTGGCTCTCAAGGGAACAGAAGAAATTGGTTTCTGTCAGGGTTTCATAAATCCAATTCTTAATGCAATGCACCATTCCACTCACTAAGCCACGCAACAGAAGTTCAGCCTCTGATACTCGGCAGTCAGATTGAAGCACTTTTTGTGTTTTCTAACAGATTAATTCATTGAATTAAAAATAAGTTTTACTTTGAGCACTGAATTACTGATAATGTTTAAACCTTAGAAATCCACCCTAATTTTAGAATGCAGTACATTTATTTCAGATTCATAAATAAAATGAACAGAACTTTCCATTTCACATATTATTCAAAAGTCAAATCACTGGAAGCATACCTTGAAGCATTAAAATTTGGATTGTGTTCAACCAGGAAGTTAATGTAGACCCTTGAGACTTCATTCATTAGTGCCAGGTTTTCTAGAAGAGCCAGGTTTTCTCCATCTGCTGCAAATTCTCGAAGCTATACAGATTGGGAGAAATTGGAAAAGTTTACTTCATTAAAAAAATGTTAAGATGAATTTAAACTTGAACTTCCAGGCTGATCGGTAGCCAGACAGTTGAAACAGAATGGGTGCCATGCAAACTGAGATGTTATTATGTGAATTGGGCCACAACTTCATTTTAATCCAGAAGCGGTCACTCTGGCAGCTACAACTAAATGCAAAGACACCTGTCCAAATATGCTCAAATCTTCATGTGTGGGATGAGGAATAATGGGAGTACTCCTTTTCTATCCACTAATCATCCCAGAAAATCTTTCCTCTACCAAACTTTAGGCCCAGCGGGTGATCACCAGACTACCTGACTTTCCACTACTTCACACCAACTTCGCTCCTTTTTGGGCAGTACGTTGGTAAGAAAAACATGAATGATACTGTCCTGGACAGGCTCACTTCACAGGAGACCACCTTCACATACTCTACACACTTCAGAATAAGAGAAGTTATGATTCATTCCTCTTTTTGTTGATACAAGTGAGATGAATGTTGATTCTCAGAATAGGGTAAACGGAAAATACTTACCACTGTTTCATTATCAGAGAAAGATTGAAGATCAGTCAGTGACATTTGACTCAAATATAGTCCTATATATTGAGTAAACCAAGCAGTGGAGTTCAGGACTGGATCACTGGCATTATAGCATTTTGGTTTGGGACCTGTTACACGAAGTGAACAAAACATTGTTACCAAGGAGAAATTTTTTCATCAATATGTAGAAAATGAATCCATCTTGTGTTTAAACATAGATGTCTTTCATATACTATGTTTCATCTACATATTTATCAATAAAAACTAAAATATTTCCTCTAGTATATTTTACAGTGAAAGCAAACAGTTGGTCTTCTTAGGAAATTGGCTGAGCAGCAGAAGACAGATAGTAAAGATAAGGGCAGGTACTCTATTTCGCAACAGTGTCCAGCAGTAATTTGCTTCAACTATTCATTGCATTTATTAATGACTTAGATGAGATGAAAATATCCAAATTTGCCAATGATACAAAGATAGGCAGCATTGTAGGCAACAGGGATGGATACACACCATTAAAAGATACTGATAAATTACATGAACAGGAGAAACAGTGGTAAATGGATTTCACTGTAGTCACACGCGAGGCCAAGTACTTAAAAGGACAGAGCAAGCTTGTTTACTTTTTAAAAATATTTTAATTAAATTTTAAAAAATAAATATAAAATCATAAAACAAAACAACCAAACACAGCAGCATCAACCCCACACCCCACTCCGCTCAACTTAACAGCTGATAATGATTAGCTCTTTAAAGAACCCCTCAATTGCACCCCTAATGTGTATTTAACTTTCTCAAGATGCAAAAACTCCATGGGAATCCCCAGCCACACCAAGGCACTGGGTGAAAAAGCTGACCTCCACTCCAACAGAATCTGCCTGCGAACAATCAACAACGTGAAGGCTAAGACATCCACCACCGCACCCGCCTGCAACTCAGACAGGTCTGACACCCTAAATATGGCTGCTAGGGGACTAGGTTCCAAATCCATATGCAAAATCTCCAACATGGTGCTGAAGAAGGAGATCCAAAGAACAAGCTTGTTTTCCAATGGTGAGAAACTAGAAATGGGCGAGGTCCAAAGGGACTTGGGGGAGGTGCAGGTACAAAAACTATAGAAATGTCAATGAGAAGTACAGAACAGAAAATAATCAAAAGACTAACAGAATGCTGGTCTTTATACTTAGTGGACGAGAATACAAGGTGGTACAAAACATGCTGCAGCTGTACAAAGCAGTGATTAGATCATACCTGGAGTACTGAGAGCGGTTTTTGGCATCACATCTTAGGAAGGATGCATCAGACACGGATGCAGTGCTGCAGAGTTTTAACAGTGTCATACTGGATTTTGAATTAAATTACAAGATTCCACAAACTAAGGGTTTATATTTCTTTAAATTTGGACGGTTATGGGTGAATTGATTAAAGCATTCAAGACATTGAGGGGAATGGGAATTTTTTCCACTGGTTAGGGTGTCTAAGACTAGCAGTAGAATTTAAAAATTAGAGCTAGGCCTTTGAGGATGAAAATTATAAGAACCTCTTCAGACAAAGTGGTAGAAGTTTGGAACTCTCTTCTCTAAACAACTATTGATGTTAGATTAATTGGTCATTTTAAATCTGAGATTCATAGGTTTTTTTTAACCAAAGAGAGTAAGGTATATGGAAAAAGGAAGGCATATGGAGCTAAGTTTCAAATCAGCCATGATCTCAATGAACAGTCTCGAGGGGCTAAATGGCCTATTCTTATTTGTATATTCCAGTGAGTTTGCGGTGTTGTATTTAACAGAGATGTTGAGTCACGTAGGAAATTACATCAAAGGCACTGGATTATAGTAATTGAATAACTGCATTCCATTCCATTAAATAGTATTCTAGGATTTTGCCTGGCATTTTGATACAGGAATTCAATTTACATTTCCTAACTTTTAGCAAAACGAATAATAGTCTGATGCTTCTTGATTGCTGTTCATCTGCAATTCAGCTTTGGAAGAATCAGGTTCCGAATGAAAACCGACATGTAGCTCTCCAGCTGCACAGCCAAGTTTTTAGATGAGATATTCTGGCACTCAAAGAAAAACGTGGGCTGCGTCAGTCTGGCAGGGTGGGGCCTGGTAGAGCCCGCAAGGCCAGCTCCACAGAGATCGGGGCGCCATCTTTAAACGGCACCCCAATCAGCGCAGAAAGTAAATGCCGTCCTCCCCAGCCCTCCCTCAGACATGGAGGCCACCACCTTCCCTCCACCACAGAAGTATTGGGGCTCTCGACCCACCGCCCCCCCCCCCCCCCCAATAATGGATTACCCAGATGGTGCATCCAGAAAAGATAGGCAGTGCCAACCTGTGCTGGAGCAGTGCAAGGGGGTACCTGGGAATGTCCTTCTCTCCCTGGGTACTATATATACCTTTGCATCCACAGGGGGATCGCCTCCACTGATACACACCTTTATAAACCTGTTCTAAGCCTTGCTGACAGAATGAATATTAAGTGAACAAAATCACATGGCAGTGGGAAATGGCTTGCTAATTATATTACAATTTATTAAAATGTATTACAATGAGGTTCTCACTCTTTACGAGCGGAAACCTAGGGCGCAATTCTCCTGAAAACGTTCTTAGTATGGTAGCGAGCAGGAATTGTTGCGAGCTTCCCGGTGCTCCGCCCAGCGAAGCTGACAAAGCAATTCAATGTTAATTGGTCCACTTAACGAGGCCTCACGGGCTTCTCAGCACAAATTAAGTCTCACCAGCTGATTCGCTTGCCAGCCACCCCCCCCCCCCCCCGGCTAACCAGGTCGAGCAGCACTTAAGCTGCACTCGCTCAGCCAACCCCAGCCAGCTCACAATAATGCCGACCAGGATACCAGCCCCAAGATGCGGGGATGCTGACCTAGGGAGGCAGTGGAGGCCTGGAGGGATGCCCTGTTCTCCCAAGGGTCCCGGAGGGTGAGCCACAACGCAACCAGTGCTGTCTGGGATGAGGTGGCAGCAGCTGCCAGCTCGGCGAGTGTGACCAGGAGAACCGGCCTTCAGTGCTGCACCAGGCAATACGAGTCAGTAGACACCAATGCCGCCCCTCCCCCCAAGGAAGCATCCAACCCCCGAACTCCCCATGCAACCATCAACCCTCCCTCCAGCCCCTCCCCTTTCACCTCCCCAGCCCAATCTTCACACCTTCCCTCATGTCAACCACATGTGTGGCTAACGATGCCGTCTCTGTGTCGCCGCAGGAAAAGTTACTCCACAATCAGCGGGAGGGGCCCAGACTGACAGGGGGGTGCCGGACTTCAGAATCTTCACCTTCTTTGAGGAGCGTGCCTTGGAGGTGACCGGGGTGGCCAAGGCAGACTCTGCTAGGGTGGCGACCACAGAGCCTGGTGCACGACGCCGGCACCATGAGTGAAGGTGTGCAAGGCATCACGCAGTCGGTGATGGCCATGGCTGAGGGTCTCAGCAGAATGTCTGACTAGCTGGAGAGATGCACCCAAAACTCGTCCGACCTCGATGTTCCGCTCTCAGATTGGCATGGTCAAGACGCTGTGGACCTTGTCCCAGGTGTGGGTGGGCATAGATCAGGCACTGCAGAGCATGTCCCAGTCACTGCGAAGCATCGCAGAGGGTGTCGACAAAATGGTGCGGACCATGGGGAACCGCCAGGGCTAGCAGAGCCAGATGATACAAGGGCAGCCGGGGCTCAAACGAGCTGCCCTTCCATCCCAAGGTGAATCCCAGGGCCCTATGGGCACTGACCAGAAGGAGGAGGCGCTGAGTGCTAACCCGTAAAGTGGGGATGGCAGCCACAAGCTCACCAGAGTTCCGCCTCTCTGATGAGGCTGCGTCTCAAGGTCAGGACATAGGACAGGGTGGCACGAATAGCAAGGTGGCTCAGTGTCTAGCACTGTTGCCTCACAGCACCGATCCCGGACCCGGGTCACTGTCCGTGTGAAATTTGCACAATCTCCCCATGTCTGCATGAGTCTCACCTCACAACCCAAAGATGTGCAGGGTAGGTGGATTGGCCGTGCTAAATTGCCCCTTAATTGGGAAAAACATAATGGGCACACTAAATTTTTAAAAAATAAATCACCAGGGAAGTATCAAGGGTCTTAGAAGTTATTAGAGTTTGGAAGTAGGTTAGTAAAACATGTCTTGAGCATAAATTTAATCAAAGGTTGATTCCATGAGTGGTTAGTTTAATTAATATGTACAATACTTCCAAAACATTCAACCAAAAATATTGTTACTTTACAGCACGGTAGCATTGTGGATAGCACAATTGCTTCATAGCTCCAGGGTCCCAGGTTCGATTCCGGCTTGGGTCACTGTCTGTGCGGAGTCTGCACATCCTCCCCATGTCCCCGTGTGTGCGTGGGTTTCCTCCGGTTTCCTCCCACAGTCCAAAGGTGTGCAGGTTAGGTGGATTGGCCATGATAAATTACCCTTAGTGTCCAAAATTGCCTTTAGTGTTGGGTGGGGTTACTGGGTTATGGGGATAGGGTGGACTTGTTGACCTTGGGTGGGCTGCTCTTTCCAAGAGCCGGTGCAGACTCGATGGGCCGAATGGCCTCCTTCTGCACTATAAATTATATGATAATGTCCCTCTTCCTATTCCAATTTCAAATGACTGATCCATAACATTCCTTTAATTTTTAATTTCCACAGAAACAAAGGGTGAGATTTTCTGGCCTCATCCACTGCTGTGATTATCTGGTCCTGTCAGAGTCAAAGGACCTTTGGTTGGAGTGCTGAATCTCCCACAGTGGGTCCCGCCACAATGGGGCCAGAAAGTCCCGGCCAAAGGCTTTTGAGTATCATAATCAAATCCCATTAAATATTCTTTTCTATGCACAATTAATGAGAACCATGATGTTCACATAATATATCACAAAGTGAGTCACATTAACAGCAACTCAAAAATCTTAAAACGTCAAAGGATAGAGAGAAAAGGGAAATTATTATTTTTTTTAATCGAATTAAATAACTAGACAGATGCTAAAACAGTCATCAACAAAATGGGACCTATAATTTGAATTTGTTCTTCTTTCCCTCCATCAAGCTTTGAACATCCACTTCAAGCAGTGCTGGACGAAACTAACTTTACAAAATGCTGGTTAGTAGGAGGCCATTTGGCCCATCGAGTCTGCACCAACCCTCCGAAAGAGCACCCGAACCTTGGCCGATTCCCTTGCCCTCTCCCCGTAACCCCATCTAACCATTGGACACTAAGGGGCAATTTTGCATGGCCAATCCTCCTAACCTGCACTTCTTTGAACTGGAAGGAAACCGGAGCACCGGAGGAAATCCACACAGACACGGGGAGAATGTACAAACTCCACACAGTCACCCAAGGTCGGAATCAAATCTGGGTTTCTGGCACTATGAGGCAGCATTGCTGCCACCATGCTGGTATTTAATGTGATCCAACAAATATGTTCTCTTTTACATATCTGTGATTCTGGTCTTTGTTATTAGAGATCTACAGAGAAATTGATTAGTAAAACATACATTGAAGTGGGTTTTTGCTGTAGCCACTGGCTATGTCACTTTTGAATCACCATAAAGTTTGCTGCAGCAGATTCGAATTAGGAAACCCAGAATGATTGGCAGTTAGAAAAAGGAAAGATTAGTGATCAAAAGAGCAAAATATACAACACGCTTTACCAATTCCATTGTTCAGCAAATTGTTGTTCTGCCTCACACACAAATACATAGACTAGATTTGCAACCGAAGACTAAAACTAAGTTTCCTGAACATTACTGCGAGCAAACCAGGAGAAAAACAAACCAATGGAGCATTATAGAGATTGTGGGTAAGATCTTCTGTCTGTTCACGCTGGCGGGATCTTCAAGCCCTGCTGGTAGCACATCCCTGCCGCAGGTTTCCCAGAAGTGTGGGACGGATTCAATGGGAAATTACGTTGACGGGGGGGAGGGGGTGTACCAGATGGTCTAGCCGGTAACCACGGTGGCCTCATCCCGCTGACGAGAAACACGCCGTGGGGAGACCAAAGAATCTTGTCGCATCTGCTTTTTTCATTTGCCAATACAACAATGAAGAAAATATCTAATCAAAGTCACAATTATGAGACAGGCTGAGGTATTTTTAACAGATTTCAAGGGCAACTGAATGCATTAATTTAGTTAAATTGTCATGAAATATGTAATTTTTCGAATTTTGAAAAATCTAATTTTCTTGAGATTTGTTCTGGGGAAACAACCAGTTCATAATTCATAGTTGCCAGTTCAAAGATCATGAAAATTGCCTCAAGATTTCTTGAGAAGTGGGGGTGCGGGGCAGAGTTTCGCCTGGGCAACTTGATAGCTCGAGCTTTGATAAAGAAGTGAAGGGCTTACACCTAGCAGCAAATTTCAATGATTCTTGCACCAGATTAAAGTGCTGCACCTCAGGTAAGCTGTTCTGTTAAGTATTGGGGTAGGCATGAAAATAAGCACCGAGAAACCTCAGATAGTGGGAGGTGAAGTATGTAACATTTCTTCATTATGCAATTTTTAAAATAAATTTAGAGTACCCAATTCATTTTTCCAATTAAGGGGCAATTTAGCGTGCCATCCACCTAGCGTGCCCATCTTTGGGTTGTGGAGGCAAAACCCATGCAAACACGGGGAGAATGTGCAAACTCCACACGGAGAGTGACCCAGAGCCGGGATCGAACCTGGGACCTCGTCACCATGAGGCAGCAATGCTAACCACTGGACCACCGTGCTGCCCTTCAATGTGCATTTTGATTGGTTCATCAACCAGGTGAGACAAATTTCTTTCACAAATGTTTTGACGGGCAATTTCCATTCTAAATATTGAAATAGAACATGTCACTGAAAATAACCATGACACAGGAAGAACAAACCAATGTCTACAAACAGACTGGTTTCCTGCTACTTTTCCAATTTTCCGAATACCTTTCCAATTTTTACAGCTCTTCAGAGATATACGAACGCCCAGACATTCAGTATTAGTAGGTTATTCAACTGGAATGTTTATTGTAATCACACCTCTCATGAATCATCCAGGAACAATTCTAGCAGAGATCACTGGATGGTGATTAGCAGCAAGAACCCTTACTACTTTTCCCTTTTATCACCTAAGACATTAACAGCAAATGTAATAATCACATATCTCTAACTTAAAGCCATGTTACATTACCTTGTTGTAGATAAACTCTAATCCCTTTGTAAATTTCAGACCGTTTTTCTGTATTCAACGTTTTGTAGAGAACATTCAGTGCACCTACACTAAAGGTGAAATTAAATAACATTAGAATTTCATTTTAATTCTAGTTTAATTGAAGCTCATCTGGTACATGTAGCAGGGAGTCTTTGTAAAAATCAGAAAGTGCATCTCCAACACCCAAAGAGAAAATGGATTCTACAGGTATACATGTCAGTTAGATGGACAGATTTTCCTGTGATCAAGAAAATTGAGCACTGAGACAGCTGATCCAGATATAGGGGGCGATCTTCCGGCCATGCTGCGCCGGAAAAGCAGCTTGCCGCGGTGCAGTGTGACCGGTGCTCCTGGGATCGACTCAGCTCGTAATACCTCGGGAGACTCAATGCAATCTCGTGAGATGTTGCAAGGGGAATCCCGCCCGCAATGAACAAGATCAATTTTTGGCAAATTGCATATTAAAGCGAGGCAGCAAGCCTTACACTAATGTGCAGATTTACAAGGTACCTGAGGTTTTGGCGACCAAGAGCGAGCGCCATTTGGTATTGGTCCCCACAAACGGGGACCAGACGGAACAGCACTTGTGGGGATCTCCAAGGGGATCGGAGGCACCCACCTGCATGCCCTTCGGGCAGGGTGGTTCCCTGGTACTGCTGGTGCCACCTGGGTACCCTGGCAGTGCCAGCCTGGCACACTGGCAGTGCCACCTGGTTACAGCCTGCACGTTCTCCCCTTGTCTGCGAGGGTTTCCTCCGGGTGCTCCGGTTTCCTCCCACAGTCAAAAGATGTGCAGGCTAGGTGAATTGGTCATTATAAATTGCCCTTAGTGTCCAAACAAAAGGTTAGGTGGGGTTACTGGGTTACGGGGATAGGGTGGAGGCGTGGGCTTAAGTAGGGTGCTCTTTCCAAGAGATGGTGCAGACTTCTGCACTGTAGATTCTATGATTCTATAACCACATTGCTTTGGATATGGAGTCACAGGCCGGACCAGCTACAGTAAAAGATTTCCTTCGCTAAAGCACGTTAGTGAATCAGATGGGTTTTTACAATAATCAACAATGGACATCATTAGACTTTTAAATCCAGAATTGTATTTTTATTCTCCAATGGTGGGATTCAAGTCCAGTTTTCTGGATTACTGGTCCAGTGACAATACCACTATGCCATTTCCTTCTCTTCAGCTAAGTAAGGAACCTAACCCTAAATCAATGTCACAAATTTCTATCAGTCGCAAATACAGATCCATATGGAAACTTTATAAGCATCAACCATTTAATACCAAATCACTGTATAATAACTGTGCCTTTGGAATAGGTCAGTTGTTTCGACAATGAACTCTTCTACTAATTATTTGTTCAATCAATTTGTAGTTCATTGGCATGGAAGGTAGCAGATTGAAAGATTAATTCAGTAGCTTGTGTGGATCCTGATGAGAAGCAGCATTGTACATGGCTGATGCAAGTGATCCTTGCATTGCATAATAAACCCCCAACCATTACTTGATAAGGAATTAATGAATAATGATAATGCATAATTAGTGGTTCAAGAAATGTTATTGGATTGTAGCAGGATAGTAAGTGGAATAGAGAATATATCTTAGCCATGAACACAATGGACCTGAATTTCCTAGTATTTGACCGAGGACAGTGCCTCAATTTCATGTTCCGAAGACATTAACATGGATGGGAGCACCTCTAGTGCTTGTATTGGACCTAGCTGAGCGTAGCACTGGAAAACAAGGCCAGAATTGTGAGCAGTTGGTTATGGGGGCCTCTGGTTGCTGTTGGGAGTGCTGGTACCAGGATGGATCCAGAATCACATTTTTTTAAAGATTGTTCTGTGGGTTCTTCAATCTGAGGATGGAGGGTGGTCATCTAGCAAAAGCCTTCCAGCATTCCTATGGGATGTTTCACTATCTGGGCACAATTACAGCCTGCTACCTTATTGAAAAGGCAGTTTCACTGCCACTGAGGAAGCCTTGAAAACCCAGTAGTAACAGAAAGAGGACAGGAACTTAGCAATCCACTTTTCACTTATCATTACTTCTGGGAATGTTTTTGCTGGAGGAAGAGGTCAAGCAGACTGCACCCACCAATTCACCATATATCTAAGATTGGGCAGAAAAAAGTACAGCCTGCCTGAATTACCACACAGACTGAGAGGCTCTCCACCTGCAAGAAATGTCAGCAGGACATAGTTTCAGAAGCCCTGCCCCTGCCATTTTTGC
The DNA here is from genome assembly GCF_902713615.1 of Scyliorhinus canicula. Taxonomy (NCBI): domain Eukaryota; kingdom Metazoa; phylum Chordata; class Chondrichthyes; order Carcharhiniformes; family Scyliorhinidae; genus Scyliorhinus; species Scyliorhinus canicula. Next base: position 62,714,735 of record NC_052160.1, on the reverse strand, counting down.
ATAGGAGCGGGTTCTAAAGAGCACATTGGCGGTTCCCAAAGTATTTGGCCATTTAATCAGCAGCTGCTGCCACTTTAGTGTGATTTTTAAAAAAATATTTCTTTATTCTCCTTTTCGCATTTTCTCCCAAATTTACACCCACCAATAATAAAAATAATCAGTAATAAACAATAATCAGTAACAAATATGTCAATCCCCATATCAATAACAACGATCCCATCCTCCCACCAAACACTCGCCTGCATGTTCACGCAGACAAATGACAAAAAGGAATCAGGAATCCCCCATAGCCCCCATTAACACCCATCACCACCCCCCCCCCCCCCTCCCCCCCCACCCCTCCCACCCACCACCACCACCACCCCCCAACTAATGTTCCATGTTGTCCAGTTCAAACTTAACCTTCTCAAGAGTCAAGAATTCCAACAGATCTCCCCACCACGCCAGGGCACAATGTGGAGAGGCTGCCCTCCAACCCATCAGGATCCGCCTTTGGGCGATCAATGAGGCAAAGGCTACAATGTCTGCCTCCGCACCCGCTTCAAACCCTGGCTGGTCCGACATCCCGAATATGGCCTCCCGGGGGCCAGGGGCCAGTTTCACGTTTGATGTGTTGGGTCTATTTGGACTGCATTTGATGCAGTGTAGAGAGAGACAGGCTTCCAACACTCGATGAGATGCAACACAATTTTATTTAACATCTAACTATATTACATGCTTAACTGTGGGTTGACACTAAGCTGACTTGACTGGAGACCTGAGGCTAGCCTGACCACACTAACTGACTACCACATGGTGTTTGCACTGGCTGCTGCTCACGAGCTCTGACTGTCTCAGAGGCTGGATCCTGAGAGAGCGGGAAAACTGGTGCCCTCTGGCTTTATAGTGGTCGTATCCTGTCTGGTGATTGGCTGCTGTGTTCTGTGTGCTCACTGGTCATCCTGTGTGTCAATCACTGCCTGTCTGAACTCCATCATATACATGGATGTATATAATGACAACGTGCACCACTTTAGAAATTATCTTAAAAACCTACTTCCAGTGATCCTCTAGCTTTGGCTCATATCCTCTAACATATGAACGTGGTTAGCACACCCCCCCCCCCCCCCCCCCCAAACGTTCACACACATCCTCTACTCCTTCAAAGAATCGGCTCACCCTCGCCCTCGTGAGGTGTGCTCTGTACACCACCTTCAACTGTATCAGCCCCAACCTCACGCACAAGGTGGAGGCATTCACTCTCCGAAGCACCTCACACCAGGCCCCCTCCTCCATATTCTCTCCCAACTCTTCCTCCCACTTTGCTTTGATCCCTTCCAGGGGTGCCTTCTCCTCTTCCAAAATAGGTCCGTAGACCACTGACATAACCCCCTTCTCCAGTACCCCTGCCGTCAGCTCCTCATCCAGCAATGTGGAGGCCGGCTCCTCCTGGAAGCTCAGTATCTCCTTTCTAGCAAAATCTCGAACCTGCATATATCTAAACATTTCTCCCTGCTCCAGCCTATACTTCACTTCCAGCTCCTCCGATCCTGCAAACCGACCCCTAAGAAACAAATCTTTTAGTGTCCTAATTTCTTTCTCCTCCCATCTCCAAAAATTTCCATCCCACCTCCCTGGCTCAAGTCTGTGGTTCCCCAGAATAGGCATTTCCCGTTACCCTGCCCCCAACCCAAAGTGCTGGCGAAACTGCCTCCAAATTCTCAATTAAGTTATTATTACCGGACTCCCCGAGTACTTCGCCGGGGCTATCGGGAGCGGCGCTGTTGCTGGTGCTTTCAATCCTGAACCCCTGCACAAACTTTCTTCCGTTCTGACCCACTGGGAACCAAGCTCCGCACCTTCTCCACATTCGCCGCCCAGTAGTAGTACATCAGGTTTGGAAAACCCAAACCCCCTGCCTGCCTTCCCTCTGTAGTAGCACCTTTCTAACTCTGGCCACCTTCCCGCTCCATATGAACGAGGTAATCATTCCTTCAATCTCTCTGAAAAAAGCCTTTGGCAGGCATTGAAAAATAAACAGAAATAATGGCAACACGTTCATTTTAATCGCCTGTACCCGACCCACCAGTGACAGAGAGAGACCATCCCACCTTGCCAGATCAGCCTTACTTTAGTGCGATTTTGATGAGGTCTGAAACCAAAGTGTTTCGGTTAGAGCTGGTAGGAGCAGATCTGAACCTTCATGGCTTTGTTTGGATAGTTAGGGTACTCTTTTGCGGAGGCAAGTTATCCCTTAGGATATGGTCTCAGAACAACTTTGGGGGAGATGAGGCAATCTTAGGGAGAGCTAAGGCACTTTTTGGGAGAAGTAAGGTATCCTTTGGGAAAGGTATGGTTCCCTTGAGGATTGTTAAAGTTAACATCATGATGTGCACAAGCTCAATGGAACAGCCAAGCTGTCAAAGAACAGTCAAAACTCAGTGAAACTTTCAAAACTCTTTGGACTATTAAAGTTCTCAAGATATTTCACTCTGGTTGAGATTTTTAAAGAAGTGTGGAGTTTTTAATAAAGACAGTGCTTGATATTTCACTTTGTTGACATAAGCTTGAGGTCTATTTTACTAGGGTTTTACTAATATTTTCACAGTTGGATGCCTGCTAAGTGAGCAGGTTGATGGACAGCTCCAAATGGTTACAGAATAGAAATGTTTGTTTTCATAATAGGTTAGTAAAATAAATTTCAATGCATGAAATGTTTTTAATGAGTGTTTTTCCATAAACAATTTTATTTTATGTCAGTATGGCTCCTGAGGTTTGCCCATGGTAGACACTAGGTGCCAGCAATTAGGTGATGGGTGAACTGATGCTGGCAAGGAGGGATGGGGGAGGGGGGTTCTTATACAGCAAGGATGAGCATGGTGGCAGACTAAAAGCAGCGAGGATGGGGGGGGGGGGAGTCAGGACGGGCCCTGCCAAGGTTTGGAAGGGGAGGACCATTGGCGACCCCATAACACTGTCGTTCACTGGGAGGGTCGGGGTGCCGATGTTGGCAATTAAGGGAGGGGTGGTGGACTGATGCCTGAGATGATTGGTTGTGGAGGGAGAGGGACGGGGCAGGGGGAATTGATGTGTGATGCGGCAGACTGATGGCAGTGAGGATGGGGGGTCCGTGGGCATCAGGTAACCCTGATGTCTGCATGGTGGTGGGGGGGGGGGGTGACTTGAACATTTAGCAATTTAATGGTGGACAGTGGGTTCCCCCTCTGTGGACAAGGGTTGGGGATATTCTCCATTGACTACAGGGGTTTGTGATGTCCTTGGGGGCTATCACTGAACTTTGAGATCAGGGCGCCCTTCCGATCTTAGAGGAGCTGGACCTGCTGGCGTGTTTAAGCCCCACCACTCTCAAGGCTGAAGTGAAATACGTCACCCTCCCAAAAAAATGGCTAAGTGAGCAAGGATTGCAACAAAGATCCAGCCAGCCAACCAGCAGGATGAAGATTTTCTGGAGCCACTCGCTAGCCACTGGATTCACGATGACCCACTGAATCCTGCGTCAGGCCATAATTGGGATTCGGGTTTGTGTCAAACCAGTCTTTAGTCTCCCAGCCCACCGCACCAGCCATCATGGGTTTCCTGACGTCCTAGCCAAGCTTCCCAACCCAGTGAGAACATGCAAAAAGCTCATTCAAGTTGTTTTACATCTCATAGATGAGCAGGATATCCGATTCACTTGCCAGCTGTGATGCTCCAGCAACCCCCCCCCCCCATCCCAACTGAGAGTCCCGCTGGCATGAATTGGTGCAAGTCTTGAGGACCTAGCAGCTTGCAGTCCGAGGGGAGGCAGGGTGGTAAGTAACCTCCCAACAATTGCCTCTAGGCTGCCGAAGATGTCCTTCGTGGGAGGTGGGGTTCAAGGGGGCTTGTGCTTGGCTGGAGAGGCTCAGGTCAGGGGTCTTTCCTCAGGGTGGGATTAGTTTGGCTGCTTTACCCATCTAAAGCCTTTAAACCCTTTAAACAGTCGCCCTGTATCATGGAAATACACATCTCTCGTATTAAAGTGAAAGTGGTCCATCTGTCTCCCTGAACTTTTTAAAAAGTTTGTTCATGTGCCAAGTTTAAAGGTCTGTGAGATGTAGGTAAAAGTAATCCCTTTAAAGTGGTGGAAACATTTGATGTGGTTTTCACAGACAATTTCAGTGCCCTTTAAAACATAGAAGTCTGTATGTTTGCCCAGAAAGTTGGGGTGGGGGGGGTGGGGGGGGGGGGGGGGGGGGGGGGGGGGGGCTGCCCCTGCACTTTCTAGGAAGCTCTTAAAAACAAAGCCTCATTAAAACAAACTACGGTTAGGAAACCACCCACTGCCCTCGAGTAAATGGATCCCTGCAGAGCCATGTAAATAAAGAATCAGAATTTCCCCTTTGAAACTGCTTCAACCTGTCAATTAAAACGTTTTTAGCAGGCAAAGGGGCATGAAACTGAATGTAAATAATGCAGTTCAACACTTTTAGGATCTAGGCATAGAACAGACTTCTATACTTAAAAGTGCATTTGAATTGATGCTGTGAAAAATCACTTCAAAAACTTCTACCACTTTAAGGTGATAGTTTTTACCTTAACCTCACAGGCCTTTAAACTTGGCATACTGACAGACTTTGTAAAGGGTCTGGGGGTACAGATGGGATAACTTTCACTATATTCTAAGAGATCTGTATTTCTGAGATACTGAATGCCTATTTAATGTAGCAGCTTATTGAGATCGAAAAGATCGGAAATCTCAGAGACAGGGGATCTGTCAGACAGATCAGGTCCTGCCCGTCTTTGTTCCAGCATGGACCACAGTGTGCCATAGAACTGCATGGAAAACCAAATTCAGGTTAAAAAAGAAATTCCAAGTACCATTGCATGGCACTTCAGGGTCACTCTCAGCACTAGTGAGAATCACTCTTGTTGTCCCGCTGGTGGGAGCACTTACACCGGTCAGGAGAACCACGGCCGTGGTCAATTTTTGGAGAACTGTGTCCCATGGTTAAGTTTCTGCTCCCTAACAGACCTAACCTTCACTGCTCTGTATTAAGTCAATGACTTTAGGATGTATTGAGAACCCAATTTTATGTGTACAGTTACTCATTAGGTAACCTTTTAGGGCCATCAGTGAACTGAGCGGTACAGTGGTTTACACACAGCACCAGGGACCCGGGTTCAAAATCCGGCCTTTCAAAAAGAAAGATGTGCAGGTTAGGTTAAGGGGTTATTGGGATAGGGCAGGGAGTGAACTTGGGTGGCGTGCTCTTTCAGAGGATCAGTGCATACCCGATGGGCTGAATGGTCTCTTTCTGCACTGAACGGATTCTCTGAACTATACTTACATTTTAAATTAACAAAAATAATTTATTAAAAAATAATTGTTGATATTCTGGCATCATTAAGGAATATTTGAGAATATACTTGGTCAATAAGCTCAGTCCTGATAGTATTCTGACTGAATGGTATTCCGTTGATTCTGAATAAGCGTGTATTAAGAAGTTGGATCTAAATCAACACGTTGTCAGGGTGTGATCTGATTGACTTCCCACTCTATATATCTGGGAGTTCAGTGAACAAAACAAAACTAAACTAAATTTGTAGATGTTAACATGTATTCTGGTTGCCAATAGTGACATGTGGTATCTTGCAGTAGGACATGTGCTAATCACATAGGCATGCATTGCTTCGAAATGGAATTCTACATAAAATTATAAGCATTTCAGTTCAGGAAAGGTGAGAAATATGCTTACATTTTTCTGTAGGCAAGGCATGGAACTCTCAGAGTGCTGTTGGACACCAAAAGATGTGTGGTGATAAATGGAAGATATGGAGCTAATCTGACACTAAGCCATTCGTCCACCTCTTTGTCACTAAGGTCAGGCAGGTCTTCAGTAAACCGAGGCCACAAACCCTCTAAGATGGCAGCTGAAAAATTACTCTGAAAAGGAAAAGATAATTAGTTTATTTCAATCTAAATATTAAAATTGCAACATGATAGCACAAATTCCCACATCTTCTCAGAAATGTGTGTTGATACAACAGTGAACTATTTTGGAGGTGGAATTTTCCCAAAATTGCAGAGACTTTTGGATCAGGTGAGAAAAGCTGTGTGAACTTCGCCGGCTTCACAGCCACCTTTTCTCGCCTGATTAAACTGCAACCTGCAATTTCAGAGTGCTGGCGAGGTCACAGTGGAGGCGCGGGGTTTAAACAGGCCAGCAACGCTGGAAATGAGATCTCAAATCGGGGACCGGGGACCCACCCCCTCATTTCCCTTCCACACAGACATAAGGAACTCCTTCAAGACTCTTCCCTGGCAGTATCAGTGGCACTGCTATGGGGCCAAGAGTCAATGTCCAGGCATGTCTCTCAACCCACGGGGCCTACACACACACTCCTGTGCACCAGGCGCGGTCAGCATGACCGTTTTTCATCTTTGAAATCCAGTTGTGCTTTGCGCTGGCCTGATATCATGCTGCCGGCAAGGGAGGTGGTGGTGTTGTGAGCTGAGAAATTCATGGAAATTACATTACATTACATCACCAGTGGGGAGAAGGAAGATCACAGATTGTGATCTCGCCAGTGCAACTCGCGTTTTTGGCCCCTTGCAAGATTTAGCGGCCATTACAAGGTTTGTGCCTGTGGATCGCTAGATCGCGGCATGGAAGCAAAACACTGATATGGCCAATTATGAACACGGCCAATAAAGATAACTGAGTTAAGAGTATGCATTGGCCAGAAAACTTCCCTTTGGAGTAAATAGTGCAAAACTCCAGTTTTCAAGTCAGCAGTGGATCTGAAATCTGCATAGAACAAAATTCCACAATCTTTGTGTGTCTAGCAAAATTCACTTGCCAGTCAACATTTGCTAGTTAATGAGGCACACAGATCTCAGGTCAGTATTCAGGCATTGTAGACTCTGATATAACAGATACCACTTTGGATGAATACTACAGTTTATCTGTGTTAATTCCCTTGATCTCGCAAGTATAAATAAAATTTGAAGCTCACATCTTGGATAGTGTTGTTGAAAGCATCGATAAATATAGCCAGATTTTGGTTGGGTTTAATATTGAAGAGAATGATGGTTAGAATCTGGTTGTCATCAATGAATCCAGGCTTCCTCAAGACATCAGCCAATTCATGTGGATCAATGCTATTCAAAACCTATAAAAACACAACAGGGAATTTCTGAATCCTGTGATGTACACACATAAAACTGTGCTAAAAGTCTGATTTGTAAGCTTGTATATTTTAGATGTCAAGTCACAACAGATAAAGTGGCTGAAATTCCAGTGGAGTAGGAATGTGGAAATAATTCAAACTCCCTTTGTAAATTCTTTTTCAAATTCAGATCAGTGATGGGAGGGGTTTAAGCAAGTCTTCCATTGCTCTCTATGCCAACACCTTAAATGCATGTTTTAGGACATTCCTCAGCTACTTGCACTTGCTCAGATTATTCTCGCAAAAAGGTGAGTCTTTTTCCAAAGCACCAAAATGATCCAAACAGTAGGAAATCGACTCGAGAGTTTACAGTTTGAATCTTATATCAAGCTTTCATGTTCCATCTGTGAGATAATCAGACTGCAAAAAGAGTGACAGTGCTAAAAGTTAATGCTAGTCAGTTCATGATGATAGAGCAAGTTAGGATTATTCTGGAAGAAGAAAAATGTAGAATATATATTTTGTAAAGACCTACCACTGCCTCGTAAAATTGTGTTTGCTTACTAACACAGGCTTGTTTGACATGAGAAAATTTGGTCCCACAAAATTCACAGAGTTGACTCAGCCATTAATGAAAGTGCTTATCAGATGGATGGTACATTATCCCAGGAAAAAAAAACAAGGACAGGATTTCCATGTTCCTTCCACAGGCATTCTACATTGTAGTCTGGGCAGGAGTCTTCACAAATCATAGGGAGCTCACAACGTTGACTCGGCCATTAAAGAAGATGCTGAGGTCAATTTTGTGGGTAAATTAAATTGATCTGGAAAAATCCACTCCATTTCACAAAATAATTAGCTTTTTTTTACCTCAGTGGTACGGTTCACAGGAATCAATGAAAAAACATCCTTCAGAGTCAGAAATCCAGAGTAATTTTGGAAATGCGTCATTATGTAAAGGACAAAACTGTTGTTTTCATAACAATGAAGAGGGAAGGCTAAAAAAATAGAAAACATTCAATTACTTTTCAGTGATTTTATTCACATAGGAGACATCTTAAGTTGTCATAAATATGCAAAAGCCTAAATTATACAACAGAATGGAACAGGTAAAGACAATGGATTTCCCATGATCACTGTTGCAAAAGGAAAGATGGTTAACCTTGCAGCAATAACCCTTGCATGACTCAGGCACAAGTGCTTTTGAACAAACTTTAATATATGTTGACTAATAATTGTATTCATTTTACACAATAGTTCTATAGTAAATGGCAAGCAATTAATACAACCTGTGTTCTTTAAAAAATCATGTTCAAGTTGCAGATTTGTCAGGATGCCATAAGATTGCCCTAAATTTAAGAGGAAAACAATTCTGCTCTTGCACTAATTGGTGAACACTTTTGAGTGTCACCCATGACTCAATGGGTTGTACGCTGACCTCTGATTCATAAGATTCTGTGTTCAAGTCCCAGTCGAGGGCTAGAGTACAAATATTAAGGCTGACACTCCAGTACAGTCCTGAGGGAACAATGCACTGTTTGCAACATCTTTCAGATGAGCTGTTAAACCTGCTTAAATGGTTGTAAAAGGCACTATTTTGAAGAAGCTATCCCCGGGGTCCAGGCATCTGTTTATCCCTTAAACAATATCACAAAAATGAATTAATTGGTGATGATCACATTTCTGTCTGTGGGACTTTTATATGCTCATATTCATTGATGGGTTTCCTACATTACAACATTGATTGTGCCTCAAAGTACATGGTTGAAAAGCATGTTGAGACATCTGGTGGTCATGAACAGTGCAAAATAAATACAAATCGTTCCCTTTCTTTCATTGAGTAGTCGCATGTTCGCTAGGCCATGTATGTTCTTTTGGTCTTCATTTCTGCTCGACAAGCTTTGTTTATGTTACTTTAAATACTAAGTATTAGGCTAAGTGAGCTTGCAGACATTTTATTCTGTGTATTAGCAACTGCCATCTTATCTTGGTATGGGCCAATGGCTTTGTGGTAGTATGACTAGAGGTACTACGGGACCTAACAATGCTGAGACACCATTGGTGGACAAGGCTCGCTGCTCATTGGTCCAGTGGTATGTAACACTTGCCATACATTGGTTAAAGTTATACGGTAGCTCCGCCAGTAAGGCGGGGTATAAGAGCCCGTATATCCCCCACAGCTTCCTTTCTGTACCTGAGCTGCTGGGGAAACATCTTGTCTATTAAAGCCTTCAGTTCGGACTACAACTTCGCTTCCGTGGTCATCGATAGTGCATCAATTTAATAGACAAGTTTTAAAGGATGTGTCAAGCTGGAGTGTCTACAACTCAGCCCCCACGCGGCTAACGCAGCAGAAACCTTTAAACACTGGTTAGCGTGTTTCAACGGCTACCTCGGCACGGCAAAAAGCACACCTACGAGGGAGCAGAAACTGCAGGTCTTGCACTCGAGAGTGAGCCCGGATATTTACACGCTCATCGAGGACGCTACAGACTTCGATTCAGCAATGGAACTACTTAAAGGACATTATATTCGCCCAGTAAACCAAGTCTACGCCCGGCATCTACTGGCAACGAGGCAGCAGAGCCCTGGTGAGTCACTAGACGAGTTCCATCGTGCACTCCTCATGCTAGGGAAAAACTGCTGCCCACAAGTTTCGGCTAACGAACATACTGAACTATTGATTCGGGACGCTTTTGTTGCGGGTATGCAGTCCCTACAAATCCGCCAGAGAATGCTTAAAAGAGAAACTCTGAGCCTCAAGGAGGCACGGGCCCTCACCAACTCACTGGACGTTGCCCTCAAAACACCCTCGCATACGCCCCCAATCGCGCAGCGGCCTCCTGGGCAGCGTGGAATCCCCCCTCAGCAGACTCTGAATCACCCCAAGCTTGCGCTGCGAGACGGCCCGGCAACCCCGCAGGGCTCCGTTGTTATTTCTGCGCGCAGGCGAAGCACGCCCGACAGCGCTGTCCGGCCTGTTCGGCAATGTGTAAGGAGTGCGGCAAGAAGGGCCATTTCATGGCGGTCTGCCAGGCACGGGCGGTCGCTGTGGTCCTGGGCAGCGAGTGCAGAACGCCGCTCCAATTCTCTCCACGGGCCCCGTGCGGCCAACGAACATCGCCATCTTCCTCCCCGGCGCCACGTGTGGCCTCCGGGCGCCGCCATATTGCTCTACCGACGCCACATGCGGGGGATGGGTGCCACCATTTTGTCCACCCACAGCCATGTGCGACCAGTTAGCGCCGCCATCTTGGACAGACTCCAAGGACCTCAGAGCGGGTGACCACGCACCGCCCGATGAAGATTCTCAACTTCTGCCACAGTTGGCCTATGTGACCCTGGACCAGTCTCAACCCCGCACACTTTAAACAGTGATGACGACAGTATTAATCAATGGGCACGAGACGTCTTGTCTGCTCGACTCTGGGAGCACGGAGAGCTTTATACACCCCGACACGTAAGGCACTGTTCTCTTCCCGTCCACCCCGTTAATCAAAAAATCTCTCTGGCCTCTGGTTCCCATTTGGTAGAAATAAAAGGGTATTGTGTAGCGATCCTCACGGTCCAGGGAAGGGAGTTTAAGAATTACAGAATCTACGTCCTCCCCCAACTCTGCGCGGCCACATTCCTAGGGTTAAACTTTCAGTGCAATCTCCAAAGTCTACCGTTCAAATTTGGCAGCCTTATACCCCCTCTCACTGTCTGCAGCCTCGTGACCCTCAAGGTCGATCCACCTTCCCTATTTGCAAACCTCACCCCGGATTGCAAACCCGTCGCCACCAGGAGCAGACGATACAGTGCCCAGGACCGGACAGTCATCAGGTCCAAGCCCCAGCGGCTTCTGGGGGAAGGGGTCATCGAAGCTAGCAACAGCCCCTGGAGAGCTCAAGTTGTGGTGGTAAAGACCGGGGACAAGAATAGGATGGTCATCGACTACAGTCAGACCATCAACAGGTTTACGCAGCTCGATGCGTATCCTCTCCCCCGTATATCCGACCTGGTCAACAGGATCGCGCAGTACAAGGTCTTCTCCATGGTAGACCTCAAGTCCGCCTACCACCAGCTCCCCATCCGCGTGAATAATCGTAAGTACACTGCTTTCGAGGCGGATGGGCGACTCTACCACTTCTTAAGGGTTCCCTTCAGTATCACAAACGGGGTCTCGGTCTTTCAGCGAGAGATGGACCGAATGGTCGACCGATACTGTTTACGGGCAACATTCCCGTATCTCGATAATGTCACCATCTGCGGCCATGATCAGCAGGACCACGACACCAACCTCCGAAAATTCCTCCAGACCGCAAAAATCCTGAACCTTACGTATAACAAGGATAAATGCGTGTTAGCACCAACCGCCTAGCCATCCTCGGCTACGTAGTGCGAAATGGAGGGATAGGCCCCGACCCTGAACGCATGCGCCCCCTTATGGAGTTCCCCCTTCCCCACTGCTCCAAGGCCCTGAAGCGCTGCCTCGGTTTCTTATCTTACTACGCTCAGTGGGTCCCCAAATATGCCGACAAAGCCCGTCCCCTGATCCAAACCACTACTTTTCCCCTGTCGACGGAGGCCCGCCAGGTCTTCAGCCGCATCAAAGCGGATATCGCAAAGGCCACGATGAGCGCCATCGATGAGTCCCTCCCCTTCCAGGTCGAGAGCGACGCGTCCAATGTAGCTCTGGCGACCACCCTCAACCAAGCAGGCAGACCCGTGGCCTTCTTCTCGCGTACATTCCAAGCTTCTGAAATCCGCCATTCCTCGGTTGAAAAGGAAGCACAGGCCACAGTAGAAGCTGTGCGACATTGGAGGCACTATCTGGCCGGCAGGAGGTTCACCCTCCTCACGGACCAACAGTCGGTAGCTTTCATGTTCGATAATGCACAGCGGGGCAAAATAAAAAACTATAAGATCTTGCGGTGGAGGATTGAGTTATCCACCTATAACTACGAGATCCTGTATCGTCCCGGGACGCTAAATGAGTCTGCTGATGCCCTGTCCTGCGGCACATGTGCCAACGCACAAGTGGACTGCCTCCGAGCCCTTCACGAGGACCCCTGCCACCCGGGGGTCACTCATTTCTTCCACTTTGTAAAGACCCGCAACCTGCCCTACTTCATCGAGGAGGTCAGGACAGCCACTAGGAACTGCCACATCTGCGCGGAGTGCAAGCCGCACTTCTACCGACCAGAGAAAGCGCACCTAATAAAGGCTTCCCGTCCCTTTGAACGCCTCAGAATGGACTTCAAAGGCCCCCTCCCCTCTACCAACCGCAACACGTACTTCCTCAACGTGATTGACGCGTACTCCCATTTCCCGTTCGCCACCCCTGCCCCGACATGACCACAACCACCATGATCAAAACACTCCACAGCATTTTTACCCTGTTCGGATTCCCCGCCTACATACACAGTGATAGGGGGTCCTCCTTTATGAGTGACAAACTGCATCAATTCCTGCTTAGCAGGGCACTGCGCCGAGCAGGACGACCAGTTACAACCCCCGGGGTAACGGACAGGTTGAGAGGGAGAATGGAATGGTCTGGAAGACCGTCCTACTTTCCCTACCGTCTAGGAATCTCCCGGTCTCCCGCTGACAGGAGGTCCTCCCAGAAACCCTCCACTCCATCCGGTCTCTGCTCTGCATCACAACTAATCAAACACCTCACGAACGTCTCCTTGTCTTCCTTAGGAAGTCCTCCTCAGCGACCTCGCTCTCGACCTGGCTGGCGGCTCCCGGGCCCATCCTGCTCCGGAAACACGTGCGGGCGCACAAGTCACACCCGTTGGCCGAGAGTGTCCACCTTCTCCACGCTAACCCCCAGTATGCCTACGTGGAGTACCCCGACGGCCAACACGACACGGACTCCCTATGGGACCTGGCGCCCGCCGGATCCCCTCCCTCACCCTCGCCACCAGCCCCTCCCTCCCCCCCACCGACGCAGCTCACTGCCGCCACCTTCCTTGGATAACCGTTTTTTCCGCCGGCCCTGCCTGGGCCGCCCCGCCCACCGATGCACTCTACAGACGCTCCCTTCCCAGGTCAGTCAACTTCCTCACCAGCGCCATCGAGAGTTCTGGACGCCCCCCTCCCCAGGTCGGCCATCCCAACCAGCTAGGTGTGTTGAAGCTGCTACGGGGACCGAATCCATGTTCCCGGAGTCACAGATGCCCGCACCTCCACCAAGATCTCCGCCGCAGCTCCGTCGATCGCAGAGGACGACCAAGGCCCCCGACCGTCTGATTGAGTCACTGTGAACTGTATATAGATTTTTAATGTGACATGTACATAGCCAATTGTGAAATTGCGAGACTGTATTATAGCATTGTAAATAGTTATGGGCCAGTGGACAGACGCAGTACGAGGGTAATGCAATACCTCCACAACTAGTCATATTACCAGTTATGCTATTCGACCCGTGCGGACCACCAGTCATGGTTGGGTGACCAAGCCGCCCCCCCCCCCCCCCCCCCCGCCGGACTCTTTTTTTTTTCCAACAGGGGGTGAATGTGGTAGTATGACTAGAGGTACTACAGTACCCAACAATGCCGAGACACCATTGGTGGAGAAGGCTCGCTGCTCATTGGTCCAGTGGTATGTAACACTTGCCATCCATTGGTTAAAGTTGTAAGGTAGCTCCGCCTAGTAAGGCGGGGTGTAAGAGCCCGTGTATCCCCCGCAGCTTCCTTTCTGTACCTGAGCTGCTGGGGAAACATCTTGTCTATTAAAGCCTTCAGTTCGGACTACAACCTCGCTTCTGTGGTCATTGAAAGTGCATCAGGCTTGAACTGGATTTCATTTGAGTTTTCAACCTACCTTGATCCATATACATTTCCCCTTTCCTCCATATTAACTCTGACTAAAACAATAAAGCAAAGGATGCTGAAAATCTTTGACTATCCAAACGGTTTAAAATATCTCAACATAGTGACTGTTCATTAAATAGTCACTAAACTCCTAACAAGGACTCACACAAATGCTAAACTAGTTTAAAAAATCAATCAAAAATGTTTTAATCCTGTTTTGAGGCCCCAGTCGAGCTTATAAGTAGCATCAATGTTTTGGTGAGATTTTTTCCACTGTATTAGTTCATATTAATTGTTTGATTCCAAATATTCTTAGGATGTGGGTAATATTTTCTGTTCATTTTTAGTTGCTTTGAGGGCATTTAGAGCCAACTATTTATGCCAGACGAGAGAAGGATGCCAAGTCTCCTTTCCTGAAGGATATTTTTCACCTTGCATCAGAAAATTTAAATTAGTTGCGTAATGAAGATTAGTTAGAAAATATTCCAATAAGTAAACCACCAGTGTTGGATGAAAGTGGTCTAACTTAATTCAACAAAACTTTATTCGTAACATTTTCATTGGCAGAAACAGGATAGAAATGTTAAGAATTTTAAGATTCAGTCGAGACTTTTGGTTTATGTTATAATATAAGTAACTTTCACCTTCACTGATAGCAACCAGTTTACTGCTCAAACAGTAAACTCCAGTTTAAAAGAAGCATGCAGTCTATTTATTAAAATTCCTGGAGACATCCACGATCAAAGCACTAGCACACGATCGATTTTGTCATTGTTCGATCCAGAGACCAAAAGGATGCCCTCATTACCAAAGTGATGGCCAGTGCAGATTACTGCTGGACAGACCACTGTTTATCTACATCTCTATGTCCATCAAATTCCACCAGGATCAGCGGATGATGAAACAATAGTTCAGAAAAAATAGCAATGTTGAGCAGATTCAGGAGCCAAGCATGCTAGTGAACTTCCAACAATGGCTTCCCCAAGATCTCCACAGTGTCTATTCGAATGGAGTGTAGGAAAACAGTAAAGAGCTGAAGAAAGCTATCATCTCAAGCTGTGAAGAAACTATTGGCTGTAAAATCAAGAAACACTAAGACTGCTTTGGCAAGAATGACCGCACCACACAAGGCCTCATCAATAAGAAGAGGAAAGCTCTCGGTGTCTGGCAAAACGGCATAACCAGCAAGGAAAAGAGGAGAGCTCATCAATTAGCCAAGGCAGAGGTACAAAGAAGAACTAGGGAAATAAAGAACCAATGGCGGACTGAGAAAGCTAAGGAGCTGCAATTTCTTGCTGACAAGCATGATACCTGGGCTTCTTGAGTGCAATATGTGGACTCAATAACTTATGCCTCAAACCGGTGAGGAGTAAGGTCAAAACCCTATTTCAAGACAGAGAAAACATCAGTCGTTGATGGATAGAAGACTTCAAAGAATGCCTAAACCATGACTCAACCATCAACGAGGACGTAGTCGAGGAAATCCCCATCAAAGATGACCGTGCACTGATGACAAGCATGAACGAAGTTGAAGCCTCCTTTAAACCCATGAAGAATGGAAAAGCCGCAGGAGTAGATAGGCTTCCAGTGGAGATTTTCAAACTTAGAGGCAAAGAGATCACCCGTCATCGACATCAGCTGTTGCTGAAACTTGGACCAGAGAATAAATTCCTGCTGGACCTGCGGGATACCGCCATCTTCAAGAAAGGAGACAAAGCAGACAGTGGGAACAACCGAGAAATCTTCCTACTCTCCATCGCCTGGAAGATCGTCGCTGGAAGCTTCGCTCCCTGCCTTCTCCCAGTCACTGAAGAAATCCTTCCGGAAATGGCTTTCAACCAAACAGTGGAGCAGCGAGCATGATCTTAACTGCACGGTAGCTTCAAGAGAATTGTCAGAAGCGACATCAACCACTCTTCATGGCCCTCATCAATCAGACCATGGCTTTTGACTCAGTCAATTGTTAAGTGCTATGGGAGACCCTGTCAAAGGCCAGCTGTCCAGAGAAATTAATCAAAATCATAGAATTCCTCTAGTGCAGGAGATCATTTGGCCCATCAAGTCTGCACCCACCTTCTGAAAGAGCATTCTATCCTGGCCCACTGCCCTGTCCTATTCCGATAACCCCATCTAACGTGCATATCCGTGGACACTAAGGGAAATTTTAGCATGGCCAATCCACCTAGCCTGCACATCTTTGGACTGTGGGAGGAAACCAGAGCACCCAGAAGAAACCCACGCAGACAGAAGGAGAACATACAAACCCCACAGTGACCCAAGGCCGGAACTAAACCTATGTCCCTGATGCTGTGAGGAAGGAGTGCTAACCACTGCTGCAATTCCTCCATCTCCACCACAACAAGGTGTCAGTGACAGTCCTCACAGATGGAAACAAGACAGAAACCTTCAAGGTCAAAGACTGGAGTTAAGCAGGGATGTGTCGTCGCTCCCATCCTTTTCTCCATCTTCATTGCCATCATCCTTCACCTTATCAAGAGCGAGATTCCAAGCGGAGTGGACATTGTTTATTGAATGAGGGAAAACTTTTCAACCTCAACCGGTTGAGCTCCAAGAAGATAATGACACTGACATCACTCGTGGAATCTCAGTATGTAGACCACTCTGAGAAGAGAATCTCCAAGCCATGCTTGACACCTTCACGGAAGCATACCAAAGAATCGGTCTCAGCCTGAACTTCAAGAAGACTCAAATCCTTTACCAACCAATGAGAGGGCAGGATACGGTCACTCCCTTTATCAAGATCAATGACGGAACCCTACCAAATATGGAACGTTTGCCATACCTGGGGAGCCACCTCTCCTCTAAGGCTGGCGTAGATCCGGAAATCCAAAGTCGCATCCAATCCGTGAGCGCCTCCTTCAGAAGCCTAAGAATGAGAGTCTTTGATGGCTGTAACATCCGTTCTGACATACAGATCCTTGTCTACAAGGTGACATCCTCCCAGCCCTTCTATCTGGCTCAGAAACTTGGACTACGTACAGGTGCCACCTCAAAGCCCTGGAGAAGTACCATCAATGCTATCCGAGATGGATTCTCCACATCAGCTGGGAGTTCAGGCATACTAACATCAGCGTCCTTGAATGAGCCTAAAGCATCAGCATCGAGGCCATGATCATCCAAAACCAACCCAGCTGGTCCGGCCATGTGCTTAGTATATCAGAGTCCCAACTGTCAAAGCAAACCTTCTTTGCCTAGCTCAAGGAAGTATTCTGAACAAGAGGAGGACAAAGGGAGCACTCCAAAGACACCCTGAAGGCTTATCTCAAGAAATGCAACACAGCCGTTAATGCCCGAGCAACCCTTGCTCAAACGAGACCTACTTGGAGAAAACTCCTGATAGAAGGGACACAATTCTTTGAGCACACCCGACTGCAAGAGGAGGCCCAGAAAAGGAGTCTGAGAAAAGAATGCCAGTGATCTAGAGTCCAAGGACTGATCCCACCTCCTGGAGACACCTGCAAAGTATGTGGTCAAAGATGTGGCTCTATGATCAGGCGGATCAACCTGCAAGAACTCACAGAACCTATGACCAGTAACACAGAGTTTCATAGGTGGGCAATAATACTTAACGAGCGATCGTTAAAGATGAGTGCAGAACAATAGAGAATATCTAGTGTCATTGTATAATTTCTAACGATAAGTTTTATTATATGTTAACGTTGCCTTAATTACAAGATATTTTGAAGGAAAAACAAATACACAAATATAAATAGCTTGGAGCTATACAACAGGAGAATAAAAAGTATTGGTGGGTATATCTCACCTCTGGATTAAACCACAAGATGTTAACAAATCACTGAACAGGAGATGAACAGATATTTTTATGTATGAGGTCAAATTTTATTTCATTACCTTTGCCGTAGGTTAATAGATTTTTATATATGGCTCTTTGATCATTGGTTTCCAACTGCTGTTTGATTGAGCTCAGTACTGTTACACTATGCAAGAAAAAAAGAAATACATCAGACACACAGATAACTGGAATTTACTCTGGATTTAAGGGTTAAGAGAAAAAATAGCAAGCAAGATCTCAAAGATAGTAAGCTCCTGAATACACCCAATGCCACATGCTAGTTTATGTTAATTTCAGCAAAACAATGTGTGGCTGAAGAACATAAGAACTAGGAGCAGGAGTAGGCCATCTGGCCCCTCGAGCCTACTAAGAGATTGTACAGGTGGAAGATCTTTAGATTCCTAGGATATTGGAACTAGTATTGGGAGCTAGAAGCTACATAGGCTGGATGGGTTAATGTTTGACCAATGGTAGACCAATGTTTGCTACTTCTGTTGAGGTGGGTTTAAACTAGAGAATGACAAGAGAATGGGAACCAGGATATAGCATTAAGAAAGATAAACATAGTTCACAAATGATTAGGAGAAACAGATAGCAATACAGTAAGAAATTGGAAGGTATGGGCTCAGACTAAGAGGTAATGCATTGCAGGTCTAAATTAAGTTTATAGTGCATGTCTATCAATGTATGGAGTTTTGTAAATAAGGATGGTGAGTGTTAAGTAATGGGTTAAGAGACATTGCAATTAGTTGTCTCATTTATGTTAAGTGCCTAAGAATTGACACTGATATGTAAAGGGGCTTCAGTTGGCCTCTGGGTCTAGTGATGTGTAGAGTTTTGTGCAGAGTCTGTTGGAAGAAATAAAAGTGTGTTGGTGAAAAAGGAACAGAACTTTTGTCTCTTCATACCACAGCATCTAATACGTCTAACAATTGGTAGCAGAGGATGGTTGCTGTGTAAATGTGACGGGTTGAAAGATACAATTTTTCCAGATCAAACCAAGGAGTGAGTGAAAAAAAAAGGGGATATATGGCTGAACCCAGGATAAAGATGGGTGGATATGACTATTCTCCCTTATTTTCTGAAAGGGAGCCGTACGACCAATGGTGAAGTGCAATAGTTGTGTGGACTAAGGTAACTGCTTTGGGAAAGAGAAAACAAGGCATGGCATTGGCTCTATCTTTACAATATGGCAGTAAAATCCAAAACAAAGTGCTTTCTGAGCTGGAATTGGAAGAGTTAGACTCAGAAGAAGGTCTGGCAACTTTATCACTTTATATGGATAAGATTTATAAGAAAGATGACTTGTTAAGTGCATATGAAGCATGGTCGGATTTTGATAAGTTCCGGAAAATGGAGGATTTATCTATGGAAGACTATATAATGGAATTTGGCAGACTATATAAAAGGCTGCAGAAACACAACCTGGAATTTCCACAGTCTGTGTTGGCCTTTAAATTACTTGACTGTGCTAGAGTGAGCAACACGGATAGACTCTTGGTTTTGACAGGAGTTCAGTTTACGGATAAGGATACCTTATTTGAACAGATGACAAAAGCTTTACAAATGTTTCTGGGAAAACATTCGATTCCGATGGCTCTGATGACCCAAATAGGTCAGCCTGCAATAAGGCAGAATATGGAAGATACACTACTAACAGGATGGCGAAATTGTATGGCTACCAACAGGACTCAAGACTATAAAAGGAGACCGAGACAAGGAAATTATGAAGACAGACACCCAGTTAGAACCTACAATAGGAGGATGAACCCCAGAAATGCACGGGGCATGATAAATCGATGTTTTCAATGTGTCTCTCAATACCATTATGCTTTCAACTGTCCAACTCGTTATGATAGAGTGTTTGAAGATACATATGACATGGAAGAGTCAGAAGAGGAAAAAGATAGTGACCAGAAAGAAGGCATTGTCCTATTAACAAGCAGTTTTACGTCGGTAATGAGGGTGTTGGTTGCAGAATCCTTCAACTGCGCTGTATTGGACAGTGGCTGCATATCTACTGTGTTTGGGATTGACTGGTTAAAATGTTATCTGGACTCCTTGAATGCTGAAAATCGTAACAAGGTTAAGGAATTTGAAAGTTCCACAAGTTTCAGGTTTGGGGATGATAATTCTCTGAAGTCGCTGAAAAGAGTGGTGATCCCTTGCAATATTGCTGGAGTGAATCATTTCATTAGCACAGATCTCAAGTGAGATACCTTTGCTTCTGAGCAGACCGTCGATGAAGAAAGCACACATGAAACTGGGTATGGAACAGGATAAGGCAACAGTTTTTGGAAAGATGGTGGACTTACAATTTACACAGTCGGGACACTATTGTATTCCATTACTGACAAATAATATTTCAAGTAGAGTGGTTAAGGATGTGTTATTGGCAGTAGAAAATGGGACTTTAGCTGATAAAAAGCTTGTTGTAGTAAAACTGCATAGGAAATTTGCACGTCCATCTCCTCGGAGGCTGAAATATTTATTAAAGGATGCAGGGGTAAGGGATGACAGCGATACTAAACTGATAGAACAGGTTAGTGATCGCTGTGAAGTTTGTAGGAAGTACAGAAGGACACCAGCACGACCGATAGTAACCATCCCTTTGCCCAGGGATTTTAACGACATTGCGGCCATGGACCTTAAGATCTGGGATAAAGCAAATAATATATTTATTTTGCATTTTGTAGATTTAGCAACCAGTTTTAGTCAATTAACGATTGTACGAAGTAAAGAAAAGAGAGTAATTCTGGATCAAATCCTGGAAAAATGGATCGGGACAGGAATGGGTCCTCCGGCAAAATTCCTTACGGACAATGGGGGAGAATTTGCTAATCATGAGTTTAGGGATATGTGTGAAAACATGAATATCAGAGTTATGAACACAGCTGCAGAAAGCCCATTTAGTAATGGTGTCTGTGAAAGAAATCATGCTGTCACGATGACATGCTTCTGAAAAGTTTGGCTGATCGACCAAACTGCAGACTCAATTCAGCTTTAGCATTGGTGGTACATGCAAATAATTCATTGCAGATGGTTGGGGGCTATAGTCCTTATCAATTAGTGTTTGGTGGAAATCCTAAATTTCCGTCCATTTTGGATAACCAGCCCCCAGCTTGGGAGGGGACTACAATTAGCTCTGGGTTTGCTGAACATTTAAATGCATTACATAGCAGTAGAAAAGCTTTTTTGGAAGCAGAAGTCTCTGAAAGAATTCGCAGAGCTTTAAGACATAATGTACGGCCATCAGATGCCGTTTTTCAGCAAGGAGACATGGTATACTATAAGAGAGACAATTCTAATGAATGGAAAGGCCCAGGGAAGACCATAGGCATAGATGGCAAAACAATTATTTTGCAACATGGTAATCAAACTGTTAGGGTACATTCATCAAGGATAATGGGTACCGATTACAAATTTTCAAATTTAGACAGAGCAGACAGACATGACGAGGAACCAGAGTCATCTGGTACGCACGTGTTACAGAACTATGAGGACCAGTTAACTGATATAGACCGGGTTTCTGTCGAGGAACACGACACTTCTGATAAATTAGAACAGGCCATTTTTCCGAAAGGGCAACTGCCAAAAGTTGGTACAAAATTGACATACTTGCCTGAAGGGTCTAGTCAATGGAAGGATGCAACTGTTATTAGTAGAGCAGGGAAGGCCACTGGAAAGTATAAACATTGGTTGCATGTACAGCATTTAGGGGAGAGAGTTAAGACAATGGATTGGGAAAATGAAGTTCAAAAATGGAGGGCACAGAAACGCAGTGCTAGTTCAGATAGTACATCGGATAGTGAACAGGTTCGCAGGAAAAGGTCAAGAACTATTGAAAGGACATCCCACAACAGAAGGGAAAGATCAAGCAGTAGCAGTACAGAATGAGATACCAGGCTGGAGAGGGGACGTAGTTCATCAGGATCTCGGAACGTGAGTAAGACTACGAATACTAATAGGAGTAGAAGCCCACATGCACATGGGATTTTGGTGGCTTCAAATAAATTAGATGAAAAAGTTATCAAAGATGCTAAACAGCAATAATTGCATAATTGGAGTGAATTTGGGGTATACACAGAAGTACCGGATAGGGGACAAAAATCTCTATCCCACAGATGGATTTGCATGGAAAAGGTTCTTCCGGAACTTATAAGGCAAAGGCCAGGCTTGTGGCAAGGGGATTTGAAGAAAACTTAGACGATCAGGATTTAAGGGTAGATTCACCTACAGCAGGAAAGGTTATTTAAAAGATTTTCTTGGCTTTATTAGCCAAAAAGGCATGGGAATGCAAATCTATAGATATAAAAGCTGCCTTTTTGCAGGGGCATCAGCTCCAGAGAGACATTTTTCTCCGTCCTCCTAAAGAAGCAGCTAACACAGAAGGGATACTCTGGAAGTTGAACAAATGTGTATATGGATTAAATGATGCATCTAGAGTGTGGTACTTTTTGGTAAGGTCAGTTTTGTTAAAGTTAGGCTGTTGCCAGTTGAAAGAAGATCCTGCAATGTTTTACTGGCACTATAAAGGAAATCTTTCTGGCATCTTTATGATGCATGTCGATGATTTTTTGTGGGGTGGGACTAGTGATTTTGAAGCTATTGTAATCTCTGGTTCGAGAAAAGAATTCAGGGTTGGAAGTCAGGCTTCCGGTGCATTTAAATATATTGGACTGGAAATCGGACAGACTAAGTTAGGGGCAACTTTACGTCAACAATCTTATTTGGAAAGCATCAGCCCAATAGCAATTAGTCGTGGCCGGGTTTCACAAAAAGACGCAATGGTTTCAAAGATAGAAAAAGAGCAACTGCGAAGTTTAATTGGGCAACTGAACTGGTTAGGTAGACAGACTAGACCGGACGTGAGTTTTGATGTCTTAGAGTTGAGTACAAAAATGAATGATCCGAAAGTGGAAGACATAATAAGAGCAAATAAAGCGTTGGCCAAACTAAAAATGCAGGAGTGTGTTTTGAAGTTCCCGGTTTTAGGTGACCTTAGGCACTTGAGTTTATAGTGATGCGTCCGATGCAAATTTATGTGATGGGGTTTCAAGCGCAGGAGGTTTTATAATTTTCCTTTTGGGGAACAATGGTAAATGTTGCCCTCTTGTGTGGGAAACAAAGAAAATGAGGAGAGTGGTCAAAAGCACTTTGGCTGCTAAGACGTTAAACCTTGTGGAAGCGGTGGATATGGCCTTTTATATAAGTCAGATATTGACAGAAATTTTGGGATTAGGGGATTTGGGTAATATAACTATTGACTGTCACATTGACAATAAATCCCTGTGGGAAAATGTGCACTCTACAAAAAGTGTCAATGAAAAGAGGTTACGGATAGACATCGCAAGTTTGAAGCAGATGTTGGACAGAGGGGAAATAACAACAATTAAATGGGTCGACAGTAGCTATCAACTGTCAGACTGTTTTCCGAAAAGAGGGGCTAGTTCACGGAAACTTTTGGATATTGTTAATGTTTCTGTGAGTGGTTTTTTTTTCTCTTCCAAACAAAAAAAAACTGGGGAAAAAAAAGGGGGAGAAATCACGTGTGTGTTTTAGTTTCTTGAAATTTTGTTTTCACCTAATTGTTTTTTTTTCTCCAAGGAAGGGGAGACTGTTAAGTAATGGGTTAAGAGACATTGCAATTAGTTGTCTCATTTATGTTAAGTGTCCAATAATTGACACTGATATGTAAAGGGGCTTCAGGAATCCTCTGGGTCTGGTGATTTGTAGAGTTTTGTACAGAGTCTGTTGGAAGAAATAAAAGTGTGTTGGTGAAAAAGGAACAGAACTTTTGTCTCTTCATACCACAGCATCTAATACGTCTAACAGTGAGCTGCAAGTTCAAATAGCCACACAGGTATATTAGACAGGGTTCCTGTGGCCACAGACATGAATCCAGGATTGGATGTGTGTCCCTGGTATGAGGTTAAAGATGTCACCAAGCAGCTGTGGAACACTCAGCGGAACAAGGATGAAAGACCAGAGGTCATGTGGGTACCAGTGATATAGGCAGAAAGAGGGAGAAGGTCCCGCTTTGACAAAGAGTCATTGGACTCGAAATGTTAGATCTTTTCTCTTCCTACAGTTGTTGCCAGACCTGCTGACATTTTCCAGCATTCTTTCTTTCATTTCACACAGGTATATGGTGTGGTAAAAACAGAAACCTAGCTCATAATGGAATCTTTGATCTCTTCAATGCCTTGTCAATACAACCTAACATTTCACACATCACTCACTAAACTTGTAACTCTTAAATATCTGTTTGCATCAAGCTGCCACAATGATGTTTAAAGAGAACATTTTGAAATTAATCTCAAGGGCTCCTGCAGTTTGTTCCCTCCTCCCTCATTCTTCAGTCTATGGTGTGGTGGTGTGCTGCGGGAACAGAAGTGGTTAGCTGGCACTGTACTAAATGGTTGCTGAATCATGTATGGAGTTAGAGAAAATTATAAGTATTTCAGTTGAAGGTAGATTAAAAATGACTTACACTTTTTTGAATAGAGGACATGGGAGTCTCCGACTGTTGTTGGAAGCCAAAATGGTGGTTGTGAGCAATGGCAGAGAAGGAATAAATGTGACACTGAGCCATTCGTCCACATTGATATCACTTATTCCAGCCAGGCTTCTGGAAAACTCAACCTCAATTCCCTCTATGACAGCTAAAACAGTACTCTGAAAAACAGAACAAAATATTAACGCCGCAATTCAGTGGCTTTGTCGCCCCTAACTTGGTATTGGCACAAAGCAGTTGACCTCGTGTGAGGCTTCTCGCGAGATTCACAATGCTCAAAACATCTCATGGGATTCAACAAATTCTCGCAAGAAGGTGTTATCCAGACTAACATATATTTAAATGAGCTGCAGAGATCATTTAAATATATGTTTGCCGATTCACCCGCTCGTAGGACTTTTCCTGCTGGCCAGCTTCAGTGCAACATAAATCTTCTTGGCTAGCCACATGATGATGTATTTTAGCTAATTAGATTTGCGAAAGTAATTTTTCTTAAAATAAAACAAAGTCTGAACATTTTTTAAATTTAGAAGTAGGCTTTGGAAAGCATCTGATTCTGATACTCAGGTCTATCACCCTTCACCCCCACCTCCCCTCCCCATGCACTGTTGATGAGTTCCCTTCACTGCGTGGGACTGTGAATGAGATTATTCATTTGACCATTGCTAGTACCAATGGGAAAATATTGAATCATCAATAATGGGCATGACCAGTTCAGAGAACAGTGTAAAAATCAGGCATTGACCAGAAAACTACAGCTGGATTCTCCATTCCTGAGACTAAGTGTTGACGCCTGGGCAGGATTAGTGGAGCTTTACGACAGCAAAACTGGCACCACACCTGGACCAATTCAATGACCGTTAAGGGGCTAGCATCAACGCCACGTGGAACACAATCGATTCCAATGGGAAATAGTGCCAGATTCACCGAGTTCGGGATCAGCACTCAGGAGGCTGACAAGCTGCAGCCACATATGCGCACTTCATTCACTCCCGACTCACATCATCCCAGCCAGCCAGATGGCAGCCAGACATGCAGCCATGGGATTCACCGACACGGAACTGGAGACCCTGCTTGACACCGTGGATGATAGGCGGGTGACCCTGTACCCTGGGGTGGGAAGGAGACTGCCAGCAACCGCCATTCATTGGGCCTGAGCGCAGGTGACAGAGGTGGTCACAGCCATGGCCAACACCATCTGGAATGGCCAGTAGTACCGGATAAAACTGCACAACCTCTTCAGGGCACCGATCCCCGTCCCATGCACCCATAATCCCTCCCCCCACACACACGGAGGCCGGTCAAACCCCCACCCTGCAGCTCTTGCCAGCACCCATACTAGCCTCCATGGCTGGGTGCTCTGGCTACTGAAGCCATCAGCTACCCACTCGCTGGACTGCATTCGTCGACTGTCTAACAGGAGAGGGCTGCACGCGACCGCTGAGAATGAGAGAAGACTGGAGGTGGGCTGCCGGAGCTGCGGCCTCTCACCGCAGCAGAACAGAGGGTATTGGACGTGGTCAGTGGGCCGAAAAAAAGGGCAGATGCCAGGGAGGATGTCGGCATCAGGCGAGTAAGTGAGACCTCGCTGGGTTGCCATGTCAGAAGTTTTAATGGTGAGGGTGGTGCCGAGTCCAGAGGTGGCATTCTTTGGTGTGTCGGAAGACTCAGGAACACAGGGTGTGAGAGAGGCTCAGCCAAAATCTTCGGTGGCATGCCCGATCAGGGCACTGCTGGTATACAGGAGGCCTCGTGTGGTACCTACTTCCCACCTATCTTCCTCAGCCTGTTGGGTGGCTGGCAATTCATCCTCACTGGCTGCCTCCTGTTCCTCTGGGGCGAGCTTGCTGCTGCATGGTCTTCATCCTCCTCAAGCAACTCAGCTTGTACAGAGCCACCGGGTTACTCCATGGGATGGGGCTGGGAGCGTAGCTAGCCCATGCGCCTCCCACGCCATCTGACACTGCCAGTCCTGAAGGCCCGCTCGTGTCTCGACCAGGGTTTGCATGCTCGCGGCCATGGAGCACAGAGAGTGGACCACCTCCGTCTGGGACTGCATCACATCACGCTGGGACTGGGCAACCTCCCTCTGTGTCTGTGCCATGTTGGCCAACTCCTGTGAAATGCCGCCGATGCTCTCAGTCATGACCCGCTGGAACTGGTTGTATTCCAATATCCATTGTCTGCAGGGGGTGAAAGGCCGGCATGTTACCATGGTGCATACCCCCGTGCTCGACCAGGTCCACCGGGCTACAAGGGGTGGATGCTGAGGATTGGGGTGCAAGGTGTGGGGGATGGGGGCTTGGGTGTGGGGTGTGATGGGTGGGAGCACCCATACGGCCACTGTCACTATGCAGAACCATGGGCCATGGTGTGTGGTCAGTGAGGTGTGCAGCAAGATGGCCGCAGTAATGGCATTCCATGCCTGGACACCACCCCAAACCCATGGGGGACCACCCCGGGTCCCACAGCCCTCCCCCTGGTCACTCCCCCAACCCTGGCAGGGTCCCCCCCACTCCACCGCGCCCCCTAGCCTCCAGCCAGTGTCAGGACCTGTGGTGATATGCATCACTGTAGATACACAAGGGGTTAATGTAAGTACACGTAGACTAGCTAGACACTAGAGGGAGCATCAAAGACATGACACACAGACACTCAACCAATAGGTCTGTAAGATAGGACATGACCAATGGGCATTCACGATACACACAGAGGTGACACTACCACAATGGGGCATTACACCAACCCATATATAAAGGACACAACACACATGATCTTCCTCTTTCCAGTGGAGACACTTAGTGAGTTCAGACACAGGGTTGATTCAACATCACACCCACCATGTGCATTGTAGCAGACTGGTTCATCAGTCTGAGTAGCTATAGAAGGATTAATAATCGCAGCGAATCCGAGTAGGAGAATTGTAAATAGTTTAATAAACGTGTTGAAGTTATCTCCACGTCTGAACCTTCCTTTGTAAGAGTGAACAACAAGGAAGCAGCTTATCCTACGCCAAGAGCATAACAAGATATGGTACACAGGAGTGACTGTTTCAATCCATATAGTTACAACTCAGCAAACAGTGACAACCAGCAACAACACCCAGGCAAGATGATCGAGATTCCAGTTCCACAGCGGCTCAAGTGCGACAGTAATCTCCACGAAAACTGGCGTGCATTCAGGCAAAGGTTTGAGATCTTTCTGGTAGCAGCCGACCTACGAGACGTGGCAGATGCTGAAAAGACAGGGTTTCTGCTCACCATCGCCTGCGCCAGAGCAGAAGAAGTCTTTAAAATATTCAAGTTCTCCAAAGGGCAAAACAGGTGCGACTTCCAGGCAGTCCTGGACAAATTCGGTAAATACTGCGAGGAAAACACAAACAAACCAACAGAAAACGGTAAGTGAGGCGCCAGTACTCACCACGAGGCTGAGTTCCCAGAGCAGAGAACGACAATTTTGATCGGTGGCCATCTTGAAAAAGGTACTGCACATGCGCAGTTGCACGAGAAGCGCACAGAACGGGAAGGTCCGTTTGCGCATGTGCGAGAAGCCGCGCGTGCACAATTGCAAAAAAGGCCCAGTAAAGGAACAGCGATATGCGCATGCGCAATCGCTTCCTACGACCGACGTCACACGCTTCGTGATGTCAGAGGCCAGGACCACGCCCACTTAAAGGGGAAATGTCCCAAAACACGAAAAAAAAATTTAAAACTGTAGAACCTGGAATGACAGCACAATGCCTGACACTCAACCAGTAGCTGAAAGTAACCTCCGCAAAACCCTGCAACAAGCAGTTAGCACCGCCCAAAGAAATGATACAGTCCTTGAATACTACAACTCCGACCTTTATTTCTTCTTTGGACATCACGAGCCCAATGCCAGCTCCGACACAAAAAGTGATGAAATGGTCCTAGAAGACTATGACTGAGATGACGGTTTTTTCTTTAGAGATGGCGACTGCAGTACCAAATCCGAACCGCAACGAGATGTGTTCTACAGTGAAGAATCCGACACAGACGCGGATGTGTTCTTCGGATTTGAGGATCTTCAGCCCAGCATATATGACATCCCGAGTCGTGAGTGCAGGATTATGCTGCGGCCTGACACCAAGAGACAGAGAGCGGTACAAGCCCACAGAGAGCGGCCTGCTGCCACACAGAGAGTGGTCCATGCACCACAAAGGGTCTCAGCCTCTACACAGGAAGCGATGAAAGACTCCACAGCGAGACAACTGCATGTCTCCACCCAGAACGTGACTCCAGTGTCACAAGCCTCCACAACGAGCTCGTGGACAGACTCCACGATAGAAGAATCGCAAAACTCCACATCGCAGTCCTTGCATGAACAAGAAGTGATTCGAGTGACACAAGCCTCCACAGCGAGCTCGTGGACAGCCTCCACGATAGAAGCAACGCAAGACTCCAAAGCGCAGTCCTTGCATGAACAAGACCATGAGGGTCCAGCAACCTCCTCTGAGCAACCAGCAGCAGACGATGCAGGTCTGCCACGCTCAAGTGAACAACAGAAAGACTTTGACAGTCTGCCATGCTCATACATATGAGTTGGACTTCTTGTTTAATGACTGGTATCATAACTTGTACAGAGCATCGCTTATCTACCTGTTTTTTGTTCAATTACCTTTAACAGTTTACAGAAAATATGTAACACGAAAAAGGGGGGATGTGTTGATATGCATCACTGTAGATACACAAGGGGTTAATGTAAGTACAGCTAGACACTAGAGGGAACATCAGAGACATGACACACTGACACTCAACCAATAGGTCAGTAAGATAGGACACGACCAATGGCCATTCACGATACACACAGAGGTGACACTACCACAGGGGAGCATTACACCAACCCATATATAAAGGACAGCACACATGATCTTCCTCTTTCCAGTGGAGACACTCAGTGAGTACAGACACAGGGTTGATTCAACATCACACCCACCACGTGGATTGTAGCAGACTGGTTCGTCAGTCTGAGTAGCTATAGAAGGATTAACAGTCGAGGCGAATCCGAGTAGGAGAATTGTAAATAGTTTAATAAACGTGTTGAAGTTATCTCCACGTCTGAACCTTCCTTTGTCAGAGTGAACATCGAGGAAGCAGCTTATGCTACGCCAAGAGCATAACAAGACAGGACCGGCAGCCCACGGTTGCTCCACTGCCTGTCTACCTCCTCTCTCTTCCTTATCTGCCCCGGTGCTGGTTTCCCGATTTTTAAAAGCACAAGTGACCCTCGTTGTCGGGAATTATCCCCGGTGGAGGTGGAGCATCGCGAGGCCCTGAGGAATACCTGGTCAGGCCCACTTATTAAATGCAAATTGAATTTACTGTATATGCAGAGTGGAACGCATTGACACCGCTGTCGGTGCGCCGGAAAATTGCGATTTAGCGAGAACCCAGCACCTGCGGCGATTCTGGCACAAGACCGATTCTGCGCCAATTACGTTTCCCGATTTTAGCATTGGCCGATGGAGTTTCCCGCCCCTGGTCTTTGAAGCCATATTGTTGGACAGCCCCAGTTTTAAGCCAGCTGAGGGATTTGTAAACCTGAAATGTGCAGATTTCCAATCCTTACATGCCCAACAGAATCCTCTGTTCGCATGCAGGGAAAAGAACCTCCTGTTAATGAGACACTTATATAGTTCAGAAGTAACTTGGCACTACAGACTACAGATACCGTGATCTAGAATAAGGGGCACATTTTGGGAGCACAGCTACGTCCTAAGATTTCAAAATTTAAAGTAACATTAGCTCACATCTTGGGTTTTTTTGATGAATTGATCTATAAATTTCACCAGATCTTTGACAGATTGAAATTGGATTAATATCCTGGTTAGAGTTGTGGTGTTATCAATGAATCCAGGCCTGCTGAACAGGTCAGCCAATTCATTTGGATTAACGTTATTCAGCACCTGTAAAACACAATACAGAATTCCTCAACCGTGTTTATAGTTGGAAGCAGACTGCATAAGACAAAAAAATGCATATGTATTGCTGAATCAAGGGGTGTGTAGGTGGTATGTTGGTCTGTCTATTTTTAACTGCCAATACATAATAAGCACAATGAAATTCCAGTGATTAAAGGTGGAACACGGTAACAGGCAGTTAAGTCCAATGAGTGCCAGTGTGTATTTCAAGGGATAATTTATCTTTTTCTTTCCATACATCTCATCCCCTCAATTCTCTTTTTTCTTTCTCTGTCCCCATATATCACATCTGTTTCACCATATTCTCAAATTTCTTTACTCCCTGAGATGCATCTCTCTACTTCTCAAATTCCTTTCTCCTCAAACTCTCTCTCTCTCTCTCTATCTTTCCTTCTGCCCTCTCAGCAACTCATTTTCCTGTTCCCCTTTCTCGCTGTCTCCTTTCTCAATCAGCCTAATGCCTAATTTGAGGTGGCGTGGTAGCACAGGGTGAGCATTGTTGCTTCACAGCTCCAGGGTCCCAGGATCGATTCCCAGCTTGGTTCACTATCTGTGCGGAGTCTGCACGTTCTCCCCGTGCCTGGGAGGGTTTTCTCCTAGTGCTCGGTTTCCTCCCACAGTCCAAAGACGTGCTGGTTAGGTGGATTGGCCATGTTAAATTGCCCTTAGTGTCCAAAAAGGTTAGGTGGGGTTACTGAGTTCCGGGTGTTGTGATCTGTACATCTGGACATACATCTGCGCTTACACCAGGGACTACAGACAGATGTAACAGCCACAGCATCACTAGAGGGCAGCATCAAAGACGGGTATAAAGGGTCCAGCCCAAGGGAGGATCCGCCTCTTTCAGAAGCACAGGGCTAGTGAGCAGCAGCAGACAGAGACAGCTCAGCATAGGCAGCTTACCTTAGCTTCACTGGTCATACCTCTTGACTGGATTATATCTAGTTAAGCTCCGGAAACAGAACAAACCCACTGAATAAAGTATTTGTGTTAACTGGAAGTCGACAATCTTTATTCAGACTTAGAGAATAACATAACGGGGATAGGGTGGAGTTGTGGACTTTAAAAAAAATCAATTTAGAGTACCCAATTCATTTTTTCCAATTAAGGGGCAATTTAGTGTGGCCAATCCACCTAACCTGCACATCTTTGTGTTGTCGGGGCGACACCCACGCAAACATGGGGAGAATGAGCAAACTCCACACAGACAGTGACCCAGAGCCGGGATCGAACCTGGGACCTCGGCGCCGTGAGGCAGCAATACTAACCACTGCGCCACCATGCTGCCCCCGAGTTGTGAACTTAAGTGGGGTGCTCTTTCAAAGGGCCAGTGCAGATTTGATAGGACGAATGGCGTCCTTTTGCACCGTAAATTCTATGTCCTAAGTCCTACAATCTCTCTCAACCTATAACCAGGCTAAAGAATAGAATCAGTGCAAATGAAGAGGCAAATAATGGACAGATGAATGACGAGAGTGGGGAATTGGAAGCAGTGAGAATAAGCCACGAGAAGCCATGGGGTTGGAGTGGTGTGTGGATGCTAGCCCAAAACAGATTTGAGAAGGGGTAAAAGGTCACACAAGGAGGGTGCAACATCCTAGAGGCATTAGTAGCAGCTGTTGCAAAGAGTGGTGTTGAAGGTGCAGGTGGGAAAAGGTGGGTCAAAACAGAAACATTTATCTTGGCCACAACTGGAGTGAACAAAACTCCTCGAGTCAAACAAAAACAAATTACATTTATATAACACTGAGGCATATAAGACAACATTTGGACAGGTGACCAAAGCTTGCTCAAAATGTTACCGAATATCTTAAAAGTCGGTCAGAATTCTGCAGCTGCGAGAATTAGGAAGGAAATTCCAAACTTTGGGCCAAGACAGGGCAAGGGAAATCAGTGATGCGCTATAGGCTATAATTTGAATAATGCAGAATTCTTGGAGGCTTCTAAGATTGGAGAAGAGAGCAAGATAGTCAGGGGCAAGGCCAAGAAGGGATTTAGTCACAAGGATGAAAATTTTAAAAGATGCTACAGGACAGAAAGATAATGTAGGTTGGTTTTCACAGCATTTAAGGGTGAACTTGGCCTTTGTTTATAATGCAGGCAGCAGAGCTTTGATGCAGTTCACATTTACAGAGGGTGTAAATTGAAAGGCCAGTTGGGAGATCACCAGAATAGTTAATCTGCAGCCAGTGACATGGGGCCTTGGCCAAATGGGTTGGGAACTATAACTTTGCGGGGTTGTTTTGAAATTCAACATAGTGGAGATACAGCATAGAACATAGAACATAGAACGATACAGCGCAGTACAGGCCCTTCGGCCCTCGATGTTGCACCGACATGGAAAAAAAAACTAAAGGCCATCTAACCTACACTATGCCCTTATCATCCATATGCTTATCCAATAAACTTTTAAATGCCCTCAATGTTGGCGAGTTCACTACTGTTGCAGGTAGGGCATTCCACGGCCTCACCACTCTTTGCGTAAAAAACCCACCTCTGACCTCTGTCCTATATCTATTACCCCTCAATTTAAGGCTATGTCCCCTCGTGCTAGCCACCTCCATCCGCGGGAGAAGGCTCTCGCTGTCCACCCTATC
The DNA here is from genome assembly GCF_902713615.1 of Scyliorhinus canicula. NCBI lineage: Eukaryota > Metazoa > Chordata > Chondrichthyes > Carcharhiniformes > Scyliorhinidae > Scyliorhinus > Scyliorhinus canicula. Next base: position 62,681,932 of record NC_052160.1, on the reverse strand, counting down.
TAACCCTCTGATCATTTTGTATGCCTCTATTAAGTCACCTCTTAACCTTCTTCTCTCTAACGAAAACAACCTCAAGTCCATCAGCCTTTCCTCATAAGATTTTCCCTCCATACCAGGCAACATCCTGGTAAATCTCCTCTGCACCCGTTCCAAGGCTTCCACGTCCTTCCTATAATGAGGCGACCAGAACTGTACGCAATACTCCAAATGCGGCCGTACTAGAGTTTTGTACAACTGCAACATGACCTCATGGCTCCGGAACTCAATCCCTCTACCAATAAAGGCCAACACACCATAGGCCTTCTTCACAACCCTATCAACCTGGGTGGCAACTTTCAGGGATCTATGTACATGGACACCGAGATCCCTCTGCTCATCCACACTACCAAGAATTTTACCATTAGCCAAATATTCCGCATTCCTGTTATTCTTTCCAAAGTGAATCACCTCACACTTCTCCACATTAAACTCCATTTGCCACCTCTCAGCCCAGCTCTGCAGCTTATCTATGTCACTCTGTAACCTGCAACATCCTTCCACACTGTCTACAACTCCACCGACTTTAGTGTCGTCTGCAAATTTACTCACCCATCCTTCTGCGCCCTCCTCTAGGTCATTTATAAAACTGACAAACAGCAACGGCCCCAGAACAGATCCTTGTGGTACGCCACTCGTAACTGAACTCCATTCTGAACATTTCCCATCAACTACCACTCTCTGTCTTCTTTCAACTAGCCAATTTCTGATCCACATCTCTAAATCACCCTCAATCCCCAGCCTCCGTATTTTCTGCAATAGCTGACCGTGGGGCACCTTATCAAACGCTTTACTGAAATCCATATACACCACATCAACTGCTCTACCCTCGTCTACCTGTTCAGTCACCTTCTCAAAGAACTCGATAAGGTTTGTGAGGCATGACCTACCCTTCACAAAACCATGCTGACTATCCCTAATCATATTATTCCTATCTAGATGATTATAAATCGTATCTTTTATAATCCTCTCCAAGACCTTACCCACCACAGACGTTAGGCTCACCGGCCTATAGTTACCGGGGTTATCTCTACTCCCCTTCTTGAACAAAGGGACCACATTTGCTATCCTCCAGTCCTCTGGCACTATTCCTGTAGCCAATGATGACCTAAAAATCAAAGCCAAAGGCTCAGCAATCTCTTCCCTGGCTTCCCAGAGAATCCTAGGATAAATCCCATCCGGCCCCGGGGACTTATCTATTTTCACCTTGTCCAGAATTGCCAACACTTCTTCCCTACGCACCTCAATGCCATCTATTCTAATAGCCTGGGTCTCAGCATTCTCCTCCACAATATTATCTTTTTCTTGAGTGAATACTGACGAAAAGTATTCATTTAGTATCTCGCTTATCTCCTCAGCCTCCACACACAACTTCCCACCACTGTCCTTGACTGGCCCTACTCTTACCCTAGTCATTCTTTTATTCCTGACATACCTATAGAAAGCTTTTGGGTTTTCCTTGATCCTACCTGCCAAAGACTTCTCATGTCCCCTCCTTGCTCGTCTCAGCTCTCTCTTTAGATCCTTCCTCGCTTCCTTGTAACTATCAGACGCCCCAACTGAAACTTCATGCCTCATCTTCACATAGGCCTCCTTCTTCCTCTTAACAAGAGATTCCACTTCTTTGGTAAACCACGGTTCCCTCGCTCGACCCCTTCCTCCCTGCCTGACTGGTACATAGCTATGTATCAGTCATCCATTATACCCCCTCTGGATATTCAGTTCCCTGATTTCAGTATAACTGAATGCATACTGGGCACAATTGGCAAGCCAATTGGCAAGTCAGTATAACTGGGCAGCACGGGAGCACATGTGGCTAGCACTGTGGCTTCACAGTGCCAGGGTCCCAGGTTCGATTCCCCGCTGGATCACTGTCTGTGGGGAGTCTGCACGTTCTCCCAGTGTCTGCACATTCTCCCTGTGTCTGCATGAGTTTCCTCTGGGTGCTCCGGTTTCCTCCCACAGTCCAAAGACATGCAGGTTAGGTGGATTGGCCATGATAAATTGTCTTTAGTATCCAAAAAGGTTAGGAGGGATTATTGGGATAGGGTGGAAGTGAGGGTTTAAGTGAGTCGGTTGCAGACTCAATGGGCCGAATGGCCTCCCTCTGCATTGTATGTTCTATGTAACTATGTATGTATACCTTCTTGATGCATGTTGCATAATGGATGGAAAATGTAATTAAACCTGCTGAAATCACCCCAATCCTGCAGGGGTGGGCGTCAAAGCAGAATCAAGATGAATTTCAGAGAAATACATGTTGGTTAATTTGCTTTTGGTGGACTATAGCTACTGCTGCTGGCCATCCTATGGGAAAGTTTCCTTCTTTTCCTTCCACAGGAGTGGTTTGTCAATTGTGGCCATTTTATTGTTCAGTTTAATACCTCTTCAGAAAGTGGCACAGGATGGAGACGCCCCTCGCATTCCTGCTTCAACAACGGCAGCACCCACCTCTGGTAGCGGGGGCTGCAGTCCTTTCAAAGCTCTCTGATTGGACCTGCAAGATCTATAACTGGATAGCAGAGCTGGATATTTATGGGCCAATTCCAGATCTCCCAGGCAGCAAGAGTGCTCGGGAACCAGAACATTTCCCAACTCAGCCCAATAGCCTAAGTGCAGAAGATTTTGTCCATTGTACTGGCTGCATGTTAAATCAATGTTGTTGATCTTCAAAGACAGATACCCACATCTATCTCATTTCACAAGATAAATAATTTTATTTTACCTCTGATTCACCACCAGGAGGAACCAATGAATATGCATCCTGTAGAGTAATAAAGTCAGCAAAACCTTGGAAATAATTCTTCAGGTAGAGAACAAAACTGGTGTTTTCATAACAGTTAACAGTGAACACTGGGGGAAAAAAGCAAAAAGCATTCAGTAATTTTCACTAATCCTATTCAAAAACTATGTTAACTAGCCATAAACACCGGAGAGGTCAAATTTTGCAATAGGATGAAACTGGTGGAACTATTCATTCAACAGATATTCAACAATTTATAACAAGAATTATTACCAAGTTTAGATTAACAAAAAGCAGTCAAAAATGTTTTCATTCTACTTCAAGGCCTCGATTGAGGCTTCAAGTACTAACAATGTTTTGGTGTCTTTTTTTCTTAATTGCTACTAATGCTTTCAATATTTTTAAAAAATATTTCTGGGATACATGTACTATGTGTTGTTCAACCTCAGTTTCTCTGAATGCATTATGAGTCAATCACGTAGCGCAGGACACATGCAGACCACACCCCCCAAGTGAGGACACCGGCTATGTGGTCCATGTGGGTCCCCCCTCTTCAGGCATCCGCACAGCACCACCTCCCTTCCCAAACCCCCACCCATCACCCCAATCTCCGAGAGGCCCTTATTTACCTGCCCTGCACTCTCCCACCCTTCAACCCCCTCCTCACCTTCATTTTATGGGCATGGCCCCCCTCGCCCCCTGACCCTTGGCAGTGCCACCCTGGCACTCAGGCACCCTTGCACTGCTACCCTGGCACCCAGGCAGTGCTCCTGTATGCTTGGCAGTGCCATTTGGGCACCATGGCGGTGCCATGGTGCAGTTTCAAGGTGCCAGTTGGGCAGTGCCAAAGAGCCAGCATTCCAGGGGGAGGGCCAGAGAGCCACCCTGCATGGACCCCATCCGCCCAGGGGTCTCCGATGGCCCGGGAGACTTCCCCCGTTGCCGTTCCGCTTGATCGACGTTTGTGTGGACCTCACTGATCAGCGCCTGACTGCAGCCTCCCTGAGGAGGCCGAAGAATCGAGGGAGGCCAGTGGATCCCGGGTGAGTAGGTCGTAAGTAGGTTTACGACCTACTTCCACGAGCGTCATCCGGTCCCGCCCATTTGGGGCGGAGTTCCGACTCTGACGTCCCGCGGGACTTCGGAGAATCTCGGGAGACACGGAGGCTATCGGGAGGCTCGCTGGAAGCCTCTCTGACATTCTCCAGCCGCATTGTGCTCTCACTTGAGCACAACACACCCGGAGAATCGCACCCATAGTTTGGAAAGTCGCATTAGGGTCAAACTGCAAGGTGTTATAAACCATTGAACAGGAGCAGCTGTCATTATTGTCATGTGAGAGTACCTTTAAGAAATGGGTGTTTAAGAAATGTACCTTTAAAAAATGGGTGTTTAAGAAATGTACCTTTAAGAAATGGGCGTTTAAGGAATGTACCTTTAAGAAATGTTGTTTATCAGTGATGTCAGAGTGTGGGTGGAGCTGGGCTGTCTGTCAGCCAAAAACTAAAATAATAAGCTGTTTGCTGACACCTGTAAAGTGGGTCGTGTGCTCCCCATACCACAATCTATTAAACTCTGTGGGTCATGTGAACTCTGTGATATACTTTGGGGTTCTCTAAACGCTGGCCCATAACAAATTGGGGGCATGTCCGGGATAAAAGTCTATCTATTTGATTGGCTTAGTGAACTTAAAGACAGTGAGGGGTGAGCATATTGTGGTTGCTTTTCAGGTGTGGCATTTCAGTTTAAGTAGGGAGTGTGTTGTGGACAATGGCTCTTTCAGAGGCTCTGAAGTTTTTGGGGGTGGAGATGGTCACACGCAGTACCTTATGGACAGAGACTAAAAGCAGACTGTTAGATTTGGCAAAAACATTGCAGTTAACATTACCTGACAAAATGCGAAAAGATGAGGTAATTATGGTGGTGGCTAAGTATTTAATGTTGCCTGAGATACAGTTTGACTCATTGGAAATGGCAAAAATTCAGTTACAAATTAAACAAATGGAACATGAGAAATAATTAAAGCAGCTTGAATACAGAAGAGATAGAGAGGAAAAAGAAAGAGAGAGAAAGAGATAGAGAGGGGAAAAAAAGAGAGAGAAAAAAGAAAAGGAGAGAGAAGAAAGAAGAAAAAAAAGAATAGCCCTAGCAGATCAAAAAGAAAGAGAAAGGGAGATACAGATCAGGGAAAAAATAAAGAGAGAGACTTTGAACTTCAGAAAATGGCCATGAAACATGACAGTCAGTTAAAATTCACAGACGTAAAGGGAAATATACAGTTGGATGATAGAGATGAGGATAGTGAGAAAGAGCGTCATAGTCGAAGGCATGGTGGGAATCTACTTTAAAATGTCCAAGCATTGCCAAGGTTTGACGAGAAGGAGGTAGAAGCCTTTTTCATTTCATTTGAGAAGGTGGATAATCAAATAAAATGGCCACGGGTATTACTGATTCAAACAAAGCTTGTAGGTGGAGCTAGAGAATTGTTTGCATCACTACTGGAGGAGGTATCTGGAACATATGAGGAGGTGAAAAAATCCATCTTCGGTGTATATGAACTCGTGCCTGTAGCCTACAGACAAAGGTTTAGAAATTTAAGGAGAGAACCTGGTCAAACATACATGGCGTTTGAAAGAATCAAACAGAGTAATTTTGAGAGGTGGATAAGGGCTTTGAAAATAGATAAAATGTATGAAGCTCTCAGATAAATTATACTTTTGGAGGAGTTTAAAAATTCAATTCCTGATGTAGTGAGAACTCATGTGGAAGAGCAGAGGGTAAAAACTGCGAGATTAGCAGCAGAAATGGCAGATGATTATGAATTAGTTCATAAATCAAAGCTTGGTTTCTGACATCAGTTGCAGCCTGTGAGGAATAGAAACTGGGGACATGAGAAATACTCAAGTGGTAAAGGTAAAGGTGACCTGATGGGAGATAATGAGAGTGTACCTCAGATTAAAAAAGAAATCCAGGAGGGTGGAAAAGAAATGAAAAATTTCAAATGTTTTCACTGTAATAAACTAGGGCATGTAAAGTCACAGTGTTGGTGGTTGAAGAAAAGCACTGGGACGGGTGATGTAGTAAAACAGAATAAGACAGTGGGGTTTGTTAAAGTGGTCAAGTAAAGCCTAAGTGAAGTGAAGGAGGTGCAAAAGATTGTACAGCCTGATCAAGAGGTGATTGATAAGAAGGTGCCAGATCTCTTTAAAGAATTTACTTGTGTGGGTAAAGTTTACTAATGTGTATCAGGAGGAACAGGTAAAGAAGTCACAATTTTAAGAGATATGGGAGCTAGTCAATCTTTAATGGTAAGAGATGAGGAGTTATGCAGTTTGAATGTTGCCAGAAAAGGTGGTAATATGTGGAATTCAGGGTGAGATTAGTGTTCCTTTATATAAGGTAAGGTTGGAAAGTCCAGTGAAGAGTGGTGAAGTGGTAGTAGGAGTAATAGAGAAACTATCTTGTCCAGGAATACAATTTATCTTGGGTAATGATATAGCTGGATCGCAGGTGGGAGTGATGCCTACTGTGGTTGATAAGCCAGTGGAAAATCAGACAACTGAAGTGTTGAAGGACGAATATTCTGGGATTTTTCCGGATTGTTTAGTAACAAGGTTGCAAAGTCACAGGTGAAGACAAGAGGAGAAATCAAAGAGTGAAGGTGAAGTTGAAGTGCAATTATCAGAAATGATTTTTGATCAGATGGTTGAAAAAGAACAAGAACAGGTGGAGGATAAGTCGGATATTTTTATTTCAGGAAAATTGGCGGAGTTACAACAAAAAGATACATAAATAAAATGGATGTAACAGAAAGCATACACGGAAGAGGAATCTGAGTGTTTACCAGAGTGTTATTACCGTAATAGTGATGTCTTGATGAGAAAATAGAAACCTTTACATATGCAGGCGGATGAAAAGTGGGCAGAAATTCATCAAGTAGTATTGCCAGTAGGGTATAGAAAGGAGGTTGCGAGTTGCACATGAGGTACCAGTGGAAGGTCATTTGGGAATAAGGAAAACATTTTTATTGGCCTGGACTACATAAAGATGTAGTTAAATTTTGTCAATCATGTCACACATGTCAAGTAATAGAGAAACCTCAAGCAGTGATAAAACCAGCACCCTTAATACCCATTCCAGCATTTGAGGAATCTTTTACAAAGGTCCTAATGGATTGCATAGAACCCCTTTCTAAAACAAAAAGTGGGAATCAATATCTTTTGACGATAATGGATGTGTCTTCTAGGTTTTCAGAGGCCATTTCAGTACGTAATCTTACAGCTAAAAAGATTGTGGAGGAGTTACTTGAATTCTTTACTTGATATGAACTACGCACCGAAATACAATCGGATTAAGGATCAAATTTTACCTCAAGGTTATTCAAAGAAATTATGGAGAGTTTAGGAATAAATCAATTTAAATCAACTGCGTACCATCCAGAATCGCAGGGAGCGTTAGTAAGGTGGCATCAGACAAGACAATGTTGAGGGCTTATTGTCAAGATTATCCAGAGGATTGAGATAAAGGAATTCCATTCGTACTGTTTGCAATTAGGGATGCACCTAATGAGTCAATCAAATTTAGTCCTTTTGAACTAATTTTTGGTCATGAGTTAAGAGGACCACTTAAATTGATTAACAAAAAATTGGTGAGTGAGAAATTGGAAATTACATTATTGGATTACGTGTCAAATATGTAATGAAACGGGCAGCGGACAAGAAATCCAAAGTTCGTAGTTTTGCCAGTGGAGATAAAGTTTTAGTGTTGTTAACAGTGGTAGGTGAACCTTTAAAAGTAAGGTTTTGTGGACCTTACCAGATTGAAAGGAAATTAAGTGAGGTGAATTATGTGGTAAAAACGCCAGATAGAAGGAAAACCTACCGACTGTGTCATGTGAATATGCTTAAAAGGGAAGGAGAGAAAAAGGAGGTATTAATGATTCTAACTCAAAGTGACGAACCAAATCCAGATGACTGTGAATTTGACATACCTCAAATTAAATTTGAAAATGAGGATGTTCTTAAAAATTGGGATAAATTGTTGAGTTACCTTCCAGAGGAAAAACAAACTGACCTGAAAGAGTTATTGATATCACATGGGCAAGTTTGTTGAGATAAATTGGGAAGTACTAAAATAGCTATACATGATGTAGATGTGGGAAATGCTGTTCCAATCAAACAACATCCATATAAACTTAACCCTTTCAAATTGGCACATGTTAACAAGGAGATTGAGAGTATGCTTAAAAATGGCATAATTGAAGTGGGTTGCAGCCAATGATGGAGCTCACCCATAGTGATGGTACCTAAACCAGGTGGTACCCAACGGTTGTGTGTGGGCTGTAGAAAGGTTAATGCAATTACAAGAATGGACTCTTATCCTATCCCTTGTTTGCAGGATTGCATTGAGAAAGTGGGACACTCAGCTTTTATTCCCAAACTGGATTTACTTAAAGGTTACTGGCAGATGCCTTTATCCGCCAGGGCGAAGGAGATTTCAACTTTTGTGACTCCAGATGGTATATACCAATTCAAAGTTATGCCATTTGGCATGAAAAACACACATTTCCAATTGTGTGGTATACATCGACGATCTGGTAATTTTCAGCCAGACATGGAAAGAGCATTTAAAACATCTGATGGAGTTATTCGATCGACTTCAGGAGGCGGGTTTGGTGATAAACCTAGCCAAAAGTGAATTTGGAAATGCCCAAGTCACTTTCCTTGAAAAGTTTCCGATACCCTCAAGACAAAGGGAAATAATGCGATTTCTTGGCATGAGTGGATCGGATCGAACATTTGTGCAAACGTTTTATCGCGTGATTACTCCACTGATGGACTTGCTGAAGAAACGTTGAAAATTTCAATGGACAGCGGACTTTCAACAGGCATTCGACAGCCTGAAAGCTGTGATAACCAATGCTGGCAGGTTTAGATCACTCGGCTAAATCGCTGGCTTTTAAAGCAGACCAAGCAGGCCAGCAGCACGGTTCGATTCCGTACCAGCCTCCCCGGACAGGCGGCGGAACGTGGCGACTAGGGGCTTTTCACAGTAACTTCATTGAAGCCTACTCGTGACAATAAGCGATTTTCATTTCCTGTGTTGGAGAATTACAAGGGACTCTGCGATCAGAATGAACTAAAGTATCTGACTTTAAAGAGAAATGCCGAGGCATAGAGAAATGGATGGATCGTGCAGAGACCTTCTTGTTCAAAGAGACTGTCAATCGAGACGGATTTCAGTTGGAGAAAGAAGAACGAAAAAAAATGGACTATATTATTATACCTGTTTGCGTGTGTTGTTTTTTTGAAACAAAAAAGTATATTTACTATGTTCATTTCTTAAAGGATGGTGAAAAGGTGAAAAATGAAACCATCTTGAAGTTGATGGTTTATTTATTTTTTCTTGGGGGGAGGTGCCATGTGAGAGTACCTTTAAGAAATGGGTGTTTAAGAAATGTACCTTTAAGAGATGGGTGTTTAAGAAATGTACCTTTAAGAAATGGGTGTTTAAGAAATGTACCTTGAAGAAATGGGTGTTTATCAGTGATGTCAGAGTGTGGGTGGAGCTGGGCTTTCTGTCAGCTTTTTACTTTTGTTTTAGATTGTTTGTTGCAGGGTGTATTTTAGTTTTGTTTTCAGAGCTGGATAGCTGCAGTCGCAGCCATAAGGTGTCTTAGAATCTCTCTCTGTAATCTAAAGACTGTAAATGGATCCTGGTGATTTAAAACAAATAACAGTAGTGACTTTAACCTGATGTGCTTCTGGTAAAAGGTGTTTTAAGTCTTATGGAAGTTAAAAGGAAAGCTTGAAGGATTACTTAGTGTTGTATTCTTTGGGGGTTGTATTTGAATTAATGGTTGCTAAGATGTTCACTGTATGTTTTAAAAAGGTGAACTTGAGTTCATAGAATAAACATTGTTTTGCTTTAAAAAATACTTTTCCATTTCTGCTGTACCACACCTGTAGAGTGGGCCATGTGCTTCCCATACCACAATCTATTAAAAGTTGTGGGTCAGGTGAATTCCGTGATATACTTTGGGGTTCTCTAAACCCTGGCCCATAACATTATGAATGAAATTAAGCATTATTTCATTACCTTTAGCATTGGCTAGTATGATTTCATATATGCGTTTTTGATCACTGGGTTTCAGCGTATTTTTGATGAAGCTCAGTATTGAGACACTATAGAAAATGGACAGAAATACATCAGGTACACAGTTACTGAAATTAACACATACTTAGATTTAGATTTATTATCAAGTGTACCGAGGTACTGTGAAAGTTTTGTCCTATGTACAGTCCAGACAGCTTGCTCCATACATGAAAACATAAAACATACAATAAATACATGAGAAGACATAATGAAAATACATAAACTTGGATAGCGGGTGAAGTATACTCCCATGGGATTAGGGAGTTGAAATTACTTTCAGTGGTATTTCTCAGGAATGTGGTGTCATGTTTGCCTGTAATTGACCTGTATGCTAGTGTATATATTTGCTCGCTCATTTACATTACATTAGCTCATAAATAGATTAAAATAGCACATGTTGAAATTTCAGACAAAGGTATGTTGACTACTTAATGTTGAGAACTTTAAAGACATACACAAACACACCATAAAAATATCTGAATTCTCTCCCCAAAACCATTTGTGGCAGCACTGCCAAGGACTGGATTGTTGAAGAAGACCCTATCACTTCCCAGGGGACCTTTGGATGGATAATAAATGCAGCTTTGACAATGCCACCGACACGCCAAAAATCAAAATAAATGCACACATTAATCCATCAGAAAATTGGATATTAGATTTCTCTCACACTATCGCATCCTTTCATTTAAAAAAAAAATTAAAATATTAGAATTTTTACATTCAACACACTTAACATTACAAAACAAAATAAAACCAACACCAAACCCTGACCCCGCCTCCCCCTACAACCCAATCAACCACCCCCCTAGTGACTGATGGTAACCAGCTCCCCGAAATGCAGTTTAAACAAATCCCATCTTTTATGGAACCCCTTCACTCACCCCTCTTAAAGCAAATACCATGTTTTCTAAGTGCAAAAACTCCATTAATTCCCCACTCACATTGAGGCACGGTGTGAAGAAGCTGACCTACACCCCGACACCCAAATATGACCCCCAGAGACTCCCCAAAAACTCCCCGGGGCAAACAAGAATGGGACCATTGCCAGCGCCCGCAACCCCAACCTCTTGCAAGAGCCTGCCTCCATCCTCACCGACCAACCCTCCATCTCCCTGCTCCAACCCCGTAGCTTCAGATTTGACCTTGTGTCCATGGAAAAGGTGGTTCATTAGTTGAGGTGGGTGAGGGGGGCCGTGTATGAGCATGGGAAGAAGACCAGCTGCCTGTTGGCAGGCTAGCTCTGCTGGCAGGTGAAGGTGAAAGTGATTATTCGGGTCTGGAATCGGACAGGGGTGCTGGTGGTGGCCGGAGCAGGTAAACAAGATATTTTGAGGAGTTTGATAACAATTTGTAGAAGTCAGAGCCTCCAGAGGATCAGTCGAACATGAGGGAGTTTTTGGGGACTGGAGTGTCCCGAAGTTGGAGAGGATGAGAGGGCTGGGTTGGAGAAGCCAGTGGGGGCAAAAGAAGTGCGGGTAGCGATTGGGAAAATGCAGACGGGTAAGGCACCGATGCCAGATGGTTTCCCGATGAGTTTTATGAAAATTTTATGGATACGTTGGAGCCGTTGTTGGTGGAGATGTTTGAGAATGTGGTGGCTAAGGAGTCACTGTGTACTCGTGGATCAATGACTTTGTGGTGGATACTCTGCTGGTGGGGGTGGTCGACTCGGGGTATTCGCCGATTGTGGTTTCTGGGTGGACTAGCAATTGGACCAGGGGGAGGCAGTGCCAACATTGAAGATTAGACCGGGAGTTGTTAGCAGACGAGGAGGTGTGCAAGCAGGTGAGGGCTGCCATTCAGGGGTTATTCAACACGGGTGAGGTTTCAGCCGCCACGCTATGGGAAATGCTTAAGGCAGTGGTCAGGGGGAGTTTATATCAATTCGGGCACACAGGGCAGGACGGAGTGGGCAGAGATGGTTAGGCTGGTGGAGGAGATCCTATGGGTAGATTGGAGATACTCATAGGCCCCTGAGGCAGGCTTGTTGAAGGAGTGGCAGAACTCTAGATGGAGTTCAGGTTGGTGTCAATGGGGAAGACAGTCGGACAGTTCAGGAGGGCCAGGGGGCAGTGTATGAATATGGGGAGAAGACAAGTAGGATGCTGGCCCACCCACTTAGGAAGCAGGATATCGGAAATTTGAAGGATGGAAGAAGGGTGGCCTTGGACCTGGTGGGGGTAAATGGGGCACTTGAGGAATTTTAAGAGGCTATATGAATATAAGAGGTTATATGAATCTGAGCCCCCAGCAGGAGGAGAGGGAATGCGGCAATTTCTAGATGAGTTGGAGTTTCTTAACGTGGAGGAGGATCTGGTAGAGGGCCTAGGGGCAACCATTGGACTGGTGGAGGTGATGGAGAGCATGGGGCGGTAGGCAGGGAAGGTTCCGGCCCGGATAGGGTTCCCAATCAAATTTTATAAAAGGTTTTCTGGTGATCTGGGGTCCCTGTTGGTAAGGGCATACAATGAGGCGAGGGAGAAGGGGAGCTTCCCCGTACATTATGGCAGGCTTTGATATCCTTAATTCTGAGGAGTGATAAGGACCCAGAGAAGTGTGGGTCCTACCAAATGATCTCGCTGCTAAATGTGGATGCCAAGCTGTTGGCAAAAGTCTTGGCCTTGCAGATCGAGGACTGTGCCAGGGATGATAGGGAAGGACCAGAAAGAGTTTGTAAAGGGGAGGAATCTGTCGGCGAACATTAGGCATTCTATTGAATGTGATTATGATGCCCCGGGTGGGACAGGAGGTGGAGGTGGTGGTCGAGATGAATGCAGAGAAAGCTTTTGATTGGGTAGTATGGGATTATCTGTGGAAGGTACTGGTGCTTTTCGGGTTCGGTCACGGGTTAGTGGATTGGGTCCAGCTGCTTATAGGGCACCGGTAGGATGAATCGCCTGAGTTTGGGGTATTTTGGATCGCATCATGGAACAAGGCAGGAAGGTCCACTCTCCCTGTTGCTTTTTGCCCTGGAAATAGAGTCATAGGCAAAGGCGCTTAGAGAGTCAAAGTGTTGGAAAGAGTGTGGAGGGGAGTGGGGGGGAGGGGGGGGGAGTGGAGCACAGAATTTCACTATACACGGACGATCTGTTACTTTACATTTCAGACCCGATGGGAGGCATTGGGGGTGATCATGAACATTTGAGAGGAATTCGGTCGGTTGTCCGGGTATAAATTAAATATGGGAAGAATGAGGTCTTTCCAATTCAAGCAAGGGGCAGGAGGGAAGGCTGGGCGAGATGCCGTTTACAGTGGTGGCGACGAACTTTAGACATTTGGGTATCCAGGTGGCGCGGGGATGGGAACAACTACACCAATGGATAATGATGCGGTTGGTAGAGCAGATGAAGAGAGATTTTAAGAGATGGCACATACTCCCGCTGCCACTGGCTGGTGCTCCTGGAGTGGGGACTGGGGGAGGGGGGGGGAGGGGGTGCTGGCCTTACCAAACTTAATGAACAGCATTATGAACAGTGCAGAAAATATAGCCATAGTTAGGAAGTGGGTAGTGGGGGAGGGGTCGGTGTCAGAGCAGATGGAGGCAGCCTCTTGTAAGGACTCTAGATTAGGGGCACTGTTGACGGCATCTCTGCCGTTTTCACCGGCCAGGTACTCCACATGCACGGTGGTGGTGGCCACCCCGAGGGTGTGGGGACAGTAATGGCAGCATCTGAGGTCGGTGGGTGCCTCGGTTTGGGCACCAACCTGTGGGAATCATAGATTTGCTCCAGTTTACGGGTACTGGGGCTGGCGGCGGGCAGGGATTGAGCAGTTCATGGATCTATTTGTTGGGAGCAGCTTCTACTGGAATTCGAAGTGGAGTATGAGCTGTCCAGTGGGAATGGCTTTTGGCACTTACAAGTACGGGATTTCGTTAGGAAGCAGGTGTCTTCCTTTTCCGACATGCCGCTCCCGGGATTGCAGGACAAGGTGGTGGCGAAAACAGGAGTTGGCGTGTGTTGGGTGTCGGTGATTTATAAGGAATTAATGGATTGGGAGGGACCCCCGATAGGAGACTTTAAACAGAAGTGGGAGGAAGAGCTGGGGAGGGAGGTGGAGGCTGGGTTATGGGAGGAGGCTCTGAGGATTAGAATACATGAATGGCAGAAGAAAGGTGAGCGGTGTGTTAAAGGGCAACTAGGACTAAGTGGGGTGGGGGGAGGGAGAACAATGGTGAAGGAAAAACAGATCAATGAAAGAAATGAAAATAAATTGCTGGAAATAAAAATGGGAGGAAGGTGGAAGGCCCAAAGTTGTTGAACTCAATGTTAAGTCCGGGAGGCTGTAATGTGCCTCATCGTAAGATGAAGTGCTGATTCCCCTGTTCCTAGTTGCCCTTTGACACATTGCTCACCTTTGTTCTGCCATTCATAGAATCACAGAATTTACAATGCAGAAGGAGGCCATTCGCCACATTGTGTCTGCACCGGCTCTTGGAAAGTCCCCACCTCCACCCTATCTCTGTAGTGACCCGACCCAACCTTTTTTTGGACACTAAGGGCAATTTAGCATGGCCAATCCACCTAACCTGCACATCTTTGGACTTTGGGAGGAAACCAGAGCACCCGGAGGAAACCCATGCAGACATGGGGAGAACGTGCAGGCTCTGTACAGACAGTGACGTAAGCCGGGAATTGAACCAGGGACCCTGGAGCTGAGAAGCAACCGTGCTAATCACTGTGCTACCGTGCCGCCCATTCACACATACTAATCTCTTTATGCACCGTTATCAGCATCCTTCTTAGCCTTAATCATCCCCATTTATTTTGTCTTCTGCCCTCAACACCTTTGTCAATCTCCACCAATCGCTGACCCCCTATCCAGCCCCACCTCTCCACCCCCCCCCCCCCCCCCCCCCCCCCACACACACTATAAATCTGACCCAATTTCCAGTTCTCTCTAGCTTTGACAGAGAGGTATCCAGACTCTAAACATTAACTCTCTTCTCTCTCCACAGATGCTGTCAGACCGGCTGAGATTGTCCAGTATTTTTTGGTTTTGATGTACAAGTGTTATTTGGGGGGAAAATGGTAATGTACTAACTTCAATCCTCAAAATACAATGTTTAAGTGGTGTTCTTGGATAGCAAGTATGAAAATGTGAAGTAACATCTGACTGAACAATATCTTGTAATGGACAGAATACAATATGAATAACTTCCTAGCCTATGTATGTGGAAAAGGGGGAAAGCAAAAACATGTGAGAACTAAGCTAAGTGTACGGTGAAAGTTCTGTGGACGCTATCAAGTGATCTGTGTGATCTGATTCCGAGAGAGGAATGATTTTGTGGTCATGTTCTACTCAAAGTTACTGAATATTATAAGAAATTACACAAAATTACAAGCATTTCAGTTCAGGATAGTTGAGAAATATACTCACATTTTTCTGATAACAATGCATGGGATTTTCAGGAAAAAGTTCAAAGGCAAAGTAGTTTCATCGATCAATGGCAGAGATTGATTTATTATATCATGAAGCCATTCTTTCACATGTGTTTTACGTAGTCCAGATACGTTTTTGTTAATTTCAGAGTGCACGCCCTCTACGATGGTAGTTAAGACATCACTCTGAAAAATAAAAATAAAATAGACTTATCTTAAAGCAAAATATTACATGAGAACACAAAGGCCTGGATTTTCACCATGTTGAGTGACTTTAAAAATTCCGGGTGGGTCCCAATTGCGGGTTCCCAACCCTATTCCCAAGCTACCTAATTTTCTTTTTTTAAAAAATATATTTATTAAAGGCTTACAACATTCCAACACACCCTACCTTCGTAATTTTTCTCCCTTATCCCCTCTCCCCCCAACTGACCCATCAATTCACATTGAAGAAATCAATTAACAGTTTCCACCTCCGGGTGAACCCCTCCTCCGACCCCCGCAAGGCAAACTTGACCTTCTCCAAATGCAGGAATTCTGCCAGGTCACTTCCCCATACCCCTGCTCTCGGCGGCTCTGAGTCCTGCCAGTACAATAAAATCCGACTCTGAGCTATCAAGGAGGCAAAGGCCAATACTCTCACCCCAACTGGGCTCCCGGGTCTTCCGACACACCAAATATTGGCACCTCTGCATTAAGGACCATCCCCACACCCAGGATCTCCAACACCACGTCCGAGGAACACACGACAGAAACCCCTAAACCTTAGACATGCCCAGAACATGTAGGCATGATTCGCAGCACCACCCCGCCCCCACCCGCCGCAGCACACCGCCCACACCTATCCTCCAACCTGCAATGAACTGGCTTATCCTCACAACTGTTATATGGGCCCTCTGCACTACCTTAAACTGGATGAAGCTGAACCTTGCACACAATAAGGGATGGGTTCACCCTCGCAGGGCCTCATTCCACATCCCTGCCAGCACTTTCTCACCCAATTCCTCCTCCCATTGATGCTTAATCTCCTCCACCGATGTGCTTTCTATCTCCATCAGTTCACTGTAGATATTCGATACCCTCCCCTCCCCAATATCCTCCCCTCACCAATATCCTCCACCGACAACAGCTTGTACTGCAACACCGGAGGCAGCAGCCCAGGCAAGGACGGCACCTCTCTCCTCACAAAATCACTCACCTGCAGGTATCTGAAACCGTTCCGTTCCCTTTGGGCAACTCATATATTTCCTCCAACACCTCCAGACCTGCAAACATGCCCCTATGAAGAAGTCCCTGAAGTACTCTATACATACCTGCCGCCACCGGCATCCAGCTACTCCGGCACAAACTTGTGATTGTCATAATCGGCGCCCATAATGACATGCCTGATGTGTTGGGCACTCTTGATACGTTAAGCACATACAGGCCACCAACACTGAAGATGGTTCAACACTATTTTATTAACTCTTATAAAATGCTAGACATACTGGGCGCGATTCCCCGCTGCCCACGACGGGTCGGAGAATAGCGGGAGGGCCTTCCCGACATTTTTCCCGACCTCCCGCTATTCTCCCCCCCCCCCCCACGGCCGCCCCACGACACGAATCGCTGCTCGCCGTTTTTTTATGCCGCGCTGCTAGCCCCGACCGGGGGGGGAGAATCGGGTCCCGGGAGGGGGCGCGGAGGCTGCCGTGAAACACGGCCAGTTTCACGGCAGCCTTTACGACTCTCCGCATTTGCGGAGAATCGCGCCCACTATTACTGTGGGTTTACATGGTGCGAGATTAACTAGAGATCTGTGCCTGTCCTAACCAGTTGAATCACTCAGCACGTGGTGAGAGTCTGCACTGTAACTGATAAGCTCTTGTGCTTCTGAGAGGCTACATCCTGAATGAGCGGGAAAAGTGATGCCCTCTGTCTTTATAGTGCGTGTGTTCTAACTGGTGATGGGCTGCGGTGTTTGTGCATGTTGATTGGTCCTAGTGTATGTCCATCAGTGTGTCTGCACCATGATATTCTGGTGTACATTATGACAATGCCCTCTCACCCAAAATGCTACCTGCACTGGTTCCACGCCGTAATATTGAAACCACCACTGAGCTCACTGAGTAGCGGACCGGCGAGAACGGAAGGGCGTCAACAACAGTGCCCTCAGACCCATCCCCCGACATGATGCTGCCTCCATGCTGACTAACCTCCACAGCCATTTCCTCACCATTCTGATATTCGCTGCCCAATAATAATTCATCAAACTTGGCAACGCTAGGCAGCCCCCCCCCCCCCCCCCCCCCACCCCACTCCCCCTCCAACGGGAGCCACGCACCCAGCCCTCATCCCTTCTCCAAAACATCCTCCTCACCCGCGGGGTCTTCCCCCTCCACACAAAACCCAAAAGTATCCCATTCAACTTCCTAAAAAAGGACATGGGAACACAAACAAGAACCTGGGCAGTACCATCATTTTAATCGTCTGCACGCGCCCAACCTGTGACAGTGGCAACACATCCCACCTCTTGAAATCCGCCTTTATTCCCTCTGCCAGCCATGCCAAGTTCAATTTACGTAACTGCTCCAAGCCCCGTACTACCTGGATTCCTAAATACCAAAAACTCGCTCCCACTACCCGGAATAGCAACTCCCCCAACCTCCTCTCCTGCCCTCTGGCCTTAAATCAGAAACACCTCGCTCTTCCCCATATTCAATTTTCACCACGAAAACCGACCAAATTCCCTTAAGATCTCCATAACCTTTTCAAAACGATCAACCAGGTCCGAAATATATAACAATAGACTTCCACATACAGTGAGACTCTGTTCAGCCTCCACACTCCCTCACCGCTCAATCTCTTTACAACGCCTCAACACCTTGAGTGCCATTGCCAGTGGCTCTATCACCAAGGCAAAAAGCAATGGGGAGAAGGGGCACCCCGTCTCATTCCCCAAAGTACCCTGAACTCATCCGTTTTGTCCCCAAGCTAACTAATTTCAATAGTGCTTTTAAAGCAAGTGGGCTGGTTCTTTACCTGAAGAGATAACCATATAATGATAATCTTCATTAGTGTCACAAGTAACACTGCAATGAGGTAACTGTGAAAATCCCCTAGTCGCCACAGTCCGGCATCTGTTTGAGTACACTGAGGGAGAACTCAGAATGTCCATAGCACCCAACAGTACATCTTTTGGAACTTGTGGGTGGAAGCCAGACCACGCAGACACTGGGAGAATGTGCAGACTGTGCACAGACAGTGACCCAGGCCGGGAATTGAACCCAGGTCCCTGGCGCTGTGAAGCAGCAGTGCTAACCACTGTACTACTGGCATATCTTGTTACTCTGCAATTTTGATTAGGTCAGGCCAGGTTTTTAAAAAAGCACCTCAGAGGAATCATTAACCAAAGTCTGCATGAGGGGACCTTTTAAAATGTTCAAAAGGTCCTCCTTTTGTCTCTAGACCAAGCTATGCAGCCCGAACTCCTCTCCCCCCCTCCACCATCTACCCCCAATGGTCCCTATACCAAGTTCTGTCCTTCCGCCAAAGGCATGTGGCCCTTCATGCTCCTTGTTCCAATCTCTGCCCTTACACCCACCACCTATAGTCCCTCAAACTACGGCACTTGTGCCCATACCCTACGATCCTTCATGTCCGCTATGCCAAGCTATGGCACTTCAATGCTAATCGCCCTCCTGTACATTCTTTAGAACCAATTAACTTTATAGTCGTATGTGACAGATATTCAGACCCTTTGAAGTATTAAAAACCACAAACCATTGACACAATTGACTTGTATAAACACAGTGAAATTGACGGTAGCCATGATGTGGAGACGCCAGCGTTGGACATGTGGTGGGCACACCAGGTTAAAATCCAACAGGTTTGTTTCGAATCACTAGCTTTCGGAGCGCAGCTCCTTCAAATTCATCTGAGGAAGGAGCTGCACTCCGAAAGCTCGTGGTTCGAAACAAACCTGTTGGAATTTAACCTGGTTCTTACTGTGAAATTGACAGCAGTGGTCAAAGAGTTTTCAATCAATCTTTTTTTATCTGAGGAGCAGCTGTTTCAATAATTGTTATGGTTGTCTAGACTCTCGACAAAGTATACAGTCAACTATTAGCTTTGTTGAAGCATCTCCTCCCAGAGGAAACATTGATTGACAGCTCAGGCTTGCTGATCTCTGCTGTCAATTTCACAATGTTTGTTCACACAAGTGAAGAGATTTCAAGAGTTTGTGGTTTGCATTTTATGATACTTTACAGGGCCTGCATAATTGACACATTCATTAGCTTGCCACATAAACTCTTTTTTTTTAAAAACATAGCAAAAAGTTATGAATGGATTTCACTGTAGACTATGAGCCTCATTGCGCCGATACTTCCTCAGGAAACTAAGGAAATTCGGCATGTCCACATTAACTTTTACCAACTTTTACAGCTGCACCATAGAAAACATCCTATCTGGTATGGCAATTGCTCAGCCCAGACCGGAAGAAACTTCACAGAGTCGTGAATACAGCCCAGTCCATCACACGAACCTGCCTCCCATCCATCGACTCCATCTATATCTCCCGCTGCCTGGGGAAAGTGGGCAGCATAATCAAAGACCCCTCCCAACCAGCTTACTCACTCTTCCAACTTCTTCCATCGGGCAGGAGATACAAAAGTCTGAGAACACACACGAACAGACTCAAAAACAGCTTCTTCTCCGCTGTTACCAGACTCCTAAACGACCTTCTTATGGACTGACCTCATTAACACTACACCCCTGTATGCTTCAACCGATGCCGGTATTATATAGTTAAATTGCGTACCTTGTGTTGCCCTATCATGTATTTTCTTTTATTTCTTTTCATGTACATAATGATCTGTTGAGCTGCTAGCAGAAAAATACTTTTCACTGTACCTCGGTACACGTGACAATAAACAAAATCCAATCATTGGTTCTCGAAAGTGTGCAGCAGATCAATGGATAGGGACATGCCATATCTTGGCATGGGGGAATAAGGGGTCATAAAGGATGGGTGGGAACATGAACGAGGCATGTGGAATGTTTGGAGGTTGAGGGGGTATGAGGGATGTAGGCCTCATATAAGGGCAGCACGGTAGCGTTGTGGCTAGCACAATTGCTTCACAGCTCCAGGGTCCCGGGATCGATTCCGGCTTGGGTCACTGTCTGTGCGGAGTCTGCACATCCTCCCCGTGTGTGCGTGGGTTTCCTCCGGGTGCTTCGGTTTCCTCCCACAGTCCAAAGATGTGCAGGTTAGGGGGATTGGCCTTGATAAATTGCCCTTAGTGACCAAAATTGGCCTTAGCGTTGGGGTTGCTGGGTTATGGGGATGGGGTGGAGGTGTTGACCTTGGGTAGGGTGCTCTTTCCGGGAGCCGGTGCAGACTTGATGGGCCGAATGGCCTCCTTCTGCACTGTAAATTCTATGATATTCTATATGTGTTTGTGAATTTATTTTAACTGGGATAAATATCCATGGCGCTGATGTGGGCCTTTCAAATAGCCCACTTCTGCGCCCCTCAGTCCTGTGGCTGCCTCCAATAATCTTCCCTGATTGGCTGGTCTGACTCCAGCCCTGACCCAACCCCAGCAATGAAGATTCTGCTTTTGCAAGCACTTTCTCCCAAGGTGGACAGGCTGAGCCAGGAATATTCGTGACTCCCACTGCCTGCCATGAGGATGAAAATCGAATTTCCCTCAACTTGCTAACCACTAGGCCACCGTGCTGCCCCTGGAATTAGCTCTTGTTAGACAGTCCCAGCTTTCAGCCAGCTGAGGGGCTTGTGTAGCCAAAGCAGGCAAAGAATAACAAAATCACAAAATTCTAGTTGGCCTAGCTGCCAACGGATGCATAATAAGACACTTGGACCTTAGTAAAGTACTCTGGAATTCTATATCCCACACACTCAGCTCTGATGTAGAATGGACACAATTTGAAAAAACTATTCCAATTTAGCTGCGCTTTATCCATTGACCCCGAAAAGTAAAAGTAATATTTTCAACTTACATTCTGTGTTTTAGCAATTAATTCTTCTATAAATAACTTTAGTCTCTGGAAGGGTTGGATTTGGATTAAGATGTTGATGAGAATCTCATGGTCATCAATGATTCCAGGTTTACTCAGAAAATCAGCCAATTCCTTGGGATCAATGCTGTCCAATAGCTGGAAAACACAATCGGGAAATTCTCAACTGGAAGCCAAGAAATTGAAACAGATGAATGTACAGGTACTTCTGGAGAAAAAATTTAATTTGTTTGACTACGTTTACAATGAAATACTGCAGATATAACGTATTTACGTGCTAACTTTCACTTGCTCTGCAGGAACAGGACATTATACAAGTCAAGATAATATTAGGCAGCTCTCTGCAACATCCCAGCTCACCAGTTTTTGGACATGGATCAAGGAATATCCATTACATGCACCTAGACAGATATACAGGGCCACAATTAATAGATCACAGTCATGCTCCTTTGGCATCAGACCCAGCACACTTTAAATCACTATTGCAAGGTTGCACTCACTTTCATCCCAATTAAAACTATTGATGGGCTTGGCATCTGAGAACAGGGATTCTGAGTTGCAATTCTGCAGATCACCAGATATTTTACTGCCCAGTTTGTCACGATTTAACTTCACAATCACAACTTATACACTTTGGTTGCTTTAAAACATTTTAGTTGCTTTTGTCCGCTTTCTTGTTGCTTTGTTCAGGATAGTAAGAAGTCTTTCAACACCAGGTTAAAGTCCAACAGGTTTGATCCAAACAGTAGCTTTCAGAGCACTGCTCCTTCCTCAGGGATTCACGTGAGGAAGGAGCAGCGCTCTGAAAGCTAGTGTTTGAAGCAAACCTGTTGGACTTTAACCTGTTGTTGTAAGACTCCTTACTGTGCTCACCCCAGTCCAACGCCGGTATCTCTACACCATTTGTTCAGGATGGTTAAGGAACAGCAATAGCAACCTTTTTTCAAGTTCATTTATGGGATGCGAGTATCGCTAGTTAGGCCAGCATTTATTGCCCATCCCTAGTTGCCCTTCAGATGGTGATGGTGAGTTCCTTCTTTAACTGCTGCAGTCTTTGAGGTGTAGGTGCATTTAGGGAGGGAGTGCCACATAGTTCCCCCAGCGATAATGAAGGGATGGCGAATTTTAAAAATGTATGTAATTACAAACAGCGAATAAACACCCCGGGAAACATGCTTCACAACAATCAACTATAAGTCTGTACAGATTTTTCCCCTTTTTCAACGCCCCACCGCCGTGACAAACAACCCCTCAAACACGGTCACAAACGTCCCCACCTTTCCTCAAAACCCCTGAAGAGCCCGTTAACTCATACTTTATCTTCTCTAATCGCAAGAAGTCGTACAGGTCACCCAGCCAAGCCGCTACCCCCGGTGGTGATGCCGACCGCCACTCAAGCAAAATTCACCGCCGTGCAATCAGAGCAGCGAAGGCCAAGACATCGCCCTTCTTCCTCTCCATGAACTCCGGCTTTTCTGAAAACCCAAATATCACCACCAAGGGTCCGGGTCCACCTCCTCCTCCACTACCCTGGCTAAGACCGCAAACACTCCCACCCAGAATCTTCCAAATTTTTCGCAACCCCAAAACATGTGCCTGTGATTCGCTGGCCCCACCCATACCTCTCACACTCATCTGCTACCCACTGAATGAACCCACTCATTCTCGCCAAAGTCATATGCACCCTGTGCACCACCTTAAACTGTATCAGGCTCATCCTTTCACAAGAGGGGGTCCCGTTTACCTTACTTAGTGCCTCACTTCATTCTTCCCAATTGATCTTCCGTCCAAACTCCGCTTCCCATTTCTCCTTGATCTTCACCACCCGCTCGCCTCCCTGCTCCCCCAGCCACTTGTATATATCCCAATTCTTCCTTCCCCTTTCGATCTGGAAGCAGCAGTTGCTCCAGCAAGGTGTATCCCGGCAACCTAGGGAACCCCCTTCAGGCCTTTTGCGCAAAGTCCCTAACCTGCAGATATCAGAACTCACTCCCCCTCGGCAGCTCTACCCTCTCCCTTAGCTCCTCCAGAATGGTGAACCCTTCCTCCAAATACGGATCCCTCAACTTGACCAGCCCCAGGTCCTGTATACACGATGCTTCCCCCTGGCTCAAACCCATGATTCACAGCAGCGTTAGCACCGACATCCCTTCCACCCTAAAATGCCTCCTCAACTGATTCCATATCTTTACCATGGACTGCACCACTGGGCTCCCTGAATACCTACTCAGAGCCATTGGCAATGCTGCGACACCACTTTGGCCCTCCCCGCGAACGTTAAGTGTAGTGTATCCCACTTCTTAAGATCCTCCCTAGCCTCCTGCACCGGCTTCGTGAAGTTCCCCTGATGGAGCCCCATCCATTCCATCGCTACCTGAATCCCCAAATACCTAAACCAATCCCTCGCTATCGTATATGGTACCCCCCCCTAAATTAATCCGCTGTGCAGCTCATTCACCGGGAATACCTGCTTTTCCCTACATTCAACTTGTATCCTGAGAACCCGCCAAACCTCCCCAGCAGGCCAATAATCCTTCCCATAATCTCCAACGGATCTGAAACATACAAGAAGGGGTCATCGACATGGAGCGACACCCGATGCTCCCTCTATCCCCTCATAATCCCCCGGCAGTCTGACAGCCCTCTGAGAGCCATCGCCAATGGCTCTATGGCCAGCGCAAACAGCAACGGTGACAGTGGGTACTCCTGTCTCATACTCCGGTGTAAGTCAAAGCTTTGTGAGCTCATATCATTCGTCCTCACCCTTGCCCTTGATGCCACAAACAGCAACCGTACCCATGCCGCAAATCTCAGCCCAAACCCAAACCTTCCCAAAACCTCGAACAAGTACCGCCACTCCACCTGATCAAATGCTTTTTCCGCAGACATGGACATCACCACCTCCGGTAGCAGAGCCCCCGACGGATTTATCACCACATTCAACAGCCGTCTTATATTACTCACGAGCTGCCTTTCCTTCACAAAGCCTGTTTGATCTTCTGCCACCACCCCTGGGACACAATCCTCCATCCTCCCCGCCAACAACTTAGCCAATACTTTCACATCCGTGCTCCATAGTGATATGAGCCGACACGAGATTCAGGATTAGTCTGATTACTGCCTGCGTTATCGTTTCCGGCAACTCCTCCTTTTCCAGTGCTTCATTAAATGCCCCCAACAGATGTGGTGCCAGGCCGTCACAAATTCCTTATGAAAGTCTGTCGGGTAACCAGCCAACCCAGAGGCCTTGCCCGACTTCATACCCCTAATACTATCCAACACCTCATTCAGCTCCAGGGGCTCTTCCAATGCCTTTCTCTTCGCTTCCTCCACCTGGGAAAATTCCAGCTTTTCCAGAAACCGCCCCATGTCCCTCTCCTTTCCTCCTGGGTCTGCCTCATAAAGTCCGTGGTAGTACTTCCTAAATGCCTCATTTATCTTCCCTGGCTTTGACAGCATATCTCCAGCCTTTTGTGAGGGCCACAAAGAATCCAGCACGAGTTTTCAGGATACAAAGAAATAACATTTATTTACAATAACATATAGATACAACAGCAGCAACAACTTCTCTTGCTGCCAAACTCCTCTCTCCCTGGTTCCAAACTGGCCAGCTCTATTTATGCAGGGAGTCTGCTCATGATTTCTCCGCCTCCCTCATTGGGGAAGCTCATACGCCCACAGGATTGTGGGATTGTCATTAGTCGCCAGCCGGTAAGCAGGCAGGTTATAACACAGCCCCAGTCCGTATCTTCAATATTTCCCTGGACGCAGCCTGCCGGCCCAGCTGGAGCACCAGCATGCGGCTCGCCTTCTCCCCATACCCATATTGCACCCCCCTTGCCCTATGCAGTTGCCCTACCGCCCTCCCTGTTGTCAGCCTGTCAAACTGCCCCTGCAGGCGATGTATTTCCAAGTCAGGGTGGTGAGTGACTTGGAGGGGAACCTCTAGGTGGTGGAGTTCCCAGGTATCTAGAACATAGAACATAGAACGATACAGCGCAGTACAGGCCCTTCGGCCCTCAATGTTGCACCGACATGGAAAAAATCTAAAGGCCATCTAACCTACACTATGCCCTTATCATCCATATGCTTATCCAATAAATTTTTTAATGCCCTCAATGTTGGCGTATTCACTACTGTTGCAGGTAGGGCATTCCATGGCCTCACCACTCTTTGCGTAAAAAACCCACCTCTGACCTCTGTCCTATATCTATTACCCCTCAATTTAAGGCTATGTCCCCTCGTGCTAGCCACCTCCATCCGCGGGAGAAGGCTCTCGCTGTCCACCCTATCTAACCCTCTGATCATTTTGTATGCCTCTATTAAGTCACCTCTTAACCTTCTTCTCTCTAACGAAAATAACCTCAAGTCCATCAGCCTTTCCTCATAAGATTTTCCCTCCATACCAGGCAACATCCTGGTAAATCTCCTCTGCACCCGTTCCAAAGCTTCCACGTCCTTCCTATAATGAGGCGACCAGAACTGTACGCAATACTCCAAATGCGGCCGTACTAGAGTTTTGTACAACTGCAACATGACCTCATGGCTCCGGAACTCAATCCCTCTACCAATAAAGGCCAACACACCATAGGCCTTCTTCACAACCCTATCAACCTGGGTGGCAACTTTCAGGGATCTATGTACATGGACACCGAGATCCCTCTGCTCATCCACACTACCAAGAATTTTACCATTAGCCAAATATTCCTTATTCCTGTTATTCTTTCCAAAGTGAATCACCTCACACTTCTCCACATTAAACTCCATTTGCCACCTCTCAGCCCAGCTCTGCAGCTTATCTATGTCCCTCTGTAACCTGCAACATCCTTCCGCACTGTCTACAACTCCACCGACTTTAGTGTCGTCTGCAAATTTACTCACCCATCCTTCTGCGCCCTCCTCTAGGTCATTTATAAAAATGACAAACAGCAACGGCCCCAGAACAGATCCTTGTGGTACGCCACTCGTAACTGAACTCCATTCTGAACATTTCCCATCAACTACCACTCTCTGTCTTCTTTCAACTAGCCAATTTCTGATCCACATCTCTAAATCACCCTCAATCCCCAGCCTCCGTATTTTCTGCAATAGCCGACCGTGGGGAACCTTATCAAACGCTTTACTGAAATCCATATACACCACATCAACTGCTCTACCCTCGTCTACCTGTTCAGTCACCTTCTCAAAGAACTCGATAAGGTTTGTGAGGCATGACCTACCCTTCACAAAACCATGCTGACTGTCCCTAATCATATTATTCCTATCTAGATGATTATAAATCGTATCTTTTATAATCCTCTCCAAGACTTTACCCACCACAGACGTTAGGCTCACCGGCCAATAGTTACCGGGGTTATCTCTACTCCCCTTCTTGAACAAAGGGACCACATTTGCTATCCTCCAGTCCTCTGGCACTATTCCTGTAGCCAATGATGACCTAAAAATCAAAGCCAAAGGCTCAGCAATCTCTTCCCTAGCTTCCCAGAGAATCCTAGGATAAATCCCATCCGGCCCCGGGGACTTATCTATTTTCACCTTGTCCAGAATTGCCAACACTTCTTCCCTACGCACCTCAATGCCATCTATTCTAATAGCCTGGGTCTCAGCATTCTCCTCCACAATATTATCTTTTTCTTGAGTGAATACTGACGAAAAGTATTCATTTAGTATCTCGCTTATCTCCTCAGCCTCCACATACAACTTCCCACCACTGTCCTTGACTGGCCCTACTCTTACCCTAGTCATTCTTTTATTCCTGACATACCTATAGAAAGCTTTTGGGTTTTCCTTGATCCTACCTGCCAAAGACTTCTCATGTCCCCTCCTTGCTCGTCTCAGCTCTCTCTTTAGATCCTTCCTCGCTTCCTTGTAACTATCAAGCGCCCCAACTGAAACTTCACGCCTCATCTTCACATAGGCCTCCTTCTTCCTCTTAACAAGAGATTCCACTTCTTTGGTAAACCACGGTTCCCTCGCTCGACCCCTTCCTCCCTGCCTGACTGGTACGTACTTATCAAGAACATGCAATAGCTGTTCCTTGAACAAGCTCCACATATCCAGTGTGCCCAACCCTTGCAGCCTACTTCTCCAACCAACACATCCTAAGTCATGTCTAATGGCATCATAATTGCCCTTCCCCCAGCTATAACTCTTGCCCTGCGGGGTATACTTATCCCTTTCCATCACTAACGTAAAGGTCACCGAATTGTGGTCACTGTTTCCAAAGTGCTCACCTACCTCCAGATCTAACACCTGGCCTGGTTCATTACCCAAAACCAAATCCAATGTGGCCTCGCCTCTTGTTGGCCTGTCAACATATTGTGTCAGGAAACCCTCCTGCACACATTGTACAAAGAACGACCCATCTAATGTACTCGAACTATATCTTTTCCAGTCAATATTTGGAAAGTTAAAGTCTCCCATAACAACTACCCTGTTACTTTCGCTCTTTTCCAGAATCATCTTCGCCATCCTTTCCTCTACATCCCTAGAACTATTAGGTGGCCTATAGAAAACTCCCAACAGGGTGACCTCTCCTTTCCTGTTTCTAACCTCAGCCCATACTACCTCAGAAGAAGAGTCCCCATCTAGCATCCTTTCCACCACCGTAATACTGTCCTTGACTAGCAGCGCCACACCTCCCCCTCTTTTGCCCCCTTCTCTGAGCTTACTAAAACACCTAAACCCCGGAACCTGCAACAACCATTCCTGTCCCTGCTCTATCCATGTCTCTGAAATGGCCACAACATCGAAGTCCCAGGTACCAACCCATGCTGCCAGTTCCCCTACCTTATTTCGTATACTCCTGGCATTGAAGCAGACACACTTCAAACCACCTACCTGAACACTGGCACCCTCCTGCGAAGTCAAATCTGTGCTCCTGACCTCTATACTCTCAATCTCCTGTACCCCAAAACTACAATCCAGGTTCCTGCTGAATTAGTTTAAACCCCCCCAAAGAGCACTAACAGATGGTAGATGGTAGTGGTCGTGGGTTTGGAAGGTGCTGTCTAAGGAACCTTGGTGAGTTACTGTAGTGCACCTTGTAGATATACACATGGCTGCCACTGTTCGTCGGTAGTGGGGGTTTCGAATGTTTGCGGAAAGGGGAGCAATCAAGCGGGCTGCTTTGTCCTGGATGGTGTCGAGCGTCTCGAGTGTCGTTAGAGCTGCACAATGTATGAACCTCAGCAATATCACCACCTTGGCCTATCTGAAACAAAAGCATTCAGGGTCTTCCAAGGTGAAAATCCTAGCTAAAGGAGCAATACAGAAAGTCAGTTTTTTCAGACAGGCTACCGCAGACTTTCCAGGCCTTCAAATTTCTTTCTGTTTTCCCAATTTCTCTCCAAATATCTCTCTCCCTTACATAACATACAAAAGCAAAATATTGCTGATATTGGAAAACTGAAAAGGATAGAAATACGGTGCAGGTCAGTCAACATCTGTAGAGACAGCAACTTAATTAACATTTCAGGTCTTTGATCTTTCATCGCTCTCTTTCCTCTGGCATCTCGTTGTTTATTTAATCTACTGTGTCTGAGGCCTGCAGTACCAATCTTGCCCTGCACCATTTGGTGGTATTCCAAAGGCAGAGACTAGATCATTGATACACAGAGGGTTGGTGCCAACTCTAGCACACGTGCCCTATGGCGGGAAGTAGGCAGCACTGCAAGGGAAAGAAAAAGCTAGAGAACAGGCTGTGGGCATGCTGCCTGACAAAAAGGTGCACTGGATACTGCAAGAAAACAACTCAAGGAACCATGAAGATTTGTCACGTTTGCTGGTCAGAAGTATATCTGAGAAGTGAATGTGGGCCAAACCAGAAGTTTGCACAATGCAATAAGTTTAAGATATTGGCTGCAGATAATGTAAAGAGAGTTAATGGGGACTACCCAACCCCCTCCCCCCTCATTGTGGGAACCCATGAAACTCTTCCATGTTGTAGGATGTTTTAAAGATTCCTATGACCATAAAATAAACTTTCACATTACCACCTATAAAACAATTAACCAGCTTGAGAACTCTTCCTTCACTTCACTGTATTCTGTAAGAAAAGAGTACAAAGATACAAAAATGGCAACGACCATTTGTTGAAAATCACGAGTGACGAACTTTTGAAGGTGCATTAAGTTGAAATCACTGCATGAGGAATCAGATGTACAGATGCTAGGAAGAGGTAGAAAGCTAGAAAGGACCCAAGAAATAGGAGTGCCTTTTTATTTGCGACACAATGCGTAATAGCATTCTAATTCATACCAACCATTATCAATTATATTGCAGTATCCACTGAAGCAGAGTAGCATGATATGCACAACTTTAGTGCTTGGGTGGACACAAAAGTGATGCAGCTATTGAGGAAGGAGTTGGCTAGACCTGAAGTAATTTTATGAGACAAATAATAAAATCAGGATTCGTGTGCTCTTTCTGTGGTTAAATTGCACAGTAACATGGACAGGCTCTCCCAGAATATAGTACATCCTATGGAACACCAAATGTCAGGAAAATTAGTTTTCTTTTCTTTACACTGTTATTGAATTCAATGTTTCTGGGGTTGAAAATAAAATAGACATATTGGAAATTAGCTTCGTTGTACTGGTAAATGGAGAACAAGTAACTAATGTTGATGTTCAATAATACAGCTTACTACCACCTTCTCAAGGGTGATTAGGAATGGGCAATAGCTTCTATTCTAGCCAGCAACTCCCACATCACATGAATGAATAATTACAAATCTGGAATGACAGAAACCCATATTCATCGCATTTCACAACAGCAATAACTTTTTTCATACCTCACCTACCCAGTCAAGAGGAACAAATGAAAGTACATCCTGCAGAGTCAGAAAACTGGAGAACGCCTGGAAATGTTTCTTCAAGTAGTGAACAAAACTGTTGTTTTTGTAACAATGAAGAGGGAAGGCTGAACAAAACAAAAAAAATTAATAGTTTTTCAATTACCCTATAGACACAAATAAATGTTAACTTAGCATGGAAATCTGAGAGCACAAATATGCAACACGATGAAAATGGTTGAGCAATTCATTAATAAGTTATTAAAATTCCAACACAAGTGTTAAACTAGCCAAAAGCATCACATTGCTTGTATTCTATTGAAGCCTCAGCTTTAAATAATATATATATAGATATGGACGGCACGGTAGCACAGTGGTTAGCATTGTTGCATTACAGCGCCAGGGATCAGAGTTTGATTCCCGGCTTGGGTCACTGTCTGTATGGAGTCTGCATGTTCTCCTTGTGTCTGCGTGGGTTTCCTCCACGTGCTCCAGTTTCCTCCCACAAGTCCAGAAAGACGTGCTTGTTACGTGAACTGGACATTCTGAATTCTCCCTCCGTGTACCTGAACAGGCGCCGGAGTGCGGCGCCTAGGGGCTTTTCACAGTAACTTCATTGCAGTGTTAATGTAAACTTACTTGTGACAAAAATAAAGATTATTATTATTATTTTAGTGGTATTTTCTGCTGCTGGTTTCCATGAATAATTATAAGTGGAGAGTGTGTATTGTTCATCCTTGGTTGTTTTATGCACATTAAAAGTCAAAAAACACAGAGCTTTACTTGGTCAGTCAGGCAGGCACTTCATTAGGAGGCTGCACCAGGAGAAAAGTTGTAAAATAGTGCATTGGGTCAGCTGATGGACACATTTGCAATTTCGAGGGATCTTGTCAGACAGGGTCAACATAGTAACAGCTATGTACCCAGCAGCGGTGACTAGCAAATTAAGCCCATTTTCTGGGCCATTTGGATAAAGTGATGGCAGTTGGCCCCTCGCTGAGGCTGGGACAGTTAAGTGGAAGGTGCCTCCTGGTGACAGGCTGTTGGGCCACTGATGCCTCCTCTCACTCACCCCACCATACTGGGATGCAACAGTCAGACTCAGCAGCTACCCTTCCACATGGTGGTCTGACAGCTGTGGCCTTGAATTGTTTTCATTTTCTCCTAATGATGCATAGAGCAGCTCCTTTGTAGACTCCTGCTCGCCTCAGCAGCACCAACTTCTCCATGAGGGAGATGACTGCTAGGCATTGATACAGGCCCTTACTATTCAGCCTGCTATTTCTTTGATCCACCTGATGTCCACAGCTGGATGGGATTCCTGGAAATGGCTGACATCCCACCACCTTCAGTTATAGATTCCTGACCCAGAATTGAGATCAATGTCAGGATCATGAGCCAAACAAGAAAATCCAGCCCATAATTTAGGACAGCAGTTAGAGGCAAGTCGGGCGAGGCAAGAGTGTCAGATCTCTTTCCTGAACAAAATCTTGCACTTCGTATCCGAAAATTTACATCAACTGTTAATAAAGATTTATTACAAAATGTATTAACAGGTTAATGTATTGATAAACTATAGTCATTGGATGTAAATCGTCTAACTTTATTTAACTTAACAAATCTTTTAACTTTAAAATTTTCACGTACAGCCCTAGCTTTAAGAGCTGTCAAGTTTTGAGAGTTTTCAAAGTTTTGGTCTGGTCTTCAACTTTAAGCTTTAATGAGGATGATATGATACCTGCAAAGACTGATAACTCTTAAAAGAGATATTTGAATTTCCAGTGGCCAAATTAAAGGAATTGCATACTGAGGTTGCAAGTTTTAAGACTTTTATTGTAACATACAGCACAACATTAACTAAATACCATTTAAGTCGGCAACTTATACACGACAGAAAGAACCTCATTTAACCCTATTCAAATGACTGGAAGTCTCCCTCTTCAATTATTCTTTACTCTGCCTCCTAAGTAGACATTTAATTCTCTAGGAACCAGGCCCAACAAATTCTGGGTTCCCCCCACCCATCCCCCCCTCCCGCCCCACTTTTCTAGATGGATATGTTCTTCTACTCAAACTGTCAGTCATGATATTGGTTACTCTAGAGATCCATCCCATGAGTCAAAGCTAGCCAAATCGTTCAGCTTTGCTTAAACCCTCATGACCCTGGTCTTTTCGATTCAAGTGCAAGCTCTCACCTGCATAGAGACTTGTCACCCTTAACTAGCCTGGCCTGGCTGTGACCCTAGTCCTGAACTATGTTCTGGATGTTCCTGTTTGGCTTGTGATCCTGGTGAACCATAGAGACTTGCCGCCTCTATCTCTCGATGGTCTGTCACATTCACTCCAATTCTTGAAAACTGAGGGCGAGATTATCTGCAAATGCGGAGAGTCGTAAAGGCTGCCGTGAAACTGGCCGTGTTTCATGGCAGCCTTCACGCCCATTCCCGGGACCCGATTCTACCCCCCCATCGGGGCTAGGAGCGGGACCCCGGGAATCACGGCGTCGCGGCCTTAACGACCGCTGTTAAGGCCGCTTGCCAAGATGACGCGTGGCTGGTGTCTGTACGACGTCAGCCGCGCATGCGCAGGTTGGAGCCGGCTCCAACCCGCGCATGCGCGGGTGACGTCACCACGCCATTGACGAAACCCGCGCATGCGTGGTTCCGCGTTTCTCCACCGCCGCCCGACAAGATGTGGCAGCTTGATCTTGTCAGGCGACGGAGGGGTAATAGTGCGTCCCTTTTGGACACAGGCCCGACGATCGGTGGTCACCGATCGCGGGCCTGTCCCCTCCCGAGCACATCGGTGGTGCTCCCGCCCCAAACAGGCCTCTGGATGCCACAAACGGGCATCCAGCGCCCGTTTTTACGACAGCAGCAAGCAGGTGTGTTTGCTGCCGTGTTGAAACGGGCGTAAAGGCTCGGCCGCTCGGCCGCTCGGCCCATCGGCCGTGGAGAATCGCCGCTCGCCGTAAAAAACGGCGAGCGGCGATTCGTGATGTGGGTCGGGCGAGGGGGGGGGTGAAGAATAGCAGGAGGGCGCAAAAAATGTCGGGAGGCCCTCCCGCTATTCTCCCAACCGGCATGGGCAGCGGAGAATCGCACCCTGAACCTTTTCATGAAGCTCAATGATTTCTATGAAAATCAGTAACCCATTCGCAAATTCAATCTCTTCCTGCACAAGGATGAGCTTGATTCAGTTCAAGATGGTGCACAAGGTACATATGATCTGGACGAAGATGAGTGGGTTCTTCCAAGGGGTGGCTGACGAGTGCGAGAAGTGTGGGTGAGGGCCAGCGAATCATGCGCACATGTTCTGGGGTTGCGAGAAGCTGGAGAGATATTGGGAAGCAATGTTTGGAACGTTATCTAAGATTGTGGAGGCAGCGGTCAGGCCAGACCCAATGGTGGCAATCGTTGGGGAATCGGAAGTGCCGGAGCTGCTGGAGGAGAAGGGGATGAGGGGATGGGGAAGGGCCTCTCTAATTGCCCGATGTAGGATCTTGCTAAATTGGAGGTTGGACACGCCGCCAGGGGCGGTGGTCTGGCTGGGGGACTTGTACATTTTTTTCCGGTTGGGGAAGATTAAATTTGAGTTGAGGGGGTCAGCGGAGGGCATTGTGACACGGTGAGGCTTTTCATGACACTGTTTGAGGAAGTGTACGTCACGGTGGGGGGGATAAAAACGGGGAAAATTATACAATCTGTGGACTGTGAGTTTGTGAAGTGTGTTTTTGTGTATGTCGTTTGTTATTTTTACTCATGTTTGGTGTAAAATACATTTTAAAACCAAAAGGGAAGGAAGTCTAGCAACCTCACCCAGTCTGGTTTATTTGGTTGACTTTAACTGTCTTCTTAAATGGCCTAGAATGCCACACAGATGTATGCAGAAGGTGATTCACCACCACCTTCTCAAAAACAATTAGGGCTTAACAGTAAATGTTGGACTTGCCAGTAATGCCCACATTCTGTGAATGGAGAAAAAAAAACTAATGGTGAACTCCAGTTTACAAGGGATACAGAGCCCACTTATGAGAGAGGCCAATACTGTTAAACATGAGAGACAAGTACAAAACTGTAATTTGCAACAAAAAGTTTCAGAACATGTTATAGGTACCTTAAGTTTAAGACATTTAAAAGACAAAGAAAAGTATAAATACATTAGTTATTGTAGCTCCTGGACAGAATGAAAAACGTTACTGGGAGTGACTACACGTCAGTTTGAAGAACAAATTAGAAGGTGTCACTAGGCCATGAACCAGGATGAGTTTTGCTTTTATCATCATTACCTTTTGTATAATTTAACAAAACATTATATATGACTTCTTGATCTCTGGGATTCTGCTGCTCTTTGAATGAGTTCAGTATCATGACACTATGGAAAATAAACAGAAATATATCAGATACACAAAGCACTGGAATTAACAAACAATGCACCTAAGGATTTGGGAGTTAAAATTAGTCACAGTGATATTTCTGAAAAATTCCTGCATATTTGTGTGCCATCCACCTATACGCAATTTAACTTATTTGTTTCAATGAGTTCACATACTCTGAAGGAACGGGCAATAAATGCAGCCTGGTTAAAGTCAGCCTGGCTAGAACAAATTTAAAAATAACAAGTAATTTAACAAATTTAAAATCCATCTGCGCATCAGCAAATTTGATGTGGCATATTATTTTTCAACTAAAATCCCTTTATAATTATTGATTCCTGCAATGAGGTATGAAAATTCAACAAATACTCTGAAAGGATTTGCTGCCTTGACAATGCCACAATCAACTCACATCACTCCCACAATGATGTTAAAGAGGGTTTTTCAGATGTGTGTGTGCGTGTTGAATGTGTGTGATACTATTAATAGTGCTCATTTTTTAGCCGTCCTTGAAGAGTTTTTAAAACAAGACATTATAATTGTTAATAGAATCAATTTGAATGATGGGTAAAAGCTCAATTTCGATGTACGTGTGCTTTAGATAAAATTCAGGAGTATACTTGTTCACAATATTTTCAGGATTGAACAAACTGAATAAGTGACATTTTTGAATCATAAATGGAAAGCAAGACTTCAAAAAGAACAACTGATTATAATGGCAGAATGTGGTCAAGTGAATCCCACCATGTACATTTGTAAGGAGGGTCAGAAACAACAAAATTAAAATACAGTAAAGGAATGATTACATTTCTGTATGCATACTAATATGCAACATACATGACCTGGCACTGTGTCAGTGAATAAAATGCTAGTTACATGGGCCTGTTTAAGCTTACTTAGAATTGTATGCATTTCAGTTGAAGATAAATGAGGAATAAACTTACATTTTTTCCAGTGCAATACACGGGAGTCTAAAGCTGCTATTGGAAGTGAAAAGAGCAGTGGTGATCAATGGCAGAGATGGAATTAGTGTATTGTTGAGCCATTTTTCCACAACTAGATCTTTGCTTCCGGACAGGTTTTTGGAAAACTCAAGCTCCAAACCTTTTATGACATCAGCTAAAATATTGCTCTGAAAAAAGGAAACAGTCTTGCTTAAAATTATATACTAAAAGTAGATATTTACATAACACAAATTCCATCTGCTTGCAACATGATGGGCGGAATTTTCCATTGGCTGACGCCGAAATCGGGAAATGCAATCAAGCAGAGAATCGGTTCTGCGCCAAAATCACAGCGGGCGCCGATTTGATGCCAAATCACAATTCTCAGTCATCTCGACAGCAGTGTCAATATGGTCTGGAACACACATACAATAAACACCATTTGCATATCATCAAGAGGCCTGACCCAGTATTCTCCAGGGCCTCCGCGATGCTCCACCTTTGATAGGTCAAGTTCTCGATGGCACGGTTCACGTGCTTTTAAAAATCATAAAACTGGCATTGTGGCTGCTGAGGGAGAGAGATGGAGTATGGAAAGTGTCCAACATCGCCATAGTTTGCTGACAGTCGTGCCACTGGCCAGGGGGCTTCGGCCAGGGCTGGCAGGGGGGAGGCCAGGAGGTGGGCTGTGGGGTCAAGGTGGACAGGCATGGAACACCATTGCCGCAACCGGAAAGGCAGCCATACAGCTGCTCACGCTGCTGACAGCCCACTGTGAACTTAGGGCCACTGATCATACAGATTTCTCCCCAGCCACCCCACTCCCCCTAAGTGCCCACCGGCCCCAGCCAACCCATCAGCTCAAGGGCATGTTCCAGCGCAACTAGTGCCATCTTGTTGGCTGGGATGAGTGTGTGTGAGGAGTGTAATGTTTATGTGCGGCAGCCTCCTGAGTATCAATCACGGATCCAGTGAATCCCACATCATCTTTCATTGGAATCAGTTGCATTCCATGTTGCGCTGGTGCTAGTCCCTCCATGGTAGCTGAATCAGTCCAGGCTCATCGCCAGTTTTGCTGCCGTGAAAGTTCATGAATCCTGCCGCACCATCAACACTAAGTCTCAGGAATGGAGAAACCAGCTCAATACCTTTCTAACAATTAAAACTTCTCGTGAAGACCTGGGGCGGGATTCTCTGGGAATTGACGGGGCAGGCAGAAATGGCGCAGTGGATTAGCGGGAACCACTCCGGCATTGGATCCTCCGCACCTTCAGGGGCTAGGGCGGCGCCGGAGGGTTTTGCGCCCCGCCGGCCGGCGTGGAAGGCCTTTGGCGCCGCCCCAGCCGGGGCCGAAGGGATACCGCCGGCTGGCACGGGTCCGCGCATGCGCGGGGGCGTCAGCGTCAGCTGACATCATCCCCGTGCATGCGCAAGGGGTTCACCTTCATGCTGGCCATTGCGAAGGCTTACACAGCTGGCGCGTAGGAATAGAGTGCCCCCACGGCACAGTCCCGCTGCAGATCAGTGAGCCCCGACTGCAGGCCAGGCCACTGTGGGGGCACCTCCTGGGGCCAGATCGCCCATTGACCCCCGAGGACCCGGAAGCCTGCCCGCGCCGCCAGGTTCCGCCGGTAAGGGACCAACTCCAATTTACACTGGCGGGACCAGCATAGAACGGGCGGAAACCCGGCCCATCGCGAGCCAGAGAATCGCCGGGGGGACCCGCCGACCGAAGCGGCGCGATTCCCGCCCCCGCCAAATCTCCGGCGCCAGAGAATTCGGCAGCTGGTGGGGCGGGATTCACACTGCCCCCTGGTGATTCTCCGATCCGGCAGGGGGTCGGAGAATCCCGCCCCAGATTTTCAAACAAGAAACTGGATGTGAGTATTTATCATAATCAGCGTTAGGTTTGGAGGGAATTAAGTTATCATTCTGTGATTCTGCTACTCCATCTTAAATGATCACCATCTCTTCCTATCCATTACCCCCACAACTATAGGCGAGTGCACTGTCAAGCGACAGATTAGATCACTCAAACAGTCACCCCACAATTTGTATGTATGCGGTCCAAAGATCTTGACTTGTTCAGGCAATAAAGTTTGGACCATGCATTCGCTCGAAAACTGGACTTTGCAGCCAATTATCAACACAAAGTCAGAGTGGCACCATGGTGCAGAGGTTAACACTGCTGCCTCACGGCGCTGAGAGTCCAGGTTCTATCCTGGCTCCAGGTCACAGGCCATGTGAAGTTTGCACATTCTCCCCATGTCTGCCTGGGTCTCGTCCCACAACCCAAAGATATGCAGGAAAGGTGGATTGACCACACTAAATTGCCCCTTACTTGGAAAAAAATCATCAAGTCTCAGTTTCCATGCAACTGTGAATCTAAAGGAGCAAAAAAGAACAAAATTGTACAATCCTTTTGTGGTCTGCCAGATTCTCTGGGTGGAATTCTCCACTCCCAGGAAAAATCGGAACGACGGCCCCGGAGGCCGCTCCTCGCCCCCTATTCTCCCCTCCCGGCGGGGCTAGGAGCGGCGCTCCGTAACTCTCGGCCGCGGGGGCGTCACGCCAAGAATGACGCGGCCGCCGCGCCTAATGACGTCAGCCGCGCATGCGCAGGTTGGCCGGCTCCAACCCGCACATGCGCGGCTGACGTCATGCGCCAACGGCACGAACCCGCGCATGCGCAGTGGCCGACTTTCCCCTCAGCCGCCCCGCAAGACGTGGCAGCTTGATCTTGCGGGGCGGCGGAGGGGAAATAGTGCGTCTGATTTGGACACCGGCCCGACGATCGGTGGGCACCGATCGCGGGACTGTCCCCTCCCGAGCACAGTCGTGGTGCTCTTTCCCCTGTACTCCCCCCACAAGCCCCAAACGGGCATATCTCACCCGTTTCACGACGGCAACGACCAGGTGTGTTTGCCGGCATCATGAAATGGCCGCGAAGGCCAGGCCGCTCGGCCCATCCGGGTCGGTGAATCGGCGTTCGCCGTGAAAAACGGCAGGCGGCGATTCTTCCGAGCTTGGGGGGGGGGGGGGGAAGAATCGCGGGGGGCATCAGGGGGGCGTGAAATTTGTCGGGGGGCCCTCCCGAGATTCTCCCACCCGGCGTGGGGAGCGGAGAATCGCGCCCTCTACTTTTTGGTGTGCAGATTCATTCATTGTCCCACTGTTAGTAAGGCACTCGGCTTTAGATAGGTTTCCAGCACTGCAAACTACAGGTACATTGTTCTGATGTAATATATATAATTTTGGGAGATAAACTACAGCTGATCTGTGGTACATTGTGTTCTGAAAAGTACAAATAATATTTACATCTCACCTCTTGGGCTTCCATGATGAATTGATTGATAAGTGTAGCCAGATTCTGGATGGGATGGATGTTGATTAAGATGATGGTCAGTGTCTTATAGTCATTAATGAATCCAGGTCTGCTCAATACTTTAGCCAGTTCACTGGGATCCATGCCACTCAACAACTGTAAAAACATGACAAGGATATAACAATTTTCTGTAAATAGCTTGAAGTAGATTGGGTGAAACATATGAGGCTCCGTTTTCAGTGTGAGGCTGCCCCACAATGGGAAACCCATTGACCAGCTGGCGAAACGGAGAATCCCGACGGCGTGCTGAACCAGAAATCTGGTGCGGCGGGATGGATAAACCCGCCCTTGAATTTTAAATTACCAGAGTGACAGAAAATTAGTCTTTTAATGAGCCTGATTGCCCATGTGTATAGCACTGCCAGTCTCGTCTCTGCAAAATTGGCACAGTGATGGGATGGAGCTAGGGAACCGGGATGCCAACCGGCAGGGCTATTCTTAGCTCCTGCCTCCAATCCAGGCCAAAGACCAAGAACCCAACCCCTTGTTATATTCTTCTCCACTCTCTCAATGCAGCACTGAAGAACATTTAAATAATTTAAGCATCTTCTACATTAATGACATTCTGACA
Source organism: Scyliorhinus canicula (assembly GCF_902713615.1). Lineage (NCBI taxonomy): Eukaryota > Metazoa > Chordata > Chondrichthyes > Carcharhiniformes > Scyliorhinidae > Scyliorhinus > Scyliorhinus canicula. Next base: position 62,642,527 of record NC_052160.1, on the reverse strand, counting down.
ATGCAGACCTTGAAACTCTATGAGACTACATCACATACTAAAGTGATAATGTCATAAACGCGATTTATACCAAGCAGAATAATTGCCTTCTTATTATTTTTCACCCAAGTGATCGACCCATAGTGCTTTATTTTAAAGGCAGATTCCCAAGTCTACTGCCCCTGTGAGGTCCTCTCTTAGTGGCCTATGGAGAGCTGGCCTGTGTTCTTCATGTTAGGTCAATTGTCTCTGGCCAATATGACCTCATTACTTCTATTGACCTGCAGAAGAACAGACTGCAGAGGAGAACCAATCCTTTCAATGTCCCTATCCAATCAAACACCAATCTCTCCATTGTGGAGCCCGGGGATGTGTGTGCTTATGGCAGAAATATTCATGTTAGCTACAGCTGAAGCTAACAGGACAGTCGATTCAAGCAGCAAGCAGAGTGGTGCAAGGGCTCAATGAAGGTGGGAGCTAAAACTACTGAAAGCAATTAAATCATGGGGAATAAATTCCTTGTTTTGCAGTAGTTGCAATTTATGCACACCAGGTTGAGGCCAGAGTTCTGCTCAGCAAAGAAGATTAAGTCTCTGCTCAGCTGTAACTTTACCATTCAGTGGTATTTCTAGAGCTGACTCATGCTCCTATGACAAAGACATTCAGGAGATAATGTGATTTGCAGCTTCCAGATTTCTTCAAAGGTTTTCCATTTTGGTTTCTACTTCAGTGATTGTTTTCTGTGTGTTATTTACATTAATATTGTTTAAAAATTGTTGGTGATATCTTAAAGAAGTACGTATTTACTATTGTAGTTTTTTGTATTTACTTAATTAAAACAGATACTGATTTTGTGAAAGGATCTCTATTGTATATTAAAGTCAGAAACTTCAATGACAGGATATCATAATTTTAGTAGCTAAGTATAATTAATACAAGCTTTGTCCCAAATGTTTATTCTAGTGGAAGCATTCCTATGTGGATCAGAGTGATGCAGCTTTGGGGACTTCCAATCACGAGCATGGAACCTATGAACCTATGAGCGGCTGCACATTTGGTGCCTCCCATTCCAGATGGATATTTTCGGCCTTTTCCTTGCCCGAAGGGCAAAGTAATTGGGGGCAAAAGGTAAAGGAGTGCCTGGGGAAGGTATTACTCCTCTGGTGAGGCTGGTGGATGGATCCGCAGTGGGAGCAGGAAAGTCTCATCTTGTGCACTGTCTGTCCAGTGGTCGACAGGAGCAGTTGGCAGAGTTCCTGAATAATAAGTTTTGGCAACAGAGGAAAGAGGCCCTGGAAGACCTAGCCAAGGTGGTGGAACTGCTGAGACCTGAGATCGAGCGAGTAAAGCAGAGGCTGAGTCCCAGGGCCTGGCGATCCAGAAAGTGGAGGAAGCGGTGGGGGAGCACGAGGAGCAGTTGGCCTCATAAGTGGTGGAGGTGGGAGTGATGCAGGAGAACCAGAAGGGATGGAGAATCGCTCCAGAAGGCAAAACCTAAGGATTATTGGGATGACTGGAGGCATTGAAGGTGCGGAGGCCATGCTGTATGTGGCAAGAATGCTGGAGAAATTGATAGGGGAGGGGACCTTTGATCAGCCTATGGAGGTGGACCAAATGGTACAGGGCGCTGAGCAGGAGGCCGCAGGTGAGCAAGCCACTAAGGGCGATGGTGGTGCAGTTGCACCGCTTTCAGGACAAGAAGATTCTTCGATGGGTGAGGCAGACCAAGAAATATACCTGGGAAGGGAACAAGCTGCGGGTGTACCAGGACCTGGGTGCAGAACTGGCGAAGAGAAGGGCCGGGTTTAACCAGGAAAAGTATGCCTTCTTTGAAAAGGGGGTGAAGTTTGAGATATCGAAGCGAGAGCTTTATTTCGCCACACCAGAAGAGGAGATGGGATTTATGAGGGACAATGGACTGGGAAGAGAGTGCGGACATTGAACTTTGGAGGAGTTTTGTGTGGTCTCTAAAGTGTTTAATGGCAGGGTTTTCTGGGTCAGATTCTCACGGGTTAGTTAACAGGAGTTAAGTGGGGGTTTACCAAGAGGAAGTCGTAGTGCGGGCGGAGGGAATGGAGTTGGTTCTTTGTTCGAGGGTGAGGGGAGGGAGGTTTGATGATATGGTGTGGTTGGTGTGTCTCAGTTGGGAAGAGATTATTGGCGGTGGACATCCGAGGGTGGACCTGGAGAGTCGCGTGATGTGGGCTGGCCCAGAAAGTGATACGGCTGACCAGCAGGGGAAGGCGGAGCGCCCCTCCCCCCCCCCCCCCCCCCCCCCCCCCGACCAGGCGAGTCATGTGGAAAGTGAAGGAAGGGGTTGAATGTGCTCTAGTGACTGTTTATGCCCCGAATTGGGACGATGTGGACTTTATGAGATGGGTGTGACGGACGATTCTGGACTTGGACTCGCATCAGCTGATTCTGAGGGGGATTTAAACACGTCATAGATTCGAGCTTGGACCGGTCAAGTCCCAAATTGTCGGGGTATTGTCAGTGGCAAAGGAGCAAAAGGGGTTTATGGAGCGCAGGGGGGTAGACCGGTGGAGGTTTGGGCGGCCGGTGGTGAAGGAGTTTTCACGTGCACCGGGTGTACTCCCAGATTGATTTGTGTGTGTTGGACAAGACGTTACTGGCGGGTGTGGACAACTCAGAGTATTCAACGATTTTAGTTTTCAAGCACGCGCGGCACTGGGTGCGTTTTTGCAGGTTACTCGGTGTGGGGGTAGTGGCTACAGTGGAGGCTGAATATGGGGTTGCTGGCAGATGAGGAGGTGTGTGAATGGGTGCGGGCTGCCATTCGGGGCTACGTGGAACTAAATGACACGGGAGAGGTCACGGCTGCCATGCTGTGGGAGGCGCTCAAGACTGTAGTCAGGGGGTGCGCCGGGCTTTCCTGGAGCCGGGGAGAGGGGAGTGGGGTTGGCGAACATGATGAACTATAATTGGTTGACGAACAGTGATATGGTAAGGAAATGGGCCGTGAGGGAAGGGTTGATGTGGGGGTGGGTGGAGGCGGTATTGTGCAGCGGGACGTGTATGAGGGCTTTGTTGTTGCCGCCTTTACCATTTTCGCTGGCAATGTATTCCGCGAGCCTAGTGGTGGTGTCAGCTTTGAGGGTGGGGGGCAGTGAAGGCCACATTTGGGGCTGGAGGGTGCTTCAGTGTGGGCAATGATCTGTAATAATCTTTGCACTGGCGGGGCTGGATTCGAGGCTTGGGGGGGCCAGCAGGCAGGGGTTGAGCGCTTTGGCGGCTTGTTCATAGGGGGCAGATGTGCAGGACTGGAGGACCTGGAGGAAATGTATGAATTGCCCAGAGAGAATAGCTTTAGGTATCTACAGGTTCGGTACTTTGTAAGGAGAGAGGTAACATCCTTTCCAGGGCTGCCGCTCCTAGGGTTGCAGGGTAAGGGGCTCTCACGGGATGAAATAGGGGAGGGGAAGCTGTTGGATGATTATAAGGAGTTGATGGAGTGGGAGGGAGCCCTGGTGGGGGTATTAAGAGGAAATAGGAGAAGGAGCTGAGAGGGTAAGTGGCGGCTGAGATGTTGACAGAGGCCTTGCGGAGAGTGAAAGCATCCTCAAAATGCGCAGCACGGTAGCACAAGTGAATAGTACTGTGGCTTCACAGCGCCAGGGTCTCAGGTTCAATTCCCTGCTGGGTCTCATCATGTCTGCGTGGGTTTCCTCCAGGTGCTCCGGTTTCCTCCCACAGTCCGAAGATGTGCAGGTTAGGTGGATTGGCCATGATAAATTGCCCTTAGTGACCAAAAAAAGGTTAGGAGGGGTTATCGGGTTATGGGGATAAGATGGAAGTGAGGGCTTAAGTGGGTCGGTGCAGACTCGATGGGCTGAATGGCCTTCTTCGGCACTGTGTGTTCTATGCTCTATGTGCGAGGTTAAGCCTCATCCAGTTTAAGGTGGTGTATAGGGCTCACATGACAGTGGTGAGGCTGAGTAGGTTCTTTGTGGGGGTAGAGGATAGGTGTGGGCGATATGCGGGCGGGGGGGTGGTGGGGGGGGGGGGGGGGGGCATGAATCACATCCAGATGTTCTGGGTATGTCCAAGACCGAGGAGGTTCTGGCAGGGGTTCTCGCATGTGATGTCGAAGGTGCTGGGTGTGGAGGTAATTCCAAGTCCAGAGGTGGCGATATTTGGGGTGTCAGAAGACCTGAGAGACCAAGGGTGAGAGGGGCCGATGGTTTGACCTTTGCCTCCCTCATAGCCTGGATTTTGCTTGGGAGGCGGGATTCAGAGCTGCCGAAAGCGGGAGTGTGGGTGAGGGACCTGCAGAATTCCTGAGGCTGGAGAGGGTCAGAGGGGGTCGGCAGATGGGTTCATCCATGGGTGAAAGCCGTTAATTGATTTCTTCAAAGAGGTTTGGGGGGTCAGCAAGGGGTGTGGAGGGGGGATGGGGGTTAAAATGGGGAAGGAGGGACATGAGGACAGGTTGGTGTCAGGGGAATGGTGGGGGAGTGGTTGTTGGGCGTTTATCAAATTGTTTGATTGATCTTTTGATTCTGTTTGTACATATGAAAAAGCCTTGAATAAAATATTTTTTTTAAAGTGATGCAGCTTGCAAATACTACTCCAGACTATGCCGGCGGTGGATCCAGAAGATCTGGCCCTGAATTGAAATCATATTCAACTACTATGCCATCTTTGGAAATTACACACTCAAAGGACTGAAAGACACAGAAAATGTATTTTCTTTCTGCTTTTTAGTATTGCGATTGAATTTGGAGAGTTCCAGGGCTTGAACAAGAATAATCATAATGAAAATTGCCAGATTATTTGTGCTGGCTAGAGACAGATCAAGGAACAAAAGTTGATCTGAAATGCTACATCCACCATGTTTCACATTTGGGTTCTACCTTAGTTACTTGGTCAGCAGGAAGCAGTGCAGATATATCTTTCAGAGTTAGAAACTGGGTGAAGCTTCGATACAACCCCTCCAAGAATTGAATGAAACTGTTGCTTTCATAACAGTTAAGTTCAGACGCTATAAAAAAAACAGAAAATATTCACCTGCTTTTCAATTACATCAGTTACACAAAAGATATTAACTTGTCATGAACACCTGAAAGCCAAGATAAAGCAAAATGATAAAACAGATAGACCTATTCATTAATTAATCATTAAATTCCTAACAAAGGATGGCACAATCGTTAAACTAGACAGAAACATGAGCCAAGATTTTATAAAATTCTGTCTCAAGGTCGCTCGAGTTTTCAAGTAGTAGCAATGTTTTGATGAACGTTTCTGCTAATTAGTTGTTCTATTTTTTAAATAGTTATTTTTCTTAAGCAGTATTTATTATTTATTGTTTAATTATCTTATAGGGCATTCAGACACAGACACGTGTTGTGGGCCTAAAGACACAGGGGACAGGATTCTTCATCCCACCAGTTTTCTGTTGCGGCGTGCCCCCGCCGCCAGTGGGATTCTCTGGCCCGCCAGAGACCAATGGGGTTTCCCATTGTGGGCAGCGCCACGCCGTCGGCAAGTCTCTGGGCTTGGGTGCACTGCCGGCGCAACGGAGAGTCTAGCCCAGTATTTTGATTTAGAACATAGAACATTACAGCACAGAACAGGCCCTTCGGCCCTCAATGTTGTGCCGAGCAATGATCACCCTACTCAAACCCACGTATCCACCCTATACCCGTAACCCAACAACCCCCCTCCCCCCCCAACCTTACATTTTTAGGACACTACGGGCAATTTAGCATGGCCAATCCACCTAACCCGCACATCTTTGGACTGTGGGAGGAAACCGGAGCACCCGGAGGAAACCCACGCACACACGGGGAGGACGTGCAGACTCCGCACAGACAGTGACCAGCCGGGAATCGAACCTGGGACCCTGGAGCTGTGAAGCATTTATGCTAACCACCATGCTACCATGCTGCCCTATTTCTAGCGCCCATGGAGCTAGAATGGAAGTGGGCACGTGCTAAAAATTGTAACGGTGGTTCCCTGCATATTGCCGCCTGCCCTCAGGCCACTTTTGTAGTGGCAGCATGTGGGTAACTCAAAGGACATCAGGCGGGTGGCTGATTACACCAATTAAAAGCTTATTAGTTGATTGGGATTTTTCAATCAGCCATAAGATTCTCAAAAGCAGTGAGAGACAGTCTCCTGTTGAGAGGCCAGTGGGCTCCAGATAGGCCTATCATTTCTATTTTTAGCTCAAATATTTAAGTACCCCTCCTTTATTTATCTGCCATCGCATCTGACTGTTCCTTTCAAACTGGATAGCCACAGATTGGCTCTCCAGCTCGGAGAGCCCGTGCCAGTGGGAGGATGTTGCAAATGATTCCGATTAATGGGCTGGAAGCCCGATTCTCCACGCCCCCATGATGGTCCAGCCCTCTTGGCAGGGATTCATGCAGGCATGTATTGCTGCGAGTATTTTCAAATGTGGCCCTGATGCGGTCAACCCCGCAGTGGGTTATGGTGTACGTATGAAACATAGGTTCCCCCAAAGTCCATCGGAAGGCCCCCCTCACTCCGCAATGCAAACCCTGCCCACCCCTGTCTCCCCCAAAAGAACCCAACAAAGATCCACCATCCGATCCCCCATCAGACCCCAAACAAGAGACCTCCCATCAGTCCCCCAACAAGAGACCCTCTCATGAGTCCTCCAACAGAGCCCACTACAGAGAGTCCACCAACAGAAAGCCCCCCCACAACAGAGACCCCCACCAAAACCTCAATGGAGATGTCACCATCAGTCCCTAATCAGATCCCAGAGACCCCCAATCAGATTACCTATCAGATCTGTAATTGAAAATATGGAAAGATGTGTCATTTGAAACATGGAAGTCTGGCAATATCTGGTCTGAGAGAAACATGAGAGGATACAGGGAAAAATCCCACGAAGGGTTAACAGCAGCTGCAAAGAGCAGGATTGTAAAATACAGATTCTTTCTCTCAAGCAAACACACAGGATTCTTGTATGAAGCTAAAAACAATGGTTCACACCTTCATTGAAACTAACCATCTTAGTAAGCATCTGAAAAAGCATGGATGAGTGTTTCAGGTGATAAACGTAAACCTTTCAAGTTATAACCAAGTGGATTTTAGCATACAGCTAAAAGCAATGTTTCACACCTTAATTGAAATTAACTATTTTAGTAAGCAGCTGGAAAGGAAAGGAAGAGGTTCAGTTGAATCTGGTGACAATTCTAGGTGTGAAGTTCTGCCGATATCAGGTAAATTAAAGAAAACTGGAGACTATAGTCTACGAGAAACATAATTTAGAGCCAAAAACAATTGGGGACACAATTGGAAAATAAAACTATAGGAATGACAGTAATTAAAAGTAACACCTCTAGAAATCAAAGCATTTTGAACATCACAAAGGCAATGTAATCAGATCTGAGAGGTGAGGTCATGTCAAAATGAATACTTAGTTGTATTAGAATGTTTAGATCAAAGATACTTTTTACAATCAAAGTGAAATAAAAGTTACTTTACAATAAAGTCATAAAACTTAATAACTGTTAGAAAGAGAATATAAACCCAGAGACCAGAGCAGGAACTACCAGAACCAGAGGGAGAGAGAGAGAGAGAGAGGCAGAGAAGGAACAAGAGAAGCAAGCAGAGTCAGCTTACAGTCAGCGGGAAAGATAAGACATAGCAGCCAAGCTAAACCAGCTAATACATCTAAGGAAGACTAGAATTTAAAGAGGAGGCAGAGTCAGCTCAGAGATAGCCAGCAGAGTCAGCTCTCACAGCTCGGTACATGGGAAATATAGGGCTCGCCAGCAAATACATCTAAAGAAGACCAAATTTTTAAAAGATTGATTGTCAAGTTGGGCCTGAAGGTCGCTTCAACCAACCAGAAGGATCCAGAAGCAAGATCTTTTTACTTTTCTGTAAAGACAGTGATTGCATCTTTTAAAAGAAAAAATATATTATAATAAAATAACTTAATTTAACCTGAAACAGTGGTTATTCCTAAGTCTACTTTACTTACCTAGTAATGCGGGACCCAGGATCGATGCTACTAAGTGGTCAGTAGATGAAATCTTCGGTGAAGCTATGGGTTATACCGGGGATATATATATAGTTTGACCTGAATAGCACCCACCGAAGCCTGCATCGGAGTCAGGGAGTGAGAATCCCTGTTCACCATTAAGAATATCGGCCCTTTTTGGTATAGGGGGACTTCTAAGAATAGTGGTGAGTTTTCAACAACAGACCCCTCTAACAAACACCCCCATCAAAACCCTCAGAGAACCCCCATGAGTCCACCTACAGAGACCCCTGCAAATAGAGCCCACCCCCCACAAACAGAGACCCCCCAAACAGAGATCCCATCCAAACAGAGATCCCCTCCAAACAGAGATCCCCCCAAACAGAGGTGCCCCCCAAAACAGAGATGCCCCCCAAAACAGAGATCCCCTCCAAACAGAGATGCCCCCAAAACAGAGATCCCCCAAACAGAGATGCCCCCAAAACAGAGATGCCCCCCAAAACAGAGATCCCCCCAAACAGAGATGCCCCCCAAAACAAAGATGCCCCCCAAAACAGAGATCCCCTCGAAACAGAGATCCCCCCAAAACAGAGATGCCCCCCAAAACAGAGATGCCCCCCAAAACAGAGATGCCCCCAAAACAAAGATGCCCCCAAAACAGAGATGCCCCCCAAAACAAAGATGCCCCCCAAACAGAGATGCCCCCCAAAACAGAGATGCCCCCCAAAACAGAGATGCCCCCAAAGCAGAGATGCCCCCCAAAACAGAGGTGCCCCCCCTAAGCAGAGATGCCCCAAGCAGAGATGCCCCCCCCCAAACAGAGACCTCCCCCCAAAACCCTATAAGACCCATTAGACCATAGGACATAGGACTAGAATTAGGGTACTCGGCCCATCGAGTCTGCTCTGCCATTCAATCATGGCTGATACTTTTCTTATCCCCATTCTCCTGCCTTCTCCCTGTAACCCCTGATCTCTTTATTAATCAAGAATCTATCTATCTCTGCCTTAAAGACACTCAGTGGTTTGGCCTCCATAGCTTTCTGAGGCAAAGAGTTCCACAGATACACTACCCTCTGGCTAAAGAAATTCCTCCTCATCTCTGTTTAAAAGAATTGTCCCTTCAGTCGGAGGCTATGCTCTCTGGTTCTAGTTTTTGCTACTAGTGGAAACACCCTCTCCACATCCAGTCTATCCAGGCCTCGCAGTATCCTGTAAGATCCCCCTCATCCTTCCAAACTCCAACGAGGACAGATCCAGAGTCCTCAACTGCTCCTCATACGACAAGCTCTTCATTCCAGGGATCATTCTTCTAAGCTCCTCTGAACCCTTTCCAAGGTCAGCACATCCTTCCTTCGATACGAGGCCAAATTCAAGATATTTAATCTCAGGGGTGTGACTGTCTCCTGAAACAGAGTGTCCAGATACCTGGTTCTGGTCATTGCATTATTGGACAGATGTGATTGCACTAAGGGTACAGAAGAGATTTTCAAGGTTGTCACCAAGAATGGATAATTTTTGGTAGGATTGGAAATGGCTGGATTCTTTTCTTTGGAACAGAGGTCGCTGAGGGAAGATTTCTGAGGTGTATACATTTATGAGGGGCCCAAAGGACATATTCCCCTCAGCAGATGCGCCAATAACAAGGGGGTATATATTTAAAGTAGTTGGTAAAGGGATTCAAATAGATCTGCAGAAAAATGTTTTAACCCAGAGGATAGTGGGGGCATGGAACTCTGCTGGAAAGAGTGGTAGAGGCAAAAACCCAATTGCACTTAAAAAAAACATTTAGATTTGCATTCAAAGTGCCTTTAACCTGGCGCTATGGACCCGCACCTGAGAAGTGGAATTAGACTGGAAAGCTCTTTTTCAATCAGCAGAGACACAACAATTGGAATGGTCTCCTTTTAATAAAAATGCTTGGAAATGTTCACATTCTTCAATTTGAGTTCTCTGTCTGAAGGCAGGTCTGATCCACAGTGCCACAATATCCATAATGGGCAGGACAAGGAGGCAGGTCCTCAATCCATCTCAGCCGAAACATGGATCAAGTCCTTTGCAAATCGTACCAATCTTCCATGCCGTCCATCCAGCCAACTGGCCCCCCAAAAGTTCAGACTTATAGTGGCAACTTACCCTTTTGCATGCACTTTGTAGCCTGGAGGTATGGATAATGATGGCAGAGGCTCCATCTTCTTTACCTCACATGGCTGATTAGGAATCTCTCCCACTGTTATTGCCTCCCATTGGCATATGTTGATAGGATTTACAAGTTGATACTTGACCTGTTTAGTCACATTATTCCACACCTCCTACACTATCACATCCTGAAGTGTGACTTAAACTGACTCAGAGGCAGGGACACTACCCACTGAGACCTCCATTCTCCTTACAAGAATTTTAAAATAACACCCTATTAAACTTACTCAACCTTTATCCAATAAATAGAACCTTTTAAACACAATGGCAGATTTTACCAACAGTAATTTAAAATTATTTGTACTATGCTGAATACTCACAATCGACTTTCTAGCTTACCTGTGGTTTGGAGGTAATCCAGGATCCACTTATGCAACACAAGCATTATTGTTTCCTGTGGCATTTCCCCAAATCCATTACTAAGTCCGTTTACACTAACATAAAAAAAGTTAAAAGAATTGTTTCAATGTCATATCTGTAGTAATCCCACATCCTTGGAATCAAACAGTGATGTATATTTTGAAGTGCAATATACTCTTATTTCAAAGCTGCTTAATTCAAGTTATTGAATAATTTTCACTTTTTGGTGCAAACAAAAACCCTATTTTTTTCACAGAATGTGGCAATTTGTTCACTTGGAGTACATGACAGATACCTTTGAACCTTTCTCACTGAAGGGAGTCTCTTCTTTGCACACTGGAAGCTTTAGATTGCCCGACTGCGGTCTTCACCACAGAACTAACAAAACCCTGGCACTGATTTGAACACCCTCAGTACAGCATCTATCTGTATTTCAAAATGAAACATGGATCTGAATTTTATAAGATGGCTACAATTGTTTGGAGTGACATACTGACAAAGTCCAAACATTTTAATCGTTGTATGACCAGCTCTGAAACATTCCAAATATTTGGGGTGGAATTCTCCGCTAAGGCCAAAAATCGCGGAGGCCGTCATGAACTCGGCCGTGGTTCACGATGGCCTCGGGGCCTGCTCCCCGCACCTAATCCACCCCCACCCGGGGGACTAGGAGCGGGCCCCCGTCGTTCCCGGCCGCGACCTCGAGCAGTGATAGCGGCCATCCTGGACGGCCCCCTAACAAAGGGAAACCCCGGAGGGCAGGGGCGCGTCCACCAGATAAATATGGTTAATCCCACAGGAACGAGGGGGCAGAAGCCCCCCACCAGGGTAATCACCTGGAACGTAAGGGGACTTAACGGCCCAGTGAAGAGATCTAGAGTCCTCACCCACCTCAGAAACATGAGGGCCGGCATAGTCTTCCTCGAAGAGACGCACCTGAGGGAGCAGGACCAACTGCGGGTAAGAAAGGGCTGGGTGGGACAAACCTACCATTCCTGCTATGGGACAAGGGCCAGGGGGGTGGCGATCCTGATCGGCAAGAGGACAATGTTTAGGGCGACAAAGACGGTTACAGACCCAGGGGGGCGGTATGTCATGGTCAACGGGGCCCTGGATGGGGCACCGGTAGTTCTAGTCAATGTGTACGCGCCCAACTGGGACGACACTAGTTTCATCAAAAAGACCATGGCAGAAATCCCAGACATAGCGACGCATCGACTAATCATGGGGGGGGACTTCAACTGTGTACAGGATCCAAAGACGGACAGATCAAATCCCAAAACGGGGAAAACCTCAAGCATGGCAAGGGAACTCAGTCATTTTATGGAGCAGATGGGAGCAGTGGACCTCTGGAGGTTCACCCACCCGGGGGAGAAAGAATTCTCCTTCTTCTCCCCAGTACACAACGTGTACACCAGAATTGACTTCTTTGTGGTGGGGAAAACGGTGCTTCCAGGGATAGACAAAGTGGAATACTCCGCAATTGTGATATAAGACCATGCTCCACACTACATGGACATGCGGCGAGAGACGGGAAGGGCCCAGTGCCCCACGTGGAGGTTGGACGGTGCCTTACTAGCTGACAAGGCCTTCAACGAAAGGATAGCGTGGGCCATAGCAGAGTACACGGAGAACAACCAAAACGGGGAGGTCTCACCCTCCACGTTCTGAGAAGCACTTAAGGCCGTACTAAGAGGGGAAATCATTGCCTTCAAAGCGCAAAGAGATAGGGAGGAAAGGGTGGCTAGGCAGAAGCTGATCGACTCCATACTGGAGGTAGACCGTAAATACTCCGAGGCCCCGACCGTAGAGCTCCTGGCGGAGAGGAAAGAACTACAAAGGAACTTTGGCCTGCTCTCCACCAGGAAAGCAGTGCACCAACTCCGCCAGGTGCGCGGGACCCTGTACAAACACAGAGACAAAGCCAGCCGCCTGTTGGCACACCAGCTGAGAAAGCAGGCAGCCACCAGAGAAATTGCGCAAATCAGGGGTACCAGAGGCACGTTGGAAACAGAACCAGAGAGGATTAACAAAATCTTCAAGGCCTTCTACCAAGAGCTGTATACCTCAGAGCTCCCAACGGGGAAGGCTGGGATGAACCGTTTCCTTTACGGACTGGACATACCAGTCGTGGGAGAGGGTAGGAAATGGGACCTGGAAGCACCACTAGCACTGGGAGAGATCATGGACAGCATTAGCTCCATGCAGACGGGGAAGGCGCCGGGACCGGACGGATTCCCGGCGGACTTCTACAAAACATTCCCGACAGCGCTGGCCCCGCACTTGCGGGAGATGTTCACAGACTCGCTAGCTAGGGGCACACTGCCACTCACGTTAGCACAGGCCTCAATCTCGCTGATACCTAAGAAAGACAAAGACCCAACGGAATGTGGGTCATACAGACCCATATCTCTGCTGAACGCAGATGCCAAAATACTGGCCAAAATCCTAGCCAAAAGGCTAGAAGACTGTGTACCTGAGGTGGTCACAGAGGACCAGACAGGCTTCGTCAAAGGTAGACAGCTTACCTCGAACATCAGGCGCCTGCTGAACATGATAATGACCCTCTCCGGGGAAAGAACACAAGAGGTGATCGTCTCCCTGGACGCAGAAAAGGCCTTCGACAGAGTCGAATGGAAATACCTCATAGAGATACTGGAGCGGTTCGGAACAGGGTTCACCGCCCCTATGCAACGCTCCCATGGCGAGTGTACGGACCAATAATACCAACTCCCAATACTTCCAGCTGCACAAGGGCACCAGACAAGGATGCCCACTGTCCCCGCTGCTGTTCGCACTAGCAATCGAACTGCTAGCAATCGTGCTCAGGGCAGCAAAATATTGGAGGGGGATCCGAAGGGGAGGCAGAGAGCACAGAGTCTCACTCTATGCAGATGATCTGCTCCTCTACATCTCGGACCCACAAAGCAGCATGGACGGAATCATTGCGCTCCTGAAAGAGCTTGGAGCCTTCTCGGGCTACAAACTCAACATGAGCAAAAGCGAGATCTTCCCAGTACACCCGCAAGTGGCGGGGCAGCACTAAAGGGGCTGCCGTTCAAACAAGCCCAAAACAAATTCCGCTACCTGGGGATCCAAATAGCCCATGACTGGAAAGGGATCCACAAATGGAATCTCACCAGCCTGACGGAGGTAGTAAAAAAGGACCTGCAAAGATGGAACACACTCCCACTCTCCCTCGCGGGGAGAGTCCAGACGATCAAAATGAACGTACTGCCCAGGTTCCTCTTCCTGTTTAGATCCATTCCGATCTATATCCCCAAGGCCTTTTTCAAAGTGCTGGACAAACTTATCATGGCGTTCGTATGGGGGGGGGTAAAAATGCTAGGATCCCAAAGAAGGTCCTACAAAAAACAAAATCCAGGGGGGGCTAGCCCTCCCGAACCTACAACTCTACCACTGGGCGGCAACAGCCGAGCGAGTAAGGGGATGGATCCAGGAGCCAGAAGCCGAGTGGGTGCGTGCGGAGGAGGCCTCCTGCATGGGGACCTCCCTCCGGGCCCTCGCCACGGCAGCACTCCCATCCCCACCCAAAAAACACTCCAGCAGCCCAGTGGTGACAGCCACCCTCCAATCCTGGAACCAACTGCGACAGCAATTTGGCCTGACCAAAATGTCGGACAAGGCTCCCATCTGCAACAACCATAGGTTCGCACCAGCACTGACTGACGCCACCTGCAAAAGGTGGAGGCAGGACGGGGGGACACTGACAGTCAGGGACCTATACACGGACGACAGGATCGCAACACTGGACGAACTGACAGAGAAATTTCAGCTAGCCAGGGGGAATGAGCTACGGTACCTGCAGCTCCAAAACTTCTTACGAAAGGAGACAAGGATGTACCAACAACCTCCACGACAGACACTACTGGAAGACCTACTGGACGCAAGTATCCTAGAGAAAGGGAACTGTAGCGACATGTATGACCGACTGGTAGAAAGGGACGACACCGTACTGGACGCAACAAGAAAGAAATGGGAGGATGACCTGGGGATTGAGATAGGGTGGGGACTCTGGAGCGAAGCACTGCATAGGGTCAACTCCACCTCCACGTGCGCAAGGCTCAGCCTGATGCAACTAAAAGTGGTACATAGAGCCCACTTAACAAGAAACCGTATGAGTAGGTTCTTCCCGGAGGTGGAGGACAGATGTGAACGGTGCCAAAGAGGCCCGGCCAACCACGCCCACATGTTCTGGTCTTGCCCCAGACTTGTGGAGTACTGGACAGCCTTCTTCGAGGCTATGTCCAAAGTGGTGGGGGTGAGGGTGGAGCCATGCCCGATAGTGGCGGTCTTCGGGGTTTCAGACCAGCCAGATCTATTCCTGGGGAGGAGGGCGGACGCCCTTACCTTCGCCTCCCTGATCGCCCGCCGTAGAATCCTGTTTGGCTGGTGGTCAGCAGCACTGCCCAGAGCTGCAGACTGGCTGTCCGACCTCTCGGAATCTCTCCAAATGGAGAAAATCAAATTCGCCATCCGAGGGTCAGACGACGGCTTCCACAGAACGTGGGAACCATTCATGCAATTGTTCCGGGACCTGTTTGTGGCCAACGAACAAGAGGAAGAATAGCCGGGTGGCCAAGAATCAGGGGAAAATGGACGGGAATCGGGGGAAGGTAGCCGGGGGGAGAGGGGGTGCTACGGGTTCGTTATGGGGGTTTGATGGCAAGCTAAGGCCCAAAACCTAACTGTAAATAAATGCCTATAAACATGTGCCTCGGCCATATTGGGGAATGTAAAATATGTATGCGGGCTAAAGGGGGCAGCCACAGTTGTTATTATGAAGATGCTTACCTGTAAATATACATGTTAATTTTTGCGCGTTTTTTTTCCTAATAATTTGTAATTTGTTGGATATAAAGTATGAAAACTTAATAAAAAACATTTTTTTTAAAAAGTAATGCTTAACAAGCTGAAATATTTAGACAGGGTTGCTTTTCCAATTGAATCTGCAGCAACGGATTATTGTAAAAGAGAGAGATTCACTCACATTGCTTGGTAACCATCACAAGTTATGTTTCTCGTCAGAAGGCTGTTCAGCATCGACTCAGAAATGCCAGCAATGAAAGGCCTGAAGCGCTCCTGGAACCATTTTATCAAAAAATCTGTATTGGTTAAGTTTTCATTGGTCTTCACAATCTCCCACAGGGCATTCATGAATGTGATTTTTGTCATCAGAGGAATTGATGTGCTCATGATCTGAAACAAACCACAACATGTTTAAAATAAGCAAAATACTACAGATGCTGGAATCTGAAACAAGAACAGAGGATGCTGGAAAAACTCAACAGGTCTGCAGAATCTATTGGGAGAGTCCCTTTATCGTGGATCCTTTGTTGGAACTGCAAGGAGGGAGAATGTGTTAGAAAGAAAACAAAAGAAACTTAAAAAAAAAACTGGCAACTTTAAGACAAACGACACATGTCTCGGTATGAGAGCGGGACGGGGTGTTTTTGCATTGAGGCAATACATATGTGGAATATTTTTTTAAAAGAGAAAAGGGGAGTTTAAGATGGAAAAGTAAAGGTTGAAATCTAAAGTTGCCGAACTCAACAATGAGCCCCCGGGGCTGTAACATGCCTATTGGGAAAATGAGATGCTGCTCATCCAGCTTGCGCTGGGCTTCACTGGAACATTGCAGCTGGCCATGGATGGACATGTGGGCATGGGAACAAGGTGCTGAGTTAAAATGGAAAGCAACAGGAAGGTTGGGGTCATGCTTACGGACTGTGTGGACGGAATATGGCGCAGTGGTTAGCGCTGGGACTACGGAGCTGAGGACCCGGGTTTGAATCCCAGCCCTGGGTCACTGTTCATGTGGTGTTTGCACATTCTCCCTATGTCCGTGTGGGTTTCACACCCACAACCCAAAGATATGCAGGTTAGGTGGATTGGCCATGTTAAATTGCCCCTTAATTGGAAAAAAAATAACTGGGTACTATAAACATTTTTTAAATGCTTATGGACTGAGGGAAGTTTTCTTCAAAGCAGTCAACAGTCTGCGTTAAGTCTCCCTAATGCAGAGGAGAACGCATTGGGACTAGCGAATAATTGGAGGACGTGCAAATAAAACACTCTTAACCTTTTAGGAGTATTCGGCGCCTTGAATTGTGAGGATGGAGGAGGTAAAGGGCCAGGTGTTACACCTTCTGTGACTGCAAGGTGCTGTGAGAAGGGGCTAGGGATTTGGGCATGATTTGGGCATGATGGAGGAGTGGACCAGGGTCACAGAGGGAGCAGTCCCTGCAAAATGCTGATTGGGGAGGGGGGGGGGGGGGGGGGGGGGGGGGGGGGGAATATGGGGAAGGTGTGTCTGAAGTGGCCTATGGGGAAGGTGTATTTAGTGGTGGCATAATGCTGCACATGGAGCAGTTTAATAAACCCGGTTTGTTCTAACTGGAACGATGGTGGTTGAGTGGCGACCTGATAGAGGTCTACAAAATTATGAGGGGCATAGACAGAGTGGATAGTCAGAGGCTTTTCCCCAGGGTAGAGGGGTCAATTGCTAGGGGGCATAGGTTTAAGGTGCGAGGGGCAAGATTTAGAGACGTACGAGGCACGTTTTTTTACACACAGGGTAGTGGGTGCCTGGAACTTGCTGCCGGAGGAGGTGGTGGAAGTAGAAACGATAGTGACATTTAAGGGGCATCTTGACAAATACATGAATAGGATGGGCATAGAGGATTACGGACCCAGGAAGTGTAGAAGATTGTAGTTTAGTTGGGCAGCATGGTTGGCACGGGCTTGGAGGGCTGAAGGGCCTGTTTCTGTGCTGTACTTTTCTTTGTTCTTTGTTCTTTGAATGGTGGAGCATGATCCTTTAAATGCATAGGCTGGTGGGGTGAAAAGTGAGGACAGGGGACCTTATCATAGTTCTGGGAGCAAGGGAAGGAGGAAAAGGTGCATGAAATGGGTCGAACCCAGTTGAGTGCTTTATTAACCACAGTGGGAAGGAACTTTGGTTCAGGAAAAAGGCAGGATCCTCCTTCCAGAATCGAAATGCTCCCGCTACCAGAGAATCAGAACAGATCCCTGCTGACACTAAGACAATCGTCAAGGTGTTATTCCCACACCTTCGCCATGCAAATTTATGTATAGTGGCAAGCTGGCCGGTTTCCTTTCACTTTCCGGTCTCGGGTCGCCATTTTGAATTGGTGTCCCATCCAAACATCCAGCGCCAGACCCCCTTCCCTCAACAATGCAAATGTTGACCCCCCTCTTATGAGTGGAGGCAGATACTCCCACACACCACATATGTATGAGGAGTTGCTTTTTTAAGTGTGAAAGCCTTTGAAGAAAGCCCAGAACAATGCTAAGTGCTTTATGTGGTTAGAAAAGAGGAAATGAAACCATTTTGAAACCTGCTTTGAAGTGGTCATCAGCTGTTAATCACAACAAGAATGTTTATAAACATTACGGTTAGGGTCAATGAATCATAGAATTTACAATGGACAAGGAGTAAATTCGGTCCATCAAGTCTGCACCGGCCCTTGGAATGAGCACCCCATTTAAGCCCACACGTCCAACCTATCCCTGTAACCCAGAACCACATCCAAGCTTTTTGGACATTAAGGGCAATTTATCATGGCCAAACTACCTAACCTGCACATTTTTGGACTGTGTGAGGAAACCGGAGCACCCGGGGGAAACCCACGTAGACACGGGGAGAACGTGCAGACTTCGTACAGCCAGTGACCCAAGCCAGGAATCGAACCTGGGACGCTGGGGCTGTGAAGCAACTGTACTAACAACTGTGCTACCATGCTTCAGATGCATTCAAGCGTGAGGGGAAGTATAAATAAACAAATCTCCTGGCAGCTGTGTTTAAACCATTAGGCTGTCAAGCAAAGGCAAATTAAAATTACAGCACTGTGAAATTGAATGACTGCTTAGCAATTCAAAAGGATCTCAAGCCTTTTGAAATGCTGTCGGCTTCCTCGGAAAGCTCTGATACTTCAAAAACACGCAGTTTTAAAAGCATAGGGCGAAGGGAGCAAATGTGAGAAAAGGAAAAGTGTTCCTGGCTTGGTTCTGCAATAAACTGTCTGGTCTCATCATCAGCTGTCAGGCAGCGGTGTTTAAACAGGTCAGACCAGGACAAAGATTTTGAACAGAGGGCTACCAAGAGTGATCGTCAGGTTGCGCAGGGGTGGAAGGAGCCATCCAGTCATGGTTCCCCATCCCCCTTACCCACAGCTCGAGCCCACAGGACCCTTGGGGGATCCTCCTTCTGCAACCTTGCAGTGGAAGACGGGCACCTGAGCAAAGGGCTGCCCCTCTTGGGTCCAATTGTCCAGGACTGCACTTGGCACCTGCCCAGTGGAGTTCCCGCTGTGGGAGTCAGAGCATAACGGGGGGGGGGGGGGGAGGGGGGGGGGGCGGGGGGCAGAGTTTTGTGCTTCCAGACCATTAATTGTACTCTAATCTGTACATATCAGCTGTTCCCACTGACGTGGGATGGGAAGCCGGCTGGACAGGTGCGGATATTGGGGATGAGTGTGCCTCCCGGTGCTGATCCTGTTTTTGGCCCAACGTAGCATTCCTCACCTGATTGAGATTCCTAATCTCAGCGGCAGGGAATGGAGAATCCCGGCCAACATCCTTAAACCCAGGGACTGAAGAGATTTCTTTAGCAGTTTCAAAACTGATGGCATTCTTTTTCTCACTGGAGGCAATTTGTTTCATTCAGATTGCAGGGAGGATTGGGAGGTAATGAGCAAGGGGAAGAATTAATAACCTACGCACCAACTCACACTCAATGGCCCTGGTGCACCTATCCTCCATTACCAACACCTGCTGTTTGAGAGAAAATGGGAGGGGTGATTAAGATTGAAAGTTAAATTTAATGTTATTCTTGATAGAGGAGGAAGTGCTATTTTGAGTTTCATCGTATTGGGATAGAAAACGAAGAATGCACAGGTCAGAGAGGAATGGAAGAACTGCCAACTCAGGGTCGTGTTTGAAGACAGAACGGAGATGTTTTGTCAAAATTATCATCCATTCTGATTAATGATCCCTTATCAGGAAACGACCAGAGGAATGGTCAACACCCTGGGATCGAACTGCCTTTCTCCTGACTCATTTTCAGGCCATGGCAGCAACATTATCCGATTTCCCATACATGCCTCCCCTTGCTAAAATGCCAATAACCATTTGCACCTCCTTGGATCTAATCATTGTTTTTATACATGTCCTATTCCCATCTCGTTCTGCGTTGAACTATCATCACTTCTGTCATATAGTCACATCTCTCTTCTGCAATATCATCAACCATCCCTTTTGTTCTTTCCTTAGTCACTTTTCCCTGCCTCTGTTCTTGTTTAAAATATGCTCACAGCAGTTCTGATGAAAGGTAATTGACTTGAGAAGTTAACTCTGTTTCTCTTCACAGGTGCAGCAGCCCTGCTGAGTGCTTCAAATATTTTATGCTTCTATTACAGATTTCCAGCAGCTACAGTATTTTGCTTTTGTGTGACAGCTAGTGTATCTCTCACTTCCCTTCCCCAACACTTAACAATGAAGCAATTGATGTGTTAGGCAGGCTGGGTCTATATGGACTGCGTTTGATGCAGTGTAGCAAGAGACAGACTTCCAACACTTGATGAGATGCAACATGATTTTATTTAACATCTAACTATTTTACATGTTCAACTGTGGATTGACACTATGCTGACTTGACTGGAGACCTGAGGCTAGCCTGACCAGACTTACTAACTACCACATGGTGTTTGCACTGGCAATGCTCACGAGCTCTGACTGTCTCCGAGGCTGGATCCCGAGAGAACGGGAAAACTGGTGCCCTCTGGCTTTATAGTGGTTGTGTCCTGTCTGGTGATTGGCTGCTGTGCTATGTGTGCTTACTGGTCATCCTGTGTGTCAATCACTGCCTGTATGCACTCCATTATATACATGGATGTATATTATGACAGCAATCACCTCCTTTCCATCCAGCAGTTCCTAGGTGAGAAATACTGAGGTTCTCCCAGCTGAACTAACTCAGTCCAAATATTGGATAGCAGTTTGACTCAGATACATTGGTTGAAATTGCAAGGACTTAAGCTAAGGTGGAAGCCAATGTATCAAATTGTTTACTTTCAAGGTATCCAAGATTTTCCCTCAAAATTAGGAATACATGGATTGTAACGTTCAAGAGCCGGTGCAGACTTGATGGGCCGAATGGTCTCCTTCTGCACTGTAAATTCTGTAAATAAGACAATCCGTGTAGAAGAAAATCCCATTCTTCGGAGTCAAATACATGTTTCAGCCTATACTCGACACTTAAATCAGTCCTCCATTTTTCAGACATTAAGGGCATGTTTAGTACTATCCTCACATTAGGAGCTGACCTCAATTTTCCAGCTCGCAGATACATATTTCGGATTATACTCCCCTTATAATTCAACGACTGGGACCAAGCAGGCAATACCCGCTCTGGTGCCCAGATCGTGGACGTTTAAGACATGCCAACACAGGCAGACCGCGTCTAGCAACTGAGGAACAGGAAAGGGTCCTCCCTCACTTACACAAGGGGTTCAGATTTTTACCTGACATGCAAGCCACTCCCTGTTTCTGAAAGAATTTTTCAAAGCTTCAATGGTCGACATATTGGGCCATCTACACTATTTATTCTCTAACTCCCAATATATGTCAGAATGTATGTATTCATTTTTGATGCTATAACCATAGTAGAGATTAAATAGCTGCTTGAAGCACTCTGGTTAATGGATTTGTGAAGTTTCATTTTATTATTTAGTTCTAATCATCAGCATGCTTATTTTGGTTAATGGGGGTCTTAAAGTACTGCAACATAATAAAATGAAACTGTTCAGTGGTCAGCATTTTGACTCAAAATGACAAATGATGGATTCTGCATTCATAAGCATGCATCTGACAGACTGGTTTACAGAGCTTACAAGATCAAGATTACATAGAACAGAAGGAGGCCATTCGGCAAATCGAGTCTGCACCGACCCACTTAAGCCCTCACTTCCATCCTATCCCCATAACCCCTCCTAAACGTTTTGGATACTAAGGGCAATTTATCATGGCCAATCCACCTAACCTGCACATCTTTGGACTGTGGGAGGAAACAGGAGCACCCGGAGGAAACCCACGCAGACACAGGAGAACGTGCAGACTCTGCACAGACAGTGACCCAGCGGGGAATCGAACCTGGGACCCTAGCGCTGTGAAGCCACAATGCTATCCACTGTGCTACCATGCTGCCCTGTATGCAGCAAGAATGTAGTAAACTTATGACTTTGCTGTTGGCACATGGGGTTAAATATTACAATCGTGAATCAGGTGGGGTGCACCCCTTCCCTCCCAAAAGTATGTAAAATATGGTGTGAGTTAGGTTGGTAATCCGACACGATCAAGCCAGTCTCCAATCATACGGAGCATAGTAGGCATGGAAATCTGAAGCCTATCCATTATTTAGAAATAACCTGTCAGCAAGCAATTGAGCTTGTCAAAGACCCAATTGTGTGTAATTTCTCATTGTACACTCCATTTTCCAGGCATCTGACGAGAAACGTTTTGGGAATACTTTACATCAGGTATGAAGAAGTGGCACAACGAGGGAAAAGGTGTGTAAAAGGGAACATGGTTGTATGTAACCACAGAGTCTACTGGTGAAGGTGGCACTATTTATTTATTGTTTAATTCGTTAATTCACTGTTTTGAGTCTGCCATAAGAAATAAAGAGAGATTGAGGGGCAGGGGAGCCTTTAAGTTGGTGGCTGTGACTGACTTCCTGTTCATGAAGTAACCCCTCTCCAGCCTGACCTTCAGGCCTAGATTTAGAGCAGAAACCCTTTTTGCATCATTATTTGACCACCTCCCTATCAAGCAGCTGTTAATTGGCCCTGTGACACTTGATTCGCGAACTAAAAGGGCAATGGCAGGAGCAAGTAGGCCACTCAGTTTCCATTCCGACTTCTTTACCCCACCTGAAACTGTAAAATTCAATCCTCAGTCACTATTTATAAGCCAGCAATATATATTATGCATTTCACGTTTGGCGTGGTTAGGGTCAAGAATGCACTGAGGATGTAGTGGAGGCAAATTCAATTGTTGATTTCAAAAGAGAATTGTACCATCTACTGACAAGGAAATATTTGCAGGCCTGCAGGGAAATGGGAGAGATAATTCCAAATTTCCATGACCTGTCGTGTAGAAAAAGTGTTTCCTAGTTTCCCTCATAAATAGGAGGGGACTGGGTTCCAATTTTAAGATTACAGATCCTCATTCTTGAATATCCCATCATTGGTAATATTTCTCTGTATAACCCTATCAAACCCTTTTAACATTTAAATACCTTGATCAGATCACCATTTATCTTCTATCCCCAAGGAAATACAAGCAAGTGTATGCAGCTAAAAATTATTTACCTTTCTGTTGAACTTCTCCAGTGCCTCATTCAGCATGGTTTTCTCAAACAGCTGAAGAAAAATGGTCAATGCCATTTCATCTGAGGTATTCAGAGCCTTTGGTCCAATGAAGCACTCAAATATAGAAGTCAAGGCATTACTGCTTAAACCTGCCATCAGTAGATCAGTCTGCAAAGAAATAGGTTTGAAAATTATAATGGATTAAGGCATCAGATAAAGCATTTTGCTAATCTAATATATCACAAAGTACACAATTCGTGTTTGTTGAAATCTTCCCATACTTTGCCATTTTCTTGAAGTGGGGGGGGAAGGGGTTTGCTTTGTGCCAGCAGTGTGAGGGGTGGGGCCTTAACACGCCAGCAAACACGGCTTCACAGAAATCAGAGCACCCCATACTCACATTGAATTTAAAGACCCTCCTCCCGTCCAAAGGACATTGGGACCCCCTCCCCTCAATTTTCATCAGGATAATGCCCCCAATGTGTACCAAGGTAACCCTAATGTTCGCAGGCATCAGGACCCTCTCAATGTGTCCCCGTTCAGGCTCCACCCTCTTGGCAGTGTCAACCTGGCCGTGCTCTGCCATATCGCCAACCACCCGGGGACTGCAATAACCTCAAAGCCCCCTGGCATGGTCATCACATCTGATCTCAGTTTGTGGAGACCAGCAGTGATTCCAGTTGGCTTTACATTATGCCGGTGGGTAGGAACACACATCGGGCGGAATTCTCCGCTCCCGCGAAAAATCGGGAAGGCCGTCGTGAACTCGGCCGAGTTTCACGACGGCCTCGGAGGCCGCTCTTCTCACCTTATTCACCCCCACCCGGGGGGCTAGGAGCGGCTCTCCGTAACTCTCGGCCGCCGGGCCTTGACGCTTGCGTCAAGGCGGCGCGCCGAGAATGACGCGGCCGGCGCGCCTAAGTGGCGTCAGCCGCGCATGCGCAGGTTGGCCGGCTCCAACCCGCGCATGCGCGGCGGACGACACGACGGCTCAAACCCCGCATGCGTGGTTGCCGTCTTCCCCTCCGCTGCCCGCAAGACATGGCGGCTTGATCTTGCGGGGTGGCGGAGGGGAAAGAGTGCGTCCCTTTGAGACACCGGCCCGACGATCGGTGGGCACCGATCGCGGGCCAGTCCCCTCCCGAGCACGGCCGTGGTGCTCACTCCCATCTCCACCCCCCACAAGCTTCAATCCAGTTTTTGGTGCCATGTTCACGACGGCAGTGACCAGGTGTGGTTGCCACCGTGGTGAACCGGTCGCGAACGGCAGGCCACTCGGCCCATCCGAGTCGGAGAATCGGCGGTCGCCGTGAAAAACGGCGAGCGGCGATTCTTCCGAGCGGGGGGTGGGAGAATCGCGGGGGGCGTGTCGTGACTCGCCCGGCCCTCCCGCGATTCTCCCACCCGGCGTGGGGAGCGGAGAATCGTGCCCAACGTTCCCGGAAGATTCGGCATTAAGCCGAGTTTGCATATTTAATTGAATTAAAATGTACAGTAATCAGGTTCCCTCCCCCATTTCGGCCCTCTCGCTAAAGTTTCAAGTCATAAAGGGAAAGGCGAAAGCCTTTCGGCCAGCCCCGCTGCCGGGGGCGCCGGCTTTTTGCGCCGGTCCTCTGGTGGCAACCGCTCCGGCGCGGGGCTGGCCCCCAAAGGTGGGGAGAATTCCCCACCTTTGGGGAGGCGCGACCCCTGAGTGGTTGGCGCCATTCCCCTACTCCGGGACCCTCCGTCACGCCGGGTAGGGGAGAATGCCGCCCCATATTTTTTTTCTTCTGGGAGCAATTGACTGGTGGTGGCATTCCCACCCACCATATTGTATACTGAGAAGTCACGGGCAGTGACCACAACTTCCGGATAAATTCCACTGATGGTGGCATACTTGGTTACTGTCATCGTACAACTATATTATTCCATGAATTGAACCCAGCTGCCATGGCTATAGCGTATTAACTACATTAATGGGGTCATTAGCAGTCTTGATGCAGAGGTTCAGCAATATAACTGACAAGGGGCTGATTTAGCACAGTGGACTAAATCACTGGCTTTTAAAGCAGACCAAGGCAGGCCAACAGCACGGTTCAATTCCCATACCAGCCTCTCCGGACAGGCGCCGGAAAGTGGCAACTAGGGGCTTTTCACAGTAACTTCATTGACGCCTTCTCGTGACAATAAGCAATTTTCACAACATAGAAAGGCTAAAACAGGGCCTTACATTCAAATACTGAACCTGTATTCAAACATCAAACTTGCTGCAAAAACAATCAACAGGTCATTTCCTGCACTTAAATTATTATAGAATTTGATGGTTTTGCTCATTAAAACAATTATTTGGAATGCGGCTAAGTTATATTCTTATTTAATTTGCACATTCGTGAATGGATAACACTTGCAAAATACATTTTGATACTAGTAATATTGATGAAGAAATGCTTGACAGCTCATACCACCTAACTTTGTGTGCTATTTTAAGCAGTATCAACCCACTAATAAAATAACTTGCTTAAAAATAAAGTGTAATGTAAAATTAACCCTGATGCACTCATGTACTTGACCAATCAAATATCTATCAATATGCTACATTCCCATGTAAACTCTGAACAGTGACACATCTTACCTTAGCGCATGCATATTCTACAATGTCAAAGTTGCAGAATTGGCCCTGGTTAACATCAGTCAGGAAACTATTAAGAGCTGAACTGTGGGGATGAAATCAAAAGGATTCTATTGAAATTTTTCAAAAATCACAACTTCAAACCCAAATATTCAAAACATTTCATTGCTATCTTTACCACTGAAATACAGTAACTGTCCCCATGGAATTATTTGTTTTGACAGTCTTGCAGAGGAGTAAGTGCCCTGTCGGAACTTTAAGGTAAATGATACAAAGCTCTGGTCCCAGTGACAGAACTTTACTTGATAGGACCATGGAGAGCGCACCTCATGAGGGCGAGGATGAGGCGATTCTTTGAAGGAGTAGAAGATGGGTGTGAGCGTTGCCGAGGGGGGGTTTTGGTCCTGTCCGAAGATAGAGCATTACTGGAAGGAGGTTTTTAGGGTAATTTTTAAAGTGGTGCACGTGAAACTGGACCCAGGCCCCCAGGAGGCCCTATTCGGGGTGTTGGACCAGCCAGGGTTGGAAACGGGTGCGGAGGCAGATGTTGCAGCCTTCGCCTCGATGATCGCCCGAAGGCGGATCCTGATGGGTTGGAGAGCAACCTCCCCACCCTGTGCCCTGGCATGACGGGGGGTCCTGTTAGAATTCTTGACTCTTGAGAAGGTTAAGTGTGAACTGAGGGGAAGGATGGAGGGGTTCTACAATTCATGGGCATTATTCATTATGCACTTTCAAGAACTGGATAACATTGAACATTAGTCGGGGGGGGTGGATGGGAGGGTTGGGGGGCGGTGTGTGTTAATGGGGGCTATGGGTGATTCCTGATTCCTTTTTGTCATTTGTTTATGTGAACATGTGGGTGAATGTTTGGGGTTTGGTGGGAGGATGGGATTGTTGTTACTGATATGGGGATTGACGTATTTGGTACTGATTATTGTTTATTGTCGGGGGGGGGGGTAAATGTGGGCGAAAATGTGAAAAAGGAGGAGAATAAAGAAATTTTTTTTTTAAACTGCATGAACGGTTTTATTGTCTTGAAGTAGTTGGTTTATGAGATGGTCAAAATCATTTCATTTTGAACCAATATCAGTCATCAAGAAAGAAAGTGCAAAGACCTCACAAGTTAGCAGTTTGTGAGGTACGAATGGGAGAGACCTTTTATTAAGATATCCCAATAAGACTTCCAGTGGTGGCATGTAGGTGAAGTCGCACATTGGGTGGCTTCACACTCTGGCCCTTTGTAACCAGATTTTGGGGAGAATTTTGTATGATTATTTGTTGGAAAGTCTAAGGCGATCAAAGGATGTCAAAACCTCAAAAAAGCATCTGCAGGAAAGGGGACAAGTGAAAGTTTGATGGGGAGTCCAGTGGGAGAAAAGATCACGGCAGCAGGGTCGCCAAGTGGGACTATGTCCATTACAGTGGATAAGCTGGCCAAAGTGATGGCGGGGAGTTTGAGGCGCTGTTTTCCAAGCACTTTGACATGCATCGCAAGGAGATGATGGCCTGGCTCAAGGAGTGGGTGGATGAGACTCTTACCCCGATAAAGGAGGCTCTGGGAAAGTTATTGAGGGCAGTGCATGAGCAAGGAGAGGCATTGAAGGGGTGGAGGAGGCATTGCCGCAGCACAGCGACCAGTTCACTTTCATGGGTGAGGTGCTGAGTAGCAAAGGGCTGAGAGTCAAATTGGAGGACCTAGACAACAGGTTATGAAGGGTCGTGGAATGGCCTGAGAGGCTGGAGGGCCAGAGAACGACGGGGTACTTTGCGGAGATATTTACTAAATTGTTGGGGGAGGATGAGGACCCCTTCCTCTATGAGCTAGACAGTGCTCTCCAGTCGCTCTGGCCAAAACCAAAGGAGAATGAGCCACCAAGACCTGTGATATGCTTCTACAGTTATCAGAAGGTGCTGAGATGGGTGGAGCTGAGCCGAGAGGCGAGGTGGTAAGGCGATGGTAATCATATTTACCAGGATCTCACGAGGGAGCTGACAAGAAGGCAGGCGGCCTTTGGTCAGGTGTTGTATAAAAGCAATGTGAGGTTTGGGGTCGGCTACCTGGCAAAGCTGAGGGTCACACATAACTCTAACTTTGAGATGGTGGAGGAGGCGGAGGCGTTTGTGAAGGCTGAAGGACTGGGACTGAAATGAGTTTGGATTTTGGTTGTGTTAATCCCTTTTATTTTTTTTCTCTTCTTTTTTTATTTTTTTTTCTTCTGGCAGTGTGTTTGGGAAGGAAAGGTTTGGAGATTTGTGGGGATTTCTAAATATTTGTACCTTTTGGATTTCAGGGTTTACTGTGCTCGGAGTGTGGAAGGTTTGGGTGTGGGGTTTTCTCTATGTGGAGGAGGGGGCTCTGGCTTGGGGTTTGGAGAGGAAGTGGTTGGGGGTTTCTGGGAAGTGGGCGTGGTAGGTGGCTGAAGGCGATTAGGAGTGGGGCTGGGTCTCACCTGTTGGGGGGGCCAGGAGTAGCAGTTATGACTGATAGGAGGGACGGGGGGTGTGAAACCCCGGTCCAGGTGGTAATGTGGTACGTGCATGGATGGGGCGACTGGTGAAACGAGTAAGAGCCTTCTCACATTTGAAGAGCCAACATGGTGATGTTGCCAGAGACCCATCTGAGGGTAAAGGACTCGGTGAGGCTTTGGAAGGGCTGGATAAGTCAGGTGTTCCACTTAGGCTGTGATAGTAGGGCCCGGGGGGGGGGGGTTGCGATACTGGTGGATAAGCGGGTGAGGTTCGTGATGGAGAAGGTGGTGGCTGACCAGGGGGTAGATATGTAATAGTAACAAATGCTTTGGAGGCGATGTTGGTGGTGCTGGACCACGTATATGTGCCAAATTGGGATAATGTAAAATTTATGAAAAAGATGTTTGCTGCCATTCCAAATTTGGATATGCACCAATTCATACTGGGGAGGGGGGGGGGGGGGCTTGGACCGATCTGGTATTGAATCCGAAGGTGGTACTCCCAAGTCACATTCACTGACCCCCTCGGGGTTGCCAAAGCTGTTGGCTGCGTTTATGAGGGCGATGGGAGGGGGGTACCCGTGGAGGTTTTTGAACCCACGAGATAGGGAGTATTCGTTCTTTTTGCCAGGACACAATGTGTATTCTAGGCTTTACTTTTTGGTCATGGGAAGGCACTGTTGGCCGTGATAAGGAATGCAGAATATTTGGCGGTTGTTATCTCGGACCATGCTCCACATTCGGTGGATGTGGTCCTGGAGAAAGGGCTGGCACATAGGCCTGCGTGGAGGTTGGACATGAGGTTGTTGGCAGACACAAATCTTTATACACAATTGGGAAACGTGATTGAGGATTATGTCGGGTTTAATAGGAATGGGGAAGTTTCACAGTCAGTGATGTGGGAAGCATTGCAAGCAGTAGTGAGGGGTGAGATCATTTTGTTTAAGGCTCAGATGGACAGAGATGTAAGAGAGGAACAAAGAACAATATAGCACAGGAACAGGCCCTTCAGCCCTCCAAGCCTGCGCCGATCACGTATCCTGTCTAGACCAACCACCTGTATCCTTCTATACCCCGTCTGTCCATGTCCCTATCCAGACAAGTCTGAAAGGTCGCTAACGTATCTGCCTCAACCACCTCACTTGGCAGTGCATCCCAGACCACGACCACCCTCTGTGTAAACAACTTCCCCTGCACATCTCCACTGAACCTTTCCCCCCTCACCTTGAATCTGTGCCCCCTTGTAACTGTCATTTCTGTCCTGGGACAAAGCCTCCAACTATTCACCCTATCTATACCCCTAATACGTTTATACACTTCTATCAGGTCACCCCTCAGTCTCTGTCTCTCTAGGGAGAACAATCCCAGTTTATTCAATCTCTCCTCATATCTAATACCCTCCATACCAGGCAACATCCTGGTAAACTTTTTCTATACTCTCTCCAAAGCCCCCACGCCCTTCTGGAATTGGGGAGACCAGAATTGGACACAGTATTCTAAATGTGGCCTAACCAACGTTCTATATAATTGTAACATAATGTTTGAGCTTTTATACTCGATACCCCGCCCTATGACGGCAAGCATGCCATATGCCTTCTTCACCACCATCTCCACCTGTGCTGCCACTTTTAAGAATCTGTGGACCTGCACGCCCACATCTCTCCGTGTCTCTATGCTCCTGATGGCTCTGCCATTTATTTTATAGTTCCCACCTGAATTGGATCTACCAAAATGCATCACCTTGAATTTGTCCGGGTTAAATTCTATCTGCCATTTCTCTGCCCAAATTTGCAGCCCATGTATATCCTGCTGTATTCTCTGACAATCTTCATCGCTATCCGCAACTCCAGCAATCTTAGTATCGAACGCAAACTTGCTAATCAGACTCGCTACGTTTTCTGCCAAGTCATTTATATATATATATTACAAAGAACAGAGGTCCCAGAACTGATCCCTGTGGAACACCACTAGTTACAGACCTCCATTCCGAAAAACACCCTTCCACTGCTACCCTCTGTCTTCTATGGCCAAGCCAGTTTTGGATCCATCCAGCTAGTTCACCCCTGACCCCATGTGATCTAATCTTTTGCACCAGGGACCTATGAGGAGGAGCAGTGGTTGGTAGAGGAAGTTATTGAGGTAGATGGAAGGTACGCGGAGGATCCAACCCCCGATCTTCTGGTGAGGAGGAAGGAATTACAGGCAAGGTTTGACCTTCTGTCATTGGAAAAGAGGGTTCGGCAGTTGAGGCGGGCAAGGGGGTCCGTGTATGAGTATGGGGAGAAGGCCAGCTCTGCCGACAGATGGCTACAAAAAGATTGTTCGGATCTGGGAAGGGACAGGAGAGCTGGTGGTGGCATCCGTGCAGGTGAACAAGGCATTTGAGGAGTTTTATAAGAATTTGTATAAGTTAGAGCCTCCGGAGAATGAATCAGATATGAGGAGGTTTCTGGGGCAATTGGAGTGTCTTGAGGTAGGAAAAGAGGAAAGGGCAGGGTTGCAGGAGCCAGTAGGAGTGGAAGAAGTGCAGGTAAGGCGGCGGGGTCGAACGGTTTCCCGGTGGAGTTTTATAAAAAGTTTCGGGATAAGCTGCCGCCATTGTTGGTGGAGATGTTTGAGGAATGAAAAGGAAAATGAAATTGAAAATCGCTTATTGTCACGAGTAGGCTTCAATGAAGTTACTGTGAAAAGCCCCTAGTCGCCACATTCCGGCGCTTAAGGGGGCACTGCCAGAGACAATGGGACAGACATCCATTTCATTGTTGCTTAAAAAGGGGAAGATCCCGGTGGAGTGCAGTTCATACAAGCCAATATCTCTGTTGAATGTGGATGCCAATATTTTGGTGAAGGTGCTGGCGCTTAGGTTAGTGGCGTGCCTCCTGAGCGTGATTGGGGAGGATCAGATGAGGTTCGTAAAGGGAAGACAGTTCTCGTCAAATGTGCGGTGGCGTATGTTGAATGTGGTGTTTTCTCTGGCAGAAGGGAGGGAGTTGAAGGTGGTGGTATCACTGGATACGGAAAATGTGTTTGGTCATGTGCAGTGGTTTTGTTTGCGGTGATGAAAAGGTTGGGATTGGTGTAGATTTGTGGCCTGGGTGAAATTGTTATACAAGGATCCAATGGCATGGTGCTCACAAATGAGGTGAATTTAAGGTACTTTCTGTTGCTTAGTGGAACGAAGCAGTGGTGTCCCATGTCTGTTTGTGCTGGCAATTGAGCCCTTGGCCTTAGCACTGAGACGCTCGGATAAATGGAGGGGAATAATCGGGGTGGGACTGCTTAGAGATCTGGAGTTTTTTCAGGCTACAAGTTAAATTTGGGAAAAAGTGAGTGTTTTGTGATGTCTTCTCCAGGGGCGGAAGTCAGGGCAAGGGTTGCCATTTTGGGGGAAAACTACCCATTTTAGGTATCTGGGAGTGCAGGTGTCTCGGGACTGGGCTCAGCCCCATAAACTGAACTTCACTGGTAGAATTCTTCGTTCCTGAGTCTAAGTGTTGACACTGGGACAGGATTTGTGGACTTCTACGACAGCAAAACTGGCGCCGCACCTGGACTGATTCAACTACGTTAAGGGGCTAGCACCGGTGCCACGTGCAACACCATTGATTCCAATGGGAAATGAAGGAGAGGCGGGTGAACCTGTACCCCAGCTTGGTAGGAGGCTGCGAACTGCTGCTTTTCGCCGTGCCTGTGAACAGGTGGCAGGAGCTGTAAGCACCACGAGCAACACCACCTGGACTGTCAGAAGTGCCATAAGAAACTGCACAACCTCCTCAGGGCGGCCAGGGTGAGTTGGCAGCACTGTTCCCTTGGTACCAACCTCCATCGCACTCTGGGTCAGGCCCACTAATGATATGCCAACGGTACGTATGGAGTGGAACTGTTGAGGCACTGGAGAATTGCGATTTGGTGTAAACCCAGCGCCCGCCAGCATTTCAGCGTCAGAATCTATTCTCCGCCCAATTGTATTACCCGATTACGGCGTCAGTTGACGGAGAAACCCCACCCACGAGTCTGATGGGCAGGGTCAAGACGGATTTGCTGAGGTGGGATAGCCTTCCTCTATCGTTGGCAGGCCAGGTGCAGGCAATATATCTTACCGTGGTTTTTATTTTTATTTCAATGCCCACTGGTCATCTTGCCGAAATCATTTTTTATGTGGGTGATTAAGTCGGTTTCATAATTTGTGTGGGCAGGTAATGTGGCAAGGATTAGGAGCATGTTACTTCAGAGACGATGACAGTCGGGGGGGCTTGGCCCTTCAAACCTGTTATGCTATTATTTTTTATTATAGAGTATCCAATTCATTTTTTCCAATTAAGGGGCAATTTAGCGTGCACATCTTTGGGTTGTGAGAGCGAAACCCACGCAAACATAGGGAGAATGTGCAAAGTCCACACAGACAGTGACCCAGAGCCGGGATCAAACTTGGGATCTCGGCGTCGTGAGGCAGCAGGGCTAACCCACTGCGCCACATGCTGCCCATCTGTTATACTATTATTGGCGGTACATGCGGAGATGGTGTGGAGTTGGAGTAGGGAGACAGAGGTTTTGTGGATGAAGATGAAGGTAGGCTCTTGTAAGGCGTCAGGTTTGTGGACGCTGACAACGACACCGCTCCCGTTTGCCCCAGGGATGTGCTTGGGGAGTCTTGTGTTGGTGGCTGCGCTGAAAATATGGAGACAATTTTGGCAGCAATTTAGGCTGGGGGCGGGGTCGAAGTTAGTGCCGATCCAAGGGAACTAGCAAGGATGGATGTCAGGTTTCGGGGATGGGAGGAGCACGGGTGATAGAAATGAAGACCTTATTTTTAGAAGAGCGGTTTTCAAATTTGGAAGAGTTGGGGAAATGTTTGGGATACCGCTGGAGGAGGTTTTTAGGTATATGCAGGTGCGGGATTTTGCAAAAAAGGTTTTCCCGATTTTCGAGTGGTTCTGTCCTCCTCGTTGTGGGAGAGGGTGTTGTCGGTGATGTGGTTAGATGAGGGAGGCATCTCGGCGATCTATGGGAGGATCGGGCATCTCTGGAGGCAGTTGAGGCTAAGTGGGAGGTGGAGCTGGGGATAGAGGTTGTAGTGTGAGGTGCTGTGGAGAGTGAATGCCTCAATCTTGTGAACGAGGCTGGGGTTGATAAAGTATGTAGAGTGCATGAAGTTGAAGATTAATCGGTTGTTTGTTGGGTGGAGCTTATTTGTCAGCGGCGTGGGAGGGGCCCAGCCAATCACGTATATATGTTTTGGTCCTGCCCGAATTTTGAAGGTTGTTCTTTAGCACCATAGTGATATTGCTTGTGGATTTAGAGCCCAGTTACCTGGGGGCCATATTCGGGGTGTCGGATGTGGCGGAGTTGCAGACAGGAGTGGTCACACGTGTTTTAACCTTTGCCTTGTTTATCGCTCACAGGTGGGTCCTGATGGGATGGAAGTCAGTTCCTCGGTGTCTCAGTGTGGTTGGGGGATGTAATAGAAAAGGTGAAATTTGCTCTGAGGGGGGTCAAATGCGGGGATCCATAAGAGTTTGGGTTTGTTTATCCCACATTTTAAGGACCTGGTTACGTCGACGCTGGGAGGGGAGGCCTGAGGTGGGTTAGGGTGTTAGGAGGTTTAGGGCTTTATGTTGGTTTTATTTTGTAATGGTAGGTGTTTTAAATATTAAAATGTTAAAAATTTGAATAAAAATACTTTTTAAAAAAGATATCCCAAGAACTGCCTCACTGAAAATCAATGTGCTCTCACTGTTTCAGCTCACAAACTGTATTTGGATAGTCCACAATTTATGAATCATAATATGCACAAAATCTACCAGCGCAACAGTAGCCAGTCGAAAAGCTCCTAAATATTTAACAATTTATGTGGTTTCATTTTGATCAAATTTGAGCAGAGTGGATTCCCAAAACGTTTCTAAGTAGGATATGCTAGCAAATGTATTGACAGAGAGATTGGTTTTTAAGAATCAAGCTTTCCCTCAAATTCTTACCTGTTTTTGTCTGCACAAAATATTGTCCCTGAAATATAAAAGAGAAAAATATTAATGCGAAATACAGACTTTTTTTTAAATTTAGAGTACCCAATTATTTTTCCAATTGAGGGGCAAATTAGTGTGGCCAATCTACCTCCCCTGCATATCTTTTGGGTTGTGGGGGTGGAACCCACGCAGACACGGCGAGAATGTGCAAACTCCACACGGACAGTGACCAAGGGCTGGGATTTGAACCCGGGTCCTCAGCGCCGTAGGCAGCAATGCTAACCACTGTGCCGCCGTGCTGCCCGAAATACAGACTTATGACACCAACATAAATAGGAAAGATCAAGGCACAAGAAACACTGAGATGCATGAAATTAGAAATTTTAGTTGGATTATTTTGGAAGTAGGTTTAAGGTGGTAAACTAATAATAAAAATAATGCCCAATCATGTTATTCAAAATAAGTTGCAATGCAAATAATCAACCATTATTATGGATAGGTAGCTGGGAATTAATGAAAAAGCCTTGAATATATATGTTGAGCACTTCTTTTACTTTAAACAAGGTTCATACCTGGTGTAAGATCTGGAATTCCTCCAGTCAACCCCAGT
The DNA here is from genome assembly GCF_902713615.1 of Scyliorhinus canicula. Lineage (NCBI taxonomy): Eukaryota > Metazoa > Chordata > Chondrichthyes > Carcharhiniformes > Scyliorhinidae > Scyliorhinus > Scyliorhinus canicula. The sequence goes on along the minus strand of NC_052160.1, from coordinate 62,607,941 downwards.
TTCCTGACTTCCGATGCGAAGTGTGAGTTCACCCAAACCGTAACTACAGTTTCATTCACTGCCGTTTGTAAAGCTGGAAGATTATATCCAAGCAAGTCGATCAGATTCTGAGCACTCAAATTCTGCAAAGAAAAATAATTGAGAAATTAACAAGTTTTAACTTTCACACTGCAACAGAACTGAGACTTTTATTTAAGTCTTGTGAAATAGGGTAAATCTGAGGTATTTGAGGTAAATATGGATTGCCATATTTTAGACTGGTAATTGTAATTCCCAGCTGTCCAATCCACAGTTGAGTACTTAATTTCAGTAACCAGGGGCTGGATTCTCCCCTACCCGGCGTGACGGTGGGTCCCGGCGTAGGGGTGTAGCGCCAACCACTCAGGGGTCGGGCCTCCCCAAAGGTGGGGAATTCTCCCCACCTTTGGGGGCCAACCCCGCGCCGGAGCGGTTGGCACCAGAAGACTGGCGCAAAAAACCGGCGCCCCTGGCAGCGGGACTGGCCGAAAGGCTTTCGCCGGTCGACGCATGCGCCGGCAGTGGCGTCAGCGGCCAGCTGCCGCTGACGTCACCACCGGCGCATGCGCGATATGGGTTTCTCTTCCGCTTCCGCCATGGCGGAGGCCGTGGCGTCTGCGGAAGGAGAAAGAGTGCACCCAGGGCATTGGCCCGGAGTCTGAGCGGGGGGCCCCGATCGCGGGCCAGGCCACCGTGGGGGCACCCCCCGGGGTTCGATCGCCCCCAGCCCTCTCCCAGGACCCCGGGGCCCACTCGCGCCGCTGATCCCGCCGTTACAGAGGTGTTTCAAACCTCGGCGGCGGGAGAGGCCTCCCAGCGGCGGGACTTCGGCCCATCTGAGCCGGAGAATCACCGCAGGGTCCTCGCCGATCGGAGTGGCGAGATTCCCGCCACCGCCACTTCCTGGGTGGCGGAGAATCTCTGCCACGGCGGGGGCGGAGAATTTCGCCCCAGATTTGAGAAATGAAGGGCTGAATTCTCCTTTTGAGAGACTAAGGGCGCGATTCTCCGTTCCCGCGCGGCATCGGGAAGGCCACCGTGAACTCGGCCGAGTTTCACGACGGCCTCGGCGGCCGCTCCTCACACCCTATTTCACCCCCCTCCAGGAGGCTAGGAGCGGCGTTCCGTAAATCTCGGGCACCAGGCCTTGACACTTGCGTCAAGGCGGCGCGCCGAGAATGACGCGACGGCGGCGCCTAAGTGATGTCAGCCGCGCATGCGCAGGTTGACCGGCTCCAACCCGCGCATGCGCGGTTGCCGTCTTCCCCTCCGCTGCCCAGCAAGACGTGGCGGCTTGATCTTGCGGGGCGGCGGAGGGGAAAGAGTGCGTCCCTTGGAGACGCCAGCCCGACGATCGGTGGGCACCGATCGCGGGCCAGTGCCCTCCCGTGCACGGCCGTAGTGCTCACTCCCCTCTCCGCCCCCCACAAGCCACAAACAAAGCTTTGGCGCCATGTTCACGATGGCGGCGACCAGGTGTGGTTGCCGCCGGCGTGAACAGGTCGGGAACATCGGGCCGCTCGGCCCATCCGGGTCAGAGAATCGCCGGTCGCCGTGAAAAATGGCGAGCGCTGATTCTCCGAGCGGGGGGTGGGAGAATCGCGGGGGTGCCAGGGCGGCGTGTCGTGAGTCGCCCGGCCCTCCCGCGATTCTCCCGGCGTGGGGAGCGGAGAATCGAGCCCCACGGGTGCGATTCTCCTGAAAAGTTTCTAAATGTGGTAGTGAGTGGAAATTGCCGCAGGCTTTCCAGTGCTCGGCCCAGCGAGGCCGGCAATGCAATTCAATGTTAATTCGCCCACTTAACTAGGCCTCACTGCGTATGACTGATCTCGCTGGGACCGCGCTCGCCAGCCCCCTGCTAACAATGTCGAGCAGCACTTAAGCTGCACTTGCTCAGCCAACCCCAGCCAGCTCACAATAATGGCGCCAAGGAGACCCTCCCCAAGATTCAGGGACGCTGACCTGGGGAGGCTCCTGGACTCGGTAGAGACCAGGAAAGATGTCCTGTTCCCCCAGGGGTCCCAGAGGGTGAGCCACAAGACAGCGAGATGGCAGCAGCGGTCAGCTCAGAAGAACCGACCTCCAGTGCCAGAAGAAGGTCAATGACCGACACAGGGCAGCATGAGTGAGTAGACACCAATGACCCCCACTCCCACCACCAGCATCAAGGGAGCATCCACTCCCCCCAACCCCCACAGGTGATGCCCAACCCTCTCTCCACCCCCCTCCCTCCTGCTAGGATGGTGACCGCAGCGGAGAGCCTGGTGCACGATGTCAGCACCATGAGTGAAGGTGTCCAAGGCATTGCTCAATCGGTGACGGCCATGGCCGAGGGTCTCGACAGAACGTCTGCCTCACTGAGGTATGTCACCCAGTAAGTACCAGGCTGATCTAGATGAGGTTCTGCGGGACATGCCCTGTTCTTAGATGGGAATGACTGCAGCGCTGCAGAGCTTGTCCCAGTTATTACGAACCAGGGTTTCGAGAACCCCAAAGTGTATCATGGAGTTCACCTGACCCACAACTTTTAATAAATTTTGGTTATGGGGAGCACAAAGGCCGCTTTACAGGTGTGGTGCAACAGAGATCTAAAGTATTTTAAAAACAAAACAATGTTTATTCTATGAATCTAATTAACATTTTATAAACACACAGTAAACATTTTAGCAACTATCAACTCAAATACTCCCCCCCACCAAAAGAATACCATACTCTATAAGTAACCCTTAATCTTTCCTAACAACATCCATAAGCCAAATACCCTCTTTAACAAAGGCAGCAGATTTTTAATTCTCTATTGAGAGCATTTATCACTTTTAAATTAGCAAGTGATCTGAAGACATTCTTTTCATGCAGAGAGAGATAAAAATTACACCTTGTTTGGTTGGATGCAACTCCAACTCTGAAACAAAACCAAAGACACACTGTAGCTGCCAGCTCAAAAATGAAAGTAAAAGCAGACAGACAGCCCAAATCCACCCATACTCTGACATCACTGCAGCTATTTGATAAACACCCATTTCTTAAAGGTACATCCACTACAGATATTTGATAAACACCCATTTCCTAAAAGTACTCTCACATGACACAGTCACAGGTGGGCATTGCCAAGGTGCTGCAGAGCATGTCCCAGTCACTGAGGAGAATCACCAAGGGCATCGACACCATGGTGCTGATATTGGGGAACCGCCGTGGCTGGCAGAGCCAGGTGATGCAGGGGCAGCAGAGCTCGAACCAGCTGTCCCTCCATCCCAAGGTGGCTCTCACGGCCCTAATGGGCATCAACCGGGAGTCAGGGGTGCCAAGTGCCTACCCAGTCCGTCCAGCTCCCCTGAGTTCCACCCCTCTGATGTGGCCACGTCTCAGGGTCAGGACATGGGACAGGGTGGTACGGCTGTGCATGCACTATCGACAAGTCAGGTGTGGCTTCCGGCCTCAGAGCCCCCAGAGAACGCTCACCAGCGGCATCGAAGGCCGCAGGGCGAGATAGGCAGCTGGCTGCCTCCACCTCTGATGTGCTTCCTGAGGAAAAACCACAACGTAGTGGTAGAGATATGAGGGCCAAGCACAATGAGGATCACTGAGGATATCGGAATAGGGGGAACGGGGTGCAGCATCATCTTGAGTGGGGTTTGCATGACATATTAAACATCTTTTTGGACAACCATTATGATGCTGCCACATCCTTCTGCAATGCGGGCTGCCCCCCAGACCCTTTGCCCAAGACTCCAGGCATCCCGTCCATCTTTCCGTGACGTTCACTCCAACCATGGGCATGTCCCCGGAGCTGTATCCCATCCCCCGGGAGTTCCAATGTTGCATTGTGGTGTTGCCTCCTGCAGTGTTCAAGCAGTTTCCAGGCATCAGGGTGTGATTGGTATGTTAGGCAATAACTCCCACATGCTACAGTGCCCACCCAGGGGAATCCACTTGGCATGTGTGTAGTGCTCACTTAACCACTATTGCCAATTCCCTATTAGCAATAGCCTACAACCGTGCAGACAGAGGCCTCAGCACATTGGTGGGGGTTATGGGTTGTCATTGCAGTAGATGGGCAAGGAAAGGGGTTGCCTCCGGAACGGGCACACACAATACAGAGGTTGCCATGATGGTTCCGCGAGCAGTTACCCCTGGTTGCCTGGCAGCGCAACCCCCCACCCCCCCCATGGCAGTCCACCCATGCGCAGGGTACCCCATCCTCAGCCGAGAGTCCCCCATCCCCCACCGAGCACTGGGGTGGCAAGCCCAGCACACCAGGCTCTTTGTCTGCGAGTAACAATGGCTACTCACGTCCTCAGCTCCCCACAGAAGCATTTCCACCAGATTCAGGTTTTTCAAAAGGAGTATTAATCAGCGCCTGCGTGAGGACTTGCTGGGAAGGCCACTGAATGGTGGGATGCCATTGGATGGCTCGCGTTAATTGTATGGAAATGGGGCTTAAGTGGTGATAATTGGTATCCCGCCACGTTACAGTGAGATTGCGATTTCGCCTATGGGAGGGGGCTGGTTGCATTGCCAATACGCGGATCTCGTTTTTGACCTCTCCCACTATTCACCCGGCCTCGTTATGCCTTGAGCGAGAGTGCAACGAGGCTGGAGAATTGCGGCGCAAGGGTGCGATTCGGCGGCCTCATTGCACTAAATTTGGTGTGGGAAGGAGGCCATTGAATCTCACAAGAGGCCTCTTATGAGATTTGCGACGCTCAAAACTTATCGCAAGATTTCACGAAATCTTGCAAGATGTTGCAATCTGGATCGTGCCCTCAGTAGACGTTCCAACGACAGTTCCAACGCGCCACAGCAAAAAACCGCACCGACCTCCTCCGAAGACAAACACGGGACACCACTGACAGAGTACCCTTCGTCGTCCAGTACTTTCCTGGAGCGGAGAAACTACGACATCTTCTTCGCAGCCTTCAATACATCATCAATGAAGATCTTGCCAAGGTCATCCCCACACCCCCACTACTGGCCTTCAATCAACCGCGCAACCTGAAACAAACCATTGTTTGCAGCAAATTACCCAGCCTTCAGAACAGCGACCACAACACCACACAACCCTGCCAGGGCAATCTCTGCAAGACATGCCAGATCATCGACTTGGATACCACCATTACACGTGGAAACACCACCCACCAGGTACGCGGCACATACTCGTGCGACTCGACCAATGTAGTCTACCTCATACACTGCAGGAAAGGATGTCCCGAAGCGTGGTACATTGGCGAGACCATGCAGACACTGCGACAATGAATGAACGGGCATCGTGCGACAATCACCAGGCAGGAATGTTCCCTTCTAGTCGGGGAACACTTCAGCAGTCAGGGGCATTCAGCCTCTGTTCTCTAAGGCGGTCTTCAGGACACGCGTCAATGCAGAATTGCTGAGCAAAAACTTACAGCTAAGTTCCGCACGCATGAGTGCGGCCTCAACCGGGATCTTGGATTCATGTCGCATTACATCCACCCCCCACCATCTGGCCTGGACTTGCAAAATCCTACCAGCTGTTCTGGCTTGAGACAATTCACACCTCTTTAACCTGTGATTATCTCTCTGTAATGATTTGATTACCTGCAAATGCTTGCATTCCAAGCATTGTCCAGCATCTCTGACTTTGTCTATATAAATGTTTCTGGAACATACCTCTCCATTCACCTGAGGAAGGAGCAGTGCTCCAAAAGCTCGTGTTTGAAACAAACCTATTGGACTTTAACCTGGTGTTGTAAGACTTCTTACTGTGCTCACCCCAGTCCAACGCCAGCATCTCCACATCTCAGTAGACGTGATCAGCATATTTCTAATTTCAAAATGCGTTTTCCAGATTCTCCTGGTGTCCAGGATCTAACAGCCACACCTGGCAGACCTTGCCAGGGCATCATTTAGGTGCTGGTCCACAAAGGGCGGCATGTGGCGCAGTGGTTAGCACTGGGACCGCGGCGCTGAGGACCCAGGTTCAGATCCCGGCCCTGGGTCACTGCCTGTGTGGAGTTTGCACATTCTCCCCATGTCTGTGTGGGTTTCACCCCCACAACCCAAAGATGTGCTGGTTAGGTGGATTCGCCACGCTAAATTGCCCTTAATTGTAAAAAGAAAAATAATTGGCTACTCTAAATTTATAACAAAAAAGGTACTGGTCCACAAAACGTGGGCCGTTCATAATGGTACCTAGGGGGGTTTCCCAGGCCATTAGAAATCTCCGGGGTGGTCAGGGACAGGGCAGAGTGGCACTCTGGCACTCCTATTGGGGCAGCAGGTTAGCATGGTGGTTAGTATAAATGCTTCACAGCTCCAGGGTCCCAGGTTCGATTCCCGGCTGGGTCACTGTCTGTGTGGAGTCTGCACGTCCTCCCCCTGTGTGCGTGGGTTTCCTCCGGGTGCTCCGGTTTCCTCCCACAGTCCAAAGATGTGCGGGTTAGGTGGATTGGCCATGCTAAATTGCCCGTAGTGTCCTAATAAAAGTAAGGTTAAGGGGGGGGGGTTGTTGGGTTACGGGTATAGGGTGGATACGTGGGTTTGAGTAGGGTGATCATGGCTCGGCACAACATTGAGGGCCGAAGGGCCTGTTCTGTGCTGTACTGTTCTATGTTCTATGTTCTATTGGCACCCAGGCACCTTGGCACTGTTGGTCTGGCACCCTGGCAATGTCACCCAGGCACTGCCACTGCATGGGTGGCAGGCTGGCAGTGCCAAAGTACTTACGTGCCAGTTTGCACTACCAGGGATCGGACCCGAGGATGCCTCACCAGGTGGAGGAATGTTAAATGGGGTTCCCTGGGGCCATCCCAAGGTTGTAGGGGAGGGGAGTCCTGAAAGATCAAGGTAACCAGACAAAATGGACCCCAATCAAGGAGGAGCCTTTCCTCTCAGCCAGCCAGGAGAAAATTACTCATGTGCGCCACAAAACGTCCTGCTAATTGTGCCCAAAGCTGGATATAGAATTTTTTCAGTTGAGTCACATCCTAAGGGTTCCCGTCAGAACTGAATCCCATGCAATTAATGTTCCCACTGGGGGTGCAGTTTATCCCAAATGGAACAGCACTTTACCGATGTGAATTGGAAGCGATTCCCACCCCTGCTCGCAGCAGATTCGCAGGGGCCGAAATTTACATCAAAGAGCCAAACAAGCTGGAGCTGATTATACACGCTCCACTCACCACACACCCTCATTCCAGCCAAGAAGATGGCTCCCCTCTACCCCGTGTCTTTTGAGGAGAGGAAGGACTCCTTCTTCCCCATGGTGGGTCGCCGACTCAAGCTGCCCTCCAAGAGGCGACACTAGTGATCCTGAGGGGTATGTGTCACTGGCAAGGCGTCTATTCTGAGAAGGGCAGTGTGCCAGGGGGGGTTCCATAGGCCACGGTGCAGGTGTCCTTTGGTTGGGGTGAGCTCTGCTATCCCGTTTCCTCTGCAGTGGAGCTGCACTTCTGAGGAGTGCACTGAGGAGTGGCAACACCTGGTGGGCCAGTGACTGAGCATGACCAAGCCCATCCCCTTGATGATACTGTTGGGGCATGATGGTTTCCACAGAGGACAGACTGGCTGGGTTCTTACATGACAAGAGGCTCTCTACGCATTTATAGCACACAATGAGCAGTCAAGTGTGAACAGCCAGGGGCCTGTAAGTTACACCAAAGAGATGAGCTTAAATCACATACTGGCAGTTTGGGCCTGGCCACTCTGGTACCGAGGGGACAACCCAAGTGTACGAACATGGCACCAGGCCATTCCCCGCTGCCCAGGCAGCCATCCCACAGCAAGCCAGACAGGTTTTGAGAGCTTCCTTACCTTCTCGTTCCCCTCAACATGTCACCCAAGCCACACTTGTAAATACATGCACCAATTCGCGCCTAGGTGACTCCAGCCTGAGGGAGTGGAGCACCATGTAAGGGTGGAGCATACCATGTCCAACCCGCTAATGACATTCAAATCCATGCAAATGACGGTTTTGCATGGGCTTGCCAGCACAAACATCACTAACGCCACTCACGGGGGACCAGAACATGGCATTCAAACAGCGTCAGGCGCAAATTGAGATTTTTACATTATCCACTATTCTCTGCCCGGTCGCAATTCTAGTTGTTGGTGTCGGGAGGCTGAGAATCCAGCCCAAATGTTTCCTCCACACAAATGAAAAAGATAAGAGGATAACTTGAAATTTCAATGTGACTTCTGAACTTCCAAGTGAATCACATTACCAAAAGGCTAATTAAAAGTTTCAAATATTAATTTTACACCATCTAGGACAACTCCAAACTTGTGTCCGACACAATTTTCTTAATATGATTACTATGAGCATCTTCTGGAAAATGCACACAGTTGCTTCCAGTTGGAAACAAAGGGAAACATTAAACTATACACCCAGCAGAAACTAAACTGATCGATAGTTAAATGCCTTGAGGTACTTTGCCACTCTAAGACTGCCAGGTTCATTGCCTTCTGCAATTTCACCTGAGCAGGTGGTAAAGAAAGCCATCCAAAGGGCGACACGGTAGCACAATGGTTAGTACTGTTGCTTCACAGCTCTCAGATTCCAGGTTTGATTTCCGTTTGGGTCACTGTCTGTGTGGAGTCTGCACGTTCTCCCTGTATCTGCGCAGGTTTCCTCTGGGTGCTCCAGTTTCCTCCCACAAGTCCCGAAATACGTGCTTGTTAGGTGAAATGAAATGAAAATCGCTTATTGTCACAAGTAGGCTTCAAATTAAGTTACTGTGAAAAGCCCCTCGTCGCCACATTCCGGCACCTGTTCGGGGAGGCTGGTATGGGATTTGAACCCGCGCTGCTGGCCTGCCTTGGTCTGCTTTAAAAGCCAGCTATTTAGCCCTGTGCTAAACCAGCCCCAGTCTGAATTAAACATTCTGAATTCTCCTTCTGTGTACCCAAACAGGCACCGGAATGTGGCAACTGGGGGATTTTCACAGTAACTTCATTGCAGTGTTAATGTAAGCCTACTTGTGACAATAAAGATTATTGTAAAAAAGGTCCCAATTATGTTATTAGAACTCAAGTTCAATTTTAACTCAACCCTGAGGGTGGTAAGCTACTTCGCTTTCCTGACCAGTTAATCTTGAAACAGAAGAGAATCCTATCCAGAAGAAACTGAGAAGGGTGTTCTCTCCCTAGGCTCAGCATCCACTTTCCAGGGCATGAGATCAAAGTAACTCAATCCCATTATTTACCTGTGTTATTATTTATCACCACTTCTCACCAAATGAACACAGTGGTTAAAACCAGAGAGGGCTCATTGTGATGTTAACGACTGAAAAATTAACTCGTAACACAGTTTCCTGCCAGAAACTAGATGGTAGTTAAAATTCATGCCAAAAAAAAAGTGCAACCTGAACAACCAGATCAAAATCAGATAAGTTTAGTAATAAGAATGGGCAAACCTTTACTTCCTGCGGATTCAGACTTGCGAAGGTTTCAAAATCCATATTTACTCTAGAATTCGCAAAAATTTCAAGATCAGCCAGTGGGGCAGCACCTTATATAAAAGAAACGGCATTCATAAGAACATAATAAATATAACAGAAATGGGCCAGTCAGCCCGCAATAATATTGCACCTTTCAATAAAATTGTAGATAATCTGATTGTGGTCATAATTCCACATTCTTGCCTGCCTCCACCACTCCAAACACCTTTTATCTTATGTGGTAAACTTCTTTGCAGCACTTTATTGAATGCCTTTAGGAAATTTAAATACAATACGTCCATTGCCTCCCCTTTATCCACCTTGCTTGTTCCATCCTCAAAGAATTCTAAGAAATTGGTCAAACACAACTTTCTTTTAATAAAACCGTATTGACTCTGGCTGATTGTGTTACGATTTTCTAAATGTCTTGCTACTTCCTTATAATGGATTCCAGACTTTTCCCAATGACAGATGTTAGGCTAATTGGCCTATAGTTTCTGTTTTCTGGCTCCCTCCTTTGATTAGTGGTGTTACTTTTCTGTGGTTTTCCAATTTCCAGAGACCTTTTTAGAACCTCGTAAATTTTCAATGATAACAACCAATGCATCCAATATCACTGCAACCACTTATTTTAAGACTCCAGTGGTTTGATTTTTCTGAAGTCACGAAGGCTCGTTGGATCTTGTAAAATAGCGGGCAAGACCCAGATGTTGAAATTCTACCTCCAGTTCTGGCAGACCCAATTTTTGCCAGCAAGGGAAGGGCGTGTGGTATGATACATACAGGAGGGAAACCTGAATTCTGCAAGGTCATTGGAACTTACAACAGAGCTCAAGCAGGCCCCATTTTGGCTGTTCTAAGAGCTTGAGCATGCAGTTTGGGAGCCACAAATTGATTGAGTAGCTATAAATACTCATGAAAAGTTGATAAGGGCTGTTTAATTCATGATCTGATGCTTCTTTAAATCCCCTGCTCTTTAAACTTGAAATGAAACAAGGTTAATTTTTCAGTGAGAGTTAAAAATCTACTGATTGCTGGGCTACTTTGATTGACCAGCATCCCCTACAGGTTAAAGAAAAACATTAGTTCTTCGTTGACATTTCCCAAGGGTTATTCTTATGTCATTATGATTACATTGTTGAGTTTCGAAGCCACAATTGCCTCAGCAGGGGATTTGGTGTTCACAGTCTGATTGACAGTTTTAAAAGCTATTAAGGGATTAGTTGATATGTCTTATGATGAGAAGCTTGCTTGTTTTTATAGGAGATTGAACACCTGAGGAATTTTAAAAACTTTGAATGGTTTTCATTAAAGGGAGTTTTTCTCAATCAAGGGTGTAAGAGTGAGAATTGCACTTGATTGTTAGAAATGTATTTTGTCACCTCCACATGGCACCTGGTGTCTACTTGGTGGACACTGGAGTAGTGACTATGGAGATGGCATAGGGGGCATTGTGGATGGGTGGGTGAGATTAATTATCAGGATTAAACATGTGAATCCTCTGCATCACAATAACCTAAGGGATCACATTCAACATAGCTTCAGAAAGGAGGATCCTGTCAAATCAATCTTTTTGACTTAGTTGAGCAAGTGACAATGCAAATAGTTGGCAGAAAACACTATTGTGCATTGCATCCGGATTTACAAAAAGCAAATTCAAAACATACATCATGGGAATCAATAAGAAATCATCTGAAGGGTGAAAAGTAATTGGAGCTTATTAGAACAGGTAGGTCATAGCTGGGGGTGGGAGGGGGGCTGTAAATTACTAAGTGTTGGGGCCACTATCATTTCTAATGTTTATCAATCTCTAAACATATTTTTTAAGGATTTTGAAACTCAGTATAAATTAGCCAATCTACTGGACATGCTAAATTGTGAAGAGTGGTGTAATTGAAGGAGGAAGCTGAAAAATATAGGATGAGTTGGATAGTAAAAAATAAAAAATATCCATGGCAGTTTGCCCAATCTCACAGCTTAATTTCCTTGGAATATCAGTATAAACCCCAGAGAACTGTCATAAATGGGCATTTATGGACTTCCGGTGGTGGCCATGGTGTGAGTGGTCGCACACAGGGCAGCTCCTGCTTGAAGTATAGAAAGGAGCTCTTTTTACCTGAAAAAGGGAGTATCTCCAACGGAAAAGTGTAGCTGAAGGTTGAAGAAGACCCCCCTAGCTGTGGCACGTCTGCTAGTTAGCACACCCGGCAGAAGAAGGTGAAAGGCCTGGCCAAGGAGTTGGAAGAGACCTGTGGCGGAGCAGCTATTAGAAAGATGATGGAGGGAGAAGTGTCAGTGCAAGTTGGAAGGCCACAGATGGAACAGTTGATGGCTTTCACCAGGGAAGAGACCTGTCAGGAAATGAAAGAGATGCAGGAGAACAGATTGAAGGCCATCAAAGGGCTTTGGCACTGCAGAAGGGCTTGATGAAAAAGGACAAAAAGTGTTTGGAGGCACAGGGGTGATGTAAGACAACAGCGATCGGGTGGTGGCATTGAGAGCGGAGGTGGGGCTCTTAGGAGACCTTTGCAAGATGCTGAGAGCAAAGGTGGAACAGCAAGAGAACAGGTCAAGAAGGCAGAACCTGTGTATTGTCGGCCTGCCTGAAGGGTTAGAAGGCACCAGTGCCATGAGGTATGCCTCGAGGATGCTGGCAGGGCTGGTGGAGGAGGGGGTGCTGGACAAGGCTCCTGAGGTGGACAGAGTGCACAGGTCTCTGAGGCAGAACCAAGAGTTGGGTGCTGCCACGAGCGGTGATTGTAAGACTCCATAAGTTTGTGGAAAAAGAGAAGAACCTGCAGTGGGCCAGAGAGAAGAGGAGCTGCGAATGAGAAGAGAACAAGATCCAAAAACACCAGGATATTGGAGCTGAACTGGCAAAACGGCGTGCTGGATTAAATAGGGCCAATGCTGTGCTGTACTGACGGCAGATCAAGTTTGGGGTGCTCCACCTGGTGAAAATATAGGTGACTTATGAGGGCCGTGAATATTATTTTGAGACCCCCAAAAACGGCCAATGACGTTATGAAGGAGAACAAGTGGGGAGGAAAACGAAACTTTATTAGGAGACGGAGGTGCCAGCACCTTGGAGCAATGGAAGATATGGGTAGAGTGGGAGAAGTTTTTTCTTTTCCTCCCAGGTGGAGAGTTTTTCTTTTTCCTGTTGGGCCAACAATGGGTAGCAGGGGTGAAAAGTTTGTAAGGGGATGGCCGTCCCTCCCGTCCTGCTGCCTGTGGCAGTGTATTTCAATTTTGTTTGTCTTTGGGGGAGGCGACCTGTGGTCTGAAATGTGTCTTGTTTGGGTGGGAGAGCGGGAGGTCCACAGGGAGCCTTCTGCACAGAACAAAGAGGTGTGTGTGAGGGAGGGATGGGGGGGTGGGGGTCAGATGGTGGAGCCTTTGGGCAGGAGTTGCCACGCTGGCAGGTAATGCTGGTGAACGGAAGTGAGTTGGGGGAGATGGCAACATGAGTTTGCCGTGGGGGAGGGGGGATGCGGCGTGGCAGGGTTGGAGAAGAAGCGTGGTCAGGATTGGAGAAGGGGGCCATCTTCAAAGGGCCCGGAACAGGGTGAAACTAGAAGGGTAGAGCCAAAAGTGGAGGATGGCAGATGATAAAGGGGAATGGAGGGGGTAAGCCCCCCGTAAGGCTTATAACATGGAACATGCGAGTGCACAATGAAAAGATCTCAGATTTTTGCGCACCTCATGAGTTTAAAAGCGGAGGTGGTCTTTCTGCAGGAGACGCATCTCCGCATGAAGGACCAGGTTAGGTCGAGAAAGGGATGTGTGGGTCAGGTATTCCACTCGGTGTTTGACTTAAAGTCACGGGATGTAGCCATCTTGATGAGCAAGAAGACGGAGTTTGTGAGCACGAAGGAAATGAGGGACCCAGGTTGGGAGATATGCGGTGGTGAGCAGGGTATTGCAGGGGTGAATGTATATGCACCGAATTGGGACGATGTAGTGTTTATGAAGGGGTTGTTAACAGTGAACCCGGACTTGGCTATGCACCAGTTGATTATGGGAGAAGACTTTAATTGTGTTCTAGAGTCAAGGGTGGATAGGTCGAGCTCCAGGTCAATAGGAAGGAAAGGATTGGCAAAGGAGCTGTGAGGGTGCGTGGAAAAGATGGGTATGGTGGAACCATGGCGCTTTAAAAACCCAGGAGGAAGGGAGTACTCCTTTTTCTCACATGTTTACAGGATGTACTCCAGAATCAACTTTTTTGTGGTCTGCCGGGAAGTATTGGTGGGGGTGGAGGGGGTGGAGATAGTAATTTTGGATCATGTGCCCCACTGGCTGAAGATTTTGCTTAGATCGGGATGGCAGCAGAGGCCGGGATGGAGGCTCGATTCGGGGTTGTTAGCAAGATAAAGGGCTCTGGTATTTGGTGCGGTCGGGGACTAAAGATTATATAGAATTGAACCAGAGCAGGGAGGTGTTGGCGGCCACATTTTGGGAGGCACTGAAGGTGGTGGTCCGAGAGGAGATTATCTCGTTCAAGGCACATGAGGATAGGAAAAGGAGAGAGCTGTATTGGGGTTTAATGAATGAGACAGTCAAAGTAGATAGGGAGTATTCCAGTGCGCCCATCATGGAGGGATTGGCAAGGAGGAAATAGCTGCAGGGGCAATTTGATAGGTTGACAACGGGGATGGTGGTGGGGCAGCTGCGTAGGGCAAGGGAGGAGCAGTATGAGTACGGGGAGAAGGCTAGTCGAATGCTAACACACCAACGACGGAGACAGGCCGTGTCCAGGGAAATATTGAGGATGCGGACAGCGACGTGTGATGGAGCTGGGGAGGGTAAATGAGATGTTTAGGGAATACTTCAGGGAGCTGTAACACGGCAGACCCAGGGGGATGAAGAAGGGGACATGGAGCAGCTTATGGATGGGCTGAAGGTGTACAAAGAGAAGAGCAAGGCGCTAAAGGAGCCTTTGGGACTGAGGGAAGTGTTGGACAGTATAAGAGATATGGGGCGTGATTCTCCGCAAATGCGGCAAATCGTAAAGGCTGCCGTGAAACTGGCCGTGTTTCACGGCAGCCTCCGCGCCCCCTCACGGGACCCGATTCTCCTCCCCCCGGGCGGGGCTAGCAGCGGGGCCCCGTGAAGCACGGCATCGCGGCCTTAGCGACCGTCGCTAAGTCCGTGCGCCAAGCGTCACGCCGGCTGACGGGACTGCCTGCGATCGGTGGGCACCCATCATGGGCCCATGCCCCCCTTGGCACGGTCATGGTACGGCCGTGCCAATCAGAGCCCTGGATGCCCAGAACGGGTATGTTGCGGCCGTTTTTACGACGGCAGCAAGCAGGTGTGTTTGCTGCCGTAAAAACGGCTGTAAAGGCCTGGGAACTCGGCCGTAAAAAACGGCGAGCAGCGATTCGTGTTGTGGGGGGGGAGAATAGTGGGAGGGCGTGAAAAATGGCGGGGACGCCCTCTCGCTATTCTCCGACCCGTCGTGGGCAGCGGATGAAGCCCATGAAGTCAGGAAAGGCCCCGGGGTTAGAAGGTTACCAACCAGAATGTTATAAGGAGTTTGCAACAGAACTGGCTTTGCATATAATGGGGCCATTTAGCGAGGCGCTTGAGAAGGGGGAGCTGCTGTAGGCAATGACGCAGGCAACAATCACATTGATACCAAAGAAGGGGAAGGAGCCATTAGAATGTGGGTATTACATTCCCATATCGTTGTCAAACACAGAAGTAAAAGTGCTGACTAAACTGGTGGCGAGGACGATGAAATGTTGTGTCCCGGGAGTAATCGTGGAGGACCAGACAAGATTGGTAAAGGGCAGGCAGCTCTCTAGTAATATAAGGAGGCTGTTAAATGTCATTATGACTCCATTGAGAGGTGGGTACCGGAGGTAGTGGTGTCCATGGACGTGGAGACGGCATTTGACCGGCTGGAGTGGCGGTACCTGTTTGAGGTCCTGGGAAGTTCTTAATCACCCTGTTACAGAGGCAGAGGTAGAAGGGGTGATTGGCGTTGTCAAACCTGCTGCATTATTATTGGGCAGTGGACGTGAAGAAGGTGAGGCGGTGGTGGGAAGGAGAGAGGGCAGAATGGGTTAGGATGGAGGACGAATCCTATATGGGGTCCAGCCTGTGGGTTATGGTGACGGCGGTGTTGCCACTGGCGCCAAGGAAATACACAGAGAACCCAATGGTTCAGTCCACAGTGAAGGTCTGGAACCAATTGAGGAGGTCCTTTGGGATAGAGGGGATGTCGATGTTAACGCCGCTGTGCGAAAGCACTGATTTGAGCCAGAGGGACAGATGGTATGGTAGGAAGTAGGGCTAATTAAGTTGAGGGATTTGTACCTGGAAGAGAGGTTTGCCAGTATAGAGGAACAGAAGTAGAGGGCAGAGATCCTCAGAGGAAGTGCATTTAGATATTTGCAGGTAAGAGACTTTGCATGCAAGGTTTGAAAAGAGTTCCCCAAGCTACCGAAGTATGCCCTGCTGGAGCAACTGCTGCTTCCGGAAGGGCAGGATAGCAGACATATATGGGTGACTGGAAGAGCAGGGAGGTGAGCAGGTGGTGATTCAGGAAAAGTGGGAGGGGGAGCTTGGAGGAGAGATAAATTGTGAAGTGTTGGAGTGTAGAGTGAGGCACTACGCAGGATTAACACAACTTCCTCTTGCACGAGGATGAGCCTGATGCAATTCAAGGTGATACACAGGGTGTATATGAATCGGGTAAAATGAGTGGATTCTTCCAGGGAGTGGCAGATGAGTGCGAGAAGTGTGGGTGGGGGCCAGCAAACGACACACATATGTTTTGGGGACTGCAAGAAGCTAGAGAGATACTGGGTGGGAGTGTTTGCAGCACTAACAAGGATTGTGGGGGAGGAGGTTGGGCCAGACCCTTTGGTCATGATATTCTGGATATCGGAGAAGCTGGAGCTGATGGTGGGGAGGAAGGCTGATGCCGTGGCCTTAGCCCTCTGGTTGCCGGCAAAGGATCTTACTGGAATGGCGGTCTGTAACGCCGCTGTGGGTGGCGGCCTGGTTGGGAGACTTATAAGACTTTCTCCATCTGTAAAAGATTAAATTGAGGGGTTCAGTGAAGGGCTTTGAGGTAAGGTGGGGAGTGTTCATCACCATGTTTGAGGATTTCTTCGTCGCGTGGGTGGGGGGGTGTGAAAATGGGAAAAGAATTGTACAAACTGTATTACTGTGTGTTGGGGAGTATGTTCCTCAGAATGTTTATGTTTTGTAAACGTTTAAATAAGTTTGCAATAAAATACATTGAAATGAAAACAAACAAATGGACTTTTATGGCATATCTCCAGGCTTTCTGCCAGTCCTCCAGCGAAGTTACACGACGAGATTGGGGGGACCCCATGGAAATTCCGCACCCCCACCCCCCCAGTCCATTTAAGGGCAGAACAGTGACAAATGGCATTTAAGGCAAACAAATCTGGAATATGCACATAGGAAGAAAAACTGGAAGACATACATGAAGACAGACATTCATAAAAGCTTCTAAAATAGCTAAGGATGAAGTTGAAAGAGACGTGAGTCAAAAGCCTACAATCCAACGAAAGCAGAGCAGCAAGCAACAAATATATTAAAATTACTTCAGCCCTGCAACCCAAAAAGATGTGCAGAGTAGGTGGATTGGCCACCCTAAATTGCCGCTTAATTGTAAAAAAAAATTGAGTACTCTAAATTTATTTATTTTTAATTAGAATAACAAATATATTAAAATTGTGATCTACATAATCTAAACTGTAAAGAGTAAATCAGAGGAAGTCAAGATCCAACGATACAGTTCTCCGATCAGTTGCTCTTTAAATATGATGTTCAGTTCATTTAACAGTTAATATTGAAAACATTCAAGTAATGAAAACAGTGAATAGAATTGCCATGAGGTTTATTTCTAATGTAAAGGTCTGAATGCCAGGGTTATATTGAAGGAGGTACTAAGGTGATGTTACAGAAGATATACATTATAGTTAAGGTATAGCCCAGTATAAGATAAACATGGAATATTACTTTAAACTTCATTGTGAGCATAGAACAGGGAAACACAGGTTTAAAATTTAAAAGTGATATTTGGAAGTTTTTTCTCGCAAAAATTGAGCATTTTTACCTTGATGAAAATTGGCATTGAAAAACAATGGAAATTAAACCTAATCAGTTTCCATAATGGGCATGTGATCTACAATTCCAGTTTTAACTTGCTGGGTGACAAGTTCAAAATTTACTGCATGGAGTGACATGGAATAAAGAACATGATTTTACAGGGTTTCAGGGAGCATGCTAAGAGGCAAGAGCGTAAAATCAGGTGGGATGGTGGGGTTACCATGTCCATCACATTCCCTCAACCCGCTGGCATTTTACCAGCAACAAGGAAGGTGACTAATAGTTTGTCCGCCGTGAGGTCAAACAAAGCCCGATTGAGGCCTGCATTCTGGGGCTTCCTCAGTCTTTGCTGGTCGAGACTTGCTGCAGTCCAAGGAGTGGCCACTGCTCCTGGTGATGCTGCTGTGTCTGATTCCAAGATGTAGGACATTCTCCTTTAAAGGAGAACTGGTCCTGAAAGAAACGAGCTACCGAATGCAAGTAAAATTCAGTCAGGGCTTCAATGACCAGCTGAGATGGGCTGCCTCCAACTTTCCAGTTGGCAAATAACGCCATTGCCGTCCCATGAATCCCAGCCAAACATTCAGTTGCACTGGGGTTGAAATCCTTAGATTTACTTAAAGAAAAATCAATGGTAACTATTAGGAAACTGTTTTCTCTCAAGCCAATTAGAGCTTAAACCAAGTATCCTTCCAGGATTCTAGAACGGCAGAACAAAGTGTGGCAATGCATATGGCAATGTGGCAATCTTTATGTAACAAGTCCACGGAAGCAGAAGTCCTGTCACCAGAATTCCTTTTATTTACAAACCCAACAGCTGAACAACCATGACCATTCAGTCTCTGTCTACACTGGGAGTGCAGAGGATCTGACACTCAAAGGGGTTCCCTGATTGGGCCACTAATCAGGGAACAGTTATTCTAATTGGCCAATCTCACTTTACACTTTACCATTGACCCTGTCAAAATTTGGGGAGTCAGGTGGAGCCTCTTTCCCATTAGAAGAGGTGCCAGGTGGGGCATACATCTATGGAGCCTTCCATCCAAGAAGCTACAATGAGTCCTCCTCGGGACATGTGAAGCTAGTTTCACTGATACTTCCAGAAATACCCATGAGTTACTTAACAAGTTCCCTTTCTTTCTTCTTTGTAAGAAGCCACAAAGAAGTTTCTTCGAAAAAAGCTGAGGTTTCTTTTAAAAAGCTTCAGCTTCTTGTCAGGGTTCAAGCCTCTGGATGGACAGGCAGAATACCAGTTCTACCAGTGTAGGGGTCTCACCAGATAATAACGACTGCTCATTCTGTCCCACCGACTGAGAAGCTAAGAAAGAGCAAACAGTGTAATTTTGAGACCCTGACACCACCTCCTTTTGACTGACCTGGTGGCCCCTTCAGCAGACTGCAATTGAAGCTTTAGCAGGAGTACGAAATGGGATTCAGGGTTTCAAGATCAATATATTTAAGGATCTGACTAAATCAAAACAATGTAGTAAATGTCACTGTTCACAGGCAAAATTGATTAAATTTGAATTGGTGGTGTGACACTGAAAACAGATACTTGTTTGAAGTGTTGTCAAAAAAATTAAATAAAACAGATTTTTTTTCAAATTTGTACTTGCAATGATTTGATTAAATTATCAAGATTTAGATGTTTTATTTTTAAATCCAAGTGGTCCAAGCCAAAAACCCACAAAATTTGTCAATATTTTCAAATATATTTGTAAAACATTTTTCAGTCCACTATCTTAATGCTAACATTTACTTAAGATGAGTTAATATTTCCGGTAGGATATAAGACATAAGGAGGGCTGTGATGTAGTGCTATTGTCACTGGGCTAGTAATCCAGAGACCCGGAATGATGCTCTGGAGCCCGGATTCAAATCCCATCATGACAGATGGTGAAAGTTGAATTCAATTTTTAAAAATCTTGAATTTAAAAAAAAGTCTAACGATGATCAGGAAACGATAGTCGAAATAACCCAGGAAATCTGCCATCCTTACCTGGTCTGGCCTCACTGTGACTCCAGCACCACATCCAAGTGGTTGCCTCTTAAATACTCTCCCAGCTCAGTTCAAGGGCAATTAAGGATGGCCATTTCCAAACTTAAATGTAATGAGACAAGCAGTTTTAATTTACCTAGATATGGCCACATTAGTTGAAAATATATCCATGGGTTACTTTTCTGAGATCCATGTGCAGATAATGCATGGCTGTAAAGCAGATTTTTCTTTGACTGCGTACAAGTAGATAGATCCAGAACCCCTGCATCCCTGTGAGAGAAAGTTTACATCATTAAACCTCATTCCAGGCTCAGATTATTAAGCCAGATTCCACATTTCACTCCAAATACATCAAGGTACTACTGTCCAAGCATTGTATGATACAGTCAGGTCAGACAGACTTGTAATATAAATCATCCTACTTGTTGCAGACAAAGGTGCTGGGCATATTGTCACAGGAAAATAAAACAAAATTTGTCCAGAAGAGTGAGTGCGCATTACATTTGCATTTTTAAAAAATCCACACAATTAAATTGAGGATACAGGTCCTTTGATGATTTTTTTCTTAAGAATATTCAACACAGATGGTTTAACTTACAAACTGCATTTAAGGGAGATATTTTGGTTGATATTATACATGGCAAGAATTTGACTCTAAAGTGGTATAGGTATTGCAAAGTGTTTATACAAGGGGCTGGTTTAGCTCAGTAGGCTCGGGGCTTTTCACAGTAACTTCATTGCAGTGTTAATGTAAGCTTACATATGACAATAAAGATTATTTATGTTTACAAGGAGCAACTAAAACTGTCAACTTTGGAGACAACCTCTCTCTTCTGGCAAGTACTTGGGTGTTACTTGGGAAACTTAAGTCTTTCTCTTAAAAATATGCTACCTATTGCTAGCTAATGGGTGCCTTTTCAGAATGGTGATATTGCTCAAGGGTCTGGTTTCAACATTGAAAAATTGAACTAAAGTATTGCATATTATATGATTGGACTTGACAGGTTAATTTGATTCTAGTGACTGTTGCAAGTGACAATTTTTGGCATGAAAATGGATATTAAAAATGCTCGATACCACAGCAACTGCCTTCGCATGGTTCCACTCCTAACATAGTCAGAATGTGTATTGATATTGTTCCTTTCCCTATGTCCTGCACAGGCACTTCTGCTGTACAAAAGTTTGTATCCTTGGCCCATTCTTTTGCTTCATCTATTATCCCAAAATTATCCCTGCAGGAGGCCAACTTCTCAATGTATGGCAAAGGTACCTTTTCACTATCATATTCAGATTCACATTAGTCACTATACTATCCAGATTCTGTCCAACCTTAGGACATGGAGGAACAGGGGATTCTCCGAGTTTGAGGCTGTGACTGGAGGAAGTGTCGTTTTACAATGAAAAAGCCGATGCTCTGCCCGGTGGGGGGGGGGGGGGGGGGGGGGGGGGGGCTAGAAGCCGCAGCACGGAAAACCCCTGGCGTTCCCAACATAAATGGCCGGAGTATTGCCAGATCCGCATGCATATGGTGGTGACCTGGAGCGGTTACGCCGTACAACATGGCACGGCTGCGTGAGGACCCAGCTGGCCAAATAGTGTCCCCATGGACACCGCTTCTCCACCGTCTGGACACCCCTCACCAGTTCCCCCAGCCCTCGCCGAAGCTCGTCCTGCCAGCAGCAAGGCTCCCACCCAAGTGTGGCGCCGCTGGACACAGTCCACAGCCGCCACACTGGGTTTAGGAAAATTCAGACCACATGTGACCCGCGTGGTTGGGAATTCGGCCCATTGGGGTTGGAGTATCGGGGGTGTCACAACAGCATGCCTCGTTGATGCCAATTTGGATGGGGCGAAGCATCTGAAAAACGACACCGGCCCCGATTTGGTCACAAACGGGGATTCTCCGGCCGGTCGCCGAATACAATTTTGACGTCGGGAAACGTAGTATCCCACCACATATTTTCTGCAAATCAGCTTTGGATGAAGAAGTTTCTCCACACCTGAGTCCTAAATGATCGGCCTGAGACTGCGCCCCCATGTTTTAGAATCGCCAATCAGTGAAAACAAGCTATCAGTGTTCACCCAATCAAGCTCCTTCAGAATCTAGTGTTTCAATGAGATCATCTCTCATTCCTGTAATCTCCAGCGAACATAAGCCCAATTTACATAGAACATACAGTGCAGAAGGAGGCCATTCGGCAAATCGAGTCTGCACCGATCCACTTAAGCCCTCACTTCCACCCTATCCCCTGAACCCAATAACCCCTCCTAACCTTTTTGGTCACTAAGGGCAATTTATCATGGCCAATCCACCTAACCTGCACATCTTTGGACTGTGGGAGGAAACCGGAGCACCCGGAGGAAACCCACGCATACACGGGGAGAACGTGCAGACTCCGCACAGACAGTGACCCAGCGGGGAATCGAACCTGGGACCCTGACGCTGTGAAGCCACAGTGCTAATCACTTGTGCTAACGTGCTGCCCAAATTTACACAACCTCTCATCATACTTAACCCTTCATCTCAGTGAACATTCACTTTACTCCACCTCCAATGCAAATACATATTTGCTTAAATATGGAAACCAAAATTGCACACAGTAATCTAGATGTGGTCTCGCAAAGTTTTGTACAATTGTAACAGGACTTCTTTATTCCTGCACTTCTTTCCCCTTGCAATAAAGGCTAACAACATTCCATTTGCCTTCCTAATTGCTTGCTGCACCTGCATACTACCTTTCTGTGTTCCTTGTATGAGCACACCTACTTGCTCACCTAATTAAAACCTTGAATATTTAACAGCTTCTGGGGGCTGAAGAAAATATATAAAATGTAGGACCTCCTTCTCTCTCTGAACTGTATTTCTATCTGCACTAAGTTCCCAAATTAGCACTCATACTTTGTTGCACTGAAACCTTCTCAAACGCTGACTCCCACACTCATCCTCATCTACAAAGTCCTTCACGATCGTCCCAGTCGGAAATCACTTCTCGGCCTACATCCTATAGTAATAATAATAATCTTTATTAGTGTCACAAGTAGGCTTACATGAACACTGCAATGAAGTTACTGTGAAAATCTTATTTTCCATTCTTCTGATTCAGATCAATTGTACAATCCTTCCTTTCACTTTGCTTCACAATCAGTCACAATATTTTGAACCTTCTTCGCCCCATAATCTGAAGTTCTCTCCCTGAACCACTCCACTTTACCAAATCTCTTCCAACTTTAAGCAGCTTTCTGAAAACCTATTTTCTTCATCTGGTCATTAATCACTTCCCTAATTCCTTCAAACTTCGGCCTGGTTTGAAACCCAACTGTGAAGTGTTTGGTTTTATGGGAGGAGGTGGGGGGGGGGGGGGAGGGGGGAAAGGGGAGAGGAGGGGGGAAAGGGGAGGAGGGGGGAAGAGGAGGGGGGAAGAGGAGGGGGGAAGAGGAGGGGGGACAGAGATGGTGGGTGGAAGAGATGGGGGGGAAGAGGAGGGGGGAAGTGGGGGGGAAGAGGAGGGCGAGGAGGGGGGAAGAGGAGAGGTGGGAAGAGGAGGGGGAGAGGAGGGGAGAAGAGGAGGGGAGAAGAGGAAGGGGGAAGAGGAAGGGGGAAGGGGAAGGGGAAGGGGGGGAAGAGGAAGGGGGGAAGAGGAGGGGGAAGAGGAGGGAGGGAAGAGGGGGGGAAGAGGAGGGAGGGAAGAGGGGGGGAAGAGGAGGGGAGGAAGAGGAGGGGGTAGAGGAGGGGGAAGAGGAGGAGGGGAAGAGGGGGGAAGAGGAGGGGAGGAAGAGGAGGGGGTAGAGGAGGGGGAAGAGGAGGAGGGGAAGAGGAGGAGGGGAAGAGGAGGGGAAGAAGAGGAGGAGGGAAGAGGAGGGGGAGGAGGGGGGAAGAGGAGGGGGGAAGAGGAGGGGGGAAGAGAGGAGGTGGGAAGAGGAAGGAGGAGAGAGGAAAGGGGGAGAGAAGAAGGGGGAGAGGAAGAGGGAGAGGAAAGGGTTTGATTAATAAGGGAATCGGGTTATGGGGAGAAGGCAGGAGAATGGGGATGAGAAAATATCAGCCATGATTGGCGGAGCAGATTCGATGGACCGAGTGGCCTAATTCTGCACCTATGTCTTATGGTCTAAGTGCCTTGAAGATCTTCGACATTAAAAGCTGCAACATAAATGCAAGTAGTGTCATCCAGAAACTAGTAAAATAAAGACAAAACACTTACTCTAAGTTTGAAATTTCCACCAATTGACTTTCATTCATAAGACACATATTTGCCCCACCAATAGCTTTCAAAGATACTGCATTTAGAATTCCATGTAATTGCAGATATCTTTCAATGATGGATTTCACCTAATGAAAAAAATTTAAAGAAAAATTCACAAGTCAATTTTTACAAAGAACATATGTAGATTTTTTTTTGATTGCTTACTTTTCTCAAATGTATGTCGAATAATATTTAAATATATTCCTGAAATTGTATTGACTTCAATCAAAATAAAAATGGGAAGAAACTTGAAGCAATGATGTTGATTTGCTGTCATCAGTTTTACATGATTGTACAAAGTCAAGATCTACCTTAACTTATTTAAAACCCACACATTGTCAAAGAAATTAGCTCTGATCAGTCAATTTGGACTGGCTTCAAGTCCAGGTCCAGAGATGAAAGATACACACGAATTAGCAAGATTAGGCCATACGATTCTTTGAGACTGCACTCCCATTTGGTAAGATCATGGCTAAACTTTCAAATCAGCTCCACTTTCCTGTCCTATCCTTACATCTGTTGGGTGTTTATTTCCATTTGCCTTGAAAGAAAACTCAATAACTGAGCATTCACAGCTCTCCAAGGTAGAGAATGCCAAAGATTCCCAACCCTCTAAGTGAAGAGGTTAATCCTTACCTCAGTCCGAAATGGCTGACGCCTTATGGTGCAAATACACCCCCTAGTTCTAGTCTAATGAGAGGTAACGGTCTCTCAGCTTTAATCCTATCAAACCCCACCCCCAGGAATTTGAGGCATTTCAACGGGTTCACTTCTCATTCTTCTAAACCTTAGAGAATCTAGACCTGTTCCATCACTCCTTATGCCAGGAATCAACAAATTGAAACTTGATATTAGGGCAAATATATCCTACCTTAGGGAAGGAGACAAAAAGTGTACAAAGTCCTCAAAATGTGTTCTCACCAAAGCCCTACATTACTGCATCAAGCTTCCTTACCTGTGAACTCCAACCCTCTTTCAATCTGCTTTTTATATATCTTGTTGACTTTATCTCATTCTATGTTCTCTTTCTTAGTTGATTATTAAAGCCATCCCAATCCTCACATCAACTACCCTCTCGGGCAAAATTGTAAATCTCTGCTTTTTATGTAATACTGGCTGCACCATGGGATTCTGAAGAGTTTGTAAATAGAGGTTTTTTTATACTCATTTTATGGGAGTCACTGGCTGGGCCAGAATTTATCGCCTTAGTGGCTTACAGTCTCTTATTTTTGTTGTTAACATTGATTTAGCAAACTTTGTATTTCAAGGGGCGTCACAGTAGCACAGTGGTTAGCACTGTGGTTTCATAGATCCAGGGTCCCAGGTTTAATTCCCGGCTTGGGTCATTGTCTGTGCGGAGTCTGCACATTCTCCCCATCTCTGCATGGGTTTCCTCCAGGTGCTCCGGTTTCCTCCCACAAGTCCTGAAAGGCGTGCTTGTTAGGTGATTTGGACATTCTGCATTCTCCCTCTGTGTACCTGAACAGGCGCTGGAATGTGGCGACTAGGGGATTTTCACAGTAACTTCATTACAGTTAATGTAAGCCTACTTGTGACACGAATAAAGATTATTATATTAAAAACATGACAATAATAAACTCTGATATCACAACCACTACATCAATGAAACTTATGGAACTTCCAAGGGAACCTAACATCCCCCAGAATCATCTCCAAACTGATGTTGTGACAGAAAGAAGGGCTCTTACTCCATCTTTCAGAATTAAGCAGTTATAATTGATGGAATGCCAGTAGAAACAAATGCTGTCCCAAATTGCTCATTCTTTGTCTAAGTTGTACTAAATCTGCACCCAAAACCTTTGACATTTTCTTTGGAAAAAAGTTTGTAATTTAGCTCAGCATTAATATTTTTATATTCTTCTGGTTTAAGTACCACGGTGTTTTCCAGCTTTTGCATCACCAATGCAGAAAGTGTCTCAACTTCAGTGATATTCCAGTTGTTGACTTCTATCACCGTAAACACAGTGGATATGTTCCCCAGCAGCTGAATCTGATTTTCTGGTAGCCCATTGGGATAAATCTGTTTCAGAAAATCAAAAATAGGAAAACAGAGTAAATTAATGAGACAAATTTCCAGAATAAAAATTATGTATTTTCCTGTATTTAGAATATCTGGTATCAGATTGACCCAACAACTGTTCTTTACAATCCAACGGTATATACTTTGTCAAATTAACTTCAATATGCTGGGAGTGGTTAGAAGCAGAATTAGTTACCACAAGGAGTAGATGAGTAAGCTCGCATCAATATATTTAAGAGGAAGCTGGATAAGGCGCCAAATTTTCCAAGGATTAATAATCACCGTCAGATTGCCACTCCACTCCTATTTTCTTACTACCAACAGAGCTCTGCATTTGATCCAGACCTCTGAACCAGGCCTCTTTAAAAACAGTGCCCATTCTGGGAATACTCCTTTGTAGTGCAGGATCGTTGGGGAAAGCCAAACCATTCTCCATTTCTACAGCACTGGCTGTGGCATTCTGGTAAGTCTTAATTTACTGGTACACTGAAAAGCTTTAGGACATTTAAATAGCTCAGTGCATTAGTGAATGAGCATGAATGAGGCAAGTGGGTAAGGTGTAGTAGGGTGCCAGCTGGGTAGCGTAGCAGAGTCTGTAGGGTGGCAGAGTAGCAGGGTAGGTAGGGCAACAGATGGGGAGGGCGGAAGGTGGTAGGATGGAGAGGAAAAGTAGTATGCTAGCTGGATAGGGTATCAGTGGTAGGTTGCAAATGGGTAGTGTGGTGAGGTTGGATGAGAATGGGTTGTCACAGGGAATTGGAGAGAGGGAGTCAGACGGCCTGGCGGAGAACGCAATGTTGGAAGGTCATGGGAGGAGTCGGAGGAATAGGTGAGTCGGAGGGTCAGTGGGTGGGGGCAGGTCAGAGGAGTGTTACTTGTATAGTTACACAGCAGTTAGACGTATTCATTTTTTGTCAAAATTTCATGTGTAAACATCCAGGTAAATGAATCAGAATGCTCCAAAGTCTCTGGCTCTAATTCAGAGTTGGACACTTATTTGGAAGGTGCCAGGAAGCTGAGGAGTTGCCCAAAGGAAGTTGAAACTTCCTAGACAATTCCCACAAAGTCCATCCGTTGTGTCTTCCATGGGTATCCCAAGCACATCTTCTGGGATGCATGTGGTCTCCAACCATCTAGAGACCGGAAGATATGGGACAAACACATGAGAAAGGAGCACAATGTTATCCTGATGTGGTTCAATGAAGGAGGTTGAGAAGAGGCGCACATGGAGAATAATAACTGGCATTGGCCTGTTGGACAAATGGCCAATTACTGTGTTGTAAATGCTCACGGCTGGATTTTCAATTGCCAGTGAGGTCAAGAATTGGTACGAGTTTGATTTAAAAATTGTGTTCCGGAGGGAGACAGTGATCCCATCGCCTCCAGAACCTGAAGCAAGATCCGGTGGGAAAGAGGAGTGGGGAACAGGGAATCTTCTCACTTCCAATTTACGGCCCATTAAACACCTTGAGGAACTTGGTAATAGGCCAGGGAGATAATTTTCCGAGTGCAAATCACCAAACCCAAAGTGTCTGCTGCATGTTAGGCTCAAAGCAGGCAGTAGTTAAGCATTTTAGAATATCAACATTTTAAGAGATGGGACATCTTACACCAGATCATGTGCTTAACCTTCTATTTGGCTGTTCGGCCAATTTTGCTCTCAGTGAACCTGTTGCCCCTCTGAGGTATGGCCTACTCTCTTCTCCAAGACAAAGACAGACTGCATCTATGCCTGAATGCCTTTGCTGTTCGTGTTCTGTCGCAGCTCTGCCGCCTGAAGACATTAAGCGTCACCAGTCGGGCATTGAGATCACCTCCAATTTAGGCGCTTACTTTCATTATGTCATTTTAGAATATAACACACAGGATCAGGATCCAGAAATTATCAGGCATCGGGCTCAAAATCCCAATTTAAAAATCAAGTCCTATATGTCTTCAATCTTTACAACACTTGGTTTCAAAAAGCTGTCACAGGCAATATGTATCACATAGCCAAATTTTGCAATCAACAGCAAACAATTGGCACACACTTTTTTTTTTAATAAACATTTTATTGAGGTATTTCTTTGTTTATTTTGTTGCTGTTACAATGCCAATGTACATAACCAGGAAAATATTAACATAGTGCAAATACCAGCTCCCTCTCCCACAGGTCCCACCATTATTAACCCCCCTAATCTACGCTAGCCTAACCCCCCCCCCCCCTTCTGCTGACGGTTAATTCTCTGCAAAGAAGTCGACGAATGGTTGCCACCTCCGGGCGAACCCTAACAGAGACGCTCGCATGGCAAACTTAATTTTCTCCAGGCAGAGGAAGCCAGCCATGTCCGATAGCCAGATCTCCGATTCCAGGGGCTTTGAGTCCCTCCATGCTAGCAATATCTGCCTCCGGGCTACCAGGGAAGCAAAGGCCAGAACATCTGCCGCTTTCTCCTCCTGGATTCCCGGATCCTGCGACACCCTGAATGCACAGACTATTCTTTAAGCTTACAGCTGCCTACAGAATGCTCGGAGCTTTATCAAGAGCAACTTAGATCATTTGAGAGTCATCTCATCACTGTGACCTCGACAAGAGATCTGGGACCTGTGTGAACAGGACAAGCAACTGCGTAGCTCTTCAACCAATCAGATTGAAAAATCTTTACAGAGATACACAGCTGAACCAGGAAATGTAAATTAGAATATATAATTCAATATAAAATCATATACAGAAAGTTAAATACAAGAAGGGAAACAAGAGGGGGATAAAAGAGACAGAATGCAAAAGTACAAAATAATTTATTTAATATAAAGATATGTTCATGGAGTGGGGTAATTGGGTTATGAACCTTAATCTGGATGATTTGCAATTTATAAATAGTAGAAGCTGGGATTCTAATAAGAAAAGTAGAGAACGCCTTCAGCCTAGTGATGAAAACATGTTATGAGGCGAAGTGAAGAAATAAGGATGCAGGCAGGTAATTTGCAGACATTTTGAAACAAAATGGCAGATTGATGTATTGGGAGGACGCAAAGCACAAGCCTGAGCAGAATGCCATGGTTCTGCACTTCTAGGCTAAGCCTGAGGCAACAGACAAGTAGTAAGATGAAGTTGAGACTGATGTTAAACTGGAGGGAAGTTTAATTTGTATAGGTTTTAATGTTAGATAGGAAATTGTTGCTGGTGGCAACAGCTTTCAGGCTAACAGAGGAACTGGAAAGGGAGAACTGGATACCCTTAGGCTTACCGCAAGATCCCAGAAAACATCACTGAGGAGTCGTACAAAATTTTTTTAAAAGGGACCACGGAGGGAACACAGAATACCATGAAGCTGACTACATGGACACTGAGGGTAGAGAAAATGATGTACAATGCAATAGGTAGCAACAGAGAGCTGAGTTTTGGAGGCAATCTGAAGAAAGTAAATATTTAAGCAGAATAGTCATTGATAAACACCCCACGTTTCTGCCCGTCACAAGACAAACTGCTCTTACCAAAGTCACAAATGACATCATATGTGAATACGACAGTAGTGAACTATGGTTCTTCATCCTGTTTGCAGTTTTTGACATGGCTGGCCACACCATCCTCCACTTATCTCTCCAATTGGCCAGCTAGAGCGGACAGCTCTTACCCTATTCTATTCCTATTATTACAATCCCAAACCAGAACCCAACAGTGGCTAGGATACTGGACCAAAACCCCAATATTTTAGTTTATTTGTAAGGCTGTGCGGAAAGAATGATTTGCTCTCGGAGTGATTGCATGAACAAATAGGGCTTTGGTATTTCTAAAACAGAACTTTATTATGAAAATAATAATAAACTTTTTAATTTCACACCCAAAAAGAATATCTTCCAATTACCCCTTAACACTACTGCATGGATTTCTGGTGACAGCGTGTAGGTGGAGGTCGCACATTTGGTGGCTCCTGCTCGAGGCTTTAGTTTTGGGACTTTAATGCCCGGTTTCAGGAGCAGCTTTAGAATGAGCTGGCGCAGGAAGGTGCAAGGAAGGTGGGAGATGTCGAAGTCCCAGAAAAGGAGGATTGGAAAGAAGGGGGGCGAGCGAAAGTCCGACCTCAAGTGAACGGGTGAGCCCAGCAGGAGGAAAGATGGCGGAGGCTGGATCGCTGGGTGGGCCCGCTCTCCTCACAGTGACAACTTTGACCAAGGTGATGGCCGGAGAATTTGAGAGGCAGTTCACCAGGCACATGGCAGTGCTGCAGAAGCATACGATGGCTGCAATGAAGGAGTGGATGGAGGAGGCAATTGCCCCGGTGAAGGAGGCAGTGTGAAAGACATCGGCCGAGGTAAGGGAGCCGGGCGAGAAGCTGAAGGGGGTGCGGGAGACTCTGTTGCAGCACAATGGCCAGTTCACCTCGATGGTTGAGGAGCTGTGGAGGGTGGGCGGAGGCTAACAAAGGGCTCAGAGCCAAGGTCAAGGACCTGGAGAATAGGTCAAGATGACAAAATCCACAGATGTGGGCCTGCCAAAGGGAGTGTAGGGCCCGAAGACGACTGAGTACTTTGCGAAGTTGCTCGCAGAGCTGATAGGAGAGAGGGAAGAACCCTCCTAATGTAAGCTGGACAGGGCGCATCGATCGCTCAGGCCAAAGCAAATAGCAAATGAGCCATCAAGTGCCGTTGTAATTTGCTTCCATAAGTTTTATGTTGAGGAGAAGGTGCTAAGTTGGGTGAAGCAAAGGCGAGAGGTGAAGTGGGAAGGCGTTGGTATTCGAATATACCAAGATTTGGCGATGGAACTGGCAAGAAGGTGGGCGCCTTCAGACGGGAGAAGGCGTCACTGAACAGCAATGGCATGAGGTTTGGAGTGGTCTACCTGGCGTAGTTGAAGGTGATGCAAACTCGGGGGATTTCTACTTTGAGACGGTGGAGGCATAGAGGCTTTCGTGAAGGCTGAAGGACTGGGACTGAAATCCCTAATGCACTGTAAATGCTATGATTCTATGAATTGAGAGATGGGACTGGAATTGGGACCCGGGCTGAGGGGATGGGGATTGTGCCTTGTCTTTATCTCTTTTTTGTTGTCTTTCATTTTGAATTTGATGGGGAGAACATTTGGGTTTTTGATTGCTTGAAAAGGGGGGGGGGGGGAGAGCCCCCCGGTCAGAATAGTGAGGTGGAATGTGAGGGGGCTAGGGGGACCGGTGAAGAATGGACAGTTTTTACACACTTGAAGAGCTTAAAGGCTGATGTGGTGATGCTGAGGAAGGGTTGGTGTTTCACTCAGGGTTCGATAGGCTCGAGGGGTTGGCAGTATTGATGGGCAAGAGGTGAGGTTTCAGATGGAGAAGGTGGGCAGGTACATGATAGTGATGGGGACGCTGGGGTGGCGAGCATATGTGTCCCAACTGGGGTGATGCGGTGTTTGTGAAGAGGGTGCAGGGTGCCATCCCAGATCTGGATACCCATGAGCTGATAGTAGGGGGGGGATTGGAACATGGTGTGGAGCCGAAGGTGGACAGATCTCAACCATGCTCACTGGCCCAGTAGGGTGAGGGAGGGGCGAATGCGTTGGCCTGGGCTCATGAGGGAGATGGGAAGAGTGGACCCGTGGAGGTTCTTACACCAGTGGGAAAGGCGCAATTGGCTGGTGATACGAGATCGGAGTACTCAGCAATCGTGATTTTGGTTCATGGTCTGTATTGGATGGATTTAATTTTGGAGAAGGGGACGGCCCAGAGGTCGGTGGGAGAATGGACATGGGGTGTTAGCTGTCCGGAGTTTCTGTGACAATATCGGGACGGTGATCGAGGAATATGTGGGGTTTAATTGCACGGGGGAGGTCTTGCAGATGGTGGTCTGGGAGGCTCTGAAGGCAGTCATGAGGTGGGATGTGATCTCATTCAAGGCTAAGGTGGATTAGGAGGATAGGGAGAAATGCCAAAGACTGATAGAAGAGATTTTGGAGGTGGATAGGAGGTATCCAGGGGACCCGGAGCGAGGGGAACGATCTACTAGTATAGGGAGATGGTAGGGCATATGCTTCGGAGGGAGGAGTTCGGAAGGGAGATAGTTCAGGTACGCCGGGATAGGACGGAGAAGTTAGTGGTGGCTCTGGAGTGGATTAATAAAGTATTTGAGGAATTTTATAGGGACCTTTATAGGTCAAAACCACTGGAGGAGGAGCAGGGGATGAGGGAATTTCTGGACGGGCTGGAGTATCTGAGGCTGGCAGAGGAGGATAGGGCAAGGTTGGAGCAGCTGGTGGGGGAGCAGGAGATGAAAGAGGCGATTCAGGACATGGCCGGGGTTTAAATTGAATCTAGGAAAAAGCAAGCATTTTATAGTCTCCCTGCTGGGAGTGGGGGGGGGGGGGGGGAAGAGAGAGGGGAGGTCTGCTATTCCGCTTAGCGGCAACCCATTTGAAGTATTTGCGGGTGCAGGTGGCCCAGGATTAGGCAGGGCTTTGGAAGCTTAATTTCACTAGTTTGTTGGGGAGGGTGAAGGCCGGTTTGTCGAGGTTGGAAAATCTCCCTCTGTCATTGACGGGCTGGGAACAGGCAGTAAAAATTAATGTTTTGCCACATTAGCTGTTTTTATTTCAATGCCTGTCGGTCTTTTTACCCAAGTCCTCCTTCGGGGGGGGGGGGGGGGGGGGGGGGGACGATTCTAGACTTAAAATTATTCAATTCAAATATTTGGAAAGAACTTTTCAATTCTTATTCTTAATGTTTTAAAATCAATGTTTTTGTATGTAAGAATTTATTACGTTTGATTTGTCATAATGATATGCCAACTTCTCTGTGAAAATATAACATCATGCTTGTTACCTGCAATAGTCTTTTTTTCAGAACTTCCAGCTGAGTAAGATTAAAGGCAAGAGATCCCAGTTGGAGGACATTGTCTTTCAGCACACGATCACTCAAACAGAGGTCTAACTGTGTTGCACCATATATTGCAGGTGTCATGTCATTAATGTTTTCTGCTGCTAACATTCCCTCTGTACAGTCTGTAGAAGTATAACAATTTCACATTTCATTTTGCTGATTAAACATAATACTCAATAAAGTTATTTCTACAAACTTCTTCCTCAGGTAACAAGTTGTTGGCAAAATGCAGAAGGAGATAAAAAACTTGCATTTATTTCCAACCCATCATGACCTCAGAACATCTCACACACTTTACAGCCAATGAACTACTTTTGATGCGAGGTCACTGTTGTAATATAGAAATAACTATAACAGCGGAAATAACTCCCCTGTTCTTCTTATAAATAGTGTCATGGGATTGTTTATGGCCACCCAAATAGGTAGAAGGGGTCTCAGTTTCTTATCTCTACCAAGCAATATCCTCTTCTTCTTCAGCAGCGATAACTCGCTAATGAGTTTGATTGCCCACCTAAGAAACTTCATGTCACTGGTCATGGGTTCTGTGGGTCCTTGTATGGCTGTTAAGTCCAATCTTACAGACCCAAAAAATGTATCATAGTAGGGTTGAGCTACCAAAGTTTAATCATAAAATAAATGCAAGTTCTTTCCTCTTACTTTAATAATCATATTGATGCGTATTTTTATGATCAACCACGCTGATCACTATTGACCTCAAAGAAAACTGCTCACAAAGATTTAATTAACTTGGTACTGTGGATTACACCTTTCCCAACATTAGTGTAATCTGATATCAAATAATAGTAATGTAATTTAGCAAGCTAAGCAAACAAATAACCCTGACAGCAAACCAAAACAAAGCAAGCAGATTTTATCATTCACTTTTTTATAATTTTATAAAAAAGTAAAATTAAGATTGGAATGTAAACATGGAATTAAGGATCAATTTGAAAGAAACATAATTTTAATGAAAATAATTTTCATTATTTTAAAAATTATATAGAATTTTCATAGTAAAATTGAGAAAACTGACCTTCTACAAATAGAAAATTAGTTTTCCCAAGACCAGAGAGGTTTTTCAGCAGTAATTCTGACTTAGAATGCCATTAAAAGACAAATTGACTTCAAATTTGATATAATATTGAGGAAAGTAATTAACACAGACTATGTGGAATCTGTATGGATCGAGTTAAGAAACACCAAGTGGAAAAAAAACGTTTGTCGGGGTGGTATGCAGACGACCAAATTGTAGTGGTAATGTCGGGATGGCATTAGACAGGAAATCAAGATGCACGTAATAAAGGAACATCTGTGATGATGGGTGGCTTGAATCTGCATATAGATCGGGAGAGTCAAATTAGTCACAATACAATAAAGGAGGAATTTCTGGAGTGTATGTCGGATGGTTTTCTGAACCAATTCGTTGAGGAACCAACAAGGAAACAGGCCGTCTTGGACTAGGTATTGTGCAATGAGAAAGGCTTAGTTGGCAATCTAGTTGTGAGAGAATCCTCGAGGATGAGTGACCATAATATGATAGAACACTTTATCAAGGTGGATAGTGAGGTAGTTGATTCTGAAGCCAGGGTCCTGAATCTCAACAAAAGTAACTATGATGGTATAACTATGTTTGACAAAGGGTCATCTGGACTCAAAACATTAGCTCTTTTCTCTCCCTACAGCTGTTGCCACAGGCTGGTCTGTGTGTTGGTCACCGCGGGAACGTTGGGCTGGGGGCTGTCAGGCATCCACGTGGGCGCACAATGCTAACAGTGGTGGCCCAAGCTTGGAGCTCAGCTCTAGTGACCATCCTCTGTGCGCTGCTCAGCTCGTCAGTATGTGACCTGCGGCTCCTTGATCAAGCTCTCCAACGGTTGGCACAACATCTGCTTACACTCCCACGATGCAAAGCACTGATCGGGATGTGGTCAGCAGTCTGTGATTGGGGTGTATACAGCTACTGGACATTGAAAGGGACTCCAGGCCACGTTTGTCAGCGTGAAATATAGATGAACACATGTCAACACTGGAAGAAACCTACAGTCATCACTTTATGTCGCCACGCTCCGAAAATCAGGAAGTAAGTGCTTTTGGTGAGTATGGAGAAGAAAATGATTTGGATGTTTGAATGGTGCAATGCAGTGGAACCAGTAAGAAATATTTGACATTGAATGTTTTTGACAAGTTACTTAATCACGTCTAAGGTCATATTAAAAATAATATTGTTCTTTTTTCTATACTTTAAATTTCTAAAGAACTGGGACGATACTTAAAACAAGTTTGTGTGTAAATGTTAGAATGCACATGTTCAACTGAAATCGTTTTAATTTTCAGTAGTATAAAGTCATAAACTTTGAAAAATCAGGTATTGGAAATATAGTTTCAAATTAAAAAAAGAACGCGGCTGCGGCTGGCCTTGAAATATGAATGATGGAGTCTTTTCACTAGAGGCAGTGACAGAGTGAAGGTCACGCACCCGACACACTGATGCCACATGCCCTGTGCATCGGTGCTTTGGGCACAAGTTCATGGAGGAGAGATTCCTCCATTTTATAGCTGCCAGCAAGCAAGCAACAGGACTGTGTGAAGAACTGAAGATGGATTATTTTGTAATAAGGACGAGAGGGCCAGAGAAACAAACAGGCCTGGATCTCACAATTGAATCTGCTGGAGTGACCTTCTCAGGAGTGTCCAAGGCAGGACAAAGCAGTGCTGGTGTGAGCTGTATCCAGAGCCCCAGGGTCTCTGGTGAACAAACAATTAGGAAGAAAGTGAAATCGGGAACAAAGCAATGGAAATATGATTTCTTGAGGTATGGCTTTAATTATGCCAATGCAAATCAGGATGCAAAGCCCATGTGTGTTATTTGCAGGGATGTACTG
Source organism: Scyliorhinus canicula (assembly GCF_902713615.1). Lineage (NCBI taxonomy): Eukaryota > Metazoa > Chordata > Chondrichthyes > Carcharhiniformes > Scyliorhinidae > Scyliorhinus > Scyliorhinus canicula. The sequence continues at coordinate 62,572,423 of NC_052160.1, read as the reverse complement.
GCAAATGAAAGTTTAAAACCCTCAAATCTTCAAAGGAATTTGAAGACCAATCATGGCGAGCTCGAGGACAAACCTCTTGATTTTTTTCAAAGGATGCAATGGGAATTTAAATCGTAGCTGAAGGCCTCAGTATAAATGTAACATTGAATGAAAAAAGCAAGTGAGATCGTGAGGACCAAACTAGCTCATCAGCCGTATTAAAGGTAAGCGATAAGTGTTGTCAAGGTCATCTGGTATGGGTCGCTAAGTCGGGCAGCATGGATCATGTACATCGGCCAGCGTGGATCCCGAAGGTCAGCCGATTGATAAAAGTAGGTCCCAGGAAGAAAAGTATGAAAAACAATGCCTTTCAGTCAGAAACGGGGGAATTCATAAAAAGGAACAAAGAAATTGCTGAAGAACTAAATTCGTACTTTGTTTCCGTCTTCACAAAGGAAGACATGAATAATGTACCAGAAATTCTGAGAAACACAAGTTTTAGTGAAGAGCTGAAGGAAATCAGTATTAGTAGAGAAATAGTTTTGGGAAATTAATGGGACTGAAGGCAGAAAAATCTCCAGGGCCTGATAATCTTCATTCCAGAGACTTGTAGTAGTTAATATAAGCCTGCTACCGACTCGGAGTTCTCGACGATTGAGGTTTCCGACCATGCGCCGCATTGGGTGGATTTGCGGGTGGCCCGGGGGCGGGATTTTGGATGTGGGGTTGCTGGGTAATGAGGTGGTGGGTGGGCAGGTGAGGGCTGCCATTTAGGGCTACATGGAGCTGAACGGCATGGGAGAGGTCAAAGGAACCATGTTGTGGGAGTCACTCAAGGCCATAGTTAGGGGGAGTTTACATCAATTCAGGCACGCAGGGAGAAAATGGAGCGGGAGGAGAGAGCAAGACTGTTGAAAGAGATTTTAAGGGTGGACAGGAGATATTCAGAGGCACAAGAGGCAGGGTTATTGAAGGAGAGGCAGAGGGACTTCCGGTGGCGGTCATCGTGTGAGTGGTCACATATTTGGTGGCCCCCCGCTTGTGGCATTTTGTTCTGACCTTTCCCCTGGTTAACAGGTGGATGTGAGGAGGAAAAGTGGTGCAGGAGTGCTGGTAGAAGAGAGTGACCCACTGGTGCATGGAGCTGAGGGCCAGAAGAGGTCGCAAAAGAGGGGAACAGATAGCAAAACTGGAGCGGCGCCTGCGATACACGTGGAGATGGCGGAGGGGCAGGGAGTGGCCCTGCCGGCTCAGTGGCAACAGAGCAGCTGGTGGGCTTCCTGAATGGGAAGTTCACCAAACAACGCAAGGAGAATCTGGAGGACCTGGCCAGGGAGGTGGAGTCAATTAAGCCAGTGATCGACCACGTTGAGACGAGGCTGGAGGCCCAGGTACAGGCGATCCAGAAGATAGAGGAGGTGGCGGGGGAACACAAGGAACAGCTCACCTCGATGGAAGTGGAGATGGGGTTGATGCGGGATCAGCAGAAGCAGCTGCAGGAGAATGTTGAGGACCTGGAGAACCGGTCACACAGGCAGAACATAAGGATCATGGGCCTGCCGGAGGGAAGTGAGGGAGCAGATGCCGGCACGCATGTGGGGAAAATGCTGGAGAAGCTGCTGGGAAAGGGAGCATTTGCACGCCCTCTGGAAGTGGATCGAGCGCATAGTGTGCTAATGAGAAAGCCCCAGGGGAGTGAGCCACTGAGGGCGGTGGTGCAATTGCACCCGTTCGCTCTGGGGGGGGGGGGGGCTGGATTGGCGGTTCCGGAGGGGGCATAGGGCAGGGATTGAGAGATTGGAGATTTCGTTATTGATGAGGGCTTCCCAAGTTTGGAGGAGATGGAGGAGGAGTTTGAGTTGCCAGGTTGGAATGGGTTCCGATATCTGCAAGTGAGGGACTTTGTGAAGAGGCAGGTTTTGGCCTTCCTGCATCTGTCGCCCCAGGATAAGGTGGTGTCGAGAGTAGGATTAGGGAGGGGAAGGTTTCAGAGATTTACAAGGAACTGATGGAGTGGGAGGGGGCCCCGATATGGGAGGTGAAGAAAAAGTGGGAAGAAGAGCTGGGTGGGGAGATGGAGGCCGGATTATAGGAGGAGGCCCTGAGGCATGTCAATGCATCCTCATCGTGTGCTAGGCTCAGCCTGATACAATTTAAGGTCGTCCACAGAGCGCACATGACGGTGGCCCGGATGGGCAGGTTCTTTGAGGGGGTGGAGGATAGGTGTGGGCGCTGTGCGGAGTGTCCTCCGAATCATGTCCATATGTTTGGGCATGTCCGAGGCTGAGGGTTTCTGGCAGGGATTTGCTTACGTCATGTCAGAAGTACTAAAAGTGAAGTTGGTTCCAAGTCCAGAGGTGAAAAATGAAAATGAAATGAAAATCGTTATGTCACGAGTAGGCTTCAAATGAAGTTACTGTGAAAGCCCCCAGTCCGCCACATTCCGGCACCTGGTTCGGGAAGGTTGTTACGGGAATCGAACCGTGCTGCTGGCCTGCTTGGTCTGCTTTCAAAGCCAGCGATTTAGCCCTGTGCTAAACAGCCCTGGAGCCCTGAAGACTCGGTAGCACAGGGCGTGAGAGAGGCCAATGTCCTGGCCTTTGTCTCCCTGGTGGCCCGGAGACAGATCTACCTGGATGGAGGGACTCGGAAACCCCCAAAGTCGGAGGTATGGGTTAGCGACATGGCGGGGTTTCTCAGACTCGAAAAAATTAAATTCGCCTTGAGGGGATTGCAGCAGGGATTTGCCCGGAGGGGGGCATGGGAGTCAAATAAGGTCAGGAAAACCAGTGGAAAGGGGGGCTGGGGAGGATGTGGGATGTCCTGTTTGTGTAAGCCATGTTGGCTGGGGTTTGTTGCTGTGTTGGTTATATTGTTTTGTTCTTGTTGATACCTGATGATTAAAATTGTTAAAATTATAAATGCCTTCATAAATATTTTCTAAAAAAAGGAGGCAGAGGCTCCAGATGGAGTTTGGGCTAGTTTCTACATGGAAAGCAGCGGGGCAGCTGCATTGGGCCAGATGGGCAGTGCATGAGTACGGGGAAAAGGCGAGTAGGACGTTGGCCAATCAGTTGAGAAAGTAGGGGGTGGCGAGGGAGATCAGTAGAGTTAAGAGTGATAACAGCAAGGTGGTAATGGACCTGGAGGGAGTGAATGGAGTGCTCAAGGTGTTTTATAGGAGGCTCTACGAGTCGGAGCTCCTAATCAGGGAGGAGGAAATGCGGCGATTCCTGGATGGGTTAGTTTTCCAAAGTGTAGGAGAGGATATTTCAGGAACTGGGGGCCCTAATTGAGCTGAGGTAAGTGATTGATGGTCTGGGGACAATGCAGGCCAGAATACCCTGGGGCCGGATGTGTTCTCAGTAGAGTGTTATCGAAACTTTGGGGCGGACCTGGGGCCACTGCTGTGGAGGGCATATAATGAAGCGAGGGAGAGGGGGAACTTCCCATTACATTGTCGCAGGTTTCCAGGTCCCTTATTTTGAAGAGGGACAGCCCCGCAACCTGCCCCTATAAACAAGTCGGCTAGGTGCTCAATCCCCACCTGCCACCATCCCCTAAACCTCGCATCCAGCACTGCCTGCGCGAACCTATGGTTATCACAGATCAGTGCCCACAAGACCAACTTAATGAACAACTCATTGAGTTGTTTTGTTGTTCTTCTGATTTTTTTGTTTGCATATGTGAAAAGGTCTTGAATAAAACATTTTCTTAAAAAACAATAAGCCTGCTATTCAAAAGGACATGAAATGCTTATTGAAGTAGGCTTCAAATGAAGTTACTGTGAAAAGCCCCTAGAGAAAACAGGGAACTATAGACCTGTAAGTTTAACGTCGGTATTGGGAAGTTGCTAGAGTCCTTTTTCAAGGACTTCATCAAGGACTTCATCACAGCATTTATGGGGGCAGCACAGTGGCATAGTGGTTAGCACTGTGGCTTTGCAGCACCAGGATCCCAGGTTCGATTTTGGTTTGGGTCACTGTGCAGAGTCTGCATGTTATCCCATGACTGCATGGGTTTCCTCCGGATGCTCCGGTTTCCTCCCACAAGTCCCGAAAGATGTGCTGTTAGGTGAATTGGACATTCTGAATTCTCTCTCTGTGTATCCGAACAGGCGCCGGAATGTGGCGATTAGGGGCTTTTCACAGTAACTTTATTGCAGTGTTAATACTTGTAATAATAAAGATTATTATAATTATGATTTGGGAAACAGTGGTCTTCCCAGACAAAGTCAGCATGGATTTACGAAAGGAAAAAGTTGCTTGACAAATCTACTGAAATTCTTTAAGATGTAACGAATAGAGTTGACCAGGGAGAACCACTGGATGTGATTTATTTAGACTTTCAGAAGGCTTTCAACAAGATCTCACATAGCAGATTGATATGGAAAGTTAAAGCATGGGATTGCAGATTGTGTCTTTACATGGATGAAAGTTGGTTAGCAGACAAAAAGCAAAGAGTTTGAATAAATGGGTCTTTTTCTGATTGGCAGCAGTGACTGGTGGGGTACCATAGGGATCCATGCTCGGACCCCAACTGTTCACATTTTACATTAATGATTTGGCCGAGGGAACTAAATGTATTATCTCCAAATTTTCACATAATAGATAGTTGGGTGAGAGGGTGAACTTTAAGGAGGATGCAGAGATGCTTCAGCGTGATGTGGACAGGCTGAGTGGGCATATGCATGGCAGATGTAGTATAATGTGGATAAATTTAAGGTTATCCGGTTTGGTAGCAAAAAATAGGAAAATAGATTATTATTTGAATGGCTGTAGATTGAGCGAGGTGGATATTCAGCTAGACTTTGGAGTCCTTGTGCATCAGTTGCTGAAAGTAAGCGCGCAGGTACAACAGGCAGTAAATATGGCAAATGGTACAGGCCTTCATAGCGAGAGGATTTGAGTCTGGGAACAGGGATGTTTCACTGCAATTGTGTAGGGTGTTGGTGAGGTCACACCTGGTGTATTCTGTGCAGTTATGGAGCCCTTATCTGAGGAAGGTTGTTTTTGCTATGGAGGGAGTGCAGTGAAGGTTTACCAGGCTGATTCCTGGGATGACGGGACTCTCATATGAGGAAAGACTAAGTCGGTTAGGATTATATTTATTGGAGTTTAGAAGAGTGAAGGGGATCTCAGAAGAAATTAGATATAGCTCTTGAGCTAAAGGGATTAAGGGATGTGGGGGTAGGCGGGATCAAGGTATTCAATTTGATGATCAGCCATGATCATAATGAATGGCAGAGCAGGCTCGAAAGGCCGAATTGCCCTACTCCTCCTTCTATTTTCTATATATGTATTTAACAGGGCATACCTTTTAAGGGTTTTTGTACTGGCAATAATTGTGTGAAAAGTAAAAGTTCATGGCAATTGAGTCATCACTAATTAATTTCCATCTGTGCAGGCTTGAACCGCACAACTCTGAGGCTCAGGGATTCACTGACAGCATCTTCTGGATTCCTGCGTTTAATTCCGCTTGTGTGGACACCAGAAGATTCTGTCACAGAATAACGACAGCAAACAATGACACTTCTGCCATCAATACAATGCCACTGATGTCAATCCGTCCAATGTTACTTGGTTCAGGTATAACGGGCTGGATTCTCCGATTCTGCGGCTATGTCCGTGTATTGTGGGTAAACCTCTTTCTCACATTCCCCTAGAAACTCTTGCCCAAAATCTTAAATCTGTGTCCTCCTTATCCCTGTACCATCGGCTAATGGGACCAGTTTTTCTTTGTCTACCATATCCAAACCTAAGCTTATCCAGCTCGTGTGAGAACTTTGTAGCTTTGGGAAATAGTCAACTCCCCCAAGAGGTCAAGATTCAACGTAGAATATTTAATCACCCTCACAATATATTCTTATTCTTTACAGTCAATGTTCCTGATGCAGAAGGAAAATGTCCCAACAAATGTGATGCATGATGTACTCTGCCAGAGTCATGTTGACTTGTGGGCTTAGATTTCCAGCATGGAAGCACCTGCTCCATATACACATAAAAACTCTAAAAACATAACACTACTTTTTCAATCACACTTGTACACATCCTGATTACATACTTGCTAAGTTGTCTGAATCTTTCCGAATGTTGATTTGATTTATAAACGCTAACAGATCATTGGGTGGTGTGAATATCTTTATTTTCTTGATGAATCTTGGGAGAGCTTCTTTAAGGACATCCTGCATGGAGCACAATGTAAATAGTTTTTAAATGTTCCAAGGTTACTATATAAACAGGCAGTTACTGATTAATCATTAATGCGATTTGCCATAAACCTCAATGGAAATTCTAGCTAAAAGTAAATGAGCAATTGTTTACAGTTGTAAGCTGTCATGACCAACTACGTACAAAACTGAGACCTGTGCTTACAGTTGTGAGCAGTGGATGCTGAGAGGAAGGTGGGAGAAGGCCTTTAAAAAACATCTTTGTGGGGCTAGGCGAGCAAAGCCATCCTGCCCATTGCTGACTGTGGCCCTTGCCCACAACGCATACCCCATAAAAGCCTTTAGATCTAGCCCAGCTCAATGTAGAAGCCACCAGGTGTTCCAACTTCAAACAGTAAAAAGTCTGTTACTACTAACTTAGAATTGGATGTGCATTTGGAATGAAATTTGTGCACTGAAATACCACATATGTCTTGGAAAGTGGCACAACGTAACCATCCGCTGCCTGCCTTATGTCCAAAGTTACTTATTTTAAAAATTCATTCACTGGATGTGGCGTCGTGGGTTAGGCCAGAATTGATTTCCCATCCCTAGCTGCCCTCGGGAAGGTGGTAGTGAGTTGCCTTCAACAACTGCTGCAGTCCTGGGGGTGGAGGTACACCCACTGTGCTGTAAGGGAGGGAGCTCCAAGATGTTGCCCCAGTGACACTGAATCCCAAGTCAGGGTGGTGAGTGACTTGGAGGAGAACCTCTAAGTGGTGGGATTCCCACATATCTACTGCTCTTGTCCTTCTAGATGGTAGTGGCCGTGGGTTTCCAAAGTGCTGTCTAAGGAACCTTGGTGAGTTATTGCAGTGTATTTTTGTAGATGGTTACACACGGTTGCCACTGTTCATCGGTGGTGGAGGTTTTGTATGTTGTGGAAGGGGAGCAATCAAGCGAGCTGCTTTGACCTGAATAGTGTCAAAACTTCTTGAGTGTTGTTGGAGCTGCACTCATCCAGGCAAGCTTAGGCCTATACCCCGCCTTATCCCCGTAACTCTACGCTGTGGTCATGGCCAATTCACCTAACCTACACATCTTTGGAATGTTAGAAGAAACCAGAGCACTCAGAGGAAATCCATGCAGAAATGGGGAGAATGAAAACTGCATACAGTCACCCAACGTTGGAATCGAACCCAGGTCCCCAGCGCTGTGAGACAATAGTAAAAACTGACAATGTATATTCCCAAAACATGAACACACATTATTTTCAGCTTACTTTGAGTGAGTAGCCTTTGAAAAGCATCATTGAGGTGGAGTGATGACTAAGGCCTTCACAGAGATACAAGGGAATCAGATGCTGAACCAAAGGAGAGATTAGAATGGGTCAACCAAAGGTTTGTCCAAAATGTTGAGGTTTAAGGCAATAACTGTGACTGATAAACTGGTTGTTGAACAGAAGGGTAGTGCAGTAGCGTTACCACTGCTGCCTCACGCCGCTGAGGACCTGGGTTCGATACCAGCTATGTGGAGTTTGTACATTCTCCCCGTGTCTGTGTGGGTCTCGCCCCCCAAACCTAAATTTTTGCAGAGTAGATAGATTGGCCATGCTAAATTGCCCCTTAGTTTGGGAAAAAAATAATTGGGTACTCTAAATTTAAAAAAACATGAAAACCTTTAAACTGAAGATCGAGGTAAAGTGCAAATGTGTTTTGTAGATGCATGAATTTAACTTGTTACTTGATTTTCAATCACATAAACCATACCCATTTAATTGATTCATGTATCGGTGAAAGCCAAAGGAAGATGTCCAAGATGGTTGATTGTAGATGACGACCATAAGTTAGGGGTGCTGCAGACAAACAAGAAGCTTGGAGTTTAAAGAAACATTGCTACGGATTGCAGATTAATTTGTCCATGTTTGAAAATAAAGATGGCTCCTTCAGAATTGCAACAGCGTACAGGCCTATTTTAAATGACAACAGTATTGCCTCAGCTGGTCATATAACTTTTGCATTAACTTTGTGAAAATTGACCACTAATTGATATTACCATGGTACTGCCAAGATTCACTGATAAACCTGAAGTGGCTCCATATTATTACTGGGCACTTAACATCTTATTGCTCCAAAGAAAGTATTAATGGTACCTATATTCCAATCTTGCAGTTCATAATAATACATGAAAAAATTCAGTGTGAAAATTGAATTCCTCAGTCTAATAGGATATAATTTTAAAAATGAAGAGAAATAAATTCAAACAATTTTCAATTGTGCCTGAAAAATGGGCAGCCAAGAGTTTCAAATCAAGTGTGGGCACCTCATTCTATGCCACTGATGACCAAGTCCTGCCTGATGCCATTTGGGTCTGCATGCATGCATGCATGAAAGAAGTGGAAGTGTACTTTTCCATATAAATGAAGTTCTACATTCAATTATGAGACATTGTTTTAAAATTAAATAAACAAATAGACAGAGTGTGTATCGCACAAGCTCAATTCAATGTATACTAGATCTGGAATGGCCTAATCAATGGCCCTTAAAACAACCGCTGACGATCAGCTAAAAGATATAGAACATAGAACATAGAACAGTACAGCACAGAACAGGCCCTTCGGCCCTCGATGTTGTGCCGAGCAATGATCACCCTACTAAACCCACGTAACCCGTAATACCCGTAACCCAACAATCCCCCATTAACCTTACACTACGGGCAATTTAGCATGGCCAATCCACCTAACCCGCACATCTTTGGACTGTGGGAGGAACCGGAGCACCCGGAGGAAACCCACGCACACACGGGGAGGAGTGCAGACTCCACACAGGACAGTGACCCAGCCGGGAATCGAACCTGGGACCCTGGAGCTGTGAAGCATTGATGCTAACCACCATGCTACCGTGAGGCTCCCTTTTTTTTTTTTGCACCCTACCTAGGCCTAATCCCCTGCCCGACCACTGTAACCTGAACATCCTTGGGACACTAGGGCCGATTTAGCATGGCCAATCCCACCTTTGAGGTGCTTATTGACCCCTTTAATTGCACTCTTATTGACGTTTATAAGCTTCCGTTGATCTTTGTTATGTTCGGGCAGTGTCCCTAACAAGGAGCAGTTGGCTTAAATTTCCAATGCCAAATTTCTGTGAAGCCAGAATCAACAGGGATACTCTTACTGGCACCAAAAAAATACTGCAAGTCAGTGATGACCTCAGCTTACTCCTGCACCGATCCACCCTCGGATCACCATCAATACTCCCATAATTCTTCTACTCTGGAAATAGACAGAATTCATCAAGACACAACCAGCATGCTTCATCAGGGTCATTTGGAATCCCAGCTCAGTGTATCTATTCAGATGAGGTTTGATGCCCAATATGACACCAGCCACACAGACCTGTGTTCACTCCCCTAAACCTCACCGGTAGTTCTTGGCTCCATTTTTAAGTCGAGTTTCGATTGCTTTCTTTTGATTCTCGGAATATGAGTTACAATTCTTCAAGGCATCCATGATTGAGATATCAGATTTTGTGATAACAGATTCCTCAAGGTCACACACCAATCCACCCAAAACTGCCACATTCTCCTTTGTCAGATGACTGCCAGTAATTCCCTGAAGTTGATTCAAAAGAGTATTATTAATCTACCAGTGGAATATCCTTTTTCCACATAAACACAACTTAATCTTTACCATGGAAAGCCACAATATTTGCATGAAATAACAGGCCATAATTCATTGACATTATTAAGAAAATAGCAAAAATGTACATTTTGTCAACACTGGGTTTAAAGTTTAGTAAGGTGCCACAGAAATTAAATAGACAAGGTAGATTTTAACTTAGAATGATTGATTTTAGGATTTTGGACACAGGGGTTAGTGAAGGGTGAGGGTTTTAGCTGAAACCGAATTGAACAAAGGGACTGTACAAATGCGAGATCACTATTTCTAGAGTACCCAGGCAATTATTAAATCAATTCTCCATCATCATCCAACACAATGAGGTTAAAGTATAGTTAAACAGTTTGGCTCTTGTTAGGTTTTAATAAGAAATATGACGGAAGATGTGCACTTTGCTTAAAAAATGTTTTACTTTCTGTAGGATACTTCCTTTACGTTTCAACAGATTTGAAAAGCTAACAGTTAACAGATTTTGAAAATCCACTTCATTATTTACTAACAAAACATTAAAACTAAACACCCATTACACAAATGCATAGAGTTAAAGAGAGACTGTGAAATGGCTTCTCCAAGACTAGTAGGTCTTGAATGTAGTAATAAGTGCCGTTCCTTCAAGTAAAAGATTGGATCTCTTCTTACACTACAGTCTTTATCGTCTCTTTCTTGCTGGAAGCAATATTGTCTGGGATTCACTGAGTCTGCCCGATAGAAGTGGAATTTGCAATTGGCTGCAGAATAGCACATGGGGTCAAAATGGGGATTCGTCTCTAGGCCCGCATCACCCCGCCGGCCTTAGCGGGATTCCTGCCACGTGTTGGCAGGATAATGCAAAGCAGCAAAAAGCATTAATTTGAATGTGATTAACATGCTGGAAGTCTGATTCACCTCCTGCATGTGATGCCCCCCCCCCCCCCCACCACCACAATTAGGAGTCATGCAAGCGTGATTTTCTGCAAGTATTGAGGTAGGTGGATCTGTCAGCGTGCAGTCCAAGGGTGGCAAGGAGGTAAGTACCCTCCCAACAAGCGCCTCCAGTATGCCAAAGGGGGGGGGGTTCATGGGTGGTGGGGATCAGGGAGCTTGTGCAAAGCTGGAAGGGCTCAGGTTTGGGGTCCTTCCTGGTTCAGTCGGCAGTTAAGAAGGCAAATGCAATGTTAGCATTCATGTCAAGAGGGCTAGAATACAAGACCAGGGAGGTACTTCTGTGGCTGTATAAGGCTCTGGTCCGACCTCATTTGGAGTATTGTGAGCAGTTTTGGGCCCCATATCTAAGGAAGGATGTGCTGGCCTTGGAAAGGGTCCAGAGGAGGTTCACAAGAATGATCCCCGGAATGAAGAACTTGTCGTATGAGGAACGGTTGAGGACTCTGGGTCTGTACTCGTTTGGGTTTAGAAGAATGAGGGGGGATCTTATTGAAACTTACAGGATACTGTGAGGCCTGTGATGTGGAGAGGATGTTTCCACCTGTAGGAAAAACTAGAACCAGAGGACACCATCTCAGACTAAAGGGATGATCCTTTAAAACAGTGATGAAGAGGAATTTCTTCAGCCAGAGGGTGGTGAATCTGCGGAACTCTTTGCCGCAGAAAGCTGTGGAGACCAGATTAGAGTGTCTAAAGACAGAGGTAGACAGGTTCTTGATTAATAAGGGGATCAGGGGTTATGGGGAGAAGGCAGGAGAATGGGGATTAGAAAATATCAGCCATGATTGAATGGCGGAGCAGACTCAATGGGCCGAGTGGCCTAATTCTGCTCCTATGTCTTATTGTCTGCTCATCCAATCTGCAGCCTTTAAACAGTCATTCAATATGTATGAATTAAAGTTTTCTCATAATAAAGTGACAGTGTTCTCATCTGTACCCCTTAGCATTTAAACAGTCACTCAGTATCGCAGAAATATACATCCCTCATATTGAAGTGAAAGCGATCCCATCTGTATCCGAAACCCTTTAAAATGTCTGTCAGTGTGCCAAGTTTAAATGTCTTTGAGATGAAGGTAAAGATAATCTCATTAAAATGATGAGAACCTTTGAAGTGTTTTTCACAGTCAATTTTATTGCCCTTTAAAGTATAGAAATCTGTATTTATGCCTAGAAGGCCGGAAGCTTTTAACTGCTCTGTTAACATTCAATTTCACGTCCCATTGGCTACCCAAAGCTTTCTAATTGAGTTTCAACGGAGAAAATCAGATTGCTAATTTTTATAGATCTACAGGGATCCATTAACTCAGGGCAGCAGGTGTTTCTATAACCTTTTTTTAAATGAGTCTGCCTCTTTGTTCTAAAGTGCTTCCGAGAAAATGAACGGGCTGCCCCCACAATTGCTAGGTTGGCCCTGGCAAGGGGTAGAGCCTGATGGGGCAATTGGGGGTGCTGGAAGAGGGAACTGAGGGGGAAACTGAAGGAGGAAGGTGGCAGGGTAGGGTGGGGGGGAGCTGAATTGGGATTCTCAGGGGGTGGGGGCTTTTGCCGGAACTGGGTGAGGAAGGTGTCCAGCCAACGACCTTGGTGGGGGGTGCAGTCCTGCTACAACCTTTTGAGGTCGGATTGCTCTTTTAGAGCTGTCAAGATATTGGGTCCCAACCACCTCTCAGTTGCAGTTAAGCCGTGCTGTGCTCATGGAATGACACGGAAAACTACATTCAGCTAAAAATATTTCAAGTGCCATAGCATGGCCACGTTGGGTCACTCCTAACCAGTGTGATTCCCTCTGGCGAGGAGTACTTAGTCGCGGTTCTTGACAATCGCGCCCATTATTGATATTTTTGACTCAAGAGATGAGAATTTTCATGCCTTTTTCACCATACTGTTGCTCAACAATATTGTTTTTTCTCGATCTATAAAATTTTTTAAAATACATATTTTTATGGTTTCATAATTCTTCACAATGAAATTTGCCATGCATAACACACGTTATAATAATATACATAAACAAAGTGGAAAAGGAAACTAAGCATCTACAAATTAGTGTACAAACAGAAATCAGGGCCGGGATCTGCCCTACCCGGCGGGGCGGGTGGTCCCAGCGTAGCGGAGTGGCGCCAACCACTCCGGCGTCGGGCTTCCCCAAAATTCCGCACCTTAGGGGTTAGGCCCACGCCGGAGTGGTTGACGCCATGCCGATGGCGCCAAAACCGGCGCAAACGGCCTTTGACGCCAGCCGCCTGCGTCGGGGCTGGCCGAAAGGCCTTCGCCGGTTCGCGCAGCGCCGGTGCGGTCAGCGGCGTTGGCGCCGGTTTTGCGCCAGTCGGCATTGGCCCACAACCACTCTGGCGCGGGCCCTCCAACCACACCTACCGGGCCTCCAGCATCGCTCCCATCCTCTCTAACGCCTCTTTGAAGTGAAACCTTGGCATTTACAACTGTTACTTCACCATTCTCATAAGATCCTCCTTGATAGGCATCCCTGTGTTTTAGGAGGTCCTTGTTCGGAGTTCCATTCATTGCCCTAACAGCGGGTAGGCCGCGTTTGCATCAACCAATTCCACTCGCTCCACCATGTCCTGCTCTGTCTCGTTCCATGTCCTGCTCTGCTTCGCCCTTCGTGTCTGCAGCTGCGCCTTCTTTTCTGGCTCTTGCTGCCCTTATTATCGCCTCAGGCCCCTTTGCTGTTTGAGGGCATTTCTCCGGGTGCATGATGGTTTCCGGTGAGGATGATTGGAGGGGCGTGGGTCCCCAAACATCTCAATCTTGAATAGACAATATATTCAACTCATCCTCAAGGATAGAGAGTTTCAAAGATTCACTACTCAGAGTGAAGAAACTCAGTCAGAAATGGCTGATCCCTTATCCTGTAACTACCGTATGTCCTTAGTTCAGGACTCCCGAGACAGGGAATCTAATGGCCTATGTCCATGACGTTGTCAAATAATGTGTATATGTAAGAGGAAAGAAAACCTAAGACAATGCAAGTAAGACTGTTAGGATTCATTCATAATAATCATGCTTCCTATGGCACTTTGTAATGATTCCCCACGTTTTACTATTCTAAGACAAAGTTAGAAATAGTAAGAAGTCTTACAACACCAGGTTAAAGGTCCAACAGGTTTGCTTCAAATCACTAGCTTTCAGAGCACTGCATCTTTGACTTTGTCTATATATGTGTTTCTGGGGCAGCACGGTAGCATGGTTGTTAGCATAAATGCTTCACAGCTCCAGAGTCCCAGGTTCGGTTCCCGGCTGGGTTGCTGTCTGTGCGGAGTCTGCACGTCCTCCCCGTGTGTGCGTGGGTTTTCCTCCGGGTGCTCCGGTTTCCTCCCACAGTCCAAAGATGTGCGGTTAGGTGGATTGGCCATGCTAAATTGCCCGTAGTGTCCTAAAAAGTAAGGTTGGGGGGGGGGGGGGGGGGGGTGTGTTGGGTTACGGGTATAGGGGGGTTTGAGTAGGGTGATCATTGCTCGGCACAACATCAAGGGCCGAAGGGCCTGTTCTGTTCTGTACTGTTCTATGTTCTATGTACCTCTTCAGTCACCTGAGGAAGGAGCAGTGCTCTGAAAGCTAGTGATTTGAGACAAACCTGTTGGACTTTAACATGGTGTTGTAAGACTTCTCACTGTGCTCACCCCAGTCCAACGCAGGCATCCCACATCAAAGTTAGAAATAGAAGATGACCCCTTGTAATATCCACAATAATGGCAATTTGTGATTGATTGGAGGAGTTAAGTCATTTTTCAGCAATGCCATCCAAGGTACTGGTATCATCAATGCCTAGTTTGTACCTATAGAGCATATTTTCCTTACCAAACAGGTTCTGGCATCTTCCAATAGATTTTGTCTTCTTGCTGATCCTTTAGGTAAGATATTAATGTTTGATTTTCCAACACCTTGGAAGAACGCCTTGCAGTTTTGCGATGTTCTGAAGTCCTTGGAGCTTAAATGCAAAGTTTTTTATTTACTTTTGTTCTGCATCATTAACTGTGAGTTTTTATATGCTAAGGATACCCACAGTATTACTTTATGTCAAATGAAGAGAATGCCAATTTAATTGGTGAACGTTAAAGTTAAAACAAATTTCAGGGGAAAAAAACACAACTTTCTATAATAGGAACCTGTGAACATAGGAACAAGAGTAGACCATTTAGATCCTCAAGCCTGTTCCACTATTCAGTGAGATCTTGGCTAATCTATGATGAAACACCTTTGCCCATATCCCTTTATGTCTATGGTTGATAGAATTCTATCAATCTCAGATTTAAAATTGATTGATTAACCATTAACTGTTATTTGCAGGAAAGAGTTTCAAATTTCTCCTGCCATTTGCATGAGGAAATTTCCTAATTTCAGACATGAAAGGTCTGCTTCTCATTACTTGACTGTGTCCTCTATGCCTAGCCTCAGAGACGGCGAAAATATTTGCCTATATCCTATTTGTTCCCCTTAATATCTTGAAAACAATCATCAAATCATCCTAAACTTCTAAATTTCACGGAATACAACCACAATTCATTTAATACCTCCTTTTAGCTTAACCTTTGAAGTGCAGATATTATTCTAGTAACTCTGTGCTGCAATCCCTCCAAGGCCTGGTGACCAGAACTGTTCATGGTATTCAAGGTGTGTTCTAACTAAAGCTCTGTATAGCTAAAGCATGATTTCTGCTCTCTTGTATTCTATTCCTCAAGATGTAATGGCCAGACTTCTTTTTCCTTTTATGGCTTGCTCCATCATTTTCACCATAGAAAGTATCCTGTTCTATCCTTGTTATGTCTAAGCAGATGACCTCTCGTTTTCATACACTGAAATCCATCATCACAGTTATGTCCATTCACTTAATCTATCTACACCTCTGCTGATTTTACAAATCCAGTCTACATTGCTTACAATGCTGCAAATTCTCTGCATCATCAGCAACTTGGATGTGCGACTTTCTATCCCATAATCTACGTTGTTCCTTACAGCACACCACTAGTCACATTTTGCACAATAAGAGTACCCTACCCTGTGTTCTCCTTCTTTTCTTCTATTCTGTTCTATAACCTGGTAGTGCACTAAGGAAGACTTTCATCCCTTTCCATAACTAGTAATTTTCTAGAACAGTTTGCTCGTCTGTCACCAGGGGCTTATAGCTTGAGGACGGCACTCCCCATCTCGTGTGGCTGACCAGGAGTCCCTCCCATTCTTACAATCAATTATTGGTTGTTTTGAAGGATTTGCAGCTTGACACACTCAATCTGTTTGATAATGTTAAAGACACACCTTTCTTAGCTAACAAGTCCTGGGGTGTGATTTGAACCTGCTCAGACGGCAGGGTCGCTACCAACTGCATCACCAAGGGAGCGAGTTTGGTTAGGGAGTGTGCATGCTGTTAAGAATGAAAATAGAGTGAAGCAATTTGAAATTATTCAGTGTTTTTCTACCTAACATGTGACCATGCCTGTCATCAAACCTTTTGGGGCAGCACGGTTAGCATTGTGGATAGCACAATTGCTTCACAGCTCCAGGGTCCCAGGTTCGATTCTGGCTTGGGTCACTGGCTGTGCGGAGTCTGCACATCCTCCCCATGTGTGCATGGGTTTCCTCCGGGTGCTCCGGTTTCCTCCCACAGTCCAAAGATGTGCAGGTTAGGTGGATTGGCCGTGATAAATTGCCCTTAGTGTCCAAAACACACACTTAGTGTTGGGTAGGGTTACTGGGTTATGGGGATAGGGTGGAGGTGTTGACCTCGGTTAGGGTGCTCTTTCCAAGAGCCGGTGCAGACTCGATGGGCTGAATGGCCTCCTTCTGCACTGTAAATTCTATGAAAGACATCTCCTGTATCTCCTTCCACTCAACTAATTGCCAATTCAAGTTAATAATGTGCCTTCAAGTGAATAAACCTCACCTTTGCCAAAGGGTGTCTTATGAGGGACTTTATCAAAGACCTCTTGGAAATCAACATAAATAACATCCAGACATCCCTCTCTCTACTATTTTAATTACGACTTCAAAAAAAAATCAATGCCATCTGTCAGGCATGTTCTAACTTTTCGAAATCCATGTTGACTCTTGCTGATCAGCTGAAACTTTTCAGCCTTTTGTCAGACTTTCATTAATTAGAGACAACAGCAATATCTAACAACAGATACAAAGCCCTCTCTACCATTACTTCACACCTCTGCTTTCACCCTACACCCTCCCTCTCAGAACCACAAGAGATTGCCCCGGTCCACACCTTTCCATGCCACAAGCTTCTGCTTTCAAAGAGGTTATCCTCTCCCGTTTCCACCAAATAAAGCATGAATGCCACCACCAAACCATCTTCCCTTCACCTCCTAGCATTCCAAAGGAACAATGCCCTCCCACGACGCCTACTCCACTCTATCACCCCAATACCTCGTCCCTGTGCTTCAGGTTTTCTCCCTTCCAAACTATTTTTTAAAAATATTTTTATGAAGGCATTTGCATGAACTCCCTTCCAAACTCAATCATATGTTACTGCTAGTCTAATTTTGCAAATTTCTGCCTCACACACTACTACCAAGGGACTATACAAAACTCCAGCTTAGAGATTTAAATCCTTGCGTTCTATATTCTATTCACAAAGTCTCCACTTACCATTTAATCCTCATTTATAGCCTCACTGTTGCCAATGTGATGTAATACTCATCCACACCACCATTTCCTATAGCACCTTATAACCTGGATACTTAGTCCCCTAGCCCAACTATTTTGCAGATCCATTCTGGTAAATGGATACCATGTCATCCAAGTTGAATTAGGCCAGTAATTCCTTCATTTGTTCCTTTATACTCTATGCATTTGTCTAAAAGATGCTTATTTGGGCACATACTCTAATCTCTGTTCCTGCTCTAAAATAAAAACAGGAAGTACTGGAAAACACAGCCGGTCTGGTAACAAATGTGGAGAGAGGAACAAAGTTGATATTTCGAGTCCAATACGGTCTTCTTCAGAACTCTCTCACTGTTTACTCACATATTTACTATGTTTTTTCCTGGTACCATTCTTTCACAAACTTTTAATCTGTGGTGCCTGAAGCGCAGTTTCCAACTCAAGAAAAATACTGTGGCTGCTGGAAATGTGAAATATGATACAGAAAAATGCTGGAAATACTCAGCAATCAGAAAGTATCTGTGGAGGTTCCCTCTCCACTGGATTCTACCTGACCTGAACATTTCCAAAAAAATTATTTTTATTTCACAATTCTGGACTAGTACTCTTGTTTTTAAAACTTTTACTTCATCCACCTTTTCCAGTTGAGCAACCACCCCAATTTGCTCATTTGAAATCCTTATTCCGCCACTAGTTATGACTAGGTGTGACACCGGTGGCACAGTAGCTAGCAATCCTGTTCATCATAACACCAGGGACCCAGATTCAATTCCAACCTCGGGTGACTGTCTGGGTGAGTTTTGCACGTGCTCCCAGTGTTCTGCATGGGTTTCCTCCAGTGTTTCCGGTTTTCCTCCCACAATCCAAAGATGCGCAGGTTAGGTGGTTTGGCCATGTTAAATTGTCCCTTCGTGCCCAAAGGTTGGGTGGGGTTACAGACATTATGAGGGGGAGTGTGCCTAGGTAGGGTGCTCATTCAGAGAGTCAGTGCAGACTCGATGGGCTAAATGGTCTCCTTCTGCACTCTAGGAATTCTATGATGATTCTGGTACCAGCCTGATTCAGATGTATATTATATCCAGGATAAAATCAGTTTCTGTGATTATTTGTTCTCAATCACACCTGGGATTCCCTTTCTACTAATCACACCAACCCCAGTCTAACCTGTACCTCTCTAAGTGATGACTGAAGTCTGGTGAAAACTGTTCAGATGCTTCATCCACCCCATGCCAACCCCACCTCTCAATGACTCTGAGCTAGAGAGATTCACAACAGAGACATTGATTGCTGATGTGTTCACTTGGGACTGTCTGACTCTATAAACTCCCACATACTGCATTCAGCCACATAACTTGCTCTCCTGCAATTTGTGTACATCATTTATTTCATAGTTGGCTTTCAGTTTATGGGAGTTTTTTTTCTTTTTCTACACATTAACTTGCACTGGACAATAGATCAAACTTTAATATTTATTTCCACAAACATTCAGTATAAGTATTATAAATTTAAGATTATCTACTAGCTAAGGTAGGAGATTTGGAATGCAAGCAGGATGAAGATGAGCCTTTTTGACATGCAAGAATCGTAACTTACTTAAAATACAGCAGAGCATCCACCAGGTAAAGTGTCTCTGGCTGAGGGTGTTTCTATTAGAAGTTATTCTATAAATCATGCAACTGAGCTGTAAAAGAAATAATGATTAATTATGGGAGAACCAGTGCCACCCAAACAAATCTATCAAACAATCAGAGTGTGACTCGCACCTTCTCCTTATTAAGTAAAAATTAATTAATAAAAACTTTGCTCCCTGAATCCCAGCTTACACCAAGTACCTATCAATCATCATTTTTGTGTTCGTTTGGCTACATCTGGCAATGCCTCAGTTTTAAAATTCTGATCCTAGGTTGGTTTGGATTTGTTTATTGTCACATGTACCGAGGGTACAGTAAAAAGTATTTTCTGCGAGCAGCTCAACAGATCAAGTACATGTCAAGAAAATAAAATATAAGAAAATACATAATAGGGCAACACAAGGTACACAATGTAACTACATAAATCATTCCATCCCCTTGCCCTTCCCTGTCTCTGTAGCTTCCTCCAGCCCCACAACCGTCTGAAATTTCTGTACTCATCCATTTTCAGCCTTCTTGCACATTGCCGATTTTAACTGCTCCATCATTAGCGGCTGTGCTTCCACTGTGTAGGCCATAGCTGAGGATGTCCTTCCAAAACTTCTCCTCTCTACCTCTACCATCTCTTCCAAGTTGGTCCTTAAAATCTACCTATTTTGCCAAGTGTTCGGTCACCTCTCTTAATTATCACCGTCTTTAGCTGGTGTCAAATTTTGTCTGATAATCCTCTGTGAAGCACCTTGTGATGTTTAATACTTTGAAGTTATGCACTTTTGGTAGGAAGAATAAGGAGTGAATATTATTTAAATGGAGAAACCCTGCAAAACTGCAGCACAGAGGGATTGGGGGTTCTAATGCATAAATCACAAAAAGTTAGCATGCAAGTTCAGCAGGCATTTGGGAAGACAAATGGAATGTTAGCCTTTATTTCAAAGGGAGTGGTGGAGTACAAAAATAGGAACGTCCTGCTAAAACTATACAGGGCACTAGTTATACCACATCTGGAATACTGTGAACAGTTCTCGTCCCCTTATCTAAGGAAAAATATACTGGCATTGGAGGCAGTCTGCAGAAGGTTCACTTGGTTGATACCTGGTACGAGGGATTTTCTTATAATAATAATAACAATAATAATCGCTTATTGTCACAAGTAGGCTTCAATGAAGTTACTGTGAAAAGCCCCTAGTCGCCACATTCCGGCGCTTGTTCAGGGAGGCTGGTACGGGAATTGAGCCCGCGCTGCTGGTCTTGTTCTGCATTACAAGCCAGCTGGGATATTAAGTATGTTGGGCCTGTACTCATTAGAGTTTAGAAGAATGAGAGGCGACCTTAATGAGTCATACAGGATTCTCTGAGCAGTTGACAGGGTAGCTACTGAGAGGATGTTTCCTCTTGTGGGAGAGTCTAGGATCAGAGAGAATAATCAAAGAGTAAGGGGTCGCCTATTTAAGTCAGAGATGAGGAGGAATTTCTTCACTCAGAGAGCTGTAGAGGCTGGGTTGCTAAGTACGTTCAAGGTTCAGATAGACATATCTTTAATCAGGAATGAAATCAAAGGATATGGGGATAAGGTGGCAAAGTGGAGTTGAGGATTACATCAGATCAGCCACAATCTCATTGAATGGCATCAGATTCTAACTTAACAGTTCATAGTGGAGTTAAAACTAATATGGAGACTGAACCTGACGGTTGAAATCAGATAAAAGATACAAAGTCATTCAAGCTCAGATGACCCAATGCGGCAGAGCAGGCAGGTTGAAAGAACCTGAAGGCTGGATCTGGGAGCAGACATAAAAGAAAATAAGATTCCTGCCATTGCTTCAGATATTCTAAAGAACTGATTGACCAGCACCGGCCATACAGTTCACAGGGTTTTACTGAGGGTTCGGATAATGAATCTATGCCATCAAGACTGTTGTGAGAAGAGCTGAGGAGGTTCTGCCGACGTACACCATTTTGGTGAAGACCGTGCTTATGGAACTCTGGTGGGTTGGGATCTGCAGCAACAGGGCAATCAGTGACTAAATCTTTGAAAAAAGGTGCTGGAATTCTACCTGAGTAGGTTCAGAGCTTTGAAGGACTTTGTGGCTGAAAGTAGTGCCACATATGCTGAGTGGAACTGCTGGTAAATCTGTGAGATCTAACTTTGTTGTATCAGCTATTTAAGATGATATTTATAGTTTATAGTATATTAGTTGATGTTTAATTCATGTTGATTTTGCTCAGATTGTTAATGTAGAAATCTTGTCCATTGGTTTTTCCATTGGGTCATTCAGTAAATTTCTCCATGAGGCTGCATAACAAAATGCAAGATATTGTCCCTCTTCAGAAAATTGCACCACAACTGCAGCTGATATTTATGATGTGCTTTGAATGGCAATGTTGAGAATCAGAATTAACACCACAATGCAGGTAAATGAACAGTGACACAAGAAAAACTCACAAAATTGCAGTTTGATCTACTAAAAGCATGATTACAGTTGGCAATGTTAATGGAGTCTTGTAAACGAAAAAGGTCAAGATGTTAAAGATAAACCTAATCTACATTTTAGACATTTTTCCAAGGGGTTTCTAAATGTAATGCATGGCAAAAATTGTGTGAATTGAGTTATATGTAGGAAGATGTTCAATAATTCAACCATAAACTTTGTATCTTCATTCTATGAATAGAAAGTATTGGAAGCACCTTGCACCTAACAACAATCTAATGGATTAACATTTGCTATTAAAGAACCAATTTGACATGTGTAATTTCAAAGCTTTAGAAAATTTCCCTCTAATTACATACAAAGAACAATACAGCACAGGAACAAGCCCTTCGGCCCTCCAAGCCCGCGCCGATCACCTGTCCTATCTAGACCAACCCCCTCTATCTTTCAATACCCCGTCTGTCCATGTGCCTATTCAGATAAGTCTTAAACGTCGCTAACGTATTTGCCTCAACCACCTCACTTGGTAGTGCATTCCAAGACACCACCACCCTCTGTGTAAAAACTTTCCCCGCATATCTCCACTGAACCTGTCCCCCCTCACCTTGAACTGCTCCCTTGAAATTTTCATTTCCACCCTGGGAAAAAGCCTCCAATTGTTCACCCTATCTATACCTCTAATAATTTTATAAACTTCTATCAGGTCGCCCCTCAGCCTCCATCTCTCTGGGGAGAACAATCCCAGTTTATTCAATCTCTCCTCATATCTAATGCCCTCCATACCAGGCAACATCCTGGTAAACCTTTTCTGTAGGGGCAGCAGGGTAGCATGGTGGTTAGGATAAATGCTTCACAGCTCCAGGGTCCCAGGTTCGATTCCCGGCTGGGTCACTGTCTGTGTGGAGTCTGCACATCCTCCCCCTGTGTGCGTGGGTTTCCTCCGGGTGCTCCGGTTTCCTCCCACAGTCCAAAGATGTGCGGGTTAGGTGGATTGGCCATGCTAAATTGCCCGTAGTGTCCTAATAAAAAAGTAAGGTTAAGGGGGGGGTTGTTGGGTTACGGGTGTGGGGTGGATACATGGGTTTGAGTAGGGTGATCATGGCTCGGCATTACATTGAGGGCCGAAGGGCCTGTTCTGTGCTGTACTGTTCTATGTTCTATGTTCTATGTACTCTCTCCAAAGCCGCCACGTCCTTCTGGTAGTGTGGTGACCAGAATTGGACACTGTATTCCAAATGTGGTCTAACCAACATTCTATATAATTGTAACATGATTTTTGAGCTTTTACACTCTCTACCCTGATCTATAAAGACAAGCATGCCATATGCTTTCTTTACCACCATTTCCAACTGTGCTGTCACTTTTAAGAATCTGTGTACCTGCACGCCCACAACTCTCCGTTTCTCTATGCTCCTGATGGTTCTACCATTTATTTTATAGCTCCTTGAATTGAATCTACCAAAATGCATCACCTTGCCTTTGTCCGGGTTAAATTTCATCTGCCATTTCTCCGCCCAATTTTGCAGTCTATATAAATCCTGATGTATTCTCTGACAATCTTCATCACTATCCCCAACTCCGGCGATCTTAGTATCATCCGAAAATTTGCTAATCAGACCCACTATGTTTTCTTCCAAGTCATTTATATATATTACAAAGAACAGAGGTCCCAGTACTGATCCCTGCGGAACACCATTTGTTACTGACCTCCATTCGGAAAAACACCCTTCCACTGCTACCATCTGTCTTCTATGGTCAAGCCAGTTCTGAATCCATACAGCTAGTTCACCCCTGCCCCCATGTGATTTAATCTTTTGCACCAGTCTGCCATGAAGGACCTTATCAAATGCTTTACTGTGTCCATGTACTGTACTCCATGTACTTTACTGTGTCCATGTACTGTAACTTCCACAGCCCTTCCCTCGTCAATCATTTTTGTCGCATCCTCAAAAGACTCAATTAAATTAGTGAGAGATGATCTCCCTCATATAAACCATGCTGTCTGTCGCTAATAAGACCATTCACTTCCAAATGTGCACAAATCCCATCTCTGAGAATCTTTTCCCTTTTTTTTAAATTTAGAGTACCCAATTCATTTTTTCCAATTAAGGGGAAATTTAGCATGGCCAATCCACCTAGCTTGCATATTTTTGGGTTGTGGGGGCGAAACCCATCCAAACACAGGGAGAATGTGCAAACTCCACACGGACAGTGACCCAGAGCCAGGATCGAACCTGGGACCTCAGCGCCGTGAGGCCAAGTGTTAACCCACTGCACCACCGTGCTGCCCTTGAGAATCTTTTCCAACAATTTCACTATCCCTGGCCTATAATTGCCCGGGTTATCCTTGCATCCTTCTTAAATAACGGTACAATATTGGTTATCCTCTGGGATCTCGCTTGGGCCCACGAGGACATAAAGGTTTCTGTTAGAG